>NC_137757.1:6435199-7783866 GCF_963264785.1 Psittacula echo
TATGAACACAGGCAGCAGTTGGAGCCAGTTCCAGTGCAGGTTAAGCCGTCTGGGAGCACCGAATGACCTGGAGGTGTCACTCCAGTTGTCTGTGGGCTCCCTCCTTGAAGCACATTGGTGCTAATGGGCATCTAAGAGTGGCCAGAGTGTGAGCAGCTCCTGGTTTGCCTCCGCAGGTCAGATTCAGGACACTTTAATGGGAAATGCTGTGTGCATGGAGAGAGGGAGGGAAAGAAAGCACCCAATCGTTGCCACTCAAAGAGGATTTCTCTCTCCAAGGAGACTGAAGTCACCTTGCCAAAATGCAAACCGGGATCTCTCCTTATTAAGCAGCAAATTCCTTTGAGACAGCAGGTTCCTGTTCCCCCTCTCCAGGCCAACAGAAGCGGTGCCGGACACAGATGCAGCAGTGCTCAGTCAGTTTCCCCTTTGACTTGTGCTAAATGCCTTTTGCCTCTGTCTAGAACTCGGAGCTCTTCACGCTGACGTACGGTGCCCTGGTCACCCAGCTGTGCAAGGACTACGAGAACGACGAGGATGTCAACAAGCAGCTTGACAAAATGTAAGTGAATCTGCTGCAGCAGAGCCTTATAGAGCTCAGGATCACAGCAGGAAGGTCTTTACGTGCCGTAAAGTGAGTAAAAACCTGGCAGATCAAACGTTATTTAATGCTGATATTTCTCAGATGGAACTTCTTTCCTCCACTGTCTTCTTTTATAAACGGTTGTCTTTCTAAAGCTGTGCTCTGCCCACTCTACCTGTTCTTTGGTGCATTCACAGGGGTTACAACATAGGTGTTCGACTTATAGAAGACTTCCTGGCCAGGTCCAATGTTGGAAGATGCCATGATTTCCGTGAAACTGCGGATGTGATTGCAAAGGTAATTGTCAAAGCGTGGCTTTGTCAGGTTTGGTCCTGGTTTTGCATGTGAGGATAGAGTATTTGCTATTCCCAGAACTTTGCTGAGAGTTTGACTGAGATTCTAGGGAGGAAAGAGAAGAGAATTAGATCCCAGACTGGTGCTGACTGGTAGGAACTGGGACATGGTGTTTTCAAAACTCTTTAGTAATTTTACGAAGGTCAAAGCTGTGCTGTTGCTTCATGGGACGTGTTCTTGTTCATACTCTTACATAACAGATAGCATTTAAAATGTACCTGGGCATCACTCCGAGCATCACCAACTGGAGTCCTGGAGGCGATGAGTTCTCCCTCATCTTGGAAAACAACCCCTTGGTGGACTTTGTTGAGCTCCCTGACAACCACTCATCGCTCATCTATTCCAACTTGCTGTGTGGAGTGCTGCGAGGTGCCCTGGAAATGGTGAGCTAAGGTGTCTCTTCCAGTGAGATAGACGGATAAGTGAGGTACCAGCAGGTACTTTGATATCTAGTCTGTGTTCATGACTCCCATGTTTGCTTTGGACTTGAAACTGATTCCCAGGAGAAGAGCAGAGCCACAGGAGAGCTCAGCTGCTGTTGCATATGGCAGCTCTTAGTCCAGAGCCCCTTCATCTCACAGCCAAAGTCCAAGCACTAGTATCTCCTTGAATTTTGTAGGAGGTATGTTCCTGAGGAAAGGCGCCTGCTGTCCACTGTGTAGGCCACCATGTACGAGGAGAGTGTGATCTTAGAGCTGTGTTGCATGTCTTGTCCTCACAGTCCTTAGCTGGTGCTTCATGATCAGGTGGTGTTGTAAGGGGGTTAACAGCTCTTTTTCCTCTCCCATCACCTAGGTTCAGATGGCCGTGGATGTCAAGTTTGTCCAGGACACGCTGAAGGGTGACAGCGTCACAGAGATAAGGATGAAATTCATCAGGCGGATCGAAGACAATCTTCCAGCTGGTGAAGAGTGAATGACAGCCCAGGCTCCCTGTGGGACTGGAGGGGACCAGCTGGTTTTGGCCATTAGCTTTCATCGCAGATCTGTAGGGATCTAGTGCCCCTGTACATTCAGACTGACTCACTGACTGTTTAAGATGTTGTTATATTCTTCTACTGCTCCTTCCATTTCCTGTAGAAGACGATTGTCTGGTGGCTTTTGATTTCACAGGTTCATTCTGAGGCTTTTTTTCATAAGGTGATGTCTTTCGTATTCCCCTGGGGACTCTTTCTACACTCAGTTTCTAAGTGTGACATTTGGTTGTGCAAAAACTACTGCTCAAACTCCACAAAAGCTCCATTCTATTCAAATCTGAATTCGTGTTTTATGACCAGAATTGGAGCCCACTGATTTACTGTTAAATGCTGTCCTTAAGAAGTGGTGTTTAAAATTCGGTCTAAGTGCATAGTATTGCTGTTGAATTAACTGGCTTCCTGCAGTTAATGGTAAAACACAAGCTTGATACAAAGGAGTGATTTAGGAGAGGTGTTTGAGTGCTGGCACCAGGTTGGGGAGGCTCCTTTTGTCAGAGAGCAGTGGCATCGTGCAGCGCTGACAGATTCATGTGGCCTTTCTGCAGTTTCTCTTCCTCCAGCAGACTCATGATCCCCTCCTGGAAGGGGATGACCATTAAATTGCAAAGGGTTAAGCTTTTAAAAGGAGAAAAGGAGTCCAGAAATGCCAGCAGTGTTCACAGCTAGGGGCAAGGCCAGAGGATGAAAACCAAAACTCAGGCTAAAGGCTTGGAAGGTCATTCATCAGCAAGTGGAGCCTGTTCTGCTGTTAGGCTGTACAAACACTGCAGTGGGGAGGTGGTGCTGGGGTGTATGCTCACAGATGTTTAGGCTACTACAGAATTTCCTGTGTTCCTTGAATTGGCAAGCAAGGACAGGCTGTAGCACCCGCTGTTGTGTCAGATACACACACCAAGTGCTGTTAGGTATTGGAAAATCAACTTCCTCCGCCAGAAACTGCAGTCAGCTGTGCTGTTCTCAAAGCACTTTACGTAGCATGAAGGCACAGATCCACAGAGGAGCTTGAAGTTGATCGCTCTTAACCACGGCCACAGGAGCTGACAGCTCAAATACCTTTGTAGGTTTATGCCTGAGTGTAAGGTGCAAGAGAGAACGCTGCGGCTGTTTGGTCAGGTTCTTTGAGCATTGGATCATCTGGACGCTGCACAGCTTGCCTGGTCCCTTATTTTGTCCAAAGGAGTCTCTTTGGTGTCAGGGTTTGGATGTCCTGAGTGCTGGGTCCTGTGAAGGGGCAGCAAGTTGCTGGAAGAGCAGTCGGAGAACATCAGGAGCAGCAGCGGTGGGCAGGTTTTGGAGGCAGAAGTACTGCACAGTCATGTTGCAGAGATCAAAAAGACCTGTTATTTCTCATCGTTGACCATTCTAAGTCATGTTAAGGCTGCATTTTAAAAGCAATTGCATTAAAAAGAACCCCACTGTCAACTCTTTGCTTTCCTCGAGCCCGTTCTTTGGGTGCTGGTGTGGAGCTGCAGGGAGCGGTGTGCCAGGCTGGCAGGGCGATGGCACTGCAGGACCAGGAATGTCTGGCTGCTGTGAAAGCTGCTCCCTGAAGGAAACCCGCCCAATATTGAGCACATGGAGGGACTGGGGGTGGGATCTGGGGAGCTCATGGGCAGGGCAGGGAAATCGGTGTTTGAGGACTGGCCTTTTCCTGCCCCATGAGTACCCGCACATGTACAGCAGCAGGCACTCGCCACCAGCAGCCCAGGGCAGTCTGCCGCAGAGAAAGAGCCAAGAGATGCTAGTTCTGGTCATTGATAGTGGCAGAAAATCACCTCAGGAGGCATCTGGGCCCCTCTGTGCCAGCCCAGTGCAGGGCCTGCTCCACAGCTGCCAGTAGCCACATGGTGCTGGGAGCATGCAGGTAAGGAAAGGCAACCGCAGGCTCTCCAGAAGCAGGAATTCGTGCTGCCCTTGGTTATATAAACAGTGCAAATGCTCCCCAAGAGCCTGCAGCGCAAGGTGAGCATCCCCCTGCACTGCACTGAGCACCCACAGCTTCCCCCTGGCTCTTACAGTAAAGGATGGGGAAAGAGCAGCTCTTACAGTAAAGTGGCTTCTGGCTGGCTGGAGATGGCGGGCACCACACATTCCTCAGGGACAATGTCACAGAGGGTCCTAAGCGGATGGAGGCCCCATGTCCTCATTGACATCGCATCTCAAAGGGGGTTGTTCTACAACAGCAAAGCTCCCACCAGGTCCTTCTCCCTCCTTTGGCGAGCAAGGGACCGTGCTCATCCCCAATGGGGGGGTCCCAGATTCCCACTCCAGGAATTACGGACCTGCACAGCGGTTTGCCGGTCAGGAGCAGCCCCTCTGAAAGAGCAAAAAGCAGGAATCACATGAGGTAAATTAAAGCTGTCTACTACCGAGCAGCTCATTGTAGGCAAGGGAGAATATGCAAAAAGCTCTGTTTGAAACCTACTAAACATTACCATGTGCTGTTTATAGGAAACAAATGGGGAAAGGCATGCTGCATCAATAAAACCCTCAACATGGTTGGAGTTGGACTAAAGCCTTTCCACGGCTCTAGGTTATTGAATACCCTGCACTTTCATGTAGTGCCAGGCCTGACCCCTGGACACATACCGCGAAGGGGAAAGTTGACTTGTGGGAATAATAGACATTCCTGGTGAACGATTTAACCTGGCAGGAAAAGAGGCAACTTGGAGCCTCTCCTATCTCTGTGGAACCCTAGAGATGACAACAGCAACAAGTCAAGGGGGGGACGTGGGATATGGGGTGGGAACGCTGCTGCAGGACCCACGTGGATAGCAGCAGATGGACTCTGCATCACCCAGGCCCATCCCAGAGCAACGGGTTAGCTGTGGAAGGAGCTTTTGCAGCCCTCGCCCTCCTCCAGCACTGTGGCTGGTCCCTGAGCCACGCACCCTGGTGGGAGCTGAAGCCCCGTGTGGAACTTACCAGGGCCTAACTCGAGGTTTTAAACCAGTTTCCCCAGCATGGGGACAACCTGGCTGCTGCTCCCATCCTGCCCAGGGTTTGGTGCAAGGGCTGTTTGCTGCCACCATGCTCTGACCACACGGTACGGGGCAGTGGGACCGGCACAGAGTCAGCCACGCTCCCCCTCGCACCAACAGCATCCCTCATCCCACCCTGGAGCCGGGCAGCCCCTCCTGGTGGGAAGCAGAGCTCCCAGCCCCGCTCTGGCCACTTTATCCAGACCCCTTGGCCCAGCAGCCACTGAAGGGGCAGGGATGGTGCTGGGAGAGGAGCCGGGATGAGGGAATCTCCCTGGGAGGGAAGTGTTTCCGGACTGGTGTCCTCATTGCTGGGGCAGCTCCCACAGCTTTCAGCCAGATGTGCTTGGCCGGGGTGCCGGGTGAAGGATGTTTCACCCATGTGAATGGGCTTGTGCATGGGAGCAGCAGCTCCTCCACATGGTGCTGATGGCCCTGAGCAGCCAGGGTGCAGGCAGTGCTGGCACCATCCACCCACAGCGTGAGACCCCTCGAGCCCCACACACAGGGGATGCTCAGCCCCAGCTCCTCAGGGTGCTCCAGCCCCACATCCCCACGCACACACTGCAGCCATGCATTGAAAAGCTGTTGGATGCTGTCAGCACCCGGGCCAGGTAAGAGGATGCTCAGGGTGTAGGTTCCAGCCATGGATCCATCCTTGCCCCAAGACTCCCAGCTCTGGCCAAGCATCTCCCTGTGCCTGGCCCCACATGGGTACCAAATGAATGCGTTCTCTGCCTGATAAGCCTGGCAAGTTTGGGTACATGGATAAACCATCCCAGGCCCCTGGGACCTGCGGCAGAGCACATTCAGCTGACCTGGGAAGCATGAACAAGCTGCAAAATCCCTCCCCAAGTCACAGCCGTGCTGCAGAACCACTGCCCTGGCCCAAACATGGTTTCCAAGGCTGGGAATGCCCATTGGCAGCAGTGCTGGGTCAGGGCAGCCCTTTGGCAACGCTCCTTGGCACCCGCCCTCCTGCAGCATCCCTTGCCAGGGCTGAGGAAGAGGAGGGGAACTGCAGATCCCTGGCCTAAGGAGGTGGCGGCACAAGCTCTGCCCCAGCAGCGCTGCTGGGAGCTCTGCCACGTCCTGGTGCTGTTTGGTATTTTGGGTGAAGGGGAGGGGGCTCCATTGTTCCTCTTCCATTGTTTCGGGTTTCCCAGGCAGGACAAGCGCTTCCCTCCCACCCTGGGCCTGGCTGCGGAGCTCATCCAGCCCTTTGAAAGGCAGCGAAGGCGCCTGCTCAAGCACTGGGTGAGTGGAAACACAGCGAGAAACCTCCCTGCTCCCAGGCACAGATTGGCCCCAGCAGCACTTGCAGGGACCCCGCATGGGACACAACTCATCTCTGTCCCCCTGCTCCTGGCCAGGTCCATGTCCCCAGGTCACCACATGGTGCTTTACATCCCTATGTGGCTGCTTAAGGCAGCGGCAGCTTGTGCCAAGCTGTGATGGGAAGGGGCAGCAACGGTGCAACAGACATCAGCCGAGCCACACCACCATTCCCAGCCCTGTGCCGGGACCCAGCGAGGGCACTGGTCCATGGCCACGGGTTGGTCCCCACCACTCCTCCCATGGGGCGGGCAGCCAAAGGCCGTCCTTTCTCCCTGCGGTTTCGCTGCTCTCGGTTTCTCGTTCTGCTCCACACAACTAAACCCCAATAATTGAAACCACAGGCACCATTGTCCTGCAGCAGCAGCAGCGCTGCTCCCCTCCGGAAGCCATCCTCTGCTGCCTGGTGGATGCGGCATCCAGCTCCATCCACAGTGGTGCAGGATGGGATGCAGCCCATGCACAACAAGCACTAACACCATAAGCTTCAGACCCCAAGGAGAGCAGGGTAGGACCAGTCCAGCCTTTCTACAAGAGGTGCTGCATTGCCAAGGGCTGACCATCACTCTGGAACACCCAGAGTCCAGCTCGGGTGGGTTTGCTCGGAGGCAGCTCCAGGAAGCTGCTTGCCCTGGATGGGACCTTCCCTTCAGGCCAGGAACAGACAGGCATTTTGATGAGAAGTGTTTGTTTTCTTTTCAAGTAGATCTAATGGTGGCTTCCAAGGAAGGGAGCTGCTGAAACAGCCCATGTTTCCCTGCGCCGCAGCAAGGAAATGGGTTGTTGAAGGACATCCAACCCATTTGCTGTCCCCTTGCAGGACTCTCACAGCCCATCCCCACCGTACTTAGGCTGATGTGGGCTTACGAACCCAGGGATGGAGCTGCAGGTAACCCAGCTCCTGCTCAGCTGCCACATTCCAGATTAACCCTTTCCTGCAGCACTTCAAACCTGCAACGTCCCATCCTGCAGGGGCCGGTTCCCCTTTCCCAGTTGTCATTAACCTGTTCATGCGGTGACCAACCTGCCCCAGCCTTGCCCAGCTGCAGAAGCCACCTGCACATCTGGGTCCTACACATCTGGGCAGCAGCGTAGTGCAGCCCTCAGGGTGCTCCGAAGGATGGGCCCCACAGGACACAGCCCATCCCTGATCCCATCCCCACCATGGCAACAGGCTCACCATGAGCAGGACCAAAGTGGATGCCCAGGAACAAGCTGTGGTCAAGGCTTCCAAGCAGTTAATAGAGAGAAGCAGTGATTTGAAGGTTTAAACCCAGTCCCCTCCCTGACTGAAGCAAAGCCCCATACTCTTCTCTCAGCCCCAGAATCACATTGACTTCTCCCTGCCATTCACATGCAGGCAGCTGAGACACAGGAACTTGCCTGGGGAAAGTCCTCACCAGAAAAATGTCTCTTTTTCCATCAAAAACTAGTGGGTTTGTGTAATTATGGCTAGCTCTGCCATCCAAGAGCTCAGGGGGAAGTGGCCAGGGATGGGGACAGCTCTGCCCCGGGCTGTGCCTCCATGTCCCCATCCCACTGCTCCCCCACGTGCCCTGGCTGGAGCCACCAACGCAGCCCGGCCAGGGCTGTTATTGCTCCCCCAGGTCCTGCAGCAGCGAGGCATTGCTGGGAAAGTGCTTGAGCAAGATCCCACCGAGGAGCTGGAGGGGGATCTCCTGCAGAGGGGAGGAATCAGCAGCTTCCTCGAGCACAGGACACCAAAACGACCTGGTGGGACCTCTGCTTGCCTGCTGCAGAGAGCCTGGGGGGAGCAAAGAGGCAAGGCCTTGAACTCCTGCATCCCCCCCAGCTCGAGCATCCCCTGCCCTGCTGCATCCCCCCCAGCTCGAGCATCCCTTGACCTCCTGCATCCCTCAGGCTCCAGCATCCCCACCAGGCGGGGCACGGGGAGCTGTGCTGTGGGTACCAGCTGGCCAGGAGCTGGGAAGCAGAGCGTTAACCAGGACAGCCAGGCCGGGAAGCGGAGCCCAAGGAATGAGGAAGCTGAGGAGTGGGCACCGTAGTGGAAATGGCTTGGCACAGGCTGTGGAAAATGGAGACCTAGAGAAATGTGACAGCAGGCTGGACTGGCTGGGAGTACCACACAGGCGTATTTAAGCCTTCAAGCCTGCCATTGTTCTCCCCTAATTATTCCCACTCCCTGAGTATTACACCCCATAATTCAGGAAAGCTGAGTAATGGAAGAAACAACAGCAATTTTAATCTCTCAGTACCGGTGGTCTCCACCAAAAAAATGCTTTCAAGAGCTCTGCGGTTGCGACTTCCTCGGTTTGGTGGGCAGTGAGGGGGGGACGGGACGGCCACCGGCCCATGGGGGCTCAGCCAAGAGCTGGGGTGAGGATGGGAGCAGGGACAGGACTGGGACCTTCCTCTGGGTGATGGAGAGGAGCAACAGGAACATCCCGGGCACTGGGAGCATCCCCACCAGGTACCACATGAGCCCCACTGCAGCAGCCAGGATGGCTTTGGGGTGATGCTCTCCCCACTGCACTGGGGCAGCCGTGCTGGGGAGGAGCAGAGCACCCACCTCGCACCACTGGCACTTTACCTCCTAGCTCCTGGCTACACCACAGAGAACCGGGCATCAGTTTTTGGTCAAAGCATGTTTTGCTTAATGGGAGCTGGCTTCCAGAAGAGGAAAATCTGACCTCCCTAGAAATGCGCTTGGTTTTCCACAAGAGCCAACTGCGGGTTTGTTCCCTGGGGAGCAAGCTTTGAGTAAACATGTTCCTCACATGAGCAGGACCAGGACAAGGAGTCAGAACCGGCAGCACCCGGGTGCTCTGGAGAAGCCCATGCAGGCAGGATGGAGCCCCAACCCCTCTGCCTGCTCCAGCACCCCCGTATGGATCCAGTCACCTTCCCACCAGCCCTGCTCCCTTCCACCATGGCTCTAAGCATGAGTGGTGGGTTAAAACGAGCTTCACAGCTAACTGAGCATCACTTGTCCATCAGTTCCCAGGGAGCAGGGAAGGGAGGATGGGCAGCAGCACCCACAGTGGGGCTCTGCTGTGCCACACCATGGGAAACAAAGCACCATGTGCAGGGACCAGGCATCCTTTGGGAGCATCCATCGCCTCCCTCCCTCCTCAGCTTGGAGCCACAGTAAAAGCACCAAAACAAGCCCAGGTCTGCCCTGCCCCGTCAGCTTTCTGCAGACACAGCAGCTACCGTGTAATAAATCACAGCCACCGCTTTCCCTCCTGTTTGAAGCTGCAGCAATGCCAAGGCTCAGGCCAAATAAAGAGCGAACAAGCACCTTGAGCCAGGCAGCGACTTGCCATGCTGGGGAGCCCATGGGCAGGAATCACACCAGGAGCCAAGGAGTCAAAGCCAAAGGTCTGAAGCCAGTTCAGCATCACTTCTCTGCTGTTGCTCTATAGTTTCAGCTACACAGCGCTCAGCTCCCTGCAAAGCTTTGCTGGAGGTCACCTTCACCCCAGGTACGAACCATGCTCTGCCACAGCATCCCTTGGAGCCACATAACAAGCAACCAGGGACAAGTCACCCTGCAGCCACCCCTTCGGGTTAACCCTAATGGCACACAGCTCAACCTGCCACAACCTTCAAGCACTTGGCTTCAGATCCCCAAGGTCCCCTTGGGAAGTCTCAGTGGTCCCCATGCATCACAAGCAAGGTGGGATGGGGCACGCTGCCTCTGTGTGGTCTGCAGCCATCTGGATGTACTTACAGCAAGACTGCAACAATTGCTGAAAGATCAAAAACTCTTCAGGCCAACCTTGATTCCCATTGCATGGTTTGCATTTTTGAGGACTCGAGCCTAAGACCTGACAGCGGGAGGGTGCTGCCTGCACAGCCCGGCATGCCTGACACCAGGAACGATGGCCAGGCTGCCCCAGCATTGCTGCGAGATCCCATGGGATCCTGGGGAAGGACCCTGAAGAAATGCTTCCCTGGGCCTTTTGTCTGTACCTTGAATAAGGCCCTGCTGAGACTTGGCTGCGCCCATGGGGTTCCTGTTCAGCACAGCAGGAGGGGATACTCCAGGTCTCCCCATCCCTGGGGCCAGGGAAGACACCAAGGAGCAATCAACACCTATGCCTGCCCCCAGGAATGCCCTTCTTTGGGCTCCTCCATCCCCTTGGAAGCTCAGTGCAGGGAATCACATCCCAGCACCCGCATAGCCCTGCCTTGCAGGGAGGATGCTATCCCAGCATGGGACAGTGGTGCTGATGTACCAGCTGCATGTCCACTCCGCCTGCACCGGTCAGTGCCAAGGCTCAGAATCAGGCCCCCATCAGTCCTCCTCAGCAGCCTGGTGCCTGAACACGGTCTCCATCTGAACACTTCTGTCCCAGCTCCATCCAGCACAGTGCTCCCTACCCCAGCACTGCCTCCGCTCCAGCCACCTCCCCACACACCACCAGCCGAGCAGAGCCAAGCCAAGGCTGCAGCAGGACAAGCACCCACCCAGCCCCGAGCTGGGCAGGGAGGCAGCATCACCACAGCCCTGTGCAGAAAGCAGTAAAGAAGCTCCCATGAACCCAAGGAGAGACCCCCCAACACCACCCTCACTTTACCCATAGAGAGCAGCTACAACCCAGCCCTGGGCTGGGTTTCTGGCCCCTTATATAGGGTATGTGCAGGCAGCTCCCACCTGGGGAGGGCCATCAGCCTCAGGTGTGTCCGTCTGGGGCTATCCCTGCCTGCATCCTGCCCTGGTTGGGCAGAGATTCCATCCCTGGGCATGGAAAGCACTGGACCCCCTCCTCCTCTCCAGTAGGGTGCCCAGTGCTCACCCCTGGGACTGCATTCCCAGCCTGACCTCCCAGCAGCAGCCGGTCCTCCGCTGTGGCACTGGGGTACTGGGGTACAGGGGCACTGCAGCACCGGGGCACTGCAGGACCCTTTGCACTCCAGGCACAGCAAAGGTGCCAGCCCCAGCCCCCGGGCCCTCCACACCCATGTGTGACCTGCACAGAGGCTGCTCAGAGAGGTGGAAGCCCCAGAAGTCAGTCATTATCTCAGTCCTCAATGGGGTGGCGGAGGGGGCAAGGGGGGAGTGGGTTCCAGCTCCTCTGCTAGTGCCTGCCTGTGCTTCCTGAACGGCTCAGTCATTAAAGGAGTGGGGCTCCTTTGGCTTTTCCCCTGCGCTGCCTGGAAAGGGGCCGCTCGCTGGGTTACAACTGAAATAACAAATTAGTTCATAGAGGGCTGGAGCTGCCGGAGCCCAGGAGCCTCCTGCACCCCTGACCTGGCGCTGCCACAGCCCCCAGCTCCATTGTGCCCACGGGAAGCCCACGGTTCCCACCAGCACGGGCAAAGGGGGCACAAGTGATGGAGAAGGAGGAAGGGGAGCACCAGGGACAAGGCAACCCCGTGGTGCCTGTCCCCGTTGATGCTCATTCCTCCCATGGGGATCCCATTCCCTGCTGATGCCCAAGGACCCGCAGCCAACTCTCCAGGGAAGGGGGCTCCATGCAGCGCTGCCACCCGCATCCTGCAGCCCTGCCCCATGGCTCTGCGGTGGCGATGCCACGTCCCGAGCACTCAGCTTCCTCTGGGAACGGGAGGCTCCGCATGCCAGGGAATGCGATGGGAACCAGGCCGGGTTCCCGCTCCCTGCCCTGCCCTCGGAGCTGCTCACGCACTGTCTGGCCTCGCAGCCGGCTCTCGGGGCGCAGCAGGACGCAGCTCCACGCCAGCACCCACGGAGCGGGGCCCCTGCGCCGTCCGCCCGAGGCGAGCGCTGACAGCGCCAACAATGGTGGAGCCTGATAAAAATCACAGAGCAACAAGTGCACTTCCCCAGCCGTGCCCTGCGGCCGCTGCCCGGCCCCAGGGCCCCCCCGTGCCCAGCCTGGTGCTATGGGGTGGATGGGGGCCAGGGGATGCTGAGCTGGGGGGTACCAGGAGCCTGGAGCCCACCAGGACCTGGGCTCTGTGCCTCTGCTCCTCAGCCGGACCTCCTCGGAGAATGACCCCCATAAAACGAAGCAGCAGCTGCTTGGTGGATAATAAAACATGGATTTTCCCCCTCTTTTACAACCAGTTCGCTGCATAAACGTTTCAGCAGCACAGCGGAGCACCGGGAGCAGCAAAGAGCCTCTCGTGCTGCTGCCTGCTCCAGGCAGGTCACCAGACCCCTGGCACAGCTCCTGGATGGGCTGCAGGTCGCTGCCTTCATCCCAATGGGTCCCCAGCACCCATGGGAGCAGAGTGCAGGTGGCTGCACCCATCCCGGTCCCTAGTGCAGGAATGGCACAGGGAGAAGGGATGCAAACTGAGAGGGTGATGGTGACCAGGTGAGTCTGGTCCCGATGCTCCTCTCCTGAGCCACCCCCTTCCAGGGATGCAGGGTGCTGCAGGGTCACTATGGAGCAGCCCCTGGGATGCAGGGACTCTGTTCACCTGCTGGCTCCGAGGGCAGATTTACAAGCTCATAGCCACGGGTGTTTATGGTGGCTGGAATGCGCGTCCCCAGCACGTGATGAATTTACAACGTGCCAACAAGTGGATTTATTCCCACCCCACTGCCAGGGAATCAATCACAGCAGGCAAGGCGGGAGGCGCAGGGCAGGGAGAAGTGCCTGGGGAGGAGGTGACAGGGGGCACATGGAGCACATCGGGTACCAGGGCATCACTGGGACGGTGCCTGGCTCGGGTTGAACCAGCCCCATCGCCTTCAGCCACGGCTGCCGCATCCCCACCAGTGCTCCCACCAAGCTGGTCCCATCCCAACGCCTCGGCAGGAGTGGAGCTGCCCTGTGCTGGCTGCTTGTGTGGGTCAGGGCATGGCTGAGCCCTGGGGCCGCATCCCTCCTCTCCCTGCAACCCTCACCACAGCGTGGGACCAGAGACATTGCCACTGCTCCCACTCCCCAACACTGCCCAGCAGCCTTCCTCCTCCTCCTCCTCCTCTGCTTCCTCCTCCATCAGCACTTCCCCCTCTGCTGCCTCTTGCCCAGGAAGGGGCAGGAGCTTCCAGGGCTGCCGTGGGGAGAGGCTCAACCTTCCTTCAGCTTTCAGATCAAGGTGCCATTTCCAGCCATTGGTCTCGGGGCTGCCAGGTCCCACCTGGGCTGGCTCTGTGCAGGAAAGGGAGCCGTGGAAATGTTAGGTGAGTGCAGTTTTTCCATGCGTACGTATATAGGAGCAGAGTCAGCTGCCAAGGTAAACACAACCCTTCCCTTCCCAAAAATGTCCTCCAGGAATTGTAAAGGATCCTGGAGCAAGAATTCTGTCTCAGATCCTTCATGCTTTCTATCAAGGGAAGTGTATAAACCCACTTCTTTTCAGCTCTAGCAAAGTCAACGTGCTTAGAGTGGTTTTTAATGACATGCACCAAAGGTGCTGGGAGCCAGAGTCATGGCCATGTGTACCCCGGGCAGGGCTTACGCAGGGAAACAATCCCAGTAAAGAGCTTTATAGCCACCAAGGAATGTGGAGCCTCCACCAGCCCGGCCGAGCCTTGCAAAGCTAATTGCTTGGGGATTTACTCTTTGGGGGGGTCGAGTCTCCATGGTTGCTGCCTCAGAGGGTCCCAGCTGCCCTTGCGGTTCATTAGGATGCTGAACAGGGAACTAGAGATGCTTTTAGGAGGCTGCAGCGGTTGTGGGGTAGGGGAAGGGGCCATGCAGTTCCCAGCTGCGGCCCTGCCTTCTCCCATTACAGCGAGGACCCTCCTGTCCCCAAGGATCTGTGCTTGGATTTGGTGGTGGCAGCAGTGGTCACAGTGTCCCCATGGCAGCTGCGGATGCTGTCCCAGAGCCCAGTGGGTCCATTCCCCGCAAGCCGGGACCCATTCCCAACCCAGGCTGAATTCCCAGGGATACCTTTGGAGGCCAATGCATGCCCATGTCTGCCAGCCCGAAGGCTGCAGCAGCAGCACCTCGGGATGTGCCACGGCAGCCGCTGCCCCCAGGCCCTGCTCTCCAGCCTCTTTTCTTTACTGATCTTTCCTTGCTCATTTAAGTGACTTTGGAAAACGGGATTTTGGCTCTTAAATCATTCAGGGGCTTTTGAAAATTTGACTCTAAATACTTTCCGAAGTGCATTTGTATGAAGTAATTCTCTCCAACCTCCCACAGTGGTAGTCAGATTGCATTTAATCCATCACTGAATGTTCCCGAAGGCTGGGATCTGGCACCGCGCTCCACACGGAGCTCACCCCGCGCACTGCCGGCCCCGCCGCTCGCTGCCTGGTGTCCTCCTGCCTCTCACCTGCTTGGCACGATGCAAAGCCAGGGCGATGCTGCCGGCTCCTGCCCTCGGCACAGCGAGCGGAGCGAGCACCGCAGCGCATCCCAGCGGGTTCAGCCACGGCCATGGCAATGCCACGATGCCGCCGGCACCAGCACCGCAGGCCCCCGGCCGCCAGCACAGCCGCTGTCCCCTTCCCAACCCCATGGCAGCTTTTCCTGCTGAGCACCAAGGGCTGGTTTGCAGAGCACAATTATCTGCCTTGTGGAAACATGGAAACGATATTCCAATGCACGGCACTGATTCGATTATGTCTGTGACCCACTGAAATTAAGTTAAGGCATTTTTCAGCCCTCGACTAAGTTATTTCTCCTTCCTCTCTTTCATTCCTCGTGTGTGGAGCAGCAGGACGGCTGAGGTGGGGCTCTGAGGGACAGTGAACCTGGGACCCCTGCTTTGGTGCTGCTGAGGCTGCCCCTGGCTCACTTACAGCCCCTGGCAGGGTGAGCTCCATCCAGGTCTCCAAGGCATCATCTCCTGCTGCCCTGGGAGGCCAGGGCCACCGTGCAGCCCTGGCACAGCCGCCAGGCACAGAGCTGCCAGAGGCTGGAGGCAGCAGAGCCACTGAAGCCCACGCTAAGCTGGGCTTCCCTCTCCCGCTGGAAGCTGCGCTAAATCCCGCTGCTGTACCCAGGCTGAGCCCCAGGACGAGCTGTGTCTGGGGATGAGCCAGGGCAGCAGTGCCACCAGCAGACACAGCCTCTCAGGCACGCTCATCCCTGGTGCTCTGTGTGCACCGTTCAGGATGACACCATGGGGACACCACTAAGCATGAAGCGGGTGTCCCTGGGCAGGGGGAGGGAGATGGTGCATGGTGGGGTCATCCACGGAGGCACATCCAGAGTGGCACATCCAGGGTGGCATGGCTGCAGCCCCTGGTGGAGGGGCAGGCACGGGGGCTTTGAAGGAGTGAGTGGTGCAGGGCTGATGACAGGCAGGAGAAGCACGGAGCGAGGCTGCAGCCCATGGTTCGCTCTGTGGGACAGAGGAATGTCTGTGCTGGCTAATGAGTCTGCGTGCAGAGGAAATGCTTTGCCAGTGAGAGCTCCGCTTAAACAAGGCTGGTCCGATTCTGCTGCTGGAGGCCCCTCAATGCTCTGCCTTGTACCCCAGTGCTGGGGGCTGCAGGATGGGTATGGACAGGGGAGCTGGCACTGCTGGGGATGGATGAGAAGGTTCAGAGCAGTTTCTGCCATCCCAATGTAGCCACGGTTCCTGAGCAGCAGGTGATGATGTGCCATGGTCCAGCCATGGCCAGGAGCAGCCCTGGAGCTGCCCTGAGCTGCTCACCATAGCCTGAGATAAGGACCCCCAGCCCTGCCTGCTCAGGACAAGGAGAGGATCCCCACGCATCCCCAGCCCCATTGCCTGCATGGGGCTGAGCACATCAGCATTCCTGGGAGCAGGGTCGGGCCCTGCCGCGGCTGCTCTCCGAGGGAAGGCATTGAGGGGGGATTAGCTGTCTGACACCCCCCCTTTGCTCAGGCTCTTAATACAGAAAACAAACACCCTTGTGCACCCCAGAGGCCTCCATCCAGACGGGCTTTCTCTGTGCCCGTTGCCTGAGCAACCCTAATCTGCCTCCCGGGGCGCACCGGGGGCCCTGCACCCCCCGGGCCCGTGCACCCCAGCAGTGCCAGTGGTGTCTCGGTTGTGCCTGGCACGCGGCTGCCAGCGGGATGCCATGACTCCTCTGTTCCAGCCTGGGAACGGGCAGTGCACGGTGGCTGGAGGAACGGCTGTGGGCACCCTTCTCTCTTGGGATCATCAGAGCACCTCTGGTTTGGAACCAAGCTGAACCAAGAGGCAGCAGGACCTGGCTGCATGGGCACCACATTTCCCTACTTTTCTGCCCACGGAAGCAGAAGTTTTGGGGTGTTGAAGTCCCCCCACCATAGCAAAAGGGGGAGCACCTCCTGCTCAGGTTGACCCTGTGCCTGTAAAGGGAAAGGGTGGCGGGGTTTAGGGGAGCACAGGAGCAAGCTGCTCCAGCTCTAGGCTGCCGGATGTGCCATGAAGAGGTCTGAACCCCAACCTGCCCTGTCCCAGGGCAGTGCTGGAGGCAGGCAGCACCCCGCTCCGGGTGCTTTGCAGGTGAAGGGGGCTCTTTTCCTACCACTGTGTCTGGCATTCCTGCCATCAGCATCCCCACGTGAGCTGCGCATCACTGCAGGACGATGGGCAAGTGGCTCCAGGGCTGCGTGGGACCCTGTGGGGTGGTGAGGAAGGGGCCGGGGTGCGGGGAAGATGCACTTTTATGGCTTCATTTTGCGTGCCGTCTCCCTCCCGCGACGGAGGAGCAGGGAAGCGCTGCGGGGCTGGGACCTCCGGGGGCTGGGGCGGGGGAAGAAACGGGAAAATAGAGGGAAAAGGAAGAAATCCCAGCAGCCGCCAGCCCAGCCCTGCCCAACCCAACTCAACCCAACCCAACTCAGCTCAGCCCAGCCCAGCTCAGCCCAGCCCGCCCGCGCCCGCCGGCAGCGCTGCCCGCTCCGCTCCGCACCTCCCCGCACCTCCCCGCACCTCCCTGCCCGTCCCCCCCCGGCTCCGCCCCGGCCCGCGGAGGGGTGCCCGTCCTGTCCCGTCCCGTCCCGTCTCGCCCGCTGCCCGCACTCCGCACCGCTCCGCACCGCGCTCCGCTCCGCAGAGGTAAGGGCTCCGCCGCGCCCCGCTCCGCAGCTCGGTCTCGGGTCCCCGCGGCTCCAGTGGTTTCTCCCCGTGCGGAGCGGAGCGCTGCCGGGACGCCTGCAAGCGCCGCTCCCCACCCCGCATGCCCGTCTCCCTTCCTTTAGCCCTTTTCTCATCCCTTTTTTCCCCCTCCTTGAACCTTTTCCCATGAATCGCACCCAGAGGCTCTGCTCTGTTTAGCAACCGGACAACCCGAGCCCTGTCCCAGCCTCCACCCTTTCCTTCTGCGGCTGGAATGATGGTTGTGAGAACAAAAGTGTTTTAGGGCAAGTGCTGTGACCTTTGGGATGGCCACTGCTGGCACATCGCCCTGACCCAGCTGGGGCCTTATCCCATCCCATAGCTGCAAATATCTGCACCCAAGGGTTCCCGGCAGGATCAGCGCAGGTCGCTGCAGCCCCTTCCTCAGGAACACCTTGGGAAATACAAGGTGCTTATTTTATTTGGGGTCTTTTAAGAGCATTGCTGTTGATTGGCTTCTGATCTACCAGGTTCCCCAGCTTTGACTGCTCCCAATAAGCCAGGAAAGATCCCCCCTGTACGGTAGCCCCAGGCGAGGCAATAACCCACCGGAGATATTTTCTCATCTATGGGCAGCTTTGCTATAAGGAACATGTTTAATAAATCATAAGGCCGGTGAATTCCTGGGATTTTTATTGCTCCTGTAAAAATGCAGTTTTGATCCGTCTGCGAGGGACACTGGGAAACAAAGCGGCTCCTTTCAGAGCTGGATCCTATGAGGTTAGGACAGGGAGCTGGTGGTGGGGCTGGTGCCTGTGAGCCCCCCAGCCATGGGCAGTGCCGTGGTGGGCAACGGGGCCATCCCCGGCCCCACTTGGCTTTTCTGCCTCTGCTCTTTGAGGGACTGAGCACAGTCTGGGTGCCGGGAGCCCCATTTTGGCTCCCCTCTTGCCACCGGGATGCGGGTGCAACCGCGTGCACAGAGCCGAGGCATTGATGCCAGGGGAAACATCCCAGCTGGAAACCCAGCGAGGCTGCGCCAGGCTTCAATTACATTTTTCCTCCTCGCCCTATTGCCCAAGGGGAAAAGAAACAGAAAAAAACCCCCAAACTGCTAAAACCCAGGGAGAGATTCTTGCAGTCGGCATCGCCTGGTTTCCATCAGGAGGGCTGACCCGATCCCGCCGGCAGCGGGGCAGTGGATTGCCCCGGCGTGCTTGGGCAGAGGAATGGAAATAGAGCCATTTTCTTCATTTGCTTGTTCCAAGCCCAAAACTGGGGTTTAGGGCTGGGAGCGGAGCCAAAAAGTGAAAGGCACAGGGAGATGTGACCCCAGGAGGTGTCAGGAGCTCCTTGGGATTTTGGGAAACACGAGTGCTGTGGCTGGGTTTGCTGGTTATGGGTTGAAGAGGGTGGTGGAAGGTGCCCAGCTCTGCCCTTGCTGTGCTGGTCTGCCCTCAGCCACCACGCTGCCCTGTGGAAGCAGCAGTTTGGTGATCAGGATTTGTCCCCATCTCCTGCCATGCCTTTGTTTTAGGCTGCGTGGAGCCCATCCGCAATAGCAGAGGCGGGGAGGGAGCTTTTCTTTGTAGAGGGAAGCATTTAAATTCTTTACAGTGATTCATATGTTCCATTCATATGAAACACAGTCCCGCGGCGCGTGAATGGGGACTGCTGGGGGATTTTTTGTTGAGGCAATAAGCCCTAGAAGTGTCAGAAGTTATTCACACCTTGCTGAAATCAAGGATATTTCTGTCCGTGGCTCTTGGCAGGGGCTCAGCACAGCTCGCCTTGCATCGGGTTTTCAGTTTCCCACTTGGATACGGCAGGGGGGAGCATGGGGGCAGCCCTCCGGCTCCCACTGCCCAGAGCTGTGTTCCTTGGTGCTTTCTGAGCCCTTGGCAGGGCCCTGGCATGGGCTGCGCATGGGGTTCCCAGGGCTGGAAAGCAGCCGTGTCTCAGTGCGCCTGCGCTGGGTTTGGTGGTGCCCCTTGTGTTCCACCGCTCATGGGGTGGTCACCGTGACTGTGACCAAAGGCACAGGCAGAGCCCAGCCCCGTCTGCCCCCCATTGCAGTCAGCCAAGGGACAAGCTGCAGGAAGAGTTCACATTCCCGGCACAAGCGGGTGCCCCTCCAGTGGCTCCTCTGCTGTGGTTGTGCCCATTTCAGTGCCAAGAAACCCCTTCCCCTCCTGGGATTTTAGAGGGTTCTTCCCAGGGCAGCCAGGATGGGACCTCTGCAAAAGGCTACCGGGGTCAGGCACAGCGTTGGAGGTGCTGACCTGTTCTTGGGGGATGTCCAAGTCCCCTTGGGGAGTGTTGGTTTGGGGGAAATCAAGCAGAGATTCTTTGGGGTGGGGGGTCCTGGCACATCACCCCATTGCCAGGATGCACCCCAGGTCCGGGGCCAGCACCCGTGGGGGGCTCTTGCCTCCACCAACCCCTCCAGGATGCTTTGAGCTGCTGTAAATCCTCTCCGAAGGAACCGGGAGGACAGCTTTATGGCTGCTCTGGAGGAAGATTAGCAGGGTGTTGTTTTCAGAGCTGATCCATCACGGGACGCGGGCGCTGCGTGGTGCATCTGAGCGCGCGGCGGCTGGCGCGCGGCGCAGCCTTTCCTGGGAAGGTCGAGTTAAACCGCCTGGTTTTAATGTTCTGTCTGCTCTTGGGATCTGTGATGTGAGTGACAAAACCGCCTCCGCCGGCCCCAGGCCCTGCGCCCGTGCAGCAACCGGGCTCCTTGTGAGCTGCAGATGCTTTGGATCAAGGGGGTTTGGGCAATGGCACCTGCAAAAGGCATTAACCCCGGTGGAGAGGGTGTGTGGGGCTGGTCCCTTCCCATCCTCGCATACCCTCTCTGTCATTCTCTCCTGTTTCAGCTTGTCTGCAGCCTGGGAAGGAGCAGAGTTTCCATTCCCTTGTGCTAAAGAAAATGTCTGTGACAATAAAAGCAAATAGTTCAGGAGGGGGAAGGAGAAAAGGACATGAAATTGCGTTTGACTTCCCCCAGTTTCTCCCTCCAAGCCTGTGATGAGGGGTCCAGGCTGTCGGCTCTGTTGGCGCTGGCCTCCAAGCCTCCCCATACCCGCATGCACTCAGACATCAGCTAATTAGAGAGGCTAATTAGTTGCCTTAACAAAGGCGGAGAGGGCATTGACTCAGGCTCACTCCATTCTTTGCACTCAGGGATTCCCTATTGGAACCCTCTTCTCTGGGAAGAGGGGCTGGGTGCTGCTTGGCTGTGTCCCGCAGCCATCCCATGGGAGCAGGGGTGATGCCGCATGCTCTCCCTTCCCAGTCAGGGCTCAGCTTTCCCTGTTTGGTGACTTGGACGCCGGCACAGACACAATAAACTTTTCCTTTTCCCCTTGTTGCTGGAGCCATTCCCAAGTCACATCCCTGCCCGCCTGGCCTCTGCCCCAGGGCTGCTCTGGCTGCCTGACCCTGTGCATGGGCTCTGAACTGCAAAACAATGAGATCCAACCAGGCTGAGCAGGGCTGGGATGGATGGATGGATGGATGGATGGATGGATGGATGGATGGATGGAGGGTTGGATGGATGGGTGGATGGATGGATGGATGGATGGATGGATGGATGGATGGATGGGTGGATGGATGGACGCAGGGAGGGAGGGAGGGATGGATGGATGGATGGATGGATGGATGGATGGATGGATGGATGGATGGATGGACGGAGGGAGGGAGGGAGGGATGGATGGATGGATGGATGGATGGATGGATGGATGGATGGATGGATGGATGGACGGAGGGAGGGAGGGAGGGATGGATGGATGGATGGATGGATGGATGGATGGATGGATGGAGGGAGGGTTGGATGGATGGGTGGATGGATGGATGGATGGATGGGTGGATGGACGGATGGATGGATGGGTGGACGGATGGACGGATGGATGGATGGGTGGACGGATGGACGGATGGATGGATGGGTGGACGGATGGATGGATGGGTGGACGGATGGACGGATGGATGGACGGATGGACGGATGGGTGGATGGATGGGTGGATGGATGGATGGATGGGTGGATGGACTGATGGATGGATGGATGGATGGGTGGATGGATGGATGGATGGGTGGATGGACTGATGGATGGATGGGTGGATGGATGGGTGGATGGATGGATGGATGGATGGGAGTGCAGCAGGGAAACATCCCTTCAGGGCTGGGTTGAGTGTAGGGACTGGTAGAGCTGGCGAGATGCTTAGCTCTGCTCTCAAAGCCCAACTCACCAGTGGGCATCACTCAGCTCTCCCCAAGGCGCTACAGAAGCTGGACCCTTCACCAGGGCCACCATACCCCCATGTCCTTGCAGAGCATCCCACTCGCTGCTCCCTCCCTGCAGAGCTCTGGAGCTCAGCTCCTGGAGGCAGGAGATGGCTGCTATCAAAAGTGAGGGGGGATTAAAAAGGAGCCGGAGGTGACTTCCTGATGGTTTCTGCTGTACCCTCAGCCCATCAGCTGCAGAGGGCTCCAGTGGCCCCTGGCCCTCGTGTCAGCAGAGTTCACAGAGTGAAGCTGCAGATCAGAGGCAGAAGCTGCAGATCAGAGGCAGAAGCTGCAGCCAAAGTCTGCAGAGCAGCCGGGCCTTGTCCCTGCGACCTTCCCTGAGGCCCATCCTGCCGGCCCATCTGGAGATGTTTGTCCTCAGCGGCTCTTCCAGGCACCTCTGGACAGGACAAGGCTTGGAGAGAAGGAGCCAGGGAGGAAGACAATGATCTCCATCCATGTCCACCTGCGGTGGGTGCAGGGAGGTGGAGGCGAGCGCTTTCCCAGCCTGGATGTTCTGCACCAATCCCTATTGCGTGCATGGAAGTGCAGCAATCCCAGCACATGTTCTGCCTTCCCCGGAAAGGATGTGGCCCCGGGAATTCTGCAGACCCACTGCAAACCCCAGCAGCCCGGCGATGCCGGAGCCCTGGAATCTCACGGTGCTGCCCATGCCTGCCCTGCCGATCTCTCTTTGTTGTTCCAGGGGAGCGTTTTGTTTCACTGCTGCTTTCCAAGTTCCCAGGGATCTAAATTCTAAAGCAGGGTCTTGTAAAGAGCCCTGTCCAGATGGGTGAGATGATATTGCTGGTATCAGATGAGATCTATCCCCTGTCTTCATCCACAGACAATGCAGCAATGGGAGCAAACAAGGATACAGCCTTTCTTTGGAGGCACATTAGCCAAATAAGAGCCTTCTCTTTGTTTTGTGCCGAAATCCAAGACCCTGGGGCCAGACCACCGTGAGTAACGGCCCCAATCCCTCAGGCACGCGAGGATTTACCCCTTTTGCTCCAAAATCCCCCGTCCCCAAGCTGCAGGCAGATGGGTCCTGCCCCTGTTTCCTTTCCTGTGGATTCAGGGCAGGGATGGAGCTGTTCCTGGGGATCTCCTGCCCTCAGACATAAGCCTGATGCCTGCAGAAGGTGGAAGTTGCTTTGGTTGTGCCTTAAGGGAGGGCTGAGCCCATTCAGCCAAGGATTGGGCCCATCTGGAGCAGCAGAGCCTGCTCTGTGCACAGCTTCTGCAGCGATGCTTAAACCCTGCGGCCAATTCACCTGCTTTCAGATTTACATTACAAGCCCTAAAATTCAGCCCAGGTTTGTTTTAAGAAGTTACCAGAGGCTGCGAGAGCCTGGGACTGATTTATGGCTTCCCATCAAAATCATGTGGTTTTACCACGAAACTTGGAAGCTCTGCCTGCATTTTTCCTTTGGAGATGTTGGCTTTGCTCCAGGCTCAGCTCCGAGGGTCGAGAGTGTGAATCCATCGGGGCGGGAGCACTCGGGTGCTGCGAGTGCAATGGAGGAGATAGGGATTGCTGCAAGGAGGATATTTGATGTCAGGACAACACAGCCATCGCTTTAGGGAAGCACCGACAAGGAAACGGGAGGCTTGGCACGGGGGGGGGAGCTGCAGCAGTCCCTTTGCTTTCATTTCAACACTTGCCATTATCACCCTCGCATCCTGCACACTCAGCAACGTCCCCCCGGCGCCTGCGTGCCCAGGGAGGTTGTGAAACCCCACTGCCCCCCCCGGAGCCCTGCTCCGGACCCACGGGGTGAGCCGCTGGTGCCCACCGGGGTTAAATATGTGGGCTTTTTGCCCGAGGAGCATATTTTCAGCCTCAAACATGCATTGTCAATGACTGCAGAAAGGTATTTCTCAGCTGCTCCAGTGTCCTGTAAGCCAGCCAGCCGCCGGAGAGAAACAAGCCTACTTTTATTGCTATTTCTTCATATTTCCTGATATTGCCAGTCTGGCGCTCACAACCCACAGGCAGATCCCCAAAGGTCCTGGGTTTGGATTACAGCAGTGATACTTTTGTCTTTGCCTTTAATTCCACGGCCTTTGGGCCCCGGAGCGGTCAAGCTGATAACCCCCCCGCTGCAGCCGGGGTGAGCATCAAGAGCACATCACAAACCCAGTGTGGGTGACGTGGGGCCGTGCCCGGGGAACCTCGGGCACAGACGGGGTCACGCTGGGGGAGTCTTGGCAATGCATGAGCAGATGAAAGCAGTGCTTTGTATTACGTAAACAACGAGGTCAGGGTGGCTGGGAGCTGCGAGCGGGTGCTGAGTCCTGCTGAGCATCCCCTGGCGCGGGGGCCGGCGGGACAGCAGGGAGTTGCTTCGGGGCTTGGGTGGCTTTCGGGTTTAATTTAGTGGTACAGATGAAAGGGAGAGCAGGGCAGCGTCACATCAGTTCCTCTGTCTGCTCCCAAAGGAAGCTGACGGGGCTGCGCCAAGCACCAGCAGCTCTATGCGCGCTTCCCAAACCTCCACTTGCTCCTTCCCGCTGCCAGAACAGAGCTGTCTGTGCCACAAATGGGCCTTGTCTGTGCCAAACACGCATTGCACTGGCTGGGAAGCACCAGCTCGGTGGGGAGGTGTGAGGTGCTCAGGCATCCACACCGCTCCTCTGGTCAGGGCGTGTTTGGTGCTGCGCTGCACGTCCACCGATGCTTTTTTCCATTACCCAGTCTCCCATAGCTGCTCCTTACGGACCACATGCGATGTTGTTGCTGAGCATAAACCATGAGTTAGGACAAGATCCCAGAGCTCATCCGAGCAGTTACAAGCAGAGCTGTACAATGAGTCTGTAATTATTATATAGCGAGTACTTTCCTCCCCGCAGGGGAAGGCCAGCGCAGCGCACAGGAGCTCCTGTGCCAAACCATGCCCAGGCAGCACTTTGATGAAATCTTGGGTTCGTAAGAATTAATTTCATTTAAAACATTCTTTTCGTTCTTCATAAAGCACAGCAAATCCGCGGTACTTAGGGCAGGAATGCAGCCAGAGCACTGCTGGGCAGGCAGCAGATGAGCTGGGATGGTGCGGTTGCTCCTGGTCCAGAGCTGGGCTCGGGTCCGGGCATCCAGCTGGGAAGAAGGGAGATGCTGCAGTGACTGAGTCCTGGTGCTGCTGGTGATGGCTGGTCCAGGGATGAAACCTGGCTCAACCCAAGCAGGCTTTGCTCAGGTGACAGGTTGCCAATAGTTCAAGTGAGCTTTGGGGCTGGGGGCCGCAGTGATGCTCCTGGATGGGGGCTGGCAGCTGCCGTTCTTGCCCTGCACATGAAGGTGTGGAGACCATGGCTGGGGGAGAAGCAAACCTCTCTCCACCTTGTTGCTGAGCTGGAGGCATGGCAGAGAGCATCTTCCCAAAGGCAAGATCCCTGCAGGGCTGGCTGCTGGGGTGCCTTTGGAATGGGATGGGATTTGCTTCTTGAGGTCCAACCTCAACTGGTGGAAGAGCCAAGAAATCCCATTATTCTGGGGCACAGCCTCACTGGAAAGGGGTTTAACTCTCCTCCCTTCAGCCATTCCGCCTCTTGGAGCCTCCCAGGACAGGACCCAGGTGGACATATCATGTAATGCTTCCTATTAGGATGCAAATGGATGTTTGCAACCTTGGGAGTGACCTCAGGGGTCTGGCTGTGAGCACAGGCATGGGATGTGCCCATGGGAGCTGGAAACTGGAAGCAGCCGATGGGTCCATCTGGTTGGTCCCTCAACCCCTGCTGCATCACCACGTGCAGAGAGGCTCTCTTGCTGTCCATGCCTGCCTCTCCCCCAGGCTCCAAGCCCAGGAGAGCTGGGAGTGATGAGCAAGAGGAGGATTAGAGGGTTTAGCAGGTGTCAAGTCCCATCCTTCATCCTAAGGCAGGGAAATCCATGGCTCACCCTTCCCTCATCCTGCACGAGCCACATTGAAGCCAGGGGCTGCCCTTTCCCTGTGCGTTTGACCCAGAGGGATTGGGAGATGGGGTTTGCAATGGGACGAGCAAGGCTGCACAGTGCCCAGAGCCTCCAGCTCTGACCTGGCTACAGGATGCTCCTGTAGGAGAGGCTGGTGGGGATGCCCCTGGCACGAGGGGAGCCGGGTGATGCCTGCCATGGGATGGGGTTGATCCGTGGTTCGCTGGGCAGAGCATGAGAGCGCAGGGGCTCTTTCCTTTGGTTAAATGGAGTTTTCTCCTGGAGATTGGGGGAGCCTCCAGACAAGGGGCTTTTGTGAGCCGGGCTGCAAGCCGATCCCCTTTTGTGGTTTTGCTTTTTTGGATGATACAATTTGTTATTCCAAGAACTACCCAGCAAATGGACCCCATTAGCCAGGTCCCTGGAGCGGCGGGAGCTGGCGCTCCTGGTGCTTTTGTCTGCTCCCACCTTGGCTCTGAAGGGAGAAGCTGGGACCACGTCACCGCAGCGCCTTTGCCCTTGGATGGTGCCCAAGGGAGAGCGGGGCCAGGAGCTGCCGTCCCTCCGTGCAGGCTGCGGGACCGTGGCTGTGCTGACAGAGCATCTTAAGGGATTAGCCTGGGCTGGGAAAGTGAGTGGGACAAGCGGAAAGAGCCGGGTTTGTGGAATTCCCCATCTCAGTCGTGTCCCCAGTGGCACGCTCACAATAACCCAATTGTTGCCGTGCTGCTGGGGCCTGGAGCCGGTGCCAAGGGGAACCCATCCATGCCGCAGCCCTTTTGCTCCCTCAAACATGACTGGACCCTCACCCCAGCCAGTATTTGAGGTCCTTTGTCCCTGCAGAGAGCACTGACCACAAGCGGGGCTGATTGTCCCCATGGAGTGCCCAGGGAGCAGGGTAGGAAGCTGGGGGCAGCCGCAGCATCATGGATCCCACAGTAATTGCAGTTCAGCATCTACCCACTGCGGCTCTGCAGACCCTGAGCAGGGCACGGGCACTTCTGTGCCACACATTTGGGTCCACCCAGGGCAGCTCTGAACCCATAGTGGCAGCCAGGTGCTGCTGAATCCCAGCCCTGGAGCCATGGTACCAAGGCACATCCACCCCGCTGGGCGGCCTGGGGCCGGGCAGTTCAGCTGGAGCATCCTTGGCCCTCTCGGCGTTACCTCCTACCGTGTGGGGATGCTGCTGGCTCTGTTTGTGTTGGCTCCATTGGGCTTTTTCCTGCATGGGACCTGGCAGGAGCTGGGCTGGAGCCAGCACGTTTATAACCAACAGCATCGGACACCTCTCTGGGTGGTGCTGAAAGCCCCCGGAACAGCCCCGTGGCCCAACTGAGGCGCACGGGGCCAGGGTGCTCAGTGGCCAGGACGTTTGGTGATGGGATGGTTGGAGGCAGTGGGACACCGGCTTTGGGCAGCGCTTGCTTTCTGCCGGCACAAGGGGCCATGGTCGGACGCTGGCAGAGCCCAGCGGGGGCCGTGGGAAGGGGCAGCCGTAACTTCCCAACAAAAGCATCCCGGCAGCGCCGGGAGCCAAGCACGGGACAGGACCCATCCGGGAGCCTTGTGCTGGCCGCTGCCTGCCCTGCCTGTGGGGGACAGAGGCAGTGGTGGCCCCCAGTGCTTCCCTTGGGGACCGGCTGCAGTGTGCCAAGGGCCAGCACGGATGCGGGGTTCCCGGCACCCGGTCGTGGCCAGAGCCACCCATCCTTCCATCGGCCGCCTGCCAAATCCCACCCAGGGCCTGGCATTTCAGCTGCCGTGCCTTTGGAAAACAGCATTTTAATGCTCTTGCTGTAAATGAGGTGGAAAATGCCCGTGGGCTCGTGCAGGAAGGCTCCCGGGAGCCTGGAGGCACCGTAGGCGTGTTGAGCCCTGGCCAGGCGGCGGGGATGGGGTGGGATCCTCCGGGACTTCCCTCCCATTGCCACCCAGCCCCCAATGCACAGTGTCCATTCTGCACTGATCTCCACTGGTGCTTGGGCCCCAGGACCCAGTTTTGCTTGGTGAAGGGTCAATGGTAACGGAGATGCCCAAGGGAGATGCTCTTTAGCCCTGGAGCCTGTGAAGGTCCCCAGCTCTTTGGTCGTGTCTCCACTCACTCCCAGTGCTGTCCTGGCTGCTCCTCTCTCCTACCTGAGTCCAGAAGTTGTTTTGTTCCCTTGGGATGCTCTGGGGCATCTCATCCATCCCACTCTCCTTTCAGCTGCTCTGGTGTGGTCCAGGTCTGGCTGCTCCACAGGGGACATTAAATGAGATACTTGATTGCGCTGGGAATTAGCAGCCTGATGATAAGACAGTGGCATTACATGAGGTTGGAAGCTCTTTGTTTAGGACAAACAGAGAGGGTGCACGTGGGAACGGTGAGCAGCTCCCTGCATCCCCCAGGACACAGCACCCGGCTGGCCCAGACCCCATGCAACCCCTGGGGAGGAAAATCGGCTGCCTCTGCCATGGGGCCGGAGGGACACGGGGGTGGTTTGGCGTAATCCCCGGGAAAGCGGAGCCACTGGAATTCCCTGTGAGGCTTTCGGCTCCGAGACAAAGGAAATGTGGAAACTAACTTAAAAAAAGGAGCAAAAATTTGAAATCGAGGGCTGGAAGCGGCTGATTCAGCAGTGCTGAAACGCCTCGAGACAGCCCCGAACACGCAGAATTCCAGGAAAATAATCCATGTCTGTCCCGAGAGAAGGGCACGTGCTGGGGGGGGCACCCGGAGTGGCACTGGGATGGGTGCAGGGAGCCCTGCAGAGCCCCCATGCAGGCTCCTGCACCCAGCCCATGAAACGCTCATTATGGAGCAGAGGGAAGCTGAAACCCAAGCCGGCAGCGCGGGGCCAGCGCCAGGCGGGCGGCGGGAGCGTGGTTTATGGTAGCGCCTTGTCAGAGTTTCCACTGCTCACCTCGGGCTGCTGGGCCCTCAATCAGCGCCCATAAATTAAAGTGAATTAAAGAACACAAACGAGAGCCGTGCCCGAGGAGCTCCATCCCCTCGCCGGGGTGCGAATGCGCGTCTGCAGCTCCGCCGCCGCTGCCGGGCCGGGAAAGCTGCCCTATGGTGCATGGCCCCGGCGGCGGCAGGGATGGGAATGGGATGAGGATGGGAACCAGGAAGGGGTGCTCAGGGCAGCAGGATGGGGAGGGTTGAAGCTGCAGCCCTGGGGGATGAGGGTCCTGTTGGGACCAGACGCTCGTTTTTTTGACTGGGCTATTGGGAGGCAAACAGGGTCTTAACCCTCTGATAGCCCCAAGCCAAGGTCAGGCTTGTCAGCCCCTGCTCCTCCTCCCCACTGTGCTGCCCCACAGCTCACCCAGCCCCACCACTGCTCATCCTGACCCCACACTCAGGAGGAACTGGTCCCCGTTGGGATGCTCTGCCCTGGGCGCTGCTGCAGGGAGATGCTGGGCTGGGACCTGGGCAGGGGTTGGGATGGAACGCGGGGCAGCGACCACTGGGGTGGGGATGTTCTGAGCAAAGCAGGGTGGGAGGGTCCCTGGCAGGATGCTGGGGGAAGAACCAGGACCCACTGCACCGCATCTCGCCCTGGCGAGCCCCCGGTGAGCAGGGTTGGGAGCGGGCAGGTAACCCAATCCCGCCGCGGCGGGGAGGGCGCAGGCGAGGCTCCCGCTCCTGAGCTGTGTTTTAATGTAAACCTCGCTCTAAGGCAGCTTTTTCTCATTTTTAAACTATTTCATATCAATCCTTGGCCTGACGTTTGTTTTCTTTGAGTGCGGTGGGGAGCGCGGTCGGCATTGCTGAGGAGATCTCCTCAGGAATCTTGGCAGAGGCGGCTCCCTATCTTTGAAGAGAAGGCAAATGCAAAACAGAAGGCAGATATTGGAGAAGCATAAACAATATTTCCCCCTCGCTAACCCCAGACGTGGGGCAGCAGCTGGAGCAGTGACACAGAAGCAGGGGGACCTGGTGCCCAGAGCCCATCAGCGCTGCACCTGCATGGGTTAACCCTAAGGCAGGCAGAGTGTGAGCCCCCAGCACCACACTGGGGCACATCCCCATCGCTTGTGGCCATGCCGTAGTGCAGTGGACACAGCCTGGTGCCCAGGCCTGTGACTGAGGTGCTGGGATTGGCAGTGATGGGGAAGGTTTGCAGTGAATGGGGGGGTTCTTGCCCTGTTGGGGTCACCCCTGAAATGCTGAAGCCCCAAGAAAACGCAGCTCTGAGGGTGAGGGGGGCTTCAGCAGCGTTATCCCAGAGGGGTTTGTGGGGGACGTGCGAGGTGAGGATGTGCACGGCGAGGATGTGCTGCGGGAGCACTGCAGGCTGCAGGCAGCAGCACAGGCACCAGGCAGGCGCACCTGGGGGTGCTGCTAAAAAGCTGGAAGAGGAGAGGAAACGGAGATCAAAGGACCCAGCAAAGCGAGGGAGGGGGAATTTCAACCCCTGACACTAACCCAAAATGACCGTTAGGATAAACACGGTGAGGCTGTTCCCATCCAGGAGCCAGGCTCGCCGCGGGGAGGCTGGGATGTGTTCCTGGTGCTTTGCAAAGGGGAAGCAGCAGCTCACACATTTCCCATTGGATCTGGGCAGCTGGGAGGGTGCTGGTGGCGCTCAGCCTGGGAAAACGATGGCACAGGGAATGCCGTGGTGGTAACGTGGGAGAGAGCTGCCAACCAATGGCACCAGGAACTGGCTCGGGAGCTGCTGTCCCCATGTGCTCCCGCTGCTCTGGAGCCTGTTTTCCTCGTGGCATGAGGTCGTTGTGATGGATGGAGCATGGAGAGGGCACGTGCCACCACTGAAGCTCCTGTTTACAACCAGAGGGGGCTCTTGCAGGAGAGACGGACATCAGGGCTGATGAACAGAGGGTGGGATGGCAGCTTTGGGGTCTGGGGCAGGAGATGATCCTGGATGTGATGAAATGGACACGTCCTGCAGAGCAGTCACTTGTTTAACACCTGAGGGATGAACCTGGTTCAGACCAGGCTTCTCCTCTGTTCAGTCTCAGCAGCTTGGGCATTCCCGGCCCCCTCAATTCCCTGCCCCATGGGGTGCATGGACAGGGGCTGGAGCAGCCGTAGCATCATCACATTCACTCAGGCATAGGAGCTGCATCCCCCCGAGGTGCTGCCTGCGCCGCTCTGAGCACCCCAGAAGGCTCTGGCCTGGACCACAGCTCGTTATAATTAAGGCAGTGACCCCAGCACGAGGCTGAGAGTTTAAATGTCTGTGGTTGATGGCCGCTTGCCCACACATTCCCCGCGATGGGAATCGCTCTCCGCGGGTCCCTCCAGGATTAGCGGATTTCAGTGCAAAAACTCCCGTGGCATTGGAAAACACCGATTCTGCGCAGGGAAAAGCAGCCTCTGACCCAGGGACCGGGTAAGCACCGTCTGCTTCCCACCGCAGCTGATGTGTCCCTGGAGCGGGGCTGCTTTGGCTGACCCAGCCGGTGCCCAGGGAGTGATGCTCCACCAGCCATGGCCCTGCCTGGGGTCTCTGGGCAGATGCTCCACATCCCACACCAGGATCCGGTACCGGAGGCTGTGGCCAGGTCACAGCATGGGCTCATGGAGCAATTCGGGCTTCACACAGCTCAGGCCCCACTGCTGTGGGTGCACAGAGCATGGGAGAGGAGCTCCAGACCCTGCCCGGATGCTGCCGGTGTGGAAAAGGGGCCGGGACCCTCTGGCACCACAGTCCTTGCTGCATGTCCCAGCTCCAGTGCTCTGGTTCCAGCTTTGCTCCAGCTTGGGGCTATTGGGAAAGGAGTCTCTGCTGCCCTCCAGGCAGGCACCATCCTGCTGGGATGGAAGGGAGGAGGAGGAGGAGGAGGAGGAGGAGAGGGGAAGAAGAAGGGAAGAAAAAAAATGAATCCCCACAAAAATGTCTTCATAACAGGAAACGTCTCATAAAATACCTGTGGTTTGGCACGTGTGATCCCACTGGTCAAACTATGCACCTGGCAGGCAACCCTGCTATTACTGCTGTGCAGTCTGGTATGTCAGTGGGGTGAGGCTGGCGGCGGGAGAAGGATGGGACCGGGGGGCTGAAACCCCCCATCAGGGCCAGGCCGAGGGGGGAACACGTCCCTTGGGGTCCCGCATGGGCACGCAGGGGGATTTCCCAGCCCTGTTTCGACAAGGGGCCCGCGGTGCCGCAGGGATGCTGTGACCCGCGCTCAAGCTCACACCATGGGCAGAAACCGGGCGTTTCTGCAGCTCTGGGACAGGGTTTCCCCCCCCAGACCCAGGTCTGAGCCAGGACAGACCCGGAGGTCTCTGTCTGCGTCCCCAGACACCTCGGTGAGCCCCGTTCCCTGGGGATGGCTTCTCCCGGTGCAGCGATCAGCCGGGGTTTTGACAGCCGGGGGCAGGATTAAGCCCTGAGCTGTGACCTGCAGCGGGCTCACGCCCTGCGGCGCTGCCGGCACGCACCGAGGGGCAGTAATCGCCTTAAGCTGCTCCCTGACCCCGCGGGTGAGGGATCAAGCGGCGGCACCGATCCTGTTGTCAGCACCAGAAATGGACCTCGGGGTCCCTGCCACGGCCCCTGTGACAGCCTGACACCATCGCCCATTGTGTATCGCTACAGTGGGTCGAGGGGGAGACACCCAGGCTGGTTTGGCAGCAAGTTTGTGACTGTCAGAGCGAGCAGAGCCCAGCGTCCCATGTCTTGTGTGGTACCCCGGCCCCAGGCTCCTGCCACCGCAGCCCCTCCTGCATCCCGGCACGGCCTGAGCCTCACATGTACCGGCTGGCCCGTGGCTACCAAGAGCAGCTCAGGCCATGGCCTTTCCTGCAGCCCTCCAGCCCTGCAGTAGTCACTGATCAGCACAGACCCAGCAGCCTTGGTGTTAATTTGGCTGCAACCCCTGCTGGGAGCGGAGCAACATGGATGGACCCAGCCGCCACCCGCAGCACGGCTTATGCCAAAGAGGGGCTTTTCACTGGGGACTGTAGCGACAGGACAAGAGGTGATGGGTTCAGACTGAACCAGGCTCAGGTTAGAGATGAGGCCATTCGGTGGCTCTGTGGGCTGAAGGCACCACGGGGCTGTGCCGCAGGGCAATGCACCATGCTGTGCCATGCTGTGCCGCGCCCAGCGCGGGCACTGCCGGGGCGTCGGGGGCCGCCTGCCCACGGGGTTGGTGTTTTCTTTCCATCAAGGAAAATGTTTTCTTGTTCCCTGGCTGCGGGCAGGGGAGGCTCCGGGGCCGTGCTGCAGCCTCTGGATCGGGGCCGCTGTCATGCATTTAAGGACCGGCTCGTGCCAAGCCTGCTCCGGCGCTGCTCGGCCGAGCTGCTGCCTGATGCCTTTGGCGGCCCAGCCTACGGAAACAACGTGCGCGCTCTGTTTCAGCGGCTCCCTTTGCGTCCGCGCCTCCTCTCATTGTTATTTTTAAAGCATGTGTAGCGTAAACCAAATCATCCACCTCCCGCTGGAGCCCGTCCAGCCCCGGGTTGGGCTTGGAAAACCTCCCTGCTTTAGTTCTCTATTGCAAATGACCGGAGGATGGAGCAGCTCGATGGGACACGGCGGCGTCCAAGCCCGCGCTGCTCCAGCCCACCCACAAGCACCGGCTGCTTTCTTGGTGCTTTCTCTTTGCAGTGTCCATCGGAGCTGGATGAGTGCGCGGTGCTCAGCAGTGAGCTTCTGCCCCGGCGGTGCCCATGGCCGTGCTCCCAGTGTGTGGCACGGGGATGGGATCATGCCCATGCAGTTGAAGCGCATCAACAGCCGCAATCCTGCTCATCCCGGTGTCGCAGCAAACTCCATGGGGGCTGCGTGACCCTGGCTTTGGTGCAGGGATGGAGCCGGGGTGAGGGCCAGCGCCGCGCCCTGCACTGATCCTGCTTTCACTGCTGGGTTTAAACAACTTCTGCCTTCTCCTGCCCTTCAGTCGCGGTCACCGCTCCCCTGCGGATCTCATCTATTGACTGAGAAAATAACTCCCCCTGAAGGAGCAGGCGCGGTGCTGCCAGGCCCAGCGTTAATATTTAAATAACAGGGGCCGTAAATCACTGCCCCTCAGTGAACAAGCGCCCGGTTGTGTGCGCGGGGAAGCGAGCGCCGTGCCGGGTGCTGCTCACTGGGATGCCACCCCCTCTGCACCAGGAGCACTGACACGGATGCTGCAGAGAGATGGGGACAGCGCAGGGCAGCAGCAGCCCCTTTCCGTTGGGAACGGCCGGGAGCACACCAGGAGCTCGCCAGCCCAACCAGCACAAGCCAGGGCTGTTCCTGCAGCGCTGGGGGCAGAAGGGGCCGCGGCTGCCGCGAGAACAAGGTGTCATTTCTTGTCTCCTTTCTCATGCTTTAAGTGCGAGGTTTTTTTCCCTTTCCCCGGCGCTTTCATTGCGTGCCAGGGGTTTTTAACACGTCTGCTCACCGGCTGCCAGGGGAGCAGGCACTCGCACCGCTAGCGCGGCCGTGCTGCGCTCTGAAGCCGTGCCAAGGGGCTCGGTGCCGCGCCGTGCTCCCCCCCGCAGCCAGGCAGCGCGGTGCTGCTCAACCCCATCCCTGCTCCAGCATCCTGGGGGGACCGAACCACGTCGCTGGACCCGGAAGGTTCCCCTCTATGAACTCTTCTGGCCCAGCTTCTCCTCCCAGAACTGCTCCAAGTGAGGAAAAGCGGCTCCCCATGGGATTTCTGCCGGATGCAGCGGAGCGGAGGACGGACCGTGCCATCTGCACCATGAACCGGCCGACGCCTGCAACCTGCCCTGGGAGATGAGAGCGCTGCAGGGCCGCTCGTGGTGATTAATTATCACTTCATAACGCAGGAGAGCTCAGGCATGAAAGAGCCTCTTCACAGCCGCGTCGTGCGCACTTTATCCATCACATGAGGCTCCAGATGTTTCCATTTTATGGTTATTAAATCACCGCCTGGAGAGCCCGGGTAATGGGAGGCCTCCTGCCCCGGTGCCGGGCACCGCCGGGGGGGATGCAAAGCACCAGGGACCCCGTTTCCTTGAGGACCAGAGACGTGTGCCAGGGGGTCTGAGGCCAGGCTCCCTCCCATTGCCTCCAGGGCAGGCGGGATGCCCCATGCAGACCAAGGGAGGACGTGCAGGAGCTAAGCCCATGTCTGGAGCCTCCGGGTTACAGACGCGGTCACCTCGGCGCGGCGCGAGGGGGACTCGGTTTCACACCCGAAGCCAAAGCATCCGGATCACCCTGTCCTTCCCCTCCCTTCCTCTGGCTCCAGTTCTATCTGGAATATCTAATCGCCGGTTCCATCTCATTCCAAGGGCTCACAGGATGGGGGGACATCTGCAAACGCTCCTCAGCACCCAGCAGCGAGGTGCTGAGCACCCCAGGGTGCTGCTCCCATGGCGTGGGCTCACTGAGGATGGTGCAAACACCCCAGTTGAGCAGAGGTGAATAAAGGCCAGGTGGGAGAAGAGTGAGCTGGGAAGGGAGGGAGCTCGAGGTGGAGGCGCAGGGGTCACACCAGGTAAGGAAAACAAATAAATAGCTGATTCAGGGGTTTGCTCTCCTCTCTTATTTAGCAGAAACTGTATTTTTACAGCTGCAATCCCTTAAAATGGGATTCGTTTTCCCTTAAACAAATCCCTGTAAAATAACGCTTCACAAAAACACGGGTTCCTCGTCTCCGCCCTGAAGACAGAAACACAATAAAGGTGCTGAGGCCGTCCCTGCGCCGCTGGTGGCTGTGAGAACGTGTCCCTGGCTGAGCCTGGCTCTGGAATGGTGCTGGCACTGCTGGCTCCGGTGGGATGGGCAGAGGAGAGCTCTGCTTCCATCACTGCTGTGGCACAGAACAACAGCCTGGTTTGGGCTGAAGGGACCTTAAAGCTCCTCCAGCTCCAACCCCTGCCACGGGCAGGGACCCCTTCCACTGGAGCAGCTTGCTCCAAGCCCCTGTGTCCAACCTGGCCTTGAGCACTGCCAGGGATGGGGCAGCCACAGCTTCTCTGGGCACCCTGGGCCAGCGCCTCAGCACCCTCACAGGGAAGAGCTTCTGCCTAAGAGCTCAGCTCAGTCTCCCCTCTGGCAGGTTAAAGCCATTCTCCTTGGCCTGTCCCTACAGGCCCTTGTCTAAAGCCTCTCTCCAGGTTTCCTGTAGCTCCTCTGGGCACTGGAGCCTCTCTAAGGTCACATCAGGATCAATCCCACGCCAGGGCTCCCCTTCCCTTTATCAGTTTGCTTTAATGTGCGTTGCACTTGCTCTTGGTGGGGGCTCTTTCTCTCTCTCTGCTGCAGCTTTTTTTTCACTGCTGCTTCAGCAAAAGCAATCCAGGAAATTCCGATCAAATCCCGGTGTGCTGCAGCCCTGCCCCTGCTCCCCGGCAGGAGAGGCACAGCTTAATGCTCATTGATAACCCCCATGGGTCAATTAGTGCGAGGAGGAGGCGAAGCAGTGCAGCTCCGGCATCACCGGTTCTTTGAGCTTCCGAAAACAAATGCTCTTTGCAGATCAATGTTTGCAGCTTCGTGCATGGAGCTGGCACCAAGGAAGCTGCCAGAGCAGAGGTGTAGTTATGGGGGTATTTGGTTCAAGGCAGAGGCTGCTGCTCCCAAGTGCACAGGGCTCCCATCCTTCACCCTCTGAGTGAGCTCCCATCGCTGCCCGCAAAGTGCCTTAAAACACAGGGAGTCTCAGGCTCCAACAACGTGGTTTGGGTCCAGCACCCGTTTGGGAGATGCTGCTCCTGAAGAATTCCTGGGAAGATGCGTCCCCTAGCTGCTCCTGAGGCAGAGAGAGCTTGGCTTTTGCTAGAGGAGACCCTGCTTGCCTGAGGGATGCAACACAGGAATAACCCCGGACACACAGGCACTGGGGCAGCCTCTGAAAGGCTCTGCTGGTCATAACCCGTGTATTCATTGTGCATCTTCCAGGCGGCGCGTGGCGGGAAGGGGAACGGGTCCAGGGCATCTGTGGGCCAGAAAAAGGCTCCTGCTGGGATCCTTCCCAGGCTCTCAGCTGATCCTTGTGGGATAGAGGGTGCAGATGGGGGCTGCGGTGCCCGCTCTCACTGTTGCTTTGTCCGCAGGAGCAGAGGGGAACAGGATGCTGCCGGACGCCGTGGTGCTGCTGCTGGTGCTGGTGATGGTGGTCGGCCTTCGCTCGGCAGTGGGAGGCGGTGTGGGGGGCTATGCCCAAGTGAAGTACATGCAGCCCATGGTGAAGGGACCCCTGGGACCCCCCTTCCGTGAAGGCAAAGGGCAGTACCTGGGTAAGGGACGCACTCTGCGGCGTGGGGGGGACATGGGGACGTGGAGAAGGGACTGGAGCATCCACAGCCATCAGGCACTCATCATCCCCTCACCCTTGGGTCGCAGGGTGCAGCCCGGGTGGGTGCTGCTGCCCAAAGCATCTTTGGCCAAGCACAGAAGAATGGTTTGGCTGTCCTGAACTCAGTGCAGGACGAGGATGGGCACAGGGAGAGGCTCACTGAAGTCGAGCACCCCTGGGTCCCTCCACCTGGGGGCCAGTGCACAAAGGGGACCCGCAAGCCTTTTGCTCCCATCCTGCTGCACGCTTGCTGGTAGCTCTGAGGCACAGCCCAGTTGCTCTCCATCCCTCCCTCTCACTGCATGTTAAACCTGAGCTATCCCGGAAAGGCTTTTTCCACTCCTCCACCTATTCCATTTTCCCTGTCTGCGTTTCACACCAGCTGGGAAAGGAAAGAGGGCCAAGGCCAGAGCTGGGACCCAGCCTGGTGAGGGAAGAGCAGCAGAGACGTTTCCTCCCTTGGAGAGCAGCAACAGAAACCCCACAAGTGTTAAATCACTGCCCACTGAGCTCCATGTGCTGTGCACAGCCAGGGTAAGGCACTGCTGCCAACCCAGCCCCAGCCTTTCATAACCTCCTGCCCTGAGCTCCCCTGCCTGCACCCTGAGCCCTGCCTGCACATTGAGCCCTGCCTGCACCCTGAGCCCTGCCTGCACATTGAGCCCTGCCTGCACCCTGAGCCCTGCCTGCACATTGAGCCCTGCCTGCACCCTGAGCCCTGCCTGCACCCTGAGCCCTGCCTGCACCCTGAGCCCTGCCTGCACCCTGAGCCCTGCCTGCACATTGAGCCCTGCCTGCACCTTGAGCCCTGCCTGCACCCCGAGCCCTGCCTGCACACCATCCCCTACCTGCATGTTATTAGTACATGGCCATTTCCCCCACCTTGGGGAACTGCTCAGGGCTCTGTGCAAACAGCAAGCATTGAGTGTGACTGAGGTTCTGCAGCTCTCTGCAGCTCATCGGGGTGCCCCTTGTCCCAGCATCTCCCCGGGGCGCACCCAGGGCAGCAGCAGCACCTTCACTTCAAGGATGCTTGATCCCAAACACACAAGTCCCAGCACTCCCCCCACATCCAGCTGCTGCTGGCAGCACTGTGGGATGGGGCAGTGCAGGCGCTCAGGTGCCTGGATCCCCCAGGCCGGTGCTTTGCCCTTGGGAAGAGCTGTTGGAGCCCTCCCCATGCGTTCACACAGACCCAGACCCTCCAGGGAGCCAAAGTCTTGGCTCTGGGAGGAGAAACTGGAGCAGGCTGGGCTGCGGGTGCCTGATTTACTGCTGGGCGGAACGGCTTATCAGGAGTTCAGCTCAGCACACGTCAGAAAGCACACAGCAAAACCTGGCGCCGAAGCACGCTGCGACCCCCCTGCCTCCCTGCCCCCTTCCCAGCTGTTGTAAAGCTGCTCCCTGAATCCCGGCCAGAGCCAAAACCTTCCAGCGCAGTGCAGGAACGCTTCAGCTGCTGGTGGGACCGGATTCAAATATCTCCCTGCTGGGTTTCCTTCTTTCCCCCCCTTTCTTCCTATGCTTGTGCTGCCTCTGAGCACTGCTGCCTGCTAACCATGGCCGACTGAGCAGTGAGTGTGCCTGGCAGCTTGCAAGTGGTTTGGGTGCAAGCTTCACCAGGTTAGACAGGGCTTAGAGGAGACACTGAGGCAGGGCAGAGCAATGGAGTGCCCCGGAGGTTACTCTCCTAAAACGCCTGGGAATGAAAGGACAGCAGCGGGGATGCCGGCAGCGGGGATGCAGGCAGCGGGGATGCAGGCAGCGGGGATGCAGGCAGCGGGGATGCAGGCAGCGGGGATGCAGGTAGCCACCAGCTATGAGGCTGCACAGAGGCAGCTGGGGAAGCCGGTGCCTCCTGGGTCCTACTGAGCTCCCATCTCTGCTTAACCTCCAATTTGGCCTCCTGCCCTGCTCTGGGGGCTCACTGTGAGGGTGCTGGGCCGTGCCGTGCCCCTGTGTGTTACCCCTGCGCTGTGTGGGACCCCCCTGGGCTGCCCCTGGGGCTGGGACCCCTCATGGGGGGGCTTTCATCAGCCCGCGGGTGCCATGTAGTGAGAGGCAGGGCTGGGTTCCTCAGGGTGCCAGACTCCCCAGGAGCACAGAGGCAGCGCTGGGCAGGAGATGCTGCTACACGTTAAAATGCTAAGAGCATTTAAGTATTCAAGATATTTGCAGAGCTGGGTTTTATTTTGGGTTGCTTAAAGCCAGGTCTGTGCAGGTAAATGGCTCAGGGAGCCCATCATTTCCCTGTGCATGTGAGGAGTCAAGTCAGCAGCATCCCAGCTCAGGGCAGAGATAAGGCCCAGGCGATGCCTGGGGTTGGGGTTTGTGCCAGTTCCCCTCTAGTAGCAACACCAATCACCTGGGAGCACCAACCTCCGCTGCAAAGCTAAAGGAGCACTTTTCACCTCCCCAGGCTTGGGCAAGCTCAGTGCCAAATCATTGCACAACCTCTGCTATCAGGGATCCAGCATCCCCAGAGCTGGGGGCCCACAAGTGCTGCTGCTTTTAAGGACTCAGACGTGTGATCCCTGTGGGGCTGCTGCTGCATGCATGTGGCCAAGAGGCCTCCAGATCCCTCAGCTCCTGCTAACGGAGAAACCTTGTTTGCCGTTGTCATGCTGTGCTCTGCAGCCTGCTGCCATCTCACCACCACCCCCTTGCACGGCAGCTCTCAGCAGGGCTGCGGCTGGGTCCTGTGCTGAGCCTCCAGTAGAAGACAGGATGAGGGATGCAATAACACCAGGGCTGTGCAGTGTTCCTGTGAGCCTGTGAAACTCACTCTCACGAGACAGGGCTTGGCAGCAGCACTGGAACAAGCTCGGGCAGGCTCTGCCATGGAGCAGCCAACCTCTCCTTCCTGCAGTGTCATCCGGCCGCGCTGGCCAGACCCGCTGCTGGCTGCTCGTGGCTGGGAACCACTTCCCATCTTGCTGGATTCTTCCTCTGTTGGCCACTCTGTGCTGCTGCGTCCCTCCTGCAGGCGTGCAGGGGTGAACACAGCAGGATCCCACCTGGCCGTATCCATGCTCCTGAGGAGGTAGAAAGCTTGGTGGTACCAGGAGGAGAGCTCGCAGGGACTGTGCCTGCTGCTTCCCCTTCCCGCTGCCCCAGCTGGCTCCTTGCATTAGCATTCATGGCAGCTTTGTTCATGCTTCCAGGGGAACACAACCCCATGCTGCTGCTGTGAAATGCAGCGCTCCCAGACATGTGTCTGTGGTAAGACACGGGCGTTTGAAATCGGACACCAGCGGGGCTGCGCTGCCCCAGTTTCTCTCCGCTAAGGGCCCCGGTTTGGTTTCCCCGTCTGCTTTTTTGGCCGCCTGCAAGCTGGCAGCTCTCGCCTGGCGCTGCTCTCCGCTGCCTTGTGTGAGAGCGTGTGTGTGCTTTTCCCTTCCTCCGCGGGCTCAGCTGTAGATCCTTGTTCTGATTCCATGCAAAATGACCTAGAAAACTCATTCTTTTCAAACCATCGCAAGGAGAAAAAAAGAGAACAAGAAAGGCAGAGGGGGAAACCACACTGAACTCATTGTCTGGAGAAATGGCTTTTTCCAGAATTCCAGAAATCTGCTTCAGTGCAACCCTTCCCATCTGCCTTTGCCTTCTTTCCCACACCGTTTTCTGGGGGAAGGAGCAGGAGGTTTGCAGAAATCCAGTGGCAATGTCTTGACAGACAAGTATTTCCTCCATCCAGAGAGCCAAGTGACCTCTATCACACCCTAGGATGCGGGCCAGGCTTTGATTTACAGATAAGCTCTGAAAACGTTTCCAGTGCCAGAAGGAAAACAAGCAGGCATCAGGCTTGGGAATGGCCAGAGCTAATGGCTGGGCTTAGGAAAGGTAAAGCCACCTCTGCGGCACCAGTGCCTGCTGCTGCCATGGTTATTCCTTTCACGTGTCTCAAATCTCCCCTAATCTCTTCCCGTGGACTGGAAGCTCTCTGTGGTGGCAGATCCTGGTGCTGCGGGTACCCAGGCTCAGCTTGCTCAGTGCCCAGGCAGAGCTCAGGGACCCCCTTGCCCCCTCCTCAGTTACACTGGGGCACCATGTTCTGCCCCAGCCTAGACACGATCCATTCCCATCCCAGGCACTTGGCCATACAGGTCTGTTCCCAGCTGGAATGATCTACCAAGATGTCAAAGCCCTTTCCTCTCCCATTTCCCATCACAGCCACTGCCAAGCGTGTCCCTAATTACCAGCTTCCCAAGAAACACTCTGTCAGATTTATTCTTTCTCGCCCATTCCTGGTGTCACGGGGGAAGCAAACACCCAGCCGCAGGGAGTTCTTTATGCTCACGTCTGTGCTTTAAGCCCCGAGCTGCGGTGGGCATGGCATCTGCCTCTCCTCGCCTTTGTACTCTCTCAGCCCAGTAGTTTCTTTCTTGTATCCGTTTGCAAAAGAGCCCTATAAATTCGTTAAATGTCAAGTGGTTCCAGCCTATTCCCAGCTGGGCTGACTCATTTGGACGTAACCGAGGTTGCGTTTCCCTCGAAGCTGTTGGCTTTTCCTCCATCCTCAGCACTTTTTAATTCTCTTTGGGGAGTTTTTCTGTGTCTTGCTGGCCCCGGGAGCTGAGCCAGCGAGCACCGCGGGCATGTCTTAACCCATGCACGAATCACCTCTTTGGTCTCTTCAGCACATGTCCAAGAGTTTTCTTGTTAATCCAAAAGGATTAAAGGTCTCCTGAGGCCCTGGACCCGCGGGATGGGGTGCAGGGATTATCCTCAGTCTTGGCTCTGTCACCATCCTCTCAACTGAAGCCAGGCAGGAGCGACCAAATCCCACGGTGCTTTCGAGGCCTCTGGGAAGTGAGGCAGCAGAAGGGTTGAATCCAGCTCCTAAGAAAGCCCCACAGTGGGTCAGCAAAGAGCAACACCGCCAGAGCCGACGGCAATTGCTGCTCTTGTTGACACCCTCTGTGGAGGGATGGAAGGAGTCAGGCTTGGATTAGTACCCCGGACTCTGGGCAAGGTCTTGCCTCAAGACAGTCCTGCTGATGTGGTGGGCCAGGAAGCCCCTGTGCCCATGTTGAAACAAAACCATTTCTAGAGAAGGGCACTCTGGCAAGTACAGATCCTGCGGCTTTAACACCCCGAAGGCATCACGCACCAGGCACGCTCGGTCCCACTAAAGCTCCGTGTCTCCTCTCCCCACAGACATGCCACCGCTGCTGCCGATGGACCTCAAAGGGGAGCCAGGACCACCAGGGAAGCCCGGCCCACGTGGACCCCCAGGGCCTCCCGGCTACCCAGGAAAACCGGGCACAGGGAAACCGGGAATGCACGGCCAGCCCGGGCCAGCTGGGCCCCCTGGCTTCTCGGGCATTGGGAAACCTGGCATCCCAGGGCTCCCTGGAAAGGCGGGTATGAAAGGGATGCCCGGAGCCAAGGGCGAGCCTGGCATTCGAGGAGAGCAAGGGCCAAGAGGACTGCCCGGCCCCCCGGGGCTGCCAGGGCCAGCCGGCATCTCCGTCAATGGGAAGCCGGGTCCCCAGGGCGGCCCTGGCTTGCCTGGGTTTCGAGGTGAACCTGGCCCAAAAGGGGAGCCGGGTCCCCGCGGAGAGCGAGGGATGAAGGGCGAGAATGGTGTGGGGAAGCCGGGGTTACCGGGGCCCCGGGGGAACGGGGGCCCTCCTGGCCCTGCAGGGCCTCCAGGGCCCATTGGAGTTGGAAAACCTGGCCTTGACGGGCTGCCGGGTGCACCGGGGGAGAAGGGCGACATGGGCCCCCCAGGTGGGCCTGGCATCAATGGGGAGCCCGGCCCCATGGGGCCCCGGGGCCCCCCTGGCATTGATGGGATCGGTGTCCCAGGTGCTGCAGGGGTGCCAGGGATACAGGGTCCCATGGGACCAAAGGGAGAGCCTGGGATCCGCGGCCTCCCTGGTTTGCCAGGCCCGACGGGCTATGGGAAGCCGGGTTTGCCAGGCCTGAAAGGAGACCGTGGGCAGCCTGGGGTGCCTGGAGCCATCGGCGATAAGGGGGAACCTGGTGTTGATGGGGAGCCGGGAGAGCCAGGTCCTGCTGGCATCATCGGGCCACCAGGCCCACCAGGGTCCATGGGCCTGCCGGGCAAGCATGGGCTGCCTGGATCCAAAGGGGATGTGGGGCCGAGTGGGCCCCCAGGAATGCCGGGGATACGCGGTGACCAGGGCCCCAGTGGCTTCGCAGGGAAGCCGGGGGTGCCGGGAGAAAGGGGCCTGCCCGGGTCACTGGGACCCCCTGGCCCAATGGGCCCCAAAGGGGAACCAGGGTTCATCGGCCTCCCTGGGGTGCCAGGATTAACGGGTGGCCCCGGGCCGAAAGGGGATGGTGGGATCCCGGGACAGCCTGGGCTGAGGGGCCCCTCTGGCATCCCAGGCTTGCAAGGACCTGCAGGTCCCATGGGGCCTCAGGGGCTACCAGGGCTGAAAGGGGAGCCCGGGCTCCCTGGGGTTCCCGGTGAGGGGAAGACCGGTGAGCCTGGCATGGCCGGACCCATCGGCCCACCGGGAATGCCGGGCACGCCGGGGCTGAATGGGCCACCGGGCCCACCGGGGCCACCCGGGCCGCCAGGAGCACCCGGGGTGTTCGACGAGACCGGCATCGCGGGGCTGCACCTCCCAGACGGAGGCGTGGAGGGAGCCGTGCTGGGGAATGGGAAGCCAGGGAAGCCGCAGTACGGCCGAGGAGAGCTCTCCGCCCGCATCGCGCCAGCCTTCACCGCCATCCTCACCTCCCCATTCCCAGCGTCGGGCATGCCGGTCAAGTTTGACCGGACTTTGTATAACGGGCACAACGGCTACAACCCGGTCACAGGGATATTCACCTGCCCCGTATCCGGCATCTACTACTTTGCCTACCACGTGCACGTCAAAGGGACCAACGTTTGGGTGGCGCTTTATAAGAACAACGTGCCTGCCACCTACACCTACGACGAGTACAAAAAGGGTTACCTGGACCAGGCCTCGGGCAGTGCCGTGCTTGAACTCAAGGAGAACGACCAAGTCTGGGTACAAATGCCCTCGGACCAGGCCAACGGGCTGTACTCCACGGAATACATCCACTCCTCCTTCTCTGGGTTCCTGCTTTGCCCCACATAACGGCTGTTGGGCACGTTTCCTTTTCTCCCACGTTAGCCATAAACTGTCTTTTTGTTTGTTTGTTTTTGATAAAAAAGTTTAAAATTAATACAAAAAAGAAAAATCACTGGGAAGAAGGCGCGAGCCGCTGTGGTGGGACCTTGCTTCACGCTGTTTGATCCATGAGTCAAGAGGGTAACCAGAAAGGAGACATCTATCCATCTTTTTTGGGGGGATCGAGAAGGGAGGCAGGGGAGTGACTTCCTCAGCAAAGCCTACTTGGAATAACTTTTACCCTAGTGACTGTACATCAAACCCAGGAACGTGCTTGGGATGGCAAGGATCTGGCTCTGCAGCAAACTGCTCTGTGATCCAGAGGGTCATCTGGAAGAGCAGACCCTTCTGGTCTGTAATCAAGTGCCCTCGTTTCCCATTTTGAGTACAAGTGAAATAAATACAGCTGTTGTAATGGATAGTGTATTTGCTAACCAACGCAGGGGTGCCAGGCACTTAACACAAACCTCTACAGCAGCAGAGATCCGTGATGGATTGAGAAATTTCCTTCCCAACCCATCAGATGCCCAAGTTCTGGTCTCACTGATGCCTGTTCTTTCAGACTGTGCTTTGCAGCAGTCTCTCTGCTTCACTCCGGATTCAGTGTGGTTGGATGTATAATCATAAAAAGTGGAACACTTTGCATAAGCACCTTCTTAGAAGAATTAAATGTTATTTTTAACCCTCCTCCTCAGCATCTTTAGGAATAAAACCATCCAGGCACTGGCATCTGAGAGGATGACAGACGACCTATTCCAAAGCCGTTGAGGGAAGCTGGGACCCCTGTGATGAACAAGGAGCCTCTCTTGGGTTCATTCATCTACTGGCAAGTCCCAGGGCTAGTTCTGTTCTGTCTCTTTGCAGCTCAAAGACTTGCTTGGCCTCACGAGCATCTTTACTCTTTGAGAACACAAGGATGGCACTGCGAGCCCGGCTTATGCTGCTTCTAGCCTGGTTTGACAGAAAGTTTAGTTGTGCTTCCTTGAAAGTGCCACTTACGGACAACTTGCTTTTACTGTCTCACTATTTCGGGATGTGTAAACTCCCCCCTTCCCCTGGGGATCTTTTAATTAAGAAAAAATGAGCATTCATTCTAACTTTCCATTCAGTCATTTTACCACGGTGCTATTATCTACTTAACAATGTTATTTACGAGTCTAGTGCAATATGTACCTGTCAAAGCACCAGTCCAGGTGCCAGTCTGTGACTTAGGCTAAAAGAAAATAATCACGTTTGTCTGTTGTTACCACTTTGTCTCACTCACGCTTGAAATGTTACCGACCTGAGGATGAGCTGGAAGGTTCCGGGAGAGGTATGCACGATCCTGACCACTTGGCTGCTCTGTCATTTGGTAAAGGGAGCACCTGAACCCTGTTGCTTGCAGCCTTTCTCATGGTAGGATGGTTGTTCTCATCCCAGCGATGGAGGAGCTCGCTGCTGAAGTTAATCCACACGTGCTACGCACTGTGTCCCTCTGCAAAGGCACAGCCCTGAGAAAACAGCAACAATTTGGTCACCAGCTGAGCAATTATTGCCCTTAAGTTTTCCTACAGCCTGTTCAATGGCCAAAGAAAGTGTAGCAAGAGTGGGGCTTGGGATTGTTCTCCAGATGAACTGTGCAAGATATTTAAATAACTTTTCTATTTCTGTTTCTGTTTAGTTTGTTTTTCTCATTAAGCCTGTCCTGTGTTTCTGCCTCTTGCCATCCAGGGCTTCCTTTTAAAACACACCTATCCCTGCAATTAAGAAACACAGCAAGGAAACGTACAGTTAAAGGCCAGTGCTTCAGCTACTGCCTGATTGAGGCTGGCTTGTCCCCCTCCCTGGGATTTTCTCCCCATAAAGCTACAAGTTTTGTACAAAGAAGAAACATTCCCAAGCTGAAGGGCTGCCCCGGTGTCTGATCCTGCTGGATGTTTTCGGCTCCCAAAGGCAGGAGGGTGTCAGGACCATCTGGGTTTTGCTCATAACAGGTTATTTCCCAGCAGGAACAGCAGCCTTACAAAGAGTCCCTAAAATGAGAAGTGGAAGCTCAGATGTTTTCTTCAAGCCCAGGCTTGGGAGGGCGCTAGGATGGGGCCTGTGTCTCCTTTACTGAAGCTTCTTTCCTGTGGAGAACAGCCAAGGACTGGAGCGGGTGCCAGGCCAGGCCCTGGCCAGCAGTGGGGCTGTTCCCACTGCCCACACTACCTGCAGCAGGGCCAGGAGCTTCCCACGCGGGGCTGGGAGCTTCATCCTGTTACTCAGCAAAGCGACTTATTTATACTGTGTTCTAACCTCCATTCCCTCTCTTCTTGTTCAGTTTTTATTCTAAACTTCTTGTCCTAGCTGGCAAAAAAGCAATGATAAAATTACTCATTATAACCACACCGAGACATTAACTCCTTCAGTGCTGTAGATATTGTTTTGCAATTATTTCACTTTCCCTTCATGTGCAGAGCATAAACCATAATCAACCTTCCGCAGCTATATAACCTCTTACATTTACACAGCAATTGAAAGGCAAAGATATAACATGCACATAGTTAGGCTAGAAATAAAACGATGCACAGGATGAGGGAGGCTGTTCACTAAACTGGACACTGTCAGGAAGAGGTTTTATTCTGGAATACTGAGTATGTGATATTCGCCAGCAGAAAGGATTATTTTGTCGTGTGTGTGAGCGCATGGGATTTTGGTTTCAATCACAATAGTAAAAAAGGTTGGGTTGGATGAAGTATGTCTATTTTTAATTATGAAAACTGCATTACAATGTGCATTTTTATATACAAATTCTTACTATTTTTGTTAAATTTGCCTCTAGTATCTTCATTTCTAACCTAGTATATAGAGGTTTTTAGTTTTGTAAATACTACATGCACTGTTTGTCATAGTAAAAGTTGGTTTAAAATGCACTCTTTTTGTGATCAGAAACTGGCCTTCTCTTCAGAACTAAAACTGCAGTACTTGATTGTATTGACAAAACATCAATAAAACTTATTGTATAAAAGGTGGGCTCAGCTGTGCCTCTGTCCTGTTATTAATGGGCTCGCTCAGCCTTGCTAGAAAGACCATTCATAGATATCTCTCATGCTGTTTCCTTCTCAAACCCAGCCTACCTGTTCCCAGATTTGCTTCATCAACCACATTCTCCTATAAGAAGGTACTGCTGTTTCTTGTGATTAAGGACAAGAGTCCCATCTCAGGAAGTTCATTTTAGAAAAGGATGAAATCCAGACCCTTCCACACCGGCCACTGTAACTTGCGGAATGTCAGGCAAAGTGTTGGGGATTCCCTTTCCCTCCTGTTTTCCACCATCACACTTGCTTTCAGTATGTTACACGACCTCATCCACAGCCAACCTTCACATCCTGAGCAGCAAAAGCAGCTCAGTAACACATGGAGGAAATGGTGAATCACCTGGAGCAAAACACTTCCAGAGGCTACAAGCACAAAGAAAATATGTTTTCCCACCTGATTTCCTACCTGGAAGAGGAGCTGCACCCTGTCACAGGTGACGCTTCTGGAGAAGCCTGGCTGCCACATGGGCAGACTCCTACAAAAGGGGATGATGAAGAACAAGTGGTTCTCCTGCCACCAGTGGTGGGAGCATCCAGCAGCCACCCTGGTCCGTGCGTAATCACTGCACATTGCGCTCTGCCAGCTGAACTCCTTCCACGTGCTGGTCCTCACTGCAAATGCAGCGTGCAAAAGAAAAGGGCCTCTCCAGTAAACCTCTAACTCCCATTATGGCTCACGGGCAAGAAGGGCTGCCTGACAGTGGTTTTTACAGCAGATTTCCAGTACTCAAACTCACCCCAAATGAAGCACAAGTCCTGGCTACACGTGAGATGTCTCCGTCCAGCACCAAACAACTTCTCCTCTGCTTTCTACAGATTTCAAGAAGCCAAAGCAAAGTAGTTTCAGGCTGAGTCCTAAAGTGAAGCACAGGGTGGGAAGAAACAGCCTGGCGATTTTCATACAACTCCTCTTGTCATTTAGTACAGAAGCACAACTTCACGACTTGAATGAAAAGACAGGAGCAGTGGCTAATAAACAAAGATAACCAAGTGACTTTATTTCTTTCCAAGGAAGCCAGAGCTCAGTGTTTGAGTACACACTTCAATTCTGCCCTCAAATGAGCTGTCTATTTTCGAACAGGAGCTATTCCACTCTTTGTGAGTTCCCAACATTTACAATTACAAAGCTGCTTTAAAAGGAAAATCTCTTTCTTTAAATAATCCCATGAATATGTCCACACTTGTGGCAGAACAACGGGGAAAACCCGACTTTGTGCCTCTCTGATCTGCATCACAATACATAAATATACAACAGACCGAAATTCCACATGCTCTCAGAACAAGAATTCGCTTATACAAGGGAAGCCCATTACAGTGTCACACAGAACAAGGGCACTAGGAGGAAGCAGACTACAGGAAGAATGGGAACGACCTAGTTTCCCACAGCCAGTGTTTCCACACGTGCCTGCAGCCTGACACACACCACCACCGTGTGTGATACCAGCAGGGAGCAAGCAGGGAACAGCCACAAGGAATACTAGAGCAGTAATAGAGAATTACATGGTCACAGTCAGGTTTATAAGCATTTCCATATGGTGACTGCTTGCCTCTTCCTTCCTTTTTGTTTTCAATTATTACACAGCTTTTCAACCCTTTTTAGATGTGCCAAGCTATTGCTCCCTTTCTGACCAGCTCCGCTACGCAAAGGTTTCAGATGCAAGACTCTGGAACAACCCAGCTTTGCTAGAATGTTCTCAGCCACCAGTACCAGCTTCAGATGCACAAATTGCTTGAACTTGGATAAATTCTCCCCTAATTAACTACATTTTCCTTTATTTTCAGACGATTCTTACCAAGCACAGAGTTTTACAGCTGTAAGAAGTAACTCCTGCTTCCTGCTGAGGTAGTTTCTGTCACTGACGGCAGCAGAACCAGGAGTTCAGTGCTTGTTAAACACCAGGTTTCACAACTATCCTCACCCACAGATTTAAACAGCAACTCACTTAGTGCTCTGGACATGCACGGGACAGCAATAAGAACGCAGGATGCACAGATTTGAAACAAAGGAGTAGCTGCAGCAATGTGAAAGCCAGCATGTAAGGGAACATAAAATGCAATAACTGAGGATGGTGTCAGGTAGCTCGCAGAGCAAAGAGCAGTAACGAGTCCCACTCCCTTCCAGCAGCAACAGGGACCCTGCATGCACCAAAGGCATTTCTCCCAGCACAACCAGCAATGCAAAGGAAGCCCTTCTCCAACCTCTGCCACTGCTCATTCTGCTTTTAAGGAAGCAAACCTCCCTGGGACATCTACAATCCAGCATCCTCACTCCACAGGAAGGGGGGCAACCCCTGCTGCACGCAGGACATCCTCCAGGGAAGTACCTCTGACAACTCCCACCTCCACCCCTGAACTGGTCAGCTGAGTGAGAGCTGGTCTTTTAAGAGGGGTGTGGAGCCTATCAAAGCCACTGCAGGACAGGCCACTGAAACAAAGGCCACAGCACAGTGGAGCAGACAGAACCAGCAAGAAAGTCAGTAAATTCAGACACCCACCTAGTAACTGCAATGACAAAATGGCATAATGGTGGACAAAGCAAGCAGCAGGAATCTCATGAAAAACTAGATGCCCCCGTACACTTCAGAGGAGATGCACCCACTGTCCAGGTGTCACATGCAGCCCCTTCCCAGCCAAACTGCAACTGAAGGGTATATCCCCTTTCTTCTGAACCAGCTTGTGCTTCCAGCTCTCAGCTCACAGCAGCATCTGGCTCAGGTGGAGGCTCACAGGTGTCTGCAGTGTGGATCCACCACCAGATCCTGACCAGGAAAGCAGAGGTGACCACCTGCCTTTGCCTTCCAAAACACACTCCCCTTGGCGCTCAGAGCCGCTGGCAATAGAGTTCATACATGCTATTTGCCAGCTTCTGTGTCTCTTGAAAAGCTTCACAGCTCTCCTCCCAACTTGGGGGTATCTGTTCCTCCCCATAATAAGCCCCTGCAATAGCTCCTGCCATGGTAGCAATGGTGTCTGTGTCTCCACCCAGAGAGATGCAGTAGATGATGGTCCTCTGCAGATTGTTGTAGTCATCAGGAATGTCTGGGTCAGCCTCCATACAGCGCAGGAAGGAGTAAATCGCAGTAGGGACAGACCTCAAAGCGGCGATGCCATTGCCTGTAACAAAGCCAGGCATCATCAGTGCTGCAGAACATTCCTGTCTTCCTTCCCACAGAAGGCCCTTTACCCTTCTAACCACAGCTTCCTATTGTCAGTTGCTTTCACTACTGGTATTATGACAAGGCACACAAGCCTGCATCTCTAAGAAGCTTGGCCATACACATCTCCTCATTCCCATCCAACATGAAGATCTGACAGCCATTAAGACAAGAGATCTTAGAATACTAAGAAATATTATGCACAATTAAGTTTTCCTTAGCAAGACATTTCTTCCCCACCTGTACAAAGAGGGAGTCATTGGGTCAAGACTCAAAATTACTGGCTGGTGTGCACAACAGCATGTAATTTTCTAGCACGTTCTATGCCTACAGGCAGCAGAGGCTGAAGTGGCAACCTGTGGGAGGACACGTCAGCCAGGCTGGCTGAGTCAGTCCTGCTTTCAGCTCTTTCCTAGTACTTAGAGTAAGAAAGGTACTTACCCAGTTCAAACAATACATCTGCTTTTGGAACACTGCTGAGTTCCAAGAATTCCTTTATTTTCTTTAGGCGCCTTGAAAAGGGTAAATCTTCAAATCCCAGCCTGGACACAAAGAGTACAATGGAGAAAAGAGAATGTGAACTCAGAATAAACTGTACACAGCAGAGCCAGTGCTCCCCACAGCTACTTACGCTCGTGCGTCAGTAAGAGACTTATCATCTGCCTCTACATCTTCCATGTGGCTAATGAGCTGCTCCAGGAAGGTCTCTTTGCTGACCTCTCCCTGCAGGGCAAGATGCACAGCCAGGGCCTGCAGGATGGCTCCGTTGTAGCCCAGGGAGTTGGCATGGGTCAGTTCAGCACTCAGCTTCGCAAACTGGGAATGAAAACACATCCTTAGCAAGCCTACCTGAGAGGTCCTGCTCAGCCTGGTCTGACAGCAGCACTGCCAGAGCTGAGGTGCCCGCAGGAGCAAGCACGGTACCTTCTTGACATCCTGGACATCAGAGTATGTGAGAGAGATGCCTGCCACCCTCATGGCACCACCATTGCCATAGGAGCCTTTCCCATTAAACTGGGATCTTGCTGGTTCAAAGACATCGCTGCACTTGGGGCTCAAGAGCTTCTTGAAGACATTGACAACAGCCATCCCATAGCCCCTGTTGGGTTCCTTCTTGTACTCCTCAGCAAACCTGGTGTGCATGAGAGAGCAGCAGGTGAGGAAAAACACAGGGGGTATTTGGTCTGTTCCCAAAGTTTGTACAGAGGCTGTCGATAAAGTGAATTAATTCCATGACAGTCAGGGTCCAAGTGATTCAGTTCTGTAGGGAAAGAATCTGATTCCCAAAAAATCAGTGTGAAAGGAGGAAAGGGTGAATAAACCATCACCTCTCACAACCCACTTGTTTCCCTCTTGACTTTGCCTTGAAATAGAAGCAAACTGGAAACATTTCCATGGGTCACAACCACAAAGAAAGTCTTTTGTTCGAGTTCAATGGAAGAGTTTTCTAAACAAATAAATGTTCTCCCTTAAGTGGAACCAAATGCTCCCAGGGCCCTGGATTCAGAAAGGAAATGGATCATAAACAAACTGCAGCTGACCTCACTAATACTCGCTAACTTAATTAAGGGAAGTACAAACATAAATAGCAACAAATAAACATGAAAGAAAATGCTTCTGCCATTTCTAAACATCATCTTCCACAAAGGTGGATATATACACACAGCTGCAACACAGCAAGTCCTATCCTACTTCATTCAAGGCAGGCTCTGAACCTGTGCTAGAAGGAATGCTGCTGCTTGTTCCCGGGCAGTGCACAGCACACAATGAATTACAGGATTAGCCATCACTTTCCTATTTTCTTTTCCCCCTCCACAAACTAGCAAAGACTTTGCCTCAGCCCCTGCCCCCTTTCACAGAACATTACAGTGACTGCTTAATCATAAGGGTGTTTTGCCTTCACTAGTAAATGCCAACACTCCGGGCCCTGAAGCTGCTGCAGTCCTTACCTCTTGGCCATATCAACTTCATCAAACTCCCTCTTGGCCAGCAGGGACTGCACCACCGACCTGCTCATGGCTGTGTCGTCCGTGTATGAGAGCGTTTCTACAACAGAAGGTCCAAATGTAATGTGACCACCCAGGGACAAACTCTGCCCCTCTCCGTCCCCACTGCCAGCACCTCCCTGTTCTCCGAGGCCCAATTCCCTGTACAGCTGGATTAAAACACTACCAGAGGTTGCCCAGCACCCAGCTTGTCACTGGCTGTGGTCATCAGAGTAAGAAACACGGCAAGAGAGATGCACCCGCAGCAAGAACGAGACAGAGTGCATTTACAGATTAGTAAGAATCAAGAGGAAGTGTCTGATACCCAGAGGCATGTAAGGACAAGTGAGACAAGTCGCTTTCTCAAGGATCTCACAGTGTATGCTGATGAGAAGAGAAAGGACTGTTGCATTTCTGGACACGACTGCAAACAGAACCCCAACAGGAATGCATCATTGCTTGCTAAGAGTTAAATAAGCCTTCTTGTGCTGCCCTTACTCCTAATCTGGGTTTGGTACCTCTGCTCCTTGCTGACACCCCTGCACTGCGATACCCCGGTTCCCAGCACCATACATGAAACGCGCCTGGGGGCACCCATGGGTGTCCGGGGAGGTCCCCCGCTGGGGTGAGGGGCAGGACCGAGGGCACCCACGCTTCAGAGGTGCTGGGGGGGGCACCCTAAAGCCCGAATCTGTGGGGTGCTGGGGCCAGGCCCGACCCCCTTCCCGCTCCCGGTGTTCCCGCCCACCTCTGCGGGCGCTGCCGGCCGCTTCCCCCTCATCAGGCGGCCCGGGCGCCGGCTCCAGGCCTCGGAGGAAGCTCAGCAGATCGGGCAGCTTCACAACGCTTCTGCCTTCGAAGACGGCGCCCAGGCAGTCACCCAGCAACGCCCCGGCCAAGCAGCCCCGGAACCGGCCGGGTCCCGGTCGCGGCCGCGCCGACGCCCGCCCCGAGCCTGAGCTCGACCCCGACCCCGCCGCCGCCATCTTCTACCGCGCCGCCGCCGCCGCGCTCCTCCGGGCCACCAGGGGGCGACTGCCGCGGACACCACCCCCTGGCGGCTTGGAGGAGCGCGGCGGCTGGGCGGGCCCGAAAAAGCTGGAGCCTGATTTCCCAATGGATTGGGAAAACGCTGGGTTTTATCCTTAATTCCTCGTTATCAGCAGTGAGCCCCAGCCTGCCTTCCCCCGGGGAGGTTGCCGAGTATCATGTCCCACTTCGGGGAAGAGAAGCAGGCCAAGTCCCGGTCCCGGTGCAGACACTGGCATTCCTCTTGGGAAGAACGTGCCTGGAATAGCAACAGTAAAACTGAAGCAGAACCCAAGCCCTGCAATTCCTTGAACAAAGCCGGTGCCGTAAGGAGGCAGAACAGGCTCCATGGAAGCACTTGCTTCCACCACGGTGTCCCCCCCCCCGAGGGGAAATCCCAACCTAAAGCTGCACAACCCCAGGGAGCTGGGAGCGGGGACAGGCAGCGAGCGGCTCCGAGGGGCTGCCAGCCTCACCCCGTCCCATTCCCCAGCCCTGCCTCGCACCCTGAAGGGTTTCAACCACTCAGGAGCCCCGATGGGTTCAATCCCTGCCATGAAACGCTTCCAGCGCTGTCAGATGACAAAGTTATCCTGGGGACAGACTCTTTTTATTGTCTGCAATGCTCCTGGGAGCATCACACAGGGACTGGGGGGGCACAGACAGTTATATAATAAACGCGGAGGAGGGAGCAGGGTTCCGTTCTCCTAACACGACACAGATGTCCGCTTCCCTCCATACAGAACGCAGTCAGTAGCGCTCTCTTTCACCAGCTCCTGCTGCCCGTTTGTCCGCGCAGGGAGGGCGCAGGTTGTGGCCCTGGGGAAAGTCTCAGCCTCCGGCAGAAACCTCTCAGAAGGGACCAGGAGCTTCCTCCGGGTGTCCATGCACTTGTTGTCCACCACCAGGGAATTCGTTTTGTAGCCAAGATCTGTCCGAATGCGGTGAAGTTGTTGGTAAAGAGCATCCAGGGAACCCCTGTGAACAAGAAGTGAAAGGAGTTGGGTTCAGGCACCACGTTCACTGCCCAGGTTGGGTGGGAAACACCTGATTTCCCACTTTCTGGCAGCAGCAATCTCTGTGCAGCGTTTGCCTTCGCATGAAGAACAAAGGCATGAGGCAGTTCTTGGTGCTGAGCAGCCCGGTTTGGAGCTGGGAGCAGCGAGCTCATGTGCTTCCTATGAAGCATACTATGGAGCCAAGCTGAGAGAGCTGGGCTTGTGCATCCTGGAGAAGAGAAAGATCTGGGAAGAACTTACTGCAGCTCCAGTGCCTGAAGGGGCTACAAGAAACCTGGAGAGGGGCTTGGGACAAGGGCCTGTAGGGACAGGACAAGGGGAATGGCTTGAACCTGCCAGAGGGGAGACTGAGATGAGCTCTTAGGCAGAAGCTCTTCCCTGTGAGGGTGCTGAGGCACTGGCCCAGGGTGCCCAGAGAAGCTGTGGCTGCCCCATCCCTGGCAGTGTTCAAGGCCAGGTTGGACACAGGGGCTTGGAGCAAGCTGCTCTAGTGGAAGGGGTCCCTGCCCGTAGCAGGGGTTGGAGCTGGATGAGCTTTAAGATCCCTTCCGACCCAAACCATTTGATTATGCTGCCCCTGGAGTGTGGCACAGAGATGCGCCCAGCCCTTCCCCTTCTTTCTCCACTTTTCACCCCTTATTTTTTCCCCTTTTAGGACTGTCTGTGCCCTGTGAAGCCAGAACCAAGCAGGGACCATGGGAACCCTGTTTGCCCTTCCACCACAGGGACCTCTGCTGCCTCACCTGCACCACACTGCCCAGCCCAGCTCCCCACCAAGCCCCAAGAGTTATTTCCACTCCTGAGCTGAACAGACACAAGCTCTAAAACACAGCTTCTGGAAGCGTGCAAGCTCCAGGGCTGCTCACACAGGCAGTGCTGGGCCACCACACTGCCCCAGAGAGCAGGAGACTTACTGTGACTCTGCCAGCTTCTGTTTGAGCGCACGGATCGTTCCCTCCAGCTGGTGGACCTCATCTGTTAGCCCATACTGGACCTGTGAGGTGGGGAGGGAGAAGGCAGTGAGCAGGGCTGAAGTGTTGTTCCCCAAAGCCCTCAGTTCTCTCCCTCCCCTGCTAGCCTAGCTGCAGCATTTATTTCCTCGCTCTGAGGTGACTGTAGGACCCAGAGTTCAGCCCCACTGTAGTTTTCTCCAAATGCATCCTCATCTTTCAGATCAAGCCCCAGGCCCAGCCAGTTCCCCCAGTCCCTCCTGGCAGGACCTGATCCTGGCAGAGGTCTGCACGGGGCCGATAGGTGCGGGTCTCCAGGCGGGTGTGCACCACTTTCAGATCCTGCATCTTCCTCCGAAGCTCTTCCTCCAGGCGTCGGATCTCCTCCTCCATCTCAGCAATTTCCTCCAAGGTCTGAGGGTATAGACAACTATCATGAGGGACAGGCAGGGATACAGACTGGAACACAGCCCCAGGCCTCCCAGGCTTTTACTGTGCAGGGAATAGATTTTATACAAGGGCTGCTGGGCTTTCAAGTGCTGAACCCCACTGCTTTGTAGTTTGGGCTTCTCACACGGCCCAGGCATGGTGCTGCTGGTGGTTTATGGCCACAGCAGCTGAGACCAAGGTTGAAATTAATAGGCCAAAACCTGGCACTACTGCTGAGAAGTCCCCGAGCAGCAACTGTGACAGCTGAAGGAGGTAGGATGCTGCAGGGATCACAGATGTGCCCCTTAACAGCTCCCATGTGGAAACTATGCTCAGGTTAAATAGCTTTCCACATAACAAACAGCCTTTTGGGTTAACCCAAGTTTGTGGTTGATAACCAAAGAAGCAACATTTACATTCTGCTCCTGCCATTTCAGTTCATCATAGGCTTTCTCCAGGTCTCTAATCCTCTTGCGCAAGGCAAACTCTGTAGCTACACGCTGAGCCTCCAGCTCGTTGTTTGTCTGAAGAGAGAACAGGCTCCAGTCACACACATCTAGAAGATGTTTCCTTCCCAGCTGCTGCTTGCTGGGTTGGGACAAGCCTATGAGCAAACCCAGCTGAGTTCTGGCTGCCATGCAGCCCCTGCAGCCAAAAGGCAGGGAGTGATGGAGAGGTACATGTCTCCCAAGCTGCTGACACCACTGCAAGCTCCACAGCATCATCAAGCTCCTCTCTTATGAGAGGCCTATGGGTCAGTGCTGTCTTTTCAAAGACTCCCTTCCCCTGGCCACAGCACACGCCAGCTCATTCTCCCCGTAGGATGCAGAACTTCTGCACCACCAAAGGGACTAATTTACCTGGGCAATGGCAAGCACTGTGGCTTCTCGGAGCTCAGCAGAGGTTTTCAGTTCTGCCTCTGCACGCTCCTTGTTGCTCTGGCTGTTCTGTTCCCACTCATCAACCGTAGTTGATCTGTGAACAAAGCAGCAGTTATGAAAATGAGTATTTGCAAGACAGTTCAAAAGGGACCACCTGCTGCAGGCCGAGGTGGCTTCGTGCAGCACAAAATGACTCAGGAATTCTGGAGGTTGTGTTCTGTGTTATTTCCTCACACCAGCAGGAAATTGCTACCCCATGGCTCCTGCACTGAGCCCAACAGCTGCTCAGAACAGAGACACATCCAAGCCGTGCTATAAAACACCGAGAAAGTGCAAATGGGGAGCAACACCCCCCGATAAGCTGTGCCAGAGGCTGGTGCCATGCTACTGGGTAGCCAAGCATGAGGGAGGCAGGGTGGCAAGTTCCTCTGGTTTTGTGGTGACAGTTTAGATAACTCCCAAAAGTGTGTGGCCTCACAATTCAGGAGCCACAACAAATCCCAGAAGCCAGTTCCTGTTCAGACCTGTCTCCAAAACTGCATCCATCAAGCTGGGATAGAGCACAGAAGGAAAAAGCATCCCAGGGCTCTTTGAGCACCAGCACGGATTTGGCCACACAAGGGCAGGTTTCTTCCTTACCCGTTTGGGACCCGAGTTGGGTTGACCTTGAAGGAGATACTGGGAGAGTTTATGTTGAGGGATAAGCACATACGATCTAATTCCAACGCTTCCATCTTGCACTGGTGGTCACTGCTCAGCTGCTGGCGAGCTTCTTGTAAGAGGCTGCAGAAAGCAGGGCTGAGGTCAGCAGTGAGCATGCCAAGGGGGAGGTAGCTCAGACTTTCCAAAGCATTCATCACCACATCAGCCCTTTTCAAGATGAGTGATGAGCTCCTGCCCTCCCAGTGAACTTGGCCCAACTGGGTAGAGCAGCCTGCCTGGCTCCCCTATGCTTGCTCCAGCATGATGCTGCTGAGCTGAGCTGCCCACCCTCCTGTTGCAGGGCAGTGACCCAGCATGGATTAGAGCCCAAGAGCTCTACCACCTCCAGGTCATGAACCAAGGCAGGTGGCACAAGGCATCTGTCTGGGCCAAAATGTTCCAAGGATGCTGATGAAGTCTTTCCCCTGACATGCTCTACCCTACAACCTCAAACCCCACAGACATTGACAACTATCCTCAGAGGCTCCTCCGAGTGGTTCCCTGCCCCTGGCCTGCTTGCCACTGCTCAGCATGGCACTGGAGGCACGTTAAACTGCTGGGAGCAAGCAAGGAGGACAGAGCCCGGTCACATTTGCCTCACCAGAGCTGTTCGAAGGCTTCACTCGCTTTCTGCTGCAGCTCTCTCTTGGCTTTCTCTATCAACTTCACCTCCTTGTGCAGTTCCTCCTCCACAGGGTCCCTCACCACATCGATGGCGCGGCGGCTCTCCCGGAGTGTCAGGCACTCAATGGCAACGTCCAAAGACAGGTTCTTTGCCTGGAGGGCACGTTCTGCTGCTTCCTTCACCTGGAAGAAGCAACCTGGTGGGTGGGTGCAGTCTCCTTCAGGGATGGGAGGAAGAAAGGAAGGGGAACCCGCTGATACCCTTGTTAAGAGGGCTTTGCACTGCCTGTCTTGACAGTTCTGAAAACTTTTAGCAAGCCTGGAATGAAAATCACAAGAACCAAGCACATTGGTCTTCTAGATCTGCATTGCCCCTGGCTAGAGTCTAATGACTGCAGGAGCAGCACCTTCCGGGTTTAGAACTGAAAGAATCAGAGAGAGGTCCCACTGCTTTCCTCTATTTAAAATCAAAGAGTTGTGACTGATGCTGCTAACACATTTCTCATCATCCTTCAGAGCTTTAAAAAACCCCCAAACAACGAAAACAACCCAAAAGCCCAAGCATGAGCATGCAATGCACAGCTCCACCAAATGGCATGGCTTAGCCAAGAGCACAGTGATATGCTTTCCATAAAGCCATTTCATCAGGTATGGGGTTTGGTAGACCTGCAATAAAACCCCTCGAACTCCATATGGGCTTGCCCATTGCAAAAGAAAAGCCTCAATTATTGAACATCCCATGTTGAGAGCGTAAGTTGATTCCCAGCCATCTGTCTTCCCAACATACTTTGGCTAAGGCATCGATTTCCGCATCTACATCTGCAAGGCATTTGTCCAGGGTCTCCTTCCATCTGTTCACGCTCCTGATACGTTCAGCCAGGCGGGTTCGGTTGTCGTGCTCATCCCATTTTGCCTGGAATTAGAGGAGAAACTCTTGTTCTTAACTTGCAAATGTGAACATTGCCGAAGCTTTTCCCTATTTTCAGGACTGACTGACCCCTCACAGAGTACAGCACCACGGTGCCATTCGGTCTGATTATCATCCACACGAGCAGACAGCACAGAAAACAACACAAGTTGTGAGGGATCCAAGAATCACTCCCAGGGATTTCCTGACAGTGCGTGAGCATCACTGCATATGGGTCTACAGGAAATGGAAGGATTCAGCATGTTCTGTACAGGTACAGCCTCCTCCTGTCCCCTCCTCCATACACCCAGATCTTGTCACAACCCCATACTCCTCAGCCTGCTCTTCTGGCAAGCCTGGCAGCAGCCTCCCTGCCGCACGTCCCACCTGGTTGCTGGTTTCGTTGCGGAGAGTTCGTGCTTCCTGCCGGACTTGGTGTGAAGCAGACCGCAGGCGCTCAGCCTCAGCAGACAGGAGCTGGTAGCTGGTGAGCCAGTCTGGCACGGTGCACCGCTGCCCCGGCTTGACGCTCAGCGTGGCCATGGCCCTAAGCAGGGGACGGAAGGGGGGGGAGAGTGTTGTGTTTATTCACAGGAATGCATTGGAAATGGAGGTGCAGCCGCAACCTGGAAAGCTCTTCAAGAGAAAGGCAGCAGCAAGCTCTAACCTCACATACAGAACAGTGCAGACCCGTGCCCACACAGCAGGGGAAGCACGGGGGTAGGAGATGGAAGCCACTCTCTGTCCCAGGCCAGGAGGAAGCCCTGGAGAATGGCGTTGTTCACAGAGAGACAAGGAGCTGCTCACTGCACCATCTCCCATTGGTATTCATTGGGCCTGGACAAAATGGCTGATTACTGCTCCTGTTACACGGGTGTAGGCTCAGCCCAAGGCTGCAGCCCCAGGGGAGCTGAAGGCTTTGCAGGGCCAGGATAGCACACAGCCACCCCCTTGGCTACCCTGCACAGCCCTGCAAAACCGGCAAGAATTGCAGAGAAAACCCCCAAATCCAGAGTCAGGAGGAGACCCGGGGCAGAGAACCTGGCTCCAGAACATCCCCTGCCTGGGCCTCCCCAAGCCCTCTCAGGCACGGAGCTCCTTGAGCAGCCCCAAACACACCAAGGACCGCTGGGGAAGGAAGGAAGCCTGACAGCCAGGGCTGGGGCTGCGGGGCCACAGAGGTCCCAGAGCCCTGCGGGGCACAGGCGCCCTCACCCTGCCCGGGCTCCAGCCGGCCTGAGCAGGGCACCCACCCCAGCTCCTCCGTGCCGGGGCCCTGCTGCTCTCTTGGGGCCCGCCCCGCAGCTTTCTCGGCCTTCCCCTCACCGCCAGGCCCCGCGGCCCGGCCCCGCTCCCTCACCGGTCTCCTCAGGTCCAGTCCTGGTCGCGGTCCCGCTCCCGCTCCCCTCACGGCCGCCGGGCCGGTTGCCGGTAGCGCGCGGCCCCGTTGCTAGGCAGCGCGGCCGGGGCTCCCCCGCCCTCCCCTCAGGGCTCCTGGGCCGCAGAGCGGGGGGGGACAGCGGCTCACGGGGACGGGAACGCTGCAAACCGAGGCAAACCAACACCGAAACCGGTCCTTATCATTGCTATTACTTTAAAACTCGATACATAACCAAGGGGATGGGGCGAGGGGAGTCCTGGCCCCGGCATGGAGTGAGCGGCACAGGGCACAGCTCCGGCTTGGAGGACAGCAGGGGGGTTTAAAACCCCTGATCCCAGCACTTCCACAAGTGATTCCTTGGTTTTAAAACAATTCCACGGCGTTAAATCAAATCCAAGTAAGAAAGTAAAGCCGTTTAACGGCAGAGACGCACAGCACCTCCCTCCCGATAGCACCCAGTTCAGGCCAGCGCCTCCCCCTCCATCCACCCCGGATCACTCAATGCCATGTGAGTATATTAAAAACAATAATTCAAACATCACATATGCATTTCCAAAAAAAAAAAAAAGAAGTTTATTTTTCAAATGAATACGGTTCGTTTACAATACACCCAACTCGATGGTATCTAAAGCCAGCAGAGATCTGAGGACCGCTGTGTGTACTACGCGCAGTCGTACAGAGGTTACAGATGGGAGGGAAGGAACAGGGACAGAAGGTGACGTTTTTACTGTGCTGGAAAGAAAGCAGCTTGGGACAGGTAGAAAATTTGGCATGAACAATTCGTCTGGAAAGGGAGCAGGGGCAGAGGAGACCGCTTCCACCCCGCGAGGACAGCTCAGGCCACAGCGAAGCATGGATGCCCTCCCGCCCCGCAGGGCTGCAGCCCACATCCGCAATACAAATAGGCACACATGGTCGAGATGGGTAAGTAAAAATAAAGGCTTTTACCAGTTTGTTTGCCATCCGGTTACAATCTCTTTGTGCAATGTCTCAAGTCACGGCTCGGCTTCAGTCTTGAAACAATTCCCTTTTGCTTCAAATCCCCCCCCAGTACCTTCATGGTGGGAACAGAGTCAAGTTCCTGCTTAACAAGCAATGGTTAACACCAAAACAAGGGAGCAGTTACCAGCATATCATTAAGAGCAAGACACATAGAAGGGAATCAGGGAATCTCAATTCACCAGACTGGTTTATTGGAATTTTACTCTGAAAAGGAATCCCAAACAGCACAATATTTCTAATTCAAACATATGGTATTCAATACGCAAAATTTATATGCACGACATTGCTTCCAGAAGTCTCCTAAACACACACAGCTCCATCACTAGCAATGGTTATGGCATGCACTATGCCACCTTCTCCTGAAGATACTTTTAACACCCATATTGGCTCACAACTGAATGCTACCAATTACTGTGAAAGCTTTAAAGTAATACCTGCTGATAGGCAATGCTTTTATCCATGATCAGACACCTCCAGGCCATGCAAACAGCCCAGTTTTTCCCCAAACAACCTAGGTTTTCCCCATGACAACCAACAACAGGCTAGCTGAGGAAGCTTGAACTGCTTACACCAAGTGAAGAAAAGGCGAATACAACAGGAGGATCTGCGTACCCTGTGAGCCCAACGTGCGTCACCTAAGCTGTGAAACGCAGGTGCTTATGCCGGAGCCGCTGCTTGTGGCAGTAGGAGCTGGGCAATGAGCCTGTAAAATCAACATTTCAGACCAAAATCTTGTTCTGCCAACTTTATTGCCATGCTGAGGTTAGCTTTTCCAAGCTGCCTGCGAAACAGACACCAAATGCAACTCTCTAGAAGCAGGTTTTTCTACAGGAAAACAACATTAAGTTGTCTCAAGGCTAGATTCAACACTGAAAACTGCAGAAACGACAACATCTTACTGAAGGATAGAAATAAAGTCCAAAGAAAACTAAAAGAACCCTATAACCACAGGAGGAAAGTGATGTACGAAACCGAGTTCCCAAAAGAAGCCATTCTTCACTGCCAAATTGCCAGAAGACAAACTTCACCTCTAGCAATCCTCCTCTTGCTGAGGTTTTCTGCCTCACCACTTAAAGAGCACTACTCAAGTTTCCACTTTGCTGGCTCATCAGCAGGTTCCCAAACTTCAAAAGGTTCTTTCCATTTAGCATTGCCCCAGTGGGTATTACTCTGCTATTATGTCTGAGTGAGCACTAACCAGCAAGACATGGATTTTCTATCAAAGAAACTGGTTTTAAATCTATTTAAGAGATTTCCAAGTGTAAGCATAATGAAAGCTTAGTCGTTATTACTTTAATAGCTCTTTTTTGCACACCTGGACAGGTTGTGGACCTAGGATTTATGGGCTTGCACAGCCCTGATCTCAACATATATTTTTCTGTGTTGCTAGGTAGTATTACAGGAGGTATGAATTTTCCAACTTCCAAATGTGTTTGAAAGATTTATATAATTCTCAGCAATGGAAAAAAAGCCCAACTTGCATTTAAATGAACTTGCTTGCTGACAGCCTGTTTTGCAACAAATGGATTTCCTTAAAAGCAAGCAACAGGTAAACATCATGGGACCAAACCCAACAGCCTTCCTCAGCAGAGCTGCAGTGAGATTAAGTGAAAAGCACATCCTCACGTCAGAGATGGGCTCTGAATAGAACTGTATTCACTGAAGATGCAAGAAGATGCTCAGCTTTGTAGAGGTGACAGCACTTCCACATTGTGGTTCATCCTCAGAACATGAAGAGCTAGCTCGCATAAGGCCATGTGAATCATCAGACATATTTTCTAGATAGGGTGAAAAGCGAGGCAGAGTGGTTTAGCCAAGGTCAGGGAGAGAAACCATTTCAGAGCCAGCATTGAGACCAGAGTTCCTGGCCCCATAACTCATCAGTATCTTAAACCTGCATCAAAACCAACCTATTTGAAAAGCTCTTCCATTTTGGTCTGAAAAATCCACTTTCGTAGCAGCTTTAAGCCCAAAGTAGCATCTAAGGACACAGGTGCTCACTTCAGCACAGCACACAGTCTCTAACAGCCTTCCCTCTCCTAGTACCTCGGTATCAGAGGATGGGGGATCTTTTCTCCCCTCGTACCACTTTGCTAACCCCTTCCATACCCCAGAGACCACACGGTTTTCCACAGCCACCACTACCCTCAGCTGCTGGCAAAACTGGTTCTCCTGAAGGATGATGTTGAATCCTCACCTCCACATTCCCACACTTAAATCAGACCTCTGCTCCCTGACATTCCCTGCACAACATTCTTGTCCTTACAGCTACCAAAGGGGAATGGGGGGGAAGAAGCAATGGAGTGTATGGAAAGCTGCAGGAGCACGGTGAAGAGTGAAGACATTACTGGACAGGCAGCATTCAGATAAAGGCAGAATTAATAATTCTCATTAGACAGAGAAACATGAATTGCAAGTCTACCAGGAATTACGTTTATTTGATGACATTACTCTCCAGAAGCCACTTCTTTTAAAGGCTTCTCCTCTCTGGGTAGTTCAAATTCATAAATAGTTCAGGGCTCACTTTGCTTAAGTAATACAACATAAACCCAACTCCGTTCTGACCAGGGACTTCAAGCTTTAAAACCAGTTCAAGAATACTACTAACCATACTACCAATGCAAACACAAGTTTTCCCAGTTCTGTTCTTGATCAGAAAAAGGCACATGCTTGCTCTCGGTGAGCTCAAGTCTGACACCAACAGATCAGGACACCTCAGCTCATGTTTGATGTTCCCATTGATTTCCCTGAAGTGGGAAAATCCTGACATCCACCCAACTCCTACCCAGTCCTTTATTTCTACAGGCTGTTGCTTTCATCGCTATCACACCTCTCCCACATCTAGAGCCGATTCACCTTCCACACAGCCACAGCATCCTCCACACGGCTAGCTCTACACAGGCAGCAAGGGAGAGCATCCTGCCTAAGGGAACAGGGAGGTAGGTAAGAGCTGAGGAAAAGCAGAGCAACTGTAGTGCTACAGCAAAATTAACTCTACAACTGCCTGCTGCTGTTTTTCTTGGTAGCCAGGCACACTTCAGTGGGAACTGCATGAAAACTGCAATCAGAAACCTACCGGAGCATCTGTGTTGTCTGGAGGGGTCAGATACTGCCCACAAACCCCTCAGCTCTGCTGTTTCAGACAGCACCAATCTGGAACCTGTGTCTGCTTCAAACCAGGTAAGGTAGCATCAAGGTTGAGATACAAAATACAGTTTGATTTAGTTATACAGCTGTTACAGGCACTGCCACCTGCTTCTCAGCACTGGCCTTTTAGGATGTGAACAGGCACTCAAATACAGGAAAATGCTTTTCCCCTCATTTTTCCCCTTAGTTTTTGAAGTAGTCATGTAAGGTCTTTCAGGGTAAACTGTGGGTACAAAGATACACGTTCACAAGGCTTTAGCAGCATGAGTTTTTTGCAGTATATCCAGCTTTTTCAATACAGAGACAAGTTTCCTCCTTGGATTTTTTAGAGCTTTTTACTACTGGTTTAATAGCACAGTCACCACTACCACTTCTCTTCACAAAACACACAGCTCAGTCAGCTTAGCTTTAGGATTAATCCCAGCACCATTTACTGTGAGTAGCATCAATTACAGCAAATTCTCAGTCTCAAACTTTGCCAGGAAGGAGGAGGAGTTAAAACTATCCATGTGAATTAGGTTACTGGGGAGTTTTTGGTTTGTTGTCTGGCTTTTCTTTTTATATTTGAAGTATTTTAAGAGAGTATCTACATCTTCAGCAGTTTATTAGCTTGTATTTAAATGGGATACTTTAAATCCCCATGCACCCTCCAACGACTTCAACAGAAACATACAGAACATTTCTACTGTGATTAAACCCATGGGTGCTACAGTTCATCATCACCAAAGCAAGACTTGTAGGAGGAGATTTGTGCCCAACAGAAACCAGCATCATCAGATGCAAAGTCCACTTCATTTCTTTTGGTAGAAAGAAGAGGCAGCAACTTCCTTCTAAATCTCAACAGTTTCAGGTGTTAGCTAAATGCAGATAGAAAATAAACTGGTTGACAGGCAAGGGAAGAGAGTATTGCTGCAAACAAGCTGATGGTGCAAGATTTTTGGCCCTTTTTGTCTAAAAGATAAAAACACCTACTGCTAAAAGGGACAGAAGACAGAGTTTTGGCTCAGACTTTAGACTGAAAAGATGCTTTCTAAATCCTAGCCTAATAACATTAAGAGATCAGGAATATAAAATAAGTTAACATCATTGCAAGCTTAAATACCAAGTGGCATTGGGCACTGTAGTAAGACAAGAAGGTTGGTAACAAACTACAAGAAACATCAGTTCATTTCTCTAACTTGAATCAGAAGAAATCTACACAGCAAAAATACTTGATCCGTAGTCTCGGTGGGTAGATGCTGAGCATCCCTTTCAACACCGAGGTGTGGGTCACGGCCCCACTTGGGGAATGCCGACCCCAAATATTTCATCAATCAAATTAAGAGATGTCAAAAAGCTCTGCTAATTCCTAGAAATAGTCTGGACATGAACTTCTTCCTGCCAAGAGGCCACTTGCAATAACAGTGGGAGTTTTGCGCTTAAGCTCCTGATATTCAAAAATATCCCGACTGACATCAAGTTATTCCACATCTGAAATGCCCAATACTCTGTGAACAGTAATAAAATGCACCTAAACTGATTTCTGTTTTAAAGAAACAAGGTACCAACTGAAGCAGTCTGTCTAGGAAGGTGTTTTATTGTCTCCTCTCAAACAGGACTAGTTAAGCTGACTTTGGAGAAGAAACCCCAAACATTCAGAAACCTCTCCCTCCTAAAAATAAGTGTTAAAAGCAACAGACAGACCAGACACACAGACCTAGGAGCTGCACAGAGATTACCAACAAATATACAGGAACACCACAATAAAGGACAAGGTTCATCATAAAGAAAAAAAGCCTGATAACTGCTGTTAAGACTGTTACAAAAATGAAAGTTGTGTATTTTTTGCAGGCATGTGCAAGCACATTACAGTGTAATCAAAGCAGAACTTTGCTATTATTATTACTTTATGCAGCATTACAAGGTTACTGAGGTGCAGTGTTTAATAGTCTAGTCTACAACTTTTCCTGACCAGAGGAATGCTCACCAAACTCACCATGGACCCAAGCCCTGAGTGGGGCAGCACTGCCCATCCCACCCAGTGTATTGGTACCCCCAGTCCCATCGATACATGGCACATCACTCCTTTAACCACCCAAGCAAGCTTGCTTAAGACTGACCATCTCCTAAGCCTTCAGAGACAGCTTTGAGTTTGTCTACATCTTTGGGAGCACGCTACATCGAAGAGATGACATCCTTCAGTAGCTATGGATTCCCCTTCAGCACTGATTACATCCCCCAGAAGCCCCGTGCTGCTGCTTCTACATTTCCATCCCCAAATTCCCTCAGTGAGAAGAGGTGAATTGCATTGACCAAATGAAACCCAATCCTAGCCTACCAGCTGAATTTGGTGATCGCTCCTCAATGCTTCTCCCTCCAAAGGAAAACATCTTCCTGGTTATTCTTGGTCCTGACTCAGAGAAGCTGATGCTTGAAAGTACCTGAAAGATACCATCAAACACTTGGCATTTTCAATAATTTATCTTAGATTTTCAGCCACGTACAACTGGAAAATAAAAATCTACAGCACCATCTTCTAAAAAGGCACTTTCTGAGGACTGTCTTGCTTAAAAAAAATAAAGATCACTCCAAGTTTTTAACAGTGGAACTGCTTGGTTTTAAAAGGACCCTATGTTAACTACCCGTGTTAGGTGAGGGGGTACCTCAGACAAGACAGGAAAAGGCCAGGGCACGAGGATGGCATCTCTCCATCAACACCCTTGTTTCTGTAAAACTGATGCTTTGAGATCTTCCCTCACAAGCCTCTCCCTTAAACTCCTTCCCCTCCACATGCACCTTTGTCTACTTGGGGACAACAATTTGGTTTTGTTGTAGTGTCATAGAGATCAGGATTCTTGAGACTCTGCTAAGGAGGTAAAGCGTAGGATCCTGTACCCATCTCACAACTACCGACAGTACAAAATCTTCTACTAGCAGAAAGCATTGAAAAGCTCAAGCTCTAACCATGATCTTTTCAGGTTTACAAAAAACAATGAGTGAATTTGCTAAATGAGGCTTTATTTAAACACGGGCTGAAACAAAGATCGTATCCGAGCGCCCAGTATCGGTCTAAAGTACCACCTCTGGGTAGAAAAGACAGGCAGGAATCTTTCCCTTTGACACCCTAACAGATTTTTCTCACTAGATCCAATCAACCTGCCAGGAGCAGCCACGAAACGCCACAGCACGGAAAGGGACAGTATCTGCCTGGTGTGACCAGACGCTGAGATGGCCACCTAGAAATAATGCTCTCTGAAAACTGAATGTATAGTTTCGATGTACATACTGGAGCTTTTGATTCCTTGGTTATAAAAGTGCTTGAGCAAGGTTCTAAACCCTCAGATCACAAAAGGGAAGATATCGAAAGAGGACAAGATATGAAGAAAGTAAATATATATATAAATAAAAAAGGCCTCAAGCTTTTTTAAGCGTAGGCTGAGTTTGCAATTTCTCCACAGTGGATTTCAAGCCTAGTAGAAAACCAGTACTGGTAGCTGGAATTTGTACAGAAGTTGACTATCCAGGATCTTACACTGAGCATTTTATAGGACAAAAATTCATATATGGAGAAATGAAACTACTTTAGGACCAATAGCATCTTGAAATAGTTTGACTGACAGCTTCCAGAAACCCATTTTACTCCCAAAAACCATTTCTGTGGCCAAACAAACTTCCAAAAGGATGCCAGAATGAACGCTATAAAACAACTGCTGGACACGTTTAACCAGATTCCACACTGAACAGTAATACAGCGATCCTGAGTCAAATGGCCACAGCTGAATTGCCCTACAAAGGAAAAAAAAGCTACTTCGAGTGGAGTTCCTCATTCTGATAGCAGATGTTGCAAGTTGAACGCCTCAACCACAGAACACTCTACTTTCCTCTCCAAATCTGGATCTACTAGTCACCAGAGCACAGGTTTTGCCTGGCTTTCTGCTAGGTCACAGAGCCCTGCACCGGCCCCGGGAGCGGTTCCGGCTGCTGGCACAGTATCAGTGCAGCAGGTTTGTGTGGCTGATGCCCAAAGGCTCCCCTTCCCCAGCCCAGGCTGGGCCCTTGTGCGTGCTCCCACCACAGGAGCAATTAGTGGCACTTGCTAGGTACAAGCGAGGTCTCCTGCAGTAACTGGTACAGCAGCCTAGGAGACAGGAACCGTCTTGTCTAGATTGGCATAAACCCGAGGCCGGGATGCCTGCAAAGGAAGTAGAGAGCTGTCAGCCTTCACCCGCATCCCTCTTTGGACCATATACAGGCAGCTCCCAGGCAGAGGGGGGATCTGGGAATCTCACTCAAGATTTCCCCAAACAGCACATAAGCTTTTGAGATTAATTTTTTTTTCTATTTTTTTTTTTTTAAAGGAGAGCAGGTACAAAAATAAAAGAAATCCATATACTCTGAAAATATACTGGAAACTGCCACCACAGATGAGGTACCATTTATCCCGCCCCCCCACCCCCAAACTGCAAACATCAAAATATATATGTTCTTAAACAAAGGAAGAATATCTGGCTATTTAATCTCAGTTAAAATGACAGCACCCTTTGTTACACTTGATATTTCACACCATTAATTCTCTTCTGAAAAAACAAACCAAGATCTCTAACTAACCTTGATTCCTTGCTTATTCTCCTCATTCCTTAGTGCAGTAATTGTCCATCTCCATTTAAATAAATATAGCAGCTACAGCATCATAAATGTGTGGCCCTCACAACGTCAGTAACTTGATATTGTAATACAAATAAGTATCGGCACTTGACGTAGATATTTGCAAAACCAAGAGTAGAGATTAAAACTTCCAAATACTCTTCACATGAAAACCAGGTGAAACGCTAGCTCGACACGTCACTGAAGTCACTTTCCCACTGAAGGCTCGTTAGGTTAGGTTTTGGTGAAAGTAGCAAGCCAAAAAGCTTCTCAAATCGTAGTCACTGAGTGTGGGCAGGATGAGAAGCAGGTGGTGTCTTTGAAAGGAGCTTTAACAGACCGGTTTAGAAAGGAATTTTCATCTGAACACCAGAAAAGCACAAGAAGTCTCTGTAAAATATTTGGTTTTGTTAAAAAACCCATCTATTTCAAAACACTTTTCTGTAAAAAGCCTAACCTGACCCTTTTCCAAACGGAACTACAAGCTCGAGTGCTTCCGTGAGAGAACTGTCAGGTCACAGACAGGGGAAACGTCTGAGAGACTGCCTCAGAACCCATCCTGCTCTAGTTCTTTCCTTACATCAACCTCCCTGCAGCAGGTTTACCTGAAGGGGCTGAAAGGCGAGTGCATTAAGAGGTCAAGGAGCATGGCTGGGGCTCTGCGGGAGCAGCCGATGAAGGCACACGGCTCCCCAGGCCCCAGGGATCCCCGGACACGTCCCGGCCTGCTGAGCCTCCCTTGCTCCTGTCCTGCCTTCTCTCTGAGGCTCCCCAAGCCAACTGCCCGCTGTCACGGCTATTGCAGTGCAATTTAACGTTGCAAAGTTAGTCTTTTTTTACATTAACCTCCTTGATAGTGGGAGATAAAATATGTGGATACACTAACGGTTTAGTAAAGCTCTTTGAGACAGTGTTGTGAACAGCACTACGTACACTTCAATACAATATACAAATGCACAAAATACAGTACTTTGTTTTCTGGCAGAAAAGAAAAAGGGGAGAGTCATGCCTGTTGAAGCAAAATGGGCTCAGCTTTTAGGCTCAAAATACAGTATATTGGCAAACAGCGGATTTCATGAGAATGACAGGAGAGGAGCTACTTAAACCAACCCACTGGTTTTCATGTGGAGAGCAGGTGGAGTTCAGAAGGGCTGGGATAACAGCAATGCCCATACAAAGGATCTGCAGTATATATACTATGAACCAGTGCAAATAAAAACAGTCAAAAATGCAGTTCACGAGTTTACAAAGTGCAAAACTCCCCAGTCCCCTCGTTGAATAAATGCTTGTCTCTGACATCTGAAATATTGTTTTACCTTTAAAGTGGAATGAAAGAGTCCCGTTAATTTGTTTCACATTTCAGTGATTTAACATGTTAGAACTATCCCAGCCCTCTTTATTTGCAAAGTGAAATGAAGTTACCAATAACTTAATTTTAAAAGGAAAGTCATTATCAAAGAGGAAAAAAGCCTAAAAACTCCTATTAATTCCAGACATTTTAGTGATGTCAAGTAGATTTAACTACGCATGTAAAAACTTAGAGCTTAATAAAAAACTCTTTCCATTTATTTCAAATATCCTCCACATTGCAAAGCCAAAAATAAGGCCAATTCCTTTGTTAAATCAAAATCCTGCAGTGACAAGTAAAGCTTGCAGAGTTCTAGAAGTATTTTTGCTGTTGTTTTTGATTTAAAAAAGGAAAAGTCAAGATTCCTTCTGACTATAAAACTTTCCTTTCAAAATTAAGGCTTTTACTTTGTCCTTTTAAAATCATGGAGGTGTCCATTCTGCCACAGATAGTGGTACAAACACTGCTTCAGCACAGCTCAATGGACACAGTTTTCCTTTAGAACGCTTATTGCACTAAAAGATAGCAAAACAAGTTGTCAGTTTCTTTTAAAAATAAACACGGTTACACTTCTAAAAAATAAAAGTTGCTGTTGACCATATGTTCTGTCATCATTAAATTAAAGCATTATTATTACTCTAATAAATATAAAAGAAACAAAAGGAAGCTACACTTCAAAAACACATACATATGAAATCACATTAAGGTGTGAGAGGCAGCAAGTAAACTAGCATTTCTTTTTTTCCCAGAAAGACCTCAGCTCTAAAGTTTCAGTTCTGGTGTTTAGTAGGTGTCATCCCAGAAAACGTGGGACACTGGATCTCACGTGAAGCTTCACCGTATTTGACTTGCCAGATAGAAAAGAATTGAAACTTTTGGACTAGGTAAAACAGCAGCTTTAGTAAATTCACCAGGGAGCAAGACGAGTTTGGATCACTACTGCCTGCACATAATACCACTAGCTTCTTTGTTTGCTTTTAGAAAGGGAACTATTGGAGCCGAGAACTCCAAAGCTGTGAAGAAAGACACAGAGGCAGCAGTTGGCTGAACTAGGCTCCAATTACTGGGTTAGTGTGCAAAACATCTTCCCCCCGATCAGTTGTTTCTAATTAGTGATGTACATTCAAATGTACTTGGATATGTTGACATTCGAATGCTTTAATGGCAATATTGAAAGGTTCCTCAATGCAGTGGGGGTACAGAACTCGTTTCGGGGGGTTCTTTTGCACACTTCCCAAACAATCCCTGGGATTGTTCCTCGAGAGGTGCTTTGCTTTTTGAAATTACACCATCAATTTTCTTAGTATTCTTTGTGTTTTTTGCAGTTGTGCTGCCGAGCAACTTGAGGTAAAGGCATTTTAAAGAGGGTTCAACTACGAGAGAGTCAAAAAAGAAACGAAACTAAAACATGATGGTGGTGCTGCCTGCAGGAGCCCGCACCAAAAAAGCAGTTGGCTGGTTTCATATTGCATAATAGTGCTGTGTTCCTCAATGAAGTAAACAATCTTCCTTGCGTCAATTTAAGGGTTTAGCCTCTCACCCCTGCACAGCATCAACTTCAGCACGATCGGAGGCACACCCCCTAAACCAACCCCACTGGAAACATACATTGTATGTGGCTTAATTGTTCAGTTCTTCCTTTCAGTGAGTATGCTCCCCGTCTATTGATTTAAGCGAAGTACATCGTGCGTAAGGTGTCTTGGTGAATTTGTACAGCCTTCGCGAGGGCCTGCGGGTCTCTCCCATTGCTTTGTCCTGAAACATGGCTTCCTTCAGCACTGCCACAGAACGAGACAAAAACAAGCAGTGAATCGCATTAATTCAGATCAAAAAGCTGCCTTCACACCTCTGCTTTAGGTGAGCAATGTGGCAGTAAGTCACAGAACTGGATACCGAGCAAAGGCTGCTTTATTCACCCAGCAACCCCAAGGCTTTTGACATACCCCTTTACCTTAGCTGCTCCGTTTGCTCATCTCAAAATAAGCCTATTACAAATATACTGATGGCTTGAAGCATACAAAATACTTCTGGCTGTACAAAGGGAAGGCAGGTAAGCAGAAGGCACTTAACATTTGCTTCATTCATATGTACTCTATATAGCAAAAAAGCCCCTAGCTGCGTGGCTTGTCCCCTCACACCACATTAAAGTAGTAACAGAATTCTTCATTAAACTAAACTTTGTTCTTTTATTCTGAGTGTTTTTCAGTTGAATCCACCAACCCACTCTTGTCTCAATCTGAACAGCAGCTGGCAGGAAATGAGTACCTTAAGATTAGTCCTAGAGGTAACAAAAATTAACTGCAAAACAAGCAGTAATTACCTGTAGGCAGGTGGCTTTATGCCTGACAATGCAGCAAAGACCAACAGGGAGATAAACCTCCGGCACATGTTTTCATTTACCTGTCATGTTCTTTGTCCACGAGATGGTATCGTGCTCTGAATGCTACCAGGTGAGCATAATACGCTGGTGCAGGTATAGAAACTGATCGTGTACAGCGCACATATGTGTGGCAGAGCTGGTAAGTCAGCAGCTGGAGCTCATCTGCAGTAAAACAGTTATCATCCCACAAAACATGATAGTGTGAGGGACGGCTGGTACCCTAAGAAGAAGGGAACATCAATTCACTTATCTGGTTTTTCCATACAATCAAGTCAGATGTTTCAGTTCAGAAAGGGCCAGACTATCGAGTCTGAACGCCTATGTAACAGCAGCCAGAGAAAATACAGTCTTGGGTCAGCCCTATACGTGTTTATAAAGGCGAATAAGAAGTTTAACACTTACATGATTATGTTACCCCTATTATCCTTGCCTGGAAAAAACCACATGCCTTCTAGATAACCCTCAACGACTAAAACCTGCTCCCAACACGACTAAGCCATGATTACACCAGCTCTTAACTACCTTCAATTAAAACTGTTTCTCACCAAAACACATTTCCCAGAGAAGTAACTGCTGCTTTTAACTCTTCACAATTCCTTATGGATTTCTTTTTCCATTTTTAAGCCACACCTTAATAGAATTTGTCATTAAGTTGACTCTCCACTGTACTGCTGGCAATACCACCACACTGTTGGATCTAATTCCACAGCCTGTAATTCACTGGTGTGCATTTAGTCAGCAAATAAACACTGCCTTCAGTCTTTCAAACGGTTTACATCTGAAAACTTGATTCCACGTTAACTTCCCTGTGGCTATAAATCATAAAAGTACTGTGATATCCCAAATAAAACTGAGCTAAATGACATTTCCCTACTAAGTAAGTGTCTGCAGACACAAGTGTCACAAAAGGGAGAAAAACATGCTCTAAATTCACATTCACTTCCAAAGAAACAACCGTACCTGTATTCCAGCATGGCTACAGAGGTAAAAATCAAACTCATATGGATGTGTAATGTCTGTATCTACAGTTGTTCCAGCTGGAATATTGCCACTTCGTCCAACCTAGAGAAAAGGTTTTGTTAAGAAGTACAGCTAACAACTGTTTATCCACCTCACTGTTATTAAAAATACAAGTTTCTATTCAACCCACACAAGGTTTCCAGGAATAAGCTGCCTCAGTACAGTTTGCAGTGCGTCAATAGAGCAGCGAGGGACGTCTGACAAGGACACTGAATGGCACTTACCATCTCAACACGCAACACTGCACTTAAAGCCCTTTAGAACCTTCAGGCTCAGACAGGCTGAAGGACTGCACGTACATTTGTATTTGGAATTGTCAGCTTGAGTTTGGACTGACTCACTCGGAAGAAAAGTGATTTCTTCCTTTTGTATTTTCTTCTCTCACAGTTGCTGCAGACTTGGTTCTAGTCTGTCCCACACACGTTAGCCATAGCTCATTGACAGACGAGGGCAACGTGACAAAGCCTGCTGGGGATTATGGAGTTTGTGTGGTTTGGTTTTTTAACACATTTAAGGTCAACCATTTCTCAATTTTGGGCTGCATTTTGTGCTTATCTATTCAACATCCCCCCTGAATGCAAAGACACTCAGACTCAGAAAAGCCCACACTAATATCTTCCCCAGCAGCTTAAGCGCTAGACATCAAGCTTTTCACATAAGGCTACTATGAGAGAGGGCAATGATTACCCTTTCTGTTCTGTCAGCACAGAACAGTCGTGTATGATGTCGCTTCTGCACCACAATATAGGTTATTCCAGGCTGGTAATCCTTCTCCAAACTGATGCAAGCTTCTCTAATGGCTAGCAGTTCATAATACAAAACCTACAAACACAAGAACAGAATAGTTTAGGCTTTCTTTCCATTGTATCCTACACACAACACCAAATAAATAGTCTGTAGTTAATACTAAGTGCAACTTTGCTACACAGTAATCTTAGGAAGTTGTTCGAAACATATTTTCCCAAGTTCTAAGACTTTGCCTTCCCAGACAGGAAAGAAGTTGCAACTTTTCTTACCCAACACGCTTAAGAAATTCTCTCCTTAAGTCTCAATTATTTTGTGGTACCTTTGTGCAAATGTAAGCAACTCAAACAGTACCGCTACTCAAACACGAGAACTGGAGTTGTTCTGTAGTAACAAAGTCCTTGCAGAAACCCACAAATGAACCCACCTGTCGAAACTGTCCTTCAGAGACCCCGTCCCTATAGAAGATGATACGTGTGGGCTTGAACCGTGTTGACTTGTAGAACTGGATGAGGAGCTCTCTCACCATGGAGGCTAGGTCTTGGATGATCTCCTGCCGGGGTCGCTGAACTCTCACTGTGGCACAGTACCGGCTTGGATGAGCATCCATACTACCTACAACCTTCAGGGGAAGATTACATGAGGAAAGGCTTCAGGACCAAATCTATACCCACTAAAATAGCCAAGAAGAGTGATGTCAAGATATTTATGTTAAAGGATCAACCACAGTAACATGTTTAACTGGAATTTCTAGTAGATATAGGTTTAACGCTTTCTGAAAACAGGTATAAAACTCGTCCTCTAAGCACCTCAAATGAATCTGTAGAATTGGAATCTACCATCAATGGCAAGTAAAATCCAAGGGGACAAAATAGGAAGGTACTGACCATGCATCCAACCATCACCTTGACCTCCTGAACCATACCAACACAAAAGGTAACTTATCGAAACCATTCCTGCCAAACCAGGCCTTTAATGACAATTTGCTTCTTTAAAGGTTCAAAAGTGTTATTAGCGAACATCACAAAGCTGCACCATCGCCTTTGGAACAGTTTTGCAGAAGTACATTATTCAACATAACTGCCATTTTACCTTTTTAGTTTTTAAATCAAGGTAAGAAAAGTCTGAAGCCTCAAGCTCTTCTAAAGACATGACTTTAAATAACACTGGAAATGTGTACAAAGAACTGGCATAAGCCCTGGAAGACATTTGACACAGCCATAGTCCATGAGTTGCATTTAGTGTCCTAACCTTCACCTAAGATGAAAAAACAATGCTAATTTAATGAAACTTACAGCAGCTATGGAAGGCTTCTTCCCATCTCCAGCAGGAGGGTGAGTGACATCAGCTCCCAAAAAGATCACTGGCTGCTGGAACACAGAAGGTCTTCAAAAAGAAAAAAGGGCTAAGTCACAATTGTAGGTGAACAGTTGGTGAAGGTTATTGCTCACTGTGGGGTTTTGATTCTCTTTCAGCTAAGCTGCACGGAGAAGCCTTCCTATCAGGTCCTCTGGCCAAACCCAGACAATGAAGTCTTTGTGCACACCACGTGAACTTCAAAACACCACCACAGCAGTCATTCCAAAATACACTGCCATGTACTGGGGCATGATTCTAGTGGAGAAACACCGCAGAGCTACACACGAACAGTACAAACAGCTTGTTGCAGAAGCTATCATTCTACAAGATGATTACACTAGCACTTGGAGGTTGCCTAAGCACCACTGAGGTACTGCCACACTTAAATTTTAGGTGCTAAGTAGCAAACGTAACCACATCTGTTAAAAGAAACTCCACATCAGTCTCCACAGTCTTACCGTTGATGAGGTACAAGGATGTTGTTGATTCCTCCAAGTTTAACATTAATCTTCAGGCACAGATTTGATAGGGTCTGTGGAGATGTTTTAATGACGTTCTTGACTTGAACGCACTGTGTGGCCATTCCCAAGAGTGTATCTCCCACACGTTTCACCTCCGCTGAGAAGCAAACATTAGGATACAACTTGAGTCCCTTTGAAATTATTGCTCTGTTGTGAGCTTAGCTTAAGTCACAATAATTTGAATGTACACACTCTGCAAAACAACTTCTGACCTCTCTACCTGCTTCCAAGTAATTTGAGTTTTAGACACAAAATGCTGGTTTCTAACGCCCAAAGAATGGTCCTGAAGAACTTTCTAACGTTGCTGGGCAGCAAGTTTCTTAGAACAATACTTGACCAAGAAGGTAAAGACAGAAGTATTTCCTTACCATACACTGGTGTTTTCCCTGGCAGGATGACAATGATGAGCTGAAGCCCTGAATAGGTGTTCTTGAGGTGTCGAAACATGGGCTCCACACTGTCTGCCCCCTGGGCGTATTTGCAGAAGCAGGGCTGGCCTTGGATGGGCATCCCTGCATCCTTGGAGATCTTGCGCAGCTGGTCTGTGAAACCCCTAAGGATGAGAAGTGTTTTGAGTTTTCACAATATCACACAACAACCAAAGCAGAAGGGGACAGAAGAACTGTGCTGTTCAAAGGAAGACAATTCCAAACAGCTTTAAAGGCCAGAATGTGACAAAAAAAAAGAGTTCAGAGACATTCAGTGCTTCACTCAAGATGCCGAAAGAAACTCTACACAGAACAGCAATATCACAGGACCAGAACCCCACAGTGTACTCAGGTGCAGTGTTTTGACTGTAGCTTCCGGTGAGGAAGTAAACCAGAATGGATTCTTTCCCTAATATCTTCGATGATTAAAACCAGATAAAACACTCATTAGAAGTTCTACATTCATGTTTTCACTAAAGTGGCTTCTTCAAAGCCTGAACCACGACATGCCTTACTTCAGTATTTCTTCTCTGCATTGTCTCTGTGTTGCAAAGCAAGCTATGGCCCACATTTTGATCTCAACACCAGTGTGAAACTGCTTCCCTCTCATGTCCCATACTCCATGGCTTGGGGTTGCCACCGTTCGATTCTGTGGAAACAAAAGCAACAGATGTCTAAGTGAGTGAAGGAGGAAAAAGCCTACGTGTGTCGAGTTTCAGGATAACAAAACGCAAGTTCTACCATTCAAACTCTGATCCCTGCATTGCACAATGCAACTGAACTGACTAAAATTGTCAACGTGCACAGCAAATCACTCTTCAAAAGGGAAATAGAAGAATGAGCAAAAACCTCACCCGTCCTCCATACTGCAGCATCGGAGCTGGGAGCACGCGCCCCGTCACATGGGCCATCTCATCCCGGACTTTGAACTGGAACTCTTGAACAAATGGATCTGCATCATAATTTGCACTTCTCACCTAAAAGAAGAGTTTTCCCATGTTACAGAAGTACCTACTTACAATTCATGTAATAAACAAAAGACTGACAGGATTGCTGCGGAAGGGTTCTACAACCATTCCCCCTGTTACTAAACAAGGCTCAGATTTAACTGCTTAACACCATCAACCTATTTCCAGTGAAAATAATTAATACCATGAGATAAGATACATTGGATAAGGTATTTTTTGTTACTCAAGTGCTCATCTAGCATGCTCATTCAAAAGCATTTTGTTTATTCACAGGATAGATCAAAAAGCATCCTCCTTTAGAGACAAGCAAACCCAAGACTAATCAAATCGATGTATTCTATTACTGCACATTCAGGTCTTCTGAATTTTCCAGAACAGCCTTCTTTAATTGAAAAATTATGGCTAATTTGTCAGCTGGAAACCAGATTGGTTGCAATGCGAGCTATCCGTTTATAAGAGTATTCAACCAAAAATGTTGAAGTTCTATAATTCAAGTCAGAAAACCACTGATGTTCAGTGTCTGGATTCAGCACCAAGAAACAATATTGGACTCATCAGATGAAAATATGTAGTGTTTACTAAAGAAAGCAGTCAAACATCTCTAGTACAGAAGATGCCACCACCTTCAAACTGCTAACAGAAAGAAAAGGGCTGCTGTTGCAAGCTATTTTAAATAGATCCTCTTTTAAGAGGTAGTTAAAATCTATTAACTTAAGGGCTAGGAGGAATGCAGAGACAAGGTTGGTCACATCAGGGTTTTTGCATTCATGTTATCTAGTGCAGTTCATTTCATGAGCAGTATCACACCAAAGTGAAAGTAAAGAACTAACCAATCTGCTTATTTCCTCCTGCCTGTCTGGAGCAGATCTCGCTGTGGCCTTTATCATAGTCGATGTTTGATTGTCTGTCAGTTTCTTGATACACCGCTGGCCAGCTACAATATTACATACCTGAAAGGAAGGCAGAAGCGTCAATACACATTAGGAGCTCTTAGATACTGATCCCAACATAACGTCAACACACAACACTATCACTACAAAACACATCCCAATGTGTTTAATCAACTGCATAGTCTTACTTTAAAACACTAAACAAGTCTTCAGTGAAATAGAAGAACGAGCATGTAAATACGGGAACATGTTTGTACTGCAAAGCACACAACTTCTTAACCTCTTGCAAAGTGATACAGCCTACCAACAACAAGCTGATTTATCAGAGTAAGTTCATTACTTCTAAAGGCAGGTAGGTGTGTTTCTGTTCTTGTCCCACTTGTAGGCAGGGAAGATGAGGGTATTTCAGCTGGAGGCTGTATTTCTCTCTGAAATACTGTGCTACTGTTCTCTCCACTGTCTGCCCATTTTCTAACTGTAAAGGAAAGCTGAAAAGACACTCATTTTAATAAAATGGACAGAAATCTTAGTTGGCAAATATCAACACCCTCCAAACCCACACAGTATTAGGCCCTGTTACACATGCAGTGCTAAGCTATCACAGTTTATGCTTTGACAAAAAGCATCTTACGTTTGGTGACTTGCAGGCCTTCTTGTTACATTACAAACACGGTATTTCCTTCTCATCGTTCCACAGTGAGTCACTTCTACCTTGAGACCTGCAGAAAAGTAGCACAGAAAAAAATGTCATAACCACACAAAAATCTCCCCAGGGGACAAGGTTTCACACAATAGAGCATGCTCTAACAGCTTTGATAGTCAGTGTCAAATGGCTCAACAGGAGAAATTATGTTCTCTAAGCATTTTACTTTCATTATTAATTGATTTCTGACTAATCGGGCGTTATCCTCAAAACCAAATCATAATGTATAACATTTAACGTTCAATGTCATCTGAATTGCTTGTAGCAGCTTCATTTAACAGGCATGTGACTAATCTCAGACACAGACACTGTCTTCACCATCTTCTTTTGTTCTCGTTCTCAGTGCTGAACGCCTCTTAAAACTATCAGTTCCCATATAACTCAAATTAAAAGGGCAAAACCAGATTTCTACCTTATTGTTCACTTCCCCAACTTTGTGTCCTCAGGCAGCCTGTAATTCTCTTTAATTTCATTGACCAAATTTAACTCGAGCTTTTGAGCAGCCGAAGATCTTGCCTAAAAGCACTCAGCCTACATACCAGAGGCACGCCGGGCTTATCTCTCTCTATCCACGATAGCAGCAACAGTGGCAGCTTCAAGAGGCTTTCAGTGGCTCTTTCTATTGACTGGGCACTCACTGTCTGGACTGTACACAGCAAGTAGACTCAACATCTGCTGGGAGTGCTGAGCTTATCACACAAGTGCTGCACAGCACAGATGCACTGTTATGTCTTTCCCCAGCCCATGGAAAAGAAGGCAGCTGAAAACAAAGCCTTGTTATCCAGAAGGTTCAACCTATGGTCTACTAGTGAAGGCTTTTGAGAAAGCAGCTGGATGACTTGTCCTGTTGAGGCTCATGTGGATTGTGGGCAATGGATTGAATACCCCACATCAAATCAGGTCCCTAAGTACAAGAAAGCAGGTACTGTGTTCAGTTTACCAGGGACACAGACATCCCGAAGACATATCAACTGTATTTCATTGATTCCTGCAACACTAACACCAGCATTAGAGGATGGCATAATCAAAAATAAACTACCACTGCCCTGATACAGCACAAAGAGAAAACACAAAAAAGACACCATGAAGCAGTGTGGCCAAGGAAAAGAGGGTTGTGAATACAGAGCTATCTGGAACCACTCACCGCTCTGTCATTAATTTGCTGTGACACTACAGAGGCACTACCCTCCCACAGAGCTGCTCACAGACCGCCAAGTCTTTAATGCAGGGTTTGTTTTACTGTGAAGATCACATCTTGGCTGGAGTTCCCAGATACTACAGTAGTAAAACCAAATATTGACAGCAAAGGTAACCTCTCGAGGTTTTCTGACTACACTAACACAGTGTCTGAGGCATCCAAGATCAAGCAGAGACAGCTTCTCATTCTCCAGAATGAAGACAGACAGGCAGATGTAAAAAGGAGGCATGTGAGGACAACTACAAAATATTACATATTTCACCCCCATGACTGCTCTATTTCTAAGTTTATTATTTCTAAATTCTAACTTAAAATTTACTTTTTTGCTGCCCAGCATTTCAATAGGATCTAATCCTGCATCAAGTAACACAAGTATTTAAGAGCAGAGCTTTGGAGAGCTATGCCCTTTCAAGGCTTTTCTCTCTGCAAATTACACTGGAACAAAAGGATATGGGAAAACTCAAAGTAAAGTAGCATATATGGAGTGAACCTACTCCAACCAGCAGCTTATGCAATTTCTTTGGAATGCAATTTGGCCCTCAGCTGCAAGTTTGCAAGTGGTACTTGTGTTTCCATAAAGCAATCAGTTACTTTCAAAGAATCAATGATGTTTGTTAGCTTGGAAATCAATCTTCTCATTGCCTTGGCATTTAAACAGCAGGAGCTCTACAGAACAACATAACCATGGCCTCAGTGAGCCTCACTTATATAAGGTTGGTCATCCAGCAAGGCAGGAGCACTTACCTCTACCCAGGCAGTAAACAACACACTTTCTTTTGCCCTCTTAAAGCCACTGGGAACATACAGCATTTTTAATCTCTCTGTAGAGCTGCACTGTTTCATTCAGGACAAGAACCACAGGCAGGGCATACTGCAGTTCTCTTGGCAGTTCCAGGGCTCTTCTGATGCGTGCTAACCAGGGTTCCAGTTAAAACAAACCCCTTAGAATTAGCCTGATTGTGTTACCTGAGACAGAACAGATCTGTTCCTACTCACCCTTTATCTCTTTGGTGAATTTTACCCGATGAGAATCAGTCAGAGGTCTTGGCTGTTCATCAATATTATGAATGTCAAGAACTTCACACATAAACTGAATTACAGGTTGTGCTTTGTAGAAGGCAGTGGCAGAAACTGAAAAGAACAAAACATTCTGTGTCAGAAAGCCCAAGTGAGGCTGTTGTGAAGCAGTACATAAATGAGTGCTCTTTAAAATTCCACGTGACCCCCAAGCAAACGTGCAGCACACTTTCTTCAACAGATTAGCAAGCCTCGCAACAACTGAGTATACAGCAGCCAGCGTGGGGCCCACAGTGAATCAGTCTCCAGCACAGTCATTCTGCAACCACTTTGCGTTTCAAGGTTTTGAAAGGCTTTTTCCCCAGATCACATTTATTTCTAGAGAACTGCCATGCCCCAGAGAGACGTTCTCTTTCAACTCGGGATGGAGCTGCAAGCATGCAGCTTTATTAATGTCTCTCTACGGAACAGTTCACATGAAACGCTAAGATTATTCAATACGCAATATAATTTTGTCAATGATATGATCTGCTGAGTTGCTAAAACAATATTTGATAGGAACATGAGCACTATTTTGACTGTGCATCAATTATGTTAGTGTAGTGGTGAGTGCAATCGTTGATCTACTAAAACCTCTCTCCCTCCCTGCATACTAATGACACATTAAGTGACAATATACTGTTTCTGAACAGGGCAGTTGACTCATTCCATGGAAGGAAGACCACAAACAATCTGCTTGACAAAGCGACAAGCAATGGAAACCACACCTTTCAGTAGGAAAGGGGAGGTGGCACCAGGTACAGCTCAGACACAAGCAAACCGCTCTGTACTGTTACAACTTAAAGTGGCAACACCAAAAGAAACACGCCCAGCATTCTCTGAGTTTTGCAGATCCCGTGTCCCCAAACCACCGCATCCCTGCACTGATACACAAAACACGACATTCTTCAGAGATGTGTCACTTCAGGAGGCTGCCAACTTCGCGTGATGCACCCGGCCCACACCTCCGGATGTCGATTACTGAATGAACACCAGCAGCTTCCCCCCAGCCACTGGCAGCGTGTGCTTTGTGCCCCCCAGCAACACCAGTGACACAAACACATTCTGCAGAGAACCTCGTACAAGTTCAACTAAGCCAAAACTCAAGCACTGGGATTTGGAGGTAAACTTCACAGCCTCAAACCACAACATGAAGCCAGTGCTCTGTAAACCACAGCTTACATAGGTCTGAAGATTCTCATTCACAGAAAGGACTGAAATATTACTACTGCAAGAGTTACTGCTATGCTTTCTAATGCTGGTTAAGACACACTTGCTTCACAGAAAGTAATAAATTGATGTAAATGAATACTCTTGTCCCTACCACACAGATATTGGTGCTAGTTATTTCTCAGGTAAGATTTCTACATCCATTTTCAAACAACAGCTACACTATAGCTGCTGACAGAAAGGCAATTTCAGAAGAACTATAAAGTCACATGGGTACCATCCACAACTGAAGTAAACCAGAACACATGGACTTGGAAATTTTCAGCCTGAAAGCTCAGTATCACCTGCAACACGTTATTATGCTCCAAGCCAGATGCTAAGCGCAACCTGACAGAATGCTTAGCCTCATGCAGAAAAGACAGACTATTTACCTTGGGTTTATAAAGCATTTCAAACAGACAGCGAGAACAGAATGTGAATTGGAGAAAACTTTCGGCAGCACCTGCATCTCAAACGCTGACATTTTTCAATAGGGGTTTAGCAACTAAATAGACTCAGAGCTCTTAGAGAGCCAGAGAGCCTGACACACGCACCAGCTGATCTCAGATGCATTCATCTGGGGCTTAATAAAGTGGAGCAAAGCAGGTCTGAGTTTGCATAAGAAAGCCCTTCTCAATTAGCCCGATTCACAAAAGTGTTTGTGATGAAGTTTACAGAGTTTTCTTGCCAGTATTGAACAACACCTACTGCGGGCAGCTGCACGGAGACACATCTTAAGCAACTGGCCCGAACCACTGTGGAAGCAGCAATACAGGAGTTCAGTAAGGAAAACAGCTATGCCAGGCTTTTCCTTCCGATGTAGGATTTTAGGGTTATTGGGGTTTTTTAATACGGGAGGTACGTTTCTGCCATCACTGACACGATGACAAATCCAGAAAAAGACAGGGATTTCTAGGCAGCCTTTGCCATATTGGTCTGGTCTGAAGTGACTGAACAGAAAGCCAGTGTAGGCACACTTACACTTCATTATTACAATCTCACTCTACTATTATCATTACAACTTCTGCAGTAGGTTGACTTCACAGTTAATGTATTTGATAAGGCTAGTACAAGAAAAAGCCACTAAATCTCCCAACTCAGCAATGAGACGAGGATTTTTCAAGTGAAAACCCCTTGGGTATAATGCAATTAAGTTTTAAGGTTTTCTTATTCTCATATAAGTTCTAGCAAAATATCCCCGAGCTTCTTTAACTCTTTATCATCTACAGTATGAATCAAGAAATCAGTGTAGAAGGCGGTTTCTGGTTACTAAATCCTTCTCTGAACAGATGGCACCAAAAGTTACCACCACACAGAAACGTGGTACCACCAACTGAAGCAAAATGACTGACTGCTGAGATCATTTTTATTCTGAAGAGCATGGTCACTATTACCTTTATTCCTAACCCTGAATCCCAACTTACCATCAATGTTGAGCATCATCTTCCACATGGCAGGCCGAACAGACTGATGGAATCCAAACCAGACCTCCCTACCCCCACCCAAGGGGTGATCATAGCCTTCTGGAGCTGAGAAAAAGGAGCGGCCCACAGGGGTATATCTGGTGAAAAAGACGAGCACACGGTCATGCTATGGCTTTCCAAATAAAAGGTTCTATCATAAAGATTAGAATACGCAGCATTGTTATTTTGGGTGGGGATTTTGTGCACAGAAATCTGTGCCAAGAACTAAGTTTAAATGATAACACTTCAAATGCCTCTGTTCCTGTTGCAGTGGTTTTAAATTGAGACAAAACATTTGCTGGTTTTAGCAACCACTTTCAGTTTTTACAACAAATCAAGAACTAAGTGAGCTTACCCTTTCTGATCTTCCACTTCAAGAAAGTATAATCTCCATCACAGCAGATTTTGTGCAACAGCATTGTACACACTGGACTGACCCTCACACCATCCTGCATGTTTTAAAACGTACTCGGAGAAATGTAATAACTATGGTGGAAACAAAGAACCAGGGAAAGTCCTGCTTCTCTCTCAGAAAACAGCAGCTAAGGAACCTTCGTGCCTTACTAACACCTCCGCTGTTCCCCCAGGATCGTGGGAGGTGAAGCCAGCAGCTGAGCTTTGAAAGTAACTTTCCCTGACCAAGCAAAGCAAAATTACTTTGGCCTTCTCTAATGTTCCAGGGTTCTGAGATAAAGAATCACAGACTTTGTTAGGACAGGTATCTAGTCTCAACTGTGTATTTAAAGCATGAGAAGCATGCACCATTGATGGGTGGTTATGGCTGAATTAAAGACTCGTGCTTTCAGACAGTCACTGCCATCAAGCCACCCTACTTGGCTCGAGTTGAGCAGAAAACGTGGAAGCAGTGCTACAACCCCTCAGTATTTCAATTAAAGGCCTATTAGAAGTGCCTCCTATTTCCTGAGGCGTTCAAATACATCACCTGCTCTGGAGCCTAAATGTCTACAGAAACACACACTTGTACATAATTGGCTTTAATCCCCTCAGCCAGTCCAGCTAACCAGCCGTGCTGCATAAGGGGAATGATCGTTTTTGTCTTTTCACCTGTGAAGAAACAGGGATGAAGGTCTCCCACTGGGGACACTTCAGGTATAGACAGACTGCAGGAAGACAGTGAACCTACTTCATGGAGGGTAGGTGTCGTAGCACCACATCGACAGCATGAACAGGGTTAGTGCTGATAGGTTTGTCTAGTTCCAGAGGCTCAGGCAAGGTTCTTCCTGTCAAAACTTCATGCAGCAAGTGCCAGCTCACCCGAGAAACAAACTTTATTGACACTTTGAAGGGCCGATCTTTTCCGCCTTCCCCTGGCAATGTCACATCCAAATCCACCTGCGTGTGGGAGGGAGAGAAAAAGAAGGCAGCTGTTTAATCTGAGTCTGATGGCCTTGAGATTCCACTCCTTCCAAAACTGGGCCAGAGACTCAAAACCTCACATATTTAGGACAGAGCACATGTGATAAAAGTCTGTTATCAAATACACAAACCAAAGAGAAGTGGGTCCTCACCAAGCAGAACAGGATCACATAACTTTTTGCCATCTTGAATCAGAAAACTCTTCATCCCAGAGAAACTGTGCTTTGATTTTTTTTAATAGTACTTCATAAGGTAATGTATTAGTCTGTAAAACTGAGTATTTGATAGATTTTGCTGTAGAAAGAGGCTGCTAAATTCTCTCTGAATGCAGCTATTGCATGCACATTTACATACATTGGTAGTTGCAGGAAATACATCAAGACTCCATTTCCACACAGATGCTGTAAGTCAATTCCAGTTTTTCTGAACTCAGCAATACTGCAAGTTGGGTTTGTTGATTTTTGTTTCCTACAAAGCTATTACAAGTATATTTTTGTTTCTAGTTCTTACCCCAGTAGTGGCCACAGGCAGTGGATTGGCTGTATAGAGGCTTCTTTTCCCATCATAAACCGGTCTACGGTCCCCAAATATTGTCACTTTAAAATGCTGCACCATTGAGTCCACCACCTCCCTGGAAAAGTTGATATTTACATTGAAGATGTTTCCAAAGAAGTATCAGACTGGAACTGGCTCATTTCAACAAGCATTACTTGAGTGAGTTATAGAACACCCACTGGTGCTTCAAAAAGGGGCTTCACATACAACTAAAATCACAGATAAACACTAAAGAATAAAATCAGAATCAATGCAAATGCTCAAATACTGGAAAATATTCTTACTGAAATCATTTCAGAAAGTCCTAGAACTGAGACCTTCATATAACCTTTATGATAGGAAACAAGGAGACACTTACCTTGGAAGAAAACCACAAGATAGTGTTATGAAAAACCAGTACAAACTCACGACCGAAAGCTCTGCCAGTTCACGGACACAGTAAATTGCTGTGTCTACCTAGTAACGTCCATCTGCTCTTCCATTAAGTTATGAATTCTGCCCACACTGTACACAAAAATGAGGTACCCTAAAAATGTCTTAGCTTCAAATCCTTAACCTGAGTTTTTACTACAAAATCAAGTAAAAGCCTGATCAAATTTGCACATAAGTACAGATTCTCCTAACTTATTTAGTATAAGCTGGTGGCAATAAAGAAAACAGTAGGTTTGCTGCCTGCATCCAACCAGTTTTCTCAGTTTACCTTGACAAAACCCAGATGACTGCTTCTACCAGTTGATACCATGAATACGGAAGACAATATCTTTCCTGGTAGAATAGAAAGTTGATGAGCTTCTGGACAAAGTTACGTGTGCATCTGAACTACACCTATGCTATAGCAACCAAATCTACCAATAAGAAACCTCAAAAAGCACTTAAAACTAACTCTGGTCTATAAAGAGCACTTCTGAGAAACAACCAACCTCCACACAACCTAACAAAAGCCTAAAGGAACAGTTAGAATCTCAATCCGAGACTCAGAAAAGGCATGCAAAGCTTTTATCAGCTGTAAACATGCTCTTCAGCAAATGACCATTATTTAGGTGAACAGGAACATGCAGCATTTCACAAAGAGTTACTTTACAAACCCAAACCAAATGCTTTTGCCTCTCTTCTGTGTTCAGAAGACACAGGCTTTATCTAACGCGTAACCAACTAAAGCAAGCTGTGACAAACAGCAGCTCTGCGTCTGGAAGCGAGCTGGAAATCACCCTACAAATGGCACCACAGAGGGATTGTTTTTCTTGCATACGTTATATAAAATTGAGTTGCCATTTCAAAACAACTTATTTCAAATGCTCTTTTTTTCAAACCTCTGTAATTTCGCCCACTGCTCTGGAAGCAACTACGCAGATTCACAGACTGCAACTGCTGCAGTTCTTACAGCTTTGTCTCTCTCAGTCTATTTTAATCCAGCATGGCCATACAACAGACAAAAAAATGGGTTTAGATAACTGATTTTAAGTGAAATGACACTGATCTTCATTACAAGATCACACTAGGAAAGAATCAGGCATATAAATCACTAAGTTTAGAGCAGTTGATATTCTCCTTCCATCCCGATGGACACGGCTTCACAAGCATCCTTCATTTAACAATACAGTAGTAAATGAACCTTTGATAACTGTAAGATTATATTAGGTATTAATTCACACAGAACTATTCTATCCCAATTTTAGCAATTTATTACTCTCCTTTTAATGAATCACAGCTATCTGAATAGCCTTCATACCTGCAGCATGCAGGGGAAAAATTGTTAGAATGTAAAAGAAAAAGTTACAGATGAAAGAGGGAAAAGCTGCTTTTCAGCTACCCTCAACTTTCACTGATGAAACAGATTTCACAATACAGGAAATACGAAATGTTGTAATCTTTCTGAAAGCAAGAAGTGTTCTATCCCCAGTGTCAGGTTTTCAGTTAACTCCTCTTTCTGAGGTTTCTCTGGCTCCCAAAATCTGTAAGGTTTAGGACAAAGTACACAAAGCCCATACATACAGAGCTGTACCCGCAATCCTGCACTGAATACATACAGTTTGTTGGATCACTAAATGATCAGGGATACAGAACATGACAATATTCTCTCTATTTAACCAGCAATCTAGACATAAAGTGGTCTAGAATGAGATTTAACTGACCCTAATATATTGCAGACACGAAAATAAGATGAGATACAATGTACTATATGGAATGCTATAACACCAGAGACAGGACATAGATGGAGCTCAAACCAAGTCTGACCATTTCAAATATACTGACTGCATGAAATATCTACTAACAAAGGGAAAACCAGCTTACTGCTCAACTATTTCAATATGACTTCCAATACAAATCCCATCTTCTTACCTGTTCACTCTCCGAGGACACTTATCTGGTTTGATATCCACCTCATAGAGGTAGACATCAATCTTTGGGATTTCAACTTGGAAGCAGTTGGCCAGCAGTTTAATGGGTTTGCCCATGGTGCCATAGCCGGGACGTCTGGGCACCATGAGGAGGGGCTGGGCCCCGACGGGTCCTGTGGAAGACAAAACCAGCACCGCTTAGGAGAGAAGCACAACAGAAGCTGTGTTGTAAAGGTACTACCTGCTTACATGCAGCTTAAAAATGCATAAGGCTCCTTGTGTTTGCAGGTACACGTACTTGTACCCCATTGAGCTTACTAACGTACTCCCCTTTTTCAGTCCCAGGCAATTCCCTGAACCGACGCATTGGACAACCAGGAAAGACACCAGAGCCAGCATGCAGGAAGAAGGGAAAATGACCTGCATCAAACAGCACACATCAAACAGCGTGATAACCTATTAAGTTCCAAGCACTTGCCTATTTTAACTCCTTGAGCCTCCACCCATACCTAGCCTGTTTTCTTACTGATGAGTTTCAGCTCAGATTCAGATTAGCACAAAGAAAATCACATTTCCCTAACACACAAAACCAAGGTTGCTTTTCCTTGTAACACTTCGCTATTGTGGAAAGCCATTAAACACAAAACGTTTTAAAGATCTCTTCTGCACAGCCCACTAATAACAACGCTGTGCAGAATAAAAGACTGATGCACGTTCTTTGTGATAAACTCTTCATTTCGTTGTCATTATTAGCTTAGTTTTGGAAGTCAGATTATTCCTGAACTTTGCTGGCTGAAAATGGATGAGGAGTAAACCCACTGCCTCCTGGCTAACCGCACTGATAAAGCCGACTGGCCAGAAGAGCAAAGACACAGATTAAGATACAGGATTGTAAAACTCTTGATTACTTCTAAATTAGGGCAGAATTCCCATAGCTGCCTAGAGAAACCATCAACATCTGCAATAAGGGACAGGTATTTGAAAGGCAGCTAAACCCACCTGTCTCGTAATAGATGTTACATTCTCCTCTGGTTATCTATTTAATTCACTTTGCATCATCTAGATGAGAATACTCAGCTCTGGGTTACTTCAAGACCAAACACGCTAATAAACATAGCCCACTTTCAAGAATTTCTCCTGGTATTTCCACTCCAAAATCTCTCTTTCCAGACAAGCAACAACAACAAAAGCAAACTGCTTTGTAGCCTGAGCTTTAAAACAATTACTCATTGTACAAATGTCATGATTTACAGAGTGCTCAATTAAGTTACTTTAAAGTTCTCCCCTCTACTCCTACTCAGTGACGCAGACAGCGATTCCAGCCCCCTCATTTTCCCGGAAGAGTTAAAATGTCAAGAGCTGGTAAAAATGTCTGATCTGCCTTTTTATTAATCTCCATTCCTGGAAAAAATAACTGCCTTATCTTGAAGGAAACCATGTACTGAGAAAAGGGGAGCATCAAAGCTAAGTGGAAATTTGTCTGGCTTTACTCAGAAACCTACCCAAAACTTCTGAGTGGGCTTGGCTTCGAGCCACAAAGCAAAAACCATGAACCAAGCAGCATCATTGAAACCACCCTCACAGCCCATGCTTACACACAACTTGTTCCAAGCATCTGTTCTTTTCAACTTTTTCTCCATTTCAATACCGTCACCCGCGTAAAAGCAGCTCTACAATTTACTCCAGATATATTTTCAGAATACAAGCATATGCAGAAAGTTACTACTAAACACTGGAGTGACACAAATGACTCAATAGCTTATTTTAATACTACGGATACATACAAACCATGGTTTCTATTTAGTTCATATCTGTAGGAAATGCTAACAAAACTGCTGGAATAAAGGTAACACTGAAAGGCTGCTGTAGTCTGGTCTGCCCTGTCTACCCCCACAATGAATGAAAAGTGCAAAACCAGTAGCTAAAATACATAAGCACAGAAGCAACAGTGTAAATTCAATCTTCATGAGGGTTAGGGGAGAAGCGCATGGGAAATACAGCGTGGCTGACACCTTTTTCACCATCTCCTCATCAAGTAGAACTTATTGCATCAAGTAGAACTTATTGACCAATAAGCTCTTTTATGCGAATGCTATCCTGTTGTCCACCCCTCTAACAGAATCCTAGTCATCAGCTGCACAGTGGCAAAATCCTGATCAGAGATACGATACGAGGCAGGGGGCTTCAAAATCCTGGGCCACAAAAGGAACGCTCTACCCAAAGCCAAGTACGAGCAGGCCTCCAACCTCTGCTCCTCGGAAAACAGCAGGGAGCAAAACTCCAAACCACCAGTATTGAGACAAAGGCTTTCTTCAGCCTGCCTTGTTCAGCTGCAGCACACACAGCTCCTCAGGAACCGGCTCACCCTGGAAGAAGTCAGAGCCCAGATTTTGGCAAACAGGACTGAAACGACCAAGAAATGAGGAAGAAGTGCAGGTCCACACACTAGTCAGGAATAGTTCTTCAGAATTAATCTGATTCTGCTATCATTTTGTGTGATGCATATGCTTCCTTGAGTCAGTTATCTTAAAAAAAAAGGAGTATGTTGTTAATTCAATTCTGCTCTCACTGCCCAAATCCACTAGCACCCACTCGGAATATCCTGCTTTCAAAGTACACTACATTGCCAGATTGTACATTGTGAAAGTCTGTGTCACTGGCTTCAAACCTGTGACTCAAACCCCAGTAAAACACAAATAACAAGCAATGCTCTTCAAGGCCAGCTACTGCTCCTGTATCGCAGCAGTGATTCACTCAACCTCATGCCTAAGTCCTGTGTCAAGCTAAGGAAATAAACACACGACCCAAAAATACTAAAAGTAGTATTATCCTAAGTATCCCAGACCGTGACTGGCAGCCTCATTAGTTTGCATTGTTAAACCACTGCAAATCCAAAGTCTCTAAAGCTCCGAAGAGCCTTTGCAAAAGCGTTACGGCAGAGCGTGCAGCATCTTGATGCCTTCAGAAGAGAAGCCCTTCACTGTTGAGCTGCCCACAAGTTTTAGAGGAGAAGCTCCTCTGGCTTTAAGAAACTATTGTTACTCTGCCATTAGTTACGTACAGATGCCTAGTATGTTCTTAAAAATCCAAGATACAACAACCCGAGCCTGTTGAGCCTGCCAGAATAGCACTTAATTCCTCACACCAGTTAAGGAAAGTCCCCAGCGTTGACAAGTCAACTGATTTATAACACAGAACAACAAATACCCAGATAGGAACTACAATGAATGCTTCAGATTCTTGGAAGACTTTTATACAGCAAAGAAGTACATTTCAAGAAGATACAAGATCCACCACTAAATAACTTGAACCGTCTGAATTTTACTCATTACAGAACACACTGGAAAAACCTGCAACGGAAATATTGAACTAAGCATTTAAATCAGTAATAACACACGGCAAGAAAAAATAACCTCTTTGGGAACTAAAGGTATTATCAATTTATGAATTACCATTCCTAGCATTTGCTGAAGTTATTCACAGAATCATAGCACAGTTTGGGTTGGAAAGGACCTTAAAGCTCATCCAGCTCCAACCCCTACCATGGGCAGGGACCCCTTCCACTGGAGCAGCTTGCTCCAAGCCCCTGTGTCCAACCTGGCCTTGAACACTGCCAGGGATGGGGCAGCCACAGCTTCTCTGGGCACCCTGTGCCAGCGCCTCAGCACCCTCACAGGGAAGAGCTTTGTCTAATACCTAATCTAAACCTACTCTCATGGGCATTTACCTCTAGGTTCATTATGAACATCAACCACCAAGGCCAGAAGACTTTTTTTTCCCCTCACAAATGAATGCTCAACAGGCAAGTAGAAGCAAAACCCCTTACAAGATACCAGCAAAACAGACAAATACTAAACCAGGAATGTTTCATCTCCATTTACCAACAGCACCCAACGATGTACTGCATGACCATGCGCTACTCCCTGCCACATTCTAAGTGCGTATCTTGAGTCCCTGTTGCATACTGCAGGGGATTTACACCGGTATTTCCCATGGGCATATATGGGTTATTACTGCTCCAGCCCAATACACAGAGGACCATGATCTGTGCTGGTCATTTATGCCTGCCGCACCAGGCTGAGTGACATGTCAAAGGTCTACATCCCATAGCTAAGTAGCTTGCTCCTGAGAGAGGGAAGATGTTTGAAGAGCTTTGCTCTGATTGAATCTACCATTCCAACAAAACCCAAAGAGAGAAGAAAAAAAGAACCATCACTTTTCAAGGGCTTAATGAGGAAAGTAACATTTCAAAATGGTAAAGAACATTTGCTAAAATGAAGTGGATTGGTTATGAAATACATTCTGAGGGAAAAGCTCATCCCAATACTGCTTTTCCAAAGAGCTGAAGTTTGGAGTAACATTAAAATACATGGACAATGAAACTAATTTCAAGCGTGACTATGTGGCACCTCCGCCAACAGACCCATTTCCTCTAACAGAGCCTGAAACCAGTGGAGATTTGCAGTTGTCAGTGTTCAGACCCACAATTCCCACTCAAAACAGATAATATTCCAGACCAACACGGAAGTCCCTCTAACAGCTGAAATAAGCTTTGAATCAGATGCTGTTCCTCCACGGAATTATGGATGTTATAATAAAGATTAAGCACAACAAAAATTGACTGTAATCTCTATGGCAATGCAGCCAGCAGTATAGAACACATCTGGCGTGCATCCAACGCACAGGCTTGAATCTACCTAGCAACCAAACGAAGCCTTCATCGGAATAAAGCCTGAACAGAAAGAGCAGAAGCACAGAAACCTGCAAATACTTTCAACAAACCATCTTAGAGCAAACTGAAGCTTTTGGCATGCAAGAGGGTTTTACAGTACGAAGCAAAACACTGATTCCTAACAAGATGCTAATAGAAAATACAGATTTCGTTACATGAGCCTTTCCTTGCAGAGAGACAGCACCACACTTCCAGCACAAAAAAATCCTCTTTCCTACTGTGGCTTCAGTGTTATAAAACCAAAAAATACGAATAGATGATTACTTACTAGTTTTGGGTTTGCCTATAAACCAGTTCTAAATCTCTAACTGAATGGGTGACTGAGCAGCCCTGAACGCATGAGAGAGGACTTCACAGGTGAAATATTATTTAAGCTCTGGCTCAGTAACACAAGGCAGATTTTGTCTATCAGCTCCTGTCCTCAGGCTGGAGCCTGCACATGGGAAAAAGCTCTCCATGGAGAGGATGGAGGGGGAAAAAAGAGATTCCCTTTCAGAGGGCCCCTGGCCTCTGCTTGGGCTCTGAGGCCCAGCCTGTGGAGCTCAAAGAAAACCCTTTTGCTACCAAAAAATAATCCTAGATTAAGAAAAGAGATGGGGAAGATTATGTTTAAACATTGGTCTCAATGGTCGCGCTCTTCCTTACGCCAGAAGCCATAAACTGCCTCGTTTCTGTAGCTGCAGCCTCGCTCGGTGGCATCACATTATTTGTGAGTAACGCAATCCACGTTTCCTCAACATTCCTACTCGCAAGTTGGACTTTTTTTGCTTTAAGGTTTTAGATACTAAGTCATGTCAAAACCCATCAAAAGCCAACCTTTTGCTGCCATGCTCAGTAACAGCCAACTGCACAAGTAAATACCAGTGTGCTGGCTTGTTCTGGCCTAACAAAGTTCCAGAAAGCACAGGGAAGTGTTCAGGAAGCATTTACAAGATAATAAATGCTTCTGAGCCATTGAAAAATCTCATCATAAATAACTTTAAGCTCAAAAAAGCCACTTATATGCCCCTTGTAAAGTTAATGGGAGAAGAGAAAATGCAATGCTTTTCCCTTGAAGATACTTCCACACACCTAAACCAGGAAGTTAAACTGACACAATCTTTATTGTTGTGTGTAGGTATACCACGTTTTGCCACCAAATGAAACCTTTACTAATGTGCTTGCATTTACATCAAAGAAAAACCTACTTTATAAGTAAAAACGCTGATTTTCATGCACTCATTTTTATTTTCCTGGTTTCACATTTACTGGTTTGAAAACCGCATAATTCCTTCCCACACTCACTACCTCTCAATTGCGGCTCTGCAGAGTGAAATGCGCTGTGCATAGAATCCTGGAATGGTTCAGGTTGGAAGGGACCTCAAAGCCCATCCAGTTCCAACCCCCTGCCATGGGCAAGGACACCCTAAGCTATTTAGGTTTCAAGATTACATGCAAGCAGTCCCCTTGTTTTCAGTTTACTGCCTGAAAAATATCTAAGAGCAGAACACCAAGATCCGAGATACAGTCATATCACCGAGTTTAGAGAGCCTCCTGCAGCATAAACCACACTTTCATGTTACCTAAACATAACCCTAACATTCCCTTTACCTCCCAACAAGTCTGCATGTGAACAAACTTGAAAGAAACAATAAATTCATGGCAAATGTCACTGTTTTCAGAAGAATGCACTGCAGCACAAAGAAATGAGATCCTGTGACTGAAGAACCAAACTGACTTGTGTCCAACTAGAAACTCGTCTTTAATTAAGAGGTAAATGCTTTGCATGACGGTTTGGTTATACAGTCTAATGAGAGAGAAAAACGCCTTCAGTTATCAAGCCATCTCTGATCACTTGGCAGCTCTCCCTGTCTCCTGCTGCTTCTCACTCTCAATTCAAGCCAGGTCTTTGGACTCTCAGCTGAATTTTCCTGCTACCCAGTAAAACTGCAACCCATGGGCTGCAGGCTGACTCTCAGCTCCTCGCTGTAGGCATTGTCTGGAGTTAGCTACAGAGGGAAACTATGGTTCAGTGTTGTTTAAACACATACCAGATGTGTTGAAAAGTAGATAACCACATATTCCTGTCGTTTCCTTCAGTTTCTACTGGAAATCAGCTCAAGAAATATCCCAACACCTTTACCACTGAGGAAGTGAAGCAACAAGGATGAAACACTTGTAAAGTTCACCCAGTGAGTCAAACAGCTTCCACCACAACTCCAGAGGAAATCTTCCATTGTAACTCACACCGCACAGAATAACTTCTGATGGCACCTATGAATCATTCCCCTTCCCTCCTCTACCCCACCCACAAAAATGTGGCTTTTAATGGTCCTCCCAAATCACTACTCTTCACATGGAGTTAAGAGAGAAGCAAATTCTCAGTGGTGTATCTGCCCCAAGTCTGTATAGAAAAGTGAACAGAAGATAAATGTGCCCATAGTGCTTCATTAAAACACACCACACTGTAGTAAAATAACCCAAGCACAACAGCTTGACACTTTTAACGCAAAAAGCTGTGAACATTGACGGAACAAGTTATGAAACCCAAAGGAGGACATATGGAGCACTCTTATTTGTCTCATTTATACCCCAGAGCATCCACAGGCCCACTGTTTCAATGTACCTGCCTTTTGGAGGCTTACTCAGCACTCTCCTGGTGGAAGTGCCATGCATGGCACTGAATTTGGGCTCTCACCAAGAGCTGCTTTTATTGCACTTCACCTTTTTGCAGTGAGCATCTTATAGCTGTTCCTCAGTGTCCATGACTGCACCACTACCAGCTCCCCAAACAGTCGGCTTCACATCCTTCTCCTACTTTAACTATGTTCAAACCACACGGACTAGAGGAGGCACGCTGCCTAGGTTTCACAGACCAAGCCTACCACACAAAGAGGAAGACACCCACAGCACTGCTTCACCAGGCACACGCTTCCATTCTCTACTCCAGGTATGCTCACAACCCTATCCTTGTTTCCCCACTCTTATTCTACCCCATATTTTCCCTTCACACACACAAAAGGAAGCGCATCAATGCTGCTCTCCTTTCATGACAGAACTCGAACCCTTACTCGCTCCACCAAGGATGATTTGTGTCCCCTTGTGCCAACACTGTGGCTAGGCGGTTCCCCAAACCACGGAATGTTAACATCACCTTGTAACACACCAGATGTGGAAGGACCATCCGTGGTGCTGGACACGGCACTGAGCAGGCTGGGCCCCTCAGGAGCAGTGCCTCACAACCTGCTTTCCTAAAACCTAGTGCATTGTAGCCTAAATACAGGTAAATTCACACCAAAGGAAACTACAAGGTCTGCAGGCTGCCCTTACAAATCTCTTGCTTATGAGTCAATCAGAACTGCACCAGTTTGAATTAAAAGTTTAGTTAACAAAGTTTAAGGCTGAATTCCACCGGAGTGCTAAAATCCAGCAGCTTCCTAAAATAGTTCCAACTCCAGCACAGCTTAGGTGGCAAGTTTCTGCAGCCAAATCCATCATTAACTTCAATCTCTGTGTGTTACAGAGGTATCTACACAGGAGGAGGTGAAAACGCATGATCTGCATCGGCATCTTCAGTCTCACGCCGTGACCAGCCCTTGGAGTGACAGACACGGAACTCGGGGGAGCTCTCACCCTTCCCTTCGCCACCCAGCTACATCACGAACACTGCCCAAATCTGAACGCTCCTTCCACTGTCCCGTCAGACACGGATAGAATCCTCTCGATAACCTTCAGCTCTGACTCTCAAGGCACATTTTAAACATGAGGTTTATAACTACCGAGCGCAGTGTCCCGTACAAAGGGATCAAAGGACCGCAGGGAAACCCCTAAGGCTTTCAGGCAGGTCAAGGGCAGCAGCAGTCCCAAAAGCCTAAAAATTCCCGTGCCCAGCGCCCGGCCGCACAACGGGCAGGTCCCGGATCTGCCCGGTGCGGGGAGCGCAGGGAGCGCCGGTCCCGCAGGGGAAAGCTCCGGTTTTCAGGGCGGCATCTCCGAGGCACCATCACTTACCGGATTATGCAAGCGGGCCTACAGCCGCGGCCGGGAAACACGTTATGAAATACGGAAAAATTACTTGTCGAGTCCCTTCGCCACAGGGAAACGGGCGGCACGCGGAGACCGGGTTCCCCGCGACGGCAGCCGGACCTCCATGGGGGCTCCGGCGGCTCCTCCCCGCCCGGGTCGCCACACGGCGAGCCCGCTCCGCCGGGACCCACCACACGGCTCCTGCCAGCCAGGCGGGAGCAGGGGCCGGGATGTGGGGGGGTAAAAGCCGCGCGGTGAAGCCCGGCCAAGCGACGGTGGCGCGGCGCAGGGCCGGCGCCCGGTTCCCCCCACCCCGCGGCCGCCCGCGCTCACCTGCGCTGCCGATTTCCATTCATGGAGCTGGGCGCAGCCGCTGGGGGCTGCGGGCTCCGCTGCTCAGCCGGGCCCGGCTCAGGGCTGCGCGGGGCTGCGCTGGGCGGCGGCGCGGCCCCGCTCCCCGCAGGCCGCAGCCCGGCTCGTGCCCTCCGCGCCCGCAGCTCCCGCTCCCCTCAGGCGGCGGCGGCGCGCGGCGCCCCCCGGCCGGAAGTTGCGTGTCCGCCCCCGCGGCCGCACGCGCCGACCCGCTCTGCGCTCCCCGCACCGCCGCGCACGCGCGCGCCGGAAGTCCCGCCCCCGCACGCCGGGCCGAGCGCGCCCTTTTTTCCGGGGGCGGGGCTTCCGGGCGCGCGCGTAAGGAGGAGGCGTGGCCGGAAGTGGGCGGGAGCGAGGAGCGCGAGCGGGTGCGGTTGCCCGGCAACGGGGGCGCTGGGGCGGGAAAGGCGGCGGGACCGGTTCCCGGCTCTGCGGCCGCGCTGGCTCCGTAAGGGAGACCTGAGAGCAGCTCCAGTGCCTAAAGGGGCTGCAGGGAACCTGGAGAGGGGCTTTGGACAAGGGCCTGTAGGGACAGGCTAAGGGGAATGGCTTGAACCTGCCAGAGGGGAGACTGAGATGAGCTCTTAGGCAGAAGCTCTTCCCCGTGAGGGTGCTGAGGCACTGGCCCAGGGTGCCCAGAGAAGCTGTGGCTGCCCCATCCCTGGCAGTGTTCAAGGCCAGGTTGGACACAGGGGCTTGGAGCAAGCTGCTCCAGTGGAAGGGGTCCCTGCCCGTGGCAGGGGTTGGAGCTGGAGGAGCTTTAAGGTCCCTTCCAAGCCAAACCAGGCTGTGGTTCTGTAACTCCTCCCTTCAGCCCTGCCAAGTGGACTGAATCCGGGCACACTGAACCAACCAAACCCCTGATAACTGCACACTGTCCTTCGTTGCCATAGCAACCAAAGCACTGACATCAGGCTGCTGGTTATCGTTTCTGTTTGCAGAGGAGCCGGGAGCCTCCAAGTAACTGGGGCCCCTGATTCACTGCATCAGCATCATCCCAGGGCACCCGTCTGCTCTTCTCTCAGGTTTGGCAGTGTTTGTAACCATGTTCAGTACCGCTTTGCTATAGACGTGATACACAAACGGTCATTGAACAAGCAGAGGCTGAAACGAGCAACACAACTGTGGGATGCACCAAGCTCAGCACTGCATCAGGCACCGGCCCCCACTACCCCAAAACATCACTTTTTTGGGTAAGAGCAGGTTTGGACCTGCTACTTGTTACAAAGCAATTATATCCCCTCCTGTCCTGGTGGTGAAAGGGGCATTTCCCCATAGAAAAGGCTGAGGAGCTACTGAAGAGCTGGGACTTTGGGCCAGCAGAAGAGGAGTTTGAGGTTCATGCCCTAGGTTTCATTATTGAGCAGGATCATCCCGAGGCTGCCCGTTAAGAAGTGTCAATGTCGTTATGGATTCCAAACCCATGCAAACTGAAAGTAAATGACTAACATTCATTTCCTTGGCTGGAACCCTGAGAGGGAAGGGGAAATGTGATCCCCGAGATCAAGCAGATACAGCAGAGGGAGGCATCTCTGCAGAACACACACACACTTCAGAGGCAGGTGAGCACTTCTGGTTCTGCTGTAACCAGAACCCCAGGCTGGGGCTCAAATGCCAACCTAACATCCGAAACCAAGGAGCTCGACCTGTTTTCCTGGCCTTCAGATCCAACTACAGAAGGCACCTCTCACAGGAGCTGCAGAAGATGATTTCTGTTCTATGGTAGGACTCAGTTTACAATAAGGTATAATGTAAGGTATAAAATAAGCTATAACCCCAAAACCAGCAGCAGGGTGTGTGCGGAACCCATACAAGTGCTCGGTTTGGTAGCACACATTCGGAATGCTACAGTGCAAATCATCTAATGAGGACGTGTTAGCAAGAGCTTCCTTAGAATCGCTTAGCATTAGTCAAACCCCAGTTAGAGCTCAGCTGCTAAATAACCCATCGTCTACAGGTACCTCAATACACGTTTGCAAGGTGAAGCACAAGTGGATCTAAGGATTCAGCAGATGGCAAACAGCCTCCAGTTTTGGACCCTACAACACAACCATAAGCTGTTAGCATTGGAGAGGACTGGGATGCTTGCATGGGATTCCAAAGCTGAGAAAGGTAAACCAAGAGAAACCCAGAGGATCAGGATTAACCCCACGCCAAAAGGGATCCAAAATCTGTCCACTTAAAGCACCGTGGAGCCCACAGCCTTTTATAGCCCCAGAGCACACAACATAGCTGGAAAAGCAGTGTATTTTGATGCACAGTCCTGCTATCTGATGACCCAAGGAGCTCAACTCAACCCAGTCCTCAGACAGATACGCTCTAATAAGAAGCAGAATTGGCTCCCATATTCCACGAAGTTTTAAGAAATACTTGTTCACCCTCATTATGGGATGGGGTTTGGATCCTCTGCAGTACCTGACGCAATCCAGCTGCAGTCAGCGCTTCCCCCTCCGTCCCGAAGCCTTTCCCAAGGGCCAGGGCTGCGCATGAACCTTCCCCATGCAATCTGACTCAGGAGGGTCACCCCAGCGTGTTCACATTGCTTTTATTTAGGTCTTCTGCCAACAGTTACAGGGTAACAGACACTTGGGACTGCGGAGTCAAAGTTGCAAGCAAAAACCAGGACCAAGGCAAAAAAAAAAAGGTAGAAATCCACAAAGGCAATCAAATGAAATCAAACCCAATCAAATCAATATAAATACAATGTTCTGGAGCTCTTGAATCATACTGTTTTCTTTAATAAAGAGGTGGTTATGATCTTACAGCATTTTCTTTTGGCCTAATCCAAGGATTTTGTTACTCTTCACCAGTCTCAATTCCACGCATACAAAAAGGAAAATTGATATCCGACCTTTAAAATATAAGCCGTATTTTCTTAATAAAATAAGTTTTGTGCTGCTGCTTGTTCAGTAAGCACTGTACATCAACCGTTCACGTCTAGTTAACAAAGGGACCATACAGAGCTCAAGCAAAAGCCAAAACAAAATAACCCACAAGGGAAATAACAACCCAAACAGAGCGTCTCGTAAACACCCTATGTACAGTTCAACACTTGCTCGTATAAAGGAGGTACGAAAGGGGCTAGAAATTGAACACAAAAGCACTGGAGTCCTGCAAATTTTCTTCCACAACTATTGAAGTGCAAATCACTCAGGCAAGATATGGATTTCACTTGGTTATTGCTCTCCTGCTGCCTGGCTTTCTCTTCCTCAAAGAATCACATTCTTTTACGTCACACTCATTTCTCCAAGAAGAAAACTTTCCGCGAGGCAACGCTGAATGCTTGGGCTTTCGGACCCTCAAGACATCAGGTCTTACACTTGTGAATAGCAGAACACCCCAACCACCCCTGAAAGTTTTGGGGAAAGGGCTGCTCTGCCCTCTCCCCCCCATTATACTCACACGGAAGATAAGGGAATCAAACAGCATTCAACAGCTGACGGGTAAATCAAAGTTACTGCTCTTCCCACAAAACGGCAGGCACCCGGAGATGTTTCCAGTTGCAGAAGGAACACGTGCGCGTGGAGAAGGCAGAGACTCGGGAGCCATTTGGGATGTCCGTGTGGGGCTTGTGACTTTGTGTTTGCAACTACACATCCTGATATGTATCTGGGTTAACATCTATCCGCTACGGGTAGCAAAATGCACAGCACCTCAACATGCAGTTACTCGTTTGCATCTCGGACAAGAAAAGGGCAGAAATGCTGAATGCTGGAGCCGTGTCCAAGGTACAGTGCATAGTCCATTATACAAAACATGTGGGTAACTCAAACCCCTTCTAAATGTCTTCAGAATGGAAACGGGGCTTAAAGGGCACAGCAGCTACTGAGTTTGGCTTTTCTGATTCATTCAAACCCATGAAAACCCAACGCAGAGGGTGAAATAAGGGCAGAACACGATCTGCAAGTCAACAGCTGAGAGTTTCAGAAGCTGTGAAGCTGTCACGTAGTTAAAACGCTGTTAAAAGTAGGTGCTACATCAGCAAGTCTTCATTCATAGTTTTCTATGAACAGCCACCTTACAAATGAGTGCAAATCTTAAAGGTCCATTTTACATTTCAAGTCTCAAGGTTACAAAAAATTGTTACAGAGCAAGCAGCTGTTTCTGTAAATGCCCGCGCTGTCTCTTTTCAAATGGTTAAAAATGGCATGTGCGATGCCACAGCTACGAAAAGACATTTCAGAATCCTAGACCCAACTGAAACACGAAAATAAAACACTAGAACCCAAAATACCTTTGCCCCTCGCTGCCAAACAGCAGCCAGGGGCTTTCCATTGTAATGCTGGTGAACAAACTGATTTGCAGAGAGAACCTTGACCTCAACCCCGATCTTATCCTTAACGAGGAGCTTTCTAACACCAGGTGAGTGGGTACAGCCCCTCCGGGATCGTTTTGTTTGCAAGGAACATGAGCCAGAGTTCTGAGGATGAGATGGAGAGGTGCTGAATTTGTGTCACTATGCAGGCACTTGTGTACAGGAATGTAGGCTTCTCATGTTGGTGCTTAGTGTTAGTGCGTTCCCTACTCTCTAAAAGCCTTCCTAAGAGTTTGCTACCCTACTGACCACGAATAGCTCCTGGTCTCCTCCCCGTCACCTTGCAGATATACAGCAGTGGAGGTTGACACAAGGTGCAAAGGAGAATACAAACAAAATACTGTCGTCTTGAGGCAAAAGAACTGGACTGTGCTAAACGCAGGATCTTCACAAAACGTGGCATCAGTGGGCTCAGCACTTAGTTTGCATAGCATATTGATGTCTTAACTTTTCACAAACACGGTGCCCGAAAAAGAAAACGGGTCGAGTGAACTCCCACTGCTGGGACAGACCAAGGGGCCAACATGACCAACGTGGTTCTTTTCATGAAGGCAAGTTGAAACATCAGAAAGTACAAACCAAAAAGGTGTGCTTCTACCCACGCGTCCCGACATGGGGCAGTGCTTGTGGTGGGTCTGCCTTGGGAACGCGCTCATGGCTGGCAGGAGAACGATTACCCTTCAAGCTCTTCCCTTGAAGAGCGCCAGAGGAGCATGCGCATCATTTGCTCTCTTGCAGGAAGTGCTGTGCACACGTTCATGTAAATAACCCAGATAATCTGCCCACACGGCATTGGGAATGAGTTGCTACTACTGCCCCGCTGTGCACAACAGCCGTTCTGTGTGGCAAAACGAGTCTGAAAAGCAGTGGCTACGTTACTGTTGGGAAAAAGGCTTTTTTCTCTGTTACAGACACAACTCAGTAGGAGTTTCCCCCATGACAACAACAAGGATTTCATCATTCTGACTAAAGGAACAACCCTGGTGTGCTTTCAGAATAAAACAAAACCCCTGCGCATGAGATCAGTGACACCGTGACACGAAGAGCAGCAAAACCTAGCAGCAGAGGGGGGGGACAGTTTGGAGGTGCTGGATTTGGGGTACATGGTACTTCGGGAAGCAGCCGACCCGGGCAGACACGTGCTGAATGCACATGGGAGGTGGGTGCTGAGGAGCACCCAGCGCTGCACGGACTGTGGTTGGCAACACTCATGGGACAGGGAACGTTGGAAACCTCTGGTGTGAGTGCAGAGCCTCGGGAAGCGTGGTGATGTAAACTCTGACAATGTTAATGACTCGCGTAGTTTGGCAACAGACTCGGTCTCGTATAAAAATAATGTTTAGTAAAAAAATCCCGGTGTCCGTCATAAAAATTCAGGGAAAAAGAAAACCGAAACCAAAGGGGGAAAACAACCGAGAGTGATTTCTGTCCTCATGGGAGGAAGAGGCCCCCATTTGTCAGAAACAGTTTTAAATAACAAATAGTACATCGGAAAACAAAAAGTGGGTCAGCAGCCATTAAATGTGTCCTGTGTGAAAGTGCAACATCTTTCAATGGAGTTTAACCACCATGAGGTTGTGATCGAACAGAAACTGCAACTTAGGACCATAGAAATCAACTCCTTCCGATGGAAATATGGACCACCATCAAGACAAGATTACTGTTTTCCTCACAAGATTAAAAACATGGAAATTTTGCAGCATCATAGTAAGGCACTCACCCATGGAAAAGTCTGGACTGTTGCTTCAAACGGCAGCAGCTAACTAGCTTTTAACACAAGGAAGACAGTTCTCAGTTCCGAGCTAAGTGCTAGGGTGCCTTACATTATACGGGGGGAATTATTGAGGGGGCGGGGAACCGTTAGTGTTAGAATTCTCCTACAAACTAGTTGGTTTGTTGTAGTCCCCCTTAACCCATTAAAGCATCTCATACTCTAAAATATTAGTTTTATAAATCTAGTCTTCTGTTTTAAGGCTCTAAAAATCCCCTCCCCCCAACCCACACAAAAAATACCTACCAGCGCCTGGTGGGCAACGGAGGACCAAATCCGCCAGTTCACAGTCAGGAGTCTATAGTATTGCATCTTAGAAACGACACCCTGCGTCCGCCTGCCGGGAGCAGCGCTCTCCCTTCCTCGAATGCCTTCGTGTGTTTGGTCAGGTCAAAATTTTGCAAAGCCAGGAAAAATGATCAAAAAAATAACCCTCGGTTTCTTGCGATCCTCCAGAGGTGTTGGCTCTTCCCTGTCCCGTGGTGCTGGTCTCCTGCCTCCACTCGACGCTGCCTGCCCTGCAGTGATTTCTCATTGGAAAATAAACAAGGTGTCCCAATGCTTCCTTTTTTGTATGGCTCCTACAAATCTGAAAGCTTTCTTGAGTGAGGTAACAAAAGGCTTTCAAGCAAAGTACATGGTACGTAAAGTGTCCTGATGAACCTGCACAGCCTTCGCCAAGGCCTGGGGGTCTCTGCCGTTGCTCTGTCCAGATATATGGCTGCCCTCACCACTGAAAATCAAGGAAACCAATGTGTAATTATTTCATATTTCCCTTTCCCCCAGGAATGCTGAGAAAACCCCTTGGAGAGCAGAGTCTGGCAGCACAGGAAGGCATCTCACCAGTGTACAGGGATGCGGTGCGTGCCAGCTACTGTGCTTGGCACTGCAGAGATTCCAGTACCTCGCGGTGGCTGGTAATGCTCACACACCCCAGGGATGCTCCTCCAGGCCGAGGCTTAGCTTGGGATGGGATTTAACCCTCCTTTAGCCCCAGTTCCCCCTAGGCCGGGACCTAAAAGGATGCAGCTATGTGCAGGTCTCCCCTCAAGTGAGGGTCAGCTGCAGCACTGCCTGGATTCAGGCACTTTGGAACACCCCTGCGGTCTGAGAGCCCCTCACCTATCGTGCTCCTTGTCCACGAGGTGGTACCGCGCTCTGAATGCCACCAGTCGCGCGTAGTACGCCGGGGCCGGGATGGAGACGGAGCGGGTGCAGCGCACGTAGGTATGGCACAGCTGGTACGTGAGGATCTGCAGCTCATCCGCGGTGAACCGGTTGTCATCCCAGAGGACATAGTAATGGGATGGCCGACTTGTACCCTAGGAAGGAGAGGGGGCAGCATGAGGGGTGCTGCTCTGTCTCCTCATCATCCCCTCCCCAGCCAAATCAACCCACCAGACAGCCTGAGCAGGAGAGATGCCCGTGCTTCCCTAATGTGAGAACCCCACATGCATGCAGGCACCACGAGGCAGGAAAGCCTGATGTGCAAACCAGCATTACTGCCACTGCCCCGTGCCCATGCCCTGCCACTGCATCGCACCAGCTCCTCACTGACCCAGGCCAGCTCCCCGCTGTCCCTGCAGGAGGAGAGGAAGCCAGGAAGCCTCCCCTGCGGAAGCAGCTGTGGATTAAACGAGTGCAATTTTTGCAGTACAGCCTCTGACTAATCTTGGCTGCCTGAAGAAAGGCAGCTGCAAAGCAAACCAGCTCTCCCGCCCACAGCCAGACAACAGGTCCCTGCTGACAACCAGGCGCCCCAGTGAGCACGGCATGCTCAGACACCAGCTGACAAGCTGCTGAATTGGCCACTCTGAAGGAGGAAAATCTCATTAGAGAGATCCTTGGCTCCAAGAGAAATCAAGTACGTGCCATATAATGCTGCAGCAGGGCAGTCCCGGCACCGGCTCGCCAAAACCACTGCAAGGGCAGTTTGGATGGAGCTGCCCATGTCTCTGGAGCTGCAGAGAGCTCTGACAGGGCTGGGTCAGATGCAAGAGAGCACAGTCTGCAACAACAGCCAAAGCAAATGAGCAGCACCACAACAGCCAGCTCTGCAGCTCAGTACCTGAATGCCTGCGTGACTGCACAGGTAGAAGTCGAACTCAAAGGGGTGGGTGATATTTGTATCCACTGTTGTTCCTGCTGGGATGTTCCCACTCTTTCCAATCTACAGGAAAAAGAGAGGGAGAGATCCAAATACTGCAGAGTTTGGTTATTTCCAGCTGCCTAGAGCACCGTTCATAACACACTCGCCCTGCACCAGGGCCGCAGTGCAGCATCCCCATCTCAGCATCTCAATTTGAGAGCACTACGCAGAGCTGCTCCCCGAGTGCTCCTAACAGCGGACAGCAGCAGCTCATCTTGCTCCGCTCCCTGCCCCCACAGGCTTGCTGGCATTTCCTGCAAGCATTAACACCAGGCATCACCTGGAGACAGAGCAAACAGTACCAGAAGGAAAGCAGGCAGCTGAGAGCTGGGCACTGGCCCATCCTGCTACAGAAATGAGGATCAAGGGAGCAGAACTCCAAGGATCCATACAGAGAGTATGCCAGAGTCTCTGCCAGGAAATACGGGGGCTTCTGCACCCTGATCAAAACCTGTCCTCAGTTCCCAAGGTTTAATCTTCATGCTCAGGTAGAGCCAGAGTTCAGTTAGACAGGATCTAACCACTAAATTTAGACCAAATCTAGGAAAAGCTACAGCAACTGATGTTACTGCACAGCACACACAAACAAGCTGTGAGCAAGCAAGGGGTTATTCATCCTGTCACGTCAGCGGCTACAGCTATCACCAAAACAACAGATGTTTTCAAGCTGACAGAGACTATATCCAGAGAGCCACCAGGATCATCAGCACCCGGTAACTCATCATAACAGCAAACAGCTGTTTGGGTTTCTGGAAGCAGCCTAATCCTCATGGATGCAGGACTCAACCGAGCAGCACGTTTCAGTCAAGCAGGAGCTCTCTGCTGCCAGTGGTGAGCTTTGCCCTCGGCACAGTCAGGGCTGGCTCTTCCTAAGGGATGTGGATGAATGGGCCTCCTACAAACCCTGGCACCCCGTGGCACTCACCCTCTCGTTCTTGTCTGCGCAGAAGAGACGGGTGTGATGCCTCTTCTGGACGACGATGTAGGTGATGCCAGGCTGGTAATCCTTTTCCAGTTTGATGCAGGCATCTCGGATTGCCAGGAGCTCATAGTGAAGGATCTGGAGAGACAGTGGGCATGCAGAGTGAGGGGACACACTGGCACCCAGCCACCCCTAAGGGAGCTGACAAGGATCTGAGGGGTCCTCACCTGCGGGAGCTGCCCCTCGGGAACGCCGTCGCGGTAGAAGATGATCCTGGTGGGTTTGAAGCGGGTGGATTTGTAGAACTGGATGAGGAGCTCTCTCACCATGTAGGACAAGTCCTCAATGATCTCCTGGCGAGGACGCTGCACACGCACCGTGGCACAGTACCGGCTGGGGTGGGCGTCCATGCTGCCCACAACCTGCAGTGACAGAGGCCAGGGCCACAGGTTATAACAGCAAGGATGGAGGGGACATGGGACATTCCCAGCCTCTGCAGGCTTCCAACACCCACAGCTGGCAGTGGGCAGAGCACCCGAGCTCACAACAGATGGGACAGCGAATACTGTACAGGCAACTAGAGCCCAAAAGGGACATCCCCGGTCGGGACCACATCCTGGTTTCACTCTGCCGTGCCCTTTGCAGTGTTTATGGGAATTTCCAGGGAGACAACTTGGCTGGTGCCAGCGAGTGGCTGTGGGGGCTGCTGCTGCTCTGCCCCAGCAGGACAGGGCAGGGCAGGGACCCCTTCCACTGCAGCAGCTTGCTCCAAGCCCCTGTGTCCAACCTGGCCTTGAACACTGCCAGGGATGGGGCAGCCACAGCTTCTCTGGGCACCCTGTGCCAGCGCCTCAGCACCCTCACAGGGAAGAGCTTCTGCCTAAGAGCTCATCTCAGTCTCCCCTCTGGCAGGTTAAAGCCATTCCCAAATGGAGCTCTAGGGTCTGGGCTGCACCATCAGAGCTCATGTGCACAACAGAAATGTTTCCTTTGGCTTCAGCCACGGACCCCCTTCTATTGTCCAGTTAACAGCGCACCAAGGACAAGATCAAGGCTATGTGAAGGCGCTGCCCTTCTCCTCCCCTGCAGCTTCAAAACAGCTCTCATGAAAACGAAGATAAAAAAAGCCCTGCCGTGGTCCTGCACAGCAAAACACAGAAGATGTTTTCAGAGGAGCAGCGCTGCCGCCAGGAAACAGCCTGTTCTGTCCCACCCACACCTACAGCAAAGAGCCAAAAGCATTTCCCAACCCCTGCTAATGAAGAAAAAACCCACTCGTTCCAAAAATGCATTCGCATGCCAAGGAAAACCTGAGCTGGGAGCCCTGGAAAGTTAAGAACTTAGTAGGAAAATGCTGACGTGCTTAATTGAACCTGACACTCTCCCTCACTGTAACAACGTCCTACAGCCTGGCGAAGGGCACGACCTGCCACCCAGCCCCACCAGCATGCCACTGGCACTTCATGGATGGATGCTCATTACTCATTTGAGGCGAAGGCAAATCCTCCTCCCCAAAAGGCCCAGAAGCAGCCCAGTTTCCCCTCATCTCCCAAGCCCCAGCTCTCCTGGCTGGGGAAGGTCCCTCCTAGGGCTGCACTGAAGGATGGGGATGCCCAGGGATGATTCCAGGGAGCACCATGGCAGCACCCAGCTCCCCTCACACCCTGTCCCTGTCTGACAGCACTCATGGGGTGTAGCACATCACCAGCCCCATCTGCTGGCAGCTGCCAGCTCTCCCAGTGGCTCCCCAAAACCGCAGCAGAGGCAGGAGGGGATCAGGGACCCACCTCCCCTTGAGTGGGATGAGGACACTCAGAAGAGCACGGGACCACCTCGAGAGGTGTCACCACAGGGACCTCATGGGACACACGAGTCCCATTCAAGCTCCTGCATCCCTGCAGGGCTTTTGGGCACCATGCCTGGCTCTGGACAAGGAACTTACAGCCGTTATGGAGGGTTTCTTCCCATCTCCTGCCGGTGGGTGAGTGACATCAGCTCCAAGGAAGATCACTGGCTGCTGAAAGACAGCAGAGCTGGTGGGAGAGAAGAGAAAGCAGCAGTCAGGCATCTGGGGCCATGTCAAGGTGATGCACAGCCCAACGGAGATGAACAGATCACACAGATAACATCTCCTGACTTCCAGGCTCTGGCCTGAGCACATCAGCAGCTGACTACAAGGCGAGACAGGCTGAAAACCTCCATTTCAAAGAGCTACTTCACACAGCCACCCACAGGCTCCCTCTTTCCCTGGTAAATCCAGGCAGGCAGCACTGCCAGGAACTTAGGAATCAAGTCCCAAAACCATGAGAGGCAGGAGCTGTACGCACCGCTGGTGAGGCACGAGGATGTTGTTGATCCCCCCGAGCTTGACGTTGATCTTGAGGCAGAGGTTGGAAAGGGTCTGCGGGGAGGTTTTCACCACGTTCTTGACCTGGACACACTGCGTGGCCATTCCCAGGAGGGTGTCCCCAACACGCTTCACCTCGGCTGCGGGCAGAGGAAGCAGATGAGCACAAGACAATCAGCAATGTGCCGCTGCCAGCAGCATCCTTGGAAACAGGGAGAGAAACCACAGCAGGAGGAGCACAGAGGGAAAGGCCCTCTCCTCTCCCCGCTCGCCCCAGCCCCACACGCACCGTACACCGGTGTCTTCCCTGGCAGGATGACAATGATGAGCTGAAGCCCTGAATAGGTGTTCTTGAGGTGTCGAAACATGGGCTCCACACTGTCTGCACCCTGGGCGTATTTGCAGAAGCAGGGCTGGCCTTGGATGGGCATCCCTGCATCCTTGGAGATCTTGCGCAGCTGGTCTGTGAAGTTCCTGTGCCCGGGAGGAGAAGCAGTGAGCCCAGAGCTGTCCTGCACGGCACCGAGCGAGAGGAGACCCCTGACTGGAGCAGGTCAGGACAGACACAGGGACATCACCTGCAGCTCTGCAGCATCCAGCAAGTGCATTGGTGCAGGAAGTGTAAGATCAGCACTTGTTAGAGCTGACCTGTCCCCTCTTGGTGCCCTCCTACCCCAACACTGACTTCCTGAAGGGATGGGGCCATCAGCCATCCTCTGGTGGAAGGCTGGAGAAGGGGGAGCAAACCTGCTCATCTCCAGGTGATTTGCAAAACCAAACCAAAGTGCTCAGCCACACTTTGGGTTTTTGGATTACCAAGGATAAACCTGATGCAGAGAGAGCTCAAGGGAGAAGAAAGCTCCCAGCTCTGCCCCAAAGGAGTCAGAGGAGGAGCGTGGTGTCTCTCCCCACTCGGTGTCACTTTGCTAACACAGCAGAGAATGTCTAAGCTACCAAAGCTTTTCAGAAAGCCTCACACTGCTCTGTAATAAAAACCCATGGCAAGTCAGGATGTTTCCTACATGAATTATAGTATTTCAGATGAAGTATGGGGAAATTTATTTCAACATCCCTCACAGCCCCATCTCTCTGAGGAGAGCCAGCTTAGAAGAGTTCAATACAGCTTTTGGGCTGGCAGTATCAGATCACAATACTGCAGCTACCTGATGCAAAGAGCAGATCGAGCAGAGCCTGACTGTCAGCTCACATGTGCCAATGTGCTCACCCCACCCTGGCAGGCTCTGTGACGGCTGTTTGCAGCCAGCACAAACAGTCAGGCTTCCTGGATCAACCAACAGAAACAAGACTGAACACCCAAGTGTGAACTCAGATCAAACTTGTACCACAAGCAATTAATTCAGCTGCGTACACATCAGGTATCAGTGATGGAGGATGTGCGGCCCCAGGCTGGGAGCAGCAGGGGGGGACCCCCCGAGCCACAGCTCCCTCCACCCGCACGGGCTGCCCCCTTCCTTACTTCAGCACCTCCTCTCGACACTGCTTCTGTGGGGCAAAGCAAGCAATGGCCCAGACTTTGATCTCAATGCCGTTGTAGAACTGCTTCCCTCGCATGTCCCACACGCCCTGGTTGGGAGTTGCAATGGCCCGGTTCTGCAAGGCAAACAGACAGTCAGAGCACTGCCCCAGGGAGCACGTGCTGTGGTTGTGCTCCCTATTGCCAAGCCAGATGCCCTCACCAGCTCCCTGCACTGCCAGGGTCAGCCATGGGCAATTCCCCATCTCAGTTCCTCAGCAGTGATGGAAAATTCACCCAAGCTGCTTGCCCTGAGCATCCCTTTCCCCTTCAGCTCACACTTTTGTCACTGCATGACTCTTGGTTACAACTTTCATGACACTTATATTGATAAAACAACCCCAAACCCAAAGCCCTGTGATAAAAAACTCCTGCTCTACCTCACACACATGAAGGCAGCACAAGTTTTGCTCAGAAAGAAACATTTTCTGGTGTGAAGGCCTCTCTGCACAACACAGCTCCGCACCCAGGCAGTGCAGCCCTGCTTACCCTGCCTCCGTACTGCAGGATGGGAGCTGGCAGGACCCTCCCCGTCACCTCCGTCATGTCATCCTTAACCTTGATCCCAAACTCTTGAATGTATGGATCCAGGTTGTAGCTGGCGTTCTTCATCTGCAAAGGGAAGGAAAGGCCATAGGAAGGAGTGAGACCAACTGCTGCACCCCACGCAGCTTCAGCTGGCACTTTCAAGTCCTGGTCTCTACAGAGCTGCAGACCTCTCTGTAAGGAAAGGCCAAGTGGTTTAACACAAAGGGTCAAACCAAACTGACCCATGGGGGACCTCATTTTTGAGCACACTGACCAATGCAGAGCAGAGCAAGGATTGCTTTCCCCTGCCTTGCCCCCGGCTGACCTGCAGACAGAGCTCCTGTACCACAGCCCCACAACACAGTCCCCACAGTCACCCACAGCCAGGGTCATTTCTCTAATTTGTTTTGCTATTTTTAGTTCCAGCTCCCTTTGGATCAGGTTCCATTAGCGTGAATTTGCTGTACACAAGTTTCCACAGTCACTTTCAGCTGGGCTCCTCTATGCATGTGTCCATTATACCCATGCGAGCATTTCTGACCAGGGATTCACTGGGAAGAGGGGAATAAACCCAGGCCATTAATCCCACCAGCATCTCCTGAGCAGGCTGCAGCACTCCAGCGCAGAGCAGCTGAGGAGCAGGACCACAACAAGGTGCATCACAGACATGATGCTGTACCCGCTATCAGAGCCACAGCTCAAACACCATCCCTCCATCCCTCGTGCCACGTACCAGGCGACTGATCTCCTCTTGCCTGTCTGGGGCAGACCTGGCTGTTGCTTTTATCATGGTTGATGTCTGATTGTCTGTGAGCTTCTTGATGCACCGCTGGCCTGCCACGATGTTACACACCTGCATGGGAGGGGAGAGACAGCAGCTTCACATTAGGGACAGGCGAGACATGGGGGACCACCGCTGAGCTGCCCCATGGGCACAGCATTCAAGCCCTGCAAAGAACCCAAAACCAGCCTGAAGCTCTTGCCAGGACAACACTGAGGCAACTCGTGCTCACAACACACAAGCTGATACTCACCTCTAAGGGCAGGTACGTGTGCTTCTGCTCCTGGCCAACTTGGAGACAGGGGAGGTGGGGGTATTTCAGCTGCAGGTTGTATTTCTGCTTGAAGTACTGAGCCACTGTGCACTCCACTGTCTGACCGCTCTCCAGCTGCAGGGGAAACCTGGCAGAGGCAGGACACAAAGGTGCACCTACTCAGAACAGACACTTCCAGACCTGAAGCACTACTTACTCTGGCTGGGAAGAGAGGGGACAGGCAGGCTCCCATCCCGAGCTACCATAAAAGAATAAAGAGCACAACGGAGGTATTTTCAGGAATGGAGTCAAAAATACTCTGCCGCCAGCGTGGGACTCGGGTCCCTAAATAAAGCTCTCCCTCACTAATCCAGCTAATCAGGGCAAATGTTTGTTGCAGGACATGCCACGCATGCCACTGTCAGGTACATAAGTACAGCACACTGGCACTCCGGAGGACTTCTGTGCTTGGTGCCTTCCCTGGGATCCGAGCTGAGCTCCAGGTTAACCACCCTCTCCTGGTACAGGGCAGCAGCTCCAGGGTGGGCAGAGCTGGGGGGGCAAGAAGGCTGCATCTCCCTTCAAACCCACAGGGATCAGGGCTGAGGGGGTGCTGTGTTGCGCACATAACCAGGGCGCGATACCCAGCACCAGCTGCCTCCAGCTCCACAGAGAGCTCTGTGAAAATGAAGAATTGACCCAATATTCTTTAGGGAGGCCGAACTGAGGAGAGCCAGCCCGAACACCCTGGCGAGACATTGCATTCCTCCTGCAGTTACAAAGCCTCAGAGATGCCAGAGCACCAGGGAAGCGGGATGCACGGGGTGACACACACATGAACCCCAGTGAGATACACCTGGAGATGGGGTTGTGCAACAGGAAACGTGGCTGTGGTCACGGAGGTATCCCTGCTGCAGTGGGGGCTCCAAAGCCTCACAGCACCGGCCAGAGCAGGCACCACTGGTTTGGGAATGGGCAAGAACTGGGAGATCTTCTGCCAGCGCTTGGGTTTGCACAGCACGAGCCAGGATTTCCTGCTGTGTTTCTTTGTTTGGGGTGGTTTTGTCCTGTTGCAGGGAGCAGGGCAGCCCCTGACACCAAGGAGTGCCCTGGCCCAGCATGCTCCCTGATACACACACACGATTTCAAGGCAGGGCATCACTTTGTTCCCTGACAAAGCTTCTGCTGTGGCAGTGTCTATCTTAAAAAAGACAAAACCCCACCAAACTCAGAGGTAAAAACTAGGACACTTCCTGGCATGCCAGCTTCTGCCTGCTGCAGCGCACTAGCTGCCGGACAAAGCATCCTCTGCTCTCCTCCTGTCCCCTCATCCTGCTTGCCTTCACCACAGCCCACACTGGCTGCAGAGCCCCAAACACATCTCTTTTTGCCATCACAGCCTTTCCCTAACGACACCAGCAGATGCCAAAAGGAGAACAGCTCAGATTTTTCCAAGGGCAGCTTCCCACCCGCCTTACGTCTGGTGGCTGGCCGGCCGCCTGGTAACGTTACACACGCGGTATTTCCTCTTCATCTGCCCACAGTGGGTAACCTCCACTTTCAGACCTGATGTGAGACAGGGAGACACAGCAGAGTAAAGGCCTGTTCAATGTGGAGCTCCGGTTCTCCCCATCACTGCAGGGGCTGAATGGGAGATGAGCCACAGGCGGTGTCTGGGCAGCATCCAGCTGGGGACGGGTCCCCAGTGCTCTACCTTTGATCTCCTTGGTGAAACGCACTCTCTGCGAGTCCGTCAGGGGCTTCGGCTGCTCGTCGATGTTCCGGATGTCCAGGACCTCACACATGAACTCGATTACGGGCTGGGCTTTGTAGAAAGCGGTGGCCGACACTGCAGGACAAACACCACAATGTGTCTCTGCTCTCTCCCAGCAGATGGACCTGGCCAAGACTCATCTGGATCCAGCTCCCCTCAACACACCCAACCCTACCACTGCAGTTCCCCAGCATGAATAAATATATCACCATCAATGTTGAGCATCATCTTCCACATGGCAGGCCTGACCGACTGGTGGAAACCGAACCAGACCTCCCTGCCGCCTCCCAGGGGGTGGTAGTAGCCTTCGGGAGGGGAGAAGAAGGAGCGACCCACAGGAGTGTACCTGCAAACCAGGGCACACCAGGTCAAACAGTGCTCACCAGCAGCGACCAGAGCACCCCACAGCTCCTCTGAGCCATTGCCCGCACTGCGGCTGCATCACCCTGGTTCTTTCTTCTGCAGGAGCACCCAGAGCAGCACAGCCACCTCCTCCCAAAGACCACCAAGGCCAGTCCCAGCCACAGCAGCCGCCCCCTCCCCTTATGCAGGTACCTCATGGAAGCCAAGTGCCTCATGGCAACATCCAGCGCCTGAACGGACTCCAGGGGGACGGGGATCTGCCCGCTGACCAGGGCCTCGTGCAGCATGCGCCAGCTCACGATGGCCATCCATTTGATGGAGACCTTAAATATCCTGTCCTTGCCTTCCCCTGGGATTGTCACCTCAAAGTCCACCTGCGTGCAGAAGGGAAGGGGAAGCAATCACAAAGGCCTGTAGGGACAGGCCAAGGGGAATGGCTTTAACCTGCCAGAGGGGAGGCTGAGAGGAGCTCTTAGGCAGAAGCTCTTCCCTGTGAGGGTGCTGAGGCGCTGGCACAGGGTGCCCAGAGAAGCTGTGGCTGCCCCATCCCTGGCAGTGTTCAAGGCCAGGTTGGACACAGGGACTTGGAGCAAGCTGCTCCAGTGGAAGGGGTCCCTGCCCGTGGCAGCGGATGGTGCTGGATGAGCTTTAAGGTCCCTTCCAACACAAACCAGGCTGGGATTCTATGATCATGGCATCCCAGCAGGCACAAGGGGAAAGGGTCAGTTTTAGCTTGTCCCTCCCGGACTGGAGACAGGTCACGCTGCCAGTACGGGGCTTATTACCCCTTCTTACCCGCTCGTTTCCAATGGGTAAGGCTGTGACAGTGTAGATGTTCTTCTTCCCATCGTAGACTGGCTTTCGGTCGCCGAAGATCTGCGGTTTGAAGTGCTGTACCATATACTCCACAACTTCCCTATGCAGGTGAGGGGGCAAGAAAGAGGGACGGGGGGAGAGAAGGAACAGGTTCATTTTGCTGGTTTCTTTACAGCCTGGTCCCTTCTCAGGGCACTGCTGAGCCATGGGGCACCAGAGAGCAGAGCTGATTCCCCTGGGGCAGGAGGGCCTTGGTCTTGCCCTGCTTGGTTCACTGGCTTCGGCACACACAGGGTGGGAGGGGACAGGCAGAGAACAGGACATCAAAAGGAAAACAAAGAACAGAGAAGTACATCATGACCCAAGGTCTGAGCTGCTATTTTTAAACTAAGGATCACTGCCAAAATAGCACAGCTGCTTTGAAGAAGCAGGGACATGACCTCCGAGGCTGCCAGGGGCAGGAACCAGCGCTGCACAAACACGACCGGTGGGGTCCAGCCACACGTGGGCACTGGACATCACTGTGGCCCTGCCACAATGTCACCCTGATGGCTTCCACTGGTGAAGATAGAGACAGGCACTTATGGAGCCTCCACAAGGAAATTGGAAGCAGGGAATGAGTGCCAAAACCTCTAATACTTGCCTTACCTGTTGACTCTGCGTGGGCATTTGTCGGGCTTGATATCCACTTCATAGTGATACACATCAATCTTGGGAATGTCCACTTCAAAGTAGTTGGCCAAGAGCTTGATGGGCTTCCCAACAGTTCCTATCCCAGGCCGACGTGGCGCTTGGAATACCTGCTGCAAGGGGGGCAGGTATGCGCCTGCAGCTGCAAGGAGAGAACCGGTCAGGAGGGCTGGGAGGACAGGCAGACGATGCAGTCACAGCGCTCTGCATCACTGCATCCAAACCAGGAGGTCTCCTCCTTACTGCTCCTGGCAGGAGGTGGTGGTGGCAGAATTTGGACCAGCACAGCTGGAAACCGCTTCCCTGGGCACCATCTGGCAAGCGATGGCCCCAGCCAAGCTGTCCAAGGGCAGTGCCAAGCTCTCTGCTCTGCTGTGCCGTGCGGATGTCAAACCATCCTCCAGCACAGAATCCCTGCTTTGCCTTAGGGAAAGGAACTCACCCAGGACCATGTGTGGCAGCAGTACAGACCTTCAGAGGACAAGGGACTCCTGACCACACACACCTATGTCCTGGTGCACCTCCCTATGAATTATGACAGGTAGCAAAAAACCAACCCCAAATCCCCACTTCAAGCAGCACAGCCCCAAACCCATAAAGAGGGAAGTACACTTTTTTCCACCAGGCCCATTATACAGACTAAGGAAGCTCTGGAGATGCAGGGATGAGTACCAGGGCTGAGCTGTGTTTCTGATCTGATAGCACCTTTGGAGTCCAAGGTATCTTATAAAACAACCCCAAAGAAGAGCTCAACACCGCTGCTCTCCGAGGTGAGATCTGCCCTGCCTGCACCGGTCCCACTCTTCCCATCTCCTCCTATCCCTGTTTCCATCTTCTGTTGTCTCTCTAACCCCATGAGGCCTCAGCCGGCTGGGCTGGGTGCAGGGAGCGCAGCGTATGGGTATTCGCAGCGCTCCATCTGCGTGGCCAACTGTCCATGGCAGCCCCGAGCAGCGGCCCGGCTCCCATTCAGGCTCCTGAACACACGGTGCTCTTAGCACCCCTTGCTCCCATCCACTTGCTTTTTCAATCCAAATTTCAGCTCCAGGCTAAAAATATCGGAAGTGGAAAACCAGAAGAGCAGCAGAACTGAGCTGCAGAGCTGCTTTTCACTTTTGCACCTCATCTCTGCGAGACTTCTCCTGCTGATGGAAGGCCAGCAAGGGGCAGGACACCAAGGGGATGGGATGAGCCCTGGGAGCACCCGGGGCTGAACTTCCCACAAAGCCATAAGCCTGGGAGCTCCAAACTCTGCTGGGAACCCCGAGCCTGGGGCTAACCTGGCCCCAGCATCTCTTTGGACAAGGCAGGATGGGACTCAGAGCAGTTCAAGGAGTAAGATCAGGATCTCCACAGGCACAGGCAGCTGCTGCAGGACCAGGGCAACTGCCAGCCCCCCCGGCCACAACCGGCTGCACCACGCTCTGGGGGCAGCTCGTGTTAATAAAGCGATGCTCAGAGGAGCTCCTCACGGTGTAATTCATGTTCCCACATGACGAACATTTCTTGGCAATGGCCAGCTCCTGGCTGCAAGCTGATGCATCCCGAAGTGATGGTTTGCAATCTGAGGCATTTGCCAGCGCTGCTGAAGCCTCCGGTCCCAGCCCTGCCTCTCAAGTGAGAAACTGCGCAGCCCACTTGTAAGAGTTGCCGGAGCACAGCCCCTCGCTGTTGCCTTCCCTGCAACTACATCACAGAACCTGCAATGGCTTGGGCTGAAGGGACCTTAAAGCTCCTCCAGCTCCAACCCCTGCCACAGGCAGGGACCCCTTCCACTGGAGCAGCTTGCTCCAAGCCCCTGTGTCCAACCTGGCCTTGAACACTGCCAGGGATGGGGCAGCCACAGCTTCTCTGGGCACCCTGGGCCAGCGCCTCAGCACCCTCACAGGGAAGAGCTTCTGCCTAAGAGCTCATCTCAGTCTCCCCTCTCCCAGGTTCAAGCCATTCCCCTTGTCCTGCCCCTACAGGCCCTTGTCCCAAGCCCCTCTCCAGGTTTCCTGCAGCCCCTTTAGGCACTGGAGCTGCTCTCAGGTCTCCCCTTCAGGAGCCTTCTCTTCTCCAGGCTGCCCCAGCTCAGCTCTCTCAGCCTGGCTCCAGAGCAGAGCTGCTCCAGCCCTCACAGCATCTCCATGGCCTCCTCTGGACTCACTCAAGCAGCTCCACACCCCTCTTGTGCTGTTGCCCCAGAGCTGAACGCAGCTCTCAAGGCCAGCACCTTTTCCGGACCTTCTCACCCCAGCAGCCGTGTACAGACAGGGCAGCATCTCCATGTGCCCACCTCCACGTGCCAACAGTGTCCCTGCAGAAGTAGGGGACACAGGGCAGCAGCCACAGCTCTGGAGAGGAGCTGAAGGTGGTTTGGTGTTGGCAGGAGCCACGCTGCCAAGGGGTGACCGAACTGTCCCGCGCCCATCCCACAACCCCGGCACTGCACCGGTCAGCCCCAAAATAACTGCTGTACAGAGCCTCTCTGGACGCTTTGTGAATGTAAAGCCCGACAATGAGGACCGTGAATCACAGAGGAAGGAGTCAGCCCCCAGGAACACAAAATTTGGCTCAGGAGTTTGATGAGAGCCACGAGATATTGCAAACACGCGGCAGTGTAACAGGGCAGCCTGGCTGCACGGAGCAGCACCGCGATGGCAGGGAGATGCTCTGCAGAGGCCAGGGGAGGACACAGGAGCAGCACTGAGCTCTGGGCTGACTCAGAGGGGGTTATTTTGGCAATAGCACACACACAGCCCTCGAATGCGATGAGAAGGGGCAGGCATCCTGGCAGCCCAGCCCCAGGCTCGCTGCAGGGCTCGTGCCACCCGCCCAGAGCTCACCCAGCAAAGCAGGGAGCAATAATGACTTTTCCTTTCTAAATCACTTTGACACCCAAAAAGCACAGCCTGGTGCAGTGCTGCCTACCCAGGACATGGCTCGTTGTAAGAGTGGTGACATGGGATCAGCCAGCACAGGGAGGGGGACCAGGGCTGATGCTCAGCGCCGGATGGGAGCTGCAGGATGCAACTGCGGCTCTGGCCTGGCATTGACTGCTTTGGCCCAGGTGGGAGAGCTCCCAAAGCCCTTTGCTGAGCACGCAGGGTGGGCTCATCCCTGACCACACCAGGATGCTCAGGGTCCCCCACTGACGTGCTTCAGTGCAAGTCCTCCCAAAAGGCACCCTCTGCCTGGCTCGGAGGACGCTGTGGCAGGCACAGCACGACAAAATGTGACGGTTCCCCTCGGGAGGAGAAAACTCCTTAAAACCCACCCAAACCACCCATAGACAGGGGGGCTCCTGCATATCTGGACTCTCCATGGCGAAGCTGTACAGGCTGCCACTTTGTCATGTAAATGCGGGCGGCCGGGCCGGGGGCTGGAGGGGCAGTGTTGTTCCTGCGCACAATGCGGGCAGTGAGCGGGATGAAATCCGCCTGCCATTAGAAATGCAGCGGCCCGGGAGAAATCACAGACTTTGGCACACAAAAGCCGTGCCCTGGGGACGCGCCGGCGGCGGGAGCATCGTCCCCGTCACTCCTTAGCTGGGAAGCACCATCGGGCAGAGATGCTGGGGAGGGCAGCGCTGCCAAGGTGCAAGGGCGTTTGGGGAATTAGCTCTGGAATATGCTTTGTTGCTGTTATTTATGGTAACAGCTGGGGAACACGACCCACTGCCCAACGGCAACGCCGCCGGTGGGACGGCATGAAATTACCATGTCATTGAAATCCCCTCCAGCGCCGCATTCAGGCGAGGGGCCACGGGAATGGGGCGAGACAAAAGGGAGTTTGATTGCGGCGGCGGCAGCGGGCCTGCGACGGCCCCTTCCCCACGCACCCGGCCCCCAAAACACAGCCAGGAATCAGAGGGGAGCAGAACACACCAACGCCACCGGACACACAGAGCTCCATCCTTGACCTGAGCCACCTCCAGCTAGAAACCAGGCCCAGCAACCCGCCTGAGAAGTGAAAAGCCTCCATCAGGAGGCGAGGCAAGTGGCAGCACCAGAAGGAAAGGCAATTGCAAACGGGATGAGCAATTGGCTTTCCCAATCTCCAGGTTCAACGTCTCCAGACCTGCTGGCTCCAAGTGACTGATGCTGTCCCACGGAGCCCAGACTTCCAAAAGCACCACCTTATCCCTGCCACCCCAGACATCGCACGGGCCGCCTGCTCCTTCCCGAGTCGCCCTGAGCACAACCGAGTTCATGCAGCTGCGGAGGCTTTTTGGTTCAACGCTACACTGAGTTCAGGTAGTTCATGCCCACATGGGGCAGAGGGCTCCAGCTGCATTAAATCCATCCTGTGTCCACCAGAGTCCATCTTCTGAGGGAAAACCTGAGCTGGCCAAGCGCTGCTCCTGCCCTGCACTGTAGTAGCTGCACACAAGACATGTGCCACAACGGGCTATAATCTGGTTTATTACAATATTTACTGCTGAAAACAAGACAGCTCTTCGTATCTTCGACACCAAGTGCTACAAAGGGCATTGCTGTGCCGTGTCAAAGCTCAACTTCCCTCTTGGGAATCACGGGTGACAAACAAAAGTGCCAAATTATAAACCTGCCCCGACGCAGCCAACGCTGGACCACGGAATGAACCCACAGATGCTGTGACAGAGCATAACAGAGCAGCAAAAGCATCACCACCTCCATTGCTCCATTCCCTGGGATCACAAACCAGCACCTTTGGCTCCAGGGAGAGCAGTGCGGCGATGCCAGCAGCATGGACACAGCTTTGACCCATGTTGGCATGAGCAAACCCATGAGGGTCTTGCTGGCCCTGCCTGCCCAGCAGCTCCATATCCCCCTTTCTGGTCCCTCTGATGGGGTCCAAGAAGCACCCAGCACCATGACTGCCACCACCTCTGGTGAGCGCACCAGGCTGTGTGACCCCGCACCGCAGCAGTGCCTGGCCTGGGTGCAGGCTGACAGCCCTCCTGCCTACCCACGGGGTCTCATTCTGCTCTCACACACATCCAGGCAGCAGCCGTGGCCACGCAGAGCTGGGAGCACCAGACAAAGGCAGCCCCCGGTGCCGGAGGGGACAGGACAAAGGCAATGCCGGCTCCTCTCCATGTCCCTGCACCATGGGCAGCCCTGCAGAGCCCGAGGCTGGGGTCTCCAGTGGTTAGAAGCCTCCTGTAGCTCCACCACAGATCACCCTGCTGAAAGAGCAGTGCTTCTCTGCCTGGTTTGGCTTCTTTTTAGTGTCTGCCACCTTAATAACGTGTCTCTGTTTTGTTCTTCCTGGGGTTAAGAGGGAGGCTGCAGAAGTGTTTAGAGATAACCCATACGCGCCGTGTCTCCAGGCAAGGTGCTTCTCCCAGCTCTGTTTCTTGGTACAATCCCATCCCAGAAACAGGCACACGCGATGTCATGTTTCCTGAAGATAAAGCGATCCAACAGCTTCGGGGGTGTCGCAGGGTTGAGCACAGGAAGACATCGGTTAATGTTAACAGTGTTTAGGAAGTTTGTGAGGGATAAAGAAAACTAAGAGTTGGGGGGAAATGAGTTTAGTTTTCAAACCACCGCACACACGTGTGCCCCTGCGCAGTGCCTGTGGGTCACAGCATGTCCCATGTTCCCCCACCACCCTTCCAGGCGTCTTCAGGTCAGGCACATCCAGGCACATGCTGGATTTCTGCTTTATCAACCTGACCTGTCACAGTCCAGCATCATCAGGGCTCAACCAGGAGCCTCAGCCCTGCATCTGGAGTCCATCAGCAGGCAAAGGCATGCTAAGGCAGGGTGGGATCTGTGGTAGCTCCTGCAGCACAGGGAAAACATCTCCCCTGGATGCAGGGGAACACGGGTGGGAGCAGACATCCCGCAGGCAGATATGGGGAGGAAAGGGAGCAGAGTCCCTGCTCCCAGCACAGCCCCCATCAGTGGAACTGAAACCCAAACCCATCCCCATCCCATCCAAGATAACAATATCTTATAGCACCTTAACAGAGAAAGTGAAGGCTGGTAGGAAGGCGCAGGCAGCGTTATCTGCATTGCCCCACTGCAGCAGCCCCACTATCGCTCCGAGGCACCAGCAAAGCCCATGATGCCAAATCACAGCTTCCCAATGCCAATAAATCAGCCCCAAGCACAAAGCGCTGGCAGCCAGAAGGTAACAGAGACACGAAGAGATGTCCGTGCCACACTTTAAATGCCATACAGAAGGATCGACGTTTGGTTGTAAACGTGCACAACTCTATGTCAAAATCTCACCATGTCAGCGCGTTACAGCAGGCAGCAAACGCGCCTGCACGAAAGGGCAGAGGTCCCCAGTCCCCATTGCTCCCATCTGCCTTATTTCAGGCACCAAATTCCTTCTGCAGCACCGGTTTGCGATGCTCACATCGGGTGTGAGAGCGAGACCGGGACGGTGAATTTCGGGCAGCAGCGTTCCCAACCCCGCAGAACGAACCGGTGTGAAGGGGTGAGGAAAGCGCCAAGCGCTGGTCCCGGCTGCAGCCGGGTGTGAGCAGGCTGGGGGCACACGGGGTGACGCCGGGGCTCGGCCCTCACCGGCAGCCGGCCACGCACAGCCCCGGCTCCGCGCATGCCCCGGCGCGGGGTGAGCACCCGCTCGGTGCTGTCACGACGCGAGCATCGCCGGCCCCACGCCAGCTCCCGGCCTGAGGCCCCCGAACACTGCGCCGGAGGCGCGGGGAAGATGAGGAGCTGGGGGGGACAATGGGGAGCCGGGGGGATGCTGCAGCTCTGTGCACAACAGCCCCTTTGCACCAGGGTCGCGCAGCGCTCTGGGATACCCCACACCCCAACGAGGCACGACCCCCGGCCCTGTCCCCCCGCCTCGGCCCCGCACGGGCCCCTTTGCTCACCCCCACCAGACCCCGGTACCACACTACAGCCCCCACCGCTCCCCAAAGCATCGCCCCCCACTGCACATTCCCCGCTCCCCACTGCATTCCCGGTACCCCCAATCTCCCCGTTACAGACCCCCAGCCCCCGCAGCGGGGCTCCCCGGCCCGCATCGTGCACCCGCCCGCCCCTTGCAGCCTCCCTCAGCGCACGCTGCTCACTCCTCACCCCCAGTGTCCCCCCCGCTACCTGCTCCCGAGGGTCCCGCTTCCATCCCATCCACGCGGGCGCCGCTCCGAGCCGTGGGCCGCGGGCAGGGGCCGTGGCCGGGCAGGGCCGGGGCCGGTTCTTCACCGCCGCCCGCCGCAGCCGCCTCTGGCCGCGCCACAGCGCGCACGCGCCGCCGCCGCCGCCCGGCCCCGCGCCCAACAAAGGCGGCGCCCGCCGCGCCCGCCGCCATCTTGGGCCGCCCCGGGGTTGTCCCCGGCGGGCGACGGGCCCCGGGAGGGACGGGGGTGCCCGGCCCCGGCTGCTGTGCGGGAGCTGGGAGCGGAGCCGCGGCACCTGCCGCGGCGGGGCCTGCCCGCTGGTCCCCCCGCACAGACGCAGTTTTGGGGTTATCTGCCCGGGTTTGGCTCATTCTGCGCCGTGCTGTGGGCCCGGCTCCTCCCTGCTCGGCCGAAACCCCGTGAAGCTGGGCTAGAGCACCCCAGTTCGGTGAGGCTCGACCTGGGACACCAGGACCGAGGCTGTGAAGATGCTGCAAGGGCTGGAGCAGCTCTGCTCTGGAGCCAGGCTGAGAGAGCTGAGCTGGGGCAGCCTGGAGAAGAGAAGGCTCCTGAAGGGGAGACCTGAGAGCAGCTCCAGTGCCTAAAGGGGCTGCAGGAAACCTGGAGAGGGGCTTTGGACAAGGGCCTGTAGGGACAGGCCAAGGGGAATGGCTTGAACCTGCCAGGGGGGAGACTGAGCTGAGCTCTTAGGCAGAAGCTCTTCCCTGTGAGGGTGCTGAGGCGCTGGCCCAGGGTGCCCAGAGAAGCTGTGGCTGCCCCATCCCTGGCAGTGTTCAAGGCCAGGTTGGACACAGGGGCTTGGAGCAAGCTGCTCCAGTGGAAGGGGTCCCTGCCTGTGGCAGGGGTTGGAGCTGGATGAGCTTTAAGGTCCCTTCCAACCCAAACCAGGCTGGGATTCCATGAAATCATCCTGTGCTTTTGAGCTCCTCAGGCTGGCCTGAGTCTCACCCATCTCAGTTCAAATGAGTTAAAACCTGGAAGCTGGGGGTTGCTGCAGATGGGTTATTTTAAGCAATTGCATGTCCTGAAGTTCAGTTACAGCTCATCCAAAAGCTTCCTCTGTCCGTAGCATCATCTTTTTAGTGACGCTCTGTTGTCTGAGTGAACAACAAACCCTCACCTGCAACAGAGGAGATGAATAAGCAAACGGCTCTGGTTTATTAATTGGCAACTCTCTAATCTAGAGCTATTTCTCCAGGCTCACAGGCTGTTAATGCCGTGTTTTCTCTACACATTGCCATATAATTTCTGAGAACATTAAAATTAAACACCCATCCTGAACATCTGCCCCGGGTAGCTTAATCCCTCCCTTAGCATCACGCGAGATGGCACCCGTGGGTAATTCTGTCGCGTTCTGCACCCTAGCACATCAGAAATCAAGCTGTTGTGGCAATGAGCTCCACAGGTTACACGTGGTGTACAAGGTTTAATTAAAAGTTAAATAATTTAAGACATTTGTTTACAGGCAGCAGTAGCAGTTGCTCACTCTGTACATTGCATTTATTAGACATCAACAAGGAAAAACAACATTTGGCACAAGAATGCCTTTTTTTTATTATTCTTATTCTTTTTTTGGACACATGAACACAAAATATCCCTGCAGGCTAAAAAAAAAATACATTGCAAGTTGTACACGACCAGCATCTTAGCGCAACGTGGGGCTCTCCCCCACCCAGGACAGTTTAGAAAGAGTACCTCGTATTGCTATAGACATACATCCAGTCCCCATTTAATAAAATACAGGTTTAAACATTACAAGTCCAACAATATAGAAACAAAAGGAATTACATCGTAAGTCAAAAGGAACAAATGCAAACATCTTACATTGAAGTTTCAGCTCTAGACATAGAAATATGAAAATGTCAATAGCAAGGTATAAGAAAATCTGTGATATTACAAGGTCTTTCCTCCAGTGCACAAGGAAAAAGCCTTGCAGTCGGAACAGGATTGATACAATGCCCTCCAAACCCTGCCTTCCGAAAACGAAAGCAGAGCGACTCCCTTGCTATTGAGCAAGAAAACTCCTACAGCACATCCACAGAGGGAGCTTGGGGGGTGGGTTGTGTTAAACGCTGGATCTGAACAAGGTCCCCAATGCACAGAATAGAGCTGCTGGTGGGGTTTGACCTGGGACCAGAGCTGTGCTGCGAGCACCCACCTCCAATGCCCTTCGGATGCAGCCGACTGTGGTACTTGGAGCACAGATAAAGCACCAGGCCCTTCAAAACGATCACCAGCACTTGTTCAGAACTCAGCTGTTCACAAAGCAAGCAGAACTGGTTGAAAACGGGATTTCTGCCCCCCTTTTGTGTTTTTAAAAGCCAACCACCCCCTCCCCAACTCGTTAAACGTTGCTACATTTAAACTCTTTCACACCACAGAGCTAAACAGTGGCCAACAGGCTTTATTTAGTAAAAAAAAAATATAACAAAAACCAAACCCAAAACACCCTAAGAACTACATCTACAGAATGCACATCTTCCCATTGATTGACACATGCATAACGATTCAGTCAGGCCCAAGGGGCTAATCCAGATGTCAAGCCCAACCTCCAGACGTGGCCTCAGACCTGTGCAGGAACTGCCGCAGCATCGGTCTTACCGGTACCACCACGCTGCAGTCCTGACTCTCCTCCCAAGGCGAGGTCTAACAACCCACCTAGTCTGAGGTTAAATATCGAGTCCGGTCCCAGGCAAACAAAGGAGAGGCTCTCTCTTCACTCAATCTGAACTAGGAGTGCTTGGCACTGGACAACTAAAAACTACATCTTCCTTACGCACCCTCGATTAACCCAGCCACATTCTTGCCTAGTGCACAAACTCAAAATAGTGATCTTTGATCTCCTCACCTAAAAAGGGTGCTCAGTTTCTTTTCAAGGTGCCAAAGTTCTCTGGTTTGTGTTGGGTCAGTCAGAGTTCATTCTAAAAAGGGGGTTTTTTGTGTTCTCCCTGAACAAGTACTGAGAAAAGCAGCCATCCAGCTGAAGCAGCGGTCAGTCTCCCACCCACATCTCCTGATTTTATTACACAAGTGAGGTATTCTTTAAACCAAAAAAAATAATTAAAAAAAACTTCAAAAGAATCTTTTTTCCTTTCAATCTAAACCCGCCCTCAGCACGTGCCAGGAGCAGAGTTCGCTTCAGTCCCATTTGCAACAGAAAGGGATAGAAGTTTAAACTTAATTTAATGAGACGTCCTACTTGAAAGGTGGTTATAAAACTGTTTGAAGTCTAAGTTCAGTGTACTCTGGTACAACTGAAAGTAACCCCCAGCAGTTAGAAATGTAAACTTTCATTTATTTACAAGCTTAAAGATTGAAGGAAACAGCATTTCATATTGCTGAAATTTTGAGGGGCTGGTTCCTATGCTTTGGAACAGCAGACAACTTAGCAGCAAACCCCACACGAGCATCAGAGCCCACAGTGCAATCCTTGGACTTCAACTCCTGTTCTGAAGTAGTGGTGTCGGCTCTCCTCAGTTTAGGAACAAGGTTTTAATCTGCACTAGCTCAGGTTAACACTAAGGGGGATCTAGTCTTAACACACCATGTTCACGGATTCCGAGAGCATCCGGTGAAACCGAGCCCCTGTTCTTTATTCTACATTGCAGCTGAAACAAAGCCAAGCAGATTAACCAAAACCCTAACTTCTAGGCTGGGACAGGATCAGTAGGTGAGAGTTACATTGGTTAAACATGCTGTTGGATGCAATTGTGTGCGCAACCTAGATTCCCAGGGGAAGAGAAAACGAAAGAGTTTAAAATGCTGGTACAAGTCCTTAGGTTGCCAGTCACACAATACATGTAGACTGTACAGATTGGCAAGCCTTTCCTACATGTAACACCCAGTTTCCAAGCTTATAAAAAATGCTGTAGACAGGACACCAACAGTGAATATAAAACAGTTAAAAAGAAGTCTTAAAAAAAGCATGGAAATGCGTCTTTCCCAATTGGTTTCTGAAACTGCCAAATTGTGTGTTCAGAAAAACGACACGAGAATGTTGGTTCGACTCATGCACAATCCTCAGCTAGAAAATTACACTGTTGGGGGGGCTTAAAAAACAAAGATTTATTGCCAAAGTTAAACCTTCTACGAGAAAAAAGTTTTAAAATCCCTTAGATTTATCAAACCACACAGCAGCATCAAGTGGGCACTTTTGTAAAAGTCTGCAAAATACCTAAAAGCTAATTTTTTTTGTTTTCTTTTTTTTTTTTTTTTTAATCCTTTTTAGAGGGGGAAATGATGGTTCAGTACTTGTTACGATACCATGGCAGTATTATTTATAACCATTAGAATTAAAATCTACTGACAGGCATCACTATCTGTTTATATTACACATTCACAGAACAAGAACCACCTAGTCGAACTCGCAGTATAGTGCAATTGCTTCGCAGCCGAAGTCTGCAGAGATTAAAAAGATACTTAGTAAAACTGACAAAAAACTGCAATACCTGTGAAAGTTACGTTCCATAAAAGGCATTTACAGTAGTGAAGTCTAAAATCTCCATTAAAAAATCTATGGCCCCACACAATAGAACAATTACATTGAACTGGAGGAAAACATTTTGCCATCAATATGCATACTCACTAAGCAGGGCGTGAAGACGGGGAATCAAGTCGTCATGTTAAGCTCATGGGATGAGAAGAGAACTCAAAAACGATAGCTAGCAAAATATTCAATAGAAACCTTTCGTGCCAAATCCTTTAAAAATTTCAGGATGATCGGCCTTTTACACTTTGAGGTAAAAATTCAGTCCAATGCGTCAGAAAAGACAAGTCTATGAATTTCTATTACAGAAAACAATGAAACAAATGGCTCAATTATGTTGGTGCATCAGACATTGCTGTGAAGTACAGATTCAGTGCGACTGGTCAGAGCTGCTGGTAGTGGGCAGCCTGAAATCAACTGGGCCCCAGCTATAGCAGTAGGCATTCAAAACATTTCAGGACTGCACGGGTTGTTGGTTTTGCCTCATCTTCCCAGATGCTCTCAAGCAAAATACATCGTATGCTGAGTGTCATGGTGGATCTGCACTGCTTTTGCCAGAGCCTGAGGATCACGGCCATTGCTCTGTCCTGACACATGGCTGCCTTCAGCACTGTGGAAATGCAGGCACATACAGATAACCATGAACAATCAGGCAAAGCAGGATGTAATTCCAGCTATCTGGCTACCAAGATGATGAGGCAAAGTTCCTTACCTGTCATGATCCTTGTCCACAAGATGGTATCTGGCTCTAAATGCTACCAGCCTGGCATAGTACGCAGGAGCTGGGATAGAGACGGATCGCGTACACCGGACATACGTGTGACACAGCTGATATGTCAACAGCTGCAGTTCATCTGCGGTAAAGCAGTTGTCATCCCACAGGACCTGGTAGTGAGAAGGGCGGCTGGTTCCCTGTGGAGAACAGACGAGCAGTCAGCTGGAGAGCATCAACAAAACCAGAGGTCGTACCTGAAGACTGGACCTTCTGTCAGTGCACTGAAGAGCAAGTGCCAAACGGGCACCGAACACACACTACTGTAAAGCTGCCAAGCTATAAATAGAAGTGACATTACTCATGGGGACAACTATAAGGACTTAGTCCTATAGCCTGAGCACAGCAGAGCTGACATTACCTGAATTCCTGCATGGCTACAGAGGTAAAAGTCAAATTCAGAAGGATGTGTGATCGTGCTGTCCACAGTAGTGCCTGCTGGAACGTTGCCGCTCTTACCCACCTATTGAGGAAAGTTTATTATTAGCCCATGGGGTTTTTTGGAAGTGGCCCAAAAATACCTCCTAAGGTAGGCTCTACTTAAAGCTGTTTGAGAATTTACTGCTTAAAAAGGTGGGAAAGTATTAAGGTCATTTACATAGGAGGGATGAAAATGTTCTCAGTGAGTTCATTTTTGGAAACGTCACCAAATCCAACTGGTGTGTCATCAGAGGAAAATAAAACACTTGGCAGTACCGTTAAAATTGCAGAGTGGGATAAAGCCTACACAAGTAGTTCAGGATCTGAAAGAGCAGGGTTTCTGAAAGAAATTCATTTCGTACCCTTGTTTGCACTCACACCCCAGGGCTCTGAATTTCTGAGGAGATCAAGAACTCTCCCCTTAAGAAGGTTTCCTTCGTTGGCTTGTGGATTTGTGCCATAGGCAAAGCTTACAGACATTAAGAGACAGAACAGGCACTAAACTGACCAACTAGTTCAGTTTACAGCCAGGAATCCCAGACTATAAAAGCCCCAGCTGCAGCTCCAGGTACACAAATACAGGGATATAGAGTACGCCTACTCCAAAAGGAGCTGGGAACAAGTTGTTCCACCCTGACCACTGGGTCTAGAGCAATAAAAAAGGGGAGAAACTCATTATTTTGGCAGAGAAATCCTGTTACCACACCAAACTGCTACTGCTCGTACAGGTAATTCCATTTTAGTGGGCAAGATGGATACCACCCCACTTAACCAAACAATCTTACTTTCCTGTTGCCATCACCTCTTTCTTATGTAGTCAACATTACTTGCCCTTTCAGTTTTGTCAGCACAGAATAGTCTGGTGTGATGCCTTTTCTGCACAACAATGTAGGTTATTCCTGGTCTGTAATCTTCTTCCAAACTAATACAGGCCTTCCGGATTGCTATCAGTTCTGGCCAAGCTACCTAGAAGTAGAAGATTTCACTATTAGGTGCTGAATTCAGTACATGTATTACTATTTTCCTTTTGTGTGCATGTATGTGTGTGTGTGTGTTCAAATGCCACTTTGCAAGGAATATAATCAAGACAGGATAACTGTACATTGTGCTTGCCCAGGAAATCTCAGTGAAACTGTTCACTGTCCCTGTAATGAATGCAATCCACATCAATATATATATATTTTCAAGGGCCAATCCCTTTTCACAAGCAACAAGGAATCATTAGACAATACCTGCTTCATCTGGCCTTCTGATACTCCTCCTCTGTAGTAAATGATCCTTGTGGGCTTGAAACGAGTGGATTTGTAGAACTGGATCAAGAGTTCTCGCACCATGTTAGTGAGGTCCTGGATCACCTCCTGACTGTAGAGCAGCTCCTGGGAGGTCTCCTGGCGCGAGGTCTGCACGCGCACTGTGGCACAGTAGCGGCTGGGGTGCCCGTCCATGCTGCCCACCACCGCAGCTATGGAAGGCTTCTTCCCATCCCCAGCAGGAGGGTGGGTGACGTCTGCTCCCAGAAAGATCACTGGCTGCTGGAACACTGAGGGCCTGTTTAAATATGAGTAAGGTTCATTAAATAATAAATAATAATACAAAAAAGAGGGGGGGTAAGGAACAATAATAACAAAAATTACAACCAAGGAAGGGATATCCAAATCATTCAACAGAACTAACACCCTGTCAGAATCTTCAAGGACAAAGTTCTCTGCCTCAAACCAAGTTTGCTCAGAAGCAAACCAAGTTACAAGCACTGATCACAAGTCACGCCTCCTTGCTCTTCTTAATCTCAGTTTGAAAGGAGATATATTCCTAAGGAGGTGGCAGGAGGAAAATGGAGACTGAGTAAACCCAAAGGCAGGAAAGAGAGACATGGGAAAAAACCTTTGTGAGCTTGTTTTTACACACACTGAGGGACAGCTTTAACACTAGAGATGATCCTTGGCACAGGGCTCATTTAGGCAGCCTCTGAATGCAGAGGCGTACTTCTCTGTCCGCTTCAGACTGTGGGTACTTCTAAAGCATGTAATATTTTGAAGGGTATCATTTTAGCATAAACAAAATGACACCATTTTGCTTGACAATCCAGACTTCAAGGAGAACTTTAGACTTAATCTCACCTTTGATGAGGTACCAGCACATTGTTGATTCCTCCAAGCTTTGCATTTATCTTCAGACACAGGTTGGACAGCGTTTGTGGTGAGGTTTTTACCACATTCTTTACCTGAACACACTGCGTGGCCATTCCTAGGAGAGTGTCACCAACCCGCTTCACTTCAGCTGCGACAGAAAAAGAAATCAGTGGTTCCACCTGAGCAGTCAACATTTCCACCTGCTTTCTCTTATTTAAATGATACTGTAATTTAGATCCTTCAAAGTTCACTAACAAAGGTTCAGTTCACTCTTTGGTAACATACAAATGCTCTGATGAGGCCTGACCAACTCATCTCCAAAACCCCTTTTTAAACAGAACATGCTGCCTGCCCTGTCTGCTTCCTACTCCCAAAGTGCAGAGTGAGATGCCCACTCACTGTACTACTAATTAACCGCTCACAGCCTCTTCTCCATACCATACACAGGTGTCTTTCCAGGTAGAATCACCACGATCAGCTGCAGACCAACATAAGTCAGTTTTAAGTGTTTAAACATGGGCTCCACACTGTCTGCACCCTGGGCGTATTTGCAGAAGCAGGGCTGGCCTTGGATGGGCATCCCTGCATCCTTGGAGATCTTGCGCAGCTGGTCTGTGAAACTCCTGTAAAGGAAATACAAATGGATTTATCCTGATCTTTTGCCATTGGTTTTATCAACAGGGGCTGAGCTATTTCAGCTGTTTCACAGCATTGCCAATTTGACACTAGTTTTTTTTTAGCACTTCTATCACTATAAGGAACTCACGAATGTGATCCTAATCCTGATTAAGGAAGCTCCATAAGCCTCCGTTGCTGTAATTTTACAAGTCTGACAGAAACAAACATACATTTGAGTTGAACATTTTGAGGCAGATTCCCAAACTAATACTGATGCTTTGGTCAATTTTTACTCATCCACCAAACGTACCAGAGCATTACTGCAACCACAGAATCAGACTGGTTTGGGTTGGAAGGGACCTTAAAAGCTCATCAATTCATCCAGTTCCAACCCCCTGCCACAGGCAGGGACACCTTCCATTAGAGCAGGTTGCTCCAAGCCCCTGCGTCCAGCCTGGCCTTGAACACTGCCAGGGATGGGGCAGCCACAGCTTCTCTGGGCACCCTGTGCCAGCGCCTTAGCACCATGAGACCTGATTTTTGCCAAACATTTCAGTGGTTCACACAACCTGTATCTTTAGGATTCTGTAATTTGAAGGACAGGGCTAAAAAACGGGGTGTATGTTGCCTGGGAGGCAGTAAAGGTTAAGGAAAAAAATAGTTCAGGTTTTAGAATGAAAGATCATCATCAGTTATTTGTAAGAACAACAGAATACAAGTGGAATGCAGCCACCAGAGCAGGAAACACAGCCTCAGTGGTAAGGGAATTAATGCTTTTCCTAGCTGCCAATTAGGTTATGAACTTTTGTTGTAGTCTCCTCCCAAGCTGTAAAGATTTAAGACACTGCAGAACTGTCTTTTCCTCCTTTTACTATTAGATGCATTAAAACCAACTTATACTGCATATCACCTTTCAGAAACATGAGGAAAATAAACCCTGAATGAATATGGAAACACTTACTTTAGTAAGTCTTCCCTGCATTGTTTTTGAGGAGCAAAACAGGCAACAGCCCAAACTTTAATCTCAATGCCAGCATAGAACTGCTTGCCTCTCATGTCCCACACACCTTGGTTTGGTGTGGCCACAGTCTTGTTCTAGGTAAAAAAAAGCAAAGGCAAATTAAAAATGAAAATAAAATGCTGCTTTGTTTCAACTCCAGCCAAACAAAGGAAACCTTATGAGAAGATACATGAAACAAATAACTCACCCTGCCTCCATATTGCAGCATTGGTGCTGGCAAAACTCTGCCTGTCAGCTCTGTCATTTCGTTGTGGACAACAATACCAAACTCCTTCAGGTAGGGATCAGGTCCACCAACCATACTGTTACTTTTCACCTGGTGACAAGAAAAGTATTCATGGAACTACAGGAAATGCTTCAGGTGGCCATGAACAGGCCTTCCATTTAGAAGGATCTGTTTTAAAGACGTCTGATTTTTTAACTTCTGCAGTTCTTGGTCATTCTGCTTATCATTACACATGGTACCATGCTTGTGAGGGGCTGTAAGAAGTGACAAACACAGACTGTTCAGCTGGAAAAGACACTTACTAGTCGGCTGATTTCTTCCTGGCGGTCTGGTGCAGATCTTGCAGTTGCTTTTATCATAGTAGATGTCTGATTGTCTGTTAGCTTCTTTATACATCTCTGGCCTGCCACTATGTTACACACCTACACAGGGACAGCAAGAGGTGGCACAACGCTGTTTGGCAGAGGATACAGAGGATACACCATAGTGCAAGAGAAAGACTCTTACCTCAAGTGGTAAGTATGTGTGTTTCTGTTCTTGCCCTACTTGGAGACAGGGAAGGTGAGGATATTTCAGCTGCAGACTGTACTTCTGCTTAAAATACTGAGCTACCGTGCACTCCATAGCCTGCCCATTTTCCAGCTGCAGAGGAAACCTACAAAGGACACTTGTTCTGGTTAGACTTTTCAAGATTATTTTTTTTAAAGGAAAAAATGGTATGGAAAATGTATTCCAGACTAGAAATGCTGCAAAGGTTTCTTTTCCTTAGCTACTTGCTCGCTTCTTTATGAAAAGATTTCGCTATTATTTCTACTGTATATTTCTGTAGACTCAATTTTTTCATAGCTATTTTAAAAATTATAGCCTTTAAAATTTCAAAGCCAGGACACAGCTTGAATTGCCCTGTGCTGAAAGAAATGAAGCAGTGGTCTAACCCCACACTAGTCTTCCACTCCATTAAGACTACACATTCTTGTCAAGCCACACAGCTGCTTCACCTCCAGAATCAACTCATTCTTGCATAAACAGTGTACCCCCTACATCTAATAGGTTCGAGAGCTTAGAAATGGACAGAAAATGCTTGTGTACGTACGTCTGATGACTAGCTGGTCGCCGAGTAACATTGCAAACCCGGTATTTTCTCTTCATCTGGCCACAGTGGGTAACCTCTACTTTCAGACCTGAAAGCCCAACACAAAAGTTCTATAATTCAGGCCTATGAGTCACCTTTGAGAAAGATGAAGGCATAAAGGAATAGGCCAGCTTCCCAAATGCCTTGCCTATTTTCATCATCACAACATGAGCAGGTTTACAGTATTTTGTTGCAGCAGCTTTAGGACAAAGCTTTTACCTCTGATTTCTTTGGTAAACTTGACACGCTGGGAGTCTGTAAGAGGCTTGGATTGCTCATTGATGTTCTGAATGTCCAAGACCTCGCACATGAACTCAATGATAGGCTGAGCACGATAGAAAGCAGTTGCTGACACTAAGATAAAAAGAAGAGGACTTTTACTTTAGAAGCAGAAAGAGCGCCGTTACATTAGTGAGACAGAATTTCCCACATACCATCAATGTTGAGCATCATGTTCCACATGGCAGGCCTGACTGACTGGTGGAAACCAAACCAGACCTCCCTGCCACCACCCAGAGGGTGGTAATAACCTTCAGGAGGGGAGAAAAAGGAGCGACCCACAGGAGTGTACCTGAAAAAGGTAAGAAAATGAATACTTTGATCATTTCTTTCTGATACACCTTTTTATATTCATGCCTATAGTGTTTAAGGCACAGTCCTACAGTACGTTAGAACTGTCAGAGCTGACTTATGGCAAGCACACAGAGGGTGTCTACCACCAGTGCAGCTGGAAAGGCTATTCCTGTTAGAAACATGACCAGCAGGTACAAGTCCTGAGTTCAGATCAGATTTCCCTATTCTAGGGCAAATTTGTAAAGCAGGCATTGAATTACACAACTGCATCCCTCATCCCTCCTACTGTAAGAGTCTAATAGCAGCAAGTAATAACTAATACAGATGTTAAGACAGATAGAGGATGGAGCGAGTCAGCACCAGAAGTACCCACCTCATGGAGGGAAGGTGCCGTGTGATTACGTCAAGTGCCTGTACAGAATCTTCTGGAACTTCATTCAAGTGCCCTGCCAGAGCCTCCAGCAGCAACTGAAGGCTGACGACTGACACCCACTGAACGGATACTTTAAATGTCTGGTCCTTCCCCTCTCCTGGAAGCGTCACCTCCATATCCACCTGACAGAGCAGAATTAAGCCCAAGCTTTTGTTATGTATTGCAGACTATCCCAACACGAAGCAGTGTTATGTTTTTCTCCTCTCTTTTGAATCTGTATTTTTGATTATTAGTTTGTGTAATTCTCTTAAAACATTACAAATCCTTAGGATTTTGAAAGATTGTAATTTATTCATCTGAGAAACTGCACTGAGGTATCTTTACATGTAAATTTGAAGCAGCAATTAGTATGGTGACATCAAAGCTCTGGAGAACTGTGAGTCATTGTATTTTAAGTCAGCCAACTAATAGCAAAGATGTCTTCTGAACCAAATGGAAGGCAAGAAAATCTTTTGGTCAAAAAGAAGACTCACTGGGAAACACAAATCTCAGTTCTAGCACAGTGCTTGAGATTATTCTCACACACTGTCAACCCAAAGGGTAAACGTGAACTCATCCTATGTATTCCTAGGGTAGAGGTTAAGTTTTGTATCAGGACTGGTTAATACAGGTTGCAATCTGTTAGAAACACGGTGCCAGCAAGCAAGGCCCAGAGCTTGCAGGGCCAATGCAACTGATGTAGTTGCTCTTATGGAACAGGAGGACATATCTCAACAGTGCAGGCAAACCAAACCGGCATATTTGTCATCTACAACTCCTTTATCATTTAGCAACAGAACAAGGGCTAGAGCAGAGAAAAGGGAAGTTTCTATCAGGGTGGGAAAAAACTGAAATCTCCTTGCAGCTCAAGGAGCACAACGTATTAGTTCACACTATCACAGACAAATTCTCCAGCTGAAGAGCTGCCAATTAGAAACCTGAAGATGACGAACTTCAGTAGCACACCAATATGTTCCTAGAGATCCCCAACTGGTGCTGCTTAGCCTTTCCAAGCGTATACTAATACGTGTGACAGCATTTTGGGTTTATGTCAATAAAAGAACACTTGTCAAATGACATAGGAACTTAAAACTGCTCACAGAAACACTTACTCTATCCCGGCCAATAGGTAAGGGGTGTGCTGTGTACATGTTCCGTTTCCCATCATATCCAGGCTGCCGATCACCAAATATCTGCATCTTGAAGTGTCTCACCATAGTATCCACCACCTCTCTACAGAGGGATTTAGCAAGTTAGGTTGAAGTGCAGAGTCCAGCAACAGTCTTATACAGTTTCAAATCCCTTTTTCATAACTTAAGTGAGCAACATACGAGAAAGAACAATGCACCAGACATCAACACCAGGAGCTTTACAAGTCACCTCCAGATGAAGGCACCTAAATTTCAACATAGAGGTGCCTACACGCAAGGCAGGTATCTGTATCATCAGCAGAGATACAGTCAAAATGGGCAGTGGAATCTGGAGAGCTGTTCAAACACAGGCACAAATACAAGCATCTACCATGGGGTCAACTCTGTGCATCAATTCTACTGACAAGAGCTTGTGTGGACCCTAAAATGTCAACCTGCAGCTGAATCCCCTCCCCTCAGCTGCTAACACATGTTTGTGTAACAGACTGTGGAACAAGTATCAGGGACATTCATTTGTAGACTGTAAAATAAAACCAGCTGTAGTTCAACACTCAGCACATTTCCTAGAGCTTTCCAGATTACAGGCCAATTGCAAAACATCTTCATGAAAATAAGGAGAATAGCACATTACAGTTCACTGACAAGCAACTGCTAATCACAGCACAAACATAAACTGGCCTTCAGCAAAGGAAGGATTTCTAGGATGGAGTTTTCTTAAACTGAGGCACATACATTGTGTAGTTTGGTTTTTTCATTAAACAGCTCATACCTGTTCACTCGTCGAGGGCGCTTTTCTGGTTTGATATCTACATCATAGTGATAGACATCAATCTTGGGGATCTGAACCTGGAAATGGTTGGCCAGGAGGCGAATGGGTTTCCCAACAGTTCCTAGGCCTGGGCGACGGGGTGGCTGGAAAAGGCTTGTTGGGGGCCCTGGGGAAGTCAAATAAATATGTATGAGATGTAAGCGATCCCCCAGTGCAGTATCCTTTCAGGTGTTCTTTAGCTGACTTTCTGACAGGGCAGAAAGAAACCTTAAATGCTTTCTGAGGTTGCAAACAGAGGTGTTCCAAGTGGCTCAGCCTTCCAGCCACTCGGAACTTGCAGGTAAAAAAAGACGTTCCCTAAAGCATGGTCCAGGTTAGTGCCATAATCCACTCTCCAAATTTCTGTGACATTCATTCATGACTGTGGTTATGAACTTCACAGAGTCCTGAGGCGGAAGGCACACACTTACAGAGTATGTATTTTTATGTAACGTAAAGATAAATATATTCCTACCACCGTTTCTAGAACTAGGAGCAGCCACAAAAAGCACATTTTGGTGATTTGTTTTCACTACAGGCTTAGAGTTCAGCTGTTAATGATTGCCACTGTTGGCATACTTACGACATATATCCCCAATTTTTATCTGAAAATTGGTATTATCTGGAACCTGGTAAGGGATATTTTTATTCTAAACTAAAAGAAAAACAGATTTCTGGATCTAAGCAAAGAGTTAATGTCGTTTCCTTTACATCATGAACCCATCCCTTTTGTTAACAGTGAAATTCTTTTCCCCTACAGCACAGTTTCAGCCAATTTAAAATTCCAGCACAAAGAAAGGAGTGAGGAAAGGTTTAGGCTTTTTTCTGAAGAGTAAGGGAGAAAGCACAAAGACTCCTAACAGATTCAAGCAGATAGTTTATTTGGACAAAGGTAAGAGCTTCAAGAGCAGTTCCAAGGAGGAAGCTATTAGAGGGTTGAGAAAGTGCTCACACACAAGCTAGTCTCTAGTTCAGTCTTTAGTTAACTTCCTCAAAGTGTTAAGATCTGAGATACCATGTTAACAAGATTAAACAGACTTTTTTAATCACAACCTCAGCTGACACTGCACATGAAGCAAACTGAATTAGTGTATTTTCATGGGTTTTCTCTCTCTCTGCCAGTGCTCAGTGTGATCCAAGTTTCTTCTCTCTATTGTAGAGTAGCAAAGGAGAGGGGAAACAAGTCTTACAGTAAAAGAATGCAATAGGAAACCCATCGTAAAACTTAGGGTAAATTCACTATCATAACCTGCCAGTATCCACTGAAGTCAAAGGCTCACAGTTCACACCAGGAGGGAACAGAGGCAGATTAAGCTGTCAAGAGGATGAAACTCAGATTTGGGAACGCTAAGTTAATACAGTCATAAACTAAACTCAGGACCAACTCCAAGGAGCTTTCTACACCAGGTGTTTGAGCCACCCCATGCCTGATACTTTGCCAGTTAGAATTACTGCTGCGAGGACACTAACCCTAGCACATTTCTAAGCAGAAGCAATACTGAGAGCACGTCAGCAGCTGCAGCCCACTCGACACGTCAGCTCCCCAACGCTGCAGTAGCGGGGTGGCTGCTGGGGCCACCGGCATCCCACACAACACATCACTGGCGCCGCAGCTCCCGCCTGCCGAGCTGTGATGCCTCCACGAGGAGCTCGCCACGCACAGATAAACCGGGTGTGAGGTACAGTTAGCACGGAACAAAACTAAAGCTGCCTTGACAAGCGTGAATCATCAAGGGCCATCAAAGTTTGCTGTGCTTGTTTGGATAGTAGAGAGATGATCCATTAATCCCGCGCTAATTAGTCTGAAGTAAGTGCAGGCACTGACCTCTTGCAAGAGATTAAATGACAACTATATTTACCCATTTTCCTCCCCCGGTATTGACAAGTTGTGTAAACAGGGAGAGCAAAGCTGACCTCGATCAGTTTTGATTACAGCAGATAAAAGTTACATCTTCTCCTTTTCAAAGGTATTTCTCAAAGAGTTCCAGAGAACAACCTAAAACCCTGTTTTCCCAGGCTGTCCTGCAAGTCACACTTATTTTATCAGGATTTTCACCTGACCAGCCTCACTACGGCTGGTTACATGCACTGTCAGGCTTTTAATTTCTTCCACTCTGTGTCAGTTATGTACTAGGCACCTCCAACCAAGTTACTTCAGACAGGAAGCAGTTGTACAGAACTAAAAGAGGATCTGCTTCTACAGTTGGAAGGCAAAGAGGACAGGCTGCATCAGCCACACAGACAGCAGACCTTACCAGTCAGCCTTCCGCTCTCTTAAAATCTGGATTCTTCTGGAATAGCACCTTTGTGTGAATAAACATTTCCCACTGCACCACAACTAATGTTACGGTGATTATACTGAGTGGGAACTTGATGCACAGACCACTTAGGTCAAGGAATAAAACTTGAACATATTTGGTAGAATAATGATCATGGAATAAGACACAATTAGGAAATGCCATGTGCAAAATACCATCAATATTAAATCAAAGGTTGTTAAAAACATTAAAAAATAACGTCTGTATTTTCAGAAAGTATCACCTTAAACTCTGGATAATGGCTCAATTTCAAACCAGAGCTGATTACAGCACGGCTCCCAGGGCTGGTGTGCAGGGAGCACACTGCTGTGAACACGCAGAGCACCGGCCCCGCTGCCTCTGTCCCGCACCCAGGCCGGAGCCCCAAGGCCACTTCCCGTTGCCTTCGGGGCCGGGGGCCGAACGCCGGGCAGCAGCTCCCACGGCAGCAGCGGGAGCGCTAAGAGCACACGCACAGCCCCTCGCAAAGTTTCGCGACCTGCTGCGGCTCCTTGTCAAGGCTGCCGAGACGCCTCCAAGCCCGCCCGCTTGTCAGCGCTCTGCCGGCGGCCTGCTGCAGGCTCACCGGCGGCCCCGGGGCCCGGCCTGCGGCACCAACCGGACCGCCCGCCCCAGGCCGCGGCGGCACCCAGCCCGGCCCAGCGGCTACCACCCGCGGATGGCGGGGGCAGGCGGGCCCGCGGTCTCCTTCCCCGCCGCTGACACGGCCCGCAGGGCTCGGTAGCACCGCGGCGCCGGGCCCACACCTGACAGGGCCGGCGCTGACCGCGACCCGCCAGGCCTCGACCGGCCGGGCCCCCGCGCCGCCCCCTCCGCGCCCCCGCGGCTCTCACCGGGTCCCAGCGCTTCCATGGCGGCGGTGGTGGCCTCGCTGCGGTCACCCCCGGGCCCGACAACCGCCCCGGGCCCCACCGCCGGCCCCGCCGCCGTCGCCGCGTAGCGCTTGATCTCCGGAATATTGGCTGCGGGGTGGGGGCCCGACACGGAAACGGGGGCGACAGCGGCGGGGGAGCACGGCGAGGCGGTGGCGGAGGAAGATGATGATGAGGAAGGGGGGAGCGCGGCGAGGAGCGGTCCCCGATCAGCGGCGCAAACAATCCCCCCGCTGCGCCGCCGCCGCCACCGAGCCCGAGCGCACTCCCGTCAGCACGCGCCGCCTTCCCCCCGCGCGCGCCCGATGAAGAGGAGGAGGAGGAAGAGCAGGCCCCTCCACGCTCCTCAGCCACCGCCGGCTCGCGCACGCGCGCCGCCCCCTGCCGGCGGGAGCGCGCACGCCGCCCGCACCCGTTGAACGCAACAGGTGACGGTGCCGCCCCTCCCCTCGTGGGTCCCGGTGCCCGCAGGATGCCCTGGTTTATTCGACCCCCGCACGGGACCCTCCATCTGCTCGCACGGTTCGTAATTACCCCAACAGCGACTCAAAACCCGGTGCGCCCCGTGACGGCAGCTCCACGGGTGCCTTCTAGCCAGAGCCACGCTGCTCCGGCCTCCACCAGCCCCCGACATGCAGAACTCACCCAGCTTAATTAATTACACCCTGAATTAAGGTCTCTTAACAGCTGATGCCCTAATGAGACCGAAAGCACCTGAAATAAACAGGGGAACCAGTGGACACGGATACCTCCGGGATATTTTGTGAGGACAAGATGGCTTGTGAGGGTTAATGGTGGGTGAGTGCGGAGCTGCTGGTAGCTGGCATCGAGTTAACATCTCGGTGGATGGACATCTATCCATCCATCCATCCATATATCCACCCACTGACCCATCCAAACTTCTTTTCCCCAGGAGCAGCCAGGAAGGCACTCAGCCCCTAGGTCACACCTCACCATGCCCACTGGTTCCGCTCCACCTCTTGTCAAAGAGGATCCCTCTGGTTACAGCCACCACCGGCAAACGCTGTCCTTCTAAAAAGCCAACATTTCAGGCCATAAGTAAAGGGGTTATCGACTTTTTCCCTTTTGAAGCAGCTACTTAAGCAAGCTGCTCCCTTGCACACCCCCTCAGGTTCTGTTTAGCCAACAAGTCTCAGCTGACTCACAAGAAGGTCAGAAGTCAAAACATTTGATAAATAATAAATGCCCAGTCCATTTTATTTGCCTTTTTTAACCTGCAGGGTTGGTATTTCCCAAGTTGAAGCATCAAAAAGCCTATTTTAAATGAAATGAAATCTGAGATTCTCATCATTGCCTGACAGCCATTGATGAATACTTAAGGGAAACACTGGTTTTACAAGACCAGTAACAAAACCCCATGATGTCTGGCACCATTTTCACAGTCACTCAGCATTTGTATAAAAAATATATATGTAGTGCTACGCAAAAAGTACTTAAAAAAATTAAACAAAGATGCAATCTCTACTTCATAAAATCTGCAATACAAAGACTTGGTCCTGTAACATGCCGAATATGGCAACTCAAACCTATATTTAAGGCATTATAAATTCAGAAAAATCAGCAAAGCAATTAACTTGATAGATATTACAGACATAATGAGGCATCCTTATTGCCCAAACAGTCAGAACCTTATTTCTATATGTTAATGAACCCTCATATTGAAAACAGCTCCATGTTTCCAGTGATAAGACCCAATTTGGTTACAACAGACCATAGTTATGACAGGCTAAGTCCAGATTTGCTTCTAAACATCTCACCTGCTACAAGTTGTGGAAGGAGTATGCTATTTACTGAAAAACAGATTCATAAATGAGCTTTTCAGATATGAGTCTTTTAATATGGTACTTTATCCAGTGCTAAAACCCCCCCCGAATTTAGTTTAAGCCTTCTTAATAGCAAACATTTATCAAAAGTCACCTATTCCAGGAGGCTGCCTCAATATAGCAGGTGTGAGTAACAGACCACAGGGTCAGAAATAACCTAAGAGCAGCTCATCTTTTCACCACCTTTTCTTGCCACCTGACTCTCAAAACTATTCCTAACACAGCTGTAATCTGTAATAAGATTACAGATTTTAGTAAATCCAATAAACTGTTTTCTAGGTTTGTGTTTTTTTAATGGCAGACTACCTAGAAAGACCCAAAATTCCAGGAATTTCTAGTACAATATCACCATCCTTTTTGCATCATTCATTACCAGTTAGAGAAGGGCATCAGGAAGCAAAGATCTGCAGAGTTACTGCTTCTATGGCAAGGAACACAGTGTTCTGCAGACAAAAAGGACAGATGGTCTTAAATATTGCCTGGATATGCTTTGTTTACATTTGTGCAACTCTGAAAGCTTCAAGGTTATTTATTCACAAAAGTGAATACATGTTTTAAACCAGGTAATTTCATTTGTTGCTAAAACTGAGGATTTTCTTTTTATTATCTAGTAGGTTAGAGACAGTATCTTAGTTCTATGGATTAATGGTGGGTTTGTAGAACCCCCATTACAAAATAGTGATTATTAAATTACTGTAGCTACAGGAAACCAGAACTGTTGTGATGTTTGCAGTGGGTTTCACAGACATTTGCTTTTTTCACTTCCTCCATTCTCAGACTTGTTGGCACTACACGAAGTATCGTAGCAGATCAGTCCATCTGCTCCTTATCCCCCACGAGCTGTGCCTTACACATACTTTTTTTCCTGGGCTTTGCCTTCAGTGACAGCAGATTGCTGCTGTGTGACTTGGAAGGAAAACACTGCTGTAGCAGTATGTTCTACAAATGGTGAATGCAATTATGAAAGAGCACCAGACATCTGTAACTCTAGTTCAGAACAAGGCCCCAAACACTCACCCCACCTCATTGTGTTTCCTCCAGTTGTCAGTGGTAGGAAATGGGTTGCAATCACCCTTTGAAGTTCCATATTCTAGGGAAGAAAAGAAGAGGTGACACTTCAGAGCTGCTTACACAAAACTAGCTTTGTGTCTTTCCATGACTTCCTGGGGCTCTGGAGAAGCATCTTGAGCATCAAGGTTGAGTTCCGACCTGCTATCCTTTCCCTTTTTGGCAGTATTTAGGCCTTATATACCGCAGGCTTGGTGGTGTTATGTGGTGGCACCACTTTACATGGATGAACAGGCTCAGGTGTAAGATTTCTCTCCGCTCAGACCCACCTGTACTCATCAATCCCAATTGCTCAGGGAAGGCTTTTGCACTCCCAGTAGCACATACCTGCAAGATGCCTAGACCAGGCCCATGACCTCCTAAGATGGCACAGCACCAGACACTGATGTTACCTCACACTGGCTCTAGAAACAAGGCCAGGCTGTCCTCACAAGAGCCCCGCTCTAGAACACGGCCTAAGCTCTACGGGGGCCCGCGGACCCTCAAGGCACCCACGCAGCCTAGTGCCACATCAGAAGGACTGGACATAGCTGCTATCATCCAGCAGGCCCCTAGGGCCCGAAGACACAGGCATGGACAGACCCAGCGCCGAGACCATCCTCAAGCAGCACCGCCGAGCGCTACCACCACAGCCTAGAACCCGCTCCCTCCTGACAGGAAGGAGGCCCCCTCCCAGGATGCACTTATATGGTGTGCGGGGTGGCCTGGAACTCGAGCAGTGATTGGGCCAGGCGGAGGGGGTGGGGCTACGCGTCAAAACTCCCAATAAAAGGGCGAGGGGGTGGGGCTTGCGGGGCATCCATTGGCTGTCTCTAGGGATAGGCGGGGTTGTGGCAGGGCGCGAAGGCTCGAAGCGGGTTCGTACGCGGTTGTGTGGCGGGAGCGAGTCGGGGCTATGGCGGCGGCGGGGGCTCCCGCTGAGGTGAGTTCTGTCCCGCCGCCTTGCATGAACTGGCTGTTGCTGCTGCTTGTGGTGGTGCTGGTGGTAGTAGTCGTAACAGCAGCTGTAGCAGTTTACAGCCTGCCTGCGGCTTTGGGGCTCTGCCGAGGGTGGTGTCACGGATGGATGGGTAGGGCAGCGGGAGATGCAGTGGCGGCAGTGGAGCCCCTCTTCTCTGGGCGGCACCGCACCCTCACGGGGCTCGCCGCTCTCTACAGCCTGCGCTTCCCTGCATCCCCGCCCGCTCGCCCTTCCGCCTTGCCGCCCGCGGTGCGTGCTGGGAGGGCCGTGCTCGCTCTATCCCCGCGGGCGCGGTGCATGCTGGGCGCTCCGGGGCTCTGCTCGGGACGGCCCGGGTGTTGGTATCCCTTGCCCCTGGGTGGGTGCCTATCCATAGTCCTTCCCGGGGCTTGGGAAGGGACATTCTACCTTAGGAGAAGCCGGTACATCAGGCTTGGGCACCCTGTGGCAGAGCCTTCTTGAAGAACCTGCACAGGTGTCTTGTGGTCCCTTTTTAATTGGTTCAGGTGAAATGCAGGAGTGAGAGAATGAAGTTTGCGTTGTAATGGTTTTAAATAATTAGTGCAGGTCAGCTGGTTTGTGGATTCTCTTTTCCCTGTGTGCAAGCTGGCCTGAAGTATTAATAAGTTGATGTTTATTGCAAATACCAAGTGATTCTTACAATATAACAGTAATGTATCTCTATAACTGTGTGAAAGGTGTTAGCCAAGGTTGTGGAATGAAGTTCAGCACCGAGTCATTGCTGTATAACATGACATAAGGAAAACCTGATTTTTGCTTTATAGTCTCCATTAGAAGATTTGAGTTCAGACTTGCAGAAACCCCTGGATAGTGACTCTGACAGCGGGCAGGGCAGCTGTGAAACAGCTTCTCCGGGTCACCTCAGCAAGGGGACAGCATCTCCTGATGATAGAGGTCTGTAGTACTTCCATGAATTGTGCCTGGTAGTTGTTACCTTCAATGATGTGTTTTCCAGTTTACAAATATCTTTTTAGGATGTTATTGTGGTTTAACCTCTAAGAACCCAAAATACCTCTTTCGTTGCTCAGAATGTGGGCAGAAGTCTGTAAATCTGTGACAATCTTTTCTGAGGTACAGAAAGGGAAATAGCAAACTGGATGTGGGTCTCCTAATTGCTTATTTCCCTTATTATTTGCTTAACCTGTGTAGTGACTGTTGGTTTTACTGGCATTTCAAGACAAGTCACTATCAGTGAAGGGTTTTCAGCTTTGTCCTTTTCTAAAGGTTAAAAACCTATAAACAATTTGGATCAATTATATCCTGCCCTACAGGGAGAAGGGGATTGTGAAAACTTGAATTCAAGCTGATTTGCTCACTGATGTGTAACTTTATGTTGAACTGGTTGTTAATTAACACAGGGCAGTTCCCTCCCTGTAGCATGCATCATTTCTTTTAATATATTTTATCAGATTCAGAGGAAGAGGTTTTTGTATGTAAAAAGTCAAAAAGCAAGAAGGTGCTTCAGGACAGTGAGAGTGAAGATGGAGAGGATGGTGGCTCTTTTGTGCAGAATGGAACTCCAGGCAAAGACAAGGAAAATGAGGAGGAAAAAGAAAACATTACAACCCAGAGGAACAAGAAACCCCATCGGATTCACCAAGGCCTGTTAGATAGTGATGACAGTGACACTGATGGCCGACTGCAGGCTGAAGGCCTTGAATCAAGCAGGAGGTCTGGCTTGTCCAAGAATGAGTTGGAAGAGGAGAGACCCCTAAAATCTGGGAAAAAGTACAGAAAACATAAACCACATAAAGGGGATTTTGAAGAAGAGACAGCAAAAAATGCCGTAGGAAAATCTAGAAGAAAAAAGGAGAGAAGAGCTGAGTCCATTAAAAAACTGAAAAAAGAGAAGCAGCCTAGCACAGAGGTGTGTATTTTGGCAGAAAATCTGAGAGATTTTCTCAACTAAGTTAAGTTTATTACTGCATTTGGTTATGTTTCAGTATTGCTGGTGTCCACATTACTACAGCAGGTGTGGTATACATGGCACACCACAGGGAGCATACCAGTTTAATCCACAAAGAAAGTGCAAACCCCAGCACTTGATAATTTAATGTCAGGCAGAAATTCTTGGAGTTCTTTGGGGGTTTGTGCTATGCATAAACTGCTTTGATTGGTATTTCAGGTTTCTCTCTGTTCCTGTGTTTCTGGAGGAAGCTTTGGACTACTTTCAAACTGGAATTCTGCTCTGAATAAACATCTAGTTGGGAGGTTGCATATTGTTGCTATTTATAAAATGCATATTTCAAGTGTTAATTTATTCTCTGAGCCATTTTGGTCTTCAGCCATTATTGAAGTTCCCTACTTACCATACACATAGGGAATACTGCTCCAGTAGTGAGTACGACTGGCTTGCATGGCACACGAGATGCTAGATTAAATGCGACATGTACTTTTTCTAATCTCTTTCATCAAGACCTTTTGAGAATCAAATTAATGTTAAAGAACTGAAAGGGATCTTCTGAAATTAATTATGTAAATACTTTATTCTTATGACAAGTGTGTAGATGGTGGCGAGAGATATCCTTTAAATGACAGTGGATGTCTTCTTGATGACAAGGAGCTCTTTGATAATGGCTTAGAAGAGGAAAATGAGGATGAAGAGTCAATAGAATCAATACGGGCAGCAGTGAAAAACAAAATGAAAAAGTGCAAGGTAACATTTGCTAGCAATACAAGATTATTGGTTATTAGTCTTGTACCTGAGCATGTGCTAAAACTTTTTGACAATGGTGGGCTTCTACTGGTGTGACAGAAGAGAGAATAGTCGTTTGCTTTTTGTCCTTTGTGATATGTTGTCCTGGAAAGTTATAAAGATAATGCTATAGCAGGAGCTTTGGAAATCTGCCGTAAGTGTTAATGTGGGTTTTGGTTTGATTTATGAGAATACTTGCTGGGTTTGCTGACCAGTGATGATTCAGTACAATTATTTCTTGCTTCTGACTTGTTTGCCTTTGGTAGTGCCTGTGTATCTAGACAACTAAGTCAGTCTCCTTTTATGTACTGTAGAACAAAGAACGGTTTCCTGAAGATGAAGGCTACAAACATGTATTTGATGATGAAGATGAGGAACCTGCAGAAAAAGAACCAAAAAGGAAGGTGAAGTATTCTTCTTTTTAAAGCTGTTCATTGTTGTAGTGACTCAAATGTGTTTTGTATGCACACTGCCCAATAGTTTTGTTGACTGGCTGGTTTTAATCTTGACTCCCTTCTCTTTGAAAGGGAAAAATAAACTTAGTCTCGTATTGTTTTCTGACTTCAGACGCTTTTCTTTCTTTAAGGAGCGGAAAGCAGCAAGGTTGAGTAAAGAAGCCATTAAGCAACTGCATAGTGAGACCCAACGACTTATTAGAGGTAAAACTTGTATGGAGAGGGGTATAAACTATTAAAAATGGGAGAAATTAAAAGAATTTACTTGAAAGGTTAGAACCTTCTTTCACCTAGCATGAACTATTTAGGGTTGAAGGGGGCAAGGACCCTATTTTTATTCAAGGGTCTGTTAAAGGTGTCTTTGTAACTAATGAAAAAATATTTGTGCAAACACTTGAGCCTGTCAATTTGGGTAAAGGTAGTGCAATACTTACAGCTGATAGGCATGCAGTAAAATTAAAACTGGTCTTGCCATCCTGATACCAACATCACAGTTAATTTGCTAATGAATCCATGGACATGTTGCATATTTGGTTTTTAAGGCTGTTGCTATTGGCACCCCTTCCCAAAGAGCAGTGTTCGCTGGATTCAAGTTTAAACTGTGCTGTTTGTGCCTACTAGATGTCTCTACTGCAAAATACTTGTAAAGCTTCTTTGAATTTCAGGGATATCAAATAAATGCATTGCATGATGTTTTAAATGTTCTTTCACCTCCTCTCTGGTAGAATCGTCGGTGTCTCTCCCGTATCACGTGCCTGAGGCCAAAAGCGTTCATGACTTCTTCAAGTGTAGACCTCGACCAGTATTTCAAGGAAATGCCATGGCATTACTGAAGTAAGTCCTTAAACCTTCCTCATACCTTTTCATAAATTTTGAGCCGAAGCATACTTCTGCATGCCATAGGTGTTGTACAGACTTACACACCTGGAAATTAGGAATATGTCACTGTTAACGTAAGGCAATGCTCCTCTCTTGATACAGTTGAGCTACTTAAGTAATCAGGGTGTAGCAGTAACTCCAGATGAAGTAACATGCTCATGTGAAGTTACTTTAATGCGGTTTAGACTAAGCCCCAACATCTTACTTGGAATATTTCTTCTTTTAAGTAATGTGTAGTAAAATACTTAAGCTACTATAGTCACTAAATCTCTTGGGGGATTTTGTACTGTGATAGTGTAACTAACCAATACAACCCATGGGTGATACATTTTTTTTTTTTTTTTTGTTAGGTCTGCTAAATACCAGCTATCCCTAAATGAAGAGCCTGCAGACAGTAAGAACTTCAGCACAGATTGCAGAGATGGACACATAGAAAGTGATCAATCAGCAGCTAATGAACCAGAAACAATTCATGGCAAAGATGTTGGTATTACTGTGAACAAGCCTCTTGCTGATGTAGAGAAGAATTTGACAGAAGACTGTGCTGAAAAACCCCAGCAGGACAGTGATGATTGTCAGACAGTTGGGACTGTAACAACTGATAATACAGAAGAACAGCACTCTGCCTTCATAAGCACTGATCGTCATGAACAAAAGGAGAATGAAATTCCTTTAGCAGTTGATGGAGCTGCCCTTGAGCAAAGAGGTGAAACAGCACCAGCTGTACAATGTGAAAAAAGCAATCAACAAGAGGAGCCTGGAGTGGTGGCACAGCCTGAAAAAGTGAGGAAGTCCAAGTTGGATAAACTTCGTGAACTGGGAATAGACCTGTCCATCAAGCCAAGAATCAACTCTGGCAATGAATCCTTTATAAACCTGGATGAGTCTGATTCAAGTAAAGGTATTGCTTTTATTGTTGCAGTTCTATCTCATCTGTCCAAGCAAGCAGAGTTAATCTGACTTTAACTAGGAAATCTGATTATTGTTTTTTCAGGCCTGATCTCTGTCCTGTTTTGGTGATAGGACAGTCAGACACGTTCACTTACTAGTGTGGATTCTTTGCTTAATGTTGGTATCCCTTTTCTTTCAGCTAATGTTTAAAAGGGAAGTTGTGAGTCTTTAATACTTGAAAGCTTGAAGGACTGCTCAGGGATAACTTTGATGAATGGCTTATTTCCATGTCTCCATCATGAATTATGTTGGCACTTAAAGCATGTGGGAGCATATTTTCAAATGGATTCAAAATGGAACATGTGGTAATTATCTGGAAAGAAAAACTGGCCTGTGTTCCAGAGTGTTTACTACCGACTTTTTCAGCCATCAGTCTGGTTTTAGATACTTGTGTTAACAGAAATTTAGAACTGGAAGTGAATTGGTCTTATGGATAAACCATGGTTAATGGTAAGGTAATTTAATATTAGCTAATAGCAATTAAGTACAGGTTACAGCAAAAATATTCTGTAGTGGTTTAGTAGTCAAATAGAATGGGTTTGCAGATATTACTAAAGAATTGAAGTTTTTAACCAACTTCCTTTGGGAGGGGAAGAAATCTCGAGGCCTACTCTTGATACATTAATACTCAGTGCTTTTAAATGCTATAAAATGAATTGAATTTGCATTTTAAAGTTTAATATGTATTTAAAGAATTGGAAGCCTTGAAAGCACGTTTCTTGAAGCACACTCTTCAGATGTCAAAATCCAAAGTTGAACGGACCATAAACATGAACATTATCCGTAAGGAGACTACGTCTGAAGGAAAGGAGGAACTAAAGGCAGATGTGGTCCCAGCAGTGTTAGCTGCAGAGAGCTTGGATGAAACAGTCCACACCAAGCCAGGTTGGTGAGGGAGAAGTGATGATGATTGAATTGGCAAACTGTCTTACACACACACACACACACTTATTTCTCCCTTTTCCAGTGCTGCCCTATGACATACAAGTGAACAGATCTTCATCTGTGAAATTAGGGTGTTCCCTCTCCATTTTAAAAATGAATCTTGAATAGACCTCTTAATTAACTGACTGAATCAGTGCTCAGACTTCTGAACTAGTATCATTTATTAGATCTCATACTTATTTCTATAGTGCAGTTTCTAATAGAATTGTGTGTGTTTGCAAACAGAATCTGCATGTGACTCTTGCATAGTATCAATTCAAATAAGTAGATTCTTTGGCTGGGTTTATGAGCACGTGCTATTTTTAGCTGCTCTTATTTCCTGTGCTGTAGCACATCTGCCCCTGGCAACTGGATGCTCTTGTTCCCAAAAGAGGCAGTGGAGAGTAGGATTCTATTCTCAGTGTGCTGCACTAGTGGAATTTAGGGATAATGAGGAATCTTGATAATTCATGAGGTTGTGTTGTCTCTAAATTGAGCTCATTGAAGCTGCTCCAGCTCTTACAGCTGCCAGATCAATTCATAAAAACATTTAAACCCAAGTAACTTTTCCCTTTTTATGCATGTAGTTACACTTGATTTGGATGCCGGAAGGCCGTGAGGTTAAGCATTCACCGTTGTACATCTAATGGGTTCATTTATTCACTTCTGTCCAGGTGAAAAGCTCCAGGCACTGAAGGCTAAACTCCAGGAGGCCATGAAACTCCGCAGGACTGAGGAACGCCAGAAACGACAGGCGTTGTTTAAACTGGATAATGAGGAGATGTTGGAGGAAGAGGAAGAAGAGGAGGAAGAGATGACAGATGAGTCTGAAGAGGAAGAAGGCGATCATGAGGTCTGTAGGCAACATTTTTACAGAACATATGGTTTCTTGATTCTGCTGCCTCCCTCCAATGAAATGAGACTTTTTTAAGTTACTAACAGGGGAAATTGCCAAGAGTTTTTCCTAGAAGCTGAAAAATTGCTGTCGTTGGCATGTTCAGGGCTTAGATTGCCTAAAACTGAATTTATTCATATTTTCTTTTCATATTTATTTGCTTAAACAGTACCAAAACCAAATATAAGTGCATAAAAGATTCTTTCTCTTATATATCCTTGGCTCATTGCTAGCAGGGGATGATCTGAGGTCACCTGCCCAATCTGGCGTAGCATTTACCTCCTGAAAAAGGATCAGAATAGCTTGGCTGTTTCAAGTACCTCTGTGTCAGTTGTCTGAGTGGAATAGGTCCATGTAAGAGCTGTGAATGTCACTCAGCTTCATCCTCTGTGTGCTAAAATGCTTTCTTGAAAAGAATGCAAGGAAACCGACAGATCAAAAAACCTCTGCTGTGTTCGGGGATGTTTTTTAGAATGTGGAATTTCTGCTTGGTGAAGCAGAGGAGGATAATGAAGATACAGAAGAGAAACATGTTGAAGACTGTGATAAAGAAACTGACAAAGAATCAATTGATGGTGAAAAGGTGGAGAAATCTGTGCACTGTGATTCTGCTCTCAAACCACCTTCAACAGAGTCTACATTGATGCTTTTTAAGGACACCTCCTCAAAAATGGGGTAAATAAACCAGGCTTTAAAAATGCTGCCTGAGCAATTTAAAATTTACAGTGAAAATACACAGATATTCTTAAAGTACTTTTTATTAGGTGTTTTCTGGTTTGTTCCAGTAGTTATATGCGCATTCATATTTGCTTTAAAAAACTTAATGACTGTAACTTGTTCAGTGGAATAATTGAGCCACACTAGATGTATTTGTGTGCTACCTTGTTTTTTGCAATTAGGTTTGACAGACAATCATGTTCATCTTGTATATACTGACAAATCCATTTTATTTAATGAATTGCAGGTATTCTCTTCCTGATGAGAAACTTGAAATGGAAGAAGCTGCAGACAAAGGACCTACCAAGTTAGGTAAAGTAGAACTATTTTGGTAACTAGCACTGTTTTCTTTCACATGGCATACACAGAAGCTTCTTTTTGACATGGTATTTGATGTCTTTGTTATTTCATCACCTGTATGATTATACAGGATGATTATAAAAGTTTAGACTGGCAAAAAAATGGGAGGGCTTGAAAAAACTAGAGGAGAATAAAGTTCAGAATAATACTGGAAAACGTAGAAACAGTCAGGAATGAATAGGATGAAATTCAGTAAAAAGTGTAATATGCATTCTTTGAAGGAAAAATCCAACATGAGCATGGCAGGGGGGTTGGAACTAGATGATCTCTAGGTCCTTTCCAACCCTAAGGATTCTATGATTCTATAAAAGTGAACTTCTAGCAAGGTGTCAGTGTGGCAAAATAGTATCTTGAAGTTTTACTGGATCACAAAAGTTAAGCGCTGTATTAATACTTTTTTTCCAGAGGATGATGATTCCTTTTCCCTACCAACACTAGCAAAAGAGAATAGCCATAACAGCAGCTTTGAGTTGATTGGCTCCATGATTCCATCATATCAGCCCTGTAACAAGCAGGCATCACGTGGAGGGAACTTCTTATCTGCAGCAGGAGGTTTCAGGTCGCCTTCCCCAGGTTTTTTCAAAACAAGCTTTATCAGCTCTGCTTCCAAGGTAAGCTTCTGAGGCCTATTCCTATCATATATTTACTCAATGGGTAGTGAATAAATGTATTTTATTGTGCCTGTCGGATCTATCAAAGAAAATAATACCAGAAGGCAGCATCTAGCCAAATACTTTTATGTGTGAATAAGGTTTCAGGAAAGCAAACTGTCCCTGGACTTTAAAATATCTCTGCACTGAAAAGGATAAAAATGACAATTATAGAAACTTATATTCTAAAACATCATAGGAAAGATGCTGTTAATCTGGTTTTTATATCTAAAATATGTACATTGTAAATACTTTTTAAGCATATTTACATGGACTACACAACAGTGAACTCCTATGATTTATCAGAGCAGTCTGGACATACCTGATTCCTGCCTGGTGTTAATCCTTTAAAATAGTTTAAATGTTTTATCCCATTTTTGCTTTTGAATTCTAGGCTTGCAAGACAAATTACTTGTATATTTGTATATTCCTTTGACTAGAGCTCAGGAAAGACGTCTGAGCCTTCTCTTCCCATAGAAGATTCCCAGGATCTGTATAATGCCTCTCCTGAGCCAAAAAGTTTATTTCCAGGGGCTGGGGAGTCACAGTTCCAGTTTTCTCTTGAAGATGACACTCAGAGCCAGCTGCTTGATGCAGATGGGTAAGTAATAGCTGTGTAAAGCATGGCGTTTTGTGCCCTTTAACATATAACATAGAAATAAGACATACAGACCAGCAGGATCTAACTACAGCCTTTCTTTCAGGTTTTTGAATGTTGGACAACACAGGAATAAATACCAGTCCTCCAAGCATCAGCTGCCTCTGGCTAGTATGGATGAGAATGCGATGGATGCCAATATGGATGAGTTACTGGATTTGTGTTCTGGGAAGTTTAGCAGTCAAGCTGAACACGTGCCAAATACCAGCAGCAACAAAAAGCAGAACATGGAGGAATTGCTCAATCTTTGTTCAGGAAAATTCGTGTCTCAGAGTATGTCTTGAATTCTGTTTTCAGCTTTGCTGATTACTTGATTTACGAGCTTTATGATAAGGAACTAAGGCCGAATGCGAAACTTCTGAGAGCATTAACAATCACTCCCCTTTGTGGGACCATGCTGTTATTTCTAGGATGCTCTCTGATATTGAGGAGTAGAACTATACCTGTCTGATAAGTTGCCATCTTATTAATTTTTGTAGCAGGTTCCCCAACATGGGCATCATCAGTATCTTCCAAGGCAGAAAAAGACAGTGACATAGAAGATCCAATGGCAGAAGCTCTAGCACTTTGTTCAGGCTCCTTTCCCACAGACAGGTTAGCATTGTTCTTCCTAAAATCTACAAAAGCTTGTAGTGGTACTTGCCGCATTTCACTCTTAATGTGTTTTCATGTTCAACTTTGAAGTGCTGTAAGCAACAGTGTGGTCTGTCTTGGAGGTGAAGGGGAGGAATAGTGCAAATTGCTTGACAATCACTCTCTAAATTGGCAGCATGTACCATTTCCCACAGCTACTGTGAAGGGAAATTCTGCTTTGTCTTTCAGTGATAGTAAGAAGTATTGAATAACTTCCCTCAAACTGAGAAAACATTGTTAGAAAGTAGGACTTTTGGATTCTGTTCTGGGCTGTTGCCAAGCTGCTGAAACCATAACCAAATCTAAGTTGGATACTTGCGGGTTTTTTTCCACTGATAAACTAGAAAGGCGTATGGCTGCCTAACAAAAGAATAATGAGGCTTAACAAATGGGAATGCTAGAGGAATGGAAGAGGAATTTTAGACGGGGACGAACTCAGAAATTAGTACTTGTCCCATGGTTTCTGCAACTGAAGACCTGAGGTCTTAGAACATCAGTTCTAGTGGGGATTTGGGGCACTTAAAGCTTAATGCTGTTGAGAGACTGTAGCTCTTTGAGCACTCGCAGGTAGTGCAGCTGTTGGCAGCAGTTGAAACTTTGCCTTGAATGATTGCAAAAGCCATCATTGGAGGTGAAATTAAAATGTGTATTTTTTTCATTTACTTTTCCCTTAGGGAAGAGGAAGATGAAGAAGAGCAAGAAGAACTCGGTGGCTTTCGGCTTTTAACAGATGACAATGTGTTTGAAAGTGAAGAGGTATGCACTGATGGAGCAAGGCAAGCTGCTGCAGCATTCTGCCTAAGAGAATTCCATTTATCTCCTTAGTTTTTTAATTATAACCATCAACACAAAGTATTGATACTTCCATATCAAGCAGCTGAGGGTATTTTAAGAGTAATGTTTGGATCATTTTAAAAGTCTTCTTAATATTATGGTATAATGGATGAAGCATTGTAGCATAGCAAATCCCCTCAAAAATCTCTGCTGGTTTAGTCTGTGTTATTGATTGAAGAGCAAAAGAAGCTGGCGTTACAAAGCAGTCCACTTTCAGAAATCTATCAGTTCCTGAAAACTCTCTTTGACAGGATGAAAAAAGTGGAGACAGTGATGGTGAAGCAGCAGAAACAAGTGATGAAGAAGAACAATTGCTGAGACATAGACGAAGCTTGAAGAAAAAACTGTAAATAAATCTTTTGGTATCTTAATTGCCAGACAGAATAGAATATTAATAGAACTAGGAATTTAGGCTGTAATTGCTCCATCTCAGCATTAGTAGCTAATGATTGTGTTGTCTGTGGCTGCTTTTTTTGCTTTGGTGCTGTTGCATTGAATGAGTTTAACTCTATTGCAGGTGGGTTGTAGAGGATTTCCATTCTAATTTTCGTTATAGATGGAAATCAAAAGAAAACAGTGAAAGCAGTGCATCATATTTATTTTTTTTTGTCCCAAAAAAGGGATGCAAGAGTATTGCTGTCATTCCTCATATTTTAAGATATTTATTTGTTCTAGTAAGTAAAACATCTAGTTGGCAGTTATTGCCATCCCATTTGGTTAGGCAACTGGCAAGGAATGTGGTGATGATAACTTGGAGTGCTGCATGTTGGCAGGCTGTGCATATTAGATGTTCAAGAACTAATTTTTCTCATTTAGGATATGTTTGGTTTATGTCAGAAGATAAATCTTGCTTTTAGAAGGTTTGTGTGATGACTGTTGATCTACTGAACTGGACTCAATGTTCTTTTATAGAAGACTGCAGGAATTCATGGAAGATGAGGCAGAGCTGTCGGGGAGTGATGTGGGAAGTGAGGATGAATATGATGGTGAAGACCTCAATGAATATGAAGAAGAGGTTATTGATGAGGAACTCCCTAATGAAGAAGAATTAGAAAACCAAGTACAGAAATTACACATGTCAGTGACAGTATTAGCATATATTTTTGTGTGGAGTCATGGATGGCTCTCGGATTATCATCTGGATTAACCTCTCCTCCCTTTCTCTGGTGTTGACAGGAAGGCAGTACTAGATGATGACAAGCGCCAGTTACGCCTGTACCAGGAGAGATACCTCATTGATGGTGACCTGCATAGCGATGGCCCTGGCAGGATGAGGAGATTCCGATGGAAAAACATAGGTGCCTTTCTAATCCATATTTAATAGATGGGGGAGAAAGATTGGGAAGAGTGTGTGTGTAGATGAAATAGCTCTCAGTAGTCCTCCGGAAGTAAATAAGGTCTTTCAGAAATGAACTAAGGGGATGATGTCTGGTTTTGGTTTTTCTTTTTTTGTGTTTTTATGTATTTTATGCCTGTTTTAAAATTAATGGGTTTGGGTTTTTTTTCTTTGTCCAGATTATGCTTCACAGATTGACTTGTTCCAGAGGGACTCAGATAATGATGATGAAAATGAACAATTTGATGACACAGAAGTGAAATGGAGGAAAGAGCGATTTGAACGAGAGCAGTGGCTTCGTGAGCAGGTATTAGTTACCTTCAAGAAAGGCATCTTGCTTAGTGTTTATACCATAGCTAGATGTGAAATTGCTAGCTCCTCAAGTTTAAACTCCAGAAACAATACTGTTCCTAAATGTATCTTTGAATTCATCGTGGATTCTACTCTTCTGCAAGTATTGTACAAAGAGAAATGAATTCAGAAGGGAGAGGCCAAACAAATATGCTCTGAAACAAGTCAGCTTCAAAGCTGGACTAAATCTGCTCTCTGCCTCTTCAAGTTTTGGAGGTTTCAGTATTAGGTCAGATTCATCAGCTGAATGTGATGCTACAGTTTTGTTGTTCACGAATAGACTGAGATGATAAAGTGTCTAAGAAATTGCAATACATTCTTACAGTACAAAGTAAGTAAAAATGAGTATATATAATGAGAAGATTTGGTCTACTTTAAATACCAAATGAAATGTTTGTTCTTAAGATGAACTTTTACAACTTTACAAGGTGTTTTCTGTCTGCTACAGAAGGAAAAATATAAAGAGCAGGAGGAAGAGGAAGAAATAGGTGAAGACAGCCAATTCATGAAGCTAGCAAAAAAAGTTACTGCTAAGTCCCTACAGAAGAAAGGTAAGCTTACTTTTTATTGAAGTGACAATCAAACAAGAGAAAAAGTTCAACTTTTGGTCAGCACTTGTGGTCTCCAGGGATCAGAAAACTTGTGTCTGGTTTTCTTATACCAGTCCAAGCTCAAATCTTCCAGAACTAGAAAAGCTGAAGGCATAAAAGTATTGAAAATATGCAGCTGCAAGGTGGGTGATAATTGTATGCATTTACATCATAAAACATTATATTTCTTCTTGAAACAAATGTTGTAGAATGGAAATACATCTCTGTTTAGTCTTCCCTTGCTTGCCTTTAAGTTGCAGAGAAGTGGACTGCTAGTGACATACAGCCTAGCAGTTTCTCCAAATACCTGTGACTTAAGGAAACACTGTGTAATGCAGTGAAGGCAAATTTAAGTTTTCCTTGGTCGTGGCAAAAACATGACTCGAGAAAAGCTGTTTCCAGACCAAATTTTCCCTTCTGACTGATAGAACTAATTGCCAGTCATCTGTTGTATGGCTCATAGTAAAATTTGATGTAAATTCCCACACACACTTACTGTCTGTTGTCAATTTTTCAGTTTGATATAAAACTACAGCCTTTCAAATGAAGTTCAGAGTGTAACATTTTCCTCTCTGTCTCTCTTAGCAAGCCCAGCAGTAGTGGCACAAGACACAACACTGTTACCCAGGAACCCCTTTGAAGCATTCAGACCAGCCAGTGATGTCCAGGTTGGTGATGGTTCTGCAGAATGGTATTTCCAAACCACATCTGTAGAACACAGCAGTCAGCTGCCCCGAGGTTCTGGTCATTCCTGGTTTGCATAGTAGGGAGTAGGTTTTCTATTAAGAGTAGCCTACTAGTAACTTTTGCTCATGTGAGTGGTTTAACACAGCATTTCTTTGTTCTTCAGATAAAAAGCGGGTCTCTCTTGAACAGACCTAAAGCTGTCCTTCAGAAACTAGCAGCAATGTCAGATCTTAATCCAAACACACCTCGAAATTCAAGGAATTTTGTCTTTCATACGCTTTCCCCAGACAAGAGTGAAGAGGCAAAGGAGAAATCCAGACTTCAGGTAAAGATTGGTGTGGAATGTGCTGCCAGTTGTGTAGATCATCTGAACGTACAGGCACAAAGCACTTGCCAAGCAGTTAAGAGCATTGCTGTTTTAAATATTCTGATTTCCTAGTGTGTGCTTTCATACCAAATGATTCTCTCATAATTCAGAATTTAAACTTTGAGGATTTTATATATTCTAATCTATCTTATTGCAGGTGAAGAAAAGGGGTCCTTCTGCAGTAATAACACCTCTGGCCAAACGGTCTAAGGTGGACAGCACAGAGGAAACAAGTCAAAGCCGAAGCATATTCCAATACTTGGAGAGCTGAGTATTCCTGTTTAGGGCCAGAGGTTGTATCTGGTCTCTTTGCCAGCTGTGGTTTGTTTTGCCAATCTGCCAGCAGCTGTCAGGAAGGTAAACAAGTTGCTGTATGCTCTTGAGCTGTCACTTAGTTCACAAATTCCAGTTATTTCCGGGGAATGGTCTTGTTTATTCCCTTTTTTCTCAGTTCTCTGTGGCCAATGAGAGCACAAAATCCGTGCTTGGCTTGGAGTGAAATGCTGACTTGGTCTTTCCCAAGCATTAAGGAAACTTTTACACTACTTTTACTGTCCTCACAATCTCACACTTTTCAGTGGTATCAGTTCCATCTGAAAATACCATTTGCATGGCAGGTATGATGCAGAAATGCTGCTGTTTGCTTAAAGCACAGATGAAGGAGGTATTTCTGCAATTTGGGGTAAGAAAAAGCAGTGTTAACTGTGGCAGGACATATGTTGTTTACACGCACAGTATGAAGCTGCCTATGGCTTCCTCCAGTGTCTTATTTTCTCTAATGCTAAGCATGTGTTAGCTTGATGTTTTAAGAAGCACTAATTTATATTTGAAATGTATACTTTTAAAAAAGGTCCCAGTCTTTTATGAGGCAGTTTAATAATGAATTCTTTCCAAGTTTTTATTCCTGTTTATATTCATACATGTGTGTATGTGTGCGAAGAGGGAAGAATGTGAATAATGTGGGAGAGGAAAAGGAGGTATGTCGGGGGGAGGTATTTTCTTTGTGGGGGGAGCTGGTTGGTTTGTTTTGCCCAACTGAAGGCTCTTAAATCATCCATTCCTGCTGCACTCATCCAAGAGAAATCATCCATTTCCGGACAGCTAGTAGTGAATGGCCTTCTCTTGAATGAGGAAATTAGATAAGGACCCTTCCACAGCTATTCTAAAGAAGAAAGAAACCCAAGACAGAATATAAAGCATTTCTGACCTTTCTGGTTACATATTGAATGTGTTAAAGTAGGGACCAGATAATAGTAGTAGTCCTCTCTGTAAGACATCTTTAGGACTTGATGTCACAAACTGAGGTTGGTGACTGTTGGATAAGTATCCTGAACTGTAAATTTTGTACCATCATACACTTGGTGTGCTTCATGTAAAATATCTTACTGTATATTATGTTTATAAAGAATTATGGTACAAATCAGAGTGCAACTTTACAATAAAACCTGGTTTTAATTTTGATTGAGGCAGTTGGAATTAATTTACAGGATTTCACTTGATTGTATGTATGAGGCTTTCTTCCCCCAAATTGTTTGTCTATCTCTGTCTCTTCTAGGCTTTTGGGGGCTTTTTTTTCTTCATTGCTGCTTTTCTTTTGTAGCCACAACTAAGTCCTTCTCTAGGAACAGCTGCACCAATATTGGAATACAACAAAAACACATCCCTGCCATGTTTATTGGAGGGTCAATTCTCAATTCCTTCCTAGTATGCAAGCCACTTAAGTTTACATAAAATTCTTCGCCTTAAGAATGTTTCTTTTAACTGCTTCAGTAGTTTTGGTTTTGTTAATTCCTAGACAGAGCTTCCTTTATCATTGGCTTGCGGTTTCTTTCAGTTCCTTCTAGCAGTTCTAATAATTAGTGTAACCTGGATTTGGGGGGGGAAGGTTTAGGGAAGAGAATGAAGGAGGAAAGGTCATTTATTAGATGTTTCTTGAAGAACACCATAACTGGTAGAAGGTATCTGAATATCCAGTTATTTCTCTATCATGATGTTTGCACTGGTTTGTAAGTTATGCTAATTTAGCACAGATTTATTGGGCAGTAACATTTGAAGCTGCAATTCAGCATCTCTTAATTTTGTTAGTAATACCTGCCACTAGAGAGCAGCAAGAGAATGCTCTTCCTCAAGCAAAAGGGGAAGGAAGAGTGAGTAAAGCTTAAGCTATACCCTTGACTGAAGGGGAAATACTTACAAGTTTTCCGTGCTCTATGGCATTGCAAAGGATTAAATTTATATAGACTTGTAATTGCTGCATTTTGCAGTATAAAATAGTATGTGATGAGTACCTTTAGAAGGTTGGCTTTGTCCAAGTGGTCTTGTTGCCCTCTCCTCAGCAAAGGCTAGCACAGTGATGGTATTTGTTTTGCTTTCCCTTTAGAATTTTCCCTTCAAAATGTGTTTTGTTTCAGAACCAATAGCAGAAAAATAGTGTTGGGCTTGAAGAGCTTATAAATAGAAATAAATAGAATGAGAAGATTTTTGGGTACTGCTCAGAGTAGATGTTTCTTCCACAACAGCCTTTTGGTGGTTTGGGGTTTGTGAAATGCTGGTAAGCACTGCATTGCACACCAGAAATTACTTGCATGGGAGTATATTCCATGCTGTGTTCCAGTGGTAGGAAGCCAGGGGCAGGGTCTGTAGGAGCGGAAATCTCAGTAGCAGGAGGGATTGGTGCTGCTGATGCTTATTGTGCCAGACTCCATCTTCCCCCCAGGGATGAGCACTGTGGGTTTTGTCCTGGCCCTTGCTGCTGAACTGCTCCCATCCATCTCATCACTCCGGCCAGCTCTTCCAGGGCTGCCCCTGCCCCACCTCCTGTCTGGCACATTAACTCAGCTTTGGCTTCTCATTTTCAGGTATTGATTCTGCTCGCCCCTCCTGGCACTGCGATGATGCCGCTGTGCTAACAGGAAGAAAAATCCCCCCTGTTGCTGCTGGAAGTGCCAAGAGTGGTCTGGGGTTGATAGGAGGGACTGCCTGAGGGTCGAGGCACAGAGGGGTGAGATGTGGATAAGGTTCCTGCACTCAGCCTTAGGACAGTGGTGCATTTCAACCTGTACAGAAATGGCCTCTGTGGGGCTGTCCTGGGCTGAATGAAGAGCTCCTTTCCACTTAATTTGCTGCTTTTCCCTTCTAATTGCAGTTACAGCTGAGAGTTGGGACTGGTGCTGTTTGGTTTTGGCTTTGCAGGAGATGCAGAAGTGGCTGCATCTTTGTAGGTCACCAGGTTTTCACCTGAGTTAGGCAGCTGTAATAATCACATGCCTCTGTGCCTCAGTTTCCCTTTCGTGCATGAGGGATGAGAAGAACAAAGCCTTTTGGATCTGAGCTCTGATCCTAGACTCACTGCCTTGATGAGAGGAGTGCTGCTAAACTAAGTATGCACTATTACTTGCTGAGTGTGCAGAGAGAATGAGCTCTTAGGAACCTAAATGATAGTGAAGTTCTCCTTTAATTTGTTATTAATCAGAGGAAGGGACGGCCTTTGGTCTGTGTTAAAGGTTAACATTGCAGACACGTTTATAATCATAGCTTTCACTACCGCATAGCTCCTCAGGGGCTCAAGGCAGTCACTGAATTATGTTTTCTTCCCCTTATGTTGTTCTTTTTTTTTTTTCCCTTTTTGCCAAGAGACTGAAAGGGGGAGAGAAAAAAAACTATTTGTTTGTCTTGTCTAATTTAATTTATGTTATTTATCAAATAGACAGGTTATTTGGGAAACCAGATGGACCCAGGCTAAAATCATCTGTATTTCCAACACGTGAAAAATTATCTCGGAGTGGACACATGAAAAGGAGTGTGCTGTATGTTTTGTGTGCACTTATCACATGAGCTTCTGCATCTCATCTGTCCTGGACCTTTAATCACTCGTCCCAGACCCAAGTGTGTGGGTTAAAGGACAAAAAGACCCTCAGGCACCCTCCAAGTGTGGGGCAGGGAGGGTGTCTTCTAGAGCAGCCGTGTCACAATTATTTATCTTCTCTGGCTCTCACCCTGCTGGTAAGTTGGTGCATCTTTTCCCCAGGAGTGATGAATAGGGTCCTTTTTGGGGCTCATGAAAACATCTTTAGCATGCACTTGGATTTGGAATGGAGCTGGTGCTGGTTTCAGTATCTGTTTCTTTTCTTTTGGTCCTCCATTCTTAAAGAAGGAAACACAGAAAACAGCAGCAGAACCAGGCAGGAATGGCTTTAGTCTGCCTGAAATGGAGTAGGTAATACAAGAAGTGCAGAAATACAGCACAATTTAGTAAAAAAACAAGATCTGCCTGTTTTCTGCCATATGAAGGAAAAGGTAACAGCAGACAGCGAAAACAACCTGTCCTGCAGGACTAATGTTGCCTCATGCGATGGCAGAGCTGGTGTGGAGGACGCCTGGGCCCCTCTGGCCATTGCTCCTGCTCGGTCACCCTGCCAGGGCAGAGCTTGTGGAATGGTTTGGGTTGGAAACGACCTTCAGATCATCTAGTTCCAATCACTGCCATGGAGCTTGGGGCCTGCTGGACAGGGGTGAGGGGTCCTGCATGAGTGGGATACCCCAACTCCTGCTTTATCACTGAGAGCTGAGCTTGGAGCAGGCTCCCCTCACTGGATTGCCCAGCAGCTCCTGCCATGGAAACTAGCTCTGTCTGAGGCTTACAGCAGAATTGGGTTTATTAGGTAACCTGTAAAGCAAAAGTTCCATTCTCTATTAACTACTAGTCATTAATATTAACTATAACATTGCATATGCTCCATGTGGACAGATGTTCAGTCCTTGGGGATTAGTATTTTGTCTTGTAGCATCCAGAAGCCCAATTTATGGCTAACTCCAGCTATGCTTCTCCAGGCAGCAGAGATCTAAACCAGCTGTAATTAAAGAAAATGACATAAAAGATTGCAGCGAGGGGGAGGGTGAGAAGCAAATCTTGCAGCTTTGCAAGAGATTAATTTCATTTTTAGCTAATATTTTTTCTTCTGCTCCTCAAGGCTGTTTTCATGCAACATGCTCTGTGCTGCTTCCCTTCCACTGGCCTATTGATTTTCAATAGTTGATGATGCTTGTGCATGTGATGATGGGGGATCAGTATCTGAGAGGTGTGTTCCCTTTGCATGGTAAGATGTGCACCCTTCACATGTCCTCATGTTCACCCAGCACCCCAAAAGCCACTTGCAGCATCTAAGCTATGATAACAGCTCCTGAGGTGTCGCTGCCACTGCCTGACTGCATCCCCTTTTGCTGGAAAGGGGAAAGAAGAGGAAAGAAAAGATTAGATGGGGTCAATGCAGCTGGCGGAGATCCCCCCCAACCATCTGCAGGGAGCAAAAGCAGGGCTGGAGGAGCTGGATTTTTGATACTCATCAGCCAGAACCAAAGCCCCAAACCCTATAGAATTCTGGAGCGGCTGGGATTTGTCCATGGCTCCTGTTAAAAGGGGGTGAGTGATGCTGCTGTTGTCTCCAGTTTCAATGGGAACTGGAGATGTCAAACCCCATTGTGGTGCATCATTCCTATTCCTACCCTACCTCCCTGTTCCACTTCCATCTCTCCATCTGCAACAGGCCTAAAAGCAGGGCTGTAGCCTGACTTGCTCTGCTTCCTGTCAGCCCTTTGGCTTCAGTGAGATCCCGTCTGGGGTCTGGTGAGGAGATGTCCCTCCAGGATCACTTTCCTGCTGCAGAGCCCGGCTGGGGCTGCACTGGGGTCTGGTTTTGCCACCTGGGCTGCTCTTCCCTTGCCCTCTGCTCCCCAGGCAGGCTCAGCCCCTGAGCCTCTCCCAGGCAGGGAGCAGGGTGAGCATCGCTTTGGCACTTCCCCGTGTCCCCCCCCGCCCCTTCCCCAAGTCCAATGAATAAATCATTGTTTTATTAAGGAGAAGCAGCTGCTTTTTTCTGCCTTTTTTTCCTGACACCCCATCCATACCCACGCGAGCCCTTTGGCACATGCTCAAACGCCAAAAGCCCCATTGAGGGCCCCTGAAGCATAGCAATTGATACACAGAGATCCCCAAATCCTATTCAGGGGCCGGCTTTTCTGCACGAGCAGCCTCTAAACAGCTAATTCACTGCTCTTTTTGTCGCTGGGGTTAAGTGGTTAAGTGTGTGTGGATCCCATAAAAGGCCTTTACTCCATGAAAAGCTATATTTACATTGTAATCACCAAAGAACTGTTTAGGCAGTCAATAGTGGGGCAGGCATGGTGGGGGCTCGCCGGGTGCCCCTCACCTCTCCTGCTGATCCCCCTGGAGCAGGACTTTTGTGGGATTATGTCCCTCTCACCAGCTGCCAGGAGCTGATGCTCTTTGTCTTGGTGTAGAGTTGGGGCCAGCCCAAGCACCCGACCCATGGCGCATCCCTGCCTCAGCATCCTGCATCCCGGTGGCCCAGGCATCCCCTGTGGGGACAGCACCTCCTGGTCCTGCACATCGTGGCCATGGCCAGCACAGGGCAGGACCCCAATCCCACATAAAGGAACCCCATCATTAATTAACCACCCATCATTATGAGGCAGGTCCTCCCCAGTACCCCTGTGTGTGAAGTGCGAGCTCAAATTCTATCACTTTAACAAGATTAATTGAGCACAGCAAAGAATGGCAAAAGCTAAATTAATTTACCAAGAGCAAGGCGAGGGCTTCCCTTTCCACCAGGAGCAATTTCCATGTAATCAATTAGATGATGTTCCAACTGATATCCCCGTCGGGGAACGCGCCTGCTCTCCCCACACGGGTGTGAATATTCATAATGGCTACACTGCGAGAGTAAATACAGGAGAAATCCCCCCATGTTCCCCTGCGAGCCCCTGTGGGGTTTGCTCAGGAGGGAATAGCACTGGAGTGGCCAGTGGAAATGGGATGCTGCATCCCACCAGGCACAGGGATGGCGATGGGAGTGATGATGAGGATGAAGATAGGGATGGGGATGCTTCTGCCATCAGTCACATGCCAGCAGAGCTCCCTATTGGGGAGCAATTGCAAACCACACCGGTCCCATTGCAAACCGCACGGAGCGAACTGGCTGCAGCCCCTGGGACACTGCCACCAGCCACTGGGTGCTGGAGCAGCAGTGCCAAGAGCTGCAGGGGATGCGTGTGCCGGCTCTGGGTGCTCCCTTCCCTGCTGTGTTTGTCTTGTCTGCGCCTGAGAAATGGAAATGAAAGTGGTTTTATAATCATCAATTACACACCGGGACCTGTGCGGTGCCTCCTGTGAGCTGTGTGATGGAACGAGTTTAAAAGTGTTTTACTGCACCCTCCAGCCCTATGGGAATTGTAATTACGAGGCTGAACAGGCCAGTTGAGCAGAGGAGGTGATTTTCCCCAGTGGGCAAAACACCCCCATGGATGGGGCTCTTGATTCCAGGATGGCCTGAAGGAGCATTCTCCTTTGATAGGGCTGGGACATGGGTGCCTGGTGCGCTGTGAGTCCTGTGCCATGCACCATGGCCCTTTCCAGTGTCACCCTCTGCACTGGTGCATTGCTGGATCCCATGTCCCAGCAACTGCATCACTGCAGGGTTTTGTTTCCCCTCTGGTTTGGCTCCCGCCTGGGTCTTTCAAAGGCTCTGGAGCAGCAGTGACTCCCTTCCTCCCCTGGCCAGAGCACATTGTTCACATTAGAGCCTAAGTGAAAGGATATTGTTGGTTCCTGTTCGGAGATAATAACCTCAGTAGCGGAGGGAATTTCACCCATGCAGAGAGCATTTGCCAGGCTGTTCCCGGCAGGAAAGCCCTTTGCTGGGGTCTGTCTCGCTAGGATGATGGCTGATGGGAAAGGACCCACTGGGAAGCAGGGGTTTATCTTGGCATCCTGCTCTAATTGCTGAAAACTCTGCTTTCTGACCTCAAAAATGTGCTACTGCTCCTCATCCAGCACAGGGCACCTGCAGAGCCCAGGATTAGCATGGAAAAGCACCGGCTGCCAGCCGCCCGCTCTGCTATCCCTAAGGAAAAGTGCTCCTGTTCCAAAATACCCACAGGATTTTGGGTTGCCTTCTTGTTTTCCATCCCCTTGCCTTCTCTCTTAGGGAAATCTAAACCCCTCACCCTGCCATGGGAAGGAAAGGATCCATCCCTCAGAGCCAGACCCGCAGGATGCAGAGCCTGGGCACCACTGTCCCACCCAGCTGCAATGTGGGCAGGCGTCTAATTGTACCCTCGGAATTCCACGTTTTCAGCCGGTTTTGCTCGGATTGAATTCTCGCAGATGTTTGGGCTTGTCCCGGGTGAAGCTTGCTCAAAGTTCTCCACTGGAGCAGTTTCCACATCACAAAGTTCTCTGTGCAATCAAACATTTCATTTCCACCAATGCAATATAAGATGATTCCTTCAGGTTAGAATCTGCTACAGTTCTTAATCAAAGCAGGGCAGCTGAAACAAAGCCCTTTATTGAATGTTGTGACAAAGGGATAAATTAAAGCATTTATGGAATGCATCAGATTCATGTCCAAGACTGAAATTTCAAAATCCTGAAGTTTTCCTGCATTACGAGGTCCAAATGCGGAGCTCTTCTGTTTCAGGACAAGTGTGCAGCAGTTGGGGTGCAGGAGGTTGTGCTGCCGTGACTGTTTCATCCACGGGGATGATCCCATCACTGCCAAGAGGTCTGTGCAGCAGGATGGGGACCAGCACAGGACAAGGATCATGCTGGCACGGAGTGTTTGCTGTGTAGGTCCTGTTCCACCAGCTCTTTTCAATTAAACACATCAGCCCCTTCCAAATTACTTACACCTGCCCTTCCTGAGGGGAGGCTCATTGCAGTGGCTTGTTTTGCTTGAAATGGTTAGGTTTTGGTGAGGGCAACAGCACGCCCAAACACACACTGAGCCATAATCCGTAATTTGTGGGTGTTTCTGCCTTTATTATATTATTATTGTATTATTTATTATATTTTTATTTGGATTATTTATTATTATAGTAGTGGAAGCATTGCCCCATCCCTGGCAGTGTTCAAGGCCAGGTTGGATGGAACTTGGAGCAAGCTGCTCCAGTGGAAGGTGCCCTTGCCCGTGGCAGGGGTTGGAGCTGGATGAGCTTTAAGGTCCCTTCAACCCAAACCATGCCATGATTCTACTATTTGCCAGCTGGGAGCCCCCTGCCCTGGGCTGGGGATGTGGCCCATGGCCAGAGCAATCACAGGGACCCAGAGGCAGGGTCCTGCAGCACAGGGAAGTGACTCCATGGGCAGAGCCACCGCCGAGGCAGTGAGCTCCTGTCTTTCCCCCTTCCTCTCCATTTCCCAAACAATCTCCTAACCAGTTTTCTGTCCGGCGTTTATCAGTGATTCACAGGCCAAGAGGAAAGGGTGATTTTTCGGGCCCTGCTCTGATGGAAGGGGTGCAGCCGGCATCGATATTCCCCTTTTGTAGCTCAGCAGCGGCTGAACCCCAGAGGAAACGCCTGCAGGACAGCAGCTCCGCACATCTCCCCGAACAGGATAAAGCCCTTTCTGGGGAGGTGGGGAAAGCAAAGAGGAAGGAGGCTGCTCCCCGGCTCGGTGATAGGGTCAATCCACCCTCAGGTGATGCCACCCTCGGGTGATGGGGCCCTGTGTCACCATCCCCAACGGCTCATCCCTCCCTCACCTCCCTGCTGGGCTCCCCATGCCTTCCTCCACTTCCTCCTCTTCCTCCCCCTGGTGCATCCCAAGGGCTGATCCTCGGGGGTGCAGGCTCTGACCTCCAGTCCTGTGGGAAGAGTCTGCAGGATTCCCGGTTCCTCTGAAATCCAATCTGGCTGCAGATTCCTGGCATTTTTCACCAAATCCAGTGCATCTGTCACCGCCTTTGATTCAGATTGAAATAAGATTTGTTTTACAGGTAGAGCAGGCACCAGCCCAGATCCTGGGGCTGCAGAACCTGTGGGAAATACAGACGATGGGATGCTGCATGTGAGGGCACCCCATGATGGGATGGGGACAGGGATGAAGGTGGAATGGGGCCAGGCTGGCAGTGATGCTCAGCTCCTGCTTTGCACCTCAAAGCCAGTGTCTTTGCCAGCCCATCCCTGGAGAGGAGCAGGAGCACTTGCACAGCCTGGGGACGCTTTCCTTTTCCTCAGCCTACAAGATGGCCAAGATCTATGAAAATAAGAGCACCGTTTTTAAATGTAGTGAGGCCAAGAGGACGAATCCTTTAGAGCACCCTCCCCTCTCCATCAGGAGGACCTGCCAGTGCTCCTGACATGAGGTTTTCCAGCCCCAACCCTGCAACGCAATGGTCTCAGTGGCTCCTGTTCCCACCAGGAACATCAGACCCAAAGCCCTGGCCATGCAATGCCACTCACAGCCCGTGATGTGCCACGGCCACGAACCCTGCACCCATCCATCCTCCATCAGCATCCCCTATGGCCACGTCTTCACGCAGCTGACCCAATGCTCAGCCCCGCTGAGCAGCGCTGCTCCCACCCAGCCACCAGCTCCCTGGGCCGCTCCTTTGTGTCCCCCCCTTTGCCTTTACCCGAATGTGTTCACAATTAGAGGGGAGTCAGCGGCGGGGCAGCAGCGCTGGGGTCAGGACGCTGTTTGCTTTCATTTCCCTGGGAGCTTTTTGGGAGCTTTCCCTCCTCCGTTATTGGACTCAGCTGAGCCGCTGGGGAGCCGCGTGTGCTGCGGGGCACTTCCCTCCTCTGGCGTTTCCTTTTATTGCAGGGCTTCACCCTTAACTCTTTCGGCACGGGTGCAGCGAGGACAAACGCTGAGCCCAAGGGAGGGTGCCAGGGACCTGATCTGGTGCAGGAGTCTGGTGCCTTCTGGCTTGGCTCCGGGAGGTCACCCTGGACCCCTCTGAGCGCCGAGGTGCACGGTGCTCGTCTCGCCCGGGATCCAGCCCTGGAGCCCCGGGGCCTGCCTCAGTCTGCTCAAATGGTTTTTAATTTCCTGGAGGGAGAGCTTTTGATTTATTTCTGGAACAAAGCAGGGGAAGGAAACGGGAGGGGAAGAGGACTCAAATCCATCACTAAGCCCCCTCTACCTCCAAACCTTCCCTCTCCTCCTGCCCCCAAAGGGATCAGCCCAGCCGCCCCCATGTCCCCTCTCTCCTGTACCATAGGTTGGGGCTCCTCACAGCCATCCCCCCCGGCAGTGTCCATGGGGCAGCTGGCTCGCAGGGAACCGGAGCTGTTTTCATTGTGAGCAGCAAACCCCTCTGGTCTCCACCAGATCCCAGTTCGGGGGTGCTGGCCGGAACCTGAGCTGCACCAGTAAAACCAATGCCAGCGAGACAGACTCCTGTGAACGCTGCTCCTGGATCCCTCCATGACCCTGGCACCAACGCGGCTCCTGCCATGGCTTCGGGGAGGTTCCCACCGGCACCAATGGAGCCAGAGCCAGCGCAGGTTGGAGCTGGCTCCTGCACATCCGCACCCATTAGCCCCACCGGAATCCCTGGGGATGAGTAAAGCAGAGAGAGGAGCAAACCCCAGGAGCCAGACTTCAGTTTTCTTTTGCTTGTTGAAGTCCATGATGAAAAGGCCCCTTGCCAGACCTGCCTCCTCCCAGCCAGCCGGACAAGGTCCCCGAATGGATGGAACCTTCCTCCTTGCTCTCAGTGAGGGCTGTTTCACTTTGCTTTGAGACCAGGCCACAAACCAGCACCAAGAAGCAAACGCTCAGCTCAGGGCAAAGCGGAGCCCATTGTTTGCCCAGATTCTTTCCTGCCCATTCACAGACACGTCTGAGTTAGGTTCTGCCTTTCCTGTGTGGCAGGAAGGTTTTGTTTCTTTAATCCCCAGCTTCCCTAGGAGTGCTGCAGCCCAAGTGCCCCAGTTACAGCTCTTGTTTCTGCCCCACCGATTTCTCCTTGATGGAGGTGTTGAAGCCTTTGGGGCTGGAGCAGCCCGGCGCAGGAGAGGCTGCCTAGGGGCCTGCCAGGCAGATGGGAAGTTAAAAGAACCTATTTATCACTTATTAGCATTATTCCACTGCTCTGAACCCCTGCAACATCACGGGGGAACATCAGCTTGTGCTTCAACCCCAGTCCCACCTCCAACAATCCAGAGCTTCAGAGAGAATCCTTGTGCACTCTGAAAGCACCTTCACCCCCTCTCCTCCCACTCGGGGTGGGTGGGAGATGCTGAGCCCTTGCCTTTCGATGGGGTGGCCTTGGTCTGCAGAGCCCTTGGGATGATGGCGCTGTGCTCCCCTCAGAGCTCCCAGGGGATGCTGCTGAAGGCTACACGGGGTGGATCAAGCAGGAGGTGAGATCATCTCTGCTCAAGGCAGCTCTGGGTAACGGGGGGGGTCTGCAGCACCCCGGCTGCCCCCGCCCCGGCTCCCACCGGTCTCACCACCTTCCGCTGCGGCCCCCCCACCCCAGCACACACCCGGGCCACACAAAGCCCCGTTATCCCCTGCAGCACCCGTGGTGCTTCATGTGACCCCCCAGAGAACGCTTTGATGTCGCTGAGCCCTTCCCTTTCCCAGCGTCCGGACGCCCCGGTTCTGGGCTCTGGGCATAAAGGCCCCACTGAGCACCCAGCGCCCCCCTCGTCCTCCCGGGACCTGCTGAGGGTCACGGGACCGACGGGACGCGGGTACCCCAGGCGCTGGGATGTCAACACCCGGGTGTCCCGGCCGCGGCAGGATCAGGATGCACCCACACACCCAGCGCAAGGGGGGAAGCCGGGGGGCTCCATCCATGGCCCCCTGCAGAACCGAACCTCTTCCATCCGGGCTCACACGGGTGGGAGCTCTCCCGTTCCCAAGCAGGCAGCAGGGCTGTTCCCCACGGGATGCTGTGGGTGCGCACTGATGCACCCAGGCGGTGCCCGCAGCCCCGTTCCCCCCACCCTCAACGTGGCCGGGGGGGGCCGCGGGCGCCGTCGGAAGTGCGGCCGTGACGCGTCCCCACGCGGGGCCGCTTCCGCTCCCACCCGCGGCGGCGGCGGCGGCGGCGGCGGCAGCAGCGAACCGAGCCCCGGTGAGTGCTCGGCGGGGCGGGCGGAGCGGATGGAGGCGGGAGCGGGGCCGCGGGGCGGAGCGGGGACCCCCCGGCCGGGTGCGGGTCTGAGGGTGCAGGGGTGCCCCCACCCCGGGTTAAAGCGGTGCCCCCCACCCCTGGGCAGCGCAGGTGATGGTGCCCGTGTCCCTGGGCTCTCCCCCCTCGCCCCGCCCCGGTTCTCGCCATCCTCCCGCCGGTGCCATCCTTGCAAACAGCGATTCCAGGGCTGGGTGCTCCTGGCCTGGGCAGTGCACGCCGCAGGGGGTACCCCAAACGTTTGGGTACCCCAAACCCAGCCGTGGGGTGCAGGGCGAAGGGGATGGGACCAGGTTTGTGCTGTGCCATGGTGCATCTGCACATCCCTCCTGACAGGCTGAGAGTGGGGCTGCATCGGCCTGGAGAAGAGAAGGCTTCTGAAAGGGAGACCTGAGAGCAGCTCCAGTGCCTGAAGGGGCTGCAGGAAACCTGGAGAGGGGCTTGGGACAAGGGCCTGTAGGGACAGGCCAAGGGGAATGGCTTGAACCTGCCAGAGGGGAGACTGAGATGAGCTCTTAGGCAGAAGCTCTTCCCTGTGAGGGTGCTGAGGCGCTGGCCCAGGGTGCCCAGAGAAGCTGTGGCTGCCCCATCCCTGGCAGTGCTCAAGGCCAGGTTGGACACAGGGGCTTGGAGCTCAAACGTTGCTGGAGCAAAGTGTGCTGGCAATGCCCTCCGACAGGCACCGAGGGAAGCCGTGGAAGCCTGAGTTTGGGCTGGAGGAGAGATGGGTGGATGGGTCCCTGCTTCAGGCTTAGCATCAGGTGAAAAATCACCTCTGGATGATGTTGCCTGGGGACACATTGAGAGCAGCAGCCAAATGCCAGGAAGGGATAAGCCCATGACTTGGGTTCAGCAGCATTAAGAGAGGTAAATAAAGGGAATATTGCTCCTGCTGCAGCCGGTCAGTGCTGGTTGGGCCAGCCCGGGTACCCCCAGGCATGTTATGGCTCAGCATCTCTCTTGCCCGCAGGACACCAGCGAGATGTTTGCTGTCTGCCCTGCGGCAAATGCCCCATTCTGGCAGGGCCGGGGGGGCCCAGCGCTGGACACGGCCACCCCAGGGGCCGGGCATGGGCAGGATTCCAACTCCAACTTCGTGGGAGAGGTGTGTGACAGCAACGAGAACTGGAGCCGGGCAGCGCCGGGCCCCGCGCCGGAGGAGGGCTGCAGGCAGAGCGAAACCACGGCAAATCCATCGGATAATCTGCTGTTATTAATGCAGAGACAGATGGCCCAGGGCCAGCCTGGGGACACCCCCCTGAGCCTGGGCGCCGCGCGGCCGCAGCCCCCCGAGCAGGGGGTGCGCAGCCCCCCTGAGGGAGCGGAGGTCGGTGGGGCCGGGGGGCAAAGCGCTGGCAGCGAGGAGGCAGCCGGGGGCTATGGCAAGACCCTGAGCTCCCCCGTGGAGGACATTGGCTACGGCAGCAGCTCCCTCAGCATCGACAGCCCCGACAACACCTGCGGGAGCGCTTGGGACCCTCCTACCTCTGTCCCCATCCCCAGGAGCCCACCGCAGGCAGAGGTGTCTGAGCCTGAGCCGGGGACCCTCTTCCCGGTGCTGGCAGCGGCCGTGCAGCACCTCCAGGACAAGGAGCGCTTCAAGGAGCGGGAGAAGGAGAAGCACCACATCCAGCTGGTGATGTACCGGCGCCTGGCCCTGCTGCGCTGGATCCACGGCCTCCAGCAGAAAGTCGTGGACCAGCAGAACCGGTTGCAGGAGAGTTTCGACACCATCCTGGATAACCGCAAGGAGCTCATCCGCTGCATGCAGCACGGCCCCGTGTGCCCCACCAGCGCCGCCGCCGCCAGCCCATGAGGTGCCACTGGTGTCCTCCTGGCTGGCACGGGGCTGGCTGGTGGCATCTCCATGCTGCGTGCAATGCAGAGTGCTCCTGGGCACCAGGGCACCCACCTTGTCCTTCCCATCTCTCTCCAGTGTAGCTGAGCATCCGCAAACGTTCCCTCTGCATGGGAATTCATTTCCTTCCGCTCCATGTCCTGCTGGTCTGGGGGCCGTGTGGCTTGGACCTCAGGACCTTGGGGTTTGCTGAGCCCAGCATGATGAGGCTCATCTTTTAGATCTATTTGTGGTCCCTTGTATGAGCCCGGGACGTGTGCTGGGACAGGCGCTGCGGTGAGCCCCGTGTGCTGTCACCTCGAGGGCTTCACTGCAGCAAAGCTTTTCAATGTAAAAGAGAGCTCCACATGTGCTCGGGCACCAGCACAAGCTCACTTTATCCCCTCATCACGCTCACACCAGTGTGCATGTACAGAAACAGTGGTGTGGTGTGGGCAAGGCATCCTGAGCTGTGCCTCCGGACTAGCCCGGGTGCACTGCTTAATGAAGCACGTGTGAAAGCTTTGCAGATAAGATCTAAACTCCTGCAGAGAGATGGAGAGGGAGAAAAAACCAAACGGGTTCTGAAAAGTGACCTCAGGATGCTTAAAAATCATCAGCGGGTTCAAATGCAGCGTTCTTTTGTTTTCAGTGTTAGAGAGGAGTGAATTTCGATCTGTCCTTGCAGGCAGTGTGTGTGTGCACATCTGTCTGTCGTGGGAGATGCACATGGTGCATGGTCAGGAAGCTGCTTGCAAACTGGTGCTGTTGGTGTTTATATTAATTTATCCTTTGGAAGCAAAGAGAATCTGTTTCTAGTCTGCATTTTACCCAGTGAGGACTGTGTACGGAATACAAAGAGCTGGAGATTGCAGCGGAGGTGCTGTGTTTGTTTGCTGTATTTAACTGTTAGTAGGACATGCATTCTGTTGCTGAAGTGGATGGAGCAGCAGTGAGGTGGTTTCACTGTATGGAGGGGACCATGCCCCTGCCTGGAGCCCCTGTGCAAAGCCAGGCACTGGTTTTGTTTCTCATCTGCAAAAGGAGGGTGATGAGGAATTGCTGAGGTCCCAAACCTCTTCCTGCCCTCGCAGTGGAGCTGAGGGGTGGCTGCATCCTCACCGGGACAGGGTCCGGCCGCCGGGGCAGATCCCAGCTTCCATCGACCGCGAGATGCTGCTGCACCACAAAGAAATGGCCATGGCCAGGGCTGCACCGAGCCTTCTGCAGCCCTCACCAGGGCATAGCCAGGCTCTGCTCCTGCCCGAGCCTGGGGGTAAATTGAGATCTGCAAAACTCTGCTTCCAAAAAGGGCGTTGTGGTGGCAAGGGGCACCCTGGGCTCAAAGCGACCTGTGCTGGCCACTGCACGCGGTGCTGGGGACCACAGGGATCCGGCAGCATCGCACCCTCACTGCTTCGCCACCCTCCTGCTTGCTCGTATCCAGTGCCTGCTGCCTGTGTTGTGTTATCCCAAGCGTGTGTTCGTGGACATGTTGCACACCTTAATAAAAGCCTTGGAGGTGAAGGAGCTGAGCCCTGGGTGGATTTGTTCTTTTATGTCCCCCCCCTTTCCCTCCACAGGCATGCAGCGGGTCCATGCATGCTCCCCACAGGGTGCTGGAGTGCGCAGAGCATGGGTCATGCACAGGTCTTGGCACCCTCCTCCCATCCCTGCATCCCTGGGCACGCAGCGGTCCTGGGGTGCAGGATTGACCCTCTAACCATAGGAGAGCATGGCTTGAACTGGGGGGGGACCAGGTTCCCCAGGCACCTGAACACCCTGCCCTGTGACCCGCTAATTGGGAGGGATGGGATGGGATGGGATGGGATGGGATGGGATGGGATGGGATGGGATGGGATGGGATCGGAGCAGCTGAGGGCAGATGGGGATGGCAGATAAAAACACCTGAGTATTGACCCAAAGGTGACTTTGCCTCAGGCCTTGCAGAGATTAACGAGAGATGAAAAACCCGAAGCCGTAGCAGGGCTTTGAACCTTCCTTCACCTTCCCACCCCCCTTTCCTGCTTCTCCTGTCACAGCCTGGGAAGCTGTGGGAATTCAGGGATGCGATACCCCTCTTCCAGGCGCAGGGGCTGGGTTGGCAATTCCTGGAGGGCAGAGGGGTGGCATTTTTCTATCCTTATACTCCCTAAAGGTTCGTCCCCAGCACTCAGTGGCTTCATGCTCAGCTCCAAGGCCCATTTCCCACTGCCCATGGAGCCCGCTCTGGCAGGTTTAGGGGAACGTGAGACCTGGCAGCCCCGCAGAGAGGCCGAGGGGGTCTCTGTTGATCTTGGTCGAATGCTTTGCACAGATGATTCTTGCCAAGGTAAATATTGTGGAAATCCAGATTATTTGCTCAAGGAATGAAGGAACAACTGCGGGAGCACATCAAAGGGACGGATCTGCTCCGCAAGCAAGAGGCTTCCTCCTCGGGTATTGGGATGCTCATGCCCCCAGAGCTGCTTTGAGGTGGCCAGTGCTGATGTGCAGAATCAGCCTCACACAGAGGGATCACAACCCCAGCTCTGGATCCCAAATGAGAGTTGGGAATTAATTAAAAACCCGACCAACTGCAGGGGGAAAAACCAATGGAGACACAAACAGGCAGAGCCTGGGGGGAGCCAGGGCCCTGCTCTGCCCCCAGGCACTCACAGTCCAGGGCAGCTCCAGTGCTCAGCTCCCTCTGTGGATCGGGAACCTTTGGGATGGGTGCATTGGACAGGCACCAGCTCGGGGCTGGGATAGGGATGTACCTGAGGATGACACCGAGAGCGTCTCCATCCTCTGTATTTCCAAGCCTCCACAAATAAGAGGCTGGATTCACATCTTGCGGATGGATACCGTGAGGCTCAGGGAGATGCTCCAGATCCAAACCTCGCTCAGGTCTGCTGGGCAGACTGAGCACTGCCAGTGGGGTCTGGATGAGGCCATTGTCCCAGCAGAAGTGGGGAGCCACACTGGGGCTGGGGCTTGCGTGTGGTTGCTTTGCCTCTGGACCCGGGGGCATGCGAGTTTGAATTTCCATGCACGGCAGACAGGGCCCTTTGTTTTTAAGGTCTCCTCTGAGTTTATTGCTGTTATGGTATCAAATCCCTGTAACACTGGGCTGGTTTCACTGCGCAAAGCAACATTTGGCAGATGGTGCCTTTCTGTGCAAGTTAAAATAATAGCATTTAAAGAAAAAAATCAAGTCTTTATGAAGCTTTGGAGGGAAATATTTTACCTTGTAATGGGAATCCGTCCTAACCCTTCCCAGTGTTCTGTGGGCTTAAAAAAAAAGGCTTTAAAAATAAAATCAAATGATAACTGATGCCATCAAAGCACAAAAAAAAATGAATCATCTCAGGCCATTAACATCCAGAGATGGGACACACTTAAAGCATCCCAGGATCTCCTGCTTATTGTGTCTTGGAGACTTCCAGATCCCTGTGTTTGGTTTGCAGGAGGAAAAGGGATTTCCTTTGGTCCTGACTGGCAGAGAGAGCTCAGCCAGGGCTGCTCTGCTCACCCCAAGCGCTGCACCCAGGCAGCACCCAGGCTCTGCCCCCCCGGTCCCACCACCGCCCTCCCTCCCCTGTGCTCCCTGTACATGGAGTGAGGCTGCCCAGAGAGATGATCTCAGCCCCTATAGGATCCATATGTGCAGGTGTGCTGGGAGCACCTGCCACTGCCTGGGAGGTCCAGGAGGGTGATGGGATGCAGGGGGCTCTGTCCGGCTGCAGCACCCGAGAGCCTTTTCCATGCAGCTCCTTATCTGGCACGGAGCAGCACAGCCCGGTCCAGACAGCTGAGAAGCACGGACATGGGAGGCAACAGGGAATAGGGAAGGAATTCACTGTGGGGGTTCATTCACAGCCTGGTTTGGGTTGAGGGGACCTTAAAGCTCCTCCAGCTCCAACCCCTGCCATGGGCAGGGACCCCTTCCACTGGAGCAGCTTGCTCCAAGCCCCTGTGTCCAACCTGGCCTTGAACACTGCCAGGGATGGGGCAGCCACAGCTTCTCTGGGCACCCTGTGCCAGCGCCTCAGCACCCTCACAGGGAAGAGCTTCTGCCTAAGAGCTCATCTCAGTCTCCCCTCGGGCAGGTTCAAGCCATTCCCCTTGGCCTGTCCCTACAGGCCCTTGTCCCAAGCCCCTCTCCAGGTTTCCTGCAGCCCCTTTAGGCACTGGAGCTGCTCTCAGGTCTCCCCTTCAGGAGCCTTCTCTTCTCCAGGCTGCCCCAGCCCAGCTCTCTCAGCCTGGCTCCAGAGCAGAGCTGCTCCAGCCCTCGCAGCATCTCCATGGCCTCCTCTGGACTCTCTCCAGCAGCTCCAGGTCCCTCTTGTGCTGTTGCCCCAGAGCTGGATCAGGACTGAAGGGGGGGCTCCCCAGCGCACAGCAAAGGAGCAGGATCCCCTCCCTTGATAATGGCCACATCTCTTACACTTGGGCTGCGCTGCCCGAGCCAGAGCCAAACTGCACCAGGACATGACCCCCCCGGCCAAGCAGCCCAGCACAGCCCCAGCACAGCCTAGCACAGCCCAGCACAGCCCCAGCACAGCCCCAGCACAGCCCCAGCACAGCCCAGCACAGCCCCAGCACAGCCCCAGCACAGCCCAGCACAGCCCAGCACAGCCCAGCACAGCCCCAGCACAGCCCCAGCACAGCCCAGCACAGCCCCAGCACAGTCCCAGCACAGTCCCAGCACAGCCCAGCACAGCCCCAGCACAGCCCCAGCACAGCCCCAGCACAGCCCCAGCACAGCCCAGCACAGCCCCAGCACAGCCCCAGCACAGCCCAGCACAGCCCAGCACAGCCCCAGCACAGCCCCAGCACAGCCCAGCACAGCCCCAGCACAGCCCAGCACAGCCCCAGCACAGCCCAGCACAGCCCAGCACAGCCCAGCACAACCCCAGCACAGCCCCAGCACAGCCCAGCACAGCCCCAGCACAGCCCCAGCACAGCCCAGCACAGCCCCAGCACAGCCCCAGCACAGCCCAGCACAGCCCCAGCACAGCCCCAGCACAGCCCAGCACAGCCCCAGCACAGCCCAGCACAGCCCCAGCACAGCCCAGCACAGCCCCAGCACAGCCCAGCACAGCCCAGCACAGCCCAGCACAGCCCCAGCACAGCCCAGCACAGCCCCAGCACAGCCCCAGCACAGCCCAGCACAGCCCCAGCACAGCCCCAGCACAGCCTCAGCACAGCCCCAGCACAGCCCCAGCACAGCCTCAGCACAGCCCAGCACAGCCCCAGCACAGCCCAGCACAGCCCCAGCACAGCCCCAGCACAGCCCAGCACAGCCCCAGCACAGCCCCAGCACAGCCCAGCACAGCCCAGCACAGCCCCAGCACAGCCCCAGCACAGCCCAGCACAGCCCCAGCACAGCCCAGCACAGCCCCAGCACAGCCCAGCACAGCCCAGCACAGCCCCAGCACAGCCCCAGCACAGCCCCAGCACAGCCCAGCACAGCCCCAGCACAGCCCAGCACAGCCCAGCACAGCCCCAGCACAGCCCAGCACAGCCCCAGCACAGCCCCAGCACAGCCCCGCACAGCCCCAGCACAGCCCAGCACAGCCCAGCACAGCCCCAGCACAGCCCCAGCACAGCCTCAGCACAGCCCAGCACAGCCCCAGCACAGCCCCAGCACAGCCCAGCACAGCCCAGCACAGCCCCGCACAGCCCCAGCACAGCCCCAGCACAGCCCAGCACAGCCCAGCACAGCCCCAGCACAGCCCAGCACAGCCCCAGCACAGCCCAGCACAGCCCCAGCACAGCCCAGCACAGCCCCAGCACAGCCCCAGCACAGCCCAGCACAGCCCCAGCACAGCCCCAGCACAGCCCCAGCACAGCCCAGCACAGCCCCAGCACAGCCCAGCACAGCCCCAGCACAGCCCAGCACAGCCTCAGCACAGCCCAGCACAGCCCAGCACAGCCCCAGCACAGCCCCAGCACAGCCCCAGCACAGCCCAGCACAGCCCCAGCACAGCCCAGCACAACCCCAGCACAGCCCAGCACAGCCCCAGCACAGCCCCAGCACAGCCCAGCACAGCCCCAGCACAGCCCAGCACAGCCCAGCACAGCCCCAGCACAGCCCCAGCACAGCCCAGCACAGCCCCAGCACAGCCCAGCACAGCCCAGCACAGCCCAGCACAGCCCCAGCACAGCCCCAGCACAGCCCAGCACAGCCCCAGCACAGCCCAGCACAGCCCCAGCACAGCCTCAGCACAGCCCAGCACAGCCCAGCACAGCCCCAGCACAGCCCAGCACAGCCCAGCACAGCCCCAGCACAGCCCCAGCACAGCCCCAGCACAGCCCAGCACAGCCCAGCACAGCCCAGCACAGCCCAGCACAGCCCCAGCACAGCCCAGCACAGCCCCAGCACAGCCCCAGCACAGCCCAGCCCAGCCCAGCACAGCCTCAGCACAGCCCCAGCTTGGACACTGCTGTTTTCCAGAGCTGTTCCTGCTCATCCTTTCCAGCAGCAATGGGATGGGCGAGACCCCAAGTGCTCGGCTCTGCCACGGTATCTGATGAAAACGCAGTTTGAGCCTGCCTTCTTTAATGATTCCCTTTGAAATGTTGTTGCTTCCGCACATCCCCCTTCGGGGTAGAATATTAAGCAAGAGCAACTCGGCTGGAAATTCAGATTGTTTTCGTGTCTGTTTTCATTTACATTTTAATGATGGAGAAACCTTAGAAATCCGGCTTCTTGCAGCCCGGCTCCTCAAAAGGAAAGGGAAAATCATCACCGGCAACCATCTGACCTCTGCCCTCTGGGAATGGCACCAGGGGCTGGGGATCGCCAGCAGCTTTCTGTGTGTAAAAGTGCTCCGTGCTCACTTTTCCTGCCAAGGCAGCAGGATTTCAGTGGGAGAAACCATCGCTGCCACTGCAGCACACGCTGGGTGGTTTGGGTGCTGGTGAAGGGGATGTGGTGCCAAGGGGCGAGCCGATGGGTGCTCTCTGTTCTGTATGGTTGGGTGCTGAGGCCAAGGGTGCTGCTCCAGGAACTCACTGCACCCATAGCAGGAGGGGCAAAGGGGTCCAAGCTGTGCCCAGGTCTCTTTGCCTGCCTTGGGCAGAGGTTGGGGGGATTTTCCCACAGGGATAACCCCATAACAGCACAGCCCCATCCCAGGAACCGCCTGTGCTCAGCACCATGCCAGCCGCCCATGGCTCTTCAGATGAGGTGTGGGGATCCAGGCCTCCCTGACAAAACAGCTGGGAGTAAAGATCACCAGAAGAGAAGCAATAAACTCTCGGTTATTCTTCTGCCATTGAGGCCAATCAAGCTGCAAAGAGTGCCTCAAGGCCAGTTGTACATCATTATTCCATGGCGCAGTTCCCTATGATGTAGTGGCTGTCTCGCTGGAGGGAATGCCTTCCTGGGCTTTAGCATCAGCGCTGAAAGATCTAGAGCCCTGCAAACATCAGTTTGAATCCCAGAAGCCTCCATACTGCACTTTATTCCTCCAAGGGGATAATAATCCGAGTGCCAGGCAGGCTGCCTGTCTGTGAGCATCTGATTGAGGGCTTAAAAACAAAGGTTCTGCTTGGACCGCCAAGAAACACCTCCCCAGCCCCGAACAGGGCTCCCTGCGCTGCTCTGATGGCTGCGTTTGGCCGGGAGGGGGGAGATGATGCCCTGGGGGCTGCTGCACTAGGATGGGGACAGGGCTGCTGAGGACAGGCTCTGTCTCAGCTCTGACACATGGGGCAGGCTCTGAGCTCCCTGCGGAGGAAGGCTCCCAGGTTACCTGTGTTTAGGTTCCAGCCGAGATGCTGGCTCTGAACAGGCCCAGCTTGGCTGCGTTCACAGCCTCTATCTGTGCTTTCCATCTTGGAATCTCCATTTTCCTCTGTCCTGCCTTGAGGTCTCTGCTCTCTGGACACAGCCAGGAGGGAGAAGGCAGCTTCCAGTTCCCAGTCATGGATGGAGGCTACAATTTGTGCTAGAGCAAAACCACAAAGCAGCGCGTTTGGGTTGGGGTTTTTTCCAAGCCTGTTGAGAGCTCAGACCATTTTCCCTTCCAAAAGCTTCCTTCCACCCCTCGGCTGCAGCCCTGCCCCGCAAGTGGCACCATCTGCATTTGTTACATCTGAGTGATGCTGGTTGGAAGGAGAGGCCGGTGCCACCCGGACCCGCGCCCAGGGCACTGGTAACCCCTTCATCTGCTGGGCTGCGGGAGGCTGCATCCCTCCAGCCACCCAAAACCTTCCCGGGGTGGGTTGATCCAAACTGACTTCCCTTTGTTTGCTCCGTGGGGATGAGGATGCAGAGCACAGGGACCGAAACCCACCGAAACCCAGCAGATGAGACGGAGGCAAGGGGGGAAATGTGAACTTCTTAAAAATTCATGAAAAACATCAACACAAAGACGAATTCAGAGGATTCAGTAGTGCTGGGCTGAGTCTGTTTGGTGTTGATACTGAGCAGAATTAAGCCACACTGGTCTTTCTTGTGGCCAGAGGGTAGGAAAAGGGCTCCCAGTGGAGAGGACCCAGCCCGGCGCTGGCGATGCTGAGCAGGGATTGATAACCCGGTGCAGGGGGGTGGTGCGGCTCTGCCGGATGCTGCTCCAGGCCCGAAAGGCTGCATTTATCCCAGCGATAGCAGCCAAGCCAGCGCTGCGGGCCTTGGGGGTAAAAAAGGCTTAAAAACCCATCCTTCATTCATCAGGCAGCTGAGACGGGGAGGAGGAGGAGGGGAAGGCAACAGTAATGGAGAACGAATTAAGAACTGGGGAAAGGGAGGGGGTTGATGTGCCCTGGACAAGGGGCTCACCCCTGCCCGGACCCCAAACCCAGAGTGCAGGAGGGGAGATGCCCACCTGAGGTGGGGATTAGGACACCTTTGAAACCCAACTGAGGTGCCGCTTCCCAATCCCCAACCAATATCCCCCTGCACTCCCAGCCACCGCACCACCTCTGTGGATGCTGATGGGCAGGGAGGCAGCGATGGATGCTGAGGTCTGCGGTGCCCTCACCCAGTGTCACCCTCCTGCGCCCTGGTGATGCTGGGCAGCCACTGGGAACCTTGCAGGCAGGGGAAGGGGGAGGAAGGTTCCTCAGTCACCTCCTCAAGCAAATAACACATCGTGACAGCGAGAGGCTGCTCAGAGGGGATGCACAGCAGTCCTGCACTGAAGGAAACCATCATGCAGAGACAGCACTGCCTGACAGCACAGGCTGCGGGCAGGCAGGGACCTGCGGGAGCACAGGGATGGGGCATTGGGGTGAGCAGGGTGGGCTGCAGGGACGGGATGGGGTCTTGGGGCTCAACATGCTCCTTGCTGGGACATGCTGACATGCTGGGAAGCGGCTGCACCCCAAACCACCCTGCCTGCAGTGGGGGGCTCTACTGCCTGTGGCCGCACCACTCTTTGGGGGTATCTCTTGCCGTGGAAAACGTCTTTGTTTGAACACTGGAAGAAAACCAAGTTTTGAAACCTTGAACGTTTGCTGGAGCAGTTCTTGTTCCCCGGCCAAGGCCAGCTCCGAGCCCCTCGACTGCAGGGCCAGAAGGGACCATGACAAGAATCGCGTTTGACATCTTCCCAAGCATGGGCCAAGGGAACTCACTCAGCACCTTCTCCACCAGCCCCACATTATCTGACAGCAGCATCGCTTTTGGGAAAGCATCCATCGTCTCTGCAGCTACGAATGAGGCCTTGGGCACAGCAATTGACTTCTCACACCCTCCCAGGTTCAAAACGGCAATGACCATGGCAGGTCTAAGAGTAGATGTAGAAATACCCCTCCCTATATCTCCTTATGGCATCAGACACCTGAAGGGCGTTTGGGAGCCTGATAGACCCCAGGGAAGGCATTCTCTGGGTGCTGGGAATGACCCTGTGGACATCTCCCCACAGCCATGCTGGTTATCCAGCCAAGGGGCAGAAGTGCCATCACCCAGCTCCTCCCCACTGACAAAGGAGTCTCCTGCCAGGTTGCTCAGTAGGGTCCAAAGCACCAGGATTGTGCAGTGGAAATAATTCACATTAGGCATGCGTGTAATTACAGATACTTTATCCAAACAGGAGGAGCTCGAACATCACTGGGTATCTTGGGAATCATCTTGCCAGATGCAAAGTGGGAAGTGACTGGGGACAGGCTCACCAGCCCACAGCAGGAGGATGCCAACCCTGCCCAGGACTGCCTGGTGGGACAGTGTGACACCAGCTGTGCTGAGCCTGCAGCACTGGCTTGGGCATCCCAGCGCAGCTAACTCCTGCCTCCTGAAGGCAGAGCCTTCATCACGCTCCTCCTCTGCTGGACATGGTACGTGGTGGGAGCCACTGGGAGAGGTATCGCTGGAAACTGGCCATGCTCCCCCATGCCAGCCCTGCTCCGGTTCAGCTCCGGGCAGGTTTTGCAGGCCTTGGGGTACTTTCTTTGCTTGGAACCAGCCCCATGCACTGAGTTTTGCTTGAGATCCTGCCCCAGCACGAGGCTGTCCAGAAACAGCCCCAACAGCCTGCTGCCGGCTGCTGGTGCTGCCAAACTGCCCCGGAGCCTGCGCAGGACTCACCAGCTCAGACCCTGGGCATGAACCTTACCTGGTGCTGAGCAGCAGCCCCGCGGCTGCAGGGACAAGGTGAGGACAGAGCCTGGGGCATGGGCTCATCCGCGGTGCTTGGGCAGCCGTGGCAATGCGGAGCTTGTCGGGGCAGGTTCCCTGCAATAAAGGTGAAACTCATGGGGAGCTCCTCTGCAATGAAAGGCAGCCCTGGAGCAACCTTTCCTCAGGAATGACCCTGCTGCTTAATCCCTCCTGAAGTCACTGGTGATAAATGAAGTGATTAAAGGACTGCCCTGCCAGTTGGGTAGCTGTGGAGGGGGTGGGCAGGGAGCGATGCTCTCCCCACGCTGCGGCGTCTGGGGCTCTTTGCAGACCCAACACCTCCTAAATCCATATCCAGCCATCCACTGCCTGGCTAGAGAGGGTTCTCTGTGGCCACCCGGAGTCTGGCCCTGCTCCAAGAGGGACAAGGGGATTCAGGAAGAGGGTGCAGAGCCCGGTGAGGCCAGAGCAGACACCGTAGAGGCGGAGGCCGGGGCAGAGGGACCGGGTGCTGCTGCTCTCAGCTGCATTTGGTGGTCCCCGCATGTTCCAGGGGCTAAAGCGTGTGAAAAGCAGATTTATTTTTGCCTATGTTTCATATTCTTCACGCTCCACGGCGGGAGACAAAGGATCAGCTCTTCAATGGAGTCCTAAGAATAAACCTTAAACCTCATCAAATCCAATCCGGCAATAAAAATTGCCCGAACAAAAGGCCAGGGACTGAGGGTGGTGGCGGGAGCCTTTTCTCCACGATAACAAGTTTTCACAAGACTGTTTATCCACACAATTTGGAACGACACTTAAAGTCTCTAATCCCAACAGGCATGAAAGTGCTTGTCCTGAGCAAGCAGGTGGATTGTCCCGCAGCGGCCAAGTTGCCAGTGATGCTCGGTGGCTGCCGCGGTGCCCGTGGGGGTCACGGGGAATGTGCTGAGACGGAGCAGCTGCAGCCTGAATGCTTCTCTTCAACCTCAAAGCCTCGGCTCCTCTCCCCGCCACCCCGCTCCAGCCCACCCCCTATTCAACCCCGTTTTAAAAAGGCAGCAAAACGGTTACAAGGTTTAGAGCAGAGGCGAGCAAAATGCTCCACAATAGGGAGGACAAAGGAGTGCTGCTGGGATGGTCCCTAATCCAGCGCCCATGGCAATGCAGCCCTGCGAGGATTAAACCCGCTGCCAAGGGGAGGGTTTAGTGGTGTCCCCCCTTCCCAGCCCACCAGAAGGGGCTTTCTGCAGGAACAGCCCCAGGGAATTGAATCCCCTCTATCCCTGGGGGGAGCTGGTATGGACCCCACGGGGGCTGGAGGTGAGATGCTGAGGCCAACTGAGGATGCAAAACCATTGGGATCAGCAGAGATGCTGAAGGTGGAGCAAGAGCCAGCGTGTCCCAAACAGCCTCTCTGATCCCAGGGAGTGATTGCAACAGCCTGAGGAATCACAGAGCAGGATCCAGCCATGTCCCACAACCCAAACCTTGCACTCAGGCGTGCTCCTGACCCATCCCATCTGTGGGCACCCATGGTGAGGCCGTTGATGCCGCATGTGAGAAAGAAAAAGCTCCTTCCTCTGAGCCTGACACTGAGTGACCGCAACACCCGGGAAAGGAACCATCTCTCCCCATGGCATCAGGCCTCTCCTCTCCCCAAAGGTGGTCTTGAAATGAAGGGAATTATTCTCCCAGCCTCCACTCCTGCATTGCTGCACCCATGTTATCTGCGTGAGCAAGCTGCCGTGCCTGCTTGGCGCAGTGCTAATCCCTTCAGCACGCCATAGCTATCACCAAGACAGGAATGGGGCTCGGATAAAACCAAAGTGACATCCCTTTCGCACATGGAAGTGAGGAAAGAACCATCGGAGGGTCCTCGTTGGGAAGCAGGGGAGAATTGGACCCCTCTTGGGGTGTTGATGGATGCGTTATGGTGGGAGCAACACGTCCCAGTGGCTCCTTGCTGGCGCTCAGGGCAGATGAGCATTAGCACAATGCCACCGAGCCATGTCTGTGGGTGCTGATGGTGGCACCCCTGACTGGCACCGCTCACCAAGCCCTGCACCCTGGCTGCAGTCACAGCATGGCTTGTCCACAATGGAAAATGCCATGGGTGTCCCAGGGGAAGGAAGTTAGAAGAGAGGCAAAGGATGTTCCTTATCCCACTCCCCAAGGCTCACATGTGCCATGGTCCCTGGCCTGGGATGCTGCAAGGCTCCTGCTCTCCGTAAAGAGGCATTTAATTACTGTCAGTGCCTGAGTCCCACAGCACGCAAACGGCTCCCTCCTCTCCCCAAAGATGGGCTGGGTCAGGTCAGGGCTTTGTGCTGTTTCCAGGCACAGGTTTGTGATCCAGAGGGAAGGACAGAGATGCTAGGAGCGTGCCATGATGGCCAGTGCAGCGTGCCTTGGTTTTAACCAGCAGGTAGCAGAGAGCATGGGCAGCGACTGAAGCCCTGCACAAACCACCCAAGGTGTTTCTGGTGAGGAAAATCAGAGCAAATCTCTTCCATGCACAATTGTGGGCACTGGAACCGTGTTTCGACGCAGTCTGAGCAGGACCACCCTCTTCCCTAACTAATCCACGTTTAAAACCCCCTCTATGAAACCAAAGCAAAAGCAATCGTGTATTTGGCCAAGTCGCGTGGTTTTTTCCCTTCCCAAGTCCCTGGCAAAATGAAAGCGCTTGAATGAAGCTGAAAGGAGAAAAAAGAAAAAGACACTGAGGTTGTGCTTTAAATTAGCATTAATTTACGGAGCCCAGGCAGACCCGCTAAGCAAATTGTGTCCATTAATATATTAACAACAGATTTTCCCTTACTGCTCCTTTGGGTCCAGCACGTAAACAGGGGCTGGTGATTAAGGCTTTTATTTCTTCTTTTAAGAGCCTCAGTGACTGGGTGGACCCAGCACAGGGTGCCCAGGGCCGGGAGGGTGTCAGGGTGACCTCAATAAAGTGGGTGACCAGGGCACCTCTAATCCCCTCTTTTAATTGATGACTCTCACCCAGCCCCTGAGGCCATGGGCAGGGGGGACCCACCCTCTATAGATTAGCACCCTTTAGTTTACAGATCAGCCACTTTTTCAGTCCCCTGCCCTGCAGCAATGCATGAAAATCACACTAATCTCATTAAGGACAGAAGGGAGCCCTTCAACGTTTATTAATAATGGGAGCAGACAGGGAGAGAGCCGGGCTCTGGGTCAGATTTCAAAGCCCGGGAAGTGGCAGGAGCTTTCCAAGGGCCTGGCTTCGCCAGGGAGGAGGGATTTTGCCATGGTTTAAGCTGGATCTGGAGGCTGCAGAAGCTGCTGGTGAGCAGCAAGGGGCTGGGGATGGCTCCAAAGCTGTTTCAAGCCGTTTCCTTGCGCTGCACAGGGCTGTCCCCCCTACAGCCTCCAGCTAAAGGATTTCTTATGCGATTGCAAGACCTCATCACCTTGAAAAAGACTTGACAAACAAAACCTCAAGCTTTAAATGTTGGAAGGAAGAGGCCCGCATTAAGGAAGAGATTCAGATTTTCATGCCTGTAACAGCATCATTGCCCTGGTTTTGGTGCTTTTATCCATTTTAGGTAGAATTGCAGAATTCGTCTCATTGCTGCCTTTGCTGCTGGGGTCTGCTCAGCTTCTGGCTGCATCCACCAGCATTGCATGGCCCCCAGCCCAGCATCCCTGACCTGAGAGGAGTCTGCAGGCGTGACATGCATCAGCAGGACAGGAAAACAAAGCTTTGCTCTGAACAGGTCTCTGGGCTCCTCCTTCCATTTCCCTTTCCACCAGCAGGAATGGGACAAACCCCCTGTGGAATGGTGCCCCATAGGATCTGCACCATCCAGCAAGAGCAAAGCACCAATCCACCACACAGATCCCCCTGGACTGCAGGAGCAGTTCCCCCACCAAGGAAGAAGCCTCTGGCTCAGTACAAAAAGCCCCTGTTCCTACTGTGCCTCCTATTTATGCCCCTTCCCTTCCCTGTGCCCAATTATCACCCTGTTAAACTGCACAGCTGTGGGGACTTTCATCTTCAGACTTGTGCGCTGCAGGCTTTAACCCAGCCTCACACCACCGGTGTTAATGGGAGCTGTAGGAGCAGTCACCCTGCGGAGGCTCAGCTCCTGCTCCATGGAGGGGTGGGATGAGGGGAGCCTCCATCTGCCTGGGCTTTTGTGGAGCGAGGTATTAATTAGCAGGGAGGAACCCAAAGGAGGGTCTGAAGCCCCAGGGACCGGTGCAGTGAGGTCCCTGTGAGCCTCTTGCTGCGGGACAGGAGACACACCACCTTTGCCAAGTGCTTTAGGATCCAGAGGCTGGGAATCTCTAGACGTGGGGAGCAGGCTGTTAGCGACAGCAGAAGCAGCTTGTGAGACATCACCCAATTTCTTTGTAAGCTGCCTGAATCCCCACAACAAAGGCCATGCACATGCAGTGTTCCCAGGCTGGGATGCACTTTATGGGATGAGCCTTGATTTACTACCTGACTTCAGACAGGAGATGATGGTACAAATGCTTTTCCTTGTAGAAGCAGGACCCAAATCCGTGGCTGGGATTTCCCAAGCAGCTTGGGTGCTGAGACCCCTGTGGGATGCTTGAATCCCATGGGATTTGCAGAGCCGCTGGGAGGCACCTCACCTGTGATGTGCCCGAATGCAGAGGGAGGATGGACATGCACGGGGCTGGAGCATCCTGCTGGCCCTCGGAGCCGCACGGACCACACGATGGGTTCTGCCCCAAATCTCTAGGGATAAACCCCCAGTTCCCTAACTCCCCAAGTGGCTTTCAGAGGGGTGTTTGGACTGTAACACCGAGGGGTTGAGGGGGGCTTGGAGGGAGGATGAGACAGAGGGCGAGAGGAGGGAGGGTCCCAGGCTGTGATCCCTCCAGGCCTCACCTAATCACCATCGCTCTGCATTATTACCCTGCCTAACGCGGCATGCTTTTAAATAAAATATGCAAAGATTTCTCAAATTATTTCCCCGGGGCAAGTGCGTTTCCATCTTCGCTCGTGCATTGTTAATCTGAAAAATGCAAATTCCACCCCCCCCCATCTGCTGGGGTTCGGCCATTTATTAACTTTTTTTTTTCCCCTCCATGCAAAATGTTTCTTTCTTTTAGGTGTATGTGAAAAAGAGCAAGTTCTGTTCTCTCTGCCCCTGTTTTGTTTCATTTAGAGTAAACAAAGTTTAATGGAAATAATAGTTGCAATAGTAATAATAGTAGTAATAATAATAATAGTAATGAATGGCCCTGAGGTGGCAAGGATTGCGACTCACTCAGCACTGGAGTTGTAAGCAGAGATTGGTGTTGGGGAGGATTACAGCTATGAGAAGGCTGGGCCTGTTTTAAGGGGAAATGCTAAAGTTCAGGGGATCAGATTTGCTTGTTTATCCCTGATTTTCATACTCAGGGGCTGAGGGACCCATAGGCAGCGCCCTCATCTCCATCGTTAGGGCTCCTTGGCAAAATCATTAGAAACGACAAGAAAAAAGCAACAAAAAAAAGGGGAATAAGGATCGCAGCGCAGTGTTTTCCCTGACAAGAACCTGATCTGACAGAGCTCGGCGTGTTGAGTGTAATTGGCAGCCTCCGCCCGGGAGAGGCCCATGGACAAACTTGCTCCAAGACAAAACGATGCCCCATCCCTGTGCCTTGGGGTCCTGGCGGCAGCGGGGGCGAGATGGGGACCGCGGCTCCGGCACAGCCGCCTTGGGGAACATCAGCCTTCACCTGAGTAATGAGACAAAACCCAGGGAAAACACACATGAAAAGGAAGGCAAAGAGAAACTCTTAGGAGAGAAGATCAAAGTCCTGCCTTCAAAAATGTTGTCCTGCAGCTACGAAGAAACCCAGATAGCCCTAATTGCAGCAGCGGCGCGTCGTGTGGGCGCAGCATGGGAGCAAGGGCTGGCCATGCAGTGGAGGATGGTTTGGGGGGACCATGAGGTCCCAGCACCCAGCCTGGAGCGACAGGAACACCAGGGCTATGCTGGCTTGCCTTTTGGTTTTGGAGTACTCCTGCCCCATTCCCACAGGCCCATGGAGCTCGGGAGCGATGTGCAAGTGAGAAGTGGTGCTGGTCCTCATAGAAAGGGTGAGCAGGGTCTGCAGCAGCCTAAAGCAGCTTCTTCCAACAGTGCCTGTGCCTGCAACTGCAGGAGACACAGGGAAAACTAAGCCCTAATTCTCCTGTCATTTATTCTGCAGGCCGGGGTGCGATGCTCAGTCATCAGAGCCAGTTGTGCAGCTTTAACGCAGCTCTGCTGGATTCTCTGTGCTCAACCAGCCGCCTGCTTGCTCCCGTACAGAATAACCAGGTTCTATCAAGCCCATGCAGAAGAGCCCCATAGGGCCCCACGGCACCAAGCCCAGCATGGAGCAAGGCTGCTCTCAGCTGCCTCCACCACATCAACCTGCGGCTGCCCGTGGTTCCCAGGGTCAGGCAGTATTCCCGTGCCTCCAGCACAGTGATCCAGATCGGGCTGGTTATGGCTCTGGAGACAGACAAGGGATGCAGGTGGAGCAGGACTCTGCCTGCCTCCAGCACCCAAAATGGTGCCTGTCTCCTGTTTAATGCCAGTCTTTGGGAAGAGCCCGGGCTCATCCCCTGCCCTTGGAGGACACTGCTGGGGTGATGGTGGGTCCTTGCCTGTGCTTTCACAGGGTATCCCCAGCTCCCTATCCCATGCCAGCTGCCCCCTTTGTGGCCAGGACTTTTCTAAGGGATATTCTTGTGTGGAGTTTTGATTTTTCCCTCTCAGGATGAAGGAGCAGAGGAAGCTGCTGGCTTGCAGCACATTGCGCATTGTATTTATCATAATTGCATTAAATACAACTGTCTAAAATTAGTTCCTTCAACATTTGAAAGAGAAACATTGGATAAAACTCGTGGCCAACTGCTTGGACATGATTCAAGAGTGGGCTTACATAGGAAACAGTTACAGAGGAGAACAGAAAAGGAGCTGCCCAGAATACAGCCTCTCTCTTAGTAAACCACAAAGAAACTCCAGAACTGAAGCTCTCCCAAGCTCCCCATGCAACTTCCCAAGGCAGGACCCAGGGATAGAGCAGATGGAGCCCAGCTCCAGCATGGGGTGGTGGGGGACAGGGATGGTCCAGGGGTGCTCTGCCTGGGCCCATGTGGGTGCCAGCAGCATTCCAGGGCAGCTCCAGACATCGGAGCTGGCTATTGCAAGCCCCCTGTGTTTATTAACATGTTCAGCGCACAGATTTATTCTGCAGGCAGACAGTTATTGCTGCCATCAAACAGGGTCTGGCACAGGGTGATGGATGAGCCGACAGGTTTGCCTCCTCTCGCCACGGGCCCTGCAGCACCCTGGTCCTCTAGCACGTGAGCAGCAGCTGGTCCCCAAGGGGGGACAAGGGCCCAGGACCCACAGCACCAATTCAGCCCGACCCCTGCAACGGGTGTCAGGGTGCCCGGGTTCCCGCTGCAGTGAAGGGAAGCAGCTGGCCCTTTAAAGCCTTTCTTTCCCCTCTCTTGTTAAAAGATGTCTGGGAGGGGAGCTGCCAATCTGAAAAATGATCCTTTCTTTTTTCCATTTTCTTCCTTCTCTCCTTCTAGCTGGTGCTCATCTGTTCAGGTGAACCGCAGGCACATTCATTAAATCTCTGTCTTTGACACCTCAGCTGCTTTGGAGCCCTGGGCTGCTCTTTCTCTTTCCTTTCTGTGTTTTTTTCCCCTTTCCCCATCTCCAGCTCGCCTGATCAGCACACTAAAGCAGTGCGAGCGAGCTGCAGAATAGTTAACTAAGCACAACTTTAACTGCCAGCTGCTGAGTGGCCGGTTTTGTGGAGGGCACTGGGTGCAGCCACTGTCCCTGCCCAGAGCCACAGCATCAGTGCCACCAGAGTGGCAAGGAGGGAAGCTGGGCATGGTGATGGTGGCAGAGCCTGCACCCGGCCGGACCCCTAGGCCACAGCCAGAAGCCAAGGGCTTGGCTGGCTCCGCTTCCTCCAGTCCCATTAAATCCTGTTGCTCCCTGCAGGAGCAACTTCCTGTCCCCTTGGCTCCCTGAACCCCCTTTTCCCATCTTCCTTCCCCTCACACACCCACTCCTCACCTCTCACATAAATCCCATCCTGCTGGGGAGGCATCGGAAGGACTCAGCCACTCAGCCAAAAGGGATAGAGCTCATCTCCAGCAGCACGGCTGCCTCTGGACTAGCTTCTGATGGGCTCCCCGGCTGAGCGGGGCTGGAGCAGGGAGATAACCCGCCCGGCTGTGCCAGGAATGATTTGGCCTTGGCTTTGCTGGCTGTGGTCCCCACTGGCCACTTGCATCAAGCTCTGGCATCGAGCAGCAGAGGTGGTGGTGGGATGAGGGATGCACGCGGCTCAGTGTGAAGGGGCAGGAGCAGAAAGCATCCCTTTGGGAGAGGCAGAGCTTCAGCAAGGAGGAGGGCAGGAAGGCTGGGGCTGGGAGCCGGAAACCTTGAGAAAGCACTTGTCCAAATCCCAGCTCTCTATGGGATGCAGTGCCTGGCACCCAGGGAATGGCATCTCTTCATCAGGGACTGTAGCGGTAGGACAAGGGGTAATGGGCTAAAACTTAAACAGTGGAAGTTCACATTAGATACGAGGCAGAAGGTCTTTACTGTGAAGGTGCTGAGGCGCTGGCCCAGGGTGCCCAGAGAAGCTGTGGCTGCCCCATCCCTGGCAGTGTTCAAGGCCAGGTTGGACACAGGAGCTTGGAGCAAGCTGCTCTAGTGGAAGGGGTCCCTGCCCGTGGCAGGGGTTGGAGCTGGATGAGCTTTAAGGTCCCTCCAATCCAAACCATTCCATGATTCTATGATTCTACGGCAGGGTGGCAGCTCCGATGTGTGTCCTGCAGGGATGGGGACCAGCCCGGTGTGCAGGATGAGGCTCAGCAGGGCTGGGCTCCGTGAAGCTGTGAATTCCTGCGGTGTTTTGTTAGCGGGATCGGTGCGCAGCCTGGTGCCCTGCTCCGAATTAATTATCCACTGACACGATTTCACTTCTTTCCCTTTGTGTTATTTTAATTAACAGAGCTCTCCTCCAAGCAAGCCAGCTGTCATGTAAATCGTAAAACTGTCAGCATGTACAGGAACTTAACAGGGATTCAGAGGACGGCGTGCACAAAGGGATGCGCTGCTTTCCCGCTTGGTTCTTCCCTTCAGTGTTTGCAATCTGGCACATTTGTAAAGTTGAAAAAAGAAGTGTGAGGACCAGGGTGCGGCTGCAGATGGAGAAAGCCCAGCTCCAGTTTTGATCCATTTCTCGGGGCAGATGTGGGGGGCAGAGGCACTGCTCAGGTACTTTCAAGTCAGGATCATTTTCTTGCAGCCCAGCCGTTCCTCCCAGCTCCTTTCCCCTCATCCAAGCAGACCCTTACCACAGGAAGGGCTCAGCATCAAGCTGGGCAAAAGAAAACATCAGTGACTTTGCTATAATTAATCTGCTTTGGGTTCATTGTGGATGCAACCTCATCCACATTCGTTCCAAGCTTGATGCAACCACGTGCACCGATGGCTGGCTCTCCAGTCTCTGCTTCTGCACCCAGTTTTATGTAGGCTGGAGATATTTAACTATGAGCTGAAATCAGCCAGTTCTTCTGAAGATCGGGCTCTGCAAATGAGCAAACCCTTGTTAATGGGTCCCATATGTCTTTGGCTAAAAGCTGCTTTAGCAGCAAGAGCAGCAGATGCAGAACAATGTAGGTGGGGATGCAGAGATGGAGTTCATGCGAGGATACTCCATGGACATCTCATCTCCCCCGAACGTGAGCAGAAGCCTATGGTACCCCTGCAGCCATCAATTAATAAATGTTTAGGCTCAGTCGATGAAGGTTTGCAAGGGCCCAGCTCAACAGAGGCTCGGAGAGGACAGCAAAAAGCAGAGATGCACTGGAGCAGCGGATGGCTTCAGGCAGCAGGACACTGAATGCAGGAGCCAAGGAGGAGATGTGCTGGAGCAGCTGGGGGTCTCTGCGCATTGGTGGGACCTCACAGGGACATGGAGCAGCAGAGATGCTCACAAAACCTGCTCCCTGCAGAGAAACCCCTCAGGCACCCACAGGCTATGAGAAAATCTGTGTTCTTCTCGCTGCCTGGTTTTAGGTGCAGATCAAGAGCCTGAGAAGGGTCCAGCTTTTCCGTAGTGTTTTTGTGCACGTATCATCCCTAAGGGCTGCTGACCTGAGTTAACTTTGGATGAGGACTCAGCTGCTTGATTCCATTTCCTCCCTTCCTCATCAGAAATTATTTTCATTGTCCTTCAAGAACAAAGCAAAAAGATTTCGAACCACATTTTGGTGAAGAAAAAGGGATTTTCTTTCCCAGCAGCAGCCAGGGATAAAAGCCCGGAGACAGCTGAGAAAGCTGCAGCATTAGAGCCCAAATGCTGAGCTTATCCAGTGAGGGGTCCAGAGTGATGCTGAAGGTTTCTCAATAAGGCCAATTTCCCAGGGGCTTGGAAATGCCTCTCACATATGGAGGTTCCTTCCTCAGCCCTGTTTGCCATGCCAGCCATGCTGCCTTGTCCACCGAAACAAATGACCTTGAGCAGCGCTGCGGGTCAATAAAATAATTTGCTAACTGATCCATCTTCCATGGCAAACAGATGAATCAGCTCTGGCTCCCTGGGCTGTTTTATGTACGGATGGGAGAGCCACAAAGTTAAAATAACATGTGCGGACACATCCATCTCCATGCAGTGAAAGGATGGCTCCGAGTGAATAAACTTATGCTCTTCAAGGTGGAAAACTAAAGCATCTCTGGGTGTTCTGGCACTTGACTTTCTCAGGTGTTCTTCTTCAGGACAACGTGGCTTGGGCTGCCCTCTCCCTTGGGGGTGCATTGCGTTGCTGTGCTCCTGCTCTCTGCCTCCCTGGCCCATCCTCAGCCTCCTGCCCTTGCCACCGCCTTCATCCTCCATGAGGAACAGAACAAAGGCTCTGGTCCCCAGGGCTTGAGCTAAAGTTTCAGCCCCAGAGAAGTGACTTACAGCCAGGAGCGGGAGGCAAACTCTGCTTCTACTGCTCTCCTGTGCAGCACAGCGCTAACAGCAATTAAGAAACATCCATTCCCACTGTGGCAACCCATCCTGCAGTAGCAATTGGCAGGGGGTGGGAAGGAGCTGGAGCCAGTGCGGGGAATGCAAACCTGCTCCCTGAACCGAGGGCTCATGCACCTGGCTGAGAGCAAACTGGGGCACTTGGAGGGAGCAGAAAGGCCCCGAGGCAGCCGGTGCTCAGTGAGCCCCTGATCGCAGCAAGGTGATTAATGCCCTTCTGCTCCCGTGCCTCGCTGCTCCGTTCCCGTGCGCTCAGCCCTGCTGCCCCGACAGGTCCCGCGCCGCGGGCACCAGGCAATCGGCTTTGCAGGGAACGGCGCTTCGTTCTCCGGGTACAAAAGCAAGGATGGAGCTGGCGATGCAGGGAAGGGGCAGGGCAGAGCCCAGACTCCAACCCAATGACTTATCCTTGGCCGGGAAACGGTCGATGAATTAACGCTGCTCCTGGGAGAAGGGGTTTTTGTCACCTTTCTTTCCAGAGGATCCCCAGCACTGGATCCAGATCCGTGTGGGAAAAAGGGGCCCGCTGTCTGGGATCAGTGGGGTTTAGGAATCCCAGGGCAGGATGCATCTCCCCTCTGCTCTCCCGTAGCCAGGGGCCAGTTACCTGGTCCTGCTCCCCTGGCTCTGCCCCACAGGTTAACAAGGTTAACAAGGTGAGGCACAGCTCAGTGGCAGCAAATAGTAAGTCAGTGAGTGGGAGCGAGTGGCCATTCTCATTATGGAGAGGTGAGAGGTTGAGATTTGCCTGTCCCAGAAGTGAATAAACCCTGTGCAGCCATCCCGAGGGCACAGGAGCCGCTTCAGCCGGACACCAGAGGTAAAAGGGATGTTCAGAGGGCTCAGAAGAACGGGATCCTTTCCACAGGGCCGTAAGAAACACCTCGTCCCCTGGCAGCTTCTCACCGGGCAAAGCTCGCTCCGCGCTGGGATTGCTGCAGGGCACTTCCTGCGAGCCATTAAAGCGAGTTGGGTAATTAATACCTTCCATGCATGAGGGAAACGAAAGGCAGGCGGAGGGAGGAGAAGAGCAGGAGGAGGCAGCTCAGGTTTGAGGGCAGTCAGGGTGGTTTTCCCTTCATGTGTTGGTACTCATTTGGAGTCTCCCGTAACGCTGCGGCATTCACACCTCTCGGGCACGTTATTAACAGCCAGGTCCTGTGCAGCACCATGATGCTGTTGGACTGTGCATCTCACTGCTGCCCAGGCACCCCACGAAGCCAAGATCCTGCTGGAGCAGCTCCTTTGGCAGCGGGCTCAGCACCAAGCTGCATTCTCCAAACCCCCTCCAAAGCAGCCTGTCAGCAGAGAGTTACGGGAAAGGCCCCTCAGTGCTAAGGAAAGCTCCATTTCAGCACCTTAAATACAATTTCTTAACAAACAAAATGTTTATTTTCTAAATAATAATAATAATAAAAAGAATTCCAGCCTCAGGGCATTTAGTGAACTGGCTGCAAGCTCATTGGAGCGTGCTTCCATTACCGGCCCCCACTCCAAACCCCGCCACATCCCAGTGCTTTTTTCCGGGAGAGTGAGTGACAGACCCTGATCGATGCTGATTTTGGTCTTAAATAAACACATTGGCCCTGGTTTGCCGGGGAAGAGCGAGGTGTCGGCATCTGGCTGACAGGCAGAGGGAGGGAAAACTGCCGAACGGGCACTGCTTTGTGATGTATTTTCTGTTCTATCAGCACTGTGGCACGGGAGACAGGCGAAAGCTGGGATGTGGCTGTTAGGAAGGCTTCAGGACAGGGGCTATTTTGTGTTTTTCTCCTTTACCTTGCGTTTTCTCTAGGCAGGAAAGTAACTGAGATGGAGTTCAAGTATTCAAATAGCATTGTCCTGCGTCAGATATCTCACTGCTGCCTGATCAGAGCATCCAGCAGGGAAAGGTGCTTTCGTGTTGACAGTTGCCGTCAAGAGCAAAGCCCTTTGATAATTTGCTGAGCTATCACAGTACCCATCAACAAGAGCTCCAGGAAACCCAGAGATTCTTGGAAATGAGAACTGGAAAACTCCTCTTTGGCTTTTGCACCAGCGTTATGTAGTCCTTAAAAACATTTATTCCCTCTTAGAGCACCACTTTATCCAATCCATCAGTTCAATGCATCTCCAAAGCCCGTTTCTTGCTTTACTGCAGTGTAAGGCATCAATATCAGGACAGCAGCAGATGAAGTCTGCTGCTGCACCAGCCCTGGCAATCTTCTCTGCACAAGGTGCAACTGAGGCCACCCCAAACGCTGCCGTGCATCCATATGCTGGTGGCTCCTTCACGAGGTGATTTCTTTATCGCTGCATCTCTGACCCCTGCGTTCCAAGCAATGCCTGGTCAGCAGTGAAGGTGCTCTGACTCGAAGGTCACAAGTTACTGAGCCGAACTGGGAAAGAAATTCCAGGAGAGTAGATTGGGATTGTTTTAATTAAAGGAAAGAGGTAGGGGAAGGGGACGCAAAGAAACAGTTGAGCAGTCAAACCATGTTTTCTCCTCGTGAAGACGAATGGTTTGAGGTAGGATTAAGAAGGCTGAAATTGTCTTTTTAAAGGAATGTAAAAATAAGGCTGTTGGAGTGATTGACAAATAAAGGGCACTCTCTTTTAATTTAAATATGCTCCTAGTTTGTGCAGAATATGTTAATTTATACATTGCCTAAATAGCCAGTAGCTATTGTCTGTAAAACCACATCAGATCAGGGCAGCAGGGCAGTTAATGTACTGGCTAGATGTTATGGGTGGTCAGTGAAGCGATCCGAGCTTCCTTCCACTGGCTCCCAAGCCCTAAATGGAATAGCTGAGCTGTAAAAAACTGCCTGGGGCATAAACCGAAGCTCGTTCTGTCAGCCTTCAATAGGACGAGGCTCTCCTTCCCACAAGGACCCTCAGACAGAGCCCGGCTCCTGCACCTCGGTGACCCCAGAGCTGTTCCCCTTCTGCTGGGAGTGAGAGAAGGATCCTCCGGAGCCCTGCAAGACCCTGTGCCCTCCATTGGGGCTGATTTTAGCGTCGTGGGTACCTACAGCCCAGCCCAGGAGCTGGGGGATGCAGAGGCTCCGCAGCACCTTCCTCTGATGCCGTGCTTCTCCTCGTGCCTCAGTTTCCCCATCTGCAGGCTCTCCTCCGGCTGCGTTTTTGGCACTGTGACATTTGACAGCCTCTGCCCCCCAAAAGAGCTGGGTGTGATCCACCCCTGACCTGCCTCTACCGCTGCCTCCGTGTGCAGGCAGGACTTGGTCTGGTCACTGGAGCCCTTTGTAATGCAGAGAGGCTTCTAATTAACAGGATTCTGATGTTAATTAAGACAATCTTTCTCATCTCATTTAGATCTCTCCAGGAGCGCTCACCAGGGCAATGCTGCTTCCCTGGGCTCCTTGGGAGCCTTTGCTTACCTCGCAGCTCACACCCCAGGAGCTGCCGTGTCTCAGGGCAAGGGTCCTGGATGTCACCTTAAAGGTCCTGGAATACACGTTTGTCTAAAGAACCAAGTGCTCAGCACCAAACCTCACACTCCAGGGACTCCAGGAACACGCTTCAGCCTTCCCAGTCTTCTCCTTTCATTTCTTGTACAAACTTACCAGCCCCAATAGGTGACTCCAAAGGGGAATCTGGCCTCTTGCCTCTCACATCAGGCCAGTAACCCGGCAATGTTATGGATTCATCTTGCTTCAGAAAAGTCCATCTTCTGCATTCCCGATGCCTTCCCATAGATCAGCCTGGATTAAGTTTGGAGTGATAAGATAAGTAGTAATAATACTGCTGCCTCACCCCTAATTATATTCAATATAATTACGTACCCTCAAGAAACCTTTTAAAGAGCACATTCCCATCAGAGCTCTGGTCCAAGGGATTCATTTGTTTCTGGAAAGAAATATTCTTGGAGCTGAATCCTTCATTAGTCTTTGCTAGAGAGACTCCTGCTCAAGTCAGGAGGGTGCGTGTGCCATGTGCCCTGCTTGAGGACATGGGGTGATGACCATGGAGCAGCTGGCCACCAAAGGAAGGTTTTTGCAAGCACCTCAGACTTTGGTTTGTTGGCAGCACTTGGCAAGGAAAAAAATCCTGGAAGTCTGCTGGAAAGTAGCAGCAAAAGACTTTGGGTTTCACTGTCTTTTATCAGCTTATCACGCTTCCCTTTCCTATGTTTTAATCCTGCAGAAGTGCTGCAGCTCTGATATATGAAGCTAAAAAGAGAGATTAGATCCCTTGGCTCCTTAGCTCCGAGTGTGAGGCTGTTTTCCTGGGATCTGCCCGGGCACGGGGAGCTGCTGCAGTGCCATTTCATCTCCTGGTGCTCTCCAAACCAGGTCGGAGTGGGGAGACTTGGGTGGATGCATGCCATTGCCGGTGCGCTCACAGGGTAACTCCAGGCTGCGGCACGCAGACCTGTGCTGACTTGGAATCTTACTGTTGGGATTAAACTGCAGCTCCATGTGAGCGTGGAGGCAGTCGAGGGAAGCTTCCCAAGGCACACTCTGTGCCTGGGATAATTCTTTGCCTGTGCCACTGTGTGAGCGGGAGCTAAAGGTGCAAACTGGAAATGCGGAACCCACCGCATCCTGCCCTATCTTGAGATCAAGGTTGGGAAGGAGCGGGAAGGAGCGGGAAGGAGCGGGAAGGACAGCGTGTTTGGAAGGGAGGACTTAAATGGATGCATTGAATCGAGGCAACATGTTCTAAGATAGTCCATGGCTGACTCTTCCTTCAGGGTGCTCCCAGGTGGGGTCCTCCCTGTGGATTTTCCTGTGAGAGCAAGATGTCACTGGCTGCATTTTCCACTGTCCCAGTTACCTGCTGCCCTCCCATCCCACCGCTGCAGCACATCCCGGGGCTGGGATTCCCATGCATGCCCACAGCCCAAATCTGCCCAGATGCGCTCCCACCTTCCCTGTTCCAACCCATGGGATGCTCACAGCAGGATTCTGTCTGTGGGGTTTAAGCCATTCATGATCTTTTATAGATGAAAAATCTGTTTAAATGCACATTCTCCCATGATCTTTTGTTTTATTTACTTGCTGGCACGATGCATGAGAGCCCACCTGGCCTTGGAGCCTTCAGAGGCTCTTCTGTGCCTAATGGGGTGTCCTGAGCACTCCCCTGAACTCAGGGGTTTATTCCCAGTGAGTGAAGCATCTGTGTAAACCAGCGCCTGCTAAACCAGGGACCAGGTTCAGCGGCATTCCCCAGTTTGGATCCCTGAAATCCTTTTCAGAAAGGGAGAACTGCATCCAGGAAGCAAAAGCCCAGCCCAGCCCTCTCCACGCATCTCCACATAACCTTCGTTTCAGACTGGTCCTTCTCAGCACCAGGGTTTGAAACCCAAGGATGAGCTTCCAGGGAAGTTTCCTCGCTGAAATAGTTAATGAGGAATGGAACCATCCCCCATCCCGCTCCCCCCAGCTCCCCACCCCTGCGAACAAAAATCAGAATAATAATTAAAAGATGCCTAGAAACGCTCTTGGAAGAGCATAAATTCTGAAGATGAAAGTAAATGATTAAAATAATTAAATACTTCAAGTTGACAAGCAGAAGCAGAATCTTGCCAACGGACATTTGTCGGTAATTAGTTAATTAATCCTAACACAAATTATAAGCCATAACAAACCAGTCAGGCTGAACGCAGCCGGCTGTTCAGAATGAAACTTCGGAGAAGAGGGAGGGAGAGGAAGAAGCAAGAAAAGTTTGAAGGTTCTTGTGGATCTGAGGGAAGATGCTGAGCAGAAGCTGGGGTCCCCCTGGGAAGCGCAGTCAGGGATACGGGCTGGGGCTGGAGAGCAGCCGCTGGAGCTCTCCCCTCCTCTGCTCTCAGGTGCTCCCACTTGTGCTGCCCGCTCAGCGCTCTGCTCTCCCTGCTCAGCTCCTCACCAGCCTGGACCAGGTTGGACACAGGGGCTTGGAGCAAGCTGCTCTAGTGGAAGGGGTCCCTGCCTGTGGCAGGGGTCAGAACTGGAGGAGCTTCAAGGTTCCTTCCAACCCAAATCATTCCATGATTCTGTGACTCTATGGACAGAACAAGGATGGGGAGATGAGATCTGGGCTGGGCTGCAATCCCACCCAGCAGGAGCACAGCAGGATGCACAGGTCAGAATGGGCAGTACTGAGGACTCAGGGTTTTCACTGGTTTTCTGCAAGGAAATGTGGCACAAAGGCTTCTGATTTAGGAAGTGTTTTTAAGACAGGCTGAAAAAGGGAGGTTTGTGCTTGGGAGCTGGATCCAGCCAGGGAAAGCCATTGCAAATGGCACCAGGACATGTCTGCGGTCAGCAGGGACCTGGCGTGAGCCTGACGGACGCCAAATTGCTGGAAAGATGGGGAAGACGGAGCCGCTGCTTCACCCTGTGCAATGGGCAGAGGTTAATGATTGCAGGCTGGTTTCCCATCTCCGGTCACCTTGGCTCAAGTCCAATTATCAGCCCTAGATTAAGTGAGCCCAGTGATCCACAGGGAAGACACAGTGACTGACAGCTCATACGCGGCACCGCACCTCTGCATTAACACATCGGGCTGGGACTGTAGATGCATCGAAGGGCCAGGCTTTGCCCTTCCTCCAGCATGAAGAAGCTCTTGATCAGACAGGAGCTGGTTGGTGCTCCCATGGACACGGCACAGGGACTCTTCTGTGGCCAAATGACAGCTGCCAACGCAGCGCAAGTGATAAATGGGACATCCAGGCCGCAAATGGGCTTTTATCAGTAAGGAAAAGAAGCCAGGAAATATTTGGAAGGAACACACAGATGCCAGGGAAGTGATTTTCCCACAGATTGCAGATTGTCGGAGGAATTGCCTGATGTGCCACATCGGGGCACGGATCATGTGAGTGGAAGTACGAACATGTGAGCACCCATGACCATCTACTGATGTGTTGTACATGCAGAGGAGAAAGAGCTCAATTACAAGACAAGAACTTACCACTGAGGACATGAAACACTCATCTTTTTTTGGCCAAACCCCTCTGAGATGCATGCGAAGAGGGCTCCTGTTTGAAACAAAATCTCTGCAGAGCTCTGCTGAAGAGAAAGTTTTGCTCCTCGTGTGTGAGCGCGTGTATGCGCGTGTTCCAAGTGTTCTGCATTATGTGAGCTCTGACCTTCAGAGGGGAACAGAAGGAATATTTCCCCCCCTGCGGCTAGAGTTGTCAGTGAAATGTCTGTCTTCCTTAATAATTTCAATCTGGGTGACAGGGGACAGGGCATTTTGCTCTGAACGAACGCACTGTAAAAACTGTCAGATAGAATTTGTCTCAAGAAGCAACATTTCTCTCTATTCATGGTCATAATTGCAGGCATCTTATGACCTGTGCAGCAGCACATTTTTCTCAGCTGAAGAAAAGGAGACCTAAATAGGTGGCTTGGTTGTTCTGCAGAGCTTTGGCTTAAACCTAAATGGATTCTAACAAGCACTGGGGATCTCCAGCAGAATGCTTTCTTCATTTGGCTGGGTATTTTCTTTCAAATCCAGTACAAACTGGGCACAGAAGTGACGTAGCAGAAAACAAGGGTTATAAATTGCCATTCACTGGGCTGGTGTAATGGCCTATTTCGTCCTGTATCCTGTCTCCTAACTGCCTGCCTCTCTGAATTTCCTCCGAACTGACAGTGGCCAGCGTCTTTTTAATGCACTGAATAAGTAACTAAATGGGTAATTAACCAAATGAGCATGACGATAATTTGATTGTGCTTTCCCCACTTTTAAAGCACAGGAAATAGTAAGAAAAGTAATAATCCAGTGAGCAGCAGGAATCCAAACAGAACGAGAGTTCAAGGAGCTGGGGGGAGCTTTGCTTAGATGCTGCTGCCTCTAAATCTGCCACAACCCTGTAGAAATGTTTGTTTTGTTAAACATTTGGATTTCTTGATTTGTGCCTCCTCAGTGGGGAAAAAAATCAATCCAGTGACCTGAAGCAGCTTTTCTTTATATGCCTTCATTCTACAATTAGCAACGGTTAGGAAAGAGATCATCCTGCTGGACCCGCTGTATGGTTATGGGTCACACCCCACTCAAATCTAGACACCGTATTGGGATCACCAACCTGGTTTTGCATAACAGCGTTTGCAATATTAGCCTGCAGTGCCTGTGGCTTCCCTGCCTCGCCAAGAAGGTTTGAGCACAAATTAAACTGAGAGAAGGGACCAGAAGCTACTGCAGTGGGAAGCAGCTGCAATGCTCTGCACTGCTGGGGAGGCTCCAGAAATGGGAAAACTGAGAAATAACACTCCCTGTCCCAGGCATCCCAGCTGCTTGCAGTGAATATCCTCTTGCCTGCTGCAAGGAGACAATGATGTCCGCTGATGATGCTCAGGAAGGAGCATCCCACCGAGGAGCAGGGCCCCAGCTGGTCTCTGAAACGTTCTCACCTGCAAGATCAATCCTGCCAGAGCCACAGAGGCTGTAATCTGCTGAGGGCAGACGGCAGGTTACAATCCATTTTCACCTGCACACTCCAATGGATGCCCCATTCTTGCCATCTCAGGTGGAGGGTAAACACTGTGCGATGGACCTGGGAAGCAGGGGCTGCTGTGGGATGCCTGCAGCACTGATGCTGCCAGGCATTGACATTTCCTGACAAGTCCGGTAGGAATGAGGACTCAGGGAGGAGTTCTGCTGGTGGTAGGTGAGGGGGACACACTCCCTCACACTGATCTCAGCCTGGGAGATGGCAGGAGAGGTGAATTGGAGCTCCTGAGTTCAGAGCAACCCCTCTGCAGTGCTACTGTACACCTGAAGCAATCACTGCAGGGCAATGCCAACAATCCGCTCTGCATCCCAGGAGAGCCAGGCTCGTGATTTAAACACCACCGGCAAAACCCCTCCATCCAGGCAGTGTTTAGCACTCGTCTGTCAAAACAAACACGTGAAAGACAGACTTCAACTTCTGCCAGCTGAAACTTCAGCAAGAGCTGTTCTCCAGAGGCGTCGTGGTGGGGAAGACGCAGCCAGAAAGACTGGTATCAGGGCTGGCCACCAGTTCAGGCAGGGGAGGACAATGCAAGGTTTGTCCCTGCCCATCCCTAAGGAGAATCAGTTTAAATATACCACATTTAAGCCCATAGAAAGTCATCTTGAGGAGCTCTGTGGAGCCCAGACAGAGAGATTAGGAGCAAAGCTCCATGTAAGCCTTGCAAAGTTCATTCTGGGGTTGTGTGAGCCAAATGGCATGCTTCAGCAGCTAGATAGGAGCCCAGAGAAATCAAGACATTTCTATTCGTATCCAGTCCGCTGACCTGCCCTGTAATCTCCACTAAATCACTTCTTCTCTTTGTGCCTTCATTTCCTGCACCTGAAATAGCAGGAGCATGAGGATTCTTTTCTTTTCTGGGAAGCAGTGAGCTCCCAGCAGGAAAACTTGTCTAGGCATTATAGTAACTGTAACACAATCTTTACTAATACTGTATAGAGACAGATGACACCAAAGGGCAAAAGCTCGTGCAAACAATCCCTAGAATGAAAAATACCCCCTGCACCGCAGTCATGCATCATATACCAGCTCCACACTGCTGAGCTGCCTTGTGAGCCAGGGACAGAACCAAAAGCTGAGCCCAGATGCTTCAGGCCAGCACTGCCCAGCTTTGGTTTAGCACAGGTAGCTCACAGGGTTTTACATAGCCTGCTTGGCATTCCTGTGCTACTCACAGCTTTTATTATTGGAGTAACGGCACCAAGGTTGTGTAGCACACATGTATAAATACATGTAGCTGCAACAAATGAAATAGGAACAAACAATTTCAAGACATAGAATCATGTCATAGAACACCAGGTTGGAATGGACCTCAAGGATTACCTAGTCCAACCTTTCTAGGCAAAGCATGACCTGGACTAGAAAACAGACCCAGATATACTGCAGCCTGGACAATTTCCCTTTAATGGTGAAAAATAGCCCCCAGTTTCTGCCAGGCAGAGATGTCCCACTGTCCTTCTTACGCTGATGTACTGCCAAAGTGCCTGCACTCTGGGAAGACAGCTAGGTGTGTATCGGCTGCACGCGTGCTTCCTAAACGGGGAAATTCAATCTGTCAAGAAAATTCAGTAACAACCTTAACATTTAATTGTACCCTAGGGCCCAATAAAAATCAGCGAGGTTGGTAGCTGTTGATTTTTCGTTAACCTTCTCTTAAAAAGGTCTCAAAAAATAACTGCTTAGACATGCTAGCTCTATGTACATGTGCAATATGCATGGCGATGGATAGGGAAAAATGTGTTTAAAACTTCAGATTGGATCCACACAGAAAATACTTAAACACTGGCACCAAGCTTGGCCATTGTTAGGCAAAAGAAAACGTCCTGTTTTGATTTATTCACGCAGCACTCAATTTAACAAGTGTAGCTACAGGCAATTGGAAAACAGTCAAAATGGTGAATTTGCTGCTTACACTCATTTATACTGTTTCCTGAAGACAATTTGCTGTTGCTTTTTGGCATGCCTAGTATTTTTTAAACCACACAAAGGTTATGCCCAGTTCTCATAATTACATAGTGACTTTTTTGCTTGTAGGTGCAGTTGGGTGTTTGCCATGTGCTGAGTATCTAGAGTTTTATCTCCTGGGGCTGCCTCCTTCACGGCAACTGCCGGGGGGTTTAATGCTCCGGTGGCCCCTTTCATCAGTGAGGGGCTGGGTCTTTGTGGAGCTGCACTCAGTGAATGTATTAGACGGGGCTCAGGCAGGGGCAGAATCTAATCAATAAACCAAGTGCCAGCCGGAGTTGTGCCGCTCATCAGGATGGCGCCTGGAGTTAGACAATGTCCAAGCAATTAGAGGAGTCGTTTTGTTCTTCTTATTATTAATTACAACCACACCTGGAAGCTTCTGGGTGCTGCACTTAAGCACTTTCTTTGCCCTAAGAAATTTAAGTAGATTAAGAACCGGTGAGGGGGGAAGAAAGAAACAGGAGAGAACAGCAGTTGCTGATCAGTGGCTGCCAGAACCCGTGCCCAGCCAGGTGATGAAATCCAGGGTCTCCGTCTGAGCTCAAGTAGCATCTCTGAAGCCACCAACTGATAGGAAAATCGCAGGCATATCTGTGCCACAGCTTTCCCTTGGTGGCTGGCGTGGTCATGTCAGTCAGGGGAAAGAATCCTCCTTTGGCTCAGCAGGTGAGCCAAGCCAGGGCTTGTCCCTTTGGCTCCGGGCTCTGCTCGGGACAGTGCCCGGGGCGGCAGGAGGGATCCTGCGCTTGCTGAGCACGCAATCACAGCTCCCCGCTGCATCCCGGCTGGCTGCCGGCACCGACCGCGGTGGGAGCTGCGGGAAGCCCCACGCAGCAGCTCTGCGCTCAGCCCTGCAAGCAGCCAGCACCGCTCGCTATTCCCAACACAGGGAGATGGGCAGCAATTAAATCCATTAAATCTATCGCTCCTGGAAGGATTTCACTGTCTCAACAGCTCAATTCTCTTTGACTACAGAGATCAGGGGCTGGTACTTATTTCCGTTAGTGTGCCTGCTGCCGTACAGTGGGGGGTCAGAGTGTACAAAGTGGGATGCGCCATTATCACCGCTCCCTTGAGGCTCTACCTTGGAACTGTGCTTTTTAACACCAAACACCGCCCGTTTTGGCCAGGAACGGCACCAAAGACTGGCAGGAGCCAAAACCCCGGGACCCCTCCCAGAAGACCCAAGTCTGCCTGAAGCCCCGCCGAGGGCTGAGCCCCCCGGCCCGGGCACAGGTCCCTACAGGCCCCCCAGCGCCGGCCCGGGAGAAAGCGGGGAACCGGGAACACTTCTCGCCCGCCCACCGTCGAGTCACGTGACGATGGCGTCATCGGTGCGCGCCGCTGCGCGGGTGTGAGGGGAGGTGCCGGCGCTTCGCTGTGTCACGGCGCGGGCGGAGGGGACGGTGCAGCGCGGCCGCCATGGAGTACCTGATCGGCATCCAGGGCCCCGACTACGTGCTGGTGGCCGCGGACACGGTGGCGGCCTCCAGCATCGTTCAGATGAAGCACGGTGAGAGGCGGGGGGGGTGTTGGCCTGTGCGGGCCGTGGCTCCAGCCGTGAGCGAGCGGCCAGCGGTGGGGAGGCCCTGAGCCGCTGACGCTGTGGAGATGCTGTTATAATAGGTGTGAGTGCAGGTAAACGCTGCTGGGCGTTCATTTATTGTTGGGTGTTTTCGTTGTGGGGGCAGCTGAGTGAGCCCAATCTCAAAGGGCCGGTTGCTTGGTGTAGTTTCCAAGGCTAAACCAATGCCACTCTTGGGTTGTGTTAATGTACCGGTTTGGATAAGCGGTGTCTTGTCAGCCCAAATACCGCGATACCGGTGTGTTAAAATAAGCGCAGGGGTAGCGAAGGGTGAGATTTAATGCTTGGTTGTGTCTAATTCACTGGTAAAATGTAATTCATGTTAAAAAGGAGCTCTTTGTTAGAAGTAAAAGCATCAGTGAAATTCTTAGCATAAGGCATGTGAGTGAAGCTATAATATATATTTGACTTCTTTATGTGGTAAAACATCTGGGGCATTACATCTGGTTTAGCGTGAAGTGTCCCTGCTACGGCGGGGGGTTGGAGCTAGATGATCTTAAGGCCCTTTCCAACTCTAACTATTCTATGATTCTATGATTACCAAGCCTCTGAAATGCTCTGAAAGCAATTTTTCTACTTACTGTTGCTATACTCTAGACTGAAGCTTGTATACAAGGTTTAGTGAGGTAAGCTGAATACTGTGCTTTAGAAGCTCTTAAAAACACCCTAAACAGCTGTCAGCACATTTTAGATGCAGTATTGATGAACTGCATCATCACAAACCCATGAATGCTATAGCACTGCTTTTACCTAAAATACTTCTCTTCAGGTCATTGGAATGGTGTTAGAAAGATGGTTGTGAAAGGTGGTGGCACACACGCAATACAAATATAATCACTACAAACCATGTTTTGCAAGTTGAAGTTGGTTCCAAGTAGCTGTATTTATAAAATTTAAGGGAAATGTATTTTAAACATAAGACTTATTTGTCTTTTTTGGGGAAAAAACCCCACACAAATTTCAGGTATTTATTTAAGGTATCGACATTTACTAACACTTAAATTTGTAATTAGATTGTAAGGGCTGATCAGTGTCAGTGGCTTCCCTAAACTCTCAAGACATGCAGCTTCTGCACACTGCTGGGTGTTCTGCTAACTCCAGTTCAGGTGTTAGAGGATTGTAACACTTCCTACCTGCCTTGCAGCAGAGATTATTAAGCAGCATTTAGCGAGCTGAAAGCAAAGCACAGAGGTGGAGGTTTAATGCTGTTCTGTAGGCTCCCATCAGCACACAGAGGTGATCTTCCTTTCGCACTACTGGGTACCAGAGTTCTTCTGTCTTGGAGATGTGAGTGCCCAGGAAGCACCACATATGTTAAACTTTGCATCAACACAATAGTCTTTGTGGAGCTATAGACTTTGTATAAGAAAGAGCGTGGGTTTCTGAAGTGCCTTCCTTGCTGAAGGAAACACTTTGTGCATTTCAGCTTTGTTTCTCTCAGTGATGTGTTTAACAAGTGTTGCGTACTGTGCCACCAACTGTGAGAAGCTGAGTGCTAGGCTTTGCTCAGAAGCACTTTCTTTGTTAGCCCTCCAGGTCATAATGTAGTTATCTGTGTCTTACTTTCTTGTTTCTGAAAGAAGCCATGATGTGTTATGATATTGGCAAAATAATTTATTCTTTCTCATGACCATGTTATTTTTCCTTGCCTAGATCATGACAAAATGTTTAAGATGAGTGAAAAGATCTTACTCCTGTGTGTTGGGGAGGCTGGAGACACTGTTCAGTTTGCAGAATACATCCAGAAAAATGTTCAGCTCTACAAAATGAGAAATGGTGAGTGAAGTAGAACAGTTACTCGCTGAGGGTTTGGAAGCAGAGTTAATGATAGGTGCAGTTTACAGGTGATTATTTCTCGAAGCTTCTCTAGCATTAAGGATTTCAGCTTATTTTAGTGTCGAGTAGAGGTGGTAATGAAGTCAGGATTTAAAAATGCAATTAGATTATATAGTGTAAACAGAGAGGCTTATCCAAAGCCCAGTTGGCCTATTTGTAATATAAATGACACAATAAGAGGTTTGTTAGGAAAATATTTCTCTTACTATGTCTGTTGTGACACCTGTTAGTGGTTTTCTTGATACATTGGACTGAAAAATTCAGGCTGCATGCCCATGGTATTTTAACTTTTGAAGCTATATATTTTAATGGTCTACACAGATATGAACTGCCTGGATTTTGAGGGCCCTCTTTAAGCTTGTAGCTGTCAGAATAAATTGGAATTAGGCAAATGGCGTAAGATTTTGTTACCAAAGACTATCTTTGCTCTTTTAAAATAAGGAAGTGAGACATGAATATGGATTTGTACTGTTATCAAATACACACATTTCTTCTCCAGGTTATGAGTTGTCTCCTACTGCAGCTGCAAACTTTACACGACGAAACCTCGCTGACTATCTTCGGAGTCGAGTGAGTAAGAGCTGAAAGATTTTGCTAAGGCTTACAGGGGAGAATTCCCATTTTCGAGTAAGGGAGCCTGATGAAAAAGGTGGCAGCTCCTGTCTTTAGTGATGAATTCACTTTGAAAGGATGTTTTATCAAAATATGACTTGCTTTGCTTATTTAAAAAACTCACCACTTATCATTAGCTGATACAACTATAGTCTTAAAATTCCAGCCTTGGGCCCAAGAAATGTTTTGTCATGAATGCTGCAGACAGTGATGTGAATCCAGCCTCTTTAACGTAGAGATAAGGTTGTTGGTTTTCATGCAAATGCACTGAATCCATTTAATCTTCTTGGAAAATGATTTAGTAGAGCCAAGCTGTTTGATGTACTTAGCAAAACAAGCCCCTTTTGTAAACAGCAACATGAGGCTTTCCATAAATATCAAATCCAAATTGAAGCTGTGTTTTCAGGTTACTAAACTGCAGTTACTGATTTTTTTCTCATGGTAATTTGTTCAAAGTATGAAAAGACGTCATGAAGAGGCAGATGGACTTTGAAAGGTCCAAGGTTAGGAAGCATTTCATTGGCATTCTCTTGGCGTGCTATATGAAAGAAAACAAAGAATGAGATGCTGAAAATGAAGTTGCTCTGTCAGGGACAGTATGTGGGATAAATCATGTTGCTGTTCTGTCTACACTGTGTGTACAGTAACAAATGAAGGCCAGGACTAACATAAGAGCTGTATTGTTGAGAATGATATGTGTGTGGAGTGCAGCTCAGATCCTTCTGCAAGAACTTTGGTCACAGCCAGAGGTCATTTATCTAACTTTTGACATGGATTACAACTGCAGGTAGCAAGTTTTTAAAGTTGGAGCAAGTCAGTACAACTTGGTGCAGGGTCCTGCCTCAATATCATACATGAAACTCTTGTGGTTTAGATGACTTCAGCTAACTACATGGATTAAGCATGGCTGGTAGGTGACAGCTGGCAGTGGTGCTGCTTGCTTTAGCTTTTGTTCAGATGTGATTTGTAAGCCTGTGTGTGTTTTGTGGAATTTGGTGTAGTTTTTGAGGTTGACTTGAAGGAGCCATGCTGCTTGGTGCCTCGCCCAGAGGGCCATTGTCTGCCTGGTGCTAGTGGCTGTCTCGGGGCATCTAATCTGCACAGATGATGTAGATGAGGCTGACACCGAATGTCCTGCCTGCTTAAGCACAGGCAGCTATTTCTTACATATGATTTAAAGTATCTCTAATGGGAGTAATTTAACAGGGTTTTTGTTAAAGTAGGCCTGCAAGATGTGGCATAGATGTGGTACTGTTGTCTTCCTCTGTGCTGTGTCCCTTGAGACCTGATCCTCTGTGTGTCTCCCCTCCTTCCTGAGCCCATGCCTGCCTTCCAGCTCACCTGCTCCAGATGGGCAGCACAGTGGGAGGACACTGGCAAAGGCAGATGTGTTTATTTACTGAAGACAAAATGTTGTTGTGTTGCAGATGGCAATGCCCTGGAGCAAGTGGAGCACTCTGACACTACTGTCACACTACAGTGATCTCTGTACTGTAGGGAGAACTCCTTTTCTTTAAACATAGCACTTAATGATTTGTTTGTGGGATTTAGAATTTGATGGTACAAACCTTGCCATCAGATTCTTTTTTTTTTCCTGTGAATTTTGTTACATTTGTGGAATACCAGAAGGATTAACACCAGCGCTCTGTATCTATTTAAATTGCATATAGGATTCCTGGAGGCTGCTAATTATGTGGGTGATAAAAATAAAAAATGGAAAGGTAAAACATGCCACTGCCTCTTGTTAGGAGTGAGAAAATAGTTTAGAAGTAAAAAGTTTGTTGAGGAAAAAGGTGGTTTGTTGCTGTATTGCTGCACACCGTGTGAAGCTGTTTGTTATGGAAGGCTGGAAGGAATGTGAAGGAGGGTGGCTAACACTGAAACAGCACTTTTTCAGACATGATACTGTTGTTGTGGCCCAGCCCAAAACAGAGCTTGTTCTGCATTGTTAATCACCATCTGGGTTCCTCTGTTATCTAGCTTGATTTTGTTTATGAACATTGTGGCTCATATTGGCCAAGTTTCTGGTATCTTGGGGGTGGCTGCCTTGTAAGGCAGTGCCTTGAAGTTGTTCTTTTGGTAGAAGTGTTAAGTGTAATGGCACTGCCCTTGTGACTTAAGGCATTTCATTACTATGCTCTTTTACTGAATAGTCAACATGTGGCTTCGCATGACATTTTGTTTTTTAAAGCAAGGGGTTTATGCTCCAGAGTAAGATCTGGAAAGAGTCTTTGATTTCCATTTATATGTTGCAATGGAGGCAAACTTAGAAACTGCTTTGGACCCAACTGTCTTTTGCATAGGTGAGTGGTGCTGTAGCTTCGCTTCCCCTATACCTACTCCAGTACCTCACTTGATTCACCTGCTGATTTGAGTACCAGGTTTAGCACGTGTAACATACTACTTAGGTTAGACGGAGGTAGGGAATAGGAAAAATACCCGCCTTGCCTCTTCAAACCCGATGAAGTTCAGTTTCTTGTTGTGATGCTATGTTTAATTGTAGGTGACATGGTCTGGCCTGAGTCCAGAGGAAGACTGCCAGTTCCTTTCTCCTTGTCCACACTTGGCAGGATGCTTCCTTGTGCCCACCTTTCCCCCCCTTGCTGTGACTTTGGCTTCCGCCAGATGTCACGCCGCTGCTTGTCACCGCCCAGCCTCCTGCTGCTGGTCTGGTTGCTTTAGAGTATTTATCACAACTGTTCTCTTCTGCTGGAAATTCTGAAGAATTTCACACATCCCTTAATTGCTGTAGTTATTTTAAATCAAACAGCGTAAAGTGCAAAGCTACTTAGGATGTGAAATAGTGCCTCTAATAGGAAGGTGAGTTTGAAGGGGGGGGGGAAAGAGATCTGATTGATCCTGGGGTGTTGTTCATCTGCTCATTTGGTAGCTCTTGAATCACAGCAGTCTTCTAAAGAGTTTAGAACACTTGGCATGGATGTAGTTACAAAAGCCAAGGCTGCCTTTGGAATGGACAAAAGGACAAGGAATACCAGTCCCAGCATGAAGATGTTAGTGCCACTAAGCACTAAGAGGGGCTGTCTGCAAATTTCATTTATAATAATGGAACTAGTAAAGGCATCATGGATATTTCCTTCTGGTTAAATCCTGCCTTTCTTGAATAATAGGAAGGTGTGGGAGCTTTAAGTAGTCTGATAGAACATTAGCAGGCGAACTTACAACTGAAAAACATCTTACAGATTTGTTTAAGTCTATATAACACCATTTATTTATGGTTGAGTATCTCACATATGCCAATGTTGGTAATTCAAAGTCACACAGTAAGTTGAGTGATCTTGTGTCATGGCTCTTAAATATCAACTTGTGTGATGTTTCAGAATAAATAAATGATGAAATAGAGACTAATTAAAGGAATACAGCTGCATGGTAACTTGCTTCCAAGTATTCTTGAATGCTTTGAAGATTAAATCACACAATTTACAGTGATATGTTTGACATATAACTGTAGCCCGCTTTATTCTTTGTTACTGTCTGGTCAAAGTAGAAATACACTATCCTGTGATACTTTTTGTTTTGGTTTTTTTTTGAGTACAAATTCAGTGGTTTTGATATCAAAATGAACTTTTTCCAATTATAATGTTTTGGCTTTAGGGGGAAATTGTGTTTGTGTGTTTTAATCTATTGTTGGTTGCATCATTTTATTTTCTTGTTGCTTTGTTGATCTAGGCTTCCCAGCACTGTAAGAAATATCCTGTTAGTATGATTAATTTAATAAGAAACATTTTGTAGATAGGAAAATACTGGAAGTATATAAAAGCTGTTTTAAAAAATATATATACACAATTCCAAAATCTTCTTTGAGCCTACACGTAAAAATAACACAGTGCAAGCACGTTTCATGATCTTACAAAGTACACATCTTGGAAGAAGATGTACAGAGACATCTGCTTTATTCATTATGGTGAAACACACTAAACCTACACCATGAAGGCAATGGCTAAGGAATTGCTAAACTTCCAAGTACACCAGGGTAAAAAAGCATGGCTACGTTAATGTGGTTACACGGAAAAGATGTTGATATTTCCCAACCATATTTGATAGGCTCTTGCTGAAGTCATAAACAAGAATTAGAGAAGGCAGCAGCTAAATTTCTAGTATGAGAAAACTGTTTCCAGCCAAACAAAAATGCTACTGCAAATGGGATGTTGCAGTATCTTAGTGGTCGGGTTTGAACAGAATTGAACCGATTCCATAGATCTTCTTCATTCACGTGGTCAAGTTAGCTTAATATTAAAGATTAAATACCTGCAATAAAAAACTAACTGCCAGTTAACAAGACAGTGTAACACTGTGTGTAACTGTTTAAACTGTATGTAAGCTTTCATATATGCTAAAAGGGCTTTGGTTAACAGTAGCGTGACTGAGAAAAGAGCATGCTAAATTAACAAAGGAGTTCTTAGAAACTGCAAAATGTTCACATTGTGCTCACATGTTGACAGTAAAACTCAGCAGGTTTTATGCTGAGATGAAAGAATCTGGTGTGAAAACATAATTAAAGTTTTCTTAAGTTTGAAGGTGCCATGAAAGCTCTTAAAAAACCCCAGACATGCTCGTTTTCAGGAGAACCAAAGTTTCGTGGTTTTATTTGCTTCTGCATTCCATGTTACCGAAAGACCTAATCAGTTTTGTTTGAGACCATAATCTCCTGCAGACAGTATTGGTATAGTTACTAGTAGCATTTTATGGCAAAGAATTATGAAGTCAACTGTGTTGCTATTCTGTAGGTGGCAGGGGATTAAGATTCAAAGCTTTAGGAGTGGCTGCTTTAATGGAAACGTGGTTTCTGTTTGTAGACCCCCTATCATGTCAACCTTCTCCTGGCTGGCTATGACGACCAGGAAGGCCCTGCCCTTTACTACATGGACTACCTGGCGGCTCTGGCTAAAGCTCCTTTTGCAGCACATGGATATGGTGCATTCCTTACCCTCAGCATCCTTGACCGCTATTACAAGCCAGGTAAGGGGTGTACAGAGAAGAACTCTCTCCTGTCCCCAATTGATAAATTAAAGGCTTAAACTGAAAGATTGGCGTTTGCTGAGTGCAGTTGCTCTGCTGCTGCAGATTTGAACATGGCTTTTTGTTCGAATAAATGTAGCTTTGAAGACTGCCTTCTGTTTTTGCTGAGATGGTAACATGAAACTAGTCAACTCCTTAAAGTGTTTTCCTGTTTGAGGCATAACAGACTGTAAGTGAAAGAAGCTTCAGTTTATTGTAAAACATGACTTCCCTGGACCATCAGCTGCTAGTAGTCTGTCTTCAACAGCATTTTGATAACTTTATATTCTACTTGCTTATCTGTTGGCTGTGACATGTACATTTTCCCAGAGTACCAATCTTCAGAGGGCAGTCCCAGGTCCTGTTGCTCCACATCTTGGACTGGCTTTTTGTGTGATAGATTAAAAACATACAAGTGAGAAGATACTCTTAGCAAGATTATCTTCAGTACTTTGAAGTGGTGGTGATGAAGATTAGTCGGTTTAGTTTTATGCATGTGGTAGCTGTTCGTCATAATTGTTGTATATGTCTGTACCTGTCTGAACTTTTAATTTCAGAATCCTAATCCAGTTCTTAATAAACCCCATCCCCACTTTCCAATGAGAAAATGCGCAAAACTGGGAATATTGTTAATCTGACATCTTTTGGCTTTAGCTACAAAACTGCTTTGCTCCTGTGTGCAAAGCTGAGTTTAATCTCATAGCAGAGTTGTTGGTTTAGTAATCCTTTCATCTCTCCTGCAAGAAGTGTAGCTAACTGTCAGTTTTATTCTAATGGGGCTTCTGCCTGAACAGTGGGTACAGATCTGGAGCAAACTCTAGAAACAAGTTTTGAGAGATTCGCAGGACTTAGTTGTTTTCTAGTCATGGAAATTCAGCTGCTCCATTTTCACCATTCCTTGTGAAAAGAGAAAAATAGTGAGCTACAATATGTTGTCATGGCTTGACATCCCTATAGAGCACTGGATTTCGTCCTAATGTGTGAGAAAAGCAGGGGCATCACACACGTGCCTTTCCCATTATTAAAGCTAATACCCAGCAGGGAAGGCAGCACAAAAACCGATCTCTACCTACTGTCCCTGACTTACAGCCGGGTGTAGACAGATGGAGCTGATTTGAAACTGTAATAAACTGGAGGAGGGAGAGACGTCCGGACTTCTCCGGAGCCTGGTCCCTGGCCATGGGAGGCAGAATTCCGTCATGCTTCCCATTCAGTGTAACAAATCGATTCTCAATGGCTTGTTGCAGTGTGAGCGCTTTGGTGCGGGGCATCCTCGGTACATCTGGAAAGTGTTTTCTGTGAGCTGGGAAGGAGAGGGTTTGGTGCTCAGCTGAACAGTTGTTTAAATTTAATAAAGTTTCTGTTGGGAGAGATGGCCTCTAATGAAATCAATCCGTGGATGTTTTCTCTTTCAGGTATGACACGTGAGGAAGCTGTGGAGCTCCTAAAGAAATGTCTAGAGGAGGTGAGTTGCCAAACTTAGACCCTTGTGATCTTGAGAAAGGAACATTTGTTTGCATTCATTTGCTGATATTTTCCTCTTCCTCTTGTCGCATTTTTTGGCTGCCTTTGCCAGAAGGGGTAATAAACGTACACTGACCAGATGTGGAAGAGCTACTGAGGATTTGTGGGCACTTGCATTGACTTAGCATGGTTCATGTCCTTCAGAACATAAACCTGAAGCTTTTCTTTACTTCTGCTTCTTCCATGCTTAGCATAATATTGATACTGTCTATAACTGGGGTTTTATGTTTTTCTGAGCATAATTCAAGCATGCTTTTGTGACTTGTATTCCATTTTAGTGTGTACTTCTGGGTGTGCTTCTCTTCCAGCTTGTGAAGTGGTATCTGAGGCTAAGCTTTGACCTTAAAGTTCGTGATCAATTTTAGTGCAGACATAACCTTTCAGACTTGAAGGCTTTTATTGCAGGAAGGTGTCCTTTATTGTTGCCTTTAAGAGATTGAATTGAATGTAACTGGGAAGAAGCCTCTGGGGAAACAGCAGGAAGAAGTACTCTGAAGACATTCTGTTTGAAGTACCTTTGATACATACACTTTGTGCCCGAAGTTGTAGCCCACTCTGGGCTTCTTGCATAAGTATCTTCCTTGTTAACAGGATTGCGTATTTTCCATCTCCAGCCTAGGCTTAGTCTTACCACAGAGAATAAACTTGGGCTAATTGATTCCTGAGCAGTGAAGAAATCACTAGTTCCTAATATTTCAGGCTATTAGAACCAGGATGGTAATGTTGATGTGCAACAACGTATCTCTGAAACTGTGCTCTCCTCTTTTATTTAAGTTTTGAATGAATCTCACCTTTTGTCTTTTGTTAAACAGCTTCAGAAACGCTTCATCCTCAACCTGGCTTCTTTCACTGCCCGGTTCATTGACAAAGATGGCATCCATGACATGGAAAAAATACCCCTTCCAAAAGCGACATCCTAACCCCTGAGATCTTTCTTCAGGAGTCTTCTGTCTTTTTTTGTTCACTTCTGGGTGTTTTTCTATTCACTTGGAGCACACAAGTCATGTACTGCACTGGGAGATTCAATAAAGGTTGACATTTATATAGCCAGTTTTATCTTTTTATTCCACTGATCCTTCCTGAGAGTATTTAAGTAAATTGTTCCACAGAGAAAGTGAGACTTGATTTACTGTTAATGGGTGCACATGCAGGTTGCTTATCTTTCCTCTTCTCAGATTTCACTCCCCAAGTTTTTTTACATGTGGAAAAACCTGGTAATACGTTTTCTAGATGACTGTGCTGTCACCCACTCATAATTAAAGCTCAGCAAACACCAGGCAAGTGTTTCGTGCTAAACATAGAGCATCTACTTTATTTGTCCAAAGATGTTGCCACTGTTTGCTCTATAAAACAATAATAATCAGGTTTTCAAAGGCTTGATTTGCTTCTGTTATACTTTGTTTCAGTCTAATCCAAGTGGAAGGTGAAAGAAAAGATCTGCAAGTAGAAAGGATTTTAAAACATTAGTGTCATTTTAACTCACCTGGCCATGGTTCTGTTACTGGGAAAGAATATTCTCCTGCTGGTACAGTGGGCTCATAACTACCTTAAGTATTTTAAATATGAACTGATGTATCAATTGCATGGGGTTTTTTAGTTGATGTGTCTGTACCTTCAGAAGTGCATGAAAGCAGTTCAATGACAAAACTGCAGCACTTCTCATAAATCTTTGAATTACTGACAACGAGCTAGAGCTTTGCTCCATGAGAACAGTCATTGATCTATCTTGGCTCTAGATTATGCTTCCATATAAAAACTCCATTCAGAGAACAGCCTCAGATAATTATCATGTGATCCTTGCAGTCTGCCCGGAAGTGATTCTTCTGAGAGCAGTTTTCATCCCTTCCCTACTTGAATTTGCGTTGGGTCAGCCATTTAAAATGCTCTGTTTGGTTGCTTATTTCATGTTTGAATAACCTTATAAATAGAAGGATGGACGTGTACATGATGATGTACGGAGTGTATGTACTTGTGTGGCATGGCCTAACATCTCTGCTCTCAGTTGAGAAAGGTAAGTAACAGACCAAACTGTTCTATTTGTCAAAGCTTTTTTGGTCTTGCCTAAGTATGTGTTTGAGAATGTTAGTGTCTCCCACAGAAAGTTGTCAGTAAAGACCAAATATTCCCATCTTACTGGCCAGGTGAGAACTAGATTAGAGACTGGGACTTGCTTCATGCTACAGAAGAAATTTGCAGCTTCAGTGCCTTAACTCATCCTGCCCTTAGTTAAATCTAATTCTTAACTCAAGTTCCATCAGGCTTTGTAGTTTAATTCTTTCCAGAATGAGTTTAATTATCAGCTGGTTTTGTTGTAGTCACGGCTGCAATGGCTTTTATTTAAGGCCAATGGTAGATAACTGAAACATTTTGCTGAAATTTACTTTGTTTTTAAAAACCTTTTCAGACTTTTGTACACTCAGAAAAGCCATCCCCTGCCTCATGATTTTCTCCTGGCAGGTCACATTTAACATGAGTAGAGCCTGCATGTTCCAGTTCTCTGATTGAAATCTCACCCCTTCATGTTGCATTAATGTATTTGTTTAGCTTAATATGCAGCATCTCTAATTTATTTTACCACTGATGTTGACTGTTCTTGCAGGTTTCTTGTCTCGCTTTTCAAAGCCGTCATTGCGGAGGGGCTGAGCTGATGTGAAATTTTTGTCACTGCATATCGAAGTGATGATGTCTCCTTATTGGAGGTATTCATTGTTTCAGACACCAAACCTGGGGCGTGGTGCTGTGAGATTGAGTCTGGCAGAGAATCTGCCTGGAGTTTTTATTGGCACCTATTTGCATGCAGGTGATTAATAAACATAAAACAATTATTCCCTTGCAAACACCCTTGCTGGATTCAGGTCAGAGTGGAACATATGTTTTGCCTGAGGGCAGGGCCCAGGATATGAATCCCCCATTGAGGGAAGATCCAAGGGGTTGCATCAGAAGCCAAAGAGCAGCAACCTTTAGGAATGAATAAATATAGACCTTTATTTCAAACCAGCAGAACAAAAGAATTGGCCCACAGTGAGGTTTGACTGTGGCCTGAAATGAAGTGGGTTCTTTTAAGGACTTTCCAAGAATTTACGCTTTTTAAGGAGAGGTGTGATACTCCTGCTGTATGACTTTGGATTGTTTTGAAGGTCTACAGTGCTGATGTTTGAATTCAGAAGCAGTCAGTTTCCCTTTTTGACAGTGATATATGGAATCTGAAATCAGCGGTTTAAGTTTTCCATTATCATGGAAGACAAGAAAACTTCTTACCTGCCTCAAATGTAGCCCTAAAGCTTTTGGAAACCATGTTTTTTCTTGGATCCAGGAATTCCTTTTGTAAAGAATTCACCTTTCTATTTGAAAAGCATCTGTGTCTATTGTGACAGGCCTCTCTTTCTTAAATCTGACGGAACTGAGCACTGCAAGCACTGCTCTCTACTAATAGTCTTTGGTTCTTTGTATTATAAAAAATGAATGTTGTAAAGCAAGGTAACGAAGTCCTCTGGCAGTGCAGCTACAGTGAGCTGTTCTGCTTTGCTCTGGCTGGTAATTCTGACCATATGTTTTGCTACCAAAGCCTCAGGGCCTAAAGAGTTAACAAGGCACTTTTTCTTGGTGTAGGTTTCCTGTTTAAAGAAGGGCTCTTCCTGAGCCCTGTGCATGTAACAGATCATTGCACCAGCTCATCTCTGCTTGGACCTTGCTCCCAAGATCGGTTTACAGGGGAACAGAGCCTCTGTGCCTTAGGCCATGTTAGCTTGGGAGTGTTTTGCTGGAAGAAGCAGAGTATAGGTGCAGTGCTCGTAGGTCTTGGTGTTAATTGTACCTTTTCATGGAAGAAAGTTGTATTTTGTTGTAGACCTGCATGCATACTCAAGATGTTGGCACAGAAGGGGCCATCAGTACTCAGCCAGTCTAATTGTGCTTAGTGCAAGTTTGTAATGTGAGGACAGTTCTGCATTCAGCTGTATTCAGCTTCTGTGTGCAGCTACCGGTGGATTCACCTGTGTGTTTCCCCAGGATCTCTCCAATCCAAGAAATCCATGAGCCTGTTCAGTTAAACCATGAATGCTTCAGCCATGGGTAGGTGAAAAGCCTTGGGCTGGGACTGCTCTTTCAGCAGGTCTGCAGAGCCAGGGCAGAGACTACACGGCAAGAGAAATATCAAAGGTGCAGAAATAACGCATGTTTGGAGCAATCCTATAGCGTATTCCTGGCAGTCTGAGTTCACTTCTGTTCCTGGTGATGAAACAGTCGCTGGCAGAAACAACCAAATGGAGCTGTCGCTTTTCAGAGTAAAGATGTAGAAGCAGAGGGGAGAATCCGGCTCAGCTCTCCCAAGGATGTGTGTTCATTTGCTCTTGTCTCTAGTTTTGACAGGAGGTTCCTACAAGAAGCGTTAGCTGATGCTGGGGCTGATGTTATGGATCATGTTCACAGTGCTTAGGGTTTGATTCCGTTTCCCAGTCTGAAGCAGGGACAGAATATTCCTTTTGTATAGAACAGCTTGACATGTAAGGAAGGAAAACCTTTAACTTTGCTACCTGTGAAGCAATATGTGTGTTGTGTGTAAGGAAAACTGGATTTATCCTTAAAGAAAGTTTATCCTTCCAGCCATTTTGAATTCCTTTTCCTGAAAGGTTTAACCTCATACAGAGTTTCTGTGTGTTATCAGTCTGCCATCAGCAGTCATTAAGCGCAGGAAACTTTCATGTGAGCACTGATCAAACCAAACAGACACAAGTTGTTTTAACAGATTTTTGTGTAAGCAAGATGGAAACGGGGGAATTAAAATGTCCAACTTCTCGGTTTTCCATGCTCTCGACTCTGTTGGCTTCAATTTCTGCGTGCTTCTGACTTGCTGAGGACTGGGTTAAAACCCAAGTTAGTTGTCTTGAAAATGCAAAGTGACAGTTTAAGTGTTTTGTTTCTGGGCTAATGTGCAATTAGGTAGTTATCCAATAAGCTTATTCATGTAGTCTAACTCAAGACAGCTGCGGAAGGCATAGAGAAAAGCCTTTGCTGTTGAGGGATGGTGAGAGGGAAAAGGATGTTTAGAAGGATCTGTTTCAGAATTGCCAGTCTGTTCTTCTCTTGCCCATGTAACACAGTAAAGCATTAAAGGTTAGCAAGATTTGTGAAAAATTAAATTCTGCTGATCAAATCTATAGAGAGGTGAAAGCAAAATGTGCACGGATCTGAATCCCAGCAAATACAGTGTAAGTTTAGATCTATAAACTAACTCTAAGGCAACCATAGAAGCTGGGTTGTATGGTTGCCTTAGATACTAATAATCTATTACTTAGATAATCATCTAATTGCCTGAAATGATGACTTGGATAAGTGTATTTTAACTTGGGTAAAGTACCTTTTGCTTAGTAGAACCTTGATGTTATCAAATATTTCCAGTGTTTATGCACAAACATGAGAATAGTGCATCTTCTTTAGTTAATTCACAGGAGACAAAACGGGCTTCATCATATTTCATATCAGTGCTTTTAGGATTATTGACAGTATCCTACTATAGAACCCCCGGAAGGCCTGTGGGCTCAGGTGATGCTTGATCTCCTCTTGCACTGGAAATGCAACAAATGCCATTATCCTGCTACCAGAGGGCTTCGTGGAGAAAACCCGTTCATCTCGCAAGCCTCTTCCCTTCAGCAGAGGGCAGTGAACTTGCACGCACGCCACCACCACCTCCTCTACATTGGGTCTTGGCATCTCAGCACAGAAACTTAGCGCTATGGAGAACGGGTTAATGCCTTGTCCATCGGCGGCAGGCAGGATGTACGAGGCTGTTTCTTCCCTTGGAAGATGCACATTTATTTTCACATGGGACAGTTGCCCTATGGAACAGGTAATTATTCATGTTTGCACAAGTGAGGGCTAAGAGTGACTTGGTAAAACAACCCAAAAGAGTAGCTGGAATCCATCCTCTATGAGTTAGTCCAAGAACTAACAAGCAGGGATGTAAAGTTATGGTACGTGTTTAATGCTTTAAGGTAATGCCATTCTCCCTTGCAAAAGTGCTCTTAACATTGACTATGTGCGTGAAGTGAGGATGTTTTTAGCAACAGCAATATGCTGGGAAGGAAGCCCCATGTGATACTACTTTCCATGAACTTTCCTGTGATCCCACAGCAAAATTTGCTTAAGGAGAAAAAAAATAATCTGAAAAAGTCTGAAATGGCTCTTGTGGAACGTGGAATGTTCTAGCACATTCATTCGCCCTTACTCAACAAACACGTAGTGTGTTGAGGCCCTGCCTGAAAGATGTCATTGTGGCTTTGGGTTTAGCAGAAAATGCACTTGACTAATTCAAATCCACGCTCGGAGTCGATGGGAGTCAGAAGCGTTAAAGTACATCACCAGGCTCTGACATCCCGGAGTTGGGAAGACGTTTCCTAAGCTGTTGGAGCACTTTATGGTTTTCTTACTTAGAACAGCAGTTTCTTGAGTCTTTGAAGCTCGGTCTGGGTATTTAAAAGGATCTCCAGGGTTTACTTATTTCTTAGTTTCCCTCATTTAAAGCAATAAGGTTCAATTCTCTCTTTTAATTTTTAGAATCATCCTTAAAATCATGCTGCTCTGAGCGGGCACCTTCGAGGAGAAAACAATTACAACTGGGTTCTAATTTCATTCCCCTTACAGCATTCACTCACAGCACATGGGAAACCCATCCAAACCATCCCACCTGGGTCTGGTACATCTGATGTTCCTAGATCTGTGTGTTGGTGTTCATTGCCTGTGCTTAGATGAACATCAAGAAGGCTGGTTATGTGAGCGCTGCCAGGGGTCAGCTTGCCTTCATCTCAGATGTTTGCCTAAGCTGGTTAAAGGTTTGAGGTTAACCTCTGATGCTGGTTCTGGGAGCTGTAAAGCCCAGATGGTTTGGGTTTTGGTTTTGGTTTTCATGTTGGCTCCAAAATTGGTGCAGAGTGAAACCAAAAGGTTCTTCATGTTCAAAAGCTGTGAAAAAGCTTATTAACACATGGCATGAATAGAAAAGAATTTGCCCTGGACTGAACAGAGCTGTTTTTCCTTGCAGCACTCAGCTGAATTATTCCTTAGCTCAGCAGATTCAAAGGCACTGACAACTTTTTAAAGAATACTTTAAAACAGGAATGTTCCTTTGTGTTTTACCTTTCCATCAAAGTCTTTGACTTTACCAGGTGATACCTATAGTGTAGATCCTCTAAACTCCATCTTCCACATAGGATGAAAGATGCTCCATAGGGCAGACAGGTTTCCCACTTCTGCCTTGCTCAGTTCCCTGGGCAGAGCTGAATGCTTCTCGGTTTGCCTGACACCTGCCTCTGTGCCTGGTGCCTGTGTGCCTGTGCCATGCCAAGGTGGTGATGGGCTCCCTGTCCCACACAGGGCTGGCTCCAGAGAACTGTGTCAAACCCTGTCTGCCTCTCAGAGAGATCCCAGCTGGGGCAGAGTCAGAGTTATCTGTGCTAAAAGACCATTCTGATGGAGCTTGGTAATTACTGTGCTCTTCTGGAGGCTCCCTGTGATGACCAAATTAGCAGGAAACTCTAACAGGTATAATGTGCTCCTGACATATGACAAGGCTGGGGGAGAGGAAATGAAATGAAAATGGGTCAAGAGTGGGAGGCCTGGACCGAAGCAATTCCCTGTGGTGCCAGGGTCCATTTAGGAGTCAAAACAGCAGCACATTACAAAGAGGGTGTAAGAAAGGCTGGTTTCATTGTCCGGACTGAGCAAACTGGCCTTTCCACTAGTCTCCTCCTCAGCAGTGCCTGTAGCACCTGCAGCACGAACATTTAAGGTATTGCCTTGCTGGTTTGAATGCTTTTCTGCCTTTGTTTTTGCAGTGAAGCAACAGGCAGCAAAGTAGAACAGGGATCCTTAAAGGAGATCATTTTTTGTCACTGGAAATACTTACAGACTCTATCTGTGCCGGTGCAGGTTGCTCAGTCACTCCAATTGGCGATTCTTTAGCCAGTTTAAGTCTCTCTATAGTGGAAAAACTCAAGGGGAGCCCAAGGCACTTCTGCATGGACAGAGCCATCATCAGATGAGAAGACTGCAGCACCCAGACACGTCTTGACACGCTGCAAAACTTCTTGACTTGAAGCTAGAACTTGATCTTTCTCTGAACTCATTTCACACCCCCAAGAATCTGAGTTGTCTCCATTTAACAAATCTTTGGCTATTAACATTTGCTACGAAAAGGAAGCTATCCCTATGGGGATGGGCCTTTTCTGTGCTGAAAAGAATCAGATGAGAAGCATCTGAAGGTGTCAGGATAAAAAGCATACTAAGGAGCCGTCCAGAGTAATGCTGGCATGATTTTTGCTGCCTACCTGCCTCAGATTGGTTTCTGGGATGCTCCAGCACTGCCATTATGGGGCCAGAACTCAGGTGTATATTTGATGTCTGGAATTATTATTGCTATTTATGTTGAAAATACAGTGCTGCTCGGGAGGCCGCAGTGGGAATCCTTTGCTGTATAAAGGAGGACAGGCAGGAAAACCAAAATGATACCTTCTGGCTCAACATGTTCTGATTCTGGGTAATGACTGGGTTTAGGCTGTTTCTGCTGAAGTCTGGTAGGGTAATTCAGGCTCTTGTCACACGCTGCCCAGGACACTGTGCTACACCGATACTCTCTGAAGCAGGTATTCCGTCACCCTTGCAAGCAGGATTTGTTCTGCAGCCTGATGTGAAAATGTTTCTGGGTTTGGGGTTTTGAGTCAGTTGTGCTGACAGGAAAATCTTCCTTTGCTCCCTGACGGCGCGGCTCCTTGGATCCTGTATGTAAAGTTTGGAATTTAAGGGACTCGCTCATATATGAAAGAATGCATTAACTACAGGTCAGCAAAGTCTGTTTATTGGGTTGGTTCAGCAGGGAGAGCTATTATTACCCTGTTGCTTTTGAGGCTGCCTGCTTAAAGGTAATTATTTAGGCTATCCAAAGCCATGCAGAATGTGAACCCAGCCTCTGCTTGTTTACATAAATGATACAGCAGAGAGTCACCGTTCAGTGTTAACCTCACTTTACCCTTGGGGTAGCTGACTGCAGGGAATTAAGAGCTTCTGTTAATGTTCTATTTCTTCCTCCCTTGTCAGTGATTGTCGTGTGGTTTCCTTGGGCTTGTCCTTCACTGAAAATTAATCCCCAAAAGATTGGGTTTTTTCCTCAGTTTCCCTTTAGGATTGGAATTCCAGAGCGTTCTATAACAAGCGTAGAAGCCATGAGCCTCGATCTATTTTTACTCTTTGACACAATCCCATGTATTTTCCCACGATCAGATTTGCAATCAGTGTGGGAATTTGTGCCAGGGCTGAGGCTTGCATTGTGTAAAATGCCTCTTATTTATCTCTTAGGATGGAAAGGCAAAGAACGCATCAGGGGATGGCCTTGTTTGACAGCGAGCTGGGACGGGGACTCCAGCACTGCCTCGTTACAAACAGAAGCTGGCCTGGCACAACCTCTGGAATCTGCTCCTCTCTGAGCCTGCAGACATGAAGGTGTCCAAAATCCAGGGGGGTGGAAGTCTCGGTGCTTTTAGCAGGTTGATCCCACATAAGACATCCGTCATTCACAGAGCATCCATGGCAGAATCAACAAATGAATCCAAATCATCAAGCTTCCTCCCAATTAGCAGGTAATTGGTGGCATCCCGGCCTCTCAGGCACCAGACGGTTCCTCATAAAACATTCAGATTTGAGTTATCCAAAGAGGAAAATGAGGAGGGAGGGATTTTTCCACCTGATGGATGTGGCATGTAATTATGGCAGGCATATCCTGATGCTTTGTCCGTAGTGCTCGTTGCGGCTATGTCTAAGAATTCCTTGATATTCAGAAAGTGCCCTGACCAAGTCAGGTTTCCATAATATGATTACATTATGAAATTCTCTTTCACGCCTGTATATTACAGCGTGCACACAAGCACTTTCATCACGTATCAGAGCGCAGTTTGCTCTGCTCTGATACCACGCACCAGAGGATGTCTACAAATGGAGTTATTTCAGCATGGTTATCCTAAATAACTCCATGTAGGGAAACCTGTATTGTAGCACAAAGCACCTTGCTCTCCTTTATCGTAATCCATTTGAAATGTGGATTATGCTGATGCAGAACAGGGCACTCCTATTTTGGAATAATTTTAAATGGGAATAGGTTTTGTGCTTTTGGCTCACACCCTGCATTCTCCAAAACAGCTTTGAAGTGTAAACAAGCCTCTAATGTGTCTCTGTATTTCCATTCTGCTCCCTGGCTCCTCCTTGTTCCCTGGTTCTTCCTTTGGGAAGGTCCAAAGCAAAACCAGACCTGCAGAGCCTGTCATTTAGGTCTTTGCTTTCCCAAACTTCATACCAAGGGACATTACCAATTTGATTCCCAACTTAAATGCATCCCCAAGCTTCTGAAGGGAGAATCTGGATGCAGGTTTCTGACTGTGCCATCCCCACAAATGATATCAGTACACAAGATGTTTCCTTTCACACTTCTCTAACCTCCTGTGGGACAGTTTGGGTTCTTTCTCTGTTAGCATCAACCTATTCTGCAACCTCCAGACAAAACTGATGGCTACAACTCTGAGAAAGGTCCAAGACAGCGTTCAAGGCCAGGCTGGACACAGGGGCTTGGAGCAAGCTGCTCCAGTGGAAGGGGTCCCTGCCCGTGGCAGGGGTTGGAGCTGGAGGAGCTTTAAGGTCCCTTCCACCCCAAACCATTCCATGATTCTATGCAACAGAGCAGCTGACTTGGAGAACCTCATTGCAGACAGATCAGCGGGGTTATGTTATCTGCTAATTTATCACTCATTGTCTTGATAATGTGAGGTCCTCCTGCAGCTCTTTGCAGACAGGTTTTGATTTGCCTATCCTGAGTGGCGCTGGCACATCTGCAGACACATCAGGTCACTATTCATCCCCAGCATCACCAGAGGCGCCGGCTGGCTCGGCTGCCGTGGCTGGGGAGATGAGGGTGCTCACGCCAGCTCCCATCATCACGCCAGCTCCCATCATTCGTTCTCTGTGACTGCACAGATCAAACACCAGCCATGGAGGAGGCTGTTCCTTAAATCTATGTCATATTTCAAGATACAGCCACAGGGGCAGAAGGCTCCTGGTTCACAAAGACGATGGAGGGGCTTTCTTCAAATAAAAAGAGGTTTATTAAGGTAATGAGAATGACATTGTGGTGGTGTACATCTATTGCAGCATTAAGAGAAACAACAGCAAGTACAAAATCCTGAAGAACTTCTATAGTCATTATTATCACAGCCTATCTTGTCCATGCTACAGTTTTGTGTATCCAAAACTTCATTTCCATTTCTAAGGGCTGAAAATCCAAAGATTTTCATCTTTAAAAAAAAAAAAAAAATAATAATCCCCCCCCCCCCCCGAAAAAAAACGCAACCCCCTAACTCAATTTGATATAAATAACTTGCACTGGACATTTTAAAACTTTCAGGTTTTAATTACACATAAATAAATATATACAGATTTCGAACAGTTCAGTTTGGCCTGGTTCAAGTTCTGCTCCTTGTGCTTTATTAATTATTATTATTATTACTATTATTAACTTTAGAAACGTGTCTGCTGTTTGCCGTCAGTTGTGGAGTTTCAATCAGTCCTGGGTTTAACTTCACCTGCTTTATCCCAGCTGTGACTGCGGCCATCGGGAGGGCTCTCCCTGGCCGGGTCCTGCCCTGGGACCCATCGGGTGTGCGGTTGTTCCTCCCCTTTGCTACAGCCCAAGGGAAAATCCACCTCGGGTCTCAGTCTGCAAACTGTAAACGAAGTCTGAAACTGCTTCAGATCCAAAGCAGCCGCACTGGCGACTTCCTCTTGGCCTGGCTTTAGGTGGGGAAAGCGAGAAGGTTTCCTGTGTGTTTGCCTGTTGAAACCAGCCGATAAATCCAGGTGCAGCAGGGATCCAACTCCCTGCGCTCTGCGGCTCCTGCCTCTCCTGCTTGCATTGAGGAGGCTTTTGCCCTTGTGTAGTTTTTCAGTTGGAAGGAATTCCTGGAGGATTTCACTGGGGGGGTTAAATAAAACAAACCAGAATTGCACATGATTTGGCTTCCTGCATCCACGATTTGAAACCAACAATGCAGAAGCCATTGGCCTGGCTGATCTTCTCAACCTCACCGTGCCCAGGAGAGTTGTTACCACCTTCAATTCTTTAAATCTTCTTATTTCTTGTCTTTTCTGTATGAGTTTCTTCCCGTGTTCAGACAGTTCAGCACACAGTGCGCTGCATCATCTTGCTGGGAAGAGGGATGCAGACAGCACGTTATTTCCGATGCTTCACTTCCTTCTCTGATGCTTTGGAGTCTCCGGCCGTGTGCCCGTTCCCTGTGCTGTTCATGAATATCTTATCCAGCCCCTTGAGGGACTCCACCAGGTAGTTCTGGAAGGCCGTGAGCGCTGCACAGATGGCAGGGCCCCCGAAGCCGTGGGTTATCAAGCTGAAATGAGTCAAACAGCTCTGGACACCGGGCTCGAGGATGAGTGAGGGGCGGCTGTTCCCCAGCGGCGAGCGGTCCTGCGCTATCAAGTCTGCAAACTCCTTACAGATTTGCCTGGAAGAGAAAGGTTTGTGGTTACTGCGAACACTGCAGGGGCACGGTTGTGTCTGGGAGGATCTTTTCCTGCTCCTGGCTCAAGCGTCTGCTTCCCCTTTGGGAGTTTCCAGCTCCAGCCTGGGGAGAGCCCCTGGGTGCAGCATTGGAGCTGGCACGTGTGGCAGTGCTGGGATGCTCCCTGGGGTCAGGTTAACCTCTCCCAGGAGGAGCGAGCAAATGGTTCACCTTCCTGCACATCCTTCAGGTCCATGTGCAGTGAGACCGTCTCTTCCCTGCGGAAGAGGAAGCTCTCGGGGCTAACACTGCCCAACCGCGCTGCTGATACCCAGCACACCGGTGGCTTGTTGCCATCTGTACTCACTTGGTAGCCAGCAGCATGTTCTTCCTGGTGTGAAGCTCCGTGGGGTCCGAGTGCTGTCGGCACAGGTACTCTGCCGCTGCCTTGGCTGGGAACTCAGTTTCACACACGTACCCGAAATCCCGAGCCAGGTGAACGGCTTCACCTATGAGCAGGACAAATCAAAGCTGAGTCAGTGCCTGTGTAGAAGGGGAGCACTTTGTGCAGCAGCTTCAGCCACGCCACTGATGGGGCTTGTTTCTTCTGCTTCCACTCAAGAGCTTTCTGCACCTTTGGCTCTTGGTGCAGACACCTCTACGAGTTTCTTATACTCCCCTGTAAGCCAGTCTACAGGGGTCCAAGTGAACCAATGCCAGCTCCAAGCAGAAGCTGGTGCCTTCCTTTGCTAACTTTTGTAAAGGCTGGTGCTGGAGTTAGAGCAGGATGAGGTGTGATGCGGGGCTACTGCTCCGAAAGGAAGAACAGCAGAGGTGTTTCTCACATGAGCACTTCCCCTGCGGCATCTCCCTCTCCCTACGTCTTCTAAAATTCCCTGCTTGGCCTCTCTAATTGAGCAGAGATTTAAACAGGGGCTGGAGGGTGAAAAAGTGACCTTAGCCCCGTGGCTGCCAAACAACATGGGGATGTGAGAAAGGGGCAGAAGGAAGGGGTTTACATCCTCCTGCAGTAAGCAGGAGCCCTCGGGCTGGATGTGCAGGCAGCGTATTCATCACCCCATGGAAATGCCCACCCATTGATGGAATTGATCCATCTCCAGGCATCCCCGTGGAAATAATCAGAGCTGATGGCAATTGATCATGCCCAACACCCAAAATCCCAGTTAGGCAGGCACAGCTAATTTGACTTGCCCCCCTGCTGCTCATATGTATTAGGCCATCCATCCTAATAGCATTAACCTAGATCCCATCACATTCCCCCCAGCTTCCAGAGCTCAGCCTGAGCTCCCTGTTATGGGGAAAGTGTCTGTGCTTCCCATATCATGATAACACTTCCCACTTTGTCTCCTCCTCCAAAGAAAGAGCAAATAAGGAAAAGCTATAGAGAATCAGAGCTGCAGTTGTTTGGATGTTGAAAAACAACCAGAAAGTAATAGGTGCTGAAAACAACAGTTATTGTGACTGTAAAAAAGGGCTGTGGGGCCTCATGGAGGCTGGAGCCAGGTTTGTTTCCTCCATGGTGCATCTGAGTGGCTGCACAGCCGAACATTTAAAGGCCATTGGGATGCTGGTGCAAACGTTTCTGTGGAGGGCACAAGGCAGCCCAGCTTCTGAAGGGGGGGGTTAAAGAGCCAGAGGCCAGGAGGAGATGCTCATGGGGCAGGAGGCTGCAGCAAGCAGAGGGGCTGCAGGAGCCAGACCCAGTGCTCAGCTCCGCCTGAGAGCTGAAGGGGGTTTGTGAGGCTGAAATACAGCCCTGCCACTGCCCTGTGTGTGCTGGAGCTCCTCTCATGGAGCAGGTGCCCAGGAGAGGACACGGGTTCCCAAAGGAAGCTGTGGTTCTACCTGCAGCCCTCATGGTGCTCCCCTGGTACCCATCCTTCCCCATCTATGTGAATGGCTGTGGGTCAGCGTGTTATTAGCACTCAAAACCCCACGGAGTGAATTGGTTGAATGAACAGTGGAAAAACAGAGGGGAGAAAATGAATCAACCCAACTCAGGCAGTGTCCAAGCAAGAGGGTGCCTGGGGCACAGGGGCACAAGCCAGTTTCTGCATGCTGAGTAATGACAACGCAATGGCACCATCTCTCCATACCATTACACTTCTGTGCAGGAGGAGATCCTATCCGTCAGGCACACATGGCACTACTCATTTACTACGAGCTGGTAAGCAGGAACCAAACCATCAGCAGCCACCTGAAATCCAAATGTACGTTTCTTCCTTCCTTTCTTTCTCTCCTTCCTTTCTTTTAATGGAAATCAGCCTTTCATTCAGCACGAACCAAGTGCCCTCAGTAACAGCCCCCGCCTAATGAAGCGGGTCATTTAATTTGCTGACAACAATGGAGATGATTTTCTATTCAGAAACTGCAGGCAGCTGCCTCCAACACGCTGGGTGCAAACACAATGGATTCCAAAGCTCGAAGGGAGTCAGAGCTGTCACTGCATTTGTCTGCATCCCGTGCGCTTTGCTCCCAAGATGCGGCGGCAACGTCATCATCTCCATCGTGCGGAAAGTAGGAGAGGAGCAAACGAACAAGCGGCCTTAAGCAGGGGCACCTCACACGGTACAGGGCGGTGATGGAGCCTCCACAGAGCAGGTTGCTGTCACCCAGCACAGGCTGCACCAAGCCCCTGTGTCCAACATGGCCTTGAGCACTGCCAGGGATGGGGCAGCCACAGCTTCTCTGGGCACCCTGTGCCAGCGCCTCAGCACCCTCACAGGGAAGAGCTTCTGCCTAAGAGCTCATCTCAGTCTCCCCTCTGGCAGGTTAAAGCCATTCCCCTTGGCCTGTCCCTACAGGCCCTTGTCCCAAGCCCCTCTCCAGGTTTCCTGCAGCTCCTTTAGGCACTGGAGCTGCTCTAAGGTCTCCCCTTAAGGAGCCTTCTCTTCTCCAGGCTGCCCCAGCCCCACTCTCTCAGCCTGGCTCCATTTGGTTTCTGTGAACCTGACGAAGCGTTACTGGAGCTGAGCGCTCCGGCTGCTCCGACAGAAATGTCCGAGTGTCGGGAGCCAGCCTGGCTGGGCTCAGCACGGGGCTCACACGGGGCTGTTTCCAGGCTCGGGCACTGGTGACTGCTGCATCCTTTCAGTGTTCTCATTTTTGGCAAGCTGCAGATGAAGGGTGAGGAGGTTTGGGCGCTCCCAGGCTCCATGGGAGGGGATGGCGATGCTTACCTTCCACGAGGGATGTCAGCAGGGTGACATTGGCAGCCTTGCGCCTTCCTGCAGGCAGATTCAGTCCGATTTTCTCCAACCTTTCCCTTAAACACCGACCCCCGTTTTTCGACTTTGCTCTGAAAAGAAAAAACAAGGGGGGTGTGTGTGTAAATTAGTCTCTTAATAATATTTATAGTCATTAATATTTAATAATATGAACGATAATTAATATTAAATAATAATTAATTAATATTAACATAACCACACCTAATCCCAGTTTAAGGTTTTAGGTTTGAAAGAAAAGAAGAAAAGCACCAAAACCTCTGCTCCCCAGCACCCCCCACGCCGGAATCTCCATCAATCTGAGAGCTGGCGCTGGACACAAAGCGTGCTTGGGCTGCCTATTGGAGCTTACCTGCGGAGGACTCCACCGAGGAGAGAGGCGTTGAGACACTCGGGGGGCGAGAGCCTCCTCTGCACCTCCCCGACCGTCACCTTGTACTTGGAAGTGGAGCTGAGGAGGGAGAGGCGGCCGGGCACGGAGCAGAAAACCTCGTTGGGATTCGTGACCCCTCCGATCAGGCCGTCCTTGTTCATTGACAGGGCGGAAATGGTGGTGCCATTGGCCTTGGAGGGGATGGGCACTGAGGGAAAAGGAAGGGAGAGGGAAGAGATCGTGGCTGAGAGATTCCAGAGCCAGGGAAGCTGCCCGGTGCCTCTGCCGGCAGCTTTCCAATCCCCAGCACCATCCACAGCCATCAGCACAGCTGGCTGGGATAGCCCAGTTAGTTCCTTACTTTCCTCAGCAAAAGCAGAGAGGTGGGATGATGAGGCTAAATGAAAAAAGGAAAACAGGAATAATGGAAGCAGCCTGGACCCTGCTTTCCCACACCTCCCTGCACTGAAACCCAAGGCTTTGGGCTGGTCTCCTGGAATGCTAAGGACTGAACACAGCATCGCTGCTGGACCTGTGACCGGCTTCCCCTCCCTGCCTCCTTGGGGTGCTCCATGCAGGTGGGATGGGATGGAGAAGCGCTGGGGAAGATGTTGCTGTCCTGGCTTTGGGATGGGGTCACAGCTACAGCCCAGCTCTGTGCAGCCCAGGCTGTATCCCACTGGATGGCATTGAGCCACCACCTTCAGCAAACCCAGGAGGTGCTGGGGTGGCTGAGGGCTGTGCTTGTCAGTGCACAGGAGCCAAGGGAAAGAGTTGCTTTGGCTTCAGCTTTGGGATCAGCCCCACAAGCCACGGCCCTGAACTTCCATCACACCTGGCTTAAAGGAAGCTTGGGAAGATCAAACCAAATCAACCCAGCACAGACTTCCTTTTACCTAATGGGCAGAAGTCAGCTAATGCAAGAGGTTGGACAGGCAATGGAGGCTGCAGCAGCGCGTTGGGCACAGTTTTCCCATACGTCATTCCACTACAAAACGTTCTTAGACACAATAAAGGTTTATAGGTGAAAACCGTGGCTGAAACTTGTGCCAAATCTCCTTGGCCTTTACGTTCTGAAATTAATAACTCATTTAACGCTGGAAAAGAAAGCAGGCTTTGAAGGAATCCAAAGATCATTCCAGCCCTGGCGTTCCTTGTGGCTGCTCGGTAATGACTGTTCCACAATGCACATTCAGATGGTTCCTGCGAGTAACGCAGCAACACACACCAGGGTGAGATGCAGGGTTTAGAAAGGAAATCCACATGCCCAAAATGAAACAGAAACCCCAAACATTAACTGGGGAGGGTGCGTGAACTGGCCCTATTAAGGGGTGCTTACAATCAGCATATTGTAAACACAGCTCAAGAACTTGTTAGCGTGGCAGTAAAAAGGCAGCACATGTTACATAAAAATGGGTCGTGTTTTAAGAGTGAAAGATGAATGGGAAGGAGCATTTGGGTGCATTAAGTTTCCTCTCAGTGTGGAACTTGTACGAAGTCAGGGGGCTGAAGGACGAGATGCACCAGTGCCCTGCAGGAGTCAGCAGCAGCGGTGCTGGCGTTTGCCATGACTGGAGCTGGCTGAGAGATGTTCAGGGAAGAACAAACACGGCAACATCACCAGGAGACACAGGAAACCTGAGCTGGATTTCCAGGAAGTAGCAACTTCAAAGCTTTCTTCCACAGTCCCAGAACAGGTTATATTTGTCTCTAGAGGACACCCTTGAAATAAAGAGTCAGGGTGCATTTCACAAGCATCCATGCATTGCTGCCAATGAGTGTGTTGCTTCAGGAGCAGGTACCCAGTGGATGTGGGTTCTGCTGCAGCAAGGGCCACCCCAAACCACCCCAAACCGCTGGAGAGCAGATGTTGCTTGTAGTATCATATACATTGTCTGTTCACATACTGTATGTACCGGCACATTTGTGCATGCTGGAAGTCATGCGGTGGCGTGCATGCAAGCCGCATGCGTGCTGGGGACCCAAGGGATGGGCAGACGTGCAGGAGGGAGGGGAACCGTGGCTCAGCACACATGCCCATGAAATACGGCACTGGGGAAGAGGCAAACGCAGCTGGCACCAGTGTGAGTTAACACTGGAGCCTATGGAAAACTGGGCTGGAGATGGGTCCGATGGAGCCCCGGTGTGACACCGGCAGCGTGCGGGGCAGGGCAGGGGAAGGCACGGATGGATGCTGATGCACAGAGACACCACAACACTTCCGAAACACAAACTGGCATTTTGAGGAATGATGCTGCTATCAGAAACAAATCCCCTTGAAAGCTGTAACCCAGAGCAGCCAGGTCAGCCCTGCTCCGTGCCACAAGCAAACCGTGCAGGCACCCAGCACCCATAACTGAACATGGATTTTGGCACCATTCTTCTGCCTCGAGGCCACAGCTGAGGCCAGAACTCCACTGGAATTGGCACATGGAGGGATGGGAGTGGGCCACCCATGTCACAGACAGCTGGCACCCTCAGCAGCAGGCACACCAAGTGAGAAGGCAGAAACAGAACGGGTGGCTGGCCCGGCATCATGCAGCGCTGGAAACCGAGCCGGTCTCTTGAGTCCTGTAACAGTGCTTCATCCATTAGACAGCGTTGCCCCAATACAACAAGAACAAACACAGCCACATTTGCCATTAATTAGGAATTATTGTTATTTGGCCTCACCTGCTGCTGCTTGCCTGGTCTGATCTGCAGCTTGTTTGCCCATAAACATGCTGCAGGAGGGAGACAAGCTACCATTAAAGCCTGACAGCTTTGTTTCCTTGGCTTTGGGGGAACCAAAATTGTCTCTTGTCATCTGAGTAAACCAAAAGTCCCCCTCGATCTTCAGTTGCTGCTTTCCTGTTCCCGCAAGCAGCAGGTGATCGGAGCACCTGAGCCAGCCTGCAGACAAGAAGGAAGCATGAGAGCGGTTGCGGGTCGGCACCGCACGCAGCCAACAGCCCAGAGCCCCGGTGCCGACCCCCTTTGCAGCTGGCAAGAGAAATGTCACATCAGTGCCACCGCACCGGTCGCCCCTCCTGAGGTTTGCAGGGTCAGCCATAGGCAATACCTGTCCTGGTATGGGGCAGGACATCGCCTTCACATCAGTGAGCCTGCTCGCACCCTGCTCATCCCCATGGCAGGGGTTGGGCAGGCTCAGCTCCCACTCATGACCATGGAGGAGGGGGTTATGAGCAGAAACACACCGCAGAGATGCTCATTCAGTGATGCACCAACACATGGCACAGGCTGACAAGGGTGAGATGCTGGTGCCCAAACCACCCAGTGCCCAAGTGCTTGACCTCTGCCTGATGAGAACAGGGATCAGCTGGGTCACACACCCCCACCACCCCCCCCCAGGAAGGTATAAAGGGCAGGACAGAAGCTGCATTTCCCCTGCAAGGCTTGGTTTGGGTTGATTCAGCTGAAGAAAGGGTAAGGAAGGGACATCAGGCTTCACAAGCTGAAGCCCCAGTGAAGTGTTTTGCGCTGGTGAACCTTTGGTCCCGGGGATGCTGCAGTGGAGCTGGATGGAGGTAAACACTGCGGGGCTGCACGGGTCACAAGGGGCTGATTTGAAAGGGAAAACTGATTTTGGAATGAGATTGCACTGACAGACCTCAGAGCTTCACACGCTGCTGATCCCTGCCCAGGGCTGGTCCAGGACCAGCCACTTCAGTCATTAACTTGCTCCCAGTGCCTGTGTGAGCTGGTTCATTATTGCAGCTGGGGAGAACTGAGGCACAGAACAAGTTAAATGATTTACCAAAGCTCAGGTAAATGGCCATGACCTGAATGCATGCAGCTATGGTCTGTGGGAAGGCTCTTCTAAGCAATCCAGGCTTCAGATGTTGTCCAGGTGTTAGGAATTGCTATATAGAAAACTGATGGTGTATGGCCTCTGTTTTTATAGCTCCAGACTTCTTTTAATGCTGTGAAATAGAGGTGTTTGTCAGTGCCTCATCTTGTCTCATGGTGATATTGTATTTTGAAGTGAGCCACTGAGAACGGCAGCATGTCGATAATAAGCATACGACGTCCTGCTGAATGCAGGAAGGGAAATGATCCTCATTTCTTCCATATAACGTCACGGGAAGCATTTCCATGGGGCACAGCATCTCACTGCTGCATGGCAGGTACCACTGGCAATGCTTTAGACATTTCACGTGTGCATTGAGCAGCAGTGCAGAGAAAATCCCACACCAGCCGCCTGTCCTGGTGCTACAGAGCAGGGACGCACGGCCTCATCTTCCCTTTGAAGCCCCAAAGCTTGTGATCTCCCACCAGAGATGCTTTTTTGTGCTGAGTCAGACCTAGGCTGTCTTTTAACCGCCCCTTGGGTGTAACTGGCAGATGATGACACTCGCACAGCTCCATTTGCTGTGGTGTGAAAAACCCTGATTCAGAGAGAGTGATTTCAAAACAGGTCTGAAGGCTTCATCCCTTGACTTCCTTGGCTGCAGAGCACCCTGCCTGTGTGTGGCTGCTTTCCCTGCATAGCCAGGAGCCTGCTTTATGCCACTGGGCAGGTCACCTCACCAGTGTGGGCTTGAGATAGTAACATCTGTGTAGGAGAGATGCTGTGATACCTAATTAAAACTTGCGAAGTGATCCCTGATGAGAGATTTCTCCAGGTGAGAAGTCTCCCGATGGTAAATGTAGCCAGAAGGAGTTGGTCCAGCACTGAAATGTGGGATGTGATGATGCTCACTGGGGAAGCAGATAGGTGTAGGAAGGCAACAGTCATGAGCATGGGGTCCTGATACCCCCAGTGGTGCTGCAGGTGGGATAGGATGCCACTGCCTTGTCTCTGTGAGGAAGAGATATCAAACCACAGGGTGAAAGGGGAGAAATGCCACTGTACTGATGATCACTGTTGTGAACCTGGTGGATGGAGAGAGGAGACTTGTGCCTTCAGGATGAAGCATGAAGTTTCTGACACTTCTGTTCTGGCTCACAGAAATGGGTCTCTCAGCTTGTAAGTTCCAGGTGCAAAGAAGGAGGAGCAAAAAGAACCCATTCTTCAAAGGCTTTTACCCAGGGAGCTAGAAAGCCTTGGAGAATTTCCTGCTTGGCCCTGATGAGTTTCAGCACAAATTGATCTGCATTGTCCAGGGTGACGATGCTCCATCCCTGAGCTTCCATACTCCTTCCTCTTCTGCATGCACAAGCCTTTGTGCCTGAAATCACCACTATGCTTCCTGAAACAGCCACTTTGATGTGTAAATATTGAGTGCAAAAGGGGCATCTGCAGTCCAGGCTCAGGCTCTGCATGTGGCTGCTGCCAGTGCCCGTGCTTGGGGGTGGCTGCGCACCATCAGCTTTGGGCTTTAAGGGAAACCTGAACTTTGCCTGTAAAAGTAAAAAGAAGTAGCACTGACACATTTCCATATGAGAAACGCGCTGCCTGCTTGCAAGGTAATTTGTAAGCAGGAAGATTTGTGGTCCTTGGGAGCTGAATGCTTGTCGTGGTGTTCTTACTTTCATTTCCAGCTGGAGCTCAGGGTGTTGTGAGGGGGGAAAAACAAGTCCAGAGGGAACATGCAGATCGCTGCCTGTCTGACAAGTCTGTTTTCTTCTCTCCTTAGGTACATTACAGGTAAACCCTCCTCCTTTGCAAAGTGGAATCCCTGGGTATCGGGGCTTCTGTTGCAACACCTTTCAAAGGTGGGAGTGTGTTACAGTTCAGATTGTGTTTTAAAGAGGTATCAGCCAATCGTTTTAGGAGACTACCTGGGACAAAGCAGTCTCCCATCTCCAGGCACAGTGCTGTCTTCAGCCACCCTGAAAGCATCTCGATCCCTGGTCCCTCTCTGAGGCCATGCACTGGTCAGCTCAGTTGTATTGGGCATCGCTGTGGGTTGAGGGTATCCCAAAACACGGCTGTGGGAGCCCCAAGGTGCAAACCTATTTATGTGGCTGCTGAGGTTTTGCTTCCACAGTATTGGAGTGCAGTGGTGACAGCCCTGAGCCCTCTGGGTTCTGTTCTACAGCTCTGCTCCAGGCAGGCAGCAATGGAAAGCTCAGTCCAATGGATGTTTGATGGCAGGCGCTCCGAAAGGCAAGGGGTTGCTGCTGTCTTTGAGGAAGAGCTTTCAGTGAGCTAATCTAACCTTCGTTTGAATGTCTCTGATGTAAATTATAAGATGGAGATACATATATAAAGAAGTATGTGCATGTGGGTGTGAGCCAGAGGCAACTGCTCCTACCATCCCTTTCAAAGCCCTTTTTCACGGAGGAGGTGCAGTGGAGTTCAGCTGCTCCAGTTTCCTGGTGTTTCAGCAGAGAGGTATTTATTGATGGTCCAGGGAAGGAGGTCAGTGCCATCAGCTGTATTTCAAACCTGTGGTCTGTAATTATCCTTTCTTCCCGGAGGGGATTATACAGGTATTTTCTTTATCTTGAATGCACAGCCTGAACCAGGTCCCCATGTCAAAGAGCATCTCTAGGAAACGCTGTAATCGGCTTGAAGGCCTTTTCAAATGGAAGGATGGAAAGAATCTTGTTTTATCTCTGGGCTTTCCAGATTGCTGAGTCCTGATAGGGAAATGGATCTCGGACCCTCAGAGATGGAGCAGGGATACAACTCAAACAATTCCCATGAGAAAGCTAATCAGAGGAGGTCCCATGCCTATGCAAAGCTCCTGTACTTAACATTCTCTTTCCCATGCAAATCAATACATTAGTTAGAGTGCCATGTGATATTAATTGCATTTTTCTTTCTGTGCCTCTGTTTTACCCAGCCAAGTACCTGCCTTGTGTCACTGCAGGTGTCTCCTGGTGAGCTCTGCGATGGATTGATGGGGCAGGAAGCTTCAGCCTCCTGGAGACCAGGGGATGTGGTGTCCTGGTTAAGCATGGTACCTGCTTAGTACCTTGTGTCTTGATAGGAATGGCCAATCAATATAATGACCAAATTTACTCAGACCTCTGCAAGGGGGTTAGTAAATGGTTTGTAATTAATACTTCCAGCTAATGCGTTTCCCTGCTTTCCCATTCAGGAATGGCTCGGCCCCAAATGCGCTGCTTGGTCAGGACAGTGTGTGGATTTTTGGAAACTGCTCCCAAACACTTTGTTGTGAGCTCCCACCCATTTCCCTGCTGCGCTCCGATTCATGGATTGGGCTGTGCTGTCAGGGAGCCCCAGCAGTAAACTCAGAAATACTGCCCTGGAACACAGCGAATATTGGTGATTACAGAGTCCCCCGATTCAAAATTATCTCCCTTTTCAGAACCTGCAGCTAGGAGCCTTCATAGCTACATTAGAGAAATACCCATTCAAAATTCAGTTCCATTACCTACTTCTTTGGATGGATTTGAGTGGCTCTGCCTCTGTTCCTATTGATTTCATGGGTTTCCCAGCACATACAGGTGTCGGGAAGGCAAGAACCTGAACCAGGAGGCTGGAGAGCCCAGGGATTTTAGCCAGGGGAACTGGAGACTGCAATGCTCTGCGCTGACACCAAGGAAAGCGTCTCATTTGATGCCACCGCAGCCTGGTTGAGCCGTGCCACACGGCAGCGAGCGCTCCCCGCCACGTGCTGCACTGCTCTGCCCGGCAGCATTTCCTATCACAGGTTTATTCATTTAGCAGCACAAACTCCCATTACGTTTTGGCAACGGGTCTACGGGATCTTTGTGTTTAAACAGCATAATCCATTTTACAGTAACATGCTTGAGAGGTTTTCCCTGTATTCCCCATAGAAACACCTGAATTTGTGTGGCTTGGATCCACATAATCTGAAAAGGGAGAAGAAAGAGGCAGTGTCTTCTGCAAGCGGCAGCAGAACCCATGTAAGCCATGGTGATGTTGCTATCAATTTGCTGAAATGTGTTCAGGTTATCAAAAGGCAAAAGACCCTTCAGCAAAGATTAGATGAGAGTAATAATAGGAAAACACTTCAGATAGAACTTGCTACCAACCCGCGGAGCATGCGGGAGGGTTTCGATCTGAGTCTCAGACCACAGCAATGTAAATCTGTGCTGGAGTCACCAGTTTGCCTGGGGATGGCTCTGAGGAGAGGCACCACTTGCTCACTGCCACAGAGAAAATGCTTTCCCTTTTCCTTGCTCAGAAGGGGCTCTGGGTTTCTAATGCCTATGTATTGCCGGGTTGTCCAACGGAGCAGATTGTGTTGGCAGCCCCAGGATGCACGACATGGGACCCATCATGGTGCCAGGGGGGAGCCACGGAGAGGAAGCAACATCACATCTTCCTATGGGGAAACAAGCTCAGGCCAACCAGCTGCACAGGATGGGGCACATCTGCACACAGGTAACTGCGGTGCAGCTTCTGCAGCATCTACAAGCCCTCTGATGATGTTTCCTCAGTGCCTGCCCCCATCTCTTGCCAACTTGGCTCTTGTGCTTGAAGCCACCCTGAATACCCACACTCAGATCCTCTGCTCACACTGCACCAGCCCCTGGGGCTCCCAGGGAGCCCTCGGGGGACACCATCCCCACTGAGCCACCTCATGGGGACACGGCTTGCTCCCTGGGACCTGTCTGACCAGTCCAGAGGGAACAGGGCCTGACCCGATCCTCACTCCCTGGCGCCTCGGCACTCGGGTGACTGATGCCAGATAAATGCCTGAGATAGAGGGTGGGGAGGCTCAGCAGGGCTGGAATGCCAAGCACGCGCCGCAGACACTGCCATGGCTTCTGAGGCGGTGGAGTTGAACCTGCTCACAGCTGCCCTTGTCCTGCTCCCGGGATGCAGGTACACTGTATTCCAGGATGTTTAATTGCAGTGGGTAGCTGGGGCTTATTTCTAGCAATTCCTTCCCACTTCCTTGTGCTTCTCTGCTCTTTTCCACCACATCACAGCTCTTAAACTCTCTCCAAACCAAAGGTGATACCCACAGGTAGCAAGAGCTGGGTATGGGATGGAGCATGAAGATGAGACCTGAGCATGCAGCATCTCCAAGCAGTGGATCCACGTTTGCTAATTAGTTTCTCCATTAAGAATTCAAATAAACAAACAAATGGAAGGACAGCAAGAATGAGTAATTCCCTAGGATCACACAGGAAAGGGTGGGATGCTTTAGTGGTTAGGGAGCTAGTCTAGGACTTCAGAGAACCTTGTTTAGGTTCTTCAAATAATTAAGACAGATTGAAAACTCTTTTTTCCTGAGATCATGTATCTTGGAGTATTACTAACCAGGGAGGAATCTCTATGGAGCCAGGCTGGGAGAGCGGGGCTGATTCAGCCTGGAGAAGAAAAGGCTCCTTAAGGGGAGACCTTAGAGCAGCTCCAGTGCCTAAAGAGCAAATGTGGGGATAAATGCCAAAATATCCACAGCCCCTGAAGTGCGGGAAGGGAAGTTTCAGAGCTCCAGAGGCAGCCCAGGGTGTCTGTGGTGCCCCACTCAGTGCTGCCCATGGAGAAGCCTAGCCTAGAGTCCACCTCCAGAGGAGCCCTGCTGTTTTGGCTCTCCAGCCACCTGCCAGACATCAACCTAAACCTACCCTGTAAGAACTGCTCTTTATTTCTAACAAAGAGAAAAAATACTCATTTAAAACCATCTAATTAAACAGTAAGTCATGACAACGTACATGAAACTTGCAGATAACACATGCCCAGGAGGCACCGGTGAGGTTGAGACAAAGCCCAGCGCCTTCACCGGTACCCGCGTGTGTTATCTCACATGAACACACACCTGGGCTTATCCTGGTGCAATTATAGGACATTAAAAAGGTAATTTTAATGGAGGAATGGTGATCTGGATGCAGTTCAGAGTAAAAACTTTCTTTTAAGTGTGGCTGTTTGACTGTAGGTGTTCCTGCCGCGTGCTCATGTTTGCCCGGATGGGGAGGTGTGACTGTGGGTTGATGAACGCTCTATCTCGTGGTGTGTGCGAGGGCTTGTCTCAACTTTAAAGCCTTTGTAAGCAGCGCTAAGGCAGCAAAGCCTCCAGTCAAGACCCGGCTTGTTCCAGGTGAGCCCCTTTTCCTACTCAGGTGATCTACGGCAGCGGATGAAGCTGCAGGAAGCCAGGAGGGCTCTGCCAGCTGAGCTCAGCACCCAGCATCTGACTGGAGTCCAAGCACCTCCACCCACATCCGTGGCCAGTCTTATAAAAGACGTGTCTTTGCAGCCCCAGGTGCTTTACAGGATGACTTCATTCATTACCTTGCTCCTCACAGGAAATGGTGTTTATCTAATCTACCGTTCTTGCAGGGTTTTTTTCTGCCACATGTGGCTTCACGCGGTGTTGTTACAGCTCCATTCCTCCCTGCACCAAAACAAAGGAGGAATGGCACCACCGCCACCAGGCCAGCGCCCTGGTCCCACCAGCAGCGCTGTACCCAGAGCCCATGGGGAGGTTTTGCTTCAAAACCTGGAGCTCGCGTGCAGTGGCGAGTGGACCTGAGGATCTTGGCCTTAATCTGCTTCCTCTGCTGCATTCTTTAGTAGTGACAGCTCCTTGCAATATTTCTAAGTGTGGGCTCGGAGCACTCTGAGGCACAGCTTTCCATCTGTCTGTCCAGCATCCAGCCAAACAGGTCCACATTCCTGAGCAGAAACGCTAGCGCTGCCACCCTGGAGCCTCGGATGGAAACTCAAAGCAAGTCACAAACACGAGGGAGAGAGCAGCGGCCAAATCCTGCTGCCTCAGCGCCAAGCCAAGAGAGCTCAGTCCCCATCAGCTACACAGTGCCCATGGGCTGTGTGTGCCTGGGTGCCAAGCGTGAGCCCACGCTGGTTACACCCTGCTCCAGCTCTACTCCAGGTTGTAAAATGCTCCAGCCAAAACCCTTGCCCGCGAGCAGGGCGTGCAGGCCCCTGCGGCTCTCCCCACTGCTCGCAGGGCCCTGACCCATCGCTGGCAGCACCCAGGGCTGCTCCTGCATCCAGCGTGCCCCGAGGTGCCAGGGAAAGCAATTCGTATTTTCCTCTGTCAGAAACCGCCTCTATCAGGAGCTTTCCGCTGATCCCGAAAGGATGGCAAAGCAATAAAACCCCTCCTTATTTTACGACCGAGCAGAAAGATTTTTTGCTACTGAGTGTGTGGGTTTAATGCTTGATTTCAGAAACAGAAATTCGCCCTCTCCTCACCCAGCTGAGGGAAGGACCCGCACCAGGAACAGCGGCTGCTCAGGGCTCGCTGGGGCTCCAGCCATTTGAGGGTTTCATGTCTGGATAAGCGTTAACACCAGGGCAGCAGGTGAGCAGAGTGGAAAATGCCCGTAGCTGAGGTAGGTGAAAGCAGCCAGAGCCACAGCCTAAACTTTCTGAGAGTTCATTTTACTGTTTTCAAGTCAAACGTCTTCCAAATAGAAATGCTTAGGAGGAAGACGAGAAAAACCCCGAACAAATTAAAATCACCAACAAAAAAAGGCACAATAAAAGTAGTTCTGAAACACTTCGGGAACGGAGGAAGAATGAACAAATGTGTTAGAAAAAGAATTCATGAGAGCTCTGCTGCCCTATCCAAGATTTTATCCATTTAATTCCCAAACGAAACACATTCCCTGTCTGTCGCGGCAGTGCAAGGGAAGCTCATCCTCCGTTTCACAGCGCTATTCTGAGCTCTCTGAAGGGGAACCCTGGCTCTACCCGGTCACACGCAGCACTGGGCCCCGCCAGCGCCTCCAGCCCCGGGGCTCTCCACGGGAATAACGAACCGGAGCCAGTCCTGGGAGCACCGATGGAAATCGCGTTCCGAACGACCGGGTCCAGCCCTGCTCTCTCAGTGACCGGCTCCCCCCAAGCCGTCGGTGGGGAGATGCCTCCCCTTCTCCCTCGTTCGTTCGCTAAATTTGAGGCTACCGGCAGCAAAAGGGACTGGAGCGGTGCCGGCTCAGGGGGACACCGCGGGGTGCGTCAAGGCGCTGCACCCCCCCGCTCCCCAGCAAACCCCTGTGATGACATTGACTGCTGAACACGGAGGAGTTTGGTTAAGAAGGAAAAGGGAGAGAAGCAAACATCAGAAAGAAAACCAAGGATGCTCGGGCATCGCGCTGCAGGGCTCCGCGCCCTTCCTAAGCCCCAGCACCCGCCGATGGGGCCTGTTTTGAGGGGGGATACACCAGTGACAGCCCCCCCGGGATGGAAACCCGGCTGCGAGCTCGGTGCAGGCGCGTCCCTCCAGTCGGGCTCCTTTTGGTTGGGGGGCCCTGCGCTTGGAATTGAAATAAAAGAAAGAAAAGCGCCTCCGAGTCGGGCAGTTAAAAGGTTGCTTCGGGGTAGGTGATTAATATTTGGTTGAACCGGGACAACAGTATCTCGGCAACTAATTAAGAAGAGATTTATCTGTTTTCACATGCACAGATTTCTATCAGGTTTCTGTCCAAGGGCCATCCCGGCAGGAATTCGACGATTAATCATCTCCTGTGAGGGATTTTGAGATCTCGGCGCGATTTATGACAAAACTGCTCTTTTTACCGCTTACCATCACTCCCCACGGAGAGAAGCGCACCGAGACTCCCCTTCCCCCGTCCGCCTGTCCTTGCCTCCCCTCCTGCCTGGAAACCGCTCGGGATTTGCCTCTGATATTCCTGATTTTTTTTCCCTAGGGTGTAATTCACCCCGGGCTCAGCTCTCGCTCCCGTTGTGGCTCCAGGAGTCAGCTCGGAGCAGGCAGAGCGGGCGAAGAACGACTCCGTAGTATATATTATTATTAATAATAATAAAGCAGAATAATTCATTCTCCCCGTTCGAGACGGGGCAGCGGCGTTCGCCGCTACCCCCGGCAGCCCTGGGATAGGAGAACCGGCTGCCCCCGGTTCCGCGGGACGCGAACGGCAGTTCCAATCCCGCTGTCACCGTCCTCCGGGGCTGCGGCGGGATCCGGCTGCAGCTTTCCGAATTCCGCATCTTTTCTTTGGGCCGAACTCGCCCTTTTCGGGGCATCGCTCGGCGGGAAGCCACCGAAATAAGGGCCAACGGAGACCAGAGGCAGCCGGAGCTTAGCCAGAGCCCCGGGCAGCGCTGCGGGATGCGGCCCCGTCTGCCCCCGGTTCTGCCGCCGCACAAGAACCCCCCGGGATCCCTGTCGGAGAGCCCGAGAGAACCGGAGCGGGAGGAGCACACAGGCTCTGCGGCCCCCGCTTCCCACTCAGCGCTCGTTTATTAGCTTTTTTCTTCGAAATTGAAACTAGAGGATCCCCAGGCACAAATCTGGCACCAAACAACAACAAATCCTCCCCGCGGGAGACAAGAATTTCTAAGGAATAGCGCGTTTTGGAAAAAGGAAGGGAAAAGAAACTGAATAAAACAGCACCGTAGGGAGGGAACAAAAATACCCCAGCACCGTAACTTCAGCCGCACTTCCAGGTACACCCCTCCGAGCCCAGGGTTTGATAAAGAACCGGGCGCTGCTCCGGCTCGAGGTGGGGGCATCGCACCCCCAGCCTGCCGCAGACTTTCTCAGGCACGGATCGTTAATGGAACGCCTCTCGTGTGTTCTAATTCAAGCTCAATTAATGACGGTCGTTAATGCCCCACTGAAATGTTGCGTGGAACGAAGCTGCGTTCGTATAATAACGATTTGAGGGGGAAGGGGCTGTAACGCACCGGGAACACTGCTCCCTCCCTGAACCGGCAGGGCACTTAACTGAGGCTTCGGCTGCGGCCGGGCCATGGGGACGCTCCCCCGAGCCGCGACGGGCCGGGGCTGGGACAGGGGCTCTCTGCAGCCCCGGGCACAGCGACGACCTAAAAGCTCCCGGTTTCAACTGCATTGTTCCCTGGGCCGGCCTGGCCGGATCCAACCGTCCCCCGTCCCCGGGGCGCTCGGCGTTTCACGCCGCAACGTCGCACCAGGCTGGGCTGCAGGCACCGGGCCCGTCCCCGTTAACCCTGCACCGAGCCCGCCCGGGCGGCTGCGGGTTCGTTTGCCCGCCTGTGCTGGAGCCCGAACAACGGAGCGGCCGTTACCAGCATCCTTCCCATCTACGTATTCTGGTGGAAACCCGCGAAGAGAAGCGGGACCCGCGCCGCGGCCCCCCGCGGGAGCTGCCGCCCCGAGCAGCCGCGGCCCCTGTCGTGTCCCCCCGCTCCGCCGCAGCGGAGCTTTTATCAGCAGGATATTTAACGGAGTCGAGCTGGTTGAACCCCGGGGCTTTGTTGGAAGCAGAGGGGCTGTTAAGCGGGTGCGGGAGAATCGGTAAATCAGGAGAAGCAGCGGGAGGCACCGGGGGCCGTGCAGGACCCCTTCCCGCAGCCCCGCTGCCCTGCACCCGTACTGGCAAGGAGCGGCTGCCTGCCCACCGGTCCCCGGGGGGAAACCCGTTTTGGAGCCGCAGACGGGCAGTATCCGCAGGACTCGGTTGTTTCCGAGGCGGAGGCCGAGGGAACGGGCAGCACCGATCCCCACGGCCGCGCCACCGCTTCGCCCCCGTTAACCGCGTCCTTCTCCCCGGTAAGGGTCTCGCGGAACGGGCCCGCTCTGCCGTGGCCCGAGGCGGTGCTGAGCTGAGCTCAGCTCCGGCCGGGACCTGCCGCCGGGGCAGCCCCGGGGCTTCCATACTGGAGTGAGCACCCAATAGCCGGGTCCGCCCGTCCGGGCCCCTCCGTCCCCAGTACCGGGAAGGAGCGGCGGCCTCAGTCCCGCCCAAGGCATCCCGGCGAGCGGGGGGCAGACGGACGCGCTCGCCGGTCGGGACCCGCCGCTTTCGTTTCAGTCTCTCTGGGGCCAGCAGGGAGCCCTTCCCGACGGGAGGGGAGCGGCCCGCTGGGACGGCTGATGCAGGAGAAAACCGACGCGGGGGAGCCCGGCCCGGTGCCGCGTCCCGCGGTGCCGCCGCGCTCTTACCTTTCTTGATCACGGACTGATCGAGCAGGTTCATCCCGCCGTCGTCCACGGTCTGAAAGCACCGAAGCAAGAGCCGTCAGCCGGCGGCTCCCGGTGAGGATGGGCACCGGCCGCTCGGGGAGTGGGGACGGCGCGAGGAGACCCTGTCCACCCGCAGTCCCCGGCCAGGAGGGATCGTTCGTGAACGGACGAGCCCCAGTAACGGGGCTCCCTGCCCAGGGGTACGGACGCCGCGGGGCCCGACCTGTCCCGGTGGGTCCTTCGGCCGCACAGGCGGCGGCGGGATCGGTCCTCACCCGCCTCCCCCGGGGACACTTCCCGTCCTCCCTCTGTCCCCCGGTACCTGGATGTCCTCGATGCCGTGGTGTCCGAGGCCGTGGAGGCCCAGCGGGCCGTCGGCGAGGCCGTGTCCGCCCTCGGGCAGCCCGTGGAGCAGGCGGGGCACGGCGGGGTACTCGCGGCGCGGGTCGAGCCCCAGAGCGCGGTGGGTCCCCGAGAGCAGCCCCGCTTCGTCCTGCCGGCCTCGCTGCGGGGGCCAGGCGGGCTGCTGGTGCTGGTGCAGCGGGCTGAGAGCCGCGTATGGGTCCCCGAGGTGCGGGTAGCCGGGCTCCTGGCCCTGCGGGTAGGGCAGCGGCGGCTGCGGGTACGGCGGGGGGAAGTAGGGCGGCTGGAAGTCGGCGGCGGGCGTGTGGCAGAGCGGCGGCGCGGAGCCGTAGGGCGCCTGGTTGAGCGCGGGCAGCTGCGGCAGGCGGGCCCCGGCCGGCGCTCCGGGCAGCCCCTCGGCGCGGTCCTGCGGCGACGGAGACAGCAGCGGTGAGGCGGGAGCGGACCCCCGGCGGCCCCGACCCCCCGGCCCGGCCCGCCCGCCCACTCCCCGGCCCGCACTCACCATGCCCGGGTAGCTGTGCACCAGCATCTGTGCGGGCCCGCGGAGAGCCCCGGGCGGGCCGGGCCCCGGGGGTGCCCCCGTCTCCGCCCCTCTATCCCGCCGGAGCGGCGTCTCCCATCACCCGCCCGCTCCTCTGCGCCAGCCCCGACTCCATGCACGCCAGTTATAGCGGCGGGGGCGCGCCTGCCGCACCGGGAGCGCGCGTCAGAGCGCGGGGACGGGGACGCGCCGCCCGCTCCCGCGGGGCCCGACGGCTCCCAACGGCGGGGGCAGCGGGACGGCTGCGGGAGGCGGCTGGGGCGGCGGGCGAGGGGCACCTGTCGGCCCCGGGAGCGAGGCCGGCGCCTCTCCTCGCGCCCTCGGGAAGTCCCCGGTGCCGCGCTCCCCACCAGCTTCCCCCCGGTGCCACCCGCCCCGGGCCGCGCCGCCTGAGAGCCCAGTCAGGGAGCGCCCCGGGCCGCAGCGGGGACCGAGTCCCGAGGGCCGGTTGAGGCCGGGGGCGCGGGAGGGCTGCGGGACCGCGGCGATGCTCTACGGTTTGACTTTATTAGCCCGAGCAGGGAGCGGGGACCCCCGCAGGGAACACAGAGAGAGCCCCGGCGGCAGACGCAACCTCCGGCCAACGGCGGCCGGAGCGCGGCCTGGGGCTGGTGCTGCCGAGAGAGCCAGGGGCTCCCCTCGGCGTTCTTCTCGCTCCTCCACGATGGGAAGCAGGGACCCTCAGCCCGGACCTGGGGAGAGAGGGAAGGGTCTGGGTCTCCCGCCTGGGGGGACGGGCGGGCGCCGGGAAACAGAGCCAGCGGAATTTGGGAAGCAACGACGGAGAGCGTGCCTGCCTCCCGCCCTCCTCCATCCCTCCTCTTCTCCATCCCTCTCTCCTCCTCTTCCTCCCTCCCTCCTCCTCTCCATCCCTCCCTCGCCCTCTGCTTAGGCCCTCCCTCCGGGGCAGGGCGAGGCGGCCCGCAGCAGCGGGGCCGTGTACGCGGCACCGGGCACCGGCGGGGCTTGGGAGGGAGCAGCGGCCGGGCCAGCGGCACGGAGTGATCCCCACTGACACCCCCCAACCCGAACCACGCCGGTGCAGGGCACCGAGACCGGGCTCCGGGGTGGGTCATGTCCCGCGGTCTCACCGTGCCACCCGGATGCCCGTTGCTGCTCAGGAGTTTCCATGGGTGGCAGCGTGTAATTGATGTGCGAGCACAGAACAACCCCTTTACTGCGCTGCAACGAGCGGCGGGTGAGATCGGCACCAACATGCACCATCCCACATCGCTCTTAATTTAATTCCACTCTTCCTGCCCCGAGCTACAGCTCCCTTCATTTTCATTTTTCCTCTGAATTCCCACAACGCAGACCTCTTTGATTTCCAGGTTTAATTAACAATGCTCATTAAATGAATTTTTATTCATTTCTTTTAATATTACCCTGCCACCTGTCTTTAGGAGGCAAAGGCTGATCATTTATTCTAATTTATTTCTATTAAAGATAGCATTTAGTTTTAAAGATGGCACTTCAGTTTTAAATTGAAAGAGGGTGAATTTAGATTAGACATTAGGCAGAAGTTCTTCCCTGTGAGGGTGCTGAGGCGCTGGCACAGGGTGCCCAGAGAAGCTGTGGCTGCCCCATCCGTGGCAGTGTTCAAGGCCAGGTTGGACACAGGGGCTTGGAGCAAGCTGCTCTAGTGAAAGGTGTCCCTGCCCGTTGGAACCAGATCCATTGCATTTCCTGGGAAAAATTGGATTTGACATGCTGTATTTTGCAGTTATTTTCCAGTTCATTCTTCATGTTCGCTGCTCATCTGGTCCGTATAATGTTGGTCTTTATTTATCTGAAAGAGGTGAAACTGTGCAAAATCCATGCACCAGCCTGCATGTGGGATCCCAGGGCAAGCAGGAGGATGCTTGTACAGCTTTAAGAGTATTTTCACTCTCTTGGTGATGAGGACAAGTTAACCCCATGGGTCTCTCATGGGCAGGAGGCAGCGTTAAGCCACAGCAGTGAGGATGAACAATTACTTGCTTTAACCTGCTGTCCCAAGGTCCCAGGCAGGGCAAAGGACTGTCACACTGGGTGCTGCACACACACTGGTTCTGTTACTGGTTCATCACGGCCAGGGCAAGTGCTGGGGGTCATCACAACACCGGGTGCTCAAATGCAGTTCCCCACTACCTGCTCTTTAGCCTCCCAGGTTAAGGACCAGCTGTGCTCGTGTTTTGCTCTACCAAACACCCTTTGTGTTTGCTAATAGAATGACACGACCGTGTCGAGGTCCTCAACATGAGAGCTGTTCCCTCGCCCCCCGCTATGGGGAGCACTTATTGTCGTTCTGGGCTAGGTCTCCACCCCAGGGACCACTTGTTGCGTTTGCACCCAAGCCAGAAATCTCTGGAAAACTGGTTTTGTACCGAAGTTCCCTAAGCTGCTTCCCAGTGATCAGTGCCTCTGTTGGCTCTTCCTTGAGGCAGCAACCTCTGCTTTCGGAGGTCAGCAGTGAAACTACCTGCTGAGCAGGGCAGTAGGGACACAGAAGCAAGAGCACGTGAGCACAGGTCTCTGCCCCAGCCAAAGGTGAACTGGTTTTACTCCAGAAGCCCGGCTCCCATCAACACCTTGGAGAAATGTGGGCTGCACCTATCATTTCCCACATCTCCTTCCTGGGAATCCAGCTGGGGAAGGAAGGTCCTTGCTATGGGGCTGGAGAGCCAGGCAGGGCTTTGGGGAGAAGGATGGGGACCTTTTCAAGGGGAAGGTAAGGAAAGCGGCAGCCCCTTGCTGCTCCTCACCACCTCTGACACATCTCACTTCATGAGGTTTGTGGGAAGGGGCTGCACTAGCAACCACGTAACAGCCTTACGAAACATTTACTTTTATTGCCACTGCTTTTGAGGTGATGTGAATAAATGCTGTAGGATAATGTATGCTGTGGTGGGGTTTGCAATGGTGTTATGACATTTGAGCTGCCAAAGTGAAATGGAATGCGCATCTGCTCCTCTGGAGGCTCATCCAGCTCATCCAAGCCACGACGAACGATCTCCTTATTCCTGGAGGGCTTGTCCTGGTGTTGAAACTGCACTGGGAGATAAAGCACAGTTTGCTCTGGGTGTTGCTGGCTGCAATTCCACTCTGTGCTGGGATCTCAAAGCGGTGCGGATGACAAGGGATGTTAGGTGATGCCTTTCTGGCACTGGAGCATTGATGCCACAGTGGTAAATGATGCCAGGGTAGAACTTGTAGCTGGGTTTACAAAGCTTGGGGTGGCCAAGGAGTCACCCCACAGCCTTTGAAGCCTTGGCACCATCTCCTTAGCGCAGGGCTGAGCCGTGCTGGGCACGCCAGGGCCTGCAGACTGGCACAAGCAGAGCCAAAGGAGGCACCCACATGGCAGGGGGCCTTCACCAGCACCCATGCTCTCCCTTAATGAATGTGGTGTGCTCCTGCTGTGAGAGCCAGGGGCCTTGGGGAGGGACAACAGCCTTTTAGGGGTGCTCAGTCCTAGAATGTGCTTGGAAAGTGGTGTTCCAGGACAAGAGGGTGGTGATATGAGGATATCACCACCCTTCCCTGTGAGGGTGCTGAGGCGCTGGCACAGGGTGCCCAGAGAAGCTGTGGCTGCCCCATCCCTTGCAGTGTTCAAGGCTGGGTTGGACGGGGCTTGGAGCAAGCTGCTATAAGTGGAAGGCGTCCCTGTCTGTGGCAAGTGTTGGGGCTGGATCAGCTTTAAGTTCCCTTCAACCCAAACCAATCTGAAATTCTATGATAGTGTTCAAGGAGCCCCCACATCTACAAACCCACGTCTTTGGGGTGCTCTTTCTCACACCTGATGGGACTTGCCTTGGAGAAGCATGAGAATGAGGGTCAGGTGCTTCCCAGGCACCTGCTGGTGGCCAAACCCCAGTGCCCTAGGATGTGGGGAAGGATAAAACAGAGAACTTTGCTAGGCTTTGGTTTGTTCCCACGTAGCCTGCTTGGAGTTGAAGACAAGCAGTTAAAGGCCTCTGGGTTTGGGGCTGTTCTGGTCTTGGATAGGGTCCTGCAGGCCCAGGCTGGATCTCTGGTCAGGTGTTGTGGAAGCTCCTACCACTGCCTGTGGGGATGAAGGATGGCCAAGCCAGCATGGAGAACCACAGCGAGCCCTGTGCAGTGCTGGGAGGGAGGAGAGCAGAGCACCCTCCTGCTGATACAGGTGCCTCTCTCTCATTAGTACTAATGAGAGTCTTTCCTTAACAGGAATTCCACACCCTTTGACCAGAGGCAGAAGAGCACACAGGACCAGGAAGAATGGAAGGTAAAGCATTTGAGGATTGGGATGGCTTTTCTGGCAATCTGAAACGTGTTTCTGACTCTTCCAATGCATTGCTGTTTCCCTGTGGTGCAGGTCTGAGGTGTTCCTGGCAGGATGGGGACGCTCTCCCAGCCCACACTCATGCAGTTACGCTCTTTTCCAAGGCCAGGAGGCTCATTTGTGTGTTTGGCTTACATCGCTGCCTTCTGGGAGCATCCACCTTTGTCCCAACTTGCAGGAACTTTTCTGAGCTGAGCTGGAAAGATCAGAAAGATCCTTTCCCTGAGCAGCAGCGGCTGCCTCCTCTCCAGCTGTGTTTGCTTTCACAGAGCTAAGGATCTGGTACAAAGCAGGAATACACCCAGCTCAGTTCTCCTTTTGAGGCAGCTCCTTGCTTGATTTCCTCTCAGTCAAACGATTCCACAGCCCCCTTGCAGAAGTCCTGGGGACAGCCAAGTTCAGCGTCTGGGTCTGGCAGATCCAGCTCCTGCGAGGCTGCTGCTCCCAACTTGCTCCTCGACTGACACCTGGTGGAAAGCTGCAGCCCAGGTTGAAGCCATCGCCTGGCAAGAGTGGAAAATCCCATTACATCCCGTCCCTGCAGCCAGGGAGCCCGGGGAAATACAAATCCCTGCGGCTGTGCCATGTGTGGGTGCTTAACAGGGAAAACCGGGCCATTTCAAGTGTGCTGTGAAGGGTTTCTAAACATACATTTGGAATTATAATAATGATCTGGTGTCAGTCACAGATATGAACAGAGAGTTGTTGTCCCACAACACAGTGCAAGGGCATTTGTACAGCTTCCCATTGGAAGGGGACAGGTCTGTGTCAAGTTACAGGGAGTTATTCTCACTGCCATCAGTAAATATTAAAGCTGTCCCTGTTCCTGCTTTTTGCAGGCTTCTATGTGTAGTGCCAAGTTACTTTACTAACAAAGACATGTAAGCCTCTGACATAAAGTGATATCCTTGCTGTTACAAAACTGGGAGTGTGTTAACGGCAGAAGCAGGCAACCTCTGAGGGCCCTTGGCAGAAATAAATCCCAACACTGCAGGAGTTTGAAAAATAAAGCAACAGAAAAACGTCTTTAATAATACACAGGCTGGTTTTGAAAAGAAATAGAGAAAGAGGGTCAAGTAGGTGTATGTCAAAACATTCTGAGGCAGCAACAGTTCTGTGCATCAGGTTGGGCAGTGCTGAGCTCTGCCACATCACTCTAGGCTTAGAAAGTCTGGTATCTGAATGTGATTTTGTCCCCACCTGGCACCAGAGTGTGGGGCAGACGTTGAACAGATCCTGTTCTGACTGCTCCCCACACCAGGGTGCTGCTGGCTCTTCACTTCTCAGACAGACACTGTTCCAAAGCTGCCATACCATAGAGGTTGGCCCACTCCCTGCCATGGTGTGACAGGATCATGTCCCTGCAGGGCTTGCTGGCTCTGGTCAGCTCCACCAGCACCCCCTGGAAAGCAGCGATGAGCTCAAAGTCCACTGAGGCTGCAGCAACACGGGTCAGGAGCTCGGAGAGCCCTTCCAGCCACCGTGCCTGGAGCACGGCTTGTGGCAGCCAGGGGAAAAGTGGGATGCAGCCAGCCAAGGCCTGCATTCCCAGGAACCAGAGCTCACTGATGTCAGCCCAGGCACTCATGTAGGCAGGCGACACGGCCAAGGTCAAGCTGTCACTGTCAGGCTCTGCTTGGGCAGTGTGGGCCTGGGATAGGAAGGAAATGGCAGCCCCAAAGAACTCCTTGGTACGCTGTGTCTCCTGGAGAGCTGGAAGAAAAAAGAACTAATTATTCGATACAGAGCACCCGTAAGTGTCTCTGTCTGCAGCAGGGCTTTGGGGAGAGCAGGACACCCTCCTCCGGCCTGAGAAAACTCTTAATCCCAGCGCATCAGCCTGATGAATTTGCTGCCTATTCCTTACTCCATCAGGCTTTTGGTTTTGCCACTTTTCCAACTACAAACTGGACCTGCTTTCCTCATATTTGCCTTCTCCAGCCCAACCAGCCAAAGTGTCTGATTTGCCAATGGGAACTCCTCCTACCTGTGGAATCTGCAAGGATCCTGGCCATCATGAGGCCCAGAGTGGCAACGTTTGCTGCTAGAGACAGATGATCCTTCTGGGGCAGCAGAAGTGGAAGAGACTTCAGCAACATGTCCATCAGGGAGGAAAAGGTTCTGTCTCGCCTAGAGAGAAAGCAAAACCTGAGACATGCTTCCTGAGCAGAGCCAGAAGCACCTGGAAGTGTCAAGGTTAAATGCAGCACCAAAACCGTAATGTAATTGCTTTTGAAAAAGGAACATCCCTTCTTCAGCTTTGTGTTAACAGATCCCGTGAGCTCACTTCACAGTGTCATTGGGAAGAAAGAGGGCGCAAGCTCTTGTGGCTCCGTTACCTGATGAGGTCTGGTGCTGTCACAACCAGGTTAAGGAAAATCCCACACATAGTCTGTAGACTCATTTCAGTGCTTGTCAGTGGAGTCGGGGACCCAGGCTTGGAGGTCAGCACCTCCCACTGACGGAGGAAGTAATCACACAGCAGTGCTGGTGCCCCTTCTGAGATGAGGATGTCCCGGGGCCTGTCCTCTGCTGTTAAATGGCAAAAGCCAGGTAGCAGAAACCTGGAAGGGGAAAGAAATTGGGAGCATGAGGTTGAATGAGTCTAAGCCCTGCATTTAATCCAGCTGTGGGGGGGGGCGGGGAAAGGAGCCATGGAACTGGCACTGCAGGGAGAATGGAAAAGAGAAGATTTGAGCAGGTTTGTGCTAAAATGCATCAATTCTGTGCTTAAAATACATACCTCAGAGCATCTTGGGATAAGCCAGAGCCCTCGGTGCTGAGCAGCTCTGGCTGGGGAGGACTCCCAGCTGAGTTGCTCTCTTTGAAAAGCCTTTTGGCATAAAGAACAAGGAAGGGCAAGAGCTCGCAGATTTCGTGCTTGAGGGATGATGTCTCTTCTGCCATCCAAGCTCCAAGGATTCGAACAGAAGCAAAAATGAAAGGATCTTGTAGCTCCTCCTGTTTAACCTGCATGAAGAAGCAAGCAGACAGGAAAGGATGTTTGGGCCACTGTCCTATCGAGTTGCTGTAGGTATGAAAACTGCAGTGGGCCCAGATGCAGAGTTTGCTCTACACAGCTACAGCCACAAGCTGCTGAGCACCAAGTAAGCATCCTGGTTAGCAGCTGTCAAAGCCTCCCAAAGAAACCCACAAAAACTTGCTCTTTGCTTGCAAACCCTGCATTACCTGCCTCAGGTAGAATATTACAGCTCCAAATGCCTCCTCCATGATCCTCATGAGCTGCATTTTCTGCACCTCCTCGAGCAGTGGTTTCTCTTCTCTCAGGCATTCCTGGATCCCCATCTCAATAAGGACATAGCAGGCTGTTACCACTTCTTTCTTCCCCTCCACCTCCAAGGGATCTGGCTCCTCTAGGGTCAGGCGGACCTCCACACAAGCCAAGTTCACCAACAAGGCCAGGAACTTGCTTCCAGCACTGCCTGCTGGGATCCACTGTGACCCATAGGCCTGCACGAGGCAGGCAGCGAGCTTGAGGGCAGGGTCCCGCTGTGACTGGCTGAGTTTACTGCCCAAGATGTTAGCCAGCCCTTTGTAAAGCCTACGGAGGCACTCAGAGCCCTGTGGGTCCTGCATGAGTGGTGGTGACAGGGGGATGAAATGAGGCAGAACCTTGCACAGCTCAAATTTGGTCATGTCTTCAGTCTTGAGGAAATCATCGGAGAGCTTGGTCAGCACAGCCAGGAGGTGTGGAGCATCTCTCTGCCAGCACTTCTCCTCTGCTATGGCCAACAGCCCCATGAGCAGAGCCAACGCACGGTCAGAGCCATAACTGCAATTCACACAGGCCTGGCACAGGGCAGACACTGTCCCCTTGGTCACCAACTCTCTGGGCCCCCTGGTTGTGGCCATGACAGCACTGAGGCACTGGTACACATCATCAACCATGGATGCGCTGTCCGGATTGCACGGGGAAACCAGGATGTCATTGAAGGTTGGGATTTTGTTCAGGATCTGGGAGTGCGCTGCTAACTCCGGATCGGTGCAGAAGCATGCCAGCAGAGTAAGGCCCAGCGCCCGGAAGGTGTGATCGGGGCAGCCCGGTGGGGGCTTTCCAGACGCGAGCAGGCGAGTGGGGAACGTGAATCCAATTGCATCAAAGATCTGGCGACGGGTCTTGGCATCTACTTCTCCAGCTCTGACTGCTTTGGTCACCTGTAAGGCAAACCAGGGGTGAGCACTGCAAGAGGCTTTGCTGAATTTACAGGGTTCAACAGTCAAGTAAGAAGCCTTAAACAGCTTTTATCAGTGCAGAGAAGCACTCACTGAGCTGGGCGCTTGGTCTAAGTGCTAATGGGAGCTTTACCAGGAGGTTTTGGGAGCGTGGCAGCACTCATGGACCCTCAGCGCACCAGGACAAGGCCGGGTTCCTTCTGCCTTGCTGATGGGACCATGAGGGCGCTGAAGCGCCGCGCCCCGAGGTTCCCAACGCCGCTCAGCCCCGACGTTCGCACACGCGGGTTTCGCCTTCCCCCTGCCCGCTCCGGAGGCGATGGCGCCCGCGGCACCGCCCCCCTCCGCCCCGGTTCCTTACCAGGAGCAGCGCTGCGAACTGCTCGCTGTCGTTCCTCGCGTCCCTGAGCACATCGAGGCACCGCCTCAGCGCGGAGCTGCCCGCGGCCTCGGCCATGTCCCGGCGGCCGCCCCACGAACACGGAGCGGACACGGCGGCACCACGATCCCTCAGCACCTCCACGGATGCCCCGCCCCGTTCTGCCTTCCAGCCAATCCACGCGCGGCTTCCGCGCCACAGCCCAACCGCTTGCCGCCTTGTTGGGCGGTCCCTGAAGCCACTGCCCCTGCGCGGCCTGTGGGCAAATCCCCTGTGGCTGCCCGGCCTCTTGGCCCGCTGCTGAGGGAGCGCCGCCCCGCAAAGAGCCGGGACCGCCAGGGCAATCAGATCCGCAGCTCCGGCACCGACCGACAGGCGCCGGCGGAGGCCGTCCCGGTTCCGGGAAGCGAAGGTTCAGCTTCCGGGTGAGGGGTGAGCGGGTGCCCGCTGCTGGCGCCATGGCCGCGGGGCAGGAGGCCGCGCTGCCCCCCGGCCCGCCGCGCTGGAGGCCCGGCCGAGTCCCGCCGCCCGCCTGAGGCTGCCGAGGAGCCGCTGGGCTCGCCTCGCCATGCGCCCTTGGTACGTACCCGCTGTGCTGCTTCCTCCCGGTCCCGGCCCTGGGGCATTGACAGGCGGCTCCGGGTTGGGGCCTCTGCTCGGCGTGTCCCGCCGGCCGGGCAGGAACGGGGCAGCCCGGCTGTTCCCGCGGCCTCCTGGGAGCGAGGGGACGGCGGAGCGGAGCCCCGGGAGGAGAAGTTCCGTTACCGACCCATTGGCAGAGCACCGGCGGATTTACATCTCCCATCGCGAAGTTTTTCTCCCGTGTCTGTCCTTTCTGCGGCTCACGCTCTTTGCTGCCGGTCGGGGAGTGAAATTCCCTTGGGGTTTAACAAACAGGAGTGTTTGAGCAGCGGGCTGGTGGGTCTGACTGTCAGTGAGAACATCCCCAGTATTCCCTGTAACAATATTCCCTTTTGTTCTCCAGGAATGGCAGGTTTAACTGCTTGTGCCTAAAGGTGCTTCACTATTCTTTAAAATCAAGACACTATTGATTACTTGTGAAGTAATTTATGTTTTCATTTCACATCATCCAAAGCTAATTTACATTTCAGTACCATGTGAGGCTATAAAAGAGCGTTTGGTATTAGAAAGGCTGTGAAGGGTCACCAGTGTTTTTGTGATCTCTGCCCTGTGGAGCAAAACCCGAGGCAAAGCATGTCTTTAGCACTGTGTTTCTCAGTGTTGCTGTATTCTTGTTTCTCTTTGTCTCTGGCTGGTACCAGCCAGCACCAATGTGCAGGCGATGACATCTCCAGCAGATGTGCCGGGTTAATCGGAGCCTGTGTTATGCTTGTGATGCTCCCGGGTGTCTGTTCCGTGGGGTGTATTTGGAACTGGCATTTCTCACAGGTGTCTTTGCAATCCAGCAGGCTGGATAGTAGATATATTGGATGTTTTGCCACTGAAAGTGGTGGGGTTTGGAGGAGGAAATCCCAAGGATGAGAGGAAAGGGTCTCATGGTGGCCCGCTGTGGCTCAACACTGGGAACTTTGCTACTACAGATTTTGCTTCCATATCAGATGTTGGTAGTTACTGAGCAGCAGCTGGACTAAGTCACAGCAGATAAGACGTTCCTTTACCTCAGCAAATGCTCCATGCTCTTTAGAGCGTCGCTGGGATCTGTGCAGGAGCATACCAACTGCTAGTGGATGGTTTTTGTTTCATATCTTACGTGTTTCCAGAACCCTGCTGCTGCCCACAGAGGCCATGGAGAAGAGGTTGGAAGCCAAGTTCAGCATCAGCGCCCGATTTCTGTCACGATACTGCCTGGGAAAAGCTGCAAGAGAGCTGAGAAGTCTGCAGCTGTTCTACCTGTGCGCTTGCCTGTGTGCCTTGTGCTCCTCAGCAGGTGAGTCTCCTGCTCTCTCTGGGATCCTGCCTGTAGTTTTTGTGATATTGTCCCTCTCACTTGTTTAAAATACTCTGAAAGTGAAATTATTATAGTTACTAAATGTGCCGTCAAAAGGGTGGGAAAGATGTGGGGTATAACAGGATTCCTTCTTCTAACCCTAAATTGCTCTGACAAGGACCTGTCACTCTGAGTACCGAGGTGGTCAGCAGCAGGGATCTGTCTGTCCCACAGCTATTGTGGAAAATATCTGGAAAATAATTTCGTCTGAGAGTTACTCAAAGCGAGTTGGGAAGGCAGGAATGGTTTTTTAGCCCTCAAATGTTTAACACTCTCCACAAATGCAGTGTGTCAATAGTCTGTATTTGCCTATGGGCAGTTGTGTTTGCTTTTTTATTTCCTGTTCAAACTTGAGTTACCAACCTCCTGCTCAAGTAAATAACTGAGTTAGTGGCTTGTATGGGGCTTTCATGTAATGGATTGTGTGGGGTTTTGCTTGTTTGTTGTTTGGCTTTCTTTTAAAGTTCAGATTCTGACTTGATTCTTAAGCAGCTAACTTAGAACCTGGAAAGATGTATTTGTATTCCTGGTCTAGCAAAGGGCACTCAGCACTGTGTGTTTGGATGGTGTGTCAGGTGGATTGTGGGTTTCCTTGTAGACTGGACTTCCTGTGTGACATTTTCTGCCTTTAATAATATCTTAGAAGTATAGAACTGTGAATCCAGTGTCACTCCTGGACTGCCTTCTGGAGAGTGCTGCTCTATTTGAGGGCTGGTCTGCGTGGGAGAGTTAAAGCCATGAAGTGTGTGGAAATAAATCAAATTATATATGACATAATTATCCCAATGTGGGGACATTTTCCATTCCAGAGTTCTTGTTCTTTTGGTCTTGTTTGTGTCACTTAAGCAGTCGAGTTTGATAAGCTGAGGAGGAATTGTGGCTGTGGAGTTGTGTAAAAGGAACTTGTGTTGACATAATTGGTTACATGTGACAGATTTAAAAAGTCTATAGAGTCAAGTCTTTAATCATTAATCTGACATCAGGAGGGATTAAGTGCCTGAGCAAGCCCATGAACCTGGGCATATTAATAGAAACTGTTCTTGTCCATTCCATTTCCCTGCTGTGAGCTGCTTTGCTGGCACAGGAACTCCTGAGGTCCTGAGAAGAGCAGCAGTTTTTCTACTGATATATTAGGGAATAAAAAAATGGCAAAACCACTGTTAAGAAGTGACTAAGCACACCCGCTGTGCAAGCCTCCTGTGATGTGTGTTGTGCAAGGCTGGCTTGGCTGCTGGGGCTTAGGAGAGAACTTGTGCTCAGGGCTGTTTGTGCTGACACGTTTCTTGTGCTTTTCTCTGAAGCTGCTGGTGTTGATGCTATCAGTGACCAGATTTACTGGCCTGACCCAGCCTGAGTTCCTGTACCTGCCTGCTATGTGTGGTTTCAGCACAAGGAACTGGAAGGAATAGACCAGACTGCTCTCAGTAAGGAGGAGTTAGTAACTCTGCTGGTACTCAGCTGCCCTCTCTTGTTTGGTTCAGGTCCATGTCCACCTAGTGCAGGTGCTGCACCAGATTCTGTGGGCATTAGCAGAGTTCTGGAAGTGAAATCTGGCCAAAAATATAATTCAAATCTCTGCATCTTGGTTTACCAGTGGGTTAAAAGAGAAGCAGAATGTTCTCAGCATGGTAGTGTTGTGTCATCTGGGCAAAGTCATGGCTCTGGCATGCTTAGGAGATGCTTATGAGGATTCAGGTTTTACATTTTAGATGAATTAATATAATACTTGTATTATGTGGTGATTTTTCGCAAGGGATAATTTTCCCTGGGAACACTTTTGGCCCATTCTGTTTGTGCCCCAGTTCTAAGCCTGTTACTAGATAACTGCTGCTGAATTTCACTGGGTTCTGTGTCAAGTTGAAAATTTGAGTAGTGTGTATGAGCCAGAGCTGAGATGTCAGCCCTGGCAAGGAGGAGGAGGCATTTTAGGGATGTAGGAAGCAGTACATTATTCTTTTCATGGGATATGTTAGGGACAGTGCTTCACCTTTAATAGAAAGTTAATTTTTTTAAACTCAACTGAGCTTGAATGGATAAGATCCTTTTGAAATTCCCAACGATAGTGTTATTCTTTCATTAGTTACTTGTTTCTTTAAGCCTGGAGTGTGTGTATGTACATACATTCAACTTTCGTGTGCAACCCATATCCTGTCCTAATTTCAGACCCATCAGGTTAGTGCCAGGTGCTTGTCCCTGTGTCAGGGTGACTGTCAGTCCAAGCACTCTGGAGTGTAATGAGGCTGGTTGTTGCCCCGGGCAGGCAGGCTGCCTGTCTGCTTGCTCTCCACGGAAGTGCTGTGTGTTGATGAAGTGTGACAAGGATGGTGATGACTTTAAAGGTGCTGATGTCAACCTTGGTTTCTGTGGAACATATGCAAAGTTTCATTTGCACACTCAAGCAGCTGGACGTTGCTTGAGTGAAGAGCTTCCCCATCTTCTGCACAGTTGTGGGTTCAGACACCTGCAGGGGTCCCCCATCAGTTGGTCACAGATCAACAGAGTTGGTCAACAGAGTGCATTCTGTCGCAGCTGATACTAGCTTTTTGGAGCCTTATCTTCAAACTGCCTTTACTGAGCTGGCTTGACAATAAGCTATAAATATCACTTTTGTTTCCTGCTTTCTGATATTTCAAAACCAAACTTTTCCTTGTGGTGATGTTAGTTCCCTTTTTGGCTTGAAATTTTTGGTGTAACAAGAGATTCCACACAAAAGGTAGGTGAATACAGCCATTTTCCTTCATTTTAAACAAGTGGCTAATCCATTCTGGGTGAGAAAAACCATTGTGTGTTATCTTTAATGACAAGTACAGAAGCTGTTACACCTGTTTTGGTGTTTGGGATAACTGAATAAACAACAAAAAAAATTAACAACAAAAGGTCTTCTCCACTTGCTTTCTTCAGTCATACAATGCTAATCAGGTCACAAAAGGTTATAAAAGTACTATAACTTTCCATGCACCTGAGGTATGGTACAGGAGTAAGGTCAAAGTCATAGCACCACTTTGATACCACTTTGATTCAGAGGGTCGGAGTTCCTTGCCATCTTAGTAGTGTGAGGTTAAGTGTCCTTGTGGCTGGAGTCCTGAAGTCAAATGGTTCAAGTAGTGCCAGGCAGTGGGGACCTTGCGTGATTTCTTCCAAGAATGATATAACACACCGCAGTGCCATCATTAAATTACTTCTGTTTGGCTTGCGAGACATGGAGATCTGTGTGGTCTTTCTGCTGTGCCCCAGCATATTTAATCTTTAATTTGTTTGTAACTTGGAAGTGACAGGAGAAGGGAGGTGAGACTTCTCAGGGAGACAGATGGATCAGTAGTCTCGACATCCATGCCTGTTTATTTGTTTAGTTCCAAACACAGTGAATGTGGGTATAATGCAACATGAAGTCTGTATTCAGAGTTACTGAGTAGTAATGTTACTGAACTGTATATGCTGTCAAGAAATGGGAATCAGGGTATTATAACTGAAATTCAGACTATTTTAATGGAGAAGAAAGATTCCCATTTGTGTTATGTTCAAGAACTCCACTCTCAACAGACAGGGAGCTGGATCTGGAGCATCTGCATCCGCACTACTCAGAGTCCAGCGACACAGTTTGTAATCTTCCAGTGACCTATTATCCCTTGGATGATGAACACAGCACAGCATAACAGCCTCATAGGTCATTAGTCTATTTTTAGGGAGTCCTTAATCTGCAGAGCTCTGAATTTTGGAAGCCTTTAATCCATTGATCCTTGCAAGCATTCTGATTTTTTTTCATGCTAAGGAAAATATAGAAAAAATATGTAAAGCAGTTGCTGCTTTAGTGCTGATCAGCACTCTTTTGAAAATGTTTGACATAATTTGTGTTATCAGTTTGTGCCTCTTAACTTGCTGTGTAGCCTCAGCCTCACTGTCCAGGCTGTGCCTCACAGTCATCTCTGAAACAGAAACCTTTCTGTTCTCACTTCTTTTGCTGTGGATGGCTTTACTGTTCATTACTGTCAAAAAGGGGGATGGTCCCTTTGGTAGGAGGTGCAGATTGGTGCTTAAAACTTTGTGTAAGTACCGAGGTCAGGTATAGGTTCTGAGAAGCCTTTGTTTTGTTGTCCGTGTCCTCTCTCCCCCACATTACTCCTGTGCCCTAAATTAATCTTGACAACAGTGATGAATGTCTACTGTCTGTTGCTTTAAAGGGTTGAGAATTGTCTTTGTCTTCCCTCCCCTTTCCCAGATGCAAACTGGAACCGATCAAGATGTGAGCCAGGGAAGATCCTATTTGGTGGCCGTTTGAGATGGTGGGAAGATCACCATTTAAAGCTGCTGGAAGGGTTTCACACCGTGCGCTCCTGTCAGGCTGCTTGCTGCCAGAGCCCCACCTGTGATGCCTTTTGGTTCTTGGAAAATATGTGCATCCAGGTGAACTGCACTGTCCCTGGCATGTGTGAGGCAAACAGGACTGGCTTCTCTGACTCTGTTTTGGTGTTTTTAAAGAAATCAAAAAGCACAGAGCACTACTTAAAGTTTCAAAGGGAAGGTGATGTGAAGACCTGGTTTGACAAGTGGTTGCACTGGGGCATCCCTGTCCAGAGGACAGAAAGACTGCGGAGGTCATTCCAGAAGCAGAGTGTGTCAGGTAACAGAGTAGAGCTCCTGAAAAGGGATATAGCAGTAAGCCCCAGCAGGGAGGCTGCAGCCAGAGCATCAGACAGCAAATCTAGAAGCAGCCGAAGTGAAGCAGAGCTCTTGAAGGATCAAGCACTGAGGCGCTTAGTGGCAGACAGGCCTGTTCCTGAAGGCCATCCAAATGAAAAGAAAGACTTGCCGAAAAATGGACAGAATCCGAGAGAGCAGAAACCCAAAAGCCTGTTCCCTCCTAAAAGCAATAATGTGAACAGATCAAGTGATGTGGATGGTGCTGGTCTGGCACAGGTAAGTGATTGCTGGGGCTGAAATGGGGCTGCTTTGGACAGCTGTCACCCTTCTGCTCAGTTTGCTTTATGTAGACTTTGACTTAAAAGTCTTTAAGTGATAAGATACCTTTCTGGATACCTTTTTTCAGCCTCTTGTCAACAACGTAAGGCCAAGGGTTGGGGTTTTTGTTTGCTTTATTGGGTGGTAGGGTTTTTTCTCTCCCCTTCTTCCTAGCCAGGATAAACTGTCTTTGGAAAGGTGAGAGGAGATGGAGGTCATGGTAATGCTAATGCTGATCTCTTGTATAATCACACGGTGTATTTGCCAGGTAGAAGGAAAAGTGAGACGTGATGGCAGTGGGAAGTGCCTGGGAGCTGAAAACTGTTGCCTGTAGAAGTACCTTTTTAGGCCCACAAAACTAAAATCAGCTGCTTTCCTTCGAGCGCTGAATAGAGGCAATTAAATATGGTATTTTATGGACTCCTGCACAGAGTTTCCAGTGTACTTTCACATCAGCTGCTTGCTTGGGTTGGCATCTTAATGCCATGGTTTTTCTTATGTTTTTGAAGAATGCTTCAGGTTCTCAAATCCACAAAAGCTTACTTTGGCATTGGTTGAATGAAACCACTTTAGTCTATTCCAGACATGTACAATGTTAAATTAGTAAATCTAGATGGTAAAGAGAAATTGGCACGTTTACATTGTTAAATGATGTCTGTAGAAAGAATTCTGCTTTGTGAAACTGTTCCTTAAGTACCTTTTGCCATGTTTCTAGGATTTGGCACCGTTGAAGCCCAATGCCTTTTTTGTGTAGTTACATTCTTATTGTGGAAACTTAACTGAATTTGTTTCTCTCCCTTGCATTCAAATCTTGGTTCCAGGTAGGGCTTTGACTGGTCTGAGCCACCACCCTGTGTAGCAGGATGTGGAGAGCAGCCAAGGGACGCTGCTGAGAGCTCCAGGGCAGCCCGGGCAGCATGTGAAATCATGCACTAAAGCTTCACAAATGTTTGGTTTTCTAGAACCCCACAGCTTTTAAGGCTCACTCAAGATCTTTTTCTTCTCCTTACTGGTTCTTCCTGTGAAGGAAGTTGATATCTCTTGACAAAATGCAGGTTCGTCCAGATAAAAATGTCTGAATAAAATACATTGGCTGTGATGGAATTCCTGGCAGTCAGATTTTTGAGGTTTAGGATGGAGGTTTTGTGGAGGAGAAAGAATTAAAAAATCCACCTTAACAGGAGTATTGAGCTAAAGCTGGTTCTATCCAGCCCTGGGCTAATTCCTTGCTTATTGAACCATCCAACTTTCACCTGCAAAATTATACAGCAACCTATGCAGCTGTCCTTGCATTTCTGATCTGTGAGCAGTTTAATTCAGGCCAAGGAGATAACATTCAAGGCTGTGTACTTGGGATGTGGCCAGCCTCTGCAGGAGGTCAGTGCTAAAGCAGGGAGTTTTCCAAGTTGGGTTGCTTATGGACCAAAATAAGTCAAGTTACACACATGCTGAAATCAGTGGAACCTAACCTGGATTAGATTTGGTCTTACTGTACCCATGCTATGGAACCAGAGGTGGCTGAAGGAGAGTGTACCAGGATGAACCAGAGCACACCCTGATCGTCAGCCCTTAACTAAGGAAGAGAAAATTGTGCTTTTCCATTAAAGTGAGTGACATTTTCCAGGCACCAGGTTTTTTTCTGCCTTGTTGTAGAAATACTTGTCAATTTTAAAATACAGCATTTAATAGCCAAGCAGGAGAAGTATTTAAGTGCAGCACTGCTGATGTGAAGGGCTGCTGCAGCACTGCAGCAGCTCTGCAGGCAGATTGGGAAAGGCTGCAGCCTTTTAAAGTGGAGTTGCTACAGCAGAGCCAGAGAGCTCATTCCTGCACTCAGCTCTGGCTACTGCTGGCCCTAGCAAGCCCAGTGTTTGACTCTTGCTGTCACGCTTCCTGCTAGTGCTGGGTGCTTTTACCCTACGAAGGAGGAGAAAAGGTCTCTCTTCGCAGCCAGCGCTAACTCTGACACGTTTTGTGACATTAACCACATGTTTGTATTAGGGATCTTTACAAACAAGTCATCTAGGACACAATCTAAGCTGAAAAGAGCCTATTTTGTAAATTCAGACCAGGCATAGCAAAGCAAGGCCCATTTAAATTAAAAACATGAAAGAAAATTCTACAGATATTCCTTCAATGAACAGGTTCAGTGTGGATTCTGATGCATGTAGCTGTTCGAGTTTTACCTTACACATGTAGAAGTCTCAGACACCAGGTCACTTGTCCCAGGCCAAAAGCAGTTAGCAGCTGGAATCAAAAGTGTCTGATACTCCTATGTTCACTCAGGCCAGTATGCTACTTCTCTATTTTCTAAGCTAATGAGGTAGGACAGCTGGCAAACTTCTAGTCTCTTCCTTGTTCATCCCCAAGAATGAAATCTTCTGTTCTGTGCTTTGAAGAATTCAGGGTTATGGAGTAAAGATAAGAAATGTCTCAGCTTGCATTAGAGGCATTTTTGACTGTTACTTTGCCCCAGGCAAAGCTTATCTATTTCCAGCTCTTCTCAGACATTTGGCTGTTAATTCATCCCGAAGACTTCTGGAAGGAAGAAGATCTCTCTTAACTGTTAAGTGGGTTATTTTAGGCATTAAAAAAGTAAGTCAAGGAAGTATCCAACTCTCTGAAAATACTACCAAAGTGGAGCCTTGGCTGCTGTGCCCAGCAGGTAGATGCTGGTCTCTGCTAAGCAAAAAGTGGTCTCCCATAGTGGTATGAAGTCAAGGAGACCTTCTGCTCCTGTGCAGTCTGTCTTGAGTTCCTGCTCCTCTCTTCATGCCAGCATTTCTAACCTGGGTAAGAGGGAGACAGTATCCTGAGCTGACCAGAGTTATGAATGGGTGCAAGATGATACTGCTTGGGACAGCCACAGTCCTGAGCCTGCCGATGGAGAGCAGCATGGAGCAGTATGCCAGATTTTGCCTGCATCTTTGTTCCAGAGAATCCATAGTTCTGTTAAAGATAAAAGAAACCCATCAGCAAGTAAGCAAATAGAGAAAAACAGCTCATGTATGTTACACTAACAAATAGCATTTGATTCTTTGGTCCATAAAGCTCTGAGATATTAATCAGACCTACTGATGGACTGAGATGTTTTATATTTGGTGACTGAAGGAAAGTTAGCTGAGAGATGGGAGAGAAAACAATTTGTCCAACTGCAAAAGGAACTTCTTGCAGAGAAGCCTTTGCTGCTTTTGTTGCTACTCTTGGCTGGCCGTTTAATACATGCAACATGGCTTGAGTTTTTCAACTGGCATTTAGTATTTTCTGGAACCCAGCCCATTCACTGAGCAGCATTTTGCCCACTATGGTCTAAAGCGTTTTCCAGTGCCTGTTTCCTGGCCTGAATGCCCAACAGCATGGTATAAAAGCTTGAGAATATTTCCTCCAATATGAGCTTTTGATCAGCTCTTCTAGTGGTGGGTAATTCAGCTCCAAAACACTTCCCAAGTCCAAGATGGTAAATGGCTCCATTTGAAATATTTAGCAGATGTTCTCAAAATAGAGTTAGCTCAACAAAATCTGCTGCACACATGTTCTTCATGGTGGAAGGCAAATTGTCAAGAGTATTGCCTGGCAGGCTAACAACTAGAATGGAGCTGGGTATTGTAAAAGGAATTTTCTGATGAAAGGAAGGAAATTGTTCTTGACACTTTGATTGTTTTCAATAAAGTGCCTCATCCTGTATGGATGTGAGCAAGCTTTCTACCCTCCAGCTCAGCTCCCTGTCCCAGCAGCATCTCCTGTGGCATGCATGCAGGGAGCTGCTTGGGGCAGTTCACCTTGCTTTGAAGAGTGATTCTGAAATGAATTTCCTCTTGCTGCAGTGATTTGATTATTACATAAAAATGCCAGTGCAGTCCTCCTGCTCCCTGCTTGCCAACTGCACGGCTTTAGAATACTTGGACAAAATAGCCCAAATGGTCCCAGTTTCATGCTTCTGTCTTACCCCACCTCTCTTTTAGTTCCACTCACTGCAATTATGAGCCTAAATCTTTTGTTGTGTTTGCCACATGAGCAGCCATGGTACTTAAGGTGCTGTAGTTAAATCTGTGGTCTTAACTAGTGTTCAGCTGAGCTAGAAATGGCCTATCTGCTGTGGAGAAAGAACATGGAGAAGCAATGCAGAGGGGAAAAGAGGAAGCAATAAAATATCCTGCTTCTGGGAAAAACAAACCAGGGACTTTTTAGCCTCTAACTGGAGGAGGTGAAATGAGCTTAAACACAGTAAATAAAACTGGCATTTGGTGTTCAAGTCAAACTAAGACAGCTTTTTCCTTTACAGATCCACACAGGAACATCTGCACCAGAGCCATCAGTGTTGGCTACATTCTCCAGTCCTGTAGCACAGGGCTTGACAGCCACAGGGAAGACTGAGAAGCCTGGGCAGCCAGATGATTCTTTGATCCATACTCATTCCTCAGATGTGTTGCCCACGGTCAGCCCTGTGCCAGTGAAAAGCACAGTGAAGATGCAGACAACTACTTCTGTGCCAAGTGGAGTTCCCACAAATGGCAGTGTTCCTACAACCCAGACCACCGCTGCTGTGTCACCAAGTACTACTGCCACCACTCCAGGTGAGAACGTGGGCGCCCAAAATGCAGTCAACTTTCTGGTTACCTTAATGCTACAAACAAGAAGAAAGATGCCACTGGCTGCAGTTTTCAAGCCTTCACCCCCTAGTCTTTAACAGCAAGCTACCTGTCAATTTATTTGAAATGAAATGGAAAGACAAGGATTGAAAAGAAAATACAAATAAAAGGACGAGGATTGAATGTTGAGGTTCCATACCCAGTGAGGTAGTTATGCAGTTCAGAAAAAAAATCTCAGCCCCCAGGCAGTGTTTCAAAACAGAAATACGATGGATTCTTCATCTATTTATGAGGGTCTAGAGCTGCAGGTTGGTAAATAGCAGTGTGTTTCATGGGGCTGCAGCTGGATTCACTGCTGAAAACCTGTCAGGTAAAACCCTTTCCATCTTGCTGGGCCTGGGTGAATAGATTCCCCTGTACAGGGCCTGAGGGTCATGTTTCAGCTCTTTAGAAACGGAGCAGGAGCTGCACAGAGCCTGCAAAGAGAAAGAGGTGACTGAGTCATTTTGGACTTGTCTTAAAATGGTAAAACCCCATTAGTGCTTTTGCATTAACAATGAGAATGAAACCTGAAACACGAACTATACTGAGTGATGGGATGTTTACAAAATACAGCCATTTGTAGCTGGTTTTTATTCCACAGACTCTGAAACCAAGGTGGTTTTGATGTACCTATTGAATTATTTTCGCTGTTCCTCTTTCAATTCTATGTTTCTCCCTCTCAGTTATGAAGGAGCTGGTGGTTTCTGCTGGAGACAGCGTCGAAGTGACCCTGCCAAAGAATGAAGTTCAGCTGAATGCTTTTGTGCTGCCTGAGCCACCACCTGGTAAACCTTCCCTGGGAATTCTGCTAAGGGCTTGTGATGGTGAAATGGCAAATGGGCATTAAATAAGGACAGTCTTGAAAATATCTTTGTCAGGGAACACTTTCCTGTGGAAGTTGTTCATCCTGTGCTATTACCTTATGCTGCCTCTTGCAGAAAATAGCCAGGCACAAAAAACATTGAAAGTGCTACAAAGTCATTAGATCTAGGAGATGGCATGTTCTCAGAGTGCTATTGAGGAAGCAGTGGATCTTCAGCATCATATTCATGATATTTGCTGATGGGTGACAAGCTGTCTTAGCAAGTGATTTGTCATTTGGTGATCTGAAATCTGGTTTGGGAGGGTTGGCACACTGAGGAACACATATCTCTGCTCATCACACTCCTCATTTCATCATGCAGATTGTTCACAGCTATTTGTAAAGTTCTTATCTATAACTCTGTCCACAGTTGCAGTGGGAGGTTGCAGAGGAAAGGTGAGCATGTTATGTATTGTACAGCAACAGGAATAGATGCATTCTTGTTCAAAAACTGACATTACATTGTGTCTGCAGGACTTATGGGTATGATAGGACTTTTCTCTCTCATTATCCTGGAGCTGTGATTGTTCCAAAGCTCTTTAATGCCTTAGAGGCTGAAAGATGGGTTTTGGCTCCATGTGTTTAGAAGCACAGATTGTCTCTCTTCCTGGGTATATTCCCAAAAAGCTGCAGCCCAAACTCCAAGCTGTCTTATTTCTCCGTAGTGTGGCAGAATGTGCCTTGTAAATGTTTAATACCTTTGCTTTTTTTTTTATCATGGCAGAAAGACAGTCTTTTAAAAACAGATGTCTGGATCTTTTTTATTATTATTTTTAAGGAACCACTTATTCCTATGAGTGGGAATTGATCACTCATCCAAAAGACTACAGTGGAGAAATGGAAGGGAAACACTCCCAGACCCTCAAGTTGTCTAAGGTAAAGCTTTTGCTGCTTCGTATCCTGTTGTGTTAAATGCTAAGTGGAGAAGATGGGGACCCTGGCAGCCAGGGAAGACTTGTGTGTGATTTCAAGATGAATAGGAAATTGCATGATGGGCAGGCAGCCAACATTTGACTGCAAGTCTCTTTATAAGTCTCTTATAAAAATGAGATTGATCTGGCATGAGGGAAGGAAGAAATTGATTTTGGGATCTAAAAGCTGCCTACAGCAGTGTGTCAAGCCATACAAATGGCACAATTTAACATTAACAAAGGGTTGTGAATATTTCTGCTTCTGAAGCAGTGTGGTGGTTTGTTCAGGTCTGAAGCCTTGAAGTCTCACTGAAAAAGGGACTTGCTGACTCCATTAACGAGAGCTGTGGAGTTTCTCATAGCATGTCCCTGGCTGCTGCTTTTAGCCAAGCTGTAACATTGAAAGTATTCTTAACAAGGAAATGGCTTTAAATATTGTGTGAGTATACAGTTCTGTATTTATGAGACATTCCTTTGAGCATCTTGGATTCTGCTGCACTCAGAAAACATCTACAGGCTTTAGTCACAATGTCATGCAGATGAAAGTCTTTCAAAAGGAGCATGTCTGTCTCTGTCAGAGTTTCAGGTCTTTGGATATCACGATCATTGTCCAGCACATAGTCCTCCTTCACCCTCTCATTTTGGTTCAACAGTTAATGATGAGGGGGTTATCGTCTGATCCATGTCACATAAAAGGAAGAGAAGAAATACTTCCCTGTTTAAAAACACCCAAGAAGAGATTTTCTTCTCTTCCATTCAGCCTTTCTCATCTCAAATGCAGTCCACTCATACAGATTCCTGTGACCAGACAACCTGAACTAATCTTATCTCTCTTCTGTTGGCCTCTTGTTGCTAGAAAATACAGCCTGACTGACAAGCCTGTGGCACCTGTGGTAGAAAGAAATATTAGCCTGGTTTCTGCATAGCCCATTGTAAATTAAGAGATACGTAATACCCTGTTGGCTTGGAAACCATCCTTTGCTGTGTGTGCGTAGGTTGAAGTATAATTGCCCATGTTTTATGCTGCTAGTGTGCTAAAACATGGTAACTTGATCTTCTAATAGCTCCTGACCATCCTGAAGGTAAACAATCTTTTGTGCTTCCTTCCAGCTTACTGTTGGTCTGTATGAATTCAAAGTCGTCGTCGATGGGGAGAATGCACGTGGAGAGGGTTATGTGAACGTAACGGTGAATCCAAGTGAGTCACTGGCATTGTATCTTTTAACTTCATCTGTCTCTGACAAACCAATACCTGCATCATGGTGTTTGGCTTATTTGACTGGACTGTGGTTTAATGTAATGAAAATTCGTTGCGCTGTAAACTCAGGATATATGTATGTGCATTAAGGCGTTTCCTGAGGTGTGAAGCTGTAGTCTGTCCTTGAATGCTTGACCCAGTATGGGAGAACTGATGCAAAGCAGCCATTTTCAGAGTACTAGTGTGATGGCAGTTCACCTCCTTGCTTTCATAAATCCCTGTTGTTCGCACTGTTTCCCCAAATTGGTGTCTAACTTGCTGAAAGCATGAATCATTGTCACTGACTGTGCAGTCCTCTGCAGTCAGTCTGATCTTGGCTGTCTTGGAGCTATGGGCCACAGCAGTTCCACGCTTTGGACTCCTCTCCTGGACTCGCTGACTGCAGGACTGAGGGTATAGATAGGGCTGGGGAGATGAAAGAGGATGTGTAGTACGTATTCTGTTTGCTACTCCTGGCACACAAAGGCCGAGTAGTTTTACTTGTAGAGTTCCTTGGCCAGGGCTTTTTATCATGATCTACCTGTAGATGTCATTGTAACAGCTCGGATATCATTGCAGAGCCTCGGGTGAATCGGCCTCCTGTTGCCATCGTGTCCCCACAGTTCCAGGAGATTTCACTGCCAACCATTTCGACTGTTATTGATGGCAGCCGTGAGTACCTGCAGTTTTAAATGCAGCAGTCTGTCTAGCAAGCCTGGCTTCTGTGTATTGGATTCTGGGCTGGCCCTTTGGAAAAAGTCTTAAGAGGAATTGTGACACTGTCAAACACACATTAGTGAAAAGAATCAGCCTCTCCTGCCAGGAGAGGGGAGTTCCTTTAAATAGTTTTAGGTTGTTTTACTTTCAATTAGCTTTATTTTGTAAGTGCTTTGGTTTGGGTTTTTTCTTTTCCCCCTGCACACGTAGAAACCTGGGATTGAGGGTGTTTGAGTATACCTATCAAACAGGGTGGAGGAGAGCACACAGTTTGGGTATCTGTGCATCAGAGATTCCTGAAGTGTTAGTCTGGTTTCATAAACAGGAATTGGGCTTGCACCAAAAATGCCTTTGCTCACTAAACCAGTACTGAATTTGGGGACTGAACATTTGGGGTTTGTGAAGCAGCATTTCCCAACTCCTTGTATGTGCATTTTCTTCCATAATTGAAACAGAAAGCACTGATGATGATAAAATTGTCAGCTATCACTGGGAAGAACTAAAGGGTCCTTTGCGAGAGGAGAAGGTTTCTAGTGATACTGCCATATTGACACTGACCAACCTGGTACCCGGGAATTACACATTCAGGTAGGTTATTCCCTGGAAAAGTTGATCAGTTCTCATCTCTTGAGAATAAAACCTACAAGATTCCTGAAAAAAAAAGAAAATCAGTGTGGAGAGAACTCTGTTTTGTGATGTCCTCTCTCTGCTTCGACACTTTCAGGTAGTTCATAGCTTTTCACTTCAGAAGAAATAAGCTATGCAGCTACTTTTTACTCTGACGTTGTAGCACTGGTTCAAGATGATGGCAGAAGGGAACAAATGGTCTGCCAGCACTACAAAATGTCTCTTGAAATATCAAATCTAAACTGCTCGGGTAGAGGCTTAGGAAGAAATGCAGACTTTAAATCCGGTTTTTAAATGCAGTGTGTTTGTCCCAGACAAGTGAATGAGGCCTAATAGTTTTATTCACATATCTTTGAGTAATGGAGACTAGCTGATTTTACTTTCCTGTTTGTTCTGTGTTTTTCCTTTGGTCTGTATTTTGGTGTGATGTCCATGCCCTGCATCAACAGATCTATTTAAAATAAAATAAACCTGAGTACCTATAACTGAATGCTTTTCTCCTCTTAAGCAGTTGATACATGAACTAATCAGATTGATTTTCACATCTAGACTTAGGAAAAAGCAGTTCTGTTTTGTGGTACTACCTGCATTTGATTTCGGTTCACTCCAGCCAGTGTTTTGTATTCAGCTCTGATGATCATGACTCTTCATTGCTCTCACTTTTTGCTTTTCCCACTTCAGTCTAACAGTCGTGGACTCGGATGGTGCCAGCAACTCCACCACTGCAAACTTGACTGTGAACAAAGCAGTGGATTATCCTCCAGTGGCGAATGCAGGCCCAAACCAAGTGATTACCCTGCCTCAGAACTCCATCACCCTCTATGGGAATCAGAGCACCGATGATCACAGCATTGTCAGCTATGAGTGGCTGCTCAGCCCTAACAGCAAAGGGAAGGTGATGGAGATGCAGGTCGGTGCAGGTCTCCAGGACTCAATTTGGTTTACTGATTAACTAGCTTTTTCTCTATAATCAAACAATTTTTAATTGACTGTTAGTGAATGTCTTTTATAATCCTACAGAGCAAGCATGCAATGATTAAATATATACTTAAAACTAAATCAGCATGAAGCTGGGATTGGCTTAGTGATTCAGCTGTGTACCAGTCTAGCCGCAGGTTTTCACTGGCATCCTGTTTCCTTTCTTGAGCAATGCCGTACAACAGGTCTCAGCATAACTTGATCACACCCATGTATTTCACTTGAACTTGTGTGGCTGCTAGGGAAGCATGTTCTTTCTCTGTTCGTTTGCTGACTTCTCAGAACATCAGTGGTAGCTGAATCAGTGGTGTTATAGCAGGGATTCTTAAGCAGGTGTGGAAGCCAGACTGTGTGACCCTTTAAGTACCTGCTGGTCAGGATCGCATTTAAACACACAGGATAACCCATTGTGCCAGGGGAAGCATTTCCTAAGCTGGGCAAATGCAGTGGACTGGATCTTTTGAGTTGAGCCTTGAAGTCTAAACTTTGCTGGTACTGGCCAGACACTCCTCAGTCCTGAACAGCACAAGACAGAAGTTGTTTCTATGTCATCATTTTTCTTTTAAGGATTATTACTATTGTTAAATCTATGGAATAAGAAAGTCCATGAATCAGCTTCATGATGTGTATGATTTGCACAGGGTTTTCTTGAGTTGCTAACTACTGAATCTCAGACGTTGTGAGCACCTGTGTGGCATTACTCTTGTTACGTTCCACAACAGTGTCCGTGTTGCTGTGTATAAATTTAGCTGTAAGTGCCTTGTATGCTCAAGTGGCACAGACTCCTGGCCCCATAGCAGGAATTAGTAATAAGCCCCTAGAATCTGCTGATAATAGTTATTTTGGAAGCAGAGTCTGCTCTCTCTGTTTTCATCTGCACAAGGATTCTTTTTAATACATGAATATGTTTTCTTAAAGGGGGTGAGAACACCAGTGCTGCAGCTCTCTGCAATGCAAGAAGGGGATTACACTTACCAGCTAATAGTGACTGATTCTGCTGGGCACCAGTCCACGGCAGAGGTCACTGTGATAGTCCAGCCAGGTAAGCTGCCATTAGCTGCTTTTGCCACTTCTATTCCAGAAGTTAAAGGTGAGCATCAATCTGTTGACATACTCCAGAGTTTATGGTAGCTTTGTGCTGTCTTCAGAAACGCTGCTCTAATTTAGGACTGTTCTGGGCTGGTATATTGCTGATATTCATATTTGTTGATTTATTGCCTTTCTAGGCTGTTCTCTTATTTTACACAATGTAATCTAACTGATGTTATCCCAGTGTAATGGCAGGATTGTATTTCCTAGCAGCTGTCTCTGCCCACAGTGCTAGGTCCCAGGACAGGAGCAGGAAAAGTGAAGTAGTACTTAGAGAATGAGAGCAAAAATCAGAACTCCTACATCTTATTTTCATTTTATTGCAGATGTGTGACTAAAACACTGATCTGACTGCTTTTAACATCACTTTCTCTTGAGTGCAAGATGAGATAGTGGGCAAGAAATATACTAGGAATCACAGAAAAAATTCTTATTGCTGGGGTTTGTAGCATGTGTATGAAAAATACTGCATTCTTTTTCAGAGAACAATAAGCCCCCAAAGGCAGATGCTGGTCCAGATAAAGAATTAACTCTTCCTGTGGACAGCACCACTCTAGATGGCAGCAAGAGCTCAGATGACCAGAAGATAGTCTCCTTTCTTTGGGAAAAAACCCGGTGGGTATCATCTTCCAACTTGTTCTTATGCATGGAGCTGGGGCTTTAATTTAAAACAAGACTCCTCCTACTTGTGTTAAATCCTGGTCACGCTGGCCCTGACAAGCTTTACCAGTGACTAGAATGATGTTTATGTTATCTTTAATTAGAGAGAGATGGAGTTGTGTTTGAGCATTAGAGGTAGCTTTGCCTTCATCTCTAGGCCTGATGAAGTGTGGTTGTGGTTTGTAAAAGAGACTCTTGTAAGTTGATGCTTTTGCAGAATGTTTGGATGGGGCAGTGGTGTTCCATTGTCATGCTTCCTTTCAGACTCTAAATAACACGGAAGTGCTTTAGGGAATTCAGGAAAAAGTCTGTGAGCAACTTGGAGTAGCTTTTTCTGTTTGCTAATGCAAACTGTGTGTGAAGCTCTTAGAAATGAACTATTTCTGCTGTATACTTTCTGTAAAAATGTGGCTTATTGTGCAATTCACAAGCCAATTTTTCTGAAAGTACCACTTTTTAAGCCCTACTTGAATGCTGGTATCAGTGCTCCCCTGGTTTAAAAATAACCGAAACACGAAACCACCAGAAATTATGCTTTTGCTTTGAATGCTGCACTTCCTCTTTTGATTATCTTGCTGTAACTGGAGGAAATAATTTTGCTTTTTGTCCTGGACTCTGTATTTCCAGGCAGCTGTCTGTTTGCATCCCCATAAACTCTGCTTGAGCTCAAGCCTCCTGTTTGGTGTGAGCTCTTGTGGTCTGTGCAAAGCTTGAACTGATCCTCTTGTACTTTGGTTAGGGGCCCAGATGGTGTCAAGCTGGAGAATGCCAACGGCAGCATTGCGACTGTAACAGGCCTTCAGGTTGGGACATACGAGTTTACTCTGACAGTTAAAGATGAGCGGAACTTGCAGAGCCAAAGCTCCGTCAACGTCATTGTCAAAGAAGGTATGTCCAACTGTGAGCAGAGCTGCCTGAGACAGAGGTTACCTCTGAGCAGTTCAGAGGCACAATAAGAGTAAGGAATGGGTGCAAAATAATGTGGAGAGCACTGAAATGGCCTTCTCTAAGTCAGGGGTTTACCCTTTTCTGGAGGGACAGTATCTTCAGCTGAATCCTGCAGTTTGTAATTTCCCTTCTCCCAGCATTAGTGGGGATTGCTGGGATAGAGTGGAGATCTAATGCAGTAGTTTTTGATTAGATGTTACCAGATTTTTCCTCCAGCTGCTTCCTTTTTGTTTGCTTAGAAATAAACAAGCCACCGGTTGCAAAGATTGCTGGTAATGTTGTCATCACCTTGCCCACCAGTACAGCTGAGTTAGATGGATCGAAGTCCTCTGACGATAAGGGAATTGTCAGCTACTTGTGGACCCGGGACGAGGGGAGCCCTGCAGCTGGGGTGAGGTTTCTTTTTCAAATGGCAGTCTAGTGCATCACAGATTCAGTGAAAGGAGCAGTGACAGCTCCTGAGGAACTATAAAGCTCACTGTTGTACGTGTTACCTTGTAGTGGTATCTCCAAGCATGATGAGATATCATGCTTAGTTTGTTTCCTGCTACTTATTTTGCTCTGCCTTTCAGGAAGTCTTAAATAATTCAGACCATCACCCTGTTCTCCTCCTGTCCAATCTGGTAGAAGGGACCTACACATTCCACCTCAGAGTAACAGATGCCAAAGGAGAGAGCGATGTGGAAAGGACCACAGTGGAAGTCAGACCTGGTGAGTCTGGGTTTTGCGCTATAACACAGTTGCCTACATTGAACTAGCAAGCCCTCTGTTTGTGATTCTGTAATTTTGTGTTCAAAGCAGAAACATTCTGGAAAGATACTAGAAACCTGACTTGTCCCCAGACTGTTAAATTGAAGTTCTAAGGATCTGTATTATCTACATTCGCACTAGATCCTAGGAAAAACAACCTTGTGGAGATAATTCTGGATGTTAATGTCAGCCAGCTGACCGAGAGGCAGAAGGGGATGTTCATCCGACAGATAGGTGTTCTGCTGGGGGTCCTCGACTCGGACATCACTGTGCAAAAGATCCAGCCATACACTGAGCAAAGGTAGGGTTCATTTGGGACTGTACCTGGAGGGGGATTGCTTGAGGGTTTAGTAAACCAAGAGCTGTTTTCTTTTGGAAAATAGACTGGACAAGTGGAATGTGTGGAGATGTTGCTTAACATGTGATATTCCTGCTTGCTCGGGTCAGAGAAGGTGTGTTGCCAGGCAGGTCTGTGGTATCTTTCCCCTCTGGAGATGGTGCATTGTTCTTAAAAAGTGTTTGCTGTTGCTGATGTCTTTGCCCCCCAAATCTGTACTTTAAGAACTAATTACATTAAGAACTAATCTTACCTGCTTTTGAAAATTGTGAAGACTATCTGAAGGGTATTTCTACCTCTGCACAGATGGCTGGTTAGGGTAATGCACTGTTCTGCAGAAAACTTCAGCTGCTGGTACTACAGCATTGTCACAACAGCAGCTGGACATATCTCCATACTAACAGTGGTCCATCGTTACTGTAGAGGTGTTTGAGGATGCCTGAACATGGGTCTGAGTGGCATGGCAACAGCTTATCAAGGGCAGAGTGGTAATCTGTTGAAATAAGTGCAACACTGCACTTAATTTTTACTAAAGTTGCATAGCTTTAAGGTAGATAAAGCACTGAAAAAGAATTAAGGGACATGCTTGAAGTCATGCAGCAAGTCAGCAATAAATCTGCAGTTGTACTTTACACTTTCCTGAATTCTGTAACGTATCGATTCCTTCATGTCCACATTGCCTGCTGTAGCAGTAAAATCAGAATTCATTATCCATGCAAACCTAAAGAGCTCAGAGGAGAAGAGCCAGCACTTTCTGTTGTAATATTACCTTTCTGTTTCTGCCATGACCAGGCCAGTTGCCACTGTTCTTCACTGAGTAAGGCAAGTTAGGGATCCTTGCAATTAACGCTTCATCTGTTTCTGTGTTTATTAAGTAAATAAAAGAGTGGGAAGTGTTACAAAAATGCAGATTATTTTCTGACAGATGGCTTGAAGATCCCATTTTTGCCTCAACTATCAAAGTATCTTGTACTGTTTAAAAAAGATCTTTTTCCCCCAGCTGCTGTTCACATACTCTGAGGGCTTTGCTAACATGCTGTTGACTCACAGGCTCGCTGGTAATACTAAATGCGAAGCATCCTTCAGTGAATCTGAAGGATATGCAGGGCTCTGCAAGGCGAGCAAGCCTAGGGGAGCAAATTCTTCTGTCATAAAGTTAATGCAATAAAAGATGCAGAATACAGTATCCTCTACACCTGTGGGGTATTTTTCTGGCTAGAATGCTTTGTGCATTTAAACTCAGCTTTGCAAAAGACTGTAAACCTTCACTGTCTTCTCAGATGCTGGAGCTCTGTGCTGAGCTTAAATGAACCTCCAAGTTCCATGTGTAGTAAAGTCTAAGGATCCCACAGCAAGAGAGGGAGTTTATGAAAATGGGATGACCTTCAAGTTTGGAGGTTTGCAGGCTTAGCATGAACATGCAAAGATGTGCTTGATAAGCAAACTCAAGAACAGTCCAGCCCTACCTTTGAGAATATGGATGGCTCAGATGTCCTGAAGGGTCTTGTGCTGTATGACCAGCTCTACCATCATTGCTTTCAAGATGGAGCCAGAAGTCTAATCCTCAAATTTGGGATGCTGAATAAGTCCCTCTAATGACAGACTGGGGAGAATGGCTCTCTACCTGATGTTTGGAGAAGCAGCAGGTAATCATTTTTGTCTGATTCCAGCACGAAGATGGTGTTTTTTGTGCAGAACCAGCCTCCCCATCAGATATTCAAAGGACGAGAGGTAGCCTGGACGCTGAAAAACGAACTAAGGAAACAACAGTCAGACTTCCTCATCTTCAGAGCGCTGGAAATTAACACAGTCAGTAAGTAAGAGTCTGTTAGACTACACATTAATCAGTTATTTACCCATTGGCTCTGTCTATTCACTATTTATGTAAATGGTTACTTGTGTTGCTAGGAAGATAAAAATTCACAAAATCAAAAGCAGATTGATCCTTATAAAACTAAAATACTGTGTTAATGGAATAGAGCCAACAAATGAGTGTCATACTAAAAACAATAGAACTGCAGATCTTGGTAGCTGTGAACATACTCATTTCCTCTGCAGCACATACATCAGTCTGAAGGAAATGTTTCCTTTCCATCATTTTGTTACAGCTTTGCGTTAGCACTGTTTTTCTTTTATGAGTTCCATCCTGTGAGGATCATTTGCTGATCTGTTAGATATTTTAAACTAGAGTTATGTAAAGTAATTATTTTCAGGACTTCCTGATCTTATGGTTTTGTGGCCTTCAAAAGCCTCTCTTCAGTTCTGTTTGGTCCCTTTAAAGGATCTGTTTGTTTCTTGTTTCGCAGGCTGGGTTTGAATTTGGAAATCAAAACCTTATTTAAAAGCATTTCTGTTACAAATATACAAATTCCATAACTTTCATGTCAAATTCATGATTTATTAGGCAAAGTTTTCTTAGCATATTATGTGTGTTATGTTGTTAGTGAAGTGGGACTTTTTAGTTTGGGATGAGCCTACATGCTTATGTTTGCATTTGTTACTGCTTGTGATTACGGCTAAGCTATGAATCTAGTCTATGGGTGACTAGATTCAAATAGTAGCCTATGGGAATTGTCCTTATTGAACTGTAATGTCCTGGTTTTGCCTCACGTGTGAGTATTTTAGTTCACCTTGCTGGCTTTGGTCCCTAGCGTGTCAGCTGAACTGCTCTGAGCATGGTCGCTGTGATTCCTTCACCAAGCGCTGCATCTGTGACCCTTTCTGGATGGAGAACTTCATCAGGGTGCAGATGGGAGACGGTGAAAGCAACTGCGGTATGTGCAACCTCCCTGGGGTTGTTCATCTGTGGAAAGCAGTGTTTGAAAGCCAGAGTGGGCAGAGTAGCAGGCACCTTTCTCACAGTATCTCTGACATGATTCTCACCAAGTCCCTGCCCCAGTCTCACAACACAACCTTCTAGGTAGGGAATAGGGAAGGGACTCCTCTTCAGACCCTCTCAGTGAATGCTCACTAAGATCTGAGTCCATTCTTAATGTATAAATCACCTCTTGTTTCTGTTGTGCCCTACAGAGGCTTTCCTGCCATGAGAAAGCAATTAATTAACACACATTGCCCTTGTGCAGCGAGTCTGGCTTCCATGGATGAGTTAGTGGTGCTGTCAGTGATGGGTGGTAGCCTCTAATTCTGCAAAGGGTCAGGCCTTCCTTTTTTCTCACCGCAAGAATAGTTGTCTAAAGTGCACACCATCAAATGTATGAGGTGCCAAACTGTCTATCTCTGGCGTGTTTTGCTTTCAGAGTGGAGTGTCCTGTATGTGATCATTGCATCTTTCGTCATTGTGGTTGCCTTTGGAATCTTATCCTGGATGGTGATCTGCTGTTGCAAAAGGTAGGACTGAGGCCATAACCCCTCCACTGTACCAGTGCTTTAGGAGCTGCATTAGGTGAAAGATTCAAACCCAGCAGGTCATCTGCTTAGCTGTGGGACTCTAGTTTTTGTCACTTAGTGTTTCAAGTGGAACGTTGAAGTCCTAGAACTCTGGCTTCAGTTAAGAAGCAAGATTTGGATTAACCTAAAAATGTGTAACTAAGGAAATGTTTTCAATGTTTTATTTTCTGATATGAAGGTAATCTGAAATAAGCTTTTAAGATCAGAGTTGGTTTTTATTCAGCCTTTTTTTAGAAATGGACTGCCTCTGAATTCCTTGTCTTCCCCTTTAGACGAAAAGGAAAAGCCAAAAGAAAAAGCAAATACAAGATTTTGGATGCAACAGATCAAGAAAGCCTGGAGTTAAAACCAAATCCCAAAGCAGGTAAAACATGAGAGGGAAGAACTCAGCATTTCCAGAATGCTGACTAAGAGCACTCATCCTCAGCGGACGTAAAATCACAGAGTGAAACAAATGTGATGCTAGGCACTGACAGATGAGTCTCAGAAGATCTAAGAGCTTGTTTCAGATCTGTATACAGTCGAGTTATCCCTTTGGTTTAGAAATTGGAGCCAAAACTGTCCTGGTCCTAATGTCTCTGTATCACAGAAATAGTAAGTGAATGTATGTAAGCTGTGCAGACCAGCCTGACCCAGGCAGCCCGAACCTGGGTCTTGTCTATACCTTCTCTTGCTCTGAAGTTTTCCACTGGGTTCTGGTAGTTTGAAATGTGTGTTTCTAATAAGAGCGTGCACCCTGGTTTTGTTTAGAGGAGGGGTTAACTGTGCATGGGAAATAGTCCCTGATCCTTGTTGGCTAGTGAAAAATAACTGCTCCTCTAGTATTATCCTATTTAATGGTGTTCAGCAAAGTGAACAGAACCTAACAGCAGCATTGGAGGGCATTGCAGTGACAGAGCTGATCAGACAATTCCTCTGAGAACCAGGCTGTCCCAGCTGCATAAATACAGATACCCTTGAAGAAAACCTGGGTGTTTTCCTCCGTCAGCACCCAACTCTGCTTTAATCTGAGCATCTGTCACCTTGCGTACAAGAGCCGCACTGTTAAATGAAGGGCTTATTGTTCTGCCTGCAGGCTGGAGCAAATGTGCCTCAACCGTTTGCTCTCTGGTAACTGAACTCATCTTGCTGCTTCTGAGGCTGGCAGCTGACTGAAGTCTTTTTGCTTGCTAGGTATGTCCAGGGAGCATTCTGCAAACAGAGGAAATGTTGCATTTGTCCATTAAGGAAAAGCTCAGTTTAAATATTTCCTCTGCTGACAGTAAATATCTCTCTCCTGTCCTTGTGCTTTAATCTAAATTCATCCTGCTAATTTATCTCTCTTCCTTTTCGGGCAAGAGAAGCAGAGATGAGAGTAAGGAGGGTAGTAAGAACACCATGATCTCTCACGCACTTGCATATTCTCTTTACTACAGCCTTTAGCACTCAGAGAGCTTTCTCGGCAATGCGCCAAGGAAGGTCAGGGAGACAAGCTCCCACAAATATTCACAGCCCGTTCTGGTAATGTCATTTGCTTTCCTACCTGTTTGTTGTGTTTTGCAGTATCTTGGAGTGTCGTGATCCCTGTCATGCCAAAGTATCTGAAACAGGGTCACTTTGGCTTCAGCCACACAGGAAAGTCTGATTAGGCTGCTCCTTTGACATGATAAGAAAAGAGTCTTAAAGGGAATGGAGTAAGATGAGGTTGTTGACTAGTATTCAAAGTGTTTCTGACCTGAGAATCTCTCTGCTTCAAAGGTGGCAGACAGAAATCCCAGGTCCTCAACACTAGCCTGATGCACTCGGAGTCTGAACTGGACAGCGATGAAGCCATCTTCACATGGCCTGACCATGAGAAAGGGAAACTGCTGCGGAGCCAGAACGGCTCCTTGCGCAATGGACAAGTGATGCTCAAACCCAAGAACCAGAGGGAGGAAATCCTATAGCTCCCCTCAGGTGGCCTTTTGCTGGAGCTCAGTGGGAAAGGCCACTCCCGTCCCTATCCTACAAGGGCCTATGGAGGCCACTTTGATTAGGACAACGCTGCTAACTCGTTTCACAAAAAATACCTTTGGTTTTGTGGGTTTCTTTTCAGTTAAATCTGGTTGTACTTGAATTTGAACTTCAAGGGAAATCAAAGGGAGAAGGCAACTGTGAGCCCCAGGTGAGGCATCACGAAAGGACAGAGCTGGTGTCTGGAAAGCGGCAGGACAGAACCACTTGGAGCCACTGTGAATGTGCAGGACCTTCCTAGCCCACCTCAGACTGCAGTGGAGGAAACACCCATGGACTTCCAGGTCTCTTTCCTTGGGAGATCCTCAGAGAAGGAAGGTCAAGGCTGTGCATTGAGCTGTGCTCTGAGCTCCCTTCATGCTCCAGTAGCTTTCCAGGGGCTACTTGTGCTGTTGAACAGCTTTCTTCTCTTTTACTCCTACCTTCCCTAATGGTTTAAGCACTATTTTAATATAGACTTGTCCTTTCACATGCACTTGGCTGCTTTTGGAGTGTAGAGGAGGGGGAATCTAAACACTATGGTCACACTCCTCGGCTTGCAGGTAGGAGAGGGTTTTGTAGCTGTTCTGAATTACTCACTGGGAGTGTTGATGACATGGTGCCTCTTCAGGTGTGAAAAGCTGACCTGTCTGTGGTAATTGGCTGGGCTAGGAGACCCCCTCCTGCAGCAAGCTCTCCTCCTGGGTACCAGAGCCTGGGTACCCGCCTTTGGTACCTGTGTTTAATGTCTGGCTTAATTCCAAAGCTGTGAGATGTTGTTCAGTGGCCCCAGCAGCTTCTGTTGGTCACCAAGCCGTCCGTGAGTCTGGACATTAACCATATCTCAGTTCTGAAATGCTACATACCAGGGGGGTTGGGTTTAGGGGGGGTTCTTAAGATTTGCACAACCCAGGCTAACAGAGGTTGATATCTTCAGTTCCCAGCAGCTGGCTGCTTCCTCTGGTTCGCAGTAGCAGCCTCATGTTACGGTTGAAGAGCCCTTTGTGCTCCTAACATGTTGGTGTCCTTTAGTTGGTGGAAAAGGGAACTCTGCCCGAGGGCATCCCATGGTGAGTGCCAGCACCAAAGGACCATGTGTCTGCTGCCTGGGCTCTGGGAAGCAGGTGTGTGACCATCCTGGTTCCTTTATCTCACTGTGCTGCTGTTGTGGGTTGCAGAAATCAGCCTCTTGCTGGCATGAAGGACGCCACTACTCCTCTGTGGATGGGTGGGCAGTTAATTGCCTTTTCTTTGTGTTTAATTTAAAAACTGGAAACTTGTTTCATTGGCTTTTTTTGAGCTATGGAAGCCGAAAGGCTGTAAGTTCCTCAGTTGTATTTATATTGCTGCACTACTGACTTGTGTTGAGCTAGATGAAGATTAAACACTCTTGAATGAGAGGGAATGTTCCCTCATTGAATGTAGTCATGGCTGCTGCTAAGTTTGTTTGCCTGGGCACTCGGCTGCCTTCCTCAGGCACCAGCACTGGAGCCTGCAGCTCTCCTGAGGACTGAGGCTGTGGAATTGCCTCTCTCTTGCCTGCGTCACAGCCGGGGCCACCCTCAGCCTTGTCTGTGTCACACGCAGCTGCTGCTCCAAGCCAGGCTTCCCCTTCCCAGGCAGCTCCTGCACCCGCTTTCCCAATGGCTCCTTCCCTCTGAGCCCACCTGGGACCACACAGGGGATGGCTGAGGCCAGGATGCTCCCCATGGAAAGGGGCACAGCCCAGTGCTGGCTCTGTACAGTGGCTGCTGAACTCTGGGGTGATGCCACCTTCTGATGGGTGTCCTTTCATTTGGGTGTCAGATGGACAAACTACGACAAAGTGAGGGTTTGGAAGCTGCAGGATTGGCCCTGGGGAAGTCCCTGCGCAGATCAGGGCTGGGTGCGTTGGTGATTGCTGCAGGGAGCAGTCCCCTGGCAGGAGTGCAGGCCGTGCTTCCCAGCTTCCTGTTAATGGAAGAGGGAATTAAAACCTGTTGCCACCATCACCTTCAGCTGAGGTTGTTTTCTTCCTCCGTGCGTTTCACTGTGGGGAACAACTGTTGGGTTGGGGTGCTTCAGCTGGCAGCACTGCGTGGGAAGGCTGGGGTTTGGGGGAGCTGTGGCTTTCCCTCTGCACCGAGCGGCTCGGTTAGGAGTCAGTGGGGATGAGGGGATGACTTCCTCACTCGTTAGTCATTTGTCATCACCCAGCGCAGGTCTGTGACAGAGCACAGTGCAAGACATGGGGCTCCCATTGGTATTCCCTGGCTGTGCAGTGCTTTTCCTCGCTCCTCATCTTAACCCTCGGTGCCGAGGAGCACTGAGGGCTGCACAAACAGGGAATACTCCAGGGGCTGCACCCTGGCCTATGGGAGCATGAGGACCTGGGAAGCTGCTGGAGGCAAGGAGATGCTCCCAGGCTGACGTCAGCAACTTCTGGTCCAGTGTAGGAGCCCCTTGGCCCAGAGAACAGAGCAGGCTGTTCAGTGCACCTCTCCCAAGGCAGGCCCCCATAGGCCTTACTTTGGAAGGAATCCCTTGGCACCCTCTCCCTGTGGCATCCCTGATAGCGCTGCTGGTTCATTACCTGAGTGCCATGAGCAGGGCTGACCTTGCTGGGGAAGGTTTCTGCATTGCTATGCACGATGATTTCACAATTAGAGGCGCTGGCTACAAGTTACCCGTGTGTGGAAGGAAGTCAAAAGCTGAGCATCAGCTTCACTTGGGTTTGTTTTCAGCGCATTCCAGCACCGGTTGAGGACGCTTGAGGCAAATCCAGTCTCATTTTTAGGCAGTTTGCTCTTAAATCTTTTCTTCATTGTGCTGGGGGGGCCTGCCCAGCCTGAGCTCGGGTTTAGCAGTGGTGGTGGTTGCAGCATTGCTTGGATTGAGGCTAAAAGTCGTTCTTTTAACCAAGTGTTCTCGCAGATACCCAGGGCAGGCGCTGTGCCGCGGCCCAGCCTCACCGCGTCCTGCGCCTGCAGCTGGGGGACGGCTCCTAGGACCGCTGAGCTCTGGGGGTGAGAACTGGAGGCTCCCCCTCGCCCGCAGGGTCCCGGTGGGCGCTGAGGGACAAGGCTTTGCCTTTGCTCCAGCTCTGGAGCTCGGTGGGGCTCCAGGACCAGCGCAGCAAGCGGGGCTGCCAAGAGCTTCCTGACACAGAGCCAAGTGTGCGGCAGCCCCGTGCTGGAGGCTGTGCTCGGTGTCGGGAGCAGGAGCTGCCAAGGTGCGTGCTGCAGCCCCAGTGCTTGTGTTCTGACCCCTGCTCTGTTTGCCTGCCCCTGCTTTAGCACAACCGTAATTAGCTTCTGCTACTTGAAGTCACCTTTCAGCCCAAGGGCTCTTGCCCCTGGTGTCCTGCTGGGCAGGTACGGAGCCTCCTGACCTGCTGTGGGCTGTTTCCTGACACCAAGGCAGGGTCTGACTGTGGCTTTCACTGGGAAAGCAGCAGCATCAGGGCTCAAGCTGCGCCCACACCTGGGGTAACTGCACCTCCTCGTGCGGCAAAGGAGCGTTTATTTGCAGTCCTTGAAGGAGATGGAGGTGGCTGCCCAGCTGTCCCTGTAGCACCACGGCAGCCAGAAGGGATCTGATGGCACCGTGGGACATGGATATTTCAGAGGGAGGAGGAGACTCACCTTCAGAGCCGCCCTTCTGTCCACTGCACATCTCACGTGGTCCTCGGGTTGTGCTGGAGCCCTTGGAGTTCACGCTGCTCAATTGTCACCTGAGGATGTAAGAAGCCAAATCTGCCGGCTCCCATCCTGCCCCCAGCAGCTGCCTTCAGACTAAGCCACCCCAAACCTCCCTAGGCTTCAAACAGCTCCTGCTGGATTCGGGTGGGTGTCGATTGCACCAGCCCCAGGGCAGCACAGGGAGAGGGTTTCTCACTGCCCCAAGGGCAAAGAAGTGCTCCTGCCTTCAGCAGCGTCACCTCCCCGAGGTGGGGTCTGCGTCTGGTCTGGAGGCTCAGAGCACCCCCAGGCTGCTCCTCTCGGGCAGGTTTGGTGTCAGGAGCTTCACAGCTCGAGAAGCTGAGGCCGTGGTGGCCGTGGCCGAGGCAGCAGCTCCAGGACGCTGCCCACCACTGCCGGGGCTGCCCCAGGGTCTGATGCTCAGTGGTCCAGGGAAGGGGGCACAAGGATGCGGTGGGTTCAAGGCTCTCTCCTCTCTCCACGCACGTTCTCCCTGCTCTGCTCGCGCTGTCCTTGCTCCTCGCGTGGGTTTGGTGCCGCTCCCCAGCACCTTTCTGTCATCAGGATCCCCTCAATTGCTGCTGCTTCGCCTCCTCCCACCGGAGCCCCAGCGCTGACGAGAGCTCTCACTCCTCACCTGGGGTGACGAGGTAATGACTGAGACCCCTGTGATGATGGATGTGGGTGCTGCAGGGATGCCGGTGGCTCCTGGGACACCGTGGCACCGCTGGCACCCAGCATGGCCCATGACTGCGGGAGCTGCCCCAGGAGCAGCCAGGGTTTGCCTGGAGTGCCCTGTGCTGCCTCATCCTGCTGAAGCAGCGCCCTGAGGGGTATCAGGCTGTGATGTGAGCGCTGCGCAGCAGGCCCACGGCCACCATCGCCCTCCATCCATCCCTCCACGGGTCCGTCCATCCGCACAGGGCCCCGTGTGCCCGCTGAGTCCGTCTTTCCATTGTTCAAACAATCTCTTTTCCACACTCAGTGCCAAAGCCTCCCCGCTTGCTCCCGCACGCGCCAGTATATTTAGCTGCCTCTAAGCCTCTACCTTCCCTTATATAGGAGAGGCCAAACGAATTTCGCACTCTCATTATTAATAGCCCGAGAGGAGCTCTTAGGAGGCTGCCAAAAATAGCAGCAAACAGAGCGCACCCGGCGTGGGGAGGGCGCCGCGGAGCCGCCGGGACCGCCGCGGGAGGGACGCTGCTGCTTGTCCTGGCTTTTCCCTTTGGGAACCACTCTAAGGTGTCTCCCAGCCTCCTGCCCCCGCTGCAGCCCCGAGCCGGGGTCCCCCTCGCCCCGCCGGCTCTCTGCAGGCAGAGGTAGGCTGAGTGGGAGCCTGGGGACAGCGGGGTACCCCTGGACCCCCGGGCTTTGCTGCTCTGGATGCTAAAAGCGCTGCCCCACGGGTGCTGAGAACACCGGCCCGGGGATGCCCGTCCCTGTGGGGCTGCCCTGGGCTGGGGGAGCTGCAGCCGTGACCGGTTTCACCCTCCCGAGTGCTGGGCCCAGCTCTGCCCATGGCACTGCTCCAGGACCCCCGTCGTGGCGCAGGGGACACGGGCAGGCAGCGGGGGGCAGAGGCGGCCGGGTTGTGCGCGCTGGTGACAGCCGGGTCCAGCAGGGAGATGGGTGCTCAGCAGGGCTCGCCCGTGCAGCATCCCTGGAGCCGGGCGCACCACGAGCCACGCGCTGGGGCACGGAGCCCGGGATGGGGCGTGCGAGAAGAGGGCTACGGGGTGCCCAGCGAGAGGGGGGTCTTCACCTGCACCCGGAGGCACCCGCATCCCAGGCAGGGGCTGCCTTAAATCCCTCCCTCCTTCCCTCCCTCCCTGGCGAGGAACTTCTCCCGCTGAACTGAGGATGCTGCAAGCTCCTGCGGACGAGCCGGAGGAGTCCTGTGGCAAAGTCAAGGCGAGCGGGGAAGCAGCGCGCTCGAGCCGGGAGTCCCCGCAGCCCGCGCCGCCGCAGCCGGGCGGTGTCACCTCCAGCACCGTGAGTGACCGTGCGGGGCGTGCGGGGGGCAGCGGGGATCTCCCCGCCGGCAGCGTTTAACCTTCAGCGAGCCCCGCGCGGGCTGGGGATGCTGCTGCCGCCCGGCCCCTGCCTGCAGCTCAGTGTGGGCACGGAGGGGACCCGTGGGGCTGGGGTCAGCGCAGCTCCGGGCCAGCCCGGGAGCAGGAGTGAGGGCAGCAGCGAGCTCTGTGGGGCTGGGAGCACCCCCGGCAGGTCCTGGCCGCGGGGCGGTCGCGGGTGCTGGGTGCTTGGGTCCGCAGGCAGCGGAGCAGAGCCTGGCCCGTCTCCCGTGGGTTATCCCCTGCAGTGGGGCTCGGCCACACAAAGCAGGGGCACCCCATGCCAATGAGATGGGGCAGGAAGAGAAGCCCAACTCCCGGGCATCCCAGCATCGTGGTTTGAACGCACAAGGAGAAGCCTGAGCACCACGACCGGGTGCACCAGGGCTTCACGGGCCGTGTGGTGAAACGGGCAATGCCTGCAGGCAAAGGGGTGCAGGACGAGCAGGGTCCAGGGTGTTCTCCAGGCACCCTCCATCAGTGCTCCTCTTGCACCCACCTCCCTCCTCCTCGCTGGGCCTTGCGGTGCTGCTTTGAGCGGCTGCCGCAGTGGGTTCGCTGGGGATGGATGAGCAGGGGGGAGCCGCTTGGGGGGGCAGCGCAGAACAGGGAAACTTGGAAAGGCCCCTGCGAGGCAGCGACTGCAGAGCACGGCGCTGGGGGGAGCAGGGGGAAAAGCTGCTTCCTTTTATAGACAGGTTGGGGCTGTTGGGTGCTGTGCAGGATCCTGGATGCCACCACAGCCAGCCCCAAGCAGCCCCCCCGGCTCCTCTGCCTGCCCCCTTCAAGGCCAAGGGCCCCTGGTGCCCACCAGCGCCCTGCCCAGAGCCCTTGGGGGTGCAGGATGGAGCAGGGGCACAGGGAGCTGCAGAAGAGCCTCTGCTTGGGGATGTGCCTGCAGCCGTTAAGGGCAGCGCTGGGGCTGGGGGCTGCAGAGGGGCTTGTGCTGGTGCCAGGGAATGGCTGGGCACAGGGGAGGGGGGGGGGGGGGCTGCGGGGCAGGGCAGGGGCTGCCTGGGCTGGGGGAGATGGGCAATGGGCGCCCTGGATGCAGCGAATGTCCCGTTTGCTGAGTGCAGCCCAAGGTCACCAGCGGAGCCCGGCCGAGGGATGCAGGGGCCGTGCGGTGGGGTCGGGCCCGTGCGGACCCCCGTGAGCGCTGGTACCTCCAGCCCTGCCATCCTGAGGCTGCCCAAGGTCAGCCGGGGCCGATGGAGCTGCTCCACGCGGACAGGCTCTGCCTCTGCGCCAGGCACTTGGGTCCTGGGAGCTGCGTCGCAGGGGGGCCTCAGTGCCAGGTCCCCGTGTGGAAGGTCCTGGGGTGCTGGTGGAGCATCCCTGGGGCTGGTGCTGTGCTGGCTGCAGCCCTGTGCCCCATGGGGATGTCCGGTGGCTCTGGGGCCCACGGAACAGCGTCTCTGCTGCCTGTGGGTGCCGTGAGCGTGCGCTTGGCACCCAGCGGCTCCTTGCAGAGAACTGCAGCACGTGTGGCCGCAGCTCCCGGCGCTGAGTCACGGCCATGATGTGTCCCTGCCGGGGTCCTGCTCCCCCATGCTGCGAGGGGACAGGCCTGGGAGCTGCCATCGCACCGCTCCAGCCAGGGATATAGGGGTCGGAAGGGCACTGGGGATAGGGAGGCAGCAGTGGGAACAGGACTGATGGGGGGCAGAGCGTGGCTGGGCCGTGGTGATGCTCGTTCCCTCCATTGCCCTGACCTGGGCACTGTGCTGGGGCTGGGGAGCTCCCCCACAGGCCCAGTAGGGTCTGAAGCCCCTGAGGTCTCAGCTGCGCCTTCCATGGGCAGTGGCACCTCCAGCCTCCTCTGTGCAGAGCTGCAGCATGGGGAGAGGGTGCTGGGTGCCCCCAGTGCTGGCCTCAGAGGCACTGAGATGCACCCACTGCTCTGGTGCATGGGCTGCAGCAGGGAGGGGGACAGGGTGGTGTGAGGGGTCCTGGGGGTGCTGCAGGGTGCTGGGATGCAGCTGGTGCATCCTGACCCAGCACCGCAGCCGCAGTGGGGACCCTGCCAAGAGCCAGGGCCGATGGGGTCCCAGCTCTGCGGGCTCACAGGACACAGCCCCATCTCCTCAGTAGTGCTCCAACGCCCAAGAGCCGAGCCTCGGGCACGTCCTGGAGCACCCCAGCACCCGCAAAGGGCAGCCACCGCCCCGCAGTGGGTGCATCGCCAGCCTGAGCATCCTCCGGCTGGTGCAGAAGCTGCATCCCGGGCACATGCGTTGGCCGCGGCCGTGTCCTGCTCCCCAGACGCGCAGCTCCCCCTGCTCCAGGGTGGCTGCGGGCACTACTGGTCCATACGGGCAATGCCACCACCAAAGGGGGATGCCCCGGGGGCTGGAGATGCTTCGCCGCGGCCGCCGGCTCCTTCTAGTGTCCCATCCCCCGGCGCTGATGGTGCCCGTCAGCCCCACGCTGCCCACCTCTCCCTCCCAACCCTACATACTTCTTCATATGCCCATATGGAGTCGGCCGGCGTTATGGAATGTTAAGAAGTATGTATCTTTGGGCTGGGACCCCCGCACCGGGTCCTTCCCCACCAGCACCGCCAGCACCGGCACAGGCAGCGCCTCCGGAGAGACGATGCGTCCCTGGGGCTGGTAAAAAGGAACCAGATCAACTTGCAACTGGATTTGGTCCCCTTCAACCAGCTGCAGCGGCGCATGCGCTACGGCACCCGCTGCCCGCTTGCTGAACCCGGCCCGCGGGGGGGGGCTGGCTGCGAGCCCCGCGGCCCCATCCCGTGGTGGGATCCAGGAGGTAGAGGGGTCCCTATGGGGGCAGCCCTGGGGTCCGGCCGCTGGGGACGGGGCAGCTGCAGCGCCGCTGGCTCCGGCTCCCGCTCCCGCTCCTGCAGGGCCGGGATCCGGGCGCGGGGCCGGGAACTGGGGAAACCGAAACCCGTTTCTTGGGAATTCGCTGTGTGACGTCAGGCGCGGCCCCGCGCAGGCCCAGGCCCGGCCCCGGCCTCGGGCGGCGCAGGGACAGGTCGGTGGCGCTGGGACCCCGCGATGGGGGCTGGCAGCAAAACCCCCTTGGGGGCGGAGGAACAAAAGCTGGGTCTGCTCCCCATTGGGCTGGGCCCCAGGGTCTGGGGGGAGCTCCTGTGGGGCGGGGCAGGGGGTGGCCGTGAGCGCGCAGAGCTCCTGTTTGCTGCCCTAGGAAGGAGCTTTTTGTTCTCGCTCCCGGAAGGACCGGGCTCGGCCCCGCTCTCGCTCCAGCCATGGGTGAGCTGCGCACGGGGGCGGTGTGGGGTGCGCACAGGGGGGGCTCAGGGGTGGGCGAGTGGGGTCTCGTGGGGCCGGGGCTGGCCGGGGGGGGGGACTGGGGAAGGGGGGAATCCGGGGCGGGGGGGGCGGGCACCGGGATGCTCCGGTGGGCAGGAGGGTCCCCGGCGTGCGGGGAGCCCCTGGTATTGCTGCCCATTGCTGTCAGCCGGGCCAATTGACCGCCCTCAATGTCTCTGTTACAGATCTTGTTGGCCCTGCCATCGGGGCGGCCGTAGGGATCGGTAAGGCACCGGGGACACGGCGATGGGTGATGCTGTGGGGAAATGAGTCACTTCCCTGCGGCTTCGCGCTGCTGCTCTGCACACACAGACCCCTCTCGGGGGGTGCTGCCCCTTCCCCTTGGCCTGTCCCAGGGAGCCCGTTGGTGCCCCAGGAGGGGAGGTTTGGCCACGGGACCCTGCACCACTCCGGGCTGCTCCGGGCGAGTGGGAGCTCTGCCTCCAGGACCCCTCGTTTCAGGGCTGGGGGACACAGGAGTGAATGGGGGCTGGGGACACGCGTGTGCCTGTGGGAGGTCACCGCTGCTGCTCTCCCGTGCAGGGGTCTCCGTGGTTGTGGTGCCCGCGGCCTTGTACGCTCTGGGCTTCACCGCAAGCGGAATCGCAGCCGGATCCGTGGCCGCCAGGCTGATGTCTGTCACTGCCATAGCCAACGGTGGCGGTGTGGCTGCCAGGAGCCTGGTGGCCATAGGGCAGTCGCTTGGTGAGTGCTCCTGGTGCGGTGCTGTGGGGCAGCCAGGGCTGTTTGGGCTTCCCCTGGGTGGTACCAGCAGCGTGGGGAGAGCTTGGGCTGGCTACAGGAGCGGGGGGACCTGGGGTCCCGTCTGCTCGGGGTGCCCGTCGCCACCCCAGTGGTTGTGCTGGCCATGGGGATGCTGGATGGTGAGGTCTGGGGGGCTGCGCCAAGCGATGGGGCACAGTGGAGACCCCACGCCGTGGCTGGGGGGGGCTCAGGCTGATTTCTGCTCCTCTTTCTCAGGGGCAGCAGGACTCCCCACGTCCGTGAAGGCTGTGCTGTCAGCCGTGGGAGCTGTCATCGGGGCTATCGCGTACTGATCCCCCGCATGCCCACCGGGACCCTCACGATGTCTGCCGTGACCCCCCCCAACCCGTCCCCACGCTGCGATCCCCTGCATCTCCTCCGTTCCCCTGTATCGGCTGTATCTGACCCCCAAATAAACCCCGCCCAGCGCACAACTCCACCGGGCCGTGACGCGCCGAGCGGGGACAGCCCCGGGGCGGGACGGGGATGGGGCGGGGCGGGGCGGGAAGGGAAGGACCCAGCTCCAGCTGCGGCCCAGGGTCCATTCGGGACCGGCGGGCAGGGAGGCAGCACGGCGGGCAGGTACGGCGGGAGGGGCACCCCGCGGTGCTTCCCCTCTCCCGTCTCCCGTCTCCCGTCTCCCGTCTCCCGTCTCCCCTCTCCCGTCTCCCCTCTCCCGTCTCCCCCGGCCCAGCCCTGCCCTGCCGCTGGCCTCGCTGCTGGTATCTACCTGTCCCGCGGGCAGCTGAAGGGGGGAAGAGGTGGGCTGGGGGCGGCTGCAGCCGCCTGCCCTCCCTCTGCCTTCTTCTTTAGCCATGGTGGGTAAACTGATGGGAGCAGCCATCGGAGCCACGGTCGGAGCAGGTGAGGGGCGGGCGTCAGAGGAGCCACGCTCGGGGTCGCTGCCCAGTCCCATCCCCGGGCTGGCAGTGGGGGACAGGGTCGGGCTGGGGGGGCTGCTGCGAGGGATAGGGCAGCAGTGGCCTGTGGCTGGAAACCAGCCTGCACCTACTGCTGCAGCAGCGCTGCTGGGCCTCACCTCCCTCTGCCCCCCCTTTGCTGTCCTCTCTCCTCTCCTCTAATCAGCTATGTTGGAAAAGATCTTTCAGCTCATCCAGTCCAACCCAGCACTGCCAAGGCCACCACTAACCCATGGCACTGAGGGCCTCGTCCACATGGGTTTTGACCCCTTCCAGGGGTGGGGACTCCACCGCTGCCTGGGCAGCCTGTTCCAATGCCTGAGCACCCTCTCCCTCACCAATCCCTCTCCTCCGTTCTCCCTGAGGGTTGGGTGTCCCCATCCCTGCACCTTGTGCCCCTTCTCCCCACCCTGACACCTCTGTGCTTTCTGGGAGGCAGGATCCACGGCGCTGGTGGCAGGAGGAGATGCGGTCGCCGAGGCCACGCTAACCCTGCAGTGTCTTGCTTGCAGGAGTGGTGCTCGTTGGCATCCCGGTGGCCGTTGGTGCACTGGGCTTTACGGGAACCGGCATCGCCGCCGGCTCCATTGCTGCCAAAATGATGTCAGCAGCTGCCATAGCCAACGGGGGGGGTGTGGCTGCCGGCAGCACCGTGGCCGTGCTGCAGTCCATTGGTGAGTGGGGAGGGCAGGGGACCTGCGCTGGGTTCATCGCAGGGGTACGCGCTCGGGTTCGTGTAGAGCCGCAGCAGACCTTCAGCCCATTGCTGGTGTGAATCGCCCAAAACCGTGGGGAAGGGATGAATCCACGATGTGGTAGGAAGAGTCGGGATGTGCTGGGTAGGGCACCAAGGCTGAGGACTCAGGGCTGTGCTGCAGGCATCTGCTCTTCTGGCAAGAGCAGCGCTTGTGTTCATCAATGGTGCTGGCTGGAGCCAGAAAGGGACAACAGAAAGGGGCTGGTTGCCCTCATGGAGCTGTGTGCGCTCCTCAGCATGGTCCGGAGAGGTCCTTGGTTATCTTTGCCCTGTGCTGGGTCCCTCAGTGGGCAGCATCAATGCTCTTGGAACATCACACCTCATTGTGTGTTTGCAGGAGCTGCAGGTTTGTCTCTTGGTGCCAAACTCGGGCTGACATCTATCCTGGGGTCATCCGGTGCAGCAATTGGTGCCAAGTTGTCCAAGGGGAAGGAGAAGCCTCCAGGTGATGAAGACGAAGAAAGCCAAAACAGCAATGAAGATGAGGAGTCTGATGGTAGCATGGCAGGCAGTGGGAAGCCCCCTGAGACCCCAGCAACTTGCCCACCCTCATAAGAGCTGTGGCTAAGCTTGAGCAATGAAACCAATAAAGGTGATCTGCAGGCAGGGGTATTGTGGTTGGTGTCCCAGTACCTATCAAGTGCCTCAGGATTTGCAGGGGTCCAGGAACAGATTTTAGCTGGAGTTTTTATAGTGCTGCACTTCCTCCCCGGAAGGCTGTAGGTAGGTGTGTTATAAACTATGTTGAATTCACACAGTGGTGGTGATGGATGGCAGACTGGGCTGGCATGTGCTTTGTGTCCTGTGCTGTGCCCCAAGCGCAGATGAGCAAGGTTCTCGATGGCAGCCAGCTGGGTTTCAGTGGCTCTTCTCTGCAGTTAATTACCTGAGATAAGCAACAGTCAGTAAGTGGCCACAGTATTGCCCCACTGCTTCTGCCCTTCACACACCATCGTTCTTCATTGTACTTCCAATTTTCCCTTAAAATTTTTTCCTTAAAAATGACTATCCCCCCCACCTTAAAATCTCTGCAAGTCTGCTTTTAAGCTCAGATTCCAACATGATACAGGAAATGAGGATGTACTCTTTTATTAAGGTTAAAGGTTTTTAATCACTTTTCCAGAATACAGATACGATTCAAACAAAAACTATTTTTGGGGTCTCCATAATTCACTTATTAATACCATACATTGAACTCTATAAACTCTCATATAAGAAAAAGTCTTTTTTTTTTTTTTAATATAGGTTATGATGCACTGGTGACCTATTTAAATCTTTTGAAGTAACACTTTGCAGTTATATAGCACCTTTCATCACGGGGCTGCAAAGCATCCTACAGAATTTAGCCTCATAATGCCCAAACGAGGTAGGAAAGTCTGGCCAATTTACATAGGGGTACAACCGAGGTACAGACTGGCAAGGGACGGAACATGAGGCTTCAGTGGTACAGCGGGAGTGAAGTGTCCACTGGCCCCTGGGCTGTAGGATGAGTTGGTGGCTTAACTGGGGAGAAAGTCAGAAGTCATCACCCACACCCTCCTCTGAAAAGCAGCAGCCGGGCTCCCAGCAGGTCAAAAAGGCCTTTCCAAAGGTCTGGCTTTTTGTGTTACAGATGTAGAAGAGACAATAGAGAGTCCAAGGTTCACAGGCCTAAGTCCCCTAGGTGTCCTGTTTGTTGGCGTGTCGGATAGCTGGCTATGAACCATAAAATTAACCTTGCTGTGGTTGTTGCAGCCTCCCCATCCCTAAGTCTGGACACCGGGAAGCTGGGCTGGATTTGTGTTAATGTGCACTTGGGATGCATTTTGAGATCTGGTGTTTGATGCTTTGTTTAGCTTGACTGTTTAATTGAAACAAATTCCCTTCTCCCTGCAAGCAGGCGATAATCTAAGCTATTTCAGGGTTTATTTCTTTAACAAAAAACATACCTCTGGTGAAAAATCATCAGCTTAGTGAATGTTATGTCCAATGGACACTAAGTTCTGCAGCTAGAAGAATCCAAGATACCCAAGTTTCTTTGAGCCTTTCTGACTTCACAAACCATTCCACAACGCTGCAACTCTCCCTTGATCAGAGCTAGCACTCGGCTCGGTTAAGAATGTTTAAAACAGATGACATGTGGAGGAAAAAAGGGGAGAACCCATTGTGCTGATGGAAGCAAAACTCCAACCTAGACAGCGAGTACAGTGCTGGTGGGTTGAGAAGAGCACTGTATGGATGTTATAGACGAGCATTTGTTCTGCTTGCTTGTTTTTAAGGCAACAGTGAAACTTGCTCAAGGGACTGAGAAGAGTTACTGAGATTGTTACCAAAACCTGAAGACTTTATTGCACATTCAGAGTCCCTTCTGTGCCCCTGGCACTAAACCAGCACCGGTGGAGCCTCCCCGCTGCAGGAGCACACCCTGGGGAAACGTGAAATGAGCCTTTGCTGCTGTTTCATTTCAAGCCTCTGAGGAGCTGGCTGGAGCTGACTGCCAGAGAAATCCAGGGCTTTCTTTTAGACAGTGCTTGGCAGAATAATTTGTAAGATAATTCAATTTGCACTTAATTCTGCGGTGTTCAGCACGCGCTGTTTCCTTCTTTAGTCAACCAAAGCCAGGAGAGAGCAGCAGGTTTGCAGTGAGCACCCCTCGCAGGGAGAAGTGCCAGGTCATAGAATCATAGAATAGAATCATTGAATAGTTAGGGTTGGAAAGGTAACAGCCACATTCCAGAAGCACTTTAAACAGAGATCTCTGCAAAAATCCAAAGAGCCAGCACTGAGAACACGCGTGGTAAGGAGTAACATGATACGCTCGCTGCCAGGCTCCCAAACCAGGCTGCAGAGCTGTGCCATGAAGGGGTTAAACATGTGTCTTGCAGTGGGACAGCACAGAGATAGAAACCCTGTTAGCAGGAAGCATCCTCTTCAATTCTTCTTTCCTGTTCCTCTGTCCACCCTGAGACTACAGCTTGATTTGTTCCTTAAAAAAATATTTCAAATAATAAATGTTGTTGCATGGTCAGCAAATGATTGGGATCTATCGATTATGAACAACTTAAGTGCTCAGAACTTTTGATTTTGTGTGCAAAAATCTATTAATAATGTTAATCCTTCAAGGTAATCCAGCTTGTAAATCAGTGTGAACTCCAGCCAGGCTGACCAGCAATTCCTCAAGAGGCAAAAATAGCCCAAGCACACCCCGGGCAACAAACACTGTGGCCAAAGGGCCTCCAAGCAGAAGGTATCTGACCAGGGAAATGAAAACTGAAACTACTTCTTCTGCTAATTGTATCACTGAACTGAACTGAACTGAACCCCTTCTCAGCTCGGAGCCATGAAGTAAGAGCAGCTAGCAACTTTGCTTTCAGCCAGTCAAGCTTAAAAGTGATTTATCTTTTCTTGCTGAGAGAGCCTGAAAGGCAAACGTCTCATTCCAAGTACCTGGAAAAAAATAATGTACGTGAAAGTGTTCACAGAGAAGAAAGAGCGAGGGACTTCAGAGGAAGAAAATGAGCAATTTCTCATAAGATACAAATATACTACTTTATGGGAGTATTTCTGTTAATGTCTAGTAAGTGAAAACTCAGATGTGGTATTGTTTTTTAGGCAATCTCAACCCAACCAAAGCCTGCCTCCCCCAGACAGCTTATCCTAACTGCTCCCTTGCTTATTCCCTGGAGGGGAGGGATGTCAGGGAAGGAGGGAGTGAGAAATCAGCCAAAGGGATGCCCAAGAAGCACAGAATTCCCAGATCCCTTCCCTCTCCTACTGCCAAGGTTCGTGTGCAACAGACACAGCTCAGACTTCTTCAGTCCCCTACAGACATGCAGACTAATCCTTCCAGAATGATTTTGTTTTCCCTGAAATGTTCTATCAACCATTCCAATCCAAAATACTGTGCCTGCTATTTCGCTATTTAACTTTGGGGAGGGACAGGTTAGTGTTCATGGAACAAGGTATGAGTCTGCAGGAGCATCCCTGAGCTCCAAGAGCCTGGGTAGTTCACTGGCAGGGTATGTATTATGGACCGCTAGGCCAGGACATGGAGAAAGCAGCGTCTTTGATCAGAAATGACAGACACAGATGGGCTTTGATCAGACAGAATCAGGGGCAGGTTTACTTTTCACATAGTTTTCTGTATTAAAAAATACATCAGTGAAATCTGTTACAGGCAGGGACAGGACTACCGAGTACACGACGTCAATAGACTACTTTCTGATTTTATTTTTTGTTAAATTACTTTTGTTACTGCTAAAAAAATAATCAAAAAACCAAACAAAACCAAACAAAAAAAAAAAAAAAAAAACACAAACAAAAAAACAACAACAAAAAAAAAAAAACAAACAAAAAAGGAAACAGAATTCAAGGCTGTTGATTTTCATCTCTTGAAATTTTAGTGACAAGATCGAATATCAGACCCCTGTTACAGATGGGTAACTGACCAGAGCTACATGAAAACCATACAATTCTCCTCTTTAAAAATAGTTTGGGTTTCCAGTGAATTTGTGACCAGTGGTCACCAGAAACACATATCTATAGCTTGAGAAAAGGGGAGCTACAGACAGTATCTGATAATGTCCTGTCCTCCAAACACAACGTGGGAGCTTTTCTCTTCCAAAAGACGCAGTAACAGCCAAGCCTTAAAAAGATGTCATTTGATTTCCAACACTATGACTAAATCTCTTTGGGTGGGGTGGGAAAAAAACACAGTAATTTTCTACCACAGTTCAGTTGTCAAAAGTAATACTGCAGCCTTTGCACAACGCTGCACGCGTTGCAAAGGTGGAAAGAGAAAGAGTGAGTGTATCTTCCATTTGAAATGACAAGGCCCTCCAGATTTGCCTTATAAAATAACCAAAACCATTGGAGTAGGGAAAGAGGAGAAAGGAAAGCTGCCTTAAGGGAAAAACAATTTCCGCGCACCACAGTATTTGCTAGATTATATCAACAGACTGCAGAGCTACTGGGCTAGGGAAGGGATGTCTGCACATACCCCAGGACAGTCACTCTCCTGTACATACCCCAGAAATGTTCATCCCGTAACATGATCGCTCTGAAGTTGGACCTACAGCACCTCTTCCACGTCGAAGACCAAACAGAGCTAAGAGTTGGAATTGGCCTGGACCGAGAGCTAGATTCTGGCATCGTGTGACCCATTTAACAGCAGCCAGACAGTTGTCCATTTAGACAGCCAGTGGCTTCTGCCTTCCTACCACTTGATCCCAGTTTCCAAACAAAAACAACTATAAAAGCAGGTGTAGGTGTATTTATGATGGAAGGTGGCTGCCTGAGCACCATCACTTCCTCTCCTGGCCTTGTGAAGAGCTCTAGGAGCTCCACGCGTTCTTTGGCAGCAAGGACTGCCAGCCACTGGGCTGAGAAGTCACGTGAGCCACAGTCTAGCTCTCCATGCCCAATATTGTTATGGTAGGTTTCACACAACCATTTTCCTTTAAAATATCTCACAACTGTTTTAAATCCTAAACAGATGAAGGATTTATGCACCACTCAAATAGGTTAGTTCATCTGGAATTTGTTCAGAGGACTTAGCAGTGCCACAGGACGTTGGGTTTTGCAGCTTACACAGCTTGCTTCCTTCCAGTTCCAGTTTGTACATCCACTGTGATTCAAAATATGCCTGTAGGTGACATTATCTTGGCTTTTTTGATACACATTTTCCAAAGGCTGGACGTATTCACAGTTTGGTGCTTCTGATGTGTAGTCAAAGGAAAATACCCCACCTCAGTTAGTCTGATAACTCAATATCAGAGTCCTCTGATCTGACTTTGGCAAGTTCTTCGTGTACCTCCCTCACCATAAGAATACGTGTTAACATGATGTCCAAGGTTCCTGGGTCTATTGGCAATGTGGAATACCACATGGGGCTATTGGGTACACAGGAGCGCTCAGGTTGAAGGTAAAATACATCACTTCTCTGCTTCACACTTTCAGAACTGTCAACATAAAGAAAGCATGAGCACATTATCGAAAGGCAGCATCAACAGTCCTACTCACAAAAACGTGAAGGAGAGACAGAAAAGAAAATGAAAGTTACACTGAGATGATGACACTAATCGGAACAGCCTAATTAAAATCTCCTTGTTACTGACTTGGCTTCCCCCCTTCTATGTAGGGAACAGTTAACTTGTTTCCAGGCCACTCAGCATTAGAAACAAAGACAATTACAGAGACTCCTTTACAGATGTGCTTCTTCAATGACAGTATCATCCAATTAATGGTACTAGCATCTTGATATGATTGATAGATGCATTTGACAGTCAATCTCTGAACGAAAGGGGTTCTAATTTGCCAGAACTGCTGTGCAGTTCGGCACAGGGAATGTTCAAGAGCTAGTAAAACTAAATCCTAGCTGGCCCGCTCATGGTGAGGAACGGTAAGCCCATCTGCTTGAAAGACTGGCTCTGAGGCAGCTTTCAGGCTCTGGTAGGAAGACACAAAACCCTCTAGAGCAAGGATCCCTTCTGCCTGGCTTTGAAATATTCACATTAAAACAGCAAAGTGAATTTTTACTGCTGCTTGCACCACTGCAGGGGCTCAGCTGTAATATATGAGGAGGAGCATGACAATGTTTTCTCAGTCCAAGGACTGCTAAAAGTTTCTAATGATAAGCAAGTGAAGCCAAGGGAGGTAAGAAGAGGGAGGCAAAGAGTCGAGACAGATGCTATGCACATCTTTCCTAAGTAATGGAACTATCGGTAGTAAGCTCAGTAGGTGCATTTTTGATGGTGATTTATTTGAATTTTCGCTGACACTAATGAGATGCTGCTTCATTTTTCATGTGTATTTTCTTTGAAAAGAGAAGAACATCATACTCCACCTGCTCAATGATCTATTGGAAGTTTATATAGAAGCAGGCGATTCCTATCTATGTCCTTGCCATAAAGTCTTCTTTCTAACTTCTAAATACAAGTTAATCTCACATTTCAGCAGGTAAAAGCTATCAATCAGCAGTTTTACCTAATTCACACTTTTCCTACCCTCTTTCACATGATGGCAGGATACTAGTTAGAATCTTCTCAAAAGAAGGATCCTGTATGGGAACTAAAGGATGTAAGAATGCCATGGTCACTGTAGTAAGGCCCTCCATTTACGTTTATACCCAGTGGATGTGTAAAGAAGCATTTAAAGAACACACCCCTCTCTACTCTTGTCTCAACACCAGTAACAAATACTTAAAACAAACACTGCTGAGTCTAACAGCAGTGCTGATGCTGGAAGTGCTATCACCATGATTCCATTCACACTGAGAGACCAGTAACTGCAGAGAGGAACCCACAGCACAGGCACAAAAGTTCTGAGTGGGATCTTTGCCCAAACGCCTGTTCTAATCTATACACAGATCAAAAATCAGGTTCTGCCACTTACCATTTTGATAAGTAAAATTCATAAAGTCGGACTGGACATCGCAGGGGATTATCCGTATTTTCAGCCATTTCCACTGCTGCTGGAATCTCCTCATCTTCACTGCGTTTCCTTTTGCCTACAGATAATTTATCTGGATACACAAAAAGGGCACCACAGAAGTTCAGAGAAAAACAGCACCTTAAAAAAAAAGGAGCAGACCATGCAAATATAATTGCCAAACCAGAGGTGATCAGAAAGCACTCACCTGATTCTACCTCTTGTTTTTGAAAGGGTGGGAAAAACCGTAAATATGTCATCTTAGTATTATACTTCAGAGTTCGGGTGCGCCTCATAACATGGGCAAAGGACAGTTTCAGGTGCTCACTGACATTCTTTAACTGGAAGTATTTGGTGTTGAAGAACAGAAGCGTGTTCAATAAAACAATAGGGGAATATGCACCCAGCTGTTTACATTCCCACAAGTGTTCCTCTTCAATTCTCGAGAACATATAACCTAGAAACAGTGGGCAAAGAAAAAAGAAGAGTGTTATTTATGCAGTTTTAGGCTGCCCCTACATTCAGTTTCAAATGAACAGCTTCTACAGGCTGTGTCTAATCTAGAAGATTTTCAGACTTTTTCCCAAAGCAATGGAAACATCATACACGAGCAGGGTGGGAAGGCAGAAATGAGTCAATTGAGGAGGCAGATTTTGCCAGAGATGCATGTAAGTCCTCTTTCAGCTAATCTTCTACCTTAATGAACTGCGTATCAGATCAAATTCAGACCTATCATAAACAATTTTAATACCGATAAACCCAAGACCACTGCATCCACAAACATAAGAGGGAGCACGGAGAACCAAGTTGTGAACAGAATGATCTTCCAGCACCTGAAGAATGGAGATAAGGCTATAAAGGAAGACTGCAGACACCAGCAGAATCTTACTAAGTTCTACTTTCACTGTATTAAACCACAGTCAGCCAACCACAAAAATGTGTAATTCCTAAGATGTGGAGCATGAGTTTAAATTGTACCATCTTTATATACAAATAGGCCATTGTGATTATCATAAGTCAGTTAGGAAAAGGACATATGGGGGGGTTAAAAGACATTTGTAGTGAAAAAAACCCAAGCCCCAGCACTGTATGCAGCACTCTATGAGTAACTGGATTATTTCTGTACTAAAGAAAAAGTTAATTTTCTAAATGGATACATGTATAGAATTGTCAACATCACTCAAGTTTCACTGGTACTCTGAAAAAAGATCTTACATACTAACACAGCTGGTGTCCAACTTGATAAACTGCATGGACCATAAAACTTGAGGGAAGAGAAGAACGAGCATGTTGACTACCAGAATGGAAGCTTTTCTTTGAATGGAGTTGAGAGATTAATCAAAGGCAGAGATACATGTAAGTGTAATCCATAACTGGTAGAGACAGGCATGAAATCCATGATGCTAGTCTACCACAAACAAGTACATGGTGGACAAAGAGGACACTAGAGTGAATGCTGCTCCATGGCACTGAGAAAATATTAGTTTATCATAAGGCTTTGTCATGCAGCTACACAAAACAAAATAATTGTCCTACCATTTGGAAGAATTGTAGGTTCCCAGATTTTCAAAAGTTTTGTAAGTTCAATCATAAACCTGGAATAGGGCTCGGTAAAAATGTTATCTATTCTACCATTCTCAAACAGGTACTACAAGAGAAAAAAAGGAAGACATACAGTTTGCGATTATATATAACATTGCAGAGAAGATACAGGACATCAGAGTCTTTTCCTTTCTTATGTCCCAACGTCTCATGGTCCAAAAATCTTTGCTGAAGTCTTCAGTGAGATATCAACTCAAACTTTCTGCAGGGACAGGGACCTCCCCAGTATGAAATGAGAGATCTAAGCAAGAATTATTGTTAATATTCCAAGCTCTCGAGCTCTTTTCTGAAAAATCATCACCCTCTGTTAAATACTCTTGAAAAAAGTCTGTCTAGAAAACACAGAAGAGTTACTGAGTATTTATGTGTTGAAAAGAACTTCACGTGCTACCACCTCCTGACAACAGACATAGGCCCAGAGCCAGGCTGCTGAAAGAGCTCAGCTTACAGCATCAAGACAAAGTCCCTTAAACTCTTGTCAGGCAGCATTTAAAAGAAGTTTTCTACAAGTCAGGAGTTTGTATCAAGAAATACATCAAAACCGGAACACAAAAACATTGCTGATCCTCCCAGACCTTATTAATGCCCAGTCAAATGAGAGGTTTTACAGCAGAAGTAGCTTTTGAGTTCTCATTTCCGAATGAGTGTTCAAGGAAAGGAACAAGCAGGCTATTCTAAAACCAAAAAAGCCACTAATAGAAAAATACTGAATATTGAGTTTTAAACAGATGTTAATATTATACTAGGTTTGTCCTGCAACTGTTTCAAGGCAGGTAGTAAGGACTCAGCTGATGACTTTCAGCATTCATTAATTTCAGTGCACTTACTCCCATTGCATTTTTTCTTTATTTTGCCAACACAGCAGGTACCTGTCTGGCCACTGAAGGAGCTCAGTCTTTGCTGAGTAACTTTTTCCTTGCATGTTAAAGAGCAACTCTTTGAGATCTAACGTTCCATGATAAAGCAAGTATTTCTGAGGAGCAAATCTTTCCTATACATGAAAAACGATCAAAAAGGTACCAAGCCTGAAGATTTGTGCCTAGGTAGAAACACCTTGCCCTCCATGCCACGTTCCTCCCTAGTATAGAAGAAGCCTGTTCATTTTGATCATAAAATGGTCCAGACAGATTAGTCCAATGTGGGATTAAGACAAGAATAAAGCACAAAAATGATACATTCTTGCCTCCTCTACAAAAAACAAGCAGCTACATGGGACTACGAATATAAAGCACAAATAACCAGGGCAAGTTCTGTACGTTCCCAGCAATACCCTAATTGTCTGAGTTACCTGCTGAATTCCAAGGCACAAATATAAGATGCTGTCAGGATCATACTTTTCTCCATTTGGTCTCCGCACCTCTTGAATAAACTGGCACAAGCCAAAACTCAGCTCAGCAAAAGTGCATGAGAGAATGTCCTCCTTGAGCTTCACAGGGCGAACTGTGGCCAAGAAAGTTGTTAGAAAAATTAACTTAATCCAACAGGTTAAATCTTCACACATTCCTTATTATTTCTTGTAGGCAGAAGTATTAAATCTTCTACCTTGTACCCTGTATGAGTAAACTTGTGAACTATTTCCTATCTGTTGGTTAACAATTTAATGAGGATTTGGCCGATAAAAGCCAAACCACCTGCATGTGCAACCAGTGAGTGCACTGCAAGTGAGTAACAAGCCTGCAGGTATTTAAAGCTGAAGTTCGGCAGTGTGCTGAACCCAAAGACGTAGCGTTGGCAATGACTGCATGCACCTGAGGCTGGCAGCAGAGGGTTAATAAATAGGTTTCACCTCCATAGCTGGACTCAGGGGAATCCTGAGTGAGAGCAAGACCTTGAGTATTTCCTAGTAGTTTTGGACATGAGTTAAGTGCAGGGAGATAGAATGAAGAATTTAATGGGACGTGTGGGATTTGGCAAGAGAAGCAGAGCAACCAGGGAACTGATCAAAGGATCTGCAAGGAAATTACCAGGTTTGGGCACTCCACAACTTACACAAGTGCCTGCTTGGGACTAACAAGGGAACCTTTCTGGGAGGGGCTGTGATGGACAGTTTCCTGGAACTGACTGTAATTATTTGTTTCCTTAGCCACAAGACAAAAACACAGTAACTCATGTGATTACCGTTCTTATGGGAAACAAAACCCAGCTGTTCTCATGTAATGACAACACAAATTCCATGTAAGAGGAAAAAGCAGATCTCGTTCTAACTAGAATCTTTCCCTTTGGGATCTTTCTTATGTAAGCCCTGTCACAGTCAGTCCTACACACTGCAGCAAGTATTTAATACGGTTTGCTCTCTTCCCCACCATCCTCAAGAAGCTCGATTATATTCCTCACTGAAATTCTCTGCTTGAGTCTGAAAATGTGCCCACAAAACTCTCAGGGCAAACACGTAAGACAGATTTGAGACTGGGAATAGAGGCGTTGGACACTGCCAAGTCCCAGGACTGCTGGCTCGTGTAAGGAAAAAGAAAATAATTCATAATTAGAAAGAAAAACCAAAGTGACATTTATATTGCCATTATCATCTATCGCCCTCGTGAGACGCAAGGAACAAGTTGTCCCTTTTAAAAAACCTGTTAGTTTCAGCCAGGTTGCAGCACAGACGAGGTGGACTTTGGAAAGTTTCTTTCCAGTTGTAAACCCCAGAAACAAGCTGTTTTTCATGTTGCAGCACACAATTTTCTTACAGCAAACCATTCTGCTGACAAACAAATACTTTGTGAATGTGTTAACTACAGAGGAAAATGATGGGGCCAAGTTGGTGTTGTCAACTTAGAATTATGGCCTGATAATAACTGACTAAAGCTCTGCAGCTGCCTAGAGCAGCTCTTCTACAACTGAAGAATTACTACATTCAAATGAACATGGAGGTTAAAAGAGTAACATTTCTAATACTGAAAAGGAATCTGGTATTTTAGAGCCTGTTACAATAGATAACAGATCAATTAAGAATGTAATAGCCATATTTTTTAAGTGCATGAGAAGACATACAACAGTATTCCGTAAGATCTTTCCTCCACCCATGGATACTTTAAAGCTCAGTAATACCTAATCCCAATTGTTATTTGAGCAACATTCTGTGCGAAGTGCTCTTCAGCTAAGTATTTGTTTCCACGGAGAGAGAATTTACCTGAAAACTTCAGGTCCCCTTGTTCCTCCTGTGCATTTTTCCATTGGACCCAGTTTTTCCAGGCATTTACCCCATACATATACTTTAGGGTCATCCCAGAAACAGAGCATCCTGCGTAGGAGCCCTGCATCAGATTCCGGGGCTCTACAGAAACTACAGACTTCTTCCGACCCTACAGGCAAAGGCCAGAACAAATCAACATTTAGTAAGCGCTTTGTCTATGGATGCTTAACTTGATCTCATATAAAAGGCTGTTATGCTGACAGGATAACAAAATCCTACTGATGACAGAATCTGAATGGGTATGTATGTATTTTTACTATGTGGACAAATATTAACCACGTTTGACAGAAAAGGTGCAATAAAATACAATTCTCACTGTGATAAATATGCATAGAAATCTATTCTGCTCTAGCTACACAAGCAAAAATTGAGTCTTTCCTGTAGGTTATGACTGTACTTAAAAGGCATCACTTTTGGCATTTTTTGAAACATATAAAAAAATGTTCTGCACTAAAAAGAGCACGTATTCTACCTAGCTGTGGGGAGGGGGAAAATCTTATATAGCAGAACAAGAAAAAATATACAGCATAGTTAAATCGAATTCCCATTGTCACCCTGGAGCAGTATTTATTTACTTCTGAGAATAAGCATACACATGACGATATTACTTCAAATGGAAGGAACTTGTGTTCCAGAAGTACTTTCTTACCCGTCTTTTTGGCTGTGGGAAGCCATCTCTATGTCTCCGTCTTGCTCGTGAACGCGAATGCAAACCCAGTCCTTTACTGAGAGGGTCAAATGAGTCTGAAGTCAAATCAACACCATTAAAAGTTTAATTGTACGATTTAACAGCCCAGGTAGAAGTGTCACTTAGATACTATGGAGTACCTTACAGTTGACAATCACACCTGTATGTTCAAATAGTGATTTACCTTTGAACAGCCACATAATCCATGTACCTTCTGCGTAAATAAAGTAAATTCACAGAAGAGGGAAAAGGTCTCCTCAGTGGGTGTACCCATTCAGGCTAACATTCTCATGCAACACTCAGATTGTATTTAACCTGCCAGTGGGGAGACTGAGATGAGCTCTTAGGCAGAAGCTCTTCCCTGTGAGGGTGCTGAGGCGCTGGCACAGGGTGCCCAGAGAAGCTGTGGCTGCCCCATCCCTGGCAGTGTTCAAGGCCAGGTCGGACACAGGGGCTTGGAGCAACCTGCTCTAGTGGAAGGTGTCCCTGCGCATGGCAGGGGGTTGGAGCTGGATGAGCTTTAAGGTCCCTTCCAACCAAACCATTCTAGGATTATATCTAGGGACACAGAAGGGATAAATTCAAAGAAGTCAAGCAAGGCTACCTGCTACTCCTGTCAGAGGTTCTGTAGAACACTATCTTTAAAGACATCAGTAGTATTTTAAATCCAGTAATTTTTGGCAGGGCTGATATATTACTGCAGCTTTAAATATCCAGTTTTACTACATGAAAACTCATATCCTTCAGAAGCAGGATGCTGGTACAATGCTTACTCAGAAAATCTGTGTACTTTTAAACAACAATGCATTTTTATTCACGTTATACTGACCTGATGGAAAATCAGCCTCCAAGTCCTGTTCCACATCACCTTTGGAGAACTGCTTCAGTTCTGGATCTGGTTCTGGCAGGGCATTTGATCGTAAGGCATAGTGATTCAACTCATCCTCCCAGCTGTGCGGAGTGGACACTGCTTCTGATTCTAGATCTCCACTGTAAGTGCTACCTTGGTCTGTAATGACAATGATCAGATATACCATCGGTAAGGGCAGACAAAAAGAGGAGTTTGTAAGAAAAGATACTGCAGGATCAAAATCCATTTACAAAAAAAATCTAACTGACCTTTCTCAAATATCTTGGGGTCCAGGAAGAGCTCATGCTCAGATGTCTGAGATCCTTTAGAAAAAGAAGAAAATCTGTATTACAAATGACTGACAGCTTACACAACTAATATAAAATACCCTGAACACCAAAAATCTATGTATTAGGTCATAACACTAACACATGTGATGTGTCCTCTTCTCCACTACAGTTCTCCTAACAGCTTTCTACCTTGGTCATGCTGTTATGGGAGAAACAGGAATGCAGAACTAACCCATACTTTCTTTTCCAAACATTTCCATCCCTCCGTGTTTGTTATTTGAGTCATTTTAGACAAGATATTTCATTTATTTCTTTTCAGCTTGTTCCACATTTATTAAATGGGATAACCACTGTCCAACACAGTCTAACCTGTATCACCCTCCAAGAATCCACCATAAGAAGCCTAATAGGAAAATATTCCTGTAAAGCAGATGCTTTGTCTTGTTGATTTTGACTCCTCCTAATGCATGATGATGATACTACCTCTAGCAATCTGTTACTGTCAATAGAAGTCTCACTCTACTGAATGTTGACTGATAAACCTTTGTGAAATTACAAAAGCTTCAGGACGGTGCAACTATATCCAGCACCTGCAATGGGAGCTATGGAGGAAGAGTAAATTAATCTTAAAAGAAAATACGTTTTCAAGACAAAGAACAAATATTGTACACAGAGGCAAAATTACCTCCAAATACAGTTCAGCTGAATTCCCAGAAGGCCTCCTCATTTTAGAAAAGTAATCAAAATTGTTAAGACATGGCATAGGCATTACAGTCCTGTCTAGACTGGCACTTTACCTGCATGAGCACTTTCACTGTGGAAAATAAATGTTAGGAAGACAACAGGACCATTTAACTTGGCATGCACACTTGGGAAGCAGCCAAGACAGGCCCTACATCTACTTCTCTAGCTGTTTTCCATGGAGAGAGGATCTTCATCTTACTGCATTGACTTTCCTTTTTAAAAACACCACATACCACCATGAGAGTGTGTTTTTTCTTTCTCCTCATCTTCTGCAATCATTTCTGCCATCTGAAGGAGGTCTGCTTCAAATGGGTTTGTAGGAATCTTTTCCTTGATATCCTGAATAGTTTCAATGATCTTATCAGCATTATCCAGGGTAGTTGGGAAGAGCATGGGAACTGGTACCTATGGAACACGTGGAAAATATTAGATTGATAGACTGATTAGATAGCATGTTTGGGGGTGAAGGGAAACAGCAAATACACAAGGAAGTTCCTCTCATTTAATCTTATATATATTTTAGGACTACTGGATTTAACTTTAAAATCATTCCAGACTGGACAACTTGTTTCAATTTCTGCAATAACCCTACAAACTGGTAGTTTTGTATAATGATGATCAATCAAATGCGATGTGATAAGGAAAGAAAATGGTTTCAAGGACTTCAAATACCACTTGCATGACTAGTCTCAAAACCCAATGATACTGCTGTATCCTGTTCAGGAACAAGACTGTAACAACTTCTCTAGTGCACTGAAGTATAACTTACAGGTACTGGCATCCCAAGTGGAACTGGTGTGTACTGAGTGTAGAGGTGAAGGGGCACTGGCACAAACACTGGCACAGGAACAGGTACCACAATGATCTGGGGTTGAACAACTTCTTCTGTTATACCAAAAATAGAACAAAACAAGAATTGCTTAAAGATATGACCACCGGGTACACTCCAGAGTGTGCGTAAGATTCATCACACATGAAGCTTCATGGATTTCAATGAATAGGAAATGTCTTGTAACTACTACTTGGAAAATACCATACAATAAACTGAAAACTATTTAAGGTTTTAAAATACAGTTTTAAATACTCTCTCTCTGTTACATAAATCATGCATTGCTCTCTCAACTGCAACACAGACTTCTATAGAACAGGTAGGAGATTAGAAACATACCTGTCTGGCATTCTTTGTTTTGTGTATGGGGTTTGCATGAGGTGGCCTTAGTCTGTGTGATTGGCTTGCACAACAATGCTTTGTTTTTGAGAAGCCGAGGTGGTTGTGATGATGGCAGCTTTAGGGCATCTGTCTGAGTACTGGCCTGTGTGGAAAAATACACGAGGACAGAGTCAATATTGGTTTGATGGATATCGCAAGATTTGTATTTGCTCTCTACTATGGGAGACTGAGCAATCTAAAACTCCCCTTGGTGATAAAAATGATCATCTAAAAACCATTGCAAACCCAGCTTGCTAATGATGTATTTCAAGCCCCAGCAGCCTATGTTGGTCCCCCTCCTCCTATGTTATTCCTCTTGACATCACATCCCATTTCTGGGCACTGAAGGTGGCCTCGAGTACAGAAGCCACACATGAATTGCTTGAGAACTACAGGCATCTCAAGAGCTACAATTTGACAAGCTTTGTCTTAAAACTTCTAACCAGGCTGTCAGTGGACACAGAAAGACTTTTATACTGTACAAGTTCTATCCATTATTTCAAAAGCACACCTGCAAGCTGAATGCCTTTTAAATTCCAATCACAACCAGGAAAAGCAGTTACAAAATGTCAGTGCAAATTTCTTGGATACTTTACTTGTTATTGATACAATCTGGACAAAAGTGAGAAAAAGAGGCTCTCGTAAAACTTACATCTCCTATTATTTTTGCTGTCACAGTAGGGACTGCACCTGTGAAGGAAAAAAGCCATACAATAGCCTGTGTACATCAAGGACCATAACCCATACTCTGCCAAGGTCAAGAAAAAGAACTCCCACTAAACCTCATTCCCTGGTGTATGTACATAAATGTAAGTCATTATTTAGATAAGGAAAGACAAAACTTTAACCATCTGCACTGATGCGAAGCAGAATGAAGAAGTGGCTCCTGTCCTCAGCTGGAAAAGATCCCTGAGCAAATATCGATGTTCAAGAGTAGAGACTTAAAAATACAGGCATGTGCAGCAGTCTTACCCTGTAAAACGTTGTTGGAGTTAACTGTAGGCTGGGCAGCAGGGGTGCTTGCAAGGGACACCACATGTGCTATGACAGGAGTTGAGTCCTTTCTCAAAGAAGGAGGGCCTGATGAGGAAGCTGGTGCCATAGAAAGGTTTGCTGGACAGAATGTGCATTAGAAAACTAAAATAAGCAATAATTCATAAAAGAGCATTTCTGAAACAACACCCACCCTCCAGATTTATCTCCAAATGAAAAAGCCTGCTGCATGAGAAAGGAATGTAGGTGCCAAACTGCAGCGTTTCAGTGTAAATAGGAGCTGGTTCCACAAGCAAACTTCAGCTGTTCTCCAGTCACTGGAACATTTCAGAAGATCGCCATAGGATGAAAAGTGGCTTTCTCTTTCTAATATTATGAGTATTAGAGGAGCACTTAGGAGATAAGAGGACTGAACGCCTCACTGTGCTTGGTACAGAACATAAGTAGTACAGGAGACAGCTGAGATCCTCACAAATAATGAATGAGGTGAATTTCAGGAGCCTTTCACAGGAATTCTTAGGTACTTTCCATTTGAAAGCACCATTCATTAACACATCACCACGAATCACCACATTTCATCCAACAATACTGTTCTGAGGCAATCCATCACCCTGGAAGTCCCCAGGACAGAGAGATGCCTGCAGACCAGTTTTGCACTTGCCCCAGCTGAGGCTGCAGGCCCACTTCTGCAGAAGCAAGGCATCTTGCTCTCCTTAGTAACGGCCAAATGTACTGACAAGATCAGGAATGTCACGTTATATAGTTATGGCTTGGAAGTATAAAGTTACTTATATATTTTACTCTTATTCAGGGAAAACAGCTCCCACTAACGTAAGCAGCAGATACGCACAAAGCTGAGGAGTTGAATATGGCCTGGTACACACTATAAACTTTCAGTTAATATTCTTTATTGCTTGTTGGGTACCTTACTGTTGCAGTCACCATCACTCAGTGGGAGATTATGCCCCTCTTTAGGATCAGTGCTATTTCTGCCCTTTGTTTCGCTTCCTCTTCCTGTCTTTATGGGCCTTTCTTCCTTTCTTCCCTTTGCATTTCATTCCCTACAGAAACTCACAGTTCCTATTCCTGTGGGCTTCATTCCCACCCCCCTTCCCATTCCATCTGCTAAAAAAATGAGCAAGCAAACAGCTATTGCACAATTAGTCTTGGCATTGGTACTTCAAGAATCAACACTTACTGACACAGAAGTGGTAACTCCTCATATGCCTACCGACTAGACAGAACCGGCTATTTAAAGTGCAAAGATGGAAATCTGTATTTACGACTATTAAGTCTACTGATTTCACCACTTGATGTTTTTTTGTCAAATGAACATTAACATTCTACCATATTTGGCTATGTGGTGTCAAGTACAGGAGACAAGGAGGTAGTTAACGTCTTCAACAGGTTTCAGTACATTTTACCCATAAACTGTGTTTTATGAAGTGTCTGAAAATCAAGCGCTTTGGTTTCTTCTCAACCCCCCAGTAAGATACATCCTAAAAAGTTCACTGAATCCAATTTCCAAATACATTTCCATATCACTATCATGCACACCAAAAGACAATAGTATCCTCAGCCTGTTTTACCTGTGTTGTTCGGGGGTGGAGGGTCAGAAGCAATTTGCTGCTTACAGAACAACAGAATACAAAGCAGATTGCAAAAATGCTTGATTTCCCCATGCCATTTCATGGACTCACTGAGTTTACCTTGTCTCTTACAACCATCACACTTTGCCATCTAGGAAAAAAAAGTGAGGGAGAAATTAAACACACCTGTGAATAGCAACAAAGTGTACAAAAACCTCTTTGCACCCTGCTCAGCAAATACAGCGTGAAGAAATCTGTCAAGGTGCATCATTTTTGCAGGGTAACATACAGCAACATAACATTCAGTACCTATCTTCCCACAACCTATATTAGGTTTTCTCTACATAGAAAACTGGTCCTCAAAAGTTTAAAAGGATTTATTCATCTCTCACATACATACAACATATTCCCAAGGACACAGAACTCAACTACAGGTAGTTCACATAGTTCCTGATGTACAAATGTTCTTTTACTAACACACTGCTATTCTAGAGGTTGCTATGTGAGAATATTGCTTACCTGGTAAAACAAAACTGTGAATTTAGACATGCACTCCTCAGAGCAAAATTCCTCCATTTTTCCCCCAAAGAGATTCTGGACCAGTTTAGGGGAAGCCTGTAAACAGTAACTGCACATTTTACAGTGGCTTCCCCAGCGCTTAGCCAAGTCATGTTTATAGAGCAGTTTACAACCTAAAAGAAGAGAAAATAGCAAAAAACCAAAAAACATCCTTTAATATCAAAATGACATTTGCTCAGCTCTTGTGTTTAGTTATGTCTGTAATAATGTTGAAAGATTAAAACATATAGTGTGGACAAAGTTCTGTGTTTCTAAATGTAAAACATTCACAGTTTTCTAAGCTAAAAAGATTAGGTTTCTCTTATCACCAGTAATTTTAAGACAAAACACTTCTGACTTGATTTGTGTGAGACACAGTGCTGCCCTTCCTTACCTTCACTACAGAACACTTTGTCTACGCCTGAGAATCGCACTGTCTCCTTGATAATCTTCACAATTTTGCAGTATTCACACATTGCCATTACACTGCTCTTCTTCTTATATTCATCACAGCAGGTCTTCCCACAGAACTGGAACATTTTACCCTGCACCACAGCCAGAATGTTTTGGGTTTAATGTTTCAATGTTTCACATTCCAAATCATACATTTTAATCGTTAATAAAAGCTCAGAAGCATAATCATGCCCTTGGAAATCAACAACGGACAGCAAATAAGCCTCCTCATTTAGCTTTATAACAAATACAGCACAATTTTCTGCAGAAAGCCTTCAACAACATGCTCCGTCCTTGCATTAAAAGGATCATCTCTGCGATCAAGAATCAGGAATGTGCTTGCCTAGGCAGGCAATCATAGGGTTTGGGGTTTTTTCAGAGTTTTTCCTGGTTTTAAGATCAAAGAGCTAGTATCAGTATTCATTTTAATAATCATTACATGATACCAAGATCAGTTCCAAATTCCTTCATAGCAGGTCACAGTAAGCGACAGAGCAGTACTGACAGGCCATTGCATATACAATTTCTTGGCTTTCTGTTAAGAAATATGAGCTTGAAAAGCCCTAATTTTCATTACCTTGTAGTCAAGCAGTTCAGGTTTGGTTGTAAACAATCTGTTACACTGCTGACACCTGAGTTTTACAACAGGGTGAGCAAAAGTGGCTTGCTGGGACTGGGCAGCCAGCCTCTGTAGACCAGCTGCAGCTGAACTGCTCATGGAGCTGGGGGACACAGTCGAGGTGGTTCCACCTGCAGATACCATTGCCCCCGAGGGAATGCTTACAATGACTTGACCTTGTGACAGAGGTACCACCGAGGAGTTTGTTCCTGCAGGCTTGTTGAACAGATTCTGCAGGAAAGCACATTGAGGAATAGAGCTCATTTTGCAATATTACAGATTTCACCCAACATTCAAGATATTTCCACCATCAATTCATTAGTCTGCTAATTCAGCTAAGAAGAAATCCTAAATGTCATACCTGAAAAGCTGCTACACAGCTGTAGCTGCAAAAATTGCGTATGCTCCCATCAGACATAGCCAAATGATACTGAGGGTGTGATGAGGTTTTACAGCTGTTGCACTGAACTTGAACACCTGAGGGTGAAACAGAGAAGGAAAAGTGATTGATGCAACCTCAGGTTGTATTGCAGATAATTTTGCACTGTGCATACAAGAACAGAGAATCTGAATGACAAGCCAAGGTACATACAGAAGCTCAAGATGAAGTTTCTACACTGCAGCCGCAGTGCCTGTTGCTTGCCAGATCCTTTAATTAATCTCCCAGTATCCCTAGGATGTCAGTAAGCATTTTTCCATTTTACAAGAAAAACAGCTGAGAACGTGTTTGCCTAGCTCAATGCAACATTAGGCAGAGGTAGTTAAGCTGATCAGCCTGCAGAACAAGGAGCTGAACAGTCACAGCAAGGATACGGCATACGTTCACAGGAGTGGATTTGTCTAGCTGGCAAACATACCAGCTGCATTTGCAAGAGAAGAAAATAGATTAAGGTTTATTGCCATGTTTAAACTCTCTAAGAACAAAGCTGAAATGGCTGTACCATCACTGTTAGGTTTATCTATAGTCCAAAGTCCTTAAGATCCCATCTCAGCACCTCCCTTTAAAAAACAAAGCCACTTCCCACCCTCCAAGAAAAGACTATCAGCCTTAACTTCCAACGCAAATTAGTTTAGTCATGAGCTACGTGAAATTATGCTTTTAAAGAAGTGAAAGGATAAACTTACCTGCAGAAGTAACCATTTTTACTCTATATGCTGACAAGCAGTTAACAGAGCAAAACAGTTCAGTTTTTCCCAAGTTATTTGCGCTCTCGATCATCTCGACTGACGATCTCAAAGCCTTACACAGTGTGCAAGGTGTAATTTTAGCTGACTTCTGTGGAAACACAAAAATTGGTCATTCTTTTGGAACTTAAGTGTCTTTATTAACCTGGAAATAAATCACTGACATGAATATAATAATTATCAACCAATTATTAGTTTCCTCTCCACTTAATTCAAATGCTACAGTTTAGTAGAGAATGTTCAACCAGGGAGCTCAAAGGCTGAAAGAAATCACAGTGGACTGCTGCTGATTGGGCCCAGTGTGTCTTCTCACACTGGAATACTCTGCACTGGAATACTCTGGTAGTCGGTTCAGCGGTAAGGGAAACAGTGCAACATGTCTGGGCAAAGATTAAGCAGTGAATGGCAAAAGGAGTTATCTTAGACCTAGACAGTAACCAAAAAGATCAACTAATAAATTGGGTGCTTCTTGGAACACTCAACATCTAATCAAAGACATACTCTTAGTGTTCTATCAATATATACCTGCTTGTACGCTGTCACACATGCTGAACTGCAGAACTTCTTTGACTGTCCCTCTATCTGAAGCACATGACATTGGCCGGAGCCACTGTAGCAGTATCCTCCACAATTCTCACAGCAGTTCATAGTCAAGTTGTTAGCTGAGCGGAACTTGGAGAAGCAGGCATCACTGCAGAGCTTGTGTACAACGTTCTGGTAATTCACTTCGTGTCTAATCTGGAAGAAAAGAAAAAATATATAACAAAGAGAGAATATGTATGTTCACCTCTGAGATAACCAGTTGTCCTGGTCTAAAGGAAATTAAAATGAAAAAGAAGTTTGCAATTACCACTGCATTCTTCTGGCACATGCTGCATTTGCTTGAAATGCTGTTAGTGTGAATAGTAACAACAGGTTTCCTTTTCAGTTCATATGTAGAAAGACAAGACTGGCTGCAAAAATCCTTACTGAAGTTTGTATTGTCAAACTGGGCAGTGATTACATCCTTTGGATTTATAATGTCTCTATGGATAAAAAGAAAAACAGATAAAGAATTAACGTTGGCTTCATGTCAACTTGCTGTCCTTTCCCTTTCTGCAGACTAAACACTCTCTAGAAGAAGGTGGATTAATTTAATTTAAAGCTTTTCTTTTTGCTGAGCTAAATACCTGACCTCATTTTTCTTTGCCTATTAGGAAAATGGCTAAGAAGTACAATTCTCACATAGGTATTCTGTGAACCACTTTGCACCTGGACTTAGGAGTGGCTTATAAATACATCAAGCTGTGTCATTATTTTCAAAAGAAACTGGGAAAAGGGAACTGTTTTTTACAGTCTCTACTAAAAAAAAATAAAATTAGAAGGCAGGATGGGTGGAATAACCCCCTTTATCAACGAAAATACCAATCAGAATGGGGTAGGCACCAAAAAAGTCACAATTTCTAATCCTCATGTAGTTGAGTCCAAAACGGTCTGACTTGTGTTGCAACTTTCCATCTCTTAACTCCCATCTACAGTTTTGTTTGTTGCCAGATTTAACAAACTGAACTTTCCCCTTACTTTTCTCTCAACACTGGCAGAGAAGTTTCAAATTACGACCACAGCAAATTAAAGCCCCGTCCTACTTTGAGCAGCTTGAGCAGGTTTTCTTGGTAGAAGCTGGTGGGCGAGAAGCTGGAACAGTGTATCCAGTGAGGCACAGTGTGGAGCAGAAGAGCTGGGTAGAGCCTTTCCTCTGGTATGCCGTTTGCCCCTTCTGCAGGATTTTTTTACAGCCAGAACAGGAAACCCGAACAGCTGTGCTTGGAACTGAAGGAAGCATTTTACTCATGCCAGAGGATGCCACAGCAGGCTGGAAACCTGATGACAGCTGTGGAGCTAAAAGGAAAAAAAACACGCAGAGAAAACATAGAGTAACTGTTAGAGATGGATTAAAACACAACTCACTTGTGTGCAGGGGGCAAGCACAAAGCTTAGGACTTCACGTGGGTTGTCAGGGTCTAAAGGAGAATTAAATAGCAGATGAAGTCTCCATAATTACATGCTCTGTGCTCGTTTTCAACTACTCTTAAGACTGAGAACACACTTTTAACATCCCTAAAAACCAGTCAATTTTCCTATGCCTCAAATACAATCGTTTTAGAATTTCTGAATTTCATTGTTTCTAAAACAAACTAGTTCTGTTTTCCTACTGGGGTCAGACGGAGCAAATGAAGTCCAGAATAACCTGCAAGGCTATTTGCAAAGGTGACATATTTTACAGATATAAATAACGTTAAGTCTTGGCTATTCCTTACCAAGAGGACTGCCACTGACTGAAAATACGGCACTGATTTTCAGCTCCCCTTCCTGAGATTTTGGCTGTTGGCCGTACTCCTAAAACAAAAGGAAAGGAAAAGGAGAACAAATACACACATGTAAAAACAGGTTACATTCCTTCATTCATTCATTCTTTCATAATGTTGTATTCAATCTTAAGGACAAGAGAGTCCCCTATGCCTCCTCCAAAGGCCAGGTTTACAGAAGTTGCTGTATGACAGCCACACACACAACCTGCCCAGAGGCTCACAGCAAACTACAATCCAGGGTCTCATGTGGAAACAGAAAAGCACGGCTGCTGGTGCAGTCCCCTTGCCAGCCGTACTCCAAGACACCTCAGAATTCACCCAGACAAAGCTTAAGGGAATCCTCTGCTTTCCATCACACACACTTCCCATCTAGAAGTGTTCTGCTGTCCTTGCTCCTATCCTGTGAAACCAACTTTGTCTTCACATTAATAGATGATCATAATGAAATAGAGACTGGGACCTAGATGGTAAGAAGCATTTGGTACTCAACCATGAGTTAAGTACCTCAGAGTAGCCTAAGGTGAAGCTTCTCAGCAAACCAAAGCTGGCACCACTACAGGCAGACCATCACAGTCCCTGCTCTGCCTGGCTTCAGTGAGATGGGAATAACCTTACACTTCCTGCAAGATGAGAAAATCCCTGCAGGCAGTCACTTGTGGAGTAGCTGACATACTGTAAATTACTAGCTTACTCCACAGCAGCTATTCATACTTTGACACCATGCTTCATGCTCTCCATAGAAATGTGAACCATAAAGCAGCTTGTAACACTCTACATGTAAATCTTAATAGGCTGAAAAGCATAATCTCTTGGAACTCCAGAGATGGTAAGATTTAACCTACTTACAGTCATCTGAGAGTAGTGAGGCATGATGTCATGTTATGACTGAGCTCAATTCACAGCTGCTGTCTGGGTGCAAGGTAAGCCAATTCAAAATCACTGAGCAAAGTTAAGCTCTCACTTCTCAGTGGCACCGAGCTCCTCCCTCAGCTTAAGCCATCTCCTAAAATCACACACCAGCATCCATGTAATACATGCTTAAACTTAATGCTTCTCTTACTCCTGTGGGAAAATGACAAGTTTCTATACTAAGGCTACCAAACCCTTTCTCAACAGGTTTCCCGGGAGTACAGGCAATGGTATTCATTCATCATCAGACTGAAACATTCAAAGCTCAAGAGAAGCCTTTAAGTTGTGCATGCGCATGCCATGATGATGGGGTTTAAAGCACCATTTTTTTAATAGAACAATTTAAAAACTAGTTTTTTGCAGACATACAGGATTTAAGCATTTTAACTGCAGTTTTATCCTTAGTCAATAAGAGGCGAATCCTGACATCAACTGTGCATGATCAAGGATAGTTTCACAGGAGTGAAACTGTGTTGAAAGCCAAGAAGTTCAGCTCCAACCATTGGTCACAGCCAAAAATGCTCTTCTCTTTCAGAATGAATGAAAAACCAACAAACCCCCACATTAATTCCAATCTAAAGCAAAACAAAATGAACCTTCATCAGTTCTCATACTTCTCCAGTATCAGGCAGAGTTGACGATACCAGGATTTTACTCCAGGAATTAATATTTTGGACAATACAGTATTTGATAATGTCCATCTAAACCACAACAGATATTTAAATCCTTCAAGTCTTCACTTTTACTTATTAATACGATCTTTGATAACCACAGACATCTTGCATTGCATTCCCCACAAATCCACACAACAGATGCCACCCTGGGAGGACAAAGAATAGAGATGTAACCAACCTACACGTGGTTTGACATTATATACGCTTCAGGAAAAATAAACCCAAACAATCTCATGACACTGAACAAATCAGAAGGGCAGTGAAATCTCAATAGTTTCAAACACTTTGTTTGCTTCTTTATTTTATTAAACCAAGAGTATCAGGGGAAAAGAAGAAAAAACATTGGGAAGATAGGCCCAGGGAGCAGAGGAGGTTTAGCAGAAGTACAGACTGATGGTAGAAAAATTAACGCCTGCACAAGAACACCAGCACTCTCGTGCCGATGCAAGTGGGATGTTCTTGGAAGTTCTGCACACCTTTAATTCCATGTAAAGCTTGGCATGTAACCCAAACGTGAGCAGTGAGGAGACAGGAACTGCAACACAGGTCACTTCCCTGGTGTCCCGTAGCAAACCAGTGGCAAAGAGACCAGTTAGAGCTCAGCAATCCTCGCCCCAGCACCACTCAATCCGTAGGTCAGACTTTCTCCATTTTGCAATTAGTGGACTTGTCCCTATATCATCATTAAAAATGTCAATCTCAAATGAGAAAGTCTCTTGAACACATGCTTAAATTGACTTCACTGACCTATACGTATTTGAATGCTTTGCTAAGGTAGGACCTATAAGTGTTAATTTAGAACAAGAAAAACAACGAACCACTGTGCTTGCAAAGAGAACCTTTAAGACGGGGGTAGCAGCAATGTGTCATTTCAACTACACATCTCTCTGACTACTCACAAAGTATTCAGTGAAACATGATCTGCATTTTATTTCCTAGTGAGACCAAGTTGAGATAAACTGTCTATATTGCCACAGATTCAATCATGAGAGTTTTACAGCACTTTGCTTGTCTCTAACTGAAAAGCAAAACATTTTCAGTGACACGGTAACATGACATCAAAAAGTTGGGGATTTGGGTTTCATGGTAGCTTAAGAGGGAAAAATCCTTCTACTAAACTAGTTAAATTTCGGTCAACAAACCAAATAAATCGCTGAATTTACATCCAGCTTACGCGGTCTGTTGTCAGACCAAAATGAGAAATGCAATGGGAAACTTACCTCGGAATTATCAGGTTCATCTTTAATTTTGTCTAACAGTCCCTGCTGTGGGGCCATAGCTTTATCATATTCGTCATCCAAAGGCTCCTCCTTAATTCTAATATTTGGTGCAAAGGAATTCCCCAGCTCTTGTCCAATAGATTCCTTACTAGAAAATAGGTAGCTAGACTCCTGAAACAATAATATGAAAAAGAATTCACCCTCCTGCAACTGCCATTAGGAGCTGGGCTGCTACCAAGGGGAGTTTCTGTTGCAGACCAAGAGAAATGGGTCCTGCCACTGGAAGGTGGGAGACACGACGGGCAGCAAGCTGCTGCCTCTACCTCCCTGCAGCACCCTCTGTCATCCCACCCCCAATCCTTTTCACTCCTCTGGACAAAGCAGAAGCCACCCAGCTCTTTAAGTTGGTTGTCAGTATGGGCATTCAGTTGTTTGGGCAGTGTCTCCTGTTGATAAAGCTGTTCCCTGTCTCATCTGGAAAAAAAGCAGCAGGCCAGATGGATGCATCCAGGTCTAGATTCGGCTCACCAGTCAGACAGACCATGCTGAACATCAAAGTGGCTACCAAAAGAATCCTCAATCCAAAGAGAGGGTCAGCAAACTTTTACAAAATAATATGCACTGCTTAAGTAGGAAAGATGGCTAAGAGTCAGAAGATCAGTTTTCCTGATACTCAAAATTTACACTCAAATACAAAATACGTAGTTTGAATTATTCCAGTATATTGCTGCACTTGCAAAAGTGGTTGAAAGATCTATAGCTTACCCTGAAGTTAGTTTCTGGAGTTTGTGGAGCTAACTGCGTCCGTAATGTTTCTTCTACTTGATTATGAACTGAGGAAAACATATACATTAAATATAAATGAATACAGATTCCAATGCATTTCCTTTAAAGCTATCTAGAGTCTCATGCTGATCCCCAACCCCATAGTCTGGCAGCACCTCAGAAGTGTTAAACTACTTCCTTTTCTCCTCCCTGCAAATAAGATGGTATTCCTTAAAGAGAATTGACATTTTGTTATTATTCTATTGGGTCATTATTTTTCTATTCCAGAAAAATGGCTGTGATATTCTGAGGCAAACTGTTCCTTCAGAATTTTCTACACCCCTGCGGGTTCTGAACTCTCCTGGGTTTCAACATTTAAACCACAGAATATCTTTCAGAGCAACAACTTCCATCCTTTTCTTTCCTGTTCTACTCTTTTTTGCTTTTGCCCTCTTTCCCAGGAAACAGGAGCTTTTTTAGCACATATCTTGTAAAAATTCTGGATTTGCCTGGATCCTGGATGCTGCCTATGAGCACTTACTATTTCTGTTTCAATTACTGAGTGTTCTACCCGAGGCTGCACAGCTTTCAGCCACAACCTTGTAACTGTAGCTATTTACAATTTTCTGAAATACATCTTTCACACAGAAATATTCCTCACTTGATTTCGACCTGAAGGTAAAAGTAATGAGACATCTTTAACTCTTTCTTTATTTTAAAAACATCTGCATTGCTTCTGTATCATTTGTGCCACCTGGAAGCACTGATTTTAAGATGCTGTTACTGGACATACAAAGTTTAAATACCAGAATTGTAAGCTGTGAATCTGAACAAGCAGCCAGGAGGCTCTCACTTGCTGACCAACCCTCTCTCCATACAGTCTTCTGAATACAATTAAATCACACATTCCAGTCTGGTTATTCCTAACTCCTTCATTCACTCTTCTACTGTAACTTTCAGAGCTTGGGAAGTCAAAACCAAGTGTGTGGGCAGCAAGACTACTGGTGACTGTCAGGCTCCCTCAAATGAGAAACAGATCACAGGCATCTCTGGTTCTCTCCATGTTGGCTGGACAAAGTCCAAGACACAAGTATCTGAGGCAGAAGGAGCGCACTCTCCCAGGAAAAGCAGATCTCAAGCTACTCTCTGGCTGACTTCCTGCAGACACTAACACATTTCTAGCAAGCCTTTCCGTGCTGATACTATCAAATGCGTGCTGCTTTAAATATGTGCACATTCATAATGAATCGGTACTTTGCTCCAAAAAAATCTTTCCCAGCTATCAACTTAAACTAAACTTCATCAACTTTTCCTTTAAGGAGGTCCAAGGTCTGTAAAATATGGCGAGGACAAAACAAAAGGAAGCTTGAATTGTCACCCAGCTTTGTTTAAGGAACTACAGCAATAAAGGATATGTTGAGGCTTTGAAACAAGCTGTGGAAGATGAGACCCCCCCTAATGCTGCCAGGCCCTTCTGCAACTCACGGTTCTACTCCAGAGTTCACCGTGGTTTAGGGTTCTTTATAAAATGCTTCCCTGAGTACAGCTCTGCATATTCTCTTCAACAAGATGGTGTTTTTAATAACTAGCCCTATTGCTGATTTCTGTCTAGTTCTTTCTTCCTCTTTGCTGGGTAGCCAGGTCTACGATGTCAACAGTTACCTGCTTTGTCAAGAAAACTGCTTTTCAATCTAGAATCCGTATCTTTTGGGATTTTTTCCAACCGTTTTTCATGATCTTGAAACTGTCCTTCTCTATTCTTGTCCTTTGCTGAAAAAGTCTCTTTGCCATTATCTCTTGTTATGCTAAAATCTTTCCGAGTTGATTTAAATACAGGGCCCTGCTCAAATGGTGAAGTGAGATCCTTCTGGATTGCATTCTGAACCTGAATTTCTTTTTCACTGTCCAAGTCATGATCTGTAACTCTCTTGCCCTCTTCCAAATGGTCTTCATCAGAAATCGCTGAAGAAAGAGTGTCTTTTGGAGTGAAATTCTGATCATCTTCGTTGTCACTCCCCACAACGGGTATGCCTGCAAGATCCCCAGAGTTCAGGAAGAAATCATCATCATCATCATCATCATCCAGCAGTGAGTTTTCAGATCCTGCTCGATTCTGTATTCCATAAGATATGCTGTCGAGGGCAGGTGTTAGGTTGTTGTCAGTGTCTTCCGACATTTCTGCATCCAGAATTTCACCACCTAGGGAGAAAAAACCCATAAACAGTCAGAAAATTCACCAACTTTACGTGTAACAAAGGACGAGGGCAAGTGTCCTTTGCTAATCTGTTTGATGCTGCAATTCCTTGAATACTCTAAACCTTCTTGGGCCAACATTACTGGTAAAACATTGCTGACATAAGGAACAGTTCCGTCCCACTCACCACATAGTGAAGCAGAAGCTGAACTGAGTAAAACTAACAAAAAACCCCATTAAATTCATGTCACCTGCAACACTTGTGGAGAAGGCAATGCACGAAGGGAATGAGCAGCAAGGGCGTGGAGAAGGGCAAGGCAGTCTTTTTCAGCAGCAATGATACTTCTAAGAAATGTTTTCGAAACTGTGGCCTTATATAAATAAATAAAGATACTTACATTTTTCTGTAATATCAAATACCGCATCAGATTTATCTTCAAACTGTAAAAAGGAAAGCACTGTATCATTATCTTGGTCAGCTGCCATGGACTTTGCTAAAAAGTACCCGATGAAAACCAAAACCAACAAGAAGGGTCACAACTCCTCCTCCTCCTTTTCTCATCCCAAACAAAGTTCTATGGATTAAGACTCTCACATCACTGAGAAGACATGTTTACCCTAACAGGTTCACAAGTACATAAAAAAAGGACACAATGACAATTCAGAGTTAGCACTGCTCCCCAGAGAAGGTGGAGGAGAGATGGGAGAGAAGGATATGTCAAGATTTGCACTTTTACGTGACATACGAGTACCAGGTCAGGATCATAGATTCTTCCCCCTTTGATGCTCTGTGATCCTTCACTTCCTCTGAACAATATAAATGGCAAAACAGCAGCATATCCAGCTGCCACTGACACGGGCTGCACAGATCCGAAGGTTTCATCTTCCTACCAGGGAATGTCCCCTTTCCAGGAACAGTGAAATGTAATGGTTAACTTCCTGACAGTAACAAGACAATGGGTGTCAGTGGGAGAGTAACTGCAGAACAACAGCTGACAATGCTGAAAGCGGTGCAAAACATCCATTTATATTAAATATTCTCTGCCAGACACTAAAATTGATGGCATGCTGCACTGCTGTCTGAAGAACTATGAGCACCCGGCATAATTAAAGTTTCCTTTAGAATGTCCAACTCATCAGCATCCTTCCCTTCTGTCTAAAAGATAACAGCAATTCACTGAAGTCATCTCTCCTTTCTCTACGTCTCCAGCTCAACACTTTCTTTTCTGGTAGATCCTGCTCACACGTCAATTCTTAAGCCATCTTAAGGAAAGTAATGGGATTTGGTAGCAAAGGGATGATCTCTAATTTCATTTAACTCTAGTCATTTAGTTGATAAATCCAATATTCTACAGGACTGTGATGGGAACTATCAGTTTGATAGCAGCCAGCTCCGAGAAAGGACGACAACATATTTTCTCAAGGTTCACCTGACAGCAAAAGGCCCATCAGTCTCTCTCTACTATCACTTCCAGGTCTACAAGAAGAGTTAACTGTTTCAGCTTAATATGACACACATGGAATAGCAAGAATCTCTCCAGCACTGTGAAGATCAAGACATTTTGATACTTCACCAAAACTTTCCAGCTTCTCTGAACAGGCAGTTGAGGTTGAAATAGTGGAATACAGAACCCAAGGGAAAAAAGAAAGTTACACATTTCTACAAGGCTGATGCAAGTCAATTCATGGTAATTATTTAGAGGGAAAAAGTAAGGAAACACCTTCCAGGAAGGCCTGAGTCCTGCTACAACTATAACGATCCTCGGATGTGTCCAGAGATGCAAGTTTAATGTTGACCTGGAAGTCCACTAATAGTCAACCAAGTTTACACCAGTGTCAAATGAATCCCCATAAATAGTGGATATGCTTAGTGCTAACACCAGATGCTGAGGACACACACAGTGGTGCTGTACTGGTTTTGTAGAAGAACAGAAAGAGGAACTTGTTGCCATTTGATAATAATATCAGAATATGAAACCCTGGGAGGCAAAACCAAGATAGCCTGGGTCCTTTTCTCTACACTGACCTCCCTTGATGCTTTTCTTGCTTCTTGTCAGCAATGCTCTTTCTTCTCCAAAAATGGCTCAGACAATTTGTAGGTCAAGCAAGAGAAGTTTTCAGCTGAGATGAAACATTAGCTCATCCTTTTCTTGAAGTAGGTTTATATCAAAGTAGTTCTTTAACTCTTTTGAGATCCAGAGCACCTGTGGAAAAGTATTCCAGGTTCTACTACAGTCCCGGTTACCTTATAGATCCAAGCCCTGGGTATTCCTCCTCCTCTGGAGATAACAGATCTTTTACTAATAGGTGACAAGACCAGAAACGCCGTTATTAGGAAAAGAATACATTTTGCAGTCTGGACCTCTCTGTTTCATTTGAAGTCAGCACAAGGGGCCACCTGCAAGAGCACATTAGAGACTACCAGAAATATTTTGGACAAGTTAGAAAACATTTACAATCTACCTGGAAGAAATCCAAAACACTTCCCAACCACAAGGTCATCCTAGGAAAAAAACTCACCCTATTTTGTTTCTTTTCTCTTTCTTTTGTGAGGCTACCAGAATAAAGAGATCATCATATTTTCTTCCTTTCACAGGTTTTAGATGCAGAGGAAGATCTATGTCTGTGGTCAAAAGCTTTCACTAGAAATATTTATATAACAGGAACTTCAGCATCTGATGAGCAGTCTTATCTAACCACCATCTAGTTTCAGATGGTGAACAGCATCAGAACTCCCACATGGTATAAAACCAAAGAGAGGAAACTAGGGGAAGTGTTTGTATGCTTCTATGTGGATACACATGTATTTGCATACACATAAATATATACATATATATATCTCCCCTCCCCCCAAAAATTACTCATTCCATAGCAGTCTATAACTGGCATAAGCCCTTGATGAGGGCTCATACATTTTTTTCTGAATGAGTGTGGGATAGTCCCTCAATTACATACATTTCTATTCCCTTCCTGAATCCTATTACAATCTTGTTTAATGCCATCTCAGAAGGAAATTTTGTATATCAAGTTACATGAAATCACCTTAAATCAGTCACATAAATTGGCTTTCACTGCTCTTGTATTACACAGAAATGTAAACAATAAGGCCCACCTTCCTATTTCTATTTCATTTCTGCAAGGCATTCCCTCTCTCACCACTCCTGGTCAGTTGCCATCACTCTTAATTCCCTTTATTTCTTCTGCTCAGATTTTTAAAGATTTGGTCATTAGTGGAATAAAAGTACCCTCGAGGCAAACACGAACCTGATCCATCAGATGGCATTCCCTATGGGTCCTTTTGACAGAATAAAGACAAGGCACTCAAATATCCCAGATTAAGTCCTACATAACTACAGAGTGGAAAGGATCAAGAACAGTAAGATTTCTGTTAAAATACTTTAAGCTTTAACCCCTCAACATGATTCTCAAAAAGCACTTGCACCGTACAACAAAACTCCAGGACATCGTATTTTAAAACACCTCCATTCAAGCACTTTGGCTAGTATTTTGCCAGAGAATAGCTTAGTAATACTTCGTGCTTTTAAGTAGTGAACATTCCCTAAGAGCTTAAGACAGAACAATTGAAGCTTGATATTAGCAAAATTAAATGGTTTAGGATACATTTTCCTTAGTGACTCTGTCTCACTAGCACTCTGATTGCACTAAATAAAGGAAACAAGAATACAGAAATGGTGACAAAACAGTCAGGTATTCCTGGAATCAATGTGTTTTGCTTTAGATCACTATTTATATAAAGACAGTATTGCTTTTATATAAAAAATAATAATCCACTAGGTATGTTGCTGTTTTTTAATAACTGCACATAGGACTCCAGGGGAACAGTGCTACATCCTCAGCACTAACCTGGCTTTGCTTGGAGCAGGTGACAGAAGAACACTGTTTACACTTCAATCTAATGTGCTAATAGAAAATAACTAAAAACCTGTTCAATACTCGAATGGTGCCACAGCATCCATAAATCAAACAATTGCTACATTATTTTGGTGCAATATAAAGAGAAGAGCTGCCTACGGCTACAACCTTGCTTTGACTGCAAACCACAGGATTTCTTTAAAATGAACAAAACAGCACCACAACTTTACATACACAGGCACGTATCTTTCTAGCAGGCCTTTTGAAGTTTGACCCTAGGTTTTACTGCATCCGTAAGCAAACTGTGGAAAGGAAGCAGATGTTAAGAAAACTGCAATTAAAATTAGTCAGAGATGATTCTCAGTGTCTGGTCTGTACAGTTGCCCTGTCCCCGTACACACAGCACGACCCTCCCCCCACCCCTAAACTTCAGAAATCATTAAACTGATAAGGAAGACACAACTTGAAAGAAAAAAGTAATTGAAATTGTAATCGCTATTCTTGAAGCGGGAGAGGTGAGCTCAGGAAGCATCCCCTAACCTTTTACACATGACACCCCTGGACGGGATGCCAGGCAGCAGGCAGCCGCGCTGCACCTCTGCTACGGGAAAGCTCCGCGGTATGAGCAGAATCAAGCAACGGGTCTCTCCCCGAGCTGCTTCCTACCGAAACAAGGCAGCCCTATCGATTCCTACCTCTGGAGCACCTAGGGAGGGAAGAGAAGAGGGTAACAAAGCCAGCCTGCTGCAGATACCTGCTACAGGAAAAGAACGGCTGCGGCAGGAAGAGAACCCGGCGGGGTCAGGCTAGCCATAGAGCTCGGCGTGCGGCGCGGGGCCTGCAGAGCCCCCTAGCAGCCCCGACTGCGGCCAGCGCGGGGCCCACACCCGCGCCCCTGCGCTGCTGGGCACCACGCGTGACTCTTCACAGGACAGAACGGGTTCGGAGCCGCCGGCGGGGAGACTCCGAGAGGGAGCCTGGAGGATTCTGAGTCCTTGAGGCTTCCCTGGGCATCTGAGCCACGCTCAAGACTTCAAAAGATCATTTTTAATCGAGGCTAAGTGGAATGAAATTGAGACCGGGGCGGGCGTTTTTAAAGGCAAATCCTGAACACCCATCTCTACACATAAACAGACAAAGGCATTTTTCAGTTTCTTGTGGCTCCCTATCTTTCTGTTTAAGAAGCACAGTCATACCTTAGCATCTCACTAACTTCACCATCAATTTTCATCTTCAATCTTTAAGTATCAGGAAAGAAGATTCAGGAACATGCTGGTGCCCTTCACTTGTGCGGTTTTAGAATACTGACTGATTCACCAGACAGCACACGGTTCAGCACATCAAGGTATTGCCCCTGTCTGTCCCCAGCTATTCCAGACATCCCTGAGCTGCCTGAATATTCACGGGCCAATGCCAAACAAAGCCCCTGTCGACTTCATGGTTCCAGATCCACCCAACACGCACACACAAGCTGCAGCCTGTTACCAGCCTCTACAGGAGCAAGTAGATGAGTCTGTCAACACACAGAAAGTTAAAGCTTGCCTTGCTTCCTCTGAATGATCAGTGGTTTTAACCTACCTACAAAACCCAGAGCCCTTCTCCCATGTGCCCACAAAATGGATCTGAGAAAGAAGCAGCTCCACAAAGAATGCTTCACCTTGCAATGGGTTTCTGAAAGACATCAGTCTGATGTGCTGATTTGAAGCCTGCTAGATGTGTGGGCTTTGGCAATTAGCAAACACACCCAGACACCAAACACACATCAAGCAAGCAAACAAACCAAGACATCCACAAGAAAGGCTTTCCTTTAAAAACAAAGAACTTCTCTCCTCAAAACCTCACTATGGCTATGCACTGAACTTTCCTGCTGCTGTTGAAGACTCTAAAAGCCACCACTGACACTGGGATTTTGGTTACACTAAATCTGTAAGTGAGCTGAAATAAAGGAAATTCCCATTTCTCACAGCCTAAGTCAGAAAAACCAAACTGGATGTAAAAATCACCAAAATCAGAGCAGGGTCCGTATCATAACAATGGATGTTTCTGCTGTGATACTCAGCGGGTAATTACTCCAAACCAAGTATTTCATTTTAGTTCCATATTTTAGCACAAGGAAGACAGCACTGCCCAGATTACAAATGTATACTTTTGGCCAAGCTTTCAGAAGTATAGCTGTTTAGAAGATCATGTTCTACAAAGCACCCAATCCCCTTAATTCCACTGAATTCAGAAGCTGAGTAGCTTTTAAAGAGAGAGACATCACCACATCTTTTAAGGGAAAACCAGTCCATATAAAACAACTAAGAAGCAGTGAGGGTAAGCATCTGTGGTGGAAGACCAGCACTAGAACCTCAGAAAGATCCTTCTACTCAATGTCTCCAAGAGGATAATGAACCACCTCAGTAACGACTTCCTAATAGTTACATTACTAAAAGGGGAAAACCTCCAACCTTCTGTCAATTGATCTTTAAAGAAAGTGAAAGGTATAAGCTGAAGTCATCTGCTTTTCATTATAATCTGTCCCCAAAAAGGAAGCCTACAAGATGGTTTTCATGCAAATTGGGCAAATTGACAAACATAGCACCTTCTGCTTGTTGATAAACACAGCGGGGATCATCAGCCCTCCTTCACAGAATGGTTTAGATGTTAATAGCCCACACTAGTGAATCAGCTTATCTACCATTACGTTCTGCAAGTCTTTCCGTTATTGTGAGAGTTTGCTGCCAACTCTCATAAAACCTACAACTCCAGCCCCATTTGTAGTTTTTGCCCTGGCTGGCTTTTACTATTTCTTTTCCTGTGAAGAAGTGGTTCTTACAACAGGCAGTTTAGTTGGATGTTCCACCTTCTTTGCAGGTATTATTACAAGTAACCAAGGCTCTTGAGAATGAACTGCCTGAACACCAGCAAAACTCCACAGAAACGCCACTGGTACTATGTGATCAGAGCTCCTGTGACTGATGGCTTCACGCAGCCCCAAGAACTGCCCTGTTCTATGAACAAACAAGACTGCACAAAATGCCTGCAAGTACTTAAACAGCATCAGAGTGAGAGTTCAACCACTGCCCCACCTCTGCTTGGCTCTTCTGCCTGCTGGTAAGTGATGGAGCTAACACTTGCCTTGTATTGGAATCCTCACCCCAATATGTCTTAAAACATATTTAACCAACCTAGTCAATTTTGAGATAGCAGATACTTGGCCAAAAACCACAGAAAGTTTTAATTTTTTTGCAGAGCACTATAACAACTCCTGCCAGGAAATATTAAGCATAATAAAGGCCTGTTAATAATCTGCATTAACTAAACTGTATTCCGTAAAAGCTTTCTTGGGCAAATAAAGCCATTTAATAAAGATGAAATGTTTTTCAGACCGTTTTAACAAATATCAAGATTCAAAAAACCACACAAGTTATTAAAAAAATAATAAAAGAAAGCAAGTACTCCAAAATTTCTCCTGTAGGAATAACTCTGTACAGTTGTGCTAATTCTGTCTCAGGCTCTTCTTACCTAAATTTAGACAACTAAACATTAGTTTATTAGGCCAGTGATTCAGGTTCCCTCTTTTTCCAAAGGAAATGAAGAGATTCCTGCAGCAGCAATGCATCCTGCCCCACGACTGTGCAGAGGATCTTTCAGAGATTCCCATCAGATGGCAGAAAGAGTACAGAGAACCCGGGTGAGAGTAGACAGGTAACTGTTATCTGGGTACAGAAAGCACAAAAAGATTGCAAATGGAAAGCAATTATTCCTACACTCTCCTCAACCCTGATCTCGGACCAAGCACTTGGCAAACTCAGGACCAAGACTCAGATATTGATACTAAACTTCTCCAACCTCTTAGAAGACTTCAAACACTTCTCTGAATCTGGACCACCTATCAAAAAGGAAAAGGACCAAATGTAAAAGTTAAGTTTTGGTTTTGTTACCAAAAAACTGCAATAAACTCAGGGAAAAACCACTGTTAATTGGAATGTCTGGAAGAAATGGTGGGATACAACAATCATTACATGAGATAAAAGTGGACATAACGTCAGAATTCATTTCCACTATCCTCATCACACAAAGAGCCTCAAGGTGGGCATAAAGAGCTGACTTGACTTTTCTGTATCTCATAAAATGGGAAAAGTCCTCATGGGAAAAACTGCAATCCGTTACACTTGGTTTTTAGAAGGTGAATTCAAAACTGCCATCAAAGCATCCCCTAAGAGATGCACAAGCCTTTGCAGAGAAATGTTCTCATCACTGTCTTTGTACCATTCAAGAGCAGTTCCGTCACAAACCTTTCTAAATGAGGAGATCCTTCAATTTTTAATTAAAGCCATGCAAAATTAAAGCTGTTTTATTGAGGCAGCCACCGGGTGTTCACCTATTCACACCAAATTCATTTCCAAGAGCTGGAGTGTCACATTACAGGAGTTAGCACTCCTACAGGCGTAAATAAAAGATCATTCTATTCAAAGTATCAACCATTCAAGACAAGGATATTATTGTATATTATTCAATATGCAAATTAAAGTTGAATTGCCACAAATATTTGTATAAACTAATTAAAAAACCCATACAAGCACCTTCCAAGTTAATCTTGATATTATTTTGCAGCTATGAAAAGTTACATATGTTGGTGTCTTTTCCTTAGAAAAATGCAACAGTTTTGATTTGGGGCAGAAATGAACCTTCTCTAAAATACGAATTTAGCCATAAAAACTTTGTAGATACTATTAAATCAAAATTAGACAAAACCTCCACGTCAGTCTTTCACTGGCAAAAACTTTCTGTTTTACTTTGTGGCTCATTATGGTGGATTGAGCTAAAACACAGCAACTGCTCACAACGGGCCTGGCAAAGAGCCAGTTCCAGCCTAAACGCTTCTGGAATAACAATATTTGCCAAAGATTTTAATACTGAAAAGAACAATCCTGAACACACCAGCACCTGCTCAGCTCCTCTCTGGAGAAGTTATTAAATTAGTCTTTGTTTATTCCATACGAAAGAAAACAGGTTTTTTTATAAGAAATGCTCATTATTCCTCAGGTACGGGATTTGGGAGAGTCCATCACTGTGACCTCCTGTAAAATAGGAACTGGACAGCTACAGAGAAATGGGACACACGGGTCTTCCAGGACCTCATTAATTATGGCTTTAATGGAAGATGCACAAGTGTCCTGTATTTACAGTATGTTAATCTCATTCTTCATAGCCTCCATCAGTAAATCAATTAGCTGGGAAGGATTCACTTCTCCCCATGGTCCTCAAGAACTTATTGGTGCATAAACTGGTTTTGGAATGGAGAGAAGAGGAAATTCACCTCTCAGATTCTGAAGGTTACAGACTGACAGAACACAGTGCACTGATGCTACTACTCTCTGTTAAGATCTCACAGGAACCTTACTGGCACAATTAAGATTAATCTCACTGGCAGACTTGGGACCAGGAAGGGATTTTCCTTCAAGCCAGACTGGCAAATTGTGCTTTCTCTTTCCTCACTCGTGTGGGGCAACTCCACTTTCCTGGATCTTTCCTCCATGGATGAGCCATGCCACCAGCATAAGGCTTGCCATCATGTAGAGGGACAGGTGGAGTAGTAATTGATGGAGACTTCTGGACTTTCCACCTCATGGATAATTAGCCAACCGATAGAGAAATGATTTGTTCTGAGGCCAATGAAGATGATATGAACTTGACAATACTTTTTTGCTATTCCTTAGCAGATAATTGGCAAGCTTGAAAAGAAAAAAGGCAATCTTTTTTTTCCACTGACAATACCAGGTAACGACAGATAAACTGAGCATATCATGGCAAGGAGCATGAAGAGACCACTGGACACCAGTAGAGCATAACCTTTCTGAGCAACCTCTTCCAATACTTGACGGTCCTCATGATGTATTTCCTTACATCACTAACATTTCAATTCCTGTGAATGAAGTTTAAAATTTCTTAAGTTATTGTCCTATATAAAGCCTCTTTGCTTTAAACTTCTTGAGGTAGCCAAGATCCTGATCTCCTAAAGGCTTACACATTTATGGAGTATCTGTGAGCAACCACACAAAATTCTTTGGGTTTGCTTATAAATAACTGAAAGTGTCCAAAAGACACAGGTCTGAGACAACTCAGTGACCATGTTCATTTCAGAACTGCAGAGGAGACAAACATCTGTGCAGCTCCTCCAGTCAGAACCTGGAAGGTCAACTGTTCTGTTTAGCAACAACTAGTTTTACTACAATCGCAAGTTTCACGTTACTTGAAATAAATTCAGCAAATTAAACTGCTGTCATGCATAGGAATGGAAAACTTGAGTGTTCTTGTCTTTCTCAAGGCTGGAAAATTGGAAAACATCTTCTTCTTTGGGAAGAGGGAAGTGGACAGCTCAAGAGACTTGTACTGGACTATAGGCTCTTCCACACAGATGTGACTTAACCTCATTCCTGCAGGGATGCTTTCAATCAAAAGTTACATGATGCAGGAAAGGGGACTTCACTTGTTGCAAGATTATATCAAGCCCTGATAAAAAGTTATTCTTCCATAGTTACTTCAACGTGTGGACCACAAAGACCCTTCCATTTGTTAAAAGACAAAATATTTCTTCCAGCAGAGGAGGGTGCCCAGTAACATGCTGATGGAGGACCACATGACAGGGTCAGCAGCTGATGGTGCTCACACCAGTTACAGCCCGAGGACCTGAGTCTGAATCAAACTGCCATCTTGACTATGGTTTGACATGGACAATCACAGTGAGTTTATACAGAGCAGCAAGAACAGTGGGTTTTAGACCAGGAGACTGGTGGTGCTGATGGATTCCAGCTACCTGTAAGTTTATCATCCAGGTGAGGCGAAGACGCTCACGGAAATGATGCCCACACACTCCTCCCTGAGCACCAAGGGACGCTAACCAAGCCTCAGTGGGCAGCATGCCTCGCAGCACGGAGGGGGCAGCCCTACTCACGGCTGCAGCGACCGGACAGCCGCGTCCGGGGGCTGCCCGTGTCCCTCCCCTCAAGGCCCGGCCGCTCAGCACCGAGGGGAGGCCGCAGCTCCGCCCCGGCAGGACCGGCCCTCAGGGCCCCCTCCCGCCCCTTTGACCTCCCCTCGCGCCCCCCACTCACCCTGGCACGGGGGGCGGGCCCCTCCTCCTTGGCCTCCGCCATGTTGCGCCCCCCCCTCACTTGTCCCCAGCCCGGGGCGAGGGGCCGGGGCTCTCTCCCGCTCAGCTTCACCTCCTGCCGGGGGGCGCCGTGGGGGGGTCCGCGGGGTGCCGGGGCTGCGGCAGGACGGGGCTGGCGCGGGGCGGGAGGGGCCGCGGCTCCCTCAGGGCGGCTGAGGGGAGGGGGGGACCAAACCCGCCAGGCCGCGAGCCCTCTTAAAGCTGCAACGACAAGCCCAGCGCGGGGCCTCAGCGCGCATGCGCCCGGCGCCTGCGCCGACCGCGCGGCCCCGCCTCCCTGCGCCCCCCGCGCAGGCGCGGTGCGGGAGGTGCAGGGCCAGGCCTGGAGCTCCCTCAGAGACCCACAGGCCCGAGGGGGGCGGGGGTGCTCGGGGTCACCCGGGCGGGGCCGGGCAGGAGGTGCCAGGCTGGTCCCGGGTGCGCCAGGTCCTGGTGGGCCTCGACCGGCCTCATGGTGGCCACAGGGCTGTGACCTCGTGGCATGGCCGCCAGGCACAGGCTGTGGTGGCGATAGTGGTGGAGAGCTTCAGGAGCACCATGAGCTGCACCTCACCACCGCTCAACAACCTCAACGCACATCAACACACCTCACCACAGCTCACCTCGACACATCTTACCTCACCTCAACACACCTCGCCACAGCTCACCTCAACACATCTTACCTCACCGCAACACAGCTCATCTCAGCATCTCTCGCCATCCGTTGCCTCACCTCACCATACCTCCTGCTCCACCAAGCCAAGACTCTCCAGCGTGTCTGGCTACAACATGGTGCTCCCGTGCTGCATCTCCACACCACGACACACCTCATGGCACAACACCTCCATGGCGCGAGGCTCACGTGGTGCTCCCTGTTCTCCCAAGACACTGCACCCATGGTGAGGCTGCCCTGAGGGATGGAGCCAGTGGTGTGGAGAAGAGCAGGATCATTGCAGCTTCCCTTCAGGAGCGCTCTGGAAGCTGACATGGTGGACTCGCTGCTTTCCCGTTGCAGTGGGTATGTATTCGTTTGTTTGATGCTCAACACAAGTACGAACCATAATTTATCAAAGAAACTGAGTTCCATACATAAAGCAGTGAAAAGTTTTAATGTACCCTTCAAACCCAAGTCTATTCACTTTTAATTCTCTACCACCGTGGAGCCTAGAGTGCTCCCTGCCTGTGCTGAATCTGTTGCATGGTGGTTTTGGAGACGCCATGGAGTATCTGCAGCACATTTGGGTTGTTCCTTTATTGGAATCAGCCTGAGAGCACAGACCAGTCTGGTTTGTGTTTGTTGTGCCACTGCTGTAGCCCTCATGAATGAAGAGCCATGTGATTTTGTCATTAATTTAACATCTGCTGGTACAACTGTAAACCAGCCATGGTTTTAATGTTGGAATGGATGGTTTACATTTGGCCGCATTCTTCCTCATCTGGTGTTGATCAAAAGTTCATACAAGGGTTGTTTCTACAGACTCTGAGGACTTAATCCCGTGAAGATTTGCATGTCTCTGTAACCTGAAATACCTGGCAGGTCACATTTAGGCTGCAAAAATCAGTGTAACCTTACAAGGTTAAAACCTAAGTATTTAAAGCTTTGTAACATTGCCTTTAATTTTCACGCTTTCCAATAATTAAGACATTCAAAACGTTAGCAAGGCATAGGCCTATTAAGAAAATATGTGAAATTATGTGTAAGATACAGACTATTGCCTTTTTTATTGTGAACAGTGTCAAACCTGACCAGCACCCACAAGAATTCATAAGAACAACATGTTACCTTCTCCCTTCTACTTAAATAATCTAACTGCTAATTAAAACTTTGTCTTAGAGAGAAATCTCTGCTTCCAGCTTTATCTGATTTGCACAATTAAAGGGTGGTATTAAGCGGCAGCTGCATTTCAATGGCAAATGAAGCCAGCATATAGAGACACTGTCCTTCATCTGGCCTCGACTGCTGGATGCATAATATTGGGATTCATTTAGGAAATCCTGTCAAGCCTCTCTGCAGAAGTGACTGCATGCCAAGGACAGTGAAGTAATTAATGTAATAATTTAATAAGCTATGAATAATGCTTTTCACTTACACAATAATCCTTGTCCTCAAGCATAAAATAATTCCCATTGATGAGTCATTTTGTGAAATTTCTTTCAAGAATTTGGGATTTCTTTTATGGCAAAAGATGTTATATGTAAACTGTGAGTTTGATGGGAAACTTTGTAATTATTCAAAGAGTCCTTTTATCCTTAGATAGCCACAGAAGAAAAGAATTAACATTTTAATGTTTTAAATGGGCACAAAATTTAGTAACAATGAAAGATTTTAATATGACTTTATATTGGTATTGGTTTTGAATAGCTAAAAATAATCTATATTGAAGTTGCCACTTGTCAAGGTTCCCTTGGACACATCCATAGTGCCCTGTGTAGATGGCAGGACCTGGGAATGTTGTGCAGAAAAGGCCACTGCACAGGCACAGATGTGCTAAAAGCCTGCATGTAACAGCACTGATGTGCTGTGCATGGGCAGTGCATTGAACACGGACAATGCACATGTTTCTGAATGAGATTTTCTGGGAAGGCGGAAAATCTGGAGGGGGCGAGAAAAAAAGAGGCAATAGTCCTCTTAGAATATAAATATTTATAAATTACTTAAACTATTAGCAACAATGCTGAGAAACTCAAGTATCCAGAAGTCAGGAGAAAGACCTTAAAAGATGAGGCTGGTTTATGAATTAAGATCTTCAGGACAAACTTGCTTTTTCTTATTGACCTCTGGTTTCTGAGCCAGCAAGTGCACTGCCTGCACATTATGAGGCTGAAGTTTAGAAAGCCTGTGTGGGGAGTTGTTTGTTTGTTTTAATTAAACCTCTGTTTTCATGTAATCCCAACTCCACATGCTTGGGCATTCAGAAGAATCTCAATTACCATGAGAATTCCAGTAGTGCTGCAAGACTTGACAAAACCGTTAGGACTTCATGAGGGTACATGTTCAATTTCCATAATATTTTATAAAATGAAAAACTTACGGAACTTGTTCAAGCATGCTAACAGGAACAAACAGTTTTATTTCACTGCATGGTTCTCTTAAGTACATTAGGGAGTTGATGGAAATATTTGAACTTCCAGCATGGAACTGAAAATGCTTTCAGACCACTAACCTAAATATTTTGTTAGAAATAGATCCTGTCATTAAAATAGATCATAGTACTACCATATGTTGTTGGAATCTATCCCTGATGGAAGGTTTGCTTAAGCTGATGCTATGGATAGATGACGGGGTGACAGTGAGTGTGGACTATTTAAAACTGGATCAGCCCCAGTGTGTTCTGTGGACATCTCTCAGCCCACTCAAATAGGGCATTTGAATTAGAGCAGGATGTTTTCCAGCTTGTTCAGACCTGACTTACTTTTGACTCCACATGAACTGCATATGTACTAACATAGCTAAAAAAGACACTGTAGAATATGTAGATAATGTGGTGATAACTAGTGCAGAACAGACCTAGATAAATGCCTGGATAAGGCAGGGAAAAGATAAGATTTTTCCACAGTGTTGTTTTTGAATTGCTTTTTAATTTACCCCTGGAGCCCCCATATTCTAATCTGCTGCACAATTCTGCGTGAGACTATTCGTCTTTAAAACAGTGACATTTAAAAAAGAACCCATGAAACTCCTTTCACATGCAGGCTGCAGCTCAATGAACTGGATGAATGATCTTTCCACATACCCAGGGGCACGCACAGCTGAATATAGTTCACCCAGAAAACCTGCCAGCCCTTCACAGTGAGATCTCAACACTCCTTCCTCTGCTTCAGCTCAGGTTCTCTGCAGAGAACTGCGGTTGCAGGTGCTGACAGCACTGCTGTGTTTTTGTGTAATTTCTTTACACCAATTACTACAATGAATAATCTCTTTTACTTTCCAGTGAGCTCAGTGAGTGCCCAAATAGGACAGGGGGGCTGAGAAACACAGCTGTGGCCTGTGTTGTACCCACATCCGGGGCCCAAGGAGGGAACAACGTAGGGTGTATGTGTAAAAACATGGGACTTCGGAGTTAGCAAAGTGTTCTCTCTCCTCACTTCTAAGACACTGCATTAGGAAAGGTTGAACCAGCATAGATCAGACCAGTGTTGCTATACTGGCAAGTCATTCCTATGCAAACATGCTTTGTGCTGTTAATCATGTGCCAGTGGAGTTTCCCGGGCAAACTCCAGAGCTTTTTCAGCCTTTTCGGCCCCAGAGGTGGGCAGAACTGCTGAAACCTCCTAGTTTTACGTGGCCCCATACTGCAGACACACTGTGGCCAAGATGCAGCTGTAAAGACATAAGCAAAACCAGTGAGTATTGCAGTGGAAAACGACTTGCTAGTGGAGTCTCCTCTGGAGCCTGAGCAGACGGGGGGAACACAGGCTGCTGCAGGAGCAGCAGCATGGTGGGCTTGTCTCCCCGCTCTGGAGCTGCTTTGGCTTTGTCCCCCTCAGCACACAGAGCTGGCTCACAGGCAGGATTTGCATTTCCTTGGCACTGGTGATGCAAGGCGCCTGCCTCTGCGAGGTCCCCTGGGGCTGTGAGGACAAAGGGGAGCGGGAGGCTTGGAAACAACGAAGCTCAAGGAAAGAGAAAAGCCAAGTTTTAGAAAGAGACGCATTCAGCGTGCTTAGTCACAGACACACAAACGCAGGAGGGCTGGCAGAGGCCTATTTTCGTCCTCAAACTCCCCCTCACGTCCCAGACTTGCTCGGCTGTGTTTGCTGTTGAGATTAACATCCCCTTCCCCCACCACCCACCCCCAGGTTACTGAAGGAACAGCCTTGCAGAAGGGAAAAAAAAAAGCAGTTGCCTTGTTCTGCCTGCAGGAGAAATGTCAGGAAGTGTCTGGTGGTGGGTGGGATAAAAGGAGGAAGCTGAACTCCAAAGAGAATATTCCATCTCTGGTCGTGCGAACAAATGCCCATCTGTACTTTGCTTGATAAGAACATCCAGGAGCAGGTCTGCTGAGTGCAGGAGCAGTCACTTCCACATCTCTGAGGGGTTTATTTGTACACGCTGCATTACTCTCAGCACTCCATGAACTGGAGGGTAAAAAGATGTAAACAGCTAGGAAGAAGTCCAAGCATCATTAAGAATTAATAGTGTCTTTTTGTAACGGGAATGATCCAGTATTAATGATGAAGTTTTATTTCTATTTGGGTGGGTGGATATGAAATTTGGACCAGGATTTAAGTTCAGTGCAATCATGCTTTTATTCTAATCACAGTAATTACAGATTTATTCTGCTTCTGCTTTTAAAGTCTAAAGAACACAGGCTTTTGTTTCCAAACATGCCAGACATCAGTTGTTGCACACCAAATATGGCAGTTCAGAAACTCAGAGCCCCAAAGTGAATCTGGATATAAGTACAACGGAAATTGTTTTCATTCATTGTCACTGTGCAACCCCGTGGAAATGGGAAAACAACCCCAGAACACAGCTAATGAGAAGTATGCTGGTTACTAAAATCACAGAGTTAAGAGAGAGGAAGAAGCTTCATTGCATACATCATGAAATATTGAAACAGATAGTGACCATCATGTGCAAACATGGTTTCTACACTTTTGTACCTGATTCTGTATTTCAAACAGCTGGTGCTGCCTCAGTGACTCTCAGTCTTTTTTTATTCTGAAGCCTTCAAAACTGTCAGTACTCATCCATAAGTTACTGTTTCTTGCAGTACTTTTGAAGCTTATTTTTTGTACTGGATGATCTGCTGTGGAAAGGTTTATGGCAGAAGCACAAAACCCAGAGGGAGAAGAGAACTGTGTTTAACTGTAGACCATCAGCTGCGTACATCCTCCAGACATTGATGCATTTAGTCCATAGCAGAGTGCAGGTGGAGGCTGGCATAGGGAACAAGCAGAAAGCTCATCTTTGTTGCAGTAAACAGTCATTAATTATTTTCTACCTATATTCACACCTTTCTTGTGCTACCAGTAGAGATTTATTGGCAAGGCTCATAGCAGGGTTTTGTGTCATGGCATAAGAGAGGAAATAATGATTTTTCTCTTTGCTTTTCTGTCTTTGCTTTTGGTTTTTCATCTGCTTTTCTCTCCTTACTGAAAATCTAAACTCCCACCCCACGTAAATGTCCTTCCTGTGACACAGCCCTTGTGCACCTTTGATCAGCAGTGGAAGAGTTGGTGTTGGCAAGAAGCTGTCCCCTCTGAGCACCCACTGTAAGTCAGGGTGAGATTAGTAAGACCTCAGTGAGCATTGTTTCGGGACAGCTGCAGGCTCTGCCACACATTGTGATACTATGATGTTTAGAGGGTATTATTTGTAATACAGTGATGTTTCCAGGGTATTACTTGCTATAATAAGGTTAAAAAATCCAATTAGAAAGGAAAAAAAAAGTGATTAAGACTTTTGCAAAATCTGGGCTATTCGGGGTCACAGATGTTGCCTCTTGATTCTTTATTGTAGGTTACATAGGAGTGCTCATTTACAAATGATTGCTGCTTTTTAACACCATCCTGAATTTTGTGCTGTGACTACATCACTTTTGCCAAATGTTTCTTTGAATCCATTACTATTTTTATATAATGCAAAAAAAGGTTTTCTAATTTTCTCATTATTGTCTCCTGTATGTTTCCAATGATCCCCCTTTGTGTGAGTTTATGTTTTGGAAACACCAGTGGATTCCAAAAAGTGCACAGAGAAGACATTGCCAGTTTTGAAGCTGTTAAGAAAGCCCATGCAGTCTGATGAAATCCAGCATTGTGAGGCTACTCACTTTTCCTGCTCCACACATTCTTTGCATAGCCAAACATTAACTAGAAGTGCAGTTCAGAACTGCTGGTGTTCTTGCAGAACTCATGTATCCGTTTCCTGTTGAGCCTTGTCAGTAAGAACGAAGAATAAGATTGATTCTCTTTAGCATTTGCCTCCCATTCTTGTCACATACTTATTCTCAGTGACATTTTAAATCCTCTTAATAGAAGCAATGGAACCTGTTAACTGCAGCAGGAAAAATTTTAGTTGTCATAGAATCATAGAATCAACTGGATTAGAAAAGACCTTTAAGATCATCAAGTCCAAGTGTTATTCCAGGACTGCCAAGGCCACCACTGAACCATGTCACAAAAAGCCTCATCTACATGGTTTTTGAGCACTTCCCGGGACAGTGATTCATATCTTGTTTCTCTCCACAGCTCAAGGAAACGTGGAGCTTGATGGCTTTGTCGTATAACTATGCTGAGTGCTTCTGCAAGCCCATAAGCACTCTTAACTCTAATTGCCTTCATTGGAAATGGAGGGCTCTTGGAGCCTCTTGGAAGACAGACTTGGTATGCTCAAGTGTGCTTTCAGCAGGCATGCACACTGTGTGCAAGCATCACTGCCCACTGCAGAACACAGCTACTGCCCAGAGAGGAGAACGCAGGCAGCCAGGGGAGGGAAAGAGCAGTTGTTCCAGTGACTTTGGTGCTAGTTTGGATTTTGACAGAGGACTCAAAACTCCTGCTACTTAAGGCATATAGTAACTTAATTTACTTCAGAGAAATCAGAAATGGAAAACCCTGAACTCTAACGTTCTAGGTTGAGAGAGCACAGCCTCCAGCACAACTGTGAATGTGTGCTCCAAACAGCAGACTTCCTGCAGATCCATTACTGCCTTTTTGTAGACTCTTAAGCCTGATTCTGATCTCTTTTGTTCCATTAGGAATCAAGATTACATCCACTGAAATCAATGATGTTACTGTGCAAAGACAGTCAACCCCTCATCCCTTCTTTCAGCCTCTCAATTTGCTTGCCTTTCACTCTAATCTCTTACCTGGCCCTGCATTACTTTTATTCATCTGGGTTAAAAAATTGCCTACTAAAAATGCCATATCCGTCATGGATTTGGTTTTCATGGAGGGAGCGAAAACAGTGCAGGAGGAAGAGGATAACTCTCATCACAAGGAGGTTGCTGAGAGCTCTGCTGTGCAGCTGAATCACCATCACAGCAGCTATTAGCCACTCCTTCCATCCTGTCTCCAGTGTTATGTACCAGATGTGGCTGGAGGGATTTTACTTCCTCAATTGTTCTGTAAAAGGTGACACTGTTGTTCATGAAACTGTGTTGAGCTCTAGGATACTGGAGCTGTTCTGCAGAGACCCATTTACCCAAGTGCATCATGGACTTGACTGGTGGAGCTGCAGCAGGGTAAGCATGCTAGCCTGCACCTTCTAGATGCCTCCCTGCTCTCATTCCCTCTCTCATTCCTTCCTTTGATTCCTGATTCTTAAAATTCCTGAGCATCTCTAGTTCTGTGGCATACCTGGATTTGTGCAAACAGGCCTTAAACTGTTTCCTTCTCGGTCAGAAATCCCTGAGGAATGCAGGCACAGCATCTCCTCACAACTTAATCACTCCTCATCTAATTGCTTCTTTAGTGGTGGTACATGTTACTGTGATTCATGAGCTTTAACTGTTTGTACACAGGTCACTTACAGACCCTCATGGGATAATTATTCTTAATTAGCAGGTTGGACACATGCTGCTCTTACCTCTTGCAATCTGCAATTAATAATATAGAGATAATGCAGATATCTTCTTGCCAGTCTTTTATTTATGTTGAGAGGAGGAGGAAAAGGTTTAGGGGAAAATGATCTAAATCAACCACCTGCTGAGATCCATGCCTTTCTGCTCGGTGGCAGCTGAGACGTTCCTGACTTCAGACACCTCAGTGGCAGCTTGATACCCTCTTTGATATATTTCTCCATCTCTTATCATGGCTTAATTTGCTTCTGTAGATCAGTTGCACAGTATGAAGAATCTTCAGAAGTAATAACATTGGTGTTATAAGTAGATATTAATATTCTGGAGGAGGGAAAGATCTTGACTTCTCCCTACTTTTTCTGTTCTCCCAGCAGCTCCTATTAAACTGAACTCATGGATGTGTGCACTAAACATCCCCGCAAACAGATCTATATGGAGTATGGAAAAATACCACAGAGCTGCTTCTAAATAGCATCGCAGTTGTCATAAAGGGTTTCCAGTCTGGACACAGGGTTTATTTACAGTGGAACACACTGAGGAGAACAGCTCGGGCTTTCTTCCATGTTTGTTTTTGTATGGAAACAGCAAGCTGCCTAGTGTGAGTATTTACAAAACAGGTGACTGTTACCAGAGGTCATTTTTCCTTCAAGTACTCATAGCGACATCAATGTTCCTTTGATAAACACTTATATTGCAGTTACAAAACATGTAATCACATCCTGGCCTCTACTAGATACATGGAAATTCAAAGCCACTTTGTGGACCTTAGAGGAGTTGAACAGGTTTTTGTGGGACTGAGAGCAGAATCATCTTTATTTCTTCCAAAGGATGCTGAAAATTAACAACCCCTTAAAATACAGTTCACGAATACTTGGGACACGACAAAGGCGAAACCAGCCCTTTTACACGCAGTGTTTTTCGCTGCTTCCTGAACAGACGCAGCCAGGTGTGACAGCCAGGCGATGCCAGGTTTGTGTGCAGCAGAAGCCCGTCCCAAATTCCTTCTTCCAGCGCTTTAACCTCTGAGACACCTCGTGGTGGAAACATTTACTGCTCGGAGAGAGGGGCTGACATCTGGAGAGAATCCATTTTAAAACGACGTGGGGCTTCCATTCTGCTGCGCTTGGAGGTGGGTGAAGTCATAGGGACAGGGCTTATTTGGGGGAAAGATCGATCTAGAGCACATTTTTACTTGGAAAATGTAAACCCACAGGGAAGCTCGCTTTGCTGTGAAGTCAGCCCTTTGGCTGCCTGGGGCTGCACAGGTAGTTACAAGATTGAGTGGTGTTTTGCCAGTGCAATACAGCAGTGACAGGGGTTTGTGTATATAAACCAAACCTGCGGCTTTCACTTGGGTTTCACGTGGGGTTTGGTTCTTCAGACCCAAAACCGAATGTGAAACATCAGCAGGAGGTCGGAAGAGGGATGGAGCAAAACCCTTCTGAAGTGAAAGCATGAAAGCGTGTTGTAACGTTGGTGTGTCCATTGCAGCGCGCTGAAAACTGAAAACCTTAAACAGATGGGGAGTACTTTGGGTTCGTTTTTTATGTTAGAATAAGGAATACAGTGACCACAACCACCATGAATTTGTACAACTGCTTTATTTTCCTACTGAGAGTTTTACGTTTTGGGGAACTGACACCCACTTTGTCAGCCAAGGAGACAGCATTAAGAGCATTGACAGGGAGCTTGCTTTTCAACCACAATGGAGTGAAAACGACCTGTGTTGCCACTACCCCCCTTGAATGAGTACGTAGGGTGCTTTACATCAAATTTGCCATCAGCGCCGGAACCAGGGTTGCCGACTGTGCCGGAAGCACACCAATGGCTTTACTTCAACATACATTGATTTGACATTGTTCGAGCCGGAGCCTGTGTGGGCTCAGCCGGGGGTGCCCTAAGGCACCGCGCCCCCGTCCGCTCTGCGGGCGAGCGGCCCCCGAGGGTACCCGGCCGTGTACAACGCGGAGCTGCCGCCGGCCCGCACTCAGCTTCCCGCCTGACTGACTCCCCAGGCAGCCAATCGGAAGTCGGATGTCTTTCGTGACTTCGCCTCCCGCCGATCAAACTGGCCAATCAGCACGCAGGACGTTAACGGATAGCCCCATCGGCGGTTAAACGAGCCAATTGACAGAGGGCAGGGTTCCCACCAATGGGATCAAGGAGTTAGCGGAGTAGGGACACACGATTGGTGGCTCCAGCAGTCGGTCCGCGCCGCCGAGGCCGGCGGTGCAGTGGCGGGGCGGAGGGAGTGGCTTCCGGGGGCGGGGAAGCTATATGAGGGGCGGACAAAGGCGGCGGCGAGGCCCTGCAGTTCGCCGCCATTTTGCGCAGCGGGCTCTGAGGAGTGGCATCCGCGGCCGGAGCACCTCTTCTTCTCTCTCCACCATCACCATGTCGCGGGATCGGTTCCGTAGCCGTGGCGGCGGTGGAGGCGGCTTCCACCGGCGCGGCGGAGGCGGTGGCCGCGGAGGCCCCAATCACGATTTCCGCTCTCCGCCGCCCGGCATGGGCATGGGCCAGAACCGGGGCCCTATGGGGGGCGGCCCGCAGGGCCCGGGCGGCCCGCCGGGCGGAGGCCCGAAGCCCGAGCCTCCGAAGCCGCCCGCGTCGACCTCTGCTCCGCCTTCCTCGTCTTCTTCGTCAGCCGCCACCACAGCGGGGCCTGCCGGCAGCCAGGCCGGCCCCGGAGCGCCTCCGTCGTCCGCGCTGCCCTCAGGGCAGACGCCGCAGCAGCAGCCCCCTGTGTCGACACCTTCCTCGACTCCTTCCGGCCCGGGTGGGCAGGCGCAGCCCAAGCCGAGCCCCAGCCCTACCCCGGCCGGCGGCCCTAAAAAAGGACAAGGACAGTCACCCGGCGGCGGGCCCAAGGGACCGGGTGGCCCCCAGCAGGGGCCCGGAGGGCCGCACAAAGGCGGGCCGGGGCACCGCGGCGGACCGGGCGGAGACCAGCGGGGCCGCGGACAGCAGCACCAGGGACAGCAGAGCCTTTCCTCGCAGCAGGGTCCGGCCGGCGGCGGCGAAAAGCTCTCGGACGAGGTGAGTCATGGCCCCTTCCCCCTCCCCGAGCCATAAGATGGCGGCGGCTGCGCTGCTCAGCCGCCATCTTAAGGGGAGGAGCGCGGGGGGCCCGGTGGGGGCGGCGGAGAGGAGCGCGGGCGGCCCGAGCGCGTTCCCTCAGTACCTGCGGACCCCGAGATCTCTGTGGCAGCGCGGGTTATATCGTTGGCACTCCGGTGTCCTAGCGGGATAACGCGGCATCTTGGCGGTGATGGCTCGAACTGGTCTGCTTCTTTATAGGGATTTAAAGCAAATCTCTCTCTGCTGAGGCGACCCGGGGAGAAGACCTATACTCAGCGTTGCCGCTTGTTTGTCGGGAATTTGCCTGCTGATATAACAGACGAAGACTTTAAAAGACTGTTTGCCAAATACGGGGAGCCAGGAGAGGTTTTTATCAACAAGGGGAAAGGCTTTGGATTCATTAAATTGGTAGGCTTTCGTTCTGTTAATTTCACCCGTTTAATTACTCCGAAATAGTAATTTATAGCTTGGTTTCCTAAAACCGGATCTTAAAACTTCCCTTAGGAATCCAGAGCTCTTGCAGAAATTGCGAAGGCAGAACTGGATGATACCCCCATGAGGGGTCGTCAGCTTCGTGTTCGGTTTGCCACCCATGCTGCTGCTCTCTCAGTGCGTAATCTTTCACCCTATGTGTCCAACGAGTTGCTGGAGGAAGCGTTTTCCCAGTTCGGTCCAGTGGAAAGAGCGGTTGTGATTGTAGATGATCGAGGTAGATCAACAGGAAAAGGCATTGTTGAGTTTGCATCAAAGCCAGCGGCAAGGAAGGCCTTTGAACGGTGTACTGAAGGAGTGTTCTTGTTGACAACGTAAGTATTTTACGGTTGATGAGTTTTAGCTGCAAGCTGACTAAAGCTGTCAGCTATTGGTTGTTCAAATTGGAGATTCTGATGGGAAAGTAAACCGAGTATTTTGTGTTCAGCACTCCTAGGCCAGTTATTGTGGAACCATTGGAACAGCTGGATGATGAAGATGGTCTTCCAGAAAAGCTTGCTCAGAAGAATCCGATGTATCAAAAGTAGGCACTATTTTTTGGTGTTAAGCGTATGTAGATGATGTACGTAGTATTGTCCTGGGCTTTAAAGGAGATGGAGTAGTGTTTCAGAAACAGGCTTTGAATTTTGGGTAGTATTTTCAGTTTTTGTTGGGTTTTTTGTGGTAGTTTGGCTTCAGATAACGTAATGTACAGTTTCGCTTAGTATATTCACTAAGCATTCGCGATGCAATTTCCTACATTGCATCACAATGAAACAGTAAAGGCTTCAATAGATGCTCAATAGCAGGTGGTTTTGGTATAGACAGCGAAGCAGAGTTTAGCTGTTTGCTCATCCTGTTGAGAACTGCCATCTCATGGTATATTTCATATTGATGGTCTCATAGAGAACTTATACACGGATGTTTGTGGCGTGAAATGAGGAATTAAGTAAAACTGTAACTCATTCAATGATCAATAAAAACTAACTGCCTCCAGGGTTGCCTCAGGAAGCTGACCACTGAGCATAAAAGAGTAGATAAGAGTCTTCAGAAATAGCAGGTTTAAGTTAGGATATGTATATTGAACCTGTTTGTTGTAAGAATGCTTTATTTTTGTGGATCATAAAAGGGAGTGCAGGGAGAGATCCAGTCTGTCTTGTCTGTATGAAAAAGTGTTCAGAATTGCTAGCTTTGACCAAAAATTAGGAATGGTTTAGAGGCAGTGTCTTTGAAAACAGTGCACATTAGTATGGTGTTACTAAAATGCTGAAATGCCTTACATTGCTAATGTATGGAAAGCTTTTGAACTTCCCAAGTTTTGTTCCCTTAGTTACTGAGTCTTTGACTCCAGATTCTTTATATGACAAAATGGATTGTTGGCCCTCGGGCAGTTTGAAAGCTGTTTAAGTTAAAGTGAAGATTATTACTTGCCTTTGGCATGTAGTGCTTTGGGTTAAGCTGGCACTGAAAAAATCCATCTCTCCATGTCTTGCTGTTATGAGCAGCTCTGTATACTTGGGTGAAAGGCTGTCTTGTTTGAGTATTTGGCCATTGACAGTTGCTAGCAGTGAAAGGAAGGTAAGATAAACATGCAGTAGAACTGCAAGTGGGAAGATTTGCTTGGGTGTGACAGTGCAGAAGTCTCCATCATTGCTGCGGTAGTCACAGGATTTACATGAAATGCTGCTGTTTAAGTGTGTAAAATGCTGCTGCACTGTTACCAGCATTCTCTCACAAGTCTTCTATCACAGCACTCTTGAGGTCACATGTTCAGGGCTCCTTTGCTGTTTCCTGATAATCCTGCTATTCTGCTTGTGGTTTTTTAATTGACCTTCAGATTCCAGGTTTTCCCAGTCTGAATGAGCATCTTTCTTTTGCAGGGAAAGAGAGACTCCTCCCCGCTTTGCTCAGCCTGGCAGTTTTGAATTTGAATATTCCCAGAGGTGGAAATCTTTAGATGAAATGGAAAAACAACAGAGAGAGCAAGTAGCAAAAAACATGAAAGATGCCAAGGACAAACTTGAAAGTGAGATGGAAGATGCTTATCATGAGCATCAGGCAAACCTCTTGCGTCAAGGTAATTGGCTGTGAATTCTAGATCATCTTTTTGCTTTCAGTGCTAGATTAAATGGCTGGCTGATGGTTTCATGAATAAATTCATGCTTCCTCTGCTAACTTGAGAATTTTAGGCTTAAAGAGCAACTGATAGTTTCTCAATTTTCATTTAAATGAAGTGTTGTTACAACCAGTGACACTTGGGACATGGCTGCCTGCCATCGTGCTGCTGAGGCTGATCTCTCCCAGATCTGAGTGTAAATCTGACATGAGTTTGTGAAATAGCTGCTGACAGGGCTTCATTTCTGCAGACCTCATGAGGCGTCAGGAAGAGTTGAGACGTATGGAAGAACTCCATAATCAAGAAATGCAGAAACGCAAGGAAATTCAGCTGAGGTTGGTTTGGCTGTCATGGGATTTTTCTTTTTCATAGTTACATTTGTTTCATTATTTTTTTTCCCCAATTACTTATATGGAGGTTTTTATTTTTCAAGAAACACCATCGCTGCTTCACTTTGTGCATGAGAAATTGAACTGCAGTGTAAGTTTCTCCTCAAGAGCTTGAGCATCATAGAGTATCTCTTTTTGCTTAAGTGCAATCACTTGGTGCCTTTTAAATTGCTGATGCAAGTGGTGTTGATGAGTGAATGTGTTACACTCCTGGGTTTTAACAGTCTGCTTTGGGGTGATTAGGCAGGAGGAGGAGCGTCGCAGGCGAGAGGAAGAGATGATGATACGTCAGCGGGAGATGGAGGAACAAATGAGAAGACAGAGGGAAGAGAATTACAGTAGAATGGGTTACATGGATCCAGTAAGTGAAATCATGATGTTTTTTGGATACATTATCATGTTCAGGAATTTTTTGGATTTATTTTTGAGATTGATTCATTTTGCTTAGCTTAGATAATGTGTTGCCTTTGTGTAGGTGAAAGGGTAGTAGTTGGCTGTACATGTGCTTTTATTTCCTGAAAAGGTATAGACTTCAGTAGTTGGTTACCTATGCTGAAAGTTGTTTCTTCTGTGCAGAGGGAGAGAGACATGAGGATGGGTGGTGCCACCACAATGAACATGGGAGGTAAACAATTTTTCAATGATTACTTTTTGTGGCTAACTTAGAAAGTGTCAGAATATGATTATGTATTTCTCTTCCTTAGATCCTTATGCTTCTGCAGCCCAGAAATTCCCACCTCTTGGAGGTGGTGGCGGCATAGGTTATGAAGCTAATCCAGGAGTTGGCCAAGCAGCCATGAGTGGTTCTATGATGGGAAGTGACATGGTAATGTATCCTGTGATGGCTTTAGCTTAGCACAAGGGAGTTGTTGTGGTTGGGAATCGAGTTCTCTACCAGTATTCGGATGGTTGTGTAATTTCACTGTTAACTGCTGGCTTTCTTGTCAGGTGTTTAACATGAAGACTAGAGTGGCAGTTTGGTAGATTAGTTCTTAACCATTATGGTAGTTTACACAGTCGGAAGTTACTTGGAAGTGAATTCAAATGTGCTGTTCAGCATATTTGCAATTAACTGTGACTTCATTGGACTTGGGAAATTCTGCGTCACTGTCGGGCTTGGAAGGATTTTTTTATAAATTCTAGTGAATGGCAGATTTCATGATGGAAACACATAATGTAGTTTTTCAGTAATTTCACACTCTGTATTAATGGGCAAGAGAGATTTTTGTTCTTTCCAACGTGTAACACTGCATTTATTTTGGCCCTTCCAAGCCTAGTTAGGGTTGATGCATGTTGGTATGGATATGTTATTTCCAAAATCTGCGCTCATGTCTATTTAAGCAGCAGATTAACTTAAGTAATCAATGGTAAACAGCATATCACTTACTCTGTATGCTGATGTTTGCTATAGAGGAGCAGAAATGCTGGGGTTTAGCTTCAGGCCTGTTCCAGTGATCCTTGACTATAGCCATTTTGTGATTCCTATCTCACAAAGGAATGATAGCCCATTCTTTTCCCGTGTTGGGCATGACTGTGTAGGTAGTTTGATAAAGCTGCAGCATATCTCACCTTCCGAGATATGTTTCCGAAGTGTACTATTTTTGACACACTATATGTGTGACTGGGCTTTGAGCCTGCTTGGTGTTATCACACTGAAGCAATATGAATGTAGGTTAAAGAAATGCTTAATGGGTAGGGTGGAAAACTGTTGGCTTAGGTGGCAATATGACTGTGCTTTCACCCTCCTGAAAGGGTGTATGCTCTGTAGCACAAGCTGAACTAAATGATTTTTGGGTGGGTTTAGGCCTCTGGCTTAATGTGGTGAGCTACCATAGTAGCTTGTCAGGAATCTTCTGTTTTTTGGGGGAACCATATCTTTGGAATGATAACTTTTCAGAGCATCAGTGATTCAGTAGACAGTGCCGTTGGCCTTAATGTATCTAATCTACTGATACTGAAGCAGATCCTAAGTTTCCCGTGAGCAGTCAGGCAGTCTGTGGTGAATGCTGCATACAATCATGGTACAGGTGCATGCTGAACTTGTGTAACACTTGAAAACGTGCAATGGTCAAAAGCTGTGACAGTAAGATGGTTTAACTGCCTTGAGTTTCTTAGGATGGGGATCTCTGCCGCACAGTGCTGTCACAGTTACTGGGCCAGTACTTTTTAAACAGAATTGGAGAAGAGCTTAAACTGCCATGAATTAAGCCGAAAGAACCTAGGTAATCCTTCCGAAGTTCCTTTCTTGGAAGGATTCAGACTGACTTTCAGAAGTCAAGAACTTGAGGTGTGAATTTTCAGTTGCAGATACTTTTTGTAACAACCAACCTACCACTGTTCTATACTCGGTAGTGGGAAAACTTGCCTGAAATGAAAGTTTAAAGCTATCTTTGAGTTTATAATTTGTTAGTTCTATAGGTTGAATGTTGATCACACCTACTCAGTAACTAAATGAAATACATGCAACTAGAGGTACTAGTAAAAAATACCTGAAGTCTCTGCTTTATTGCAGGGTGATGTAGCTTTTACATCTTGGTGTGAAACCTTTCAGTGCTGTGAAGTTGTGAATTTTCCAAGAGCTTGTGGTGAAGGCGGGGTGGGAAGGGAGATACTGGCTAGATGCACGCAACCCTTTGTGCAGAGTTCTTAACTGGAAACACTGGATAAATAGCTCTTTGAACATGTTTGTGTATTTTCCAGCAGCAGTTCCGAAGTGTCCTTTGCTCGAGCATTGTGGTGGCTAGGTACAGCTAAATCACTGGTCACGAGCTTTTTTCACACTTTTTGTTTTTCTTCTTGCAATCCAGTAGTGCTCACAATCACTTTTGGTTACTGCCTAAGGCCTCTGCAGTTTAGTCAGCAGACCCGTAGTCTTAACCCCATCTTGAAAAGCACATGGTCTCTATTGCAGCACATGCCATTAACTGGTGAGTAGGCATTCTGTTTACAATGACATTTTATGAATGTCAGCCCATACTTCAGTGAACTGAAGATACGTTCTCTGGCTAGGCTTATTTGGAAATGACAGTGATGGAATCTAAGCTTTTACTGCACTAAAGGTGAGAAGTTTGCAAGCTATTTGCATTAACTTGATTGAAAATTGCTAGAGCTCATTTGGAAAAGTTGTTAATTCACATCTGCACTAATGCTTACGTTTCTAGCACTGCAGGGAGGATCTGTTCTTTGTAACAGATGTATGAGAATGCATCAAGTGGGAACATACCTCAAGGCATGTATTACAATAAACTAATTTTTAAATTACCCTTTTTTCCTTTCTATGTTCCCGGTACCTGTGGATCGGCTCAATGGTGATTGTATCGACGAACCTTGACTACGGAACCTTCTAAAAATATATACTTAACACACAATGGACATCAACTACCTATAATGAACTGTTAATTCTGTTCCAATAGCGTCCTGAGCGCTTTGGGCAGGGAGGTGCGGGGCCCGTGGGTGGCCAGGGTCCTAGAGGAATGGGGCCTGGAACACCAACAGGATATGGTAGAGGGAGAGAAGAATATGAAGGCCCAAACAAAAAGCCCCGATTTTAGATGTGACCTGTAGTTTCATTCCAGTTTGTTTTTTGTCTGTCTTGTTTAGACACCAACTTTTTAATTCTTGCATTTTAGTAAGAAAGCTACGTTTTTATGGATGTTAGAAAACTTACTGACCTAATATTTGTAAGTGGTCTGTTTGGGCGAGTACAATTTAATTATGTAATGCAGTGTTTCAAAACAAACTTAGCTGTTTTTTTTGATGTATAACGTCCCTAACTTGATGGCAGTGTACCTTGTGCCACTGAATTCCCAAAGTGTACCAACTTTTTTTTACTGTGCTTCAAATAAATAGAAAACTAAATGTAGTAGCTCTTCTTGCCATTCGTGGTTAAACATAATGAGGCTAAAAACCACACCTTCCGCAGTAAACTGAGAGTCTTGAGTAGAGGTCAGACTAGACCAGGGTGTGAAACTGCAGGGAAGAGTGAGATCTCTTCCCAAAATGCCTCTCTCTTAAGATTGGGTCAAATAGTAGCCTAACTTTGCTGTAGGTGCAGATCTCTTTTTGAGCATTAATTGTGCTGCAATAAGGAAGCAAATGGAAATCTTGCAAGTGCTGCAAGATGCTCTAAATTGAGCTACACTGCAAGCAGTGCAGTATGTAACGATGTTCCTATTTTAGCTCTGGATAATGGGTGGTGGGATGGTAGCACTTACCACCTTGGCAGTTACTGCTTGGAATCTTTTAAAGACTTTAAGCAGAAGACTAGCAATGGTTATTTTAAACTAAATTGATAGAATGACTTGTATTGGCTGACTTCCTAACTAAAGGATTGTTCATGTGATATTTATATGCTCTTAAGCTGTTTTGAGATTACAGGATCTGGCCTTGCCTTCGTATTGTATACTTACCTGAAACTGCTTGGCAAAAAGACCAGAAGTGTTACTGTAGTGATGAAGGTTAACTTGCTTATGTCCTCATGCTAACTGAGTGGACTAATTTGCCTAGTTCAGAATACAATCATTTGTTTTATGGGGACTGCAGGAACTGTTCTTAAATCGTGTAGCTGGTGGGCAAATCCTAAAAACCTGTATGTAAAATACAGAAATCGGCTTGCTTGCATGATGGTTATTGCTCTTATTATTGATGTTTGGAGATAATGCATCAAAAGTAGTGTCTGAATCTGGAGTTTAAGTTAATACGTCACAGTATGAATAAACTCCCTTTAAGGTTTTTTTGTAGAAGATCTGATGAATTCATTAGCTCGCTGTTCATTTTATTAAGCCCCAGAAGAATTTCAGAGCATTCTGGACTCATTGATAAGGTAGTTTGTTTGGTTATTATTGCATTGTACCAGCTAAGCTGGGAACCTGGCTTCCCAGTGTAAAAGACCTTGGTGTTAAGCAGGTTGACATATCCTGCATTGGCACAAAGTAGGTAAACTTAGTTTGGCTGTACCTTCACGTGATTCCCCAACTACTGAGCATTCTGTGAGTAGCTTTAATTCCTTCCCAAGATCTTTCCCATTCCTTGTGCTGAGCATTGGCTTATTCTAAATTCTGTACTAAATTTTCTCTGTGGTTAAAACTTGGTTTCAGATTGCAGTATTTTAGAGTGCAGGTGATCCCTCTTGAAGTACTTGCTGCAAGTGCTATTACTCCTTAACTGAAAAAATAGCCTGTTGGGAAGTGTTGATACCAGGTAACACCGACTTGAAATATCAAGTGCACTAAAGAGTGACTCAGCTTGTTTGGTGAATGCTGCTTATTTTCCCAGAAAAGTTTGGGGGTTGATAATGAATTGCTCTTCAGGAAATTCCCGATTGGCAGTTCCTAAATGGCATAGCAGGTATTTGGGAGTACTTGTATTGGATACTTAGTTTAAAAATCAGCAGTACCGATGCAATTTGCTTTATTGAAGTAGTATTAACCAATGCCTGTGTGTTGTGGAGGGTGTTCGTGGGACACCCACAGAAGGTGAAGGTGTCTGAGATGGGGAATTCTGAACATAAACGTTAAATTAATTTTTTCAGTTTATTTTTCAGATTACATGTCATTCTTTATTAAAGAGATGCCGGTGCATATCCTAAAGTATGTTCTTTTGTAGCTCTGTAACTTGGAAGAGTGAAGGATGCTGATGTCCTTGTACCTTAACAGAGGTTGTCTTTTGGTACCCCTGTTTTGTACGTAAGCTCCCGTTGCTAGGTATTAAAAATAGCTGAGTTGCAAACCCATGAGTAACTACTGAAAAATTTGGCAGTTTTCAAAACATCTGAAAGTTGGGTTAAATCTAGCTTTGTTGTAGCTGCAGAAGCAGAACTTCTAAAACAAGTTCTGCTTTGAGTTGCATGTATTAAAGAGGTATACAATTAACTAGCCAACTTCTTTTTCAAGCCTTTTTTTTAAGGTGGTGTCTTAAAAGCTGGCAAACATGTCAACTTTAAAATCTGCTAAATGTGGGAGGTGAGAAAGTTATGTTCCTTTGATCTGTTCCTCTGAGGTTCTGGACTTTTTTCATGAAACCAGATTTATATAATTGAATCTTTAAAACCATTTAGAAAAGTGCTTTGTTGGCCAGATCTGTTTTTGGACAGTCTGGATCACGTCACACATTTTTGTACTGGACTTGGAGGACATTGGCTTTTGCAATTTAGCTTGCTTAATCAAATTTGTGAGCCCATTTTGACACTTAGATCTCTAAAAACTGCAGCATGTAGAAAGTGGTATCGTTACACAGAGATCTTCACACTTTGATCAGAAATAAATGCAGAATAATCTTTATCTTCTGGTGTAGACGCATGACACTAATCATTTATACAGCTGATGAGAAACTGCAACTGCTTTTGAGATTTTGTGGTATTTTTGTGGTAGAAAAATTCTTGGCTTCTCCTTGGCAACCATTTACTGTGGCAGCAAGTTTTTGCTGGAGTTTTGAGACTGCAATTTACACTTATAACTAGTGGCCTGCTACATAACTGCACTTAGCCAGCATTTCTGCAGTTCATAACTGTGAGGAACGTAGTACCACAAATGGCAATGGACATTAGGACCCGGATGTAGTATTCCTGCTTGCTCCAAGATTCTCATTGCCGACTGCGTACAGGTAGGTAACAAGCAATATAATATAACTTGGTGACTTTCTATGTAATCTTATACTGTGGGTATTCTGACATCACACTTCTGACTGTGGAATTACAGTGCAGCACTCTTCATACCTGTATGTTAAGCTTGCATCAAAGCTCTGCGTGGTTTTCGGTTTTAAGCTTTGTCTTGTTCAGAGTCAATAAGCAACTTACTGTGATTCTTAGATAAGTATTTTCAGACCCGATTCCTTTGTACATACGACTCGGCTTGTGTGGATTTTTCTTAGTTCTGATGTAATGAAGATACTCTTGGATGAGCTCTGTGGGGAAGAGGGAATGTGATCTTAAGCTCGCTTAACCTAGTCAACAGGATTGACTGTTCTCTGTGCCTAGAAAAGGACTGTTTAAACTTTCTGCAATGGCAACATGGCCCATCTACAGTGCATCCCTTTGTAGAGTCTTGGCTCATAGGAAATGCTTTAGTAATCACTGCTTTAGCCTTGTGTGCACTATGTGATAGTCACTTTCAACTTGCTAGGAGTCAGCTTTGAGACTGATTTTTGGAACATTTTTGAGGCCATACGAATAAGTGCTTGAACGATGATCGCTGTGAGTAGCTTATAGAGCTTATTGGACATCTCAGTTGTCTTTTTGACAAGCATTCATCTGCCTTTAACTGACAGTGATGGGATTTTGTATTTCTGCTTTGTAGAGTCATCTTGGTAGTGTAACGCTGAATTTCATTTTCATCATTCTTGGGGATGTAATTCTAAACTCTTAATTACTAGAAACACAGACTTTAGTGCTCCAGAATTAACATGTTTCCAGACATCCAGATGTGCTGATCTCCAGCTCTTTTGCATTAGCTCTTGAACCTGAATTTTGAGATCCCTTGTTTCAGCACATGATCTAGCTCTCTTTGTCTGATGTTCAGTTTATTTCAGAGGTGTTGTAACGTGTTTTCCTGCTTGTTCTGCAAAGTTCTGCCTTGCATACTTGTTTCTGGTATTATTGTCACATTTGGACCTTTCTGTGTTACCTTCCAGGCAAGACTTGCTGCTTGAAGAGGGAATCTGCTGGCCAGTCTTGCCATCTGCTGTGGCTATCCTTTTATGTTCCACTGAAAGCTTGAAGTAGCAGCTGCACTTTACGATAATAACAGCAGGTCTTTGGTTACACCACGGCAAGTGTAGCCCAACTCCAGCTAGTCAAGCAGTGACATCACTTGTCACAAAGTCAGTTTGGCTTTTTGTGATGGCTTACTCTTACCTGTGACTAGAATTGAGAAGCAAAACTGATGGCAGTATGTGAACTGTCGTGTAGCAAAACTGAATTATTGATCCTTAAGCCAGTGCTCAGATCTGCCTAGGGTTTTTTCCCAGTGTGCTCTGGATACTTGACCTGCAGGAATGTCGTGGAGGGGCTGTTGGCACATCTGCCCTGTCCTGCGTACTTGAACTGGCAGGTTTTTTGACACTCTTGGAGCAAGCAGTTTGGGACTGAACCATGGGTCTCATACCAGCTCTGACTGCAGTAATGAAACTTGGTGTGGTAGTTAACTTAAAAGCAATAGTCATGTCTGCTCTAAGTCAGTCTGTAACAAGTGGGTACCAGAAATGACATTAAAGTGCTTGCATTGTGTTTCATCTTGGTTTTATCTGTGTGTGAAATACACTTTTTCTCAAAAGCTTATCTGAAGCTCAGAAGTGTGGTGTCAGAATACATCTGCGTACTGCTAGGCCCTCAGATCCAGATACTGGTGCTGTCAGGAGAGAGCACAGCGTGTATGGGGGCTTCACTGTAACATTAAGCATACAAAGTGTTGATTTGCTTGCAGTTTTCCCCCATAGCTAAACACTGAGGCCTGTGAGTAGTTTTAGGACTCAAGCAGTAATGGGGTTGCATGTCTCTGTTAATCATTGCCAGCTGCAGTGACATGATCAGGAAGGCCAGTGTTTCGTTTCATTATGTTCAATGAGGCTAAGCATGTTGGAAAGGACGCATAAAAAGTATGCTGTTGTGGGTAATTCCTTGGCTTCTTCCACTACTAGCAAGTTTGAAATCAACTAATTAGCTTCAGATTTCTTTTCCTCTCCATACCAGCTAGTGGGGCTGTTAAATAGCTGCTTACTGGAAAAGGAAAAAAAGGGAGGATTGGCCTTCTCCCACCTCTGTCATTGCTGCTAGATAATGATTGACACGTTAGGACTTGGCTGTGCAGTCCCGCAGTGGTCTGTGAATACCCCATCTCTATAAATGTTGCTTCTGAACACCAGTACTGAAGAGCTAATTGGGGAGGGTTGGGAAGAGCGTGGCTAGAAGTGAATCTGGAGTGTTAAAAGGATGCACAAAGATATAGTATCCCTTATGCATGGTGTTTGTTGCTATAGCATAGAAAACAAAATGTGCATACTATACCTCTGCTCCTGAGGGCCATGATAAAACCCAGGTGGTGGGTTTGAGACTAAACTTCTCCCTGCCCGGTCGGATCACATTGTGACTTGCCTCCTAACTAGAGGTGTGTACTGCATCCCTTGGCTGCTCAGCATTGCAGTTTGCCCTCATCTTAGCTACAGTAAAAGGCTGGGTCTTCAGAAGGGAAGAATCTGTTGCCGAGGACCAAAGCAGTAGACTCCATGTTAACCTCTAGTGTCTTCCTTTAGCTTTTGAAGCACTTCTAGGACTATTGAACCTAAGGGCTGTTAGGAGTCCAGGGACATTGCCCTCCTTCATGAAGGGGAAGAAAGAGGGTGTTACTACAGGAGACAAACTAGGGTAAGAGTTGAAGTAGCTTGACAAAATTGTTAATACCTTCACATAAGGGATAGTATACCTCTGGCTGCCATCAAACTTCTTGTGCTCAGACTGGTGATTTACGGTTTGTGCTCAGACAAGGTGCAGTTCTTGAGTCAGCTACCTGCATATTCCTTCATCTCTTCACAAGTGTTTAGGTTAGCCTATTTCTGCCCCTTATTCTTCCACTCAGTATTTTGGCATAATTTATAAATCCCCCCTCACAACTAACGAGTCCATGTATTTTAAAACTTATTTTTAAGTTAGTATTGAAATGGTCAGAATTTTCTGTGTGTTACTATAGTAACTTTGGTTGTTATCCTTTAGGTGAAGATGAAAGCTGAGTGAAACCGGTGTGCTCATCCATGGGAAGTAAGCATAACTTCTGGTCTTGTTCTGAGCGGGTGAAGTAACGAAGGCTTCTGGGCATTGACCTTCACCTTTGAATCGGTGAATATTGAGAAATGGGTACAAGTGAATACTTGGTACCTGTTGTCAAGCTGTGGGGTCAACCACCTGCACTCTGTCTGGGCTTGGTACCTTGGCAGCAGTGGTTAAAATACCTGTCTAGGTGTGGATTTGTAGAAGAGGTTTCATAAGCACTGTGGGGGGATAACATGTGAATGTTTCTTCCAGTTCAGGAGCCGAGCATGAGCACATCCAGCATGATGCCCAGTGGTACATGGAGGGACCAAGAGATCAAGAGAAGTAAGTAGTTAGTGTCCTTCTACTGCTGTGGGAGCTCAGTGGCCCAGCACCCTGTGAGGTGTTACATAGTTCTTGCCTGGAATTTGCCCTTGATTAGTCTTAATTTTATACAAAACTTCTGAATCTTTCTTTTGTAGAGCCAAGGATATAACCATTGATCAGGGCTTTTCAGCCCTGCAGCATCAAATAAACTGTCCTGAATGCTGTTGATGGTCAAACAAATAACTATTTCTGTATTCTGGCTTCAGTGAATGGGATGGGTGATTGTCAGCAAGTTAAAAAGAGCAATAGAGCAGCTTCCTCATGTGTTAATCCAACTAGAAGCTGTTAAAAAGCAACTTTAATATTTCAGTGAACGTTGAACTTTCTAAATAACCTGGAATGTAAACTTGGCACATACAAGAGCATAGGCAGATGGTGATTTAGGGAAATAAACTAACTTGGAGCTGGAATTAATGACCTTTTCCCTCTGATTTACCACTAAAACTACAAGGGGGAACTTCAGATACTTAAAATCTTGTGTGAGAAGCAACATGCAAGGTACCTTAACTCACGAGTCACAGGTGAGTAACAGATACGCCACAGTTGAACCTGTGAGATGCAAAGCCAGTGAGATTGAATCATGTGTGACTGGTCACTGCTCCTCTTGTTCTTAGGGTAGTAAACACAAAGCTCTTTCAGATCTTTGAAGTGTATGAAGCAGATGAAAATGTGAATACTGTTTGTTTAATCTCACATCTTACACGAGGATTTGTGATCCTCGGGAACACTTGATGGGTGCACGGCCCATTGTGATGTGCTGATTCTCTTTCTGTGGCATGACGTGTTATCTCTGCTAGCATTGTTAATGCTCTTCCTAATTGTGTGCTTTGCACTTGCAGATGAAGATGAAGTCTGAATGCAGAGAAGAGGAGCCAGGAACATGCAACTTCCAACAATAAAATACTTAATATTTTTATAAGCAGTTCCTGTTTTATTGCAGAGTGTATTCAGTGAGTGAGCAAATCTGGCCAGTGCACTGTGGGTGAGTGGGGAATGCTGCTGCAGATGAGGCTGTGGAAAGGGAGTGCTGCCTGGGGAGGGCTGTGGTTGTTGGGTCCTGTGAAAGAGAAACCACTCGTCACCAGTAAGAACTGACTGATAAATACTGATACAGTATTTTTTCCTGCTGGGGTTGTGCCATGGGCTTATCTTGTAGTTAGAAAGCTCCAGTCCCAGGCTGGCTGCATTCCTGGGAGCGTGCAGCCACAGGCGTCTCTGCAAAGTGACTGCAGCAGTTCCGGTTTTTTATAAGCCACACTTGCACCTAAGGCACTTGAAGTATTCCTGGAAGTTTCACCCATTCCTTCCCCCATCTCGAGGCCTGTCTATTTAGGTCTTAGAATTTTAAAGGTTTACATGTGCCTGGTTGGGTTTTTAATAGTTTTCTTGGTGAGGACTCCAGTAACTAAACCTGAGATGCCAAAGTTGAGTGCTTTGGAAGCTGGGGAAGTGCTGGGTTTGGCTCTTGCAGCCCACACTACCAAGGTTCATGTTGCTTCATTTGATTCTTTGGACAGCTGTACTGCACTCATACGTAGTCCATGCTGTCACTTGTTAAATATAATCCTTCCCTTAAATCCAAAGTAGTTCAGTATGTTAAAATACACCAGTGGTAGCTCTGGCCATACAGCTGTGTTGTAGCAAGGTTTTGCCCTGCAGTGGCACAAGGAGTCATGAATGTTTGGCTGGGAGCTGCCTTGCCAGACTAGAAAAGACCAAAATAAATGGGATTTAATCTGGCAGAGTCATAGGAAATCCTTAAGGTTTGTCTGGGTGCCTGGTTCTGTGGGGTTAGTGCCCAGCTGGAACACAACTCACTTCTGCTTTAAGTTCCTTGCAAGGACCTGGTGCAGTAAAAGCTGCTGCCTGCTGCTTTTCATCCTGCAATCCCGCAGTCAGGTGTGGGATAACTGAGGAATTGCACTCTTTGATTGAACTCCTTTATGGCGTTATCTAGAGTCTGACAAGGCTCCAGCAGAAGCGGTTTTGTGGTTTCTCTATAGCTACTCTGCAAGGGGTTGGTTTTGGTGTCTTTGTCTCCACAGTCATTGCAGGCTTACACAGCCTTTTTTCCTCAAGTTCTGTTATTTTCCAGTAACTTGTCCCAGTTTCTTTGCCACTGTTGCAGCCCTGGGTGCTTCTTCTGTGAAACTACTCCAGCGTGGATGTGTTTCTGGTGTTCAGTGTGCTGAACTTCACTTCCTACCACTCTTTCACAAGGAAACGGTGTTTTGAAATGGGAGGTGTTTTGGGGAATAGTGAAAAGTCCTCAGATGCCTTTCTGTTGCTCGGATAGGGGATGGTGTGGAGGTTTGCCATCCACAGCTGGGCACCAGCCCGCGGGTTACTGTGACCTCCTCAGTAACTAAAAGCAGACTGAGAGCAGGTAATAAACATGTGGAGGGTGAGGGAGTCCTGTCCCAGCCCTGCCACCAGGTCCCTCTGCCGTGACGGCTTGGGGTTGATGAACAGAGAGCGGTGCCCCAGCAGCAGAGCCGTGGCCCCTGGGAAATGCAAGCAGGCTGAAGTGGTTTTGCAATGCTTACACAAACCCAACCTCTGCCCCGGCTGGGCTGGGCTGTGCAGGCAAAGCTGGGAGCGGCTTCCCAAGGGAAGGAGATTTCCGCCTGGATCAGTTAACAACAAACCTGAACTGCTTCCTGCGGGAGCAAAGCAGGACCCCACGCTGCAGGTGTCACCCATTGTTCTGAGCTGGATGTTGATTTTTCATCTCTTTATGTTGTTTTCTCTCTTCCCCTCAAGGGGTTTTCTGCTGGAGCTGGCCCTGCGCTGTTGCCATTTGTTGTTCTGTAGCACACAAGCCAGAGCTGGGAGCAACTCTCCCAGCAGAGCCCGGGAAGGATGCTCTGCCAGGAGCAAAACGAGTGCCTTCATCCCTGCAGCCCCTGTGCCAGGGTCGATGCTGGTGCCACACGGCATTCCCAGTGCCTGGAAAGCGGTTCCTGCTCTTCCATGACTCACTGGCATTAGCAGACTTTGCTCTGGAGCTACAGCACTGCCTGTGCCCCCACGGCTCCCCTGGGCCTCGGCTTTCCAACCCCGAGCTGCCGGCACCCGGGATACCGAGGTCAGCGCTGGCGCAGGCACTGACGCAGGCCTGGGAACGTGGGGAGGGCGGCAGCCGCCTCCTTCACCCCAACCCCGCTGCTCCGCTGCCTGCCCCGCAGCCCCCAGAACCAGCGGCGCTGTGCGGGTGCTGGCATGGGGCTGACAGCACCCGCACCCCCACCCCCCCCGCCAGGTTTTGGGCCGGTTTCCCGCATTTTCTCACCCTTTTCCCCCCTGCTCAGGTTCGGGGGAGGTTGGTGCTGGATGGAGGGGGGCGGATCGCAGCCCCGCGGGGTGAAGCTGCGGTGCCCGGGCCGTACCGAGCCGCACCGCCCCGGCCCCGCCCCGGCCGGCCCCGCAATGGCGGCGGCGTTCACCGCCCTCCGCGTCCTGCTCGGGCTCTTCTTCCTGCTGGCGGGTGCCGTGAAGCTCTCGGAGCTGCTCTCGGCCGAGCTGCACCGGCACATGGTGAGCACGGGGCACCGGGCGGAGCGAGCAGGTTGGGTGCTGCGAGCCTTTGGGGCGCCTGGCGACCGACAATAGGCGGGCTGGGGAGCGGGGCTGAGCGCTTTGGGTGCGGAGCAGAGCTGGGATCGTGCCCCCAACCCTGGCTCGGGGCTGCTCCGCTCCCAGAGCTCCCAGTTCGTGCGGTTCGCAGAGGTGTTCCCGCTGAAGGCGCTGGGGTTCTCGCCGGAGCCGGGCCGGTACCTGCAGGCTGTGGGCTGGGTGGAGGCGGCGGCCGGGCTGCTGCTGGCGTTCGGGCCGCAGCTGCTGCAGGAGATCAGCAACTTCATCCTCAGCGTCCTCATGATCGGTGAGAGCCGGCGGCGCCGGGCCCCCTGCGCGGGGCCTCGGGGGGGTGCTCGGGCAGGGACCCCCGTCCCCACGCTCTGCTCCTCGCCCAGGTGCCATCTACACGCTGCTGGTGCTGCGGGAGCCCGTGGCCGTGTGCGCCCCGGCCACCGTCTGCCTCGGCCTCCTGCTGCTGCTCAACATCCGCGGGCACGCGGACCCCCCCAAGCCCAAGTTCGAGTGATGGGAGGCGGGAAGCGGTGCCCTTACGGTGTCTTACGGGGAACAGCGTCGCATCCTGCGCTGTGACCCGCTGCTGAGGCACCGAGCGTGCTCCCGCTGCTGCAGGGACCCTGGCTCTGGGTGTCCCACGCTGCGGGGCTGGGGCGATGCTGTTCCAGCAGCTCCGTTGCTGTGGCACAAGGTGCCCGGCTCTCCCCGGTGTTGGCCGCACCGAGCTGGGGCTGGAGCTGCTCTCCGGGAGGGGGCTTTCGTATTTTGGAATAAAGCCTCTTGTTTTTCATGTCTTGCCTCTCCCGTTTGCTTCTGCCTGCCCCCATGCTGAGCTCAGTGGGAGCTGAGGGGACATCGCGGTCCCTGGAAGGAGTGCAGGGGGACAGGGGAGAGCCTGTGTGGGGACAGGAGCCCCCCCAGCCACCCAGAGCCACCCCGCGATGTGCCAGGCCCCTTGCTGCACATCCAGGGGGGTGACAGCAGCAGCGTGACCCCCCCCCCCCGACCACGTGCCTTGGGTGGACACGGGATCTTGCTGCAGTGGACTCCACATCAACAGGGATCCGGATGGACACAGCCACCACCATCCCCTCGGGTTGAACCCCAGGATCATGTTTGAACCCCCTGCACCTCCCAGCAGGCAGCTGGGATGGCTGGGAGGGGAGAGTGGCTGTCTGGGATAACCCCCCCTGTACCCACAGCGGAACCTGAACCACCTTGGGTGTCCCAAAGGAATATCCACAAATTGCAAGGCCTTGCAAAGCATTGAGCTGGATCCTGACAGAGTCCTGGGGGGGGCCTGGGGGTGCTGCTCCCCCTCAATCCAGCTTTGAAGCCAACACAAGCACAAAGAGCTGCGAGGAGGCAGATTCCAGCTTTGATCCCTTTCAGGGCATCCCTCTTTTCCCCCAGCTGCCGGGGGTGGAAACTTGACCCTCCGCCGCTTTCATCCCAGCGTGGGTGGGAAAAGAGCCCTGGGAATTGGTCTGAGATGGGTCTGGGGGGCCCCCCATGCCCTGGCCCCAGCAGCCGGCGCAGGGGTCTTAGCATGGCTCCAGCAGGGAATCCCCCGTTACAAACACTCGCAGGTGCTCTCCGCACCGCTGCTGTCCCGCAGGCACCGACTCCACCGGGGCTTCGGGTGGCAGAGGGGGGATCAGGCAGCCCCTGCCTCCACCTGCACTTAAAGCCTTCCCCAGCCTGTCCGGATCAGACAGCGAGGAGCAGCCGGAGGGACGCAGCCGGTCCAGCCCAGTGCGGTGGGTAAGTAACCAGCTTGGCATGGGTGAGATGGAGCATCCCCCATGCCAACAGGGGTGGGGGAAAGAAAGGGGAAGGGGGACCACTGAGGGTGCTGGGGGGTACTTGGGGGGCTAAGCAGGCTCTGCAAATCAACTGAAGCCCCCCAGGATGAGTCCTGGCTCCCCCCCATGCTCGGCAGCTCATGCCCTCCATGTTTCAACCCCGTGCTGGGTGCTGCGTGTGCTGAATCCGGCCCTGCCATGCTGGAAAACACCCGCTGGGTGACTCAGTGCTGTCGGCGAGGTGTGGGCAGGCAGTGATGGGAGGTGAAAGCTGCAACCCTGGATACAGCCATTGCGGCACAGGGTGGTTTTCCATGGCCAGGACTGCGAAACAGCAGCGGCAAACCTGCCTGGCACAGGGCTTGGGGTGCAGGGGGCTGCCAGCCCCATGCTTGTGCCCCCCTATCCATGGGGTCTCCATTCTGGTGCTTGACTTCCTCAAGGACGGGCTCTGTGGAGGGATTCGGGGTGCTGGGAGGCGTTAAGCCCCGCAGCTGCCTGCTGGAGCCAGTGCAGCACCTCTGGCTGCTGCCTCGGGGCATGGGAGATGTGGTTGGGTTGGGCTGGGAGAGGATTCCAGACCCTCTTATCTCCTGCGATGCTGGAGGCTGAGCCCGTCATGACGGCATTCCCGCAGGAGGTTCTGCCTCCAGACCCCACCACCTCCTGCTGGTGCCATTGTCCTGTGCCATTCACTGTGCCCCCATCTTCACAGGATCCCGGGATGAACGGCTCGGCGCTGGAGCCGCTGCCAGCAGGGCACCCCGACCACTGCGTGCCCAGGGACCCGGTGCAGTTCGTGCTGGTGCCCACCGTCTACTGCCTGGTGCTGTGCGTGGGGCTGCCGGGCAACCTGGTGGCTTTGGTGGTGTTCCTGCAGAGCGGCAAGGTGAGGAAGGCCATCCGCATCTACCTCATCAACCTCACGCTGGCTGACATCCTCTTCAACCTCACACTGCCCCTCTGGATCCCCTACTACCTGGCGGGGGGGAACTGGCTGCTCTCGGAGGCCGCGTGCCGCCTGGCTGGTGCCGCCTATTACCTGGCGACCTACAGCGCCATCACCTTCATGGCGCTCATCAGCTTCAACCGGTACAGCGCGGTGCGGGCGGCGCGGCGCGAGCTGCCGCTGACGGGGCCCCGCGGTGCCGCCGTGGCCTCTGCCCTGGCCTGGCTGCTGGGGCTGGGCTGTGCCGTGCCCACCCTGGCCACGCACCAGACCTTCCGCACCCGCACCGGAGCCACCGCCTGCTTCGAGCAGCACGGCCGGCAGCGGGCGTACGCCTACGCCATGGTGGGCTTCTTCGGCATCGCCTTCCTGGTGCTGCTGGGCACCTACGCCTCCATCGCCCGCGCACTCTCGGTGCCCGCCGCCACCTCGCCAGGCTCACACCGGCAGCAGGCGCGCACCATGGTGCTGGGGATGCTGCTGGTCTTTGTGGTGTGCGTGGCTCCCTACCACCTCACGCTGGCGCCCTGGGTGGGAACCCGGCCCCCGGTGCTGCTCTGCGGGACCCCCGGCACCTTGGATGTGCTGCACACTCTGAGCGTGGCCCTGCTGAGCCTCAACAGCTGCCTCGACCCCCTCGTCTACTGCTTCTCCATCCGGCACTTCCGCGCCGACCTGGGGCGGACCCTGCGCAAGATGGGACGGTGCCTCCCGCTCCCCCCGCCGGCCCCCCCCGTGCCCAGCGCCCGCGCGTCCTCCTTTGCCTCCTCATAGCAGGGTGGGCACCGGGGTCCTGCCCCCCTGCCTGCCCCGGTGCCACAGTCCCGTCTGGATGGGGTCCCTGGTGCCAGGATAGGGATGAGGAGCAGCGTGCGGGGAGCTCTGGCTTCGTGCACCCCTCCTACTCCTCCCACCCTGCTCTGCTCACTGCGCATCCTCCTGTGCTCACGGGATGTGAGCTCACAGGCCCACGGCTTCTATTCACGTGTGGATCCTGCCCCCGGCATTCCCAGGCACTGGAAGAGCGGCTCACTCGGTGAGGGGGGCAGAGCCGTGGTGGGATGTGGTGAGACAGGATGGGGAAGGATGCCCTGAGGTTCCTGTCCCCTCCCAGGGGTCTCCATCCCTCAGGGACATGCGTGATCACAGACACCCATGGCATGAGCTGGGCTGCCTGGGAAGGGGCTGTTTGGGCTCCTGTGGCCAATCCCATTCTCCAGCATTCCCCAGCCTGATACCTGCATCCCTCCTGCTCTCAGCTAGGATTAAACACGAACGAGCCAAAGGCTTCCCCGGTCTCATTGCTGGTGGGTGCATGTCCTGCTCCCTGGTAGAGCCCCCAGCCCCAGCTCAGTCCCACTTCTGCAGCAGGAGCCTGCACCGGGGGCTGCTCCCAGTGTCCCTGGCACTGGGATGGGTGGGTGATGCCCTGCTGGTCAGTGGTGGGATATTAAAGGCTGCTCAACTGCCGGCGGGGAGGCGAAGGTGTAAGAGCAAGGCCAGAATCAGGGAGATGGGGTCTCCATGTGCCATGGGGATCGTGCACCACGGTGACTCAGGAAGACCGTGGCACAGTTAACTTATTGTGGGCTGCAAGGACAACAGGGTGCCCGTGCTGCCCAGGCACTTTGCTCTGGCTCCATGAGGCCCATGGGATGAGCTGGATGGAGCTGGTCACCATGTGCCTCAGAGCCGTGTCTCAGCAGAGCCAGGATATGGCCAAGGCTGCCCCGGCCCTGGCCCCCCCCATCCTGGACCCTTTTTTCCCCTTTCGAAGTTCCTATTAAATTTTAATCCCTTTATATAACTGCGCAGGGGGGTGGGCAGAGCTCTGCTCCCCGCATGCAGCAGGAGCAGCTGTGCAATGGCAATGCAGGGTGCTGCAGGGCCCGGAGCGGGCTGGGGGTCCCCTCCCCGGGGGCAGCAGGACTTGGGGGGGGCTCTCTGCATGCCTCGACTCCACCTCTGGTGTCCAGGGAAGAGACCGTTCATTGGGAGCGGACGGTGATGGGTGCCACGGGGCTCCTGAGCAGGTGGGGGTGGCTCTGCAGAGTCGCAGCGCTGGGAGCAGGGCCTGGGTCTGGCTTTACTTTGCTCTCCTGCTGCCCCAGGCCACCCCAGGGAAACACTCGTGTCCATCCAATCCCGCTGGATAACTGATGGTGTGATTGCTGGGGCTGCCCCATCCCTGGCAGTGTTCAAGGCCAGGTTGGACACAGGGGCTTGGAGCAAGCTGCTCCAGTGGAAGGGGTCCCTGCCCGTGGCAGGGGTTGGAGCTGGATGAGCTTTAAGATCCCTCCAATCCAAACCATTCCATGATTCTATGGTTCTCAGATTCTATGATTAAAAACCCACTCCAGGCACTTGCATGGGCTGTGTCCCACCACGCTTGGGGCAGGGGCTCCCGCACACCATGGTGGCAGCTTCATGCCCAGTGTGACATCAGTGCCAGGCACGTGCCATGACTCCCACCACCGCACAGCAACGCATTAGCCAGGTTATTGTGCTGCTGCACTCCTAACCCACGCATTGCCATTATTATTGGTGCTGTTGCTGTTATTATTGTTATTAGCAAATTGCACAGTGTGGTGCGAGGGGCCCCACGGGCGGGTGGCAGCCACTGGGCCCCCTTGTCTGCTGCATCCTTGGGGCTGTCCCAGTTACCAGGGGCTATCCTGGTACCCCCGCACATCCCGGGCAGGCCGAGTACCCACAGGCACGGGTGAGTGGCGGGTTCCAGGGTGCCCCCGCCGCCCCGGGGGACGCTCACGGGTGGGTACCACCTCTCCCGGTAGCAGAACCCACGCCCCAAGCCCCGCCATCGGCATCTCCCGGCCCCGCCGCCGCCCCGTCCTTTCTCCCCCCTCCACGCCGCTCATCGGGGCCGGGGGGCCGGGGTACCGGGAGGCGGCGGCAGAGCCGCACCGAAGCCATCTTGCGCCGCCGCCGCCCGCTCTGACTCCCGGTGAAAATCCACCGCCGTGTCTTGGCTGCGCCGCGCCGGCGGCGGCGGCGGCGGCCCCGCTGCGCTCCGCACCGCTCCGCGCCCATCCGCGCTGCACTGCGGGGTCGCCGCCACTCGCATGCTGCCGCCCGCCCCGCTCCCAACCGAGCCCCGCCGGGAGCAGCCGCGCCGGGAGCAGCCGGGCCGGGCCGTCGGGGAGCCGCCCGGCAGCGGACGGAGGATGTAGGCAGCGGGAGCTGGGTAAGAGCTGCGGTGCCCGGTGCGGCACCGATCCCGGGGGATCCGCGGTGCTCAGAGCGGGGGGATGTGGGCGGTTCGGATCTCCCCATCGGGGCACCGGGACGGGGACCCATCCATCCCCGCAGTGTGGTGCTGGGGGGGGGGCTGTCAAGATGGCTGGGGGCATCTCACCGGCACAGCTCAGGAACTGCCGGTGGGTGCGGGAGGAGCAGTGCCGGCATCCCCCATCTCCTGCTACGGGAGGCTTTGGGGAGGGGGCTGAAGATCTTGGTCCCTCCAGCTTCTTCCCCAGGAGGCGATGCCTGCCATCCCCAAGCATCCCCAAGCATCCCCAAACATCCCTAAGCCATACAACAGCCATCCAGGCGCCCTCCCCCTGTGGAGGGCTTGGGCCAGGGTTGGGCAGGCCCAGGACCCCTCCCCAGCCCGGTGGTCTCTCCCCTGGCCAGCCTGGGAGGCAGGGAGGGTTGGCACTGGGTGCAGGAGCCGTGTCCCGGCTGGGTCTGGGGCTGCCGGCAGGTGCTGGAGCACGGGCAGAGCTGTGATTTTCACCGTGCATCCAGGCTCCATGGTAGAACCCGGCCTGGCAGGCAAGGGTTGCGTTTTGGGGGCCTGGGCCTGGGTGTCTCTCTCTTGTCGCCTCCCTGGACGATTGTGTTTTGTTGGAGGAGCCGATCTTGTCCCTCCACCCTGTGCCAAACCTGCAGAGCAAGTTGGCTCTGGGACCGCTTTGTCTCACTCCATCCCATGACATCCAGCCCTGCACGGCGCCTTCCTCGTGGGGTGCAGGGAGCCATGGGCAAAAGGAGCTGTGGTGCCCGCAGCGGGTCCCTGCCCGCTCCTGGGGGTGGGCATGGAGCCCTGAGCAGGCAGGAGGGGACAGAGCTGGGCTGTTGGGTGCTGGTTACTCCTGTGGGTGTCTGGACTGGGAGCAGGTGGCCTCAGGTGGTGTAAATCAGGGCAGGATCCGGCCAGCAGCACAGGTTCTTCTTTAGGAAATGGATGTAATTTCCCATCTCCCTCGGTTCCTGGTGCTCCCGCTGTCTTCCCACACGCATCCACAGCTCCCAGCCCTTGGGCACTCTGTCTGCTGCGGGATGGAGTGTGGGGATGGCCACTGGGAGACCACAGCCACGCTCGGGAGGCTGGAAGGAGCACGTCAGCCCTTTCAAAGCATTATTCAAGCATCAGCAGGGCTGACAGAGAGACAAATCGCCATCAAAGTGACTGTGGAGCATCTGAGCTGGAGGGACCCGCTTGGCTGTGGGGGTGGTGAGTGTATTGGTGCGGGGCGGCGTGGGCATGAGCCGTGTGTGGGGCTGCTTTGGGTGTTGTTACCGCACCGAGCCTGGGCACCAGGAACATCCCTGCGGTGAGAATGGGGTGACACAACCATGGTGTCCCCATCCAGCCTGGGCGAGTCAGTGCTGAGCCCTCAGTGCCCGAATCTCCCTCATGAGTGCCAGGGCTTGTGCCATGTGGGCAAGAGGAGCAGCCACCAGCACCCCAGCAGCCTTGGGCAAGGCTGGGGGTTATGGGGGGTCCTTCCTTCAATCTCTCCGTCACCAGCTCCGAGGCAGAGCTGTGCCAGGACCTGCAGGACACAGAGCCCATGCAGGAGCCCCCAGGCTGGTGCAGTGCTGGTGTGTGGGTCTCCATGGGTCTGCCCACCCATGAAGGCAGGATCAGGCTCCACACTGGGGTCTTGTACCAAGCAGTGCTGCTGCGGCTGGGGCTGGGGCTCCAGATCCAGGTTTTGCAGACATTCCCGTCTCCCTGACAAGCTGATCCAAAACCCCGGATCCCACCCAGCCAGAAATTTGGATCTGGAGCCAAAGGTGACTCTTGGCCCTTATTGCTGTCACGGGCGAAGGTAAAATGTGGATCTGAGCAGCGCCACGAGGAGCCTGGATCCAGCTCAGGAGCTGAACGCGTGGCTTGTGCTCCTTCTGCCCATCACATCGGGTTTCCTGAAATAGCCTGTTGAAGAGCAGAGCCGGCAGGGACCGAATGAGAGGTGGCCAGGGGGGTGGGAGCCCCACCACGATCCTGGCTGCCTGCTTCAAGACGTTGGCAGCCAGCAATAATAGTAATACACGGTGCCATTGCCGGCAGAGAGCAGCGCTGGAGAGCTAAGAATAGCTGGTGAGACGTGCCAGCAGCCGGGGGACGCGCGGGGAGGGCCGGGGGCTGGACGTGTCCTGGGGACATCCCGGTGATGGGTGGATGGAGGTGGCAGCCGCCTCCCTCGCAGGGGGGGACATCCCTTTGGTGCAGGTGGCACGGGGCACGGCGGGTGGCAGGGGAGGGGGACACGTGCAGAGCCGTGCTTGGTGCTGCTGACCCCGCGTAGTGCCCATCAGCGTGGCCTTGGGGCTCTGCCAGCCCTGAGAACTGGGTGTAAAACTTCAGGTGCTGTGGCTCTCTCAATGGCTTTATGATGCACAGTCCCTCTATGAGCAGCAGCACTGGGGGGCCATCCCAGGAGCCAAGGAAGGGGACAGGCTGTGAGCTCAGCACCCCACACTCACCTCCCCCAAGCTGGGCAGGATCGAGCCCCTTCTGCTCCCCAAGCCAGGCAGGATTGATCTCCTCCTGCTCCCCATGCCCAGCGCCCGGCAGCTCATCCCCAGGGCCAGATGGCACCGGCCCGGCCACCCTGGGCATGCAGTGGAGCTGCAGGGAGGCTGGGTGCTCCCTGCCCGCCATGGCGCTGGCACGTGGCAGTGGAGCAAGCGCCCATCAGATTAAGGGGAATTAATTTGTACTTTCCTTGTTTCTGCGGCACCAGGGGTGCTGAGGATGCTCAGTGTCCCCCTCCCTGTACTCCTGTGTCAGAGCCCCCCGCATCCAGCTCCCTCCCCAAATGCTGGAGCAGGAAGGAGCCATCACATGGTAGAAAGCTCCTCTTGGAGGAGGCTTCTCCTTGTCTTTGTCTGCTGCTGCCGGAGCAGAGAGCTGCTCTGTGGGTCCCTTTGATGCCACTCTGGTGCCCCGCGGTGTAAGTGGCTCAGTGCCGGGGGCCTCAAGCGTTGTTTGGAGCCTGGAACTTGGAAGAGCATCACCAGCACCCACAGACCATGCTGGGAGGGAGCCAAAGCCACAACCCAGTGCTGGTGGGTGCAGGGGCTGCCGTGCAGTGGTGCTGTGCTGGTGGTGCTGGCTGATCCTGGCAGGCACCAAGTGCTGATGCTGCTTTCCTAGGGCTCATTCTGTGTTGCTCCCGGGGAGCTGGTGGGAGTTGGGCACCATGCCCCGTCCTGATGCAGTTCTACTGCAGCCAAGTGCTGGGTTTGGCTCCTTCCCCGGCACCAGGACCTGGTCGGCAGCGAGTTGTGGCTCTGAGCGAAGCCAGGGGATGCAAACACTTCCCAGTGCTGCCAAGCCCCAATTAATAGCCTGTGAATCATGATGCCATTGGAAGAGCAGATGTTTGCGGTGTGGTTGCCAGTGCTCCGTGTTTCACCAAGGGTTTGTTTGGCCTTAAACAGGCAGCTTCGGGCCCCAGTCAGTGGCAGGAGCCTCGCTCCCTGCCTGGCCTCTCCTCGGCAGGGCAAGGAGCTGTTTGGGCTGGGAATTAGCTGGAGTTTTTGGTGGGCAGAGCGGAGCGGGAGAACAGCCTGTCTGTGGGTGTGTGGGGGTGCAAGAGGACTGTGAGAGATGGAGGTACCAAATCCCGGTGTGATGCCCAGTGGGGGACCTGCTGGTGTCCCATCTCCAGCACTGAGGGGCAAGGAGGGGCTGTGGCGGAACCAGGGGTCCCTGGTTTGGGGGTGATGAACTGGTTGTTAATGGGGAAACGCTGCATGTATTGGATGGAGATGTCCCTGCCGTGGTGGTGCCAGCGATGGGTTCAGTGTTTCATGTCATGACATTCATGTGCTCAGGGCTCTTCTGGACCCTCTCTGGGTGGAGGGGAGCTAAGGACAGCCCCACGCGGGGGGTGCCAGTGGGTTTGTGGGTGTCGGGGAGCTGCACATAGAAAACAGTGTGGGGGCACTGTGGGGTGGGAACGATGGGGCTGTGGGGCGCGGTGCACATGGGTCCAGCGGTGAGGAGCAGCCGTGTGTCCGCGATCCATCCCTCATCCCTCATCCCTCATCCACCCCTCCCTCCCTCCCTCCATCCGGTGGGCGGTGCGTGGGCAGCCCCTTCCCGGGGGCGCGTGGCTGCGCACGGGGGTGTGTCCGCGGCGCGTGGGGACGCGGGATCCGCCACCGCCGCCTCGCCACAAGCGGACGGTGCCGGCGCGGGCCCGGGAGCGCGGCCGTGACCCCCGGGGGTGGCTCGTGGTGGCCGCTCGCTGCGCGGCCCGGCCGCGGCATGGGCAGCCCGCAGGGATGCTGTAGGGAGAGAGCGCATCCGGCCGCGGCCGCCGCACTGCTCCGGTGCTCCCAGGCGGACCCGATGGCTTAGCAGCCGCGGCGCAGGGTGAGTGCGGTGATGCGGGCAGGAAAAGGGGGTGCCGGGTGGGATGGGAGCGGGTCTGGCTCCGTGCAGGGGGGTCCCTGCCCCGCAGAGCCCCTCTCGTGGGAGAACCCTACTTTATGCCCAGCAGTGCCGGTGCCGCCGAGTCCCCCCCAGCAGAGCGGGAGCCCCCCGGCAGCCTTTGGAGCTGCTCCTAACCCTTTCCTGCCCGAATCCTCCTCCTTGGCAGCCACCTCCTCGTCTCGGTGTGCAGCGTATGGCTCCCGGCCAGCCCTCGCCCAAACAAGCCTCGGCACAGTCTTGAAGCACACGGAGCCGGGACGAGGAGCTCCCAGCCTCCCTCTCCTTCCTTTCCCTGCAGGGCTGCACTGGGCTAGGGGCTGTGCATGCTGGGGGCCAGGGGCTGTGCAATGGGAGCAGGGCGCTCGGTGTGCTGGGGCTGTGAACGCTGGGGCTCCCATGGTTGGAGCCCGTGGGGAGCCCTGGCTCTGCCTCCCAGGCGGCCCCGCTGCTGCGGAGCGGCACAGCCGGTGCCGACATCTGTGCTTCGAGCCCTGCCTGTGTTCAGTTCACTCCTTGGCACGACTGCAGTGACAGTTGGGTCCCTCTGTACCTCCCCATGGATTTCCCCCACCACCTTGCTCTCCATGAGACCAACTGGTAATGTGTGGTGTGTTTCCTTGCAGGGGAAACTGAGGCAGAAGGGAGAGAAGTAGCAGAGCCCTCTCCCACTTCCCACCCTCCTCAGGCTCGATCCCACGCCTCACCCTCGGTTGTTTTTTCCTGCCAAGTGTTGCCAAGAGCCCGGGGGAAGCAAAGGCGTCCCGGGACACAGCTCCCGGCCACGTCTGCCTGAGGCCTGGAGCCGCCCGGCTCCTCCCGTCCCTGCTTGGCACGTCCCTGGCCTGGGGCTGCTGATGGGGCTGTGGGGCAGCTGAGTGTGGTTCATGCTGGTGGTGGTGGCCATGGTGGCAATGGTGAGCACAGTGGCCATGGTGGCAGTGGTGCTGATCCCCCCGTGATTACCCCACCTGTGATCACTCCACCATCCACTGTGTGTCCCGACCCGCACTGCTGGTGCACACGCTGAGGCTCGGGATCCCTCATCCCTCGGGATGACCCAGCCTGCCCCTGTCCCTTGATGTGCAATAGCTCCAGACAGGGCTGGGCAAGCGCTCCAGAGCCGTGCCCGCCACCGGGCGCTGGTAATTGCCCTGCTGCACAGGTCGGACAAGGACGGGGCAGGGCACCCGGGGACACCTCCCAAGCCTGAAGGGTTGGGTGCTGCTGGCTCTGCGCGGTGGGCTTGGGGCAGCGGGCCCGGAGCAGTGCTGATGGGGACGCTGCGCCCACCCCAGAGCCGGGCGCTGGTGTCAGAGCGGGATGTCAAGCCATGCAGATGAGGCTGCGGGAGCGGCTGATTGAAGGGCCCTGCCCCGCCTCAGAGTTGCAATCAAATATGCAAATGGCTCCTGAGGAGGCTACTGAGGGCTATTAATAGCGGGGGGTGAGGCTGGGAGGAAGCTGGTGCTCCTTGGAAGGATGAGGTGCTGGCTCTGCTTGTCCCAGGCACCCACCTCCCCAATGGAGGATGATCTCTGTGGACAGCCCATGGACACCAGGTATGGCTTTGGCCACCGTGACCCTTAGCAGGCCAGGTGTTGCCGGTGTGTCTCCTATCCAGTGCCAATGGTGCTTGTGTCTGTGCAGAACAGCCAGGAAAACCCATGGACATCCTATTGCTGAACCTGCAGGGCTGAGGTTTCCCCCATGGGAGTCAGACCTTAAATAAGGAGGAATTGGGTCCCTGGGGTGCTGCTGGGGAGTTACTGTGGCTTGGTCTGGTGCAGGGAGCTTAGCATCACTGTTTGGATGAAGGGAGGCAGGAGGGGACTGGTGAGAGGGCCTCCTGCCCCTCATCCTTCACTTTGTGCCTTCATCTCCCCTTCTCTCTTCTGGTTTCCTCCTGTTGCCATCAAGGCATAGGATGTCCCTCTCCTGCCAGCTCCAGTGGGAGCATGAGGTGGACTCCCACTGTGGTGCTGGGGGGAACCATGCTGTCCCCAGGTGGGGGTCTTGGTGTATTTGGGCCCCCCCTGCAGCCCACTCTGCCCTGTCTGATGGGTTTTGGGAGCTGGGAGCCACCTGACTTTAGAAAATGGTGTAAGTAAAGCTGGAGACAACAGTAACTAATTATTTAAAATCTGAACCTGGTATAATTAGCCCAATTAACAGTCTCAGGTGACATCTTCTTCCATCTGATAATGGCCTGAGGAAGAAGGGAATTAATTAACCCATCACTCTGACGTTTGTAGGTTACTGCTTGCTCCTTGCTCCCATCCGGGTGGGAGTAGGGGTGGTTTGGGGGTGCCCATCCCTCTCGGTGCAGGGGGCCTGTGCTTTGGGGTCTCATTGAAGGGAGGAGGGCTCTGGGTGAGCCCAGGCACCTGCCAGGGGTGATGGGGTGAGGGGAGACGCTGTGGTCCGAGGCTGGGGTGATGGATGTGGCTCATGTCCCCCGGGAGCGCCACCAGCGCAGGTTCCTTGGTGGAAGATGCTGTAGGCCTTTAAGGTTGCTGTGGAAACGGTGGTGCTCGGTACCAGGAGGAGCCTCCTGCTTCCCAGGCAGGGCCCCCCCATCACTGCAGGAGGGGGACCCCCCCTTCCCTCTCCTGGCACCGCACAGACCCCTCTGTCTGGGGAGGGACGTGGCGTCACAGCAGTGCCCGTGCAGGCGGGTGGCATTGGGTGTGCAGCTCCCCATGGGCTGGGGCCCCCTCCAGCATGGACCCCCCAACGCCAGCTTGTCCTTGGCATGGCCGGTGGTGCCAGGCAGTGCTGCACATGTTGCGTGCACACGCGTGCATCCCTCCGCGGCACAGGGTGCGGAGCGTGCCGAGGCTGAGCCCACGAGCAGCTTGGTGAGGCCCCGGTGCTGCTCTCAGGTCTTGGAGTTTTAATGAGGTAAATGGTATAAAAAGCTCCATTTGCCCTAAATGCCCATCCCTGCGTGAAGCTGCTGCCGGCACAGCCCGGGTCCACCCCGGGAGCTGGGCTGGGGGCTATGGTGCTGAGCACACGCTCCCGGGCTTGGGCACGTGGCAGCGGCAGGAGGAGGAGGGGGATGAAGGCGTTTTAGCACATTTGCAATCATTTCCCTCCTCCCCCCTCCAAGTTTACAGCTTACCTCAGCGGCTTATCAGCCTCCAATCTCATTAAATCAGGCAAATTGTAGCATCTGATATTTTATGGAGATGAAGGTGTGCGCCCAGACTCTATAATTATCAGCAAGGATGTATTTACAATACCTTGTTGCTAGTAAACAAAAAATAACTTCAGATCAAAGCGCTTTTACAGGGAAATAAATCTGCTGGTAGAGCCCTGCTGCGGCACAGAGATGGCGGTGCCTGGGTGGGCATCACATGGGGGTGACACATAGGGATGTCCCTGCTCCCACGTGGGACCATGTGCTGGGGCCGTCCCCACGCTGGTGCCCTGTGCCTGGGTCCCCCTTGCTGACATCCTCGTTGGAACCCACCCCTCCAGCCAGGGATTTCCACCCTGGAGACCTCCCCAGCGCCTCTGCTGACACAGGACCGAGATTTATTGGCACAGGAGTGCGAGCGGCGGCGGGAGCGCTTTGCCCCTCGGTCTGTCCCCGCGCCGGGAGCGCTGCGAATTACCGATGTGGTGACGCTGGTTTACTGCTGCCTGAAGTGGATTTATCTGTGCGGCGGGGCGCGGGCTCGCTGCCGGTATAAATCACTGCAGCGCGGTCAGCGTGAACCGGAGCACGGTGCCTGCATCCCCTCGGGCTGGGGTGTTCCAGCCTTCCCAGGGGTTTTCAGGGTGGGCTCCCTGCGGAGTCACACACTGCGCTGCTCAGCAGCAGGCACAGTCCCTTCTCTGTCTCAGTCTCCTGCCCACAGAAACAGGGATAAAATGGTGATAATGCTGCAGACGTCCTCTGGAAAGGGCTCTGAGGCAGATGAAAAGCCCTACTTAAGAGTGAGGCCATTATTATTAATAACTCAGAGCAAGGCTGTAAATTCAGCCGACACAGCTATTATGGGAAATGAACCTGCTCCTGTGCTGGATCTAAGCCTGCCCAGCGTGGGATGGGGACAGCGATGGGGACACGAGAGCAGAGCTGGCTGGGTTGTGTCTGCAGCTATTGGGGCAGCATGGCTGGAAGGGGCAACACCTCTTGACAGGCATTTGGTTCTCTGGGATGGTTTCTCTGCTTTTTAGGAAGGCCAGAGGTGTGAGGGAAGGGACTCGGAGCACGGCTGTCCCCCCAGCAGGAAACAAGGTGGCTGAGCTTTGCTAGAAGGCTGAGGCCTGGCCACAACTCAGCACAGGGGTGACACTGGCTCTCAGGATGGAGCCTGGATGATGGAGCTCCATCAGCTCCACTGGCTGGAGCTGATGATGGGGAGATGGACCATGATGCTGTATGATGGGCAGGACCTGCTGTGACCGGCCTGGCACAGGCTGACTGTGCCCATTTAGGGAGCATCCATGGGAATATCGCATCCATGGGAATTTTGCACCTTGGCAAATGTTATATGAAAACAAGAGTAACCCAGTGCCAGCCCTCACCTGGCACCTGCAGCCAGGTCAGCAAAAGGCAAAGAGCTGCTGCAGCCCCTGCTCCACAGGGATAACTCCAGCTCTGGCACTGCCACCCCACTGCGATAGGCAGCCCTGGGGCCAGTGGGATGTGGGTAGCCGGGATGGCAGCGCTGGGTGTGGGGCTGGGCAGGGGGTGCTGTGGGGTGCAGGGCTGTGGCCATGGGCTCATGGTGCTGCCTGCACCTGGCTCGGGAGCTTCTGCGGGGGAACGAGCTCTGATATAAATATCTTTGTGCTCAGCACACGACCTACTTTCCAGACAATGCCATTAGCCTCCCGACTCCCTCATTCATCTTCCACTGTCCTCCCCCAGCCCGCCCCGTGGCAGCACCCGCGCTGCTGCTGCGCTCCCGGTCATGGTGTGGTGAAGCAGGATGGGTGCCTTCCTTGGCGGCACCTTAGGAACCCCCATGGTGGGGCAGGGGTCCTGTCCCTGTGGCTGATGGGGGACTTTTGCTGCCCAGCCCCTGTGCTGGCCTTGCAGGGGGTGGCTGGGTCCCCTTTGGGGTTTCTCCACCCCATCCTGGAGCGTGCTCAGCTCCACCATCCCTTCCTGCTGCCTCCAGGCTCATTCCCTGGAACAGTCCATGGCAAACAGCTTCATCCGGGGATAGCCTTGTTGGGGACATCCTTGCCAGGGCAGGGAGGGAGCACAGCAGAGCAGCAGCAGCCAAGTGTTGGCTCTGGGTTGGCCCATGGGCAGCGTGTGGGGACCAGGTCCCCCCTGAGTCCCCCAGAGCATCCCTGCCACTGAAGCCACACACGTGGTTCATCCCAGGGCGATCCCGAGAGAGCTCCCACATGGTGGCAGAAGCTGTGCTGCTCCGTTGGTGGGATTAGGAGCAGGTTGGGCAGAGGGTGCCTGGTCCTGGTGTCAGCCCTGGGATCATTGTACCCCTTAGGGCTGGAAATGCCTCCCTGGAGGCAGGGCAGCCCTGAGCCTGCTGCACAGCTCCCTGTGCCCCTGGGGCTGAGCCCCCGCTCCTCCCCTGCAGCTGGCATTAAATATTCGATGTGTAGTGCTGGTAAATCCTGCAAATCTCTTCTCTCTCTGAGCTCTTGTCGCAGGAATATCGGTGCTGTAATCCCTGCAGGGCCCATCCCGCAGCCCTGCACGGCTCCCCAGACCCTGAAGTGTTCACACACTGTGTAGGTGAGGCCCTCCGTGCCATGGGTTAGTGGTGGCCTTGGTGGTGCTGGGGTAAGGGTTGCACTTGGTGATGTTAAAGGTCTTTCAATCCAATTGATTCTGTGATTCCATGACTGTGCTTCCTTTTCCCCACGTCTTCCCCATGAGATGCTTTAGAGGCTGGTGATAGAGCAGGACCCAGTGCCTATCGCAGAGAACCCCGTCACCCCCTGGCCTGTGCTGCCTGCTGTGAGGGCAGGCACCGTCCCCATGCTTTATGTGATGGGGATGCCAGTGCCCAGCGTGGTCCCACCGGAGTGTTCCCCATTGCTGCTGTGCCCCTGCTCACCCCGTACCCCCCTCACTCTGCCCTGTGTGTGGGCTGTGCTAAGAGCATTGTGCAGAATTATGTATTTAAATATTTAGGTTTTCATCAGCTTTGCAAATTAAGCCTATCCATTAAAGCAGCAGTTTGGGTCCTCCGCTAGTGAGTGGGGATTGTGCTGTGCCCCGGGCTCCGTGTACCCATCCCAGTCCTGGCCCTGAGGGGCTCCACGGGTGGGATGCAGCCTGGGAATGGGGCACAATATCCCAGAGCACCACTACCGGCACAGGGACCAATGGCTCTGCCTCCTCGCCATTCCCAAGTCCTGCTTGCTGGAAATCCTGGCCCCTGCGGCCCCGCTGCAAGAAGAACCGTGGGAAGCGATGGTGTTGCAAAGGGAACTGACTGGGGTGGGTGTTACTTGAGCAGGAATGGGCAGAGATCATCGCTGCTGCTGTGCTTGGTGCTAACACCGTGCTGCCCTGAGCTCCCAAAGCAGCTTTGGAGTGATCCCTGGCTTAAGTCATTACACCGTGTGTCCGGGGATGTAAGTGGCTTTTTAAGCCCAGGCAGCATGGCCCATCCTGCCGATGGAGCAGGGAGGAAGAAATGGCACAGCCTGGGGCATGCATGGGGGGGCTGCCATGGGCCCCAGATGCCTGGAAAGGGCCCTCTGATGGGGCAGGTCTAATTCCTGAGGATGCCAGGAGCCCACTGCCCGCCTGGGGCTTCACTAGGACTGGAGCAGGTGTCCAGTGGAAATGCAGGCAGAAGCCCAGGGCTAGCGTGGTGCAGGGGGATGCCTCTGCTCATCCCTTCCCTTTGCTGCAGGTGAATATTGGGCACATTGGTTTTGTGTCAACTCTCTGTCCATGGGGCTCCCTGGGGTCACCTGCATGTCCCCCCCTCCCCAAGCAATGGAGAGGCACTGGGGGAGCATGCTGGCTGCTGCTGGCCCTTGGCAGCATGGGCAGATGTCGAGTGCATCCATGGGAGGAAAGCTGTCCATGGGCATAACCGGTGATGGGTGCTCCTCCGTGCAGTGCAGTGCCCATGAACCCTGCACCAGCTGCAGTGGGATGGGGTCCCCAGGGCCTTGCTTGGACTGAGGGTCCCTCCAGGGTGGTCTCTCAACCCAGTTGGCTTCTGCTGCTCTGGCTGTGGGGTCTCACCTCTGGCAGTCGGTCCCATGTGTCGTGTCTCAGCTCCCATGGGCAGGATGAGCATCGCTGCAGGGCTGAGGGGGCCGGAGGTGCAGCTCACCCTGACACCCCTGCCTCTGCTTGCTCCCGCCCATGGATGCTGGCATGGCCCCTTCCCTGTGCCACCTCTTTTCTTCTAAGTCAGCGTCACCGTGGGCTCTGACTGCTGGCCCCGTCCTCTCGTACAGGGCTTTTGAAGAAGTGGCTCTTCCACCAAGATCCAGGTTTGGGCTTTGTAGGGATGCAGCACCAGGCTCCCTTCTGCACTGGTTCTGTCCTGGCAGCTCTGGATGCTTTGGCTGTCTAGGACACCTCAGAGCATGGCTCCTGCCCTGGGGACATTGACGCTGGGTACCAGGGTGTCTGGGCTGGGCTGTGCATGTTGGTTGGATGAAGGGGTCCTGCTCCCTGCAGCAGCAGCAGCTGGAGGCACATGCGCTGTGCCAGGGAGTCCCGGTGCTGGCGGCCGTGCGGGATCCCTGGCAGCTGGGGCGCATCGTGGCCGTATTTCCTCGCTCTGCTCCAGGAGTAATTGCTCAGATGGGGATTTGGGGCAACTCCCATCCCTCTCCCGGCATAATAATGAGTGAAGAAGACTCAAAGACAAATGGCTCATTAAGAAGCAGTGCTGCATTGCAGGATTTTTCATCCCACCAACCGCTGCATCAGCAGAGGCAGCACCTCTCACGCTCGCTCTCCCCAACCCTGGAGAAGGATCTGCCAGGCAGCCAGTGCCAAAATTAATCTTGTACTTAATAACCTAACAACCTCCCCTCCCGCCCGACAGCCTGTCCTCAGCATCCCGGTGCGTGGAGGCAGTGCTGGCTAGAGCCTGGGGGCGCTGGGTTTGGTACCTGGGAAGTGCCCAGTGAGGAGCGATGTGCAGGGAAAGGGCTGAGCATCGGGGTGCCAGGGTCCCCTCAGCCTGGCTCCAGCAGCCGCTGTCGGCAGCCTCTGTAAACACTTCTCGCCCCACTCAGCTTTACAATTCCTCAGCGGGTATTTGCCCTTCATGACATCCCAGCGTCTTGCGTTATCCCTTACTGCCAGCGGCACCCGGTCAGTTCCTGCCCCTCACAACCCTCCCACCTGCAGCCCCCTCGGTTTTCTTCTATTAGCAGGAATTGGGTTTGATTTCGAGATTGCACCAAGCACATTTGCTGCGATCTTTGCACACTGCTCACTCCCCTTCCCCTGGCCAGCCCTTACCCCATGTTCCTGGGGTAACAAACCTTTCCCTAAGGACACTCTTCCTGCCTGACATCACTAATGAACCATCAGCAAGCTGCTTGCAGCTAATTCAACTTTTAAGAAAATAATGACTCGGCACAGAATTATGTGCTAAATTAGGCGATTTCTCACTAAGCCCCTCTCATTTTATATTTTTTTTTCCGGGCTGAGTAAATTTTACTAATACAGCCTAATAAAATAACAGAGCAATTAGAGATAAAATAAAATGTTTGCTTTCCACAACCCTTCTCGCTTACAGCGAGCTGGGGGAAAGTCAATAGATTACAAGCGCGGTGGAAACGACCTGGCGATATTCCCTATGTGTTTTCTTCCCGTGACCGTAGTTCAGATTCACTCAGCTCCTAAGTGGGAAAACCACTTCAGGGCTCTTTCCTTTCCTCCAGGCTCCAGCTCGTGTGCGGTGCCGGGCGCTCTCGCTGCGCGTTTGTTCTCTCCTGCTTTCATCCCTGGCCACAAAGCTCCGCAGCAGGACCCGCGCTGGCAAAACCTTGTGCTAATTTGCAAAGCAGAATGGGCCGAGCTTGCGCCTCTGCCGGGCCAGCGGCTGCGATAAGATCCCTTTGCTCCCGCCGGAGAGCCGGGGTGGCAGGAGGAGGCTTTGTGGAGCATATGGCTGGATCTGGAGCAAATCAAAGTCGATGGCGAGGCGGCTGCTGGGCCAGCTCTGGTGCCCGCTGGCAGGGAATTGCATAAGAGGATGGGGCTGGGGATGGTTTTGGGCTAAGCTGGGCAAAACACGTGGCTGTGGCCGTGCTGAGCCGTCCCCATCGCTGCTGGTGCAGGCAGCGCTGGTGCGGGCTGGCCTCCGGGGAGCAGGGAAGGCTGGGCTGTGTTAAAATGCAGAGGGAGTGGGGTCAGGCTGGTTCTGGGGAGGAGCATCCTTGTTCTTCCTGCCTGGGCTTCATCCCCCTTGTGTTGCTCCCCTAGAGCCTGCTGCCCCCAGGAGATCCAGTGTGGAAGAGCCATCGGTGGCCGGGGCCATGAGGACAGCATCCCCCTGAGCGCAGGGCGGTAAGTGCCACTGATGGGCTTCACTGGGACCCCGGCACATGCTGCCCGTGGAGTGGGGGGTCAGGACCCCCAGGTACAGGTCCATCAGCCCCAGCTCTTGGGGTTTGACCTGGAGATGTTGGAAAACCCAGCCTTGCCCTGTGCAGGGCGGTTTGCTGGACCCAGATGTTGTGGTGGGGGTTTGCTGTCCCATCACCTCCCCACTGCTAGTCCTGAAGCTAGAGGAAGGCTGGGGGGCCTGGGGTGCCACAGGGTCCCAGGAGAGATCAGGCTCCTGCTGGGGCTGCCCCATGTCCCTGAGCCCAGTACGTTGCTGCCTCTAAGGCAGAGATCTCACTGGGCGGCTGCTGGAAAGCAGAACCGCCTCTGCCAAGTGCTCCTATGGGAAATCAAGCAGGAGGCTGGATTTCAGCGTGGCTGGAGGCTGTGGGCCCTTCTCCTCCCCGTACTGACCCTCGTGGTGGGGAGAGATGTGGCAGAAGCAGATGTCAGAGGGGAGGTGGTGGTGGGGAATCGCCAGTGGGAGTTTCTCCAGGCTTTGGATGCAATAAAGGCAAGGAGTGAGTTATTTGTAATGGTAATTATGCTCTTCCAGTTTATCCTAGCACATAATCATGTGGGTGGTAGGTTCCCACTGGTGGTAATTACCCTGGTGTTAAATGGCACAACATTCAGCCAGGCTGGGTTTGCCCCTCTCTTTTTGAGTCTGTGTTTTGGTGGCACAAATCCCTTTCTTCCCACGAGATGTGCAGTGTGAGTGGCCTTCAGCAGGACACAGATCTGGCTGGATCCCCCTGTCCCATGTGGCAGCCTCCTGCCTGCACTGCCCATGCTGGACAGGACTGAGGAGCAGGCTTGGTAGCTTTCCCTCCCTCTTCAAGTGGCTACCTCCCCCAGGACACGGGTCTGGGGACCCTTGGCCATGCTGTTCTGCTGAGACCCACAGCATCGCTCCCAACCCCTTCCCCATCCCCAGGGTACCCACAGGGGCACCAGGTGGTCCCTGGCCAGGGCTCAGGCGCTTGCGTGGCTTTGGTGAGCTGGTTCTGGCTGGGATGCACCATCCTTCACCTTGGCTCATCCCCATCCTCTGCCATCTCCTGCTCTGCCGGTGGCTGCGGGATTGCTGTGGCAGGGCCCAGCTTTGTTTAACTCCTGCTCTTGCTGTGCACAAAGCCCCGCTGGGCTCGTGCTGATGGGCTGCTCCACTATTTTGACTTCTTCTCCCTGCTGCAGCAGCAATATTTGGATCACCTGAGAGCTTCCCTCCCCGAGCAGATGATAGCTCAGCCCGCGGGGGGGGAGGCAGAGCCGGGAGCCTGTGTGTCTGTCTGTCCATCCTACTGCCGATCGCAGGCTCGGTCCCTGGCAGCAGCTCTCCCAGGAGGCTGCAGCATACTTTGGTTAAGATGCAGCAATTAGGGAGCCTCATTAGAGCTGGAGCACGACTGGGAGGGCAGGGGGAGAGGCACAGGACTGAGCATCCAGCCTTGCAGCCTGGAAGGAAGGAAGGAGGTGGTGGAGGCTTATTAGGGCAGATGTGTGCCCTGGGCGCTGCTGCATCCTGTCTGCTGCTTGCCACCAACACACACGTCACTACCCACCCTGTGACCATCAGGGGCCTCCAGCCCCTTTCCCCTCCTGGGTTTCCCAGTGTCCCTCTGATCCCCACGTGTCAGACAGACCCCATGTGCATGGGGACCATCCCACGGTCACCTTTCCCATCCCACAGTCACCTTTTCCTGCAGTCAGTCTTGGATACAGGCAGCCCACAGCACCCTGCCTGCATATGATAACGAGAGCATTAATGATGCCTGTTAATTAGCTGAGCTACACTGGGGAATAAGTAATTTCCTCATTTACAGTCATACCAAAGGCACAGCCTTTGAGGACCATAAAGAAAACAAACCTCTGTGGGTGCACACAGCTCCAGTGTCCCCAAGGCCAGCCTGGCTCAACACCATCCATCCCCCTGCTTCTGTGAGCCATCTCCGCTCCCTGGATCTCCATCCGTGGGGGCTGGAAGGACTGTGGGAGCTGGTGGGGCAGATACTTGTGGGTCTCCATCCGCGGCTGGGCACGGGGCAGGGAAGATGGGCTGGATGGAGGCATCAGAGCGCGGCTCCCCTGCGCCCCGCGGCAGCTCATTAACGGCTCCGTGAATCGCAACGGCTGAAAATCCCAGCCAGAGCCATTTCCTCATGGAGAAACACTTCATAATATTTGGTGTCGGAGAAGAAAACAAGTTTCTGATGATGGCAGCGTGTCCTCCCTCGCCGTCTGCAGGCCCATGCTGCCTGTGCTGCTGCTGGCGGCGCCTTCTCCTTCCCGCTGCCGGCACTGTGCCCCCCTTGCCCCATGGAGAACCAGGTTTCTGGCATTCCAGGGGCTCAACCAGGGCCAGATCCTGCCCTGAGAGCTTCCCAACCCTCTCAGTCCATTCCCATGGGGGAGCCCCAGTGTTTTCCTGGCGGTGGGGTGCAGGTGGGAGTGTGACGCTGTGTCTGTCCCTATCCCCGCAGATGAGCCCGCAGGGACAGCCCTGCAGGATGCCGAAGCTATGGGGCGGGTGCTGAAACCATGAAGGGCTACCATGGGGAGCGTAGCCAGGTACAGCCCTCCTCCGGCCACCGTTGCCGCTGCATCCCAGAGGACTGCCAGCATCCCGCTGACTACATCCAGCACGGCCCCGAGGGCCGGCCGCCGTACCCCCTCAGCCCCAGCGAGCCGTGTTCCTTGGAGCATCCCTACTGCCCGGCGCGGAGCCCCGGCGCGGCCAGCGAGTGCCCGGGTGGGCCCTTGAGCGAGCTGCCCTCGGCCAGCGCCAGCAGCACCTTCCCGAGGATGCACCACGCGCAGCAGCCGTACGACTCCTGCGACGAATGCATGGCGACAGCAGCCCACCCCACCAGCAAGATCAACCGCCTGCCCCCCACGCTGCTGGACCAGTTCGAGAAGCAGCTCCCGCTGCACCACGACGGCTTCCACACACTGCAGTACCCACGGGCCGGCGGCGCCGAGCCCCGCAGCGAGAGCCCCAGCCGCATCCGCCACCTCGTCCACTCCGTCCAGAAGCTCTTCGCCAAGTCCCACTCCCTGGAGGCGCCGGCCAAGCGGGAATACAACGGTGCCAAGATGGACGGCCGCGGGGACGGCTACCACCACCATCACCACCACCACCACCATCATCACCACCACCAGTCCCGCCACGGCAAGCGCAGCAAGAGCAAGGACCGCAAGGTGGACTCCCGGCACCGGTCCAAGATGATGGGCTGGTGGAGCTCCGATGACAACCTGGACAGCGACAGCAGCTACATGGTGTCCGGGCGGCACGCTGCCGACCAGGGCACCCAGTACTGCATGGACGCTCCCGAAAGTGCCTTCAGAGACTTGACCTTGAAGAGTCTAAAAGGCGGCGGGGAAGGAAAATGCCTGGCTTGTGCCGGCATGTCCATGTCTCTGGACGGCCAGACAGTCAAGAGGAGCGCCTGGCACACCATGACCGTCAGCCAGGCACGGGAAGCCTACCCCAGCGCCGGCAGCACCGAGAAGACCTTGATGCTTCAGGAATCAAAGGCCAAAGACCGAGCGTACCAGTACCTGCAGGTGAGGGGCTGGGCAGGGGCTGCCACCCCAGGGACTGTGGCTGGTGATGCCGTGGGGTGAGCCAGGGCTGAGACCTTCCACCCCAGCACCCCAGGGCTCTGTGGGGATGCTCCAGCTCTGCTCCATGTCCTGCGTTGGTCCTTGCTGTCCCTCATCTGCCTCCTACCCTGTACCCGATGGATTTGGGGCTCTGCTGGCTTGGTGGCCTCTCGTCTGCTTCCTCCTTGTGGCTTTTATCCAGCTTGTGCCTGGCTGGGTGCCACCCCCTGCCTTGTCACCGGGTCCCTTCTAGGTCACCCCCCTTCCAATTAAAATCTAATTAACTTTTCTCTTCCTTTCCCGGGGGAAGGAGACAGGGATTGGCAACGCCGCGCTGGGCAGGGGAGGGGGGTGGCTGGGGCCCCTCTCTGCCAGTAGCGGGGGCATCTGGGCAGGGGGCTGGCCCCACTGCCCTCCCCATGGGGCTTGGGGGGCACCGTCCCTCTGCCACAGCCCGGTAAGGACCCCGTGGTGCCGGCAGGACCAGCAGCTGGTGGCTGTGCTGGCATGGGTGGGATTTGGCCCAGCCGTGCCTGCCGGGGGGGCTGCGAGGTGGGAGATGTTGCATTGTCCCGTGTTTTAGGAATGGGACTGGGCACAGGGAGCTGTAGCTGCTGGGAGGGCTCAGCTCTCTGGATTTAGGGGCTTTCTCAGAGCCCCCAGGGTCTGTCCCTGCAGCTGTGGGGTGCTGTGGGGAGGGCAGGGGAGTTGTGGAGTGCAGGCACCAGCCTTGTGTTTGGGCCATGCATGCACACCGGGGCTCGGGATGGCACAGGCCATGTGGCAGGCATGGCGCTTGGCATCATGGCCACGGGACCGCAGCCACTGCATCTTCCCACGCTTGCCTCCCGCTCCAGGTGCCCCAGGACGAGTGGAGCGGGTACCCGGCGGTGGGCAAGGACGGGGAGATTCCCTGCCGGCGGATGCGCAGCGGCAGCTACATCAAGGCCATGGGCGACGAGGACAGCGCCGACTCAGACATCAGCTCCAAAGTATTGCCCAGGGCGGCCACGCGGCGAGACAGCTACCGCCGCTCCTCCAGCGCCGACCAGGCCAGGACCAAGTAAGGGCTCTCACCACCCAGACCCATCTCAGCACTGCAGGCAGCAGCGGGGCCATGGGCTGGAGCTCCCTGGGAGGATGAGCAGCATCATCCTTGCTTACAGCCCAGTGCAGCGGTGCTGAGCCCTGCCCCTGAGCTGTAGCTGTCCTTAGTGGGTGCTAGGATGAACGTGGCTGTGCTGGGCTTTGGGGTGGGACCTGCTGCTGCAGCCACAGCAGAGGCTGGAGAAAAGAGGCACGTTCAAGAGGAGATGACTGAAACACGCGCAGTCCTGGAGGCACATTCAAAAGGAGAAGACTGGGACATGCCCCAGTCCTGGAGGGTGGCTCCTTGTCCCCGTTCCCACTGCCTGGAGCAGGCACATACCTCTCCATCAGTCTTGCACTTCTGGGGGGTGGCTCCATACCCCCAGGACAGTGTTTTGGGGCAGTGAGGAGTGGGGACAGTGGTAATGGCCATAATGAGCATCACTACGGCTGCGTTTCCAAATGCTCTGCTTGAATATGTTGCTTTTGGTGCGATCCCTTCTATTCCCACTGTCTCTCATTAGGTTTGCAAGTAGGCACTATTCTGATTCATATATCTGTAACTGTCCCAGCTGCTGCACACCACCGCGAATGCTCCCGCGGGGACAGAGCTACGGGCGCTCCTTCACCACCGGCCAGGTACGGTCCCAGTGCTGCGGGGCAGTGCTGGGGCAGGGAGGCGTAGATGTCCCCCATAGCATCTCCTGCCCTGCTCGGCCCCATCTCGATACCCCCAGCCTCACCCGCTGCTCTCCCCAGATCAACGATGAGCTCAACCACCAGTTCGAAGCCGTCTGCGAGTCGGTGTTTGGTGAGGTGGAGTCTCAGGCCGTGGAGGCGCTGGATCTGCCCGGCTGCTTCCGCATGCGGAGCCACAGCTACCTGCGGGCCATCCAGGCCGGCTGCTCCCAGGATGACGACTGCCTCTCGCTCTTCTCCATGTCGGCCCCAGCCGGGCCGTCCATCACCAGCAGCATCCTGAAGCCCAGCACTTGTGAGTCCTGGGAGGTGGTGAGGGCTTGGCCATGTGAGGGACCCCCACATCTCCCTGCCTTCATCTGGGAACATGCCAGGGGCTGCTGATGTCCCCACTCCTGCCCCAGCCCCATACAGCCCTGGCAGAGTGCGAGCATCCTGCTTGCAGCTCAGCCCTGGCGTGGGGTGCGAGCATCCTGCTTGTGGCTCAGTCCTGGTCAGGGGGCTGCTCTGTGCCCCCAGCACTCGACTGCTGTTCCCTCCATCCCCCCACTTCCATCCCCATCTCTGCCCCTTGAGGGTGCTGTGGGAGCATGGCCAGCGTGAGTCTGGGGTGGTTTCCAGTGGGGACAAACAAGCCAAAAAGCCCCCCTGAGCTCCAGCCTGGATCTCATCCAGCTGAGGTGCAAACCTGGTGGGTTCACGAGCCCCTTGTTGTGGGAGGAGGTGGGCACCATTCCTGGGGCCCCTGTTCGTGGCGGGAAATGAGCAAGTGTCTGTGTTTTCACGGTCCTTTTCATCCTGCGCCTCTCCCACCACAGCCTTCAGTTACAGAAAAGCTCCACCTCCCATCCCTCCAGGAACCAAAGCCAAACCCCTCATCTCCGTCACGGCGCAGAGCAGCACTGAGTCCGCCCATGAGAGCTACCTGCCCAGCGAGGCCACGCGCAGCTCCGCATGGTCCAAAGAGTCCGCGGCCCGCTGCAACTCGGCTGAGAGCCTGGACACCTCCAAGGTGACGTCCGTGGCCCTTGACCTGCCTCCGGTCCAGCCCCGTGCTGCTCCCAAGCCCTCCACACTCATCATCAAGGCCATTCCCGGCCGGGAGGAGCTGCGGAGCTTGGCTCGGCAGAGGAAGTGGCGTCCCTCCATCGGCGTCCAGGTGGGATTCGCTCCTCCCTGTGGGCTCCAAGCTGGCTCCGAGCCTGCCTGAGTGGCATGGGCCATAATGAGCTGCTGTACCAGCACCCTCCCTCTGTCCCTCGTCAGGTTGAGGCCATCTCCGACTCAGATACGGAGAGCCGGAGCCAGAGGGAATTCCACTCCATTGGGGTGCAGGTGGAGGAGGACAAAAGGTACCGCGCAACCGGGCTGGGCTGAGACCTGCCACACTCACTGCACTGTGGGTCCCTGAGCAGCACGCTCCATCACTGCCCCACAGCAGCTTTTCATTCTCTCCCCTGGCTGAGACCCCCAGAGCTCAGCACTGTCCCCATCCTGGGCAGGATCTGCCCTGTCTTTGCCCTTGTACCTCACTGCTGCAAGCAGACTGCCTGCTCCCCTCCCTGTGCTTGGGTCCCCTCTGCTGAGGCTCAGCCCTGGGCTTTGCACACATGAAAGCTTTGGGCTTTCTTGTAGCTAAACATGACATTTTGGCTGGGTTGGGAATGCCGAGTGGCAAGACCTGCATGGCCTGCAGGAGGGGAGCTCCTGCAATGTGCCCACACAGCCTGGTGCATGCTCCTCCATCCTTGGTCCAGTGCTGGTAGCCATGGAAACGGGCTAAGAGCAGAGGAGATAAGGGACCAGCAGGTTGTGGCTGCTCAGAGCTGTTCCTATGGCCCCAAATGCTCCAGAATTCAGATTGATACCGGCATTCCCAGCCCCATTGTGGCTGTGGGCATCCCTCACTCAACCCCTGCCTGTCACGGTAACCAGCGAGGGGACGGAGCAGTGGGGCTGTCCTTGTTGGCTGCGGCTGCTCAGAGCCTTTCCCATGGCCCCAGATGCTTCAGGATCCAGACTGATCACAGCATCCCCGGCCCCATCAAGCCTGTGGGAATCCCTGCCCCTGCCCAGCAGGGTGACGGGCAACCAGGGCTGTCCCTGTTGGCTGCGGGGGTCCCCATGCACTCTTGCTCTCTGCAGGCGAGCGCGCTTCAAGCGCTCCAACAGTGTGACGGCAGGTGTGCAGGCGGACCTGGAGCTCGAGGGCTTCACCGGCCTGGCCGTGGCCACTGAGGACAAAGCGCTGCAGTTCGGGCGCCCCTTCCAGCGGCATTCCTCGGAGCCCGAGACCGGCCGGCAGTACGCGGTGTACAAGACGGTGCACACACAGGGGCAGTGGGCGTACCGGGAGGACTATCAGCTGCAGTACGACACGGTGGAGGTGCCCCGGCGGGATGCCTGGATGGAAAGGGGCTCCCGCAGCCTTCCCGACTCCGGACGTGCCTCCCCCTGCCACCGCGACGGGGAATGGTTCATCAAGCTGCTGCAGGCTGAGGTGGAGAAGATGGAGGGCTGGTGCCAGCAGATGGAGAGGGAGGCTGAGGACTATGACCTGCCGGAGGAGAGTGAGTTTGGGGGAGTTCTGGTGTTGGGAGAGACTGGGACCACCTTGGGACCACTTTGGAGCATCTCCCCTGCCAAGGCTAAAGAGGTTGAGTGGGGACAAGGAACACCAGGAAACCCTTTGGGATTAGTGGGGTCTGGAGGAGGGAGGAGTTGCCCCATGGTTTAGCGAGGTGCAAGGGGGTGCAGGTCCCCACCATGCAGGGACAGGCTCTGTGCCCCATGGGAGCGCTGACTGTCTGCTCTCCCCCCTGCCAGTCCTGGAGAAGATCCGGAGTGCCGTGGGCAGTGCCCAGCTCCTCATGTCCCAGAAGGTGCAGCAGTTTTACCGCCTCTGCCAGCAGAACATGGTGAGTGCCAGGCAATGGTGCCATGGGGTCAGCCATGGCCAGTGGGAAAGGGACTTGGTAATGCCATGGGGACAGAGATCCCCCAGCAGTGAGGTGGCGGGATGACCCTATGGCCAGTGGAAACGATGTCCCACAGGGTGATGTGGATGACACTCTGTCCCTGCAGGATCCCAACGCATTCCCTGTACCCACCTTCCAAGACCTGGCCGGCTTCTGGGACCTCCTGCAGCTCTCTATTGAGGATGTCAGCATGAAGTTTGCAGAGCTCCTGCAGCTCAAGGCCAATGGGTGGAAGATTGTGGAGCCCAAGGTAAGGGCAGGGCTCTGCTGCAGGCACTCGTCCCTCATCACCTCTCCCTACCTTCACCTCCTCCTCAAGCATATCTGCACCCAAAGCACCACTGCTTTGCTGGGCTGCTGCAGGGGACTGCTCTTAGCAAACACTTGGAAAATAGAGCTGGAAAACACAAGGGTAAAGAAGGGGCAGTTTCCCTGCCATGGGCTCGCTGGGCGTTTCTGGGCAGCGCTGCCTGCATAGGGACAGGCAGGGTCTTGGCATGGGCAGCCTGCGGCAGGATCCTTCACACCAGTGCAGGCAGATGAAAGGACGTGCACCTTGGTGTGCAGGAGGGTTTGTGGGGCCATCTCACCATGGCTTTGGCACCCACCATGCACGGAGGCGTCTCACACTCCTGCTGCCTGTGCCGAGCCCACCGGGATGCCTGTTCCCGGAGAGCCCATCCTGAAGCCGCTGTTGTCTGCGCAGGAGGAGAAGAAGGTGCCTCCCCCGATACCAAAGAAGCCGCCGCGCTCCAAGGTGCACCCGGTGAAGGAGCGCTCCCTGGACTCGGTGGACCGGCAGCGGCAGGAGGCCCGCAAGCGGCTCCTGGCAGCCAAGCGCGCTGCCTCCTTCCGCCAGAGCTCGGCCACCGAGAGCGCGGACAGCATCGAGATCTACATCCCTGAGGCGCAGACCCGGCTCTGACCGCAGCCTCCGCTTTTCTACCCGGACTGGACGGCGTGGCCGTAGCTCACTGTGACGGGGGCCGCGGGGACAGCCTGGGGCAGCTCTTGGCCCCGCTCACAGCTTCTCTCTTTTCTATCTTAGACCTTTCGTGGATTCCACGGCGGGGGAACACAAGCCCGGTTCTGCCCCGTCCCATTGCCCCCCCTGCCCGCATGCCCCTGACAGCCTCTCCCGGGGTCCGGGGCTCTCCCTCCCTCTGCCCTCCCTGGGGCCACGTCCCAGCTCTCTGTCCTCTTCCCACCCCTCCTGCACCCCCTCCCCAGCCTGTGTCCCCACTGGAAGAGAGGTGACCCCCAGCCTCCGGCCCCCCTGGGCTGGAGGGGAGGGGGCTGCAGGCAGGCCCCCCCAGCCTCTCTGTATTCAGTGCAATCCCCCCAAACCCAGTGGGGACGGGACCCCCAGCCCCACCAGCACCAGGCCTTGGGATGTGGTAGGGACACAGGGATCCCCTGCACTGCCCCTGCCTGCCTCCAGCTCAGGTGCCACGGGGGACCCAGGGCTCCTTCCCTATATAGATCTATAACTATAACCTGAGGAATAAACCAGAAACTCCCCATGCCCAGCGCTGTGTTCTGCCTGGCGGGATGGACCAGAGCAGCAGGAGCCCCTGGACACAGCCCCGCTTCCCTCGCACGGAGCATCGCCATGCGCTTCTCCCCTTCCTGCTCAGCCCTCCTTCCCCATCCGTCTGCCCTTCCATCCGTCCGTCCTTCCCTCCTGCCAGCCTGGAGTCTGGGAGCACCTCTGCAGCGTGGCACTAGCCAGGGATGGGGGATACAGTCCCCCTGTGCCTTGCCACCAACAGGAGACACATCCCAGTGTGTGAGTGAGGTGGTGGTGATGGGGAGACCTGCCTGTGGTGCCAGGGACCACCATGGCTCTGCCGGTGGGGGCTGGATGGGAGCGTGGACATGACCAGCAGCTGACGCTTGAGTGTGGGGCTGCTGGAGGTCCCCCTGATGGGTCACCCCTTCTCCCATAGGATGGGACACCCCAAGACGGAGCTGCCATGCGCTTGGTGCCCTCTGGTCCCTCTCTAAGCATCCTGTCCCCCCCAGTGTCCGTTTTGGTGGCAGAAGAGGGGAGGACCCCATCCCTGTCCCTCACCCTGCCACGCAGCATCACCAGCCACCCCCAGGCAGGGCCGGCAGGTGCCGGGAGCTCCTGAAATCCATGGCCAAACGTCTCCCAGGGCCCTGGGGCAGGGCAGCGGGATCAAAGGCAGCTGGGGGGGGGCCCAGCTTGTGCTCCCCATGTACCAGGAGGGGGCCAGGGCCAAGCACGGGCGTCCCTTGCTCCAGGGCGTTCTGCCCGTGCTGAACACCCGCGGGACGGCAGCGCCCCCTCAGCCACCCAAAGCCGTTTCCCTCCCTGCTCCCCCCCGCACCCTGGATTTAGGGATGCGCCCGGGAAGGGCCTGCCCGCCCCGGCCAGCGCCGTGCAGTGACCGTGACACGTGGCTCCCTTTTTATTGTACCGAACCGAACCGAACCAACGCAGTTAATAAAGATGACTTTGGTTACTCCGGGCCAGCGGCCGCCTCCCCGCGGGGACACGGCCGGCACCGGGCTCGCCTTTCCCCCGTCTACTGCCCTTCGTGTCGGGCGGGTGGGAGCGATCTCGCCGTGAGGCAGCTGGGGGGTGTCTGCAGGGCATCCCATGGGGCTCTCCCCCTATGAGTTTATCCCCGTGGCTCTCCCCATGGGTGTCTCCCCATGACTCTCCCTGGGGGTCTTTCCCTGTAGATCACCCCTTGGGTCTCCCTGTGGCTTTCTCCACTGTGTGTCTCTCCCCATGGGTCTCTCTCCGTGGGTATCTCCATATGGGTCTCCCTATGGCCCTCCCATGGGTCTTTTGCTGTGTGTCTCTGCCCATGGTTCTCTCCCATGGTTTTCCCTCATGGATTTTCCCGTGGATCTCCCCGTGGATCTCCCCCGGTTCTCCCCCTCACTCTTCCCACGGACCATCCCCAGCCAGGGCCGTTCCTCCAGCACCGTTCTGTCCGCCAGGGGGCAGCACCGCCCCGCGAGGGGGCCCAGCTGGGCCGTTGTTGTCGCTGACCGGAAGAGGCGGGCGGCGGCGGCGGCGGCGGCGGCAGCCGGGCCCAGGTGAGCGGGGCCGCCGGGGGCTCGCTCCGGCTGCGGCTGCGGGAGCCCCGCGGGGTCTGGCGCGGCCCAGGCGAGCCCGAGCCCCTGCGGGTCAGTGCTGAGGTACCGGCGCGGCCCGCACGGTGCGGCCTTGTCCCGCCAGCGCCTCGCAGGCCGCGGGAGGGCCCGGGCCCGGTTTGTGACCGCCGCTTTCCGCCCCCCGTGGCAGGCGCAGCCCCGGCGCCATGTGGTCCGTGCTGTGGGCGGCCGTGCGCTCCAAGGCGCCGTACGTCACCTTCCCGGTGGCCTTCGTGGTGGGGCTGGTGGGCTACCACCTGGAGTGGCTCCTCCGCGGAGACCCGCCGCCCGCGGCCGAGGACGAGAAGAGCATCTCGGAGCAGCGGGAGGAGCGCAAGCTGCAGGAGATCGCGGGCAAGGACCTGACCAAGGTGGTGAGCCTGAAGGACAAGCTGGAGTTCGCCCCCCGCGCCGTACTGAACAGGAACCGCCCCGAAAAGAGCTGATGCAGAGTTACGTGGACAAACGGGAGCCCTGCAGTGACTGCCCTGGGGCTGTGTCCCACAGCACCAGGCTGGGGACTCCCCCATCACCTGCGCATCTTCCACACACCCCTGGCGTGCACCGTGCCTGGGCAGTGCACTGTGCCCATTGCTGCTCTAACCCCGCGCAACCCTCCAGAGGGTCGGGGTTTGCCCTCCAGACACAGCACCCAGACCTCCTGTGGGGCAGGGAGGGCAGGGAGCCGTGCTTTGGAGGTGGAACGTGTCTGCAGCTCATGAGCTGTCAGCCTGTCCAAGCCCCTGAAGCGCAAAACCCGCTGGGCTTGGTTTCACCCACATCTCTTTAGGTTTGGTTTCTTCCATGGTGTGAGGATAGAAGAAGCAAGGCCCTGAGTGACACAGGGTTGGGGTCAGGCTTCAGGAGGACCTGCTGCCCTGCTTACAGCTCTGCCATGGCTCTTTGCAACCCCAACCACAGCACCACGCTACTGCATCACACCCACAGGAGCCTGAGCAGCAGTGGACATCTCCAGGGAACCCCTCTCTGTGTCGTCCCAAGGCTTCAAAGTGAGGAAGAGGGACAGGGGAGGTGCAAGTCCTGGCCCTGCTTCTGTGGTGGAGCTCTGAGTGTGACTTTGGGTTGGTGTGTTGAGAACAGGGACATCTCTGCCCTGTATGGAAACAGCCAGAATAAACTTCTGTCTGTCCTTGGGCCTCTGTGTGTTCTGCACCAGCCCCTGACCCTAGCCCTGGCTCACGGTGTGCTTCTGCTCCCTGTGTTTTCCACTCCTTCTACCCTGGCAGAAATGCCATCATTGTCCCTGACGGGCACTGACCTCAGGGCCTGGCAGTGGGGTGGCAGGCAGGAGGGAGGGGAAGGCACCGAGATCCCAGCCTGTGCTGTGGCTGTTCCTCCTTCCCAGCTCCCCAGCCACATCATCTGCTTCCTCTCAGCTCCTTATCTAGACAAGAAGGGCTGTGGCAGTGCTGGGTAGGGTCCCAGGGGCCGGCGGGGGGGTGTCCCACTGGGCTGGGCTGTGCGTGGTGGTTATCCTGGGCTGTGTGTTGTGGTTATCGCTGCCTCCCGGCTTGTTTTTTCCCCTGGTGCCTGAGCGAGGCCTGGCCCTGGCCCTGCCTTCCCCTCGCAGGGACGATAAATCTGCCATGTCTGGTGCAAAGCCCTGAGGTCAGCAGCCGGTTTGGTGTTTCACACCGCTCGGGCCCACTTCCTCAGGGCCCTGCTGACAGCTTCATGCCGGCGCTGCCCGGCTGTGTTTACCTCCCGACCTGCTGTCCTCAGCTGGATCGCTGCCCTCCAGCCGAGCCCAGAGCCCGGCACCACCGGGAAGCCACAGGCCTCCGCTCTCACGGCATGTGGGGCTGGGCTGGAAAGTGCAGGAGGAGGCTGGGGACAACACTGACTGTCCCAGCTCTGCCCCGCTGCTGCCTCCTGCACTAGGGCTCACAGCACCACTTGTGCCACCACCGTGGTCCCCCTGGCACTACCTTGAGGTAGCTCCTGCCCTTGGCCTCTCACCTCCCCAGCCTGGTTGAGGGTTCCCTATTGTGCTCTGGGGTGGGAATGGTCCTGTCCCTTCCCCCAGGCTGGGACCAGCTGGACCCAGCTCGGAAACGTCTTCTGAAATGCCTTTGTTCCCCACGCCGGAGCGGCTCCCTCGGCTGTTTATAGCCCATTGATTTGCCTGTTCCCAGGCCCGGCCGGGCACAATCGGGCTTTGTCGGGGCCTCGCTGCCCCGTTTCCTCCCCTGGGCCCAAGCGGTGTCGGCTGGGGGGGCTGCTCCAGTGCAGTGCCCTTGGGAAGGGCTGAGTCCCAATGTGGCTGCAAGGGCACTGATGGCATCTCACTGGACAGCCTCTGCCCTGCTCCCAGCACCACTGCCTTGCTGGCCCTGCTGCCTTTCCCGCTGGTTTCCATGTGTCTTCCATCCATCCCTGCGGCAGATGCTGGCTGTGGAGTCCCGGCAGGCGCTTGGGTGAAGCTGCTTCCCAGAGACCAGTTGCCTTTCTCCTAAGGCCTTGGTGCTGTAAACCCACCCTTCCTCCCATTGAATCCCAACAATGTGCTGCCTGGGAAGCGCCGGCTGGACAAGAATAGGAGCCGGCGAGCAGTCAGGGCTGGGGTGAGCAGCCACAGTGCATCATGAAGAGTGAGAGGAAGCTTTGTTGAATAAGCCATTATGGCAAGAAACTGCACACAGCCCCTCAAGTGCAAGTCCTTGGCCTGGTCCAGCACTGGGTAATCCAGCTGTTCCCAGCATGGCACAGCTGGAGCTGCAGTGGGACTGCATTGTCCCCAGGCCTGTGTTTTATGCGAGAGCATCTTCCCAGGGCTGGTCCAGCTTCTGGGGCAGGCTGCATTGTGCCATAGAGCAGGGATACAATTCGGCAGCTGCAGAAGTGCTGCCTGTCCCTGCCCAATCCATGGTGGCTGTGCTTCAGGCTCAGGAGCAGCAAGCTGGCTCTTTAGCTCTTGTCATGGTCCTGCTGCCTTGCTGCAGCATCCAGGCTGAGCCTCTGCCCTTCCTGGTGCTGGGTTTGCTCCTGGGGTTCCACCACAAAGAGCTTGGGAGAGGTGGCGGTTTCCAAGGCAGGATGGGGCAAACGGGGGCTGTGCAGGGGTGAGCTGTGCCCCAGCTCTTTGGGGTCAGCCCAGGGCACGGGGAAGGCTGCTGTGCAGGCAGGAGCAGTGGGAGCCGCTTGGCACAGCTCGGCATGGCTTGGCACACCAGGACAGCCGCAGCGGTGTCCGGTCAGGTCACAGCAGGGATGCACCAGCTGCGTGGGCTGGGACACGGTGACCTTGCGCTGGCACAAGGGCTGCTCAGAGCCCGCAAGGCCTGGAGTGATGTTGTTCTGGGAGGGCTCTGGAGCCTGAGGGCCTCATGCTCCCATGTCCCATCCTGGAGCAGCACAGTCACCCCGGAGCACCCAGGGTGTGCAGGCAGCCGGTGTCCCTGCAGCCCCAGGACATGGAGGGTGCTCACCCCAGCTCCACCAGAGAGCAAATGGTGCATCCCCCGCAGCCCCTGGGGGCATCTGCTCCCTCCCGTCCTAAAGCCGAGGCTGTTTTCCCAGGCTCCAGTTCTGCCCTTTCCATGAAGGCAGCCGAGTCCTTTCCCAGCCTCCCCATCTTGCTCATCTCTCCCTGCGCATGTGCTCCGTGCCCTGCCTGATGGCTCCTTTCTGCAGCCAGCAAAGCCCTGAAGTGCTGTGGGAGAGGAGCAGCTTTGCTCTACACTGAGACACGTCCCTGGGTCCTGGCTGGGCACAGCTACAGTGGGACATGGCTCCTTCCCACTTGGCATTGCCTCTCGCAGCCACAGCTCAGGGCTGACTCCCCATCCCCATCTCGGCTCATTGCTTTCAGGCCACATCATCCTCCAATGCCAGGAAAAGCTGCTGCAGCTCCTGCTCTTGCAGTGCTGCAGAGGGACGATGCCGCTGGCAGGGGCTGGTCCCAGCCTGTGGTGGGCAGGGGGTGCCAGGCGCCGCGGTCCCGCTGCTTCGGCACAAGGAAGTGGCTGGAGGGGAGCGACAATGTCAGGATGCGGGAAGTCATCGGGGCTATTGAGCGCGTTTCCTCCCGCCCGCGGTTCTCACACGGGGCCACATTCATTGTCTGCCGTGCCCGCGCGTGGAGGGCTAAATATAACCCCGGGCCCAGGGAGGAAGGGAGCTCTTTGGGGTTTGCTTTTCCCTCGCTCTGCACTGTTGGCAGCGGTGCTGATAAGGGCAGGGTTGTACCTGGTTTGGTGTCGCCTCGATGGTGGGTGCTGCCGGCATGGGGTCTGTGCCCAGCTCAGGAGGATGCTCCTGCCCGATCACCCTGAGGGGCTGCAGGAAATGGGCGCTGGGAAGCTGCGGCAGAGCCCTGGGCATGCATGGGGGATCCAGCATTGTGTGTGTGGGGGGACGTGCTGTGGCCCTGACTGGCATCGCCCTGCCCAGCGCTGTGCCCTTCCTCCCCTCTCAGATGCAGCTTTGCTCCTGCTGTGGCTCTTCCTGTGGCGCCTGGATTTAGGCACTTGCTGCTTTCTGTATGCTGGGAGAGCTTAAAAATAAACTCCTGGTGCTCAGCCAGCTCCTCGGGCAGAGCCTTGCTGCAGCTTCTCTCCCTCAGACCACGACAGGGCTAAGGGCAGGGGGAGCCCAGCGTGGACTGGGTCTCTGGGTCCAGAGCTGAGTCTCAGGGTGCCCGTGGAGAGCCCCTCACCGCAGCGCCCAGGCTGCCTGTGCTGTCGCAGGGCTCAGCATCACAGTTCATGGCCCAGCACCGGGATAGCGAGTGTCATTCCCAGGAAAGGACCAGAGGAGCCTGTTTACTCAGGACAGAGCTCGGAGGTGTGAGAAAGGCCGAGCCTGTCCGGCCCCCGCTATCTGTCCCCAGGCTGTGCCAAAGGCCCTGCCTGCGCCCTTATCAGCAGCAAACTTCTATTTGCCTAAGGGCTGCCTGTCTTTGGGGGGGCTGCTGCCAACACCAGCCCCACTGCTGCCCCCTCCCTGGCCCCCCCCGCAGGTGAGACCCTCACTGTTGTTGTTGGCCTGTGCCACGGGCACCGGGTCAGTGCAGCCACCCCGAGCCGCCTTGTCACAACACGGGAACAATAGCGGGACGTGGAGCTGTGTTTGCGCAGCGCCGGCGGCCGGGCACCGTGGCCAAGCAGAGGGGTTCTCGTCCCTCTTTGTTTTCCAGCTTTCCAAGCGTGATGCTGCCCCGGTGCCAACACAAATATCAGCCCAGGAGAGGGGAGCGGAGGGGTGAGCACACGGCACGGCTGCGCTGTTACCTTTCACACGGGCATTTCCTCCTGGCTGAGGACGTGGGGCTGCTCCCCGAGAGCTGCAGCTCTGCTGGTGCCTGGGGAGCACGGGGCTGTGGCCCCCTCTTGCTTTGGGGTGCCCCAGGACATCCCTCCCAGGCAACAGGACCAGGGTTCCTCAGGGTCCCTGCAGAGGGGATCTGCCCCAGCATCCTCACGCAGGGCACAGAGGAGGGTGAGGGCTCTGCGTGCACCCCAGACCCCCCCAGGGGATGTCACCCCCCTCATCCCCAGCAGGGAGAGGAGCCAAAGGCAGGCTCCGCTGCTAGCCCAGGCTCTGCACCAGGGGTGCCTCCCTCTGCACTTCCTTCAGCGGCTGATGGCAGCGATATTACCCCTATCATCACCCATATTTCATTCTCTCCAGGGTATTTTTAGGCCGTCCCACCCTTGCTGAAGGGGCCCTCAGCAGACAGCAGGCTCTGCCCTGGGCTGGCTAGGCCAGAGAACCTAAACAACAGCCCCAGCCGCATTGTGTGCCTTTATCTGTGGCTCATTTCCACCTATTATGCAGCCACGAGCAGCTCCACGGCCTCCACTGGGTTTATCTGCAGCAGAGCTGGGGCAGGGTGAGAGAGGCTGAGCTCTGCTTTGGGTCACCAGGAGCCCAATGGCCCCAGGCAGACCCTGGGCTGCTGCTGGGCTCGAGGGGACAGGATGCTATAGCAGTGAGAGTTGTGCTTTCAGTGGGTGCATAGCCTCAGCAGCACAACTCCCCTTTACCCATCCCCATCCCTCATCCCCAAACCCTTACCACCATCCCAGAGGCAGCTGCAGGAAGCAGTCACATCACACATCACTTCTGTTCATTCATCCAACTTTATTCAACAAGGTACAACACTGAGTCTGCCAGGAGGAAAGGAACAGCACGGAGGGCAGCGCCTGCATCCCAGCCTCATGCCTGGGTCACGCAGGACCTTCCCCTTTCACAGCATTGGTGCGATGCAGTCAGAGGCAATGCTCGTGTGGCAGCAGTTGGTTCTTCCATCTCTCCCCAGCACCTCAGCCCACAGCAGGAGACGACCAGTGCAAAGCAGTAAAACCAGTAACATCAAACCGGTAGTTGTGAGGCTCATTCCTCCCTTTGTAAAACACCCACCGGGCTCAGGGGCACACAGCCAGGCTGGACACAGCTCCCCAAGCCCCTGCACAACTGCTCCTTTAAGGCAGAAAACTCGGTGCTCAGGCCAGCAGGTTAAAAATAACTTAGACACACGCATCCCATGGGAAAGGATCCAGGGCCAGGAGGCGCGGGGGGGGAATTGCGCTCCCAGGGCACCCGAGTGGTGACCCTGCAGCCATCGGGATCAGCTGGTCACTGCAGAGCCCTGCTGCTGGCTTAACCCCCCCGTGTCCATGGGGAAGGGGCAGCTCCTCCAGCAAAGCCTGGTCAGGAGCCACTGGTCCCACCTCCAGGGTGACAGCAAGGGGCTGGTGGCCAGGACCCCTCAAGCAGTGGTGCCCCCGCCCTGACAGGCTCCATGCAGAGGCTGGAGGCGAGCGGCTTCCCACGGCCACACGCTTGGATCTCCCGGTGCTGGCGGCGGCTCCAGAAAGCCCCAGGGTCCGGCCAAGCCGCAGCTCCTAAAGGGCAGCATCCTCCCGCCATGGCCCCGGGGACAGCCTGTTCCCAGCCGCGTGGCTCCAGGGATTTCTCCCTTTCCCACGGCGCAGCACGTGGGACACGGTGTCCCGGGGAACTCTGTGCAGTTTCCTTCCTTGCAGGGTCTAGTGGGGAAAACAGGAGAGAGCAGAGGCTCTGCTCCAGGGCAGTGCTCAGCCCCAAGCCCCAGCACCACGTCCCATGGCAGGCAGGTCAGTGTGGGCACAGCCACCGAGGGGCCTGGGTACCGCACAGCATCAGGCAGAAGGCAGATGCCTGCCCATGGCCAGCACCTTCAAGGCACAAGGGGCCAAGGAACGTGCCCCCCCGGCCAGCCAGGGCCAGCCTGGCTCTAGACGTACTGCTTCTTGGAGGCTGAGCTCCCGGGCCGGCTGCACAGCTTCTGCTCTGGGGGGGGGGCATCGGCAGTCCTGGGGACATAGGGGTCTGACAGGGGTCTGCTGCTGCTGCCCAGCGCCAGGTTCTCCTCGTTGTGGAAGTTGGCCCAGTTCTGCTCGCTGGAGAGCTTGTGGAAGGCCTGGTAGGACGGTGTGTGGCTCTCGGCCATGGGCAGGAAGGGGTAGTGCTTGTGTGGGTAGGCGCCTGAGACCATGTCACTGGCAAAGGCGTCCTGGCTTGGGATGGCTGGGTCCGACACCTTCTTGATGTTGCTGAGCAGGTTCTTGCAGCAGAGGTGGAAGAGCTCGAGGAGGTTCAGGATTAAGGAGATGAGGCCCATCACCAGCATGAAGATGATGAAGATGCTCTTCTCAGTAGGGCGGGAGATGAAGCAGTCCACCTGATGCGGGCAGGGGTCCCTCTTGCACACATAGCGGGGCACCATGGAGAAGCCGTACAGGTACCACTGACCAACAAGGAAGCCAGCCTCAAAGATGCTCTTGCAGATCACACTGGTGATGTACGTCCACATCAGCGCCCCTCGGATCTTGAGCCGCCCATCCTCTGACACGTAGATCTTGGACATCTTCTTCTCTATGGCTGCCAGTGCCTGCTCGATCTTTGGGTCCTTGCTGTGGATAGCCCGGAGCTCATTCTCCTGTTGCTTCAGCTTCTCCTCCTTCCGTGAGAGATAGACAACGTGGCCCAGGTAAACCAGGGTTGGGGTGCTGACAAAGAGGAACTGGAGCACCCAGTAGCGGATGTGGGAGATGGGGAAGGCTTTGTCATAGCAGACGTTGGTGCAGCCAGGCTGCTTGGTGTTGCACACGAAATCTGACTGCTCGTCCCCCCATACAGACTCCCCAGCCAAGCCCAGGATGAGGATGCGGAAGATGAAGAGCACGGTGAGCCAGATCTTCCCGATCACGGTCGAGTGCTCCTGGACTTGGTCCAGCAGTTTCTCCAGGAAACCCCAGTCACCCATCTTCTATGGAGCCTCGTGCCTCTGCCGATGGAGAGGGGAGAGGAGCCAAGTCAATGCTCTGTTTCCATGCTGGAGAGCACAGATGGGGCCACCTAAACCCCTCAGGACACTGCTCTGCACAGGGGCCCAGCAAACCCACTGAGGAACATCCCACACATGAGGGATGGAGCTGGGCTCAGGAGTGCTCCTCCAGCACCCCACTGCCCAATGGGGAAACATGGGGCTGGGGGAGAAGAGACAGTGCAGGGACTTACCTCCTCCAGGAGCACCCAACCCACAGTGCCCGTGGTCTGTGGCCGTCCTGGATTCCCAGGAAGCATCCCACAGCAAAGGGCTCATTGCCTTTTCGGTTTGGGGCTGCCCCAGGTGCCCACAGCACCCAGAGAGGGGGCACAGCAGGGGCAGATTTGCCTCTCTTACAGCCCAGCTTTACCGAAGGGCAGAAAGCAGCAGGGGTGCAGGAGGGGAGCCGCAAACCCCAGGCTACAGCAGCCACCCCAATGCTTACTCAGGGCTCACCCCAAACTGAAGGGTCAGTCCCTACGCAGCTCCCTTTCCATGGGGCGATGACACCCCAGCCCCGGAGCACTCCCCCTTGCCCAGGGACACCCCCAAGACCACACTCACCGCACAGACCCGCTGCTGCTCCGAGGTGCCTCAGCCTCCCCCGGGCTGCAGCGAGCCCAGCCTGGCTGGGGGAGCTGGGAAGCGGCCGCAGCCCTGGCTCCTAATTAACCTCTGCCAATTAAGCAGGTAGAGGAGCCGGCTGCGCCGTTAAAGGGACGCCCGGCAGCGGTGGGTACCCCAGGCACAGGGTTCCCAAGCGGTGCCCGGTGCCCCGAGGGGGTCCCCGGCGCCGTGCACTCACCTCCGCCGCTCCGGGCACGTCCCGCCTGGCTCGGGCCGCGCTGGGTGTTTGCGGGGCGGCTCTGGCCGTGCGGGGCCCGGGGAGTCGGGGGAGGAGCGCGGGCAGGAAACAGGGGCTGGGGCTTAGCGCAGGGCCGCAGGTGTGCGGGGCCGCCCCGTCCCGCTGCCCCCGGGGGGCGGCCCCCACGGGGCGGGTCCGCGGAGCTCCGGACCCCCGGCACAGCGCGGACCGTCGGGGCCGAAGCCGGTGGGGTCGGTGGGGAGCCCGCTTGTCCCCGGCTGCGGCTCCGCCAGCGCTCATCGGGAGGGGGACCCATGGCGCTGCACGCACCCTGAGCGAGTGACCCCACTGCTCCCTGCCCGAGGGGAGCCAGCCCCGGGGCGTCCCCGCGATGCTCCGCTCCCTGCCCGCTCCGGCGGCGGGTCCGTGCGGCGCGACGGGCGCTGGGTGGTGCTGGAGCCCCACCGGAGCCCGGCACTGCCCGGCCTCGTGCCCCCGCCGGGCCGAGCCCCGGGTCTGGAGCGGGGCTCTGCTGTCGGGGGGCTCTGCGGGGGTGCGGAGGCCTCGTAACACGGAGCTGGGGCAGCGAGGGAGCAAGTGCTGCTGTTTAATACAGAGGCTCCAGTCCTGCTGGCTTCGGGGGTGCAAAACCTCTGCGTATGCCCCCACTCGGTGTCCTGCAGAGCTGCAGAGGGCTTGGCATGGGCTGTGGGGAGCTTGGACTTGGGCTATTATAGAACCAGAAACTAGGCCAGCCTGCACACACAGGTGGGAGCTGCCACCTCTCCCACACCAGGATGTGGCATTTCCTCCTCAGTGTCAGGGCTGGAACAGCGTCCTGATACTTAATAGAAGATAATTGCCACCCTTCAGGAATGCCCATGTGCTGCTCCATGACACCAGGGTGCTGCAGAATCCAGCCATCCCACTGTGAATGCCACTTCCCCTCCGCCACCCCTGGGCTGTGGCTGCCCAAGTGGCATGGCCCCTCTTGGTGCCTGTCCTCAGGGATGCTCTGTGCCCCACAAGCCCTCGACGGGTGGAAATGTTCACCTCTGAGGGGCTGTTCCAAAACCACAGAAACACTCATGGGGCTGGGGCCATGAACAACGTGGAAACACAGCTGGCCGGCCATCAGCAAACCCTGCTCTTAAGGAGAGATTAAACACAAAGCATTGCTATTTATTGTAATATTTATCAAGGTTTAGTAAATAATTGATGCTGATCCCTCCTTGATTTCCTTGGGGACCAGTGTGCGGTTCTGGCTGAACTGGAGTTTAACGACGCATGACAAGCCGGGAGGAGGCAAGGATGGACACCAGGCACACCGGTGCCAGGGCTCAACCCACACTGGCATGGGTGGGAGTGGGGGGGGCCCAGCTGCGGTCTCCTGGGGAACCTTTGCAAATCCATTTCTTCTGCCCTCACTGGTCCCCCCAGTTAACAGCGCACAAAGCAGATCCCAGTGTCCACAGACAACACGTTTATTGGCCTTTTGGATCCGTAGCTCATGCTGTGTGTGACATCTGTCCAAGGTGAGGGGGATGCAAAGGCACCAAGGGAAGCAGCAGAGCCAGCGAGGGCATCTGGGTAGGACACCAGCATGGTGCTTGCATGAGCAAAGGGGCCTGGTTCTCTGCCCCAGTACTGGCCAACTGGGCAAATGGGGCCAACCAAGCCCTGCTCCTCTGTGACTCCTCTGGCGCATGAAGAGGGCTCTGGCCACGGCGCTGAGCTCAGCATCTCTTTAGGGCATTGCTGTGATGTCCAAGCCCTGTGGCACCACCACGAGCAGTCAGCCCAGCTCCAGGGCTGCCCTCGCCTTACCTGCGTCTGCTCGGCCGCACACGGTCCTCTCTTGGGGCACTTCAGTTGTTGGGTTCAGTCATTTCTCGCACCTTGAGGGTTCAGGGACTTGGAGGCTTGAAAAGCGTCTGGGCCACGGGGAAGCGAGGCAGCTGGGATGGGCTTGCTCACAGCTCACAGCTCACAGCTCCTCTCCTCTGCGGGAAGAACAGACCCTCAGACATGCCCATGGGCAGCCAGCACCAACCTGCCTGTGCTGCTGGCACAGCCGGAACGTGCCCATAGTCCCAAACAGGAGTTTCCCATGGATGTGTCCCCCTGCCCTTACAGCCATTGAGGTCCTGACACCCCTGCACACTTCTCCCTCCCTCCTGCCCTCCCAGCAGCCCATCAGACAGCAGCGAGGCTGGGAGCTGAGGCCTGCAGGGTGGTCACTCACCTCGTCTGGGACTTGTTGTCCTTCTCCTCATTCTTGAGGTGGCACCGGCACGTGGAGGCCTTGCTGTAGCTGACTGAGCGCTTGGTGGACTTCTTCCACCTCCGCGCACGCCGCACAACCCGCTTGAAGATGAGGTAGAAGATCTCACAGACGGTGAGGACGATGCAGATGGAGGAAGCTCCGACCATGAAATAGGTGAAGACTCTCTTCTCGGTCGGCCGAGCGATGTAGCAGTCTACAATGTTGGGGCAGGGGTCCACGTTGGTGCACTTGACCAGCCGTGGCAAGTTGAAGCTGTCCCACATCTTGTGGAGGAGGTAGAGGAACAGGATCTCTATGATAAGCTTGAAGAAGAGGCTGAGCAGGTAGGTCCACCACAGCCCGCCGTGCTTCTTGCCCGTGTTGCTGTACAGCTTGGGGCAATCCTCTCCGTTCTTCTCCCGGTTCTTCTTCTCGCGGTCCTCCCTGTAGGCCACGTGCATGATGACCAGGAGGGAAGGACAAGTGACAAAGATGAGCTGCAGGGCCCAGAGGCGGATGTGGGAGATGGGGAAGAAGTGGTCATAGCAGACGTTGGTGCAGCCCGGCTGCCGCGTGTTGCAGTCGAAGTCCTTCTGCTCATCTCCCCACACGCGCTCGGCAGCCACCACGTAGACCAGCACGCGGAAGACAAAGACCACGGAGAGCCAGATGCGGCCGAAGGCTGTGGAGTACTTGTTGACCCCACTGAGCAGCGCCTGCAGCGTCTTCCAATCCATGGTGGCTGATGGAGACCAGAGTCACCCAACCTGGAGAAACCCCAGCAGAAGCAGTGGGTGAAGAGCAATGGAGGCACCTCATCATTTGCTATGCTTCATTCCATCCCCCCCGGGTTCTGTCCTGGGTTTGGGATGTGGGCACAATCCCACCTGCAGGTAATAAAACCCATCCCCACACTCCTCTGGTGGGGGAGGTGACTCAGCCTCACTGCACTTCCGTCTGACAGAGCCTTTGCCGTAAGGGATGAGCCACGCAGCCAAGTGCCTGTCACCAAATCCAGCCTGATTGCGTGTGATGGGGTAAGCTGGCAGCGTGCTCCACTGGAGCAGGCCAGGGTCAACGGGGAGAGGCCGTGCCCAGGCAGCGGGGGGGGCGGGGCTGGGATTTCAGCAAAGCAAAGGTCTGTGTGTACACCGGGTCCCTTGGGACAGGGTGGGAGGAGACCCTGCAGCACATTTCCATCCCAACCGCATCTTCCTCCTCCCCCGCTGCCTGCAGGCACATGTGCGGGTGCCCACCAGGATGGACCCCAGTGCCTTGCCAGTCCCCTTTGGCTTCCCAGCACTGAGGCACAGGGTCAGTGATTGCTTCATGTTCCCCTTCCATGGTGGGAAGGATGGGAGGCAGCAGGAGCCCCCTGGAAACCCACCCTGGCAGTGACGGGGCTGAGCTGGCTCCCCATGGGTGCAGCGTCAGACCAACAATGCACCCCAGCACCCTCCCCTGCACACCCGGCACCAGCACATTGTGGGGGTGGATGCTGCCCTTTACCATTACGGAGATCTCATGGGATCCCAGCTGGTCCCAGCCTTCCCTGAGCCTCAGTTTCTCCATGGGTGAAACGGGACAAGCCAGCCGCCATGCTTTGCTAACGCCAAGAGCCGAAGGGGCAGTGGCTGCTGCAGAGCTGGGATGCTGGGAGACACCAGGACCAGCGTTTGCTGCCGCAGGTGACGCCCGAGGCAGCCGTGCATGGCTGAGAATGGGGCTGCTGAAAGCGAGAGTCCATGCGTGTCACCAGGGTGTCACCAGCACCTCCCTGCTCCGGCAGCACTGCCAGCGGCCCCGGGGCCCCGCGCCGGCCAAACCAGCTCCACGGCTCAGCCTGGGGCTGCCTCAGTGCAAGGCTTTGACCCGGAGCGCCGCTGCTGCCTGGATTGATGAACCCGGGTGGGTTTCACCCAGGGGTGAGCTGGCAGCTCCTCACTGTGCTGTAAAGGTGCCTCCCCTGGCACACGGCTTCACAGCCAGGCTGGTCTCACCCTGCTTTTGAGGAGCTGAGGAACCCCCGCTGCCACTGACATGAGCACAGGGGGTTTGCAGTGTAGGGGTGAAGAGCACAGCAGAGCAAGCTGAGGCCAGGGCCCAGGAGGTGGCACCGGGGCTGGCAAATGCTTCCAGTGGGAACACGTCCCAGATACCACCAGATCAAAAGCTTCATTCAACCCCAAGCGCTAATTCCTTCCGTCCCAGCTACTCAGGTCAAGCAGCACCGTGTGCTCACACAGAATCATAGAACCATGCAATGGTTTGGGTTGAAGGGACCTTAAAGCTCCTCCAGCTCCAACCCCTGCCACGGGCAGGGACCCCTTCCACTGGAGCAGCTTGCTCCAAGCCCCTGTGTCCAACCTGGCCTTGAACACTGCCAGGGATGGGGCAGCCACAGCTTCTCTGGGCACCCTGTGCCAGCGCCTCAGCACCCTCACAGTAGAATTCCCACTCCCAAGGAGCCGCTGCCCATTGCCCAACCGAGGCCCCTCGAGTCGTACCTGGAGGGGGCTCAGGCTCCTTCCTGGCTCACCAGGGGCTGTGTGATGGGAAGTGCCCAGTGCGGGGCATGGCTGGGGGTGCGATGGCACAGGGGTGATCACGGTCCTCTCGTCCGGGGAGTCCTGGGGCTGCAGGGAAGGAACAGAGCCTGGAGCAGTGCCCAGAGCCTGCGGGGCTGCCCCGGAGCCCCTGCTTTCCCCTCCTCAGCCAAAAGCTGGTGCTCGTGCCTGAAGCCCAGAGTCCCTGCACAGCCCCAGGGTGAATGCCCCCTCGCCAGCCAATTCCCCCATGCCCATTCCTAGTGCTACCCATGATACCCAGCACCCATCTGCCCCGGTACCCACGTGTCTGGCTCAGTCCAGCGCCAGCTCCAGCCGTGGACCCGCGGCAGGGCAAGAAGGGGTTGGGAGCTCCATGCCCAGCCCCATGCTGGTGCGTGCTGTGTGCCCCAAGGAGCACACAGAGCAGGGACAGCGCTCCCGGTGTGCTGGGCTCTGTGGGCAGCACTGATTTGCCTCCCGAGGAGCCCAGCACCCTCACCAGCCCCTGGCGTGCCAGCCCCCTGCGTCACCACTGGGTGCCAGGTCCTGCCCCGCGTGGGTGCAGGGTGTGGGGCTGAAAGCGCCCAGCTCCTGCCTGGGGTGCGAGCGCAGCACCTTTGGGGGAGGCTCAGCCTTTCTCAGTCCCTGGGGACAACGGTGGGACAGAGGAGCGAGGCCTGGGGTGGCCATTCCTGCTCCTTGGGCAATGCCATCCCCCTGCATCGCCCTCCTCACCTGGGTGTGCAGCCCCAGCAAGCAGTGGCCCCAGCACTGTCGGTAGGGTCCCAATGGGCACTGTGCAATACTGGGGGCCCTGCAGGCACAGCAGCCCCAGCCATAACACATCTCCCACCGGCACCCCGTGAGCACCATGGGATCTGTCCCCCTACACCCCACACCCTGCGGTCCCTGTGAGCACCCTGGAGGTACCTGCCTGGCCGGCAAAGGGCCAGAGGAAGGTGGTCGGATCCGGGATCGGAGCAGGGAAGCTCTTTCCTGTCTGCGTTGCCTGCAGCCCTCCTGCGTGCCCAGGTTGTGTCCGTGGCGCTGAGCGTGTGGGGAGGGAAGGGTGGTTTGTTCTGCTCCCAGTAACTGGGTGAGTCTGGCAAACAGCTCCTGTAGAGGCTCTTGTCTGCGCACACGCACGCACACGTTCAGGTTGAACAATAAAGGCGGGTCAAATCCTGCAGCGAGAGCGACGGGGCCGGGTTCCTCCACAAGCAACACCAGGAGCTCCTGCCCAGGTGATGCTCAGTCCCTGCATGGGTGGCTCCAGGCGCAGCAAACCCTGCACAAGAGCAGGGCAGCCGGGGGCTGACCCTGGGCTCACAGCAGTCCCCCAGCTGCAGTCAGGCAGCACCCACTGCTAAGAACCACAGCTTACGCAATCACAACCCACTTTATGCATTACTTTTGCCTTAGTAATAGTTTTGCAACAGCTCATCGGTATCTCCAACCTACAGCAACCTGCAGCCACCGCCCCGCTGGCACCGGGGTGTCCTGGATTAGACCTCTCCCAAACCATGGCACAGAACGGGTGTCAGCTCATGGAAGCAGCGTTCCCACCCAGCAGGACCCTGCCTCCTGCCACATCCTCATGGGACCCGGGATGTGTCCCTGCAAGGGAGGTCCCGTCCCTCTCCCCAGAGCCTCCCCCTGTGACAGCCCCATCTCGTACCCCCGTGGCCCGGCCAGGAATGTGTTTCCTCTTGCCAAGCACACGCTGGGCTTTCCCCGGTGCCGCACCGGGGCCACCCATCCCAGAGGGACGCGCTTGAAGAGCCCCGCTGGGTGCTCGGAGCCCTGAGAGCTTTGCTGCCCGCACTTGTGGCACACAAGGAGCCGCTTTCCCAGCAGCTCCTGGGCTCCAGGAGGTCACACAAAGCATGTGAGGGTTTGCTGGGCTGGGAACAGCAGCAGGGAGAGGCCGCAGCGATGGGAACCCAAGAGACCCAAAGCAAACACTCCTGGGAACGTGGGTGCGGAGCAGGGGCAGGCTGGAGGAGGGGCAGACAGGGACCCTTGATGGGAGCTCTGGAGCCGGGAACCAGGAACCTCCCCTGACCCCGAGTGCCTCTGCCCGGTCCTATCGGCAGGATCAGGAATTCGAGCTATGCTGCAGGGAACCGGAGCAGGCGGCAGGAATCCGGGGGCTGTGGCTGTTGAGTTGAAACCCAGCAGAGAGGGAAGACATGGGGAGCCATGTGCAGGTCTGAGTGCTTGCAGAGGCACCAGCTCCCTGCCCCTGTAATGATCAGGTGAGGAGCGGGGCCAGGTGCCTCCAGCAACCTCTGGTCTCCAATTCTGGAACTTCAGGAGAGGCCACGGGGCCATGGGGAGAAAGTTCAGGTGTCTTGGCATGGGCAGATGATTTTCCCTAAGGCAGCTGGGTGGGAAATGGAAACACCCAGTGTTTGGCAGTGTTTGTTGGGCAGTGTTTGTTGGGCAGTGTTTGTTGGGCAGTGTTTGGCAGTGTTTGTTGGGCAGTGTTTGTTGGGCAGTGTTTGGTGGGCAGTGTTTGGCAGTGTTTGTTGGGCAGTGTTTGTTGGGCAGTGTTTGGTGGGCAGTGTTTGGCAGTGTTTGTTGGGCAGTGTTTGGTGGGCAGTGTTTGGCAGTGTTTGTTGGGCAGTGTTTGGTGGGCAGTGTTTGGCAGTGTTTGTTGGGCAGTGTTTGTTGGGCAGTGTTTGGCAGTGTTTGTTGGGCAGTGTTTGGTGGGCAGTGTTTGGCAGTGTTTGTTGGGCAGTGTTTGGTGGGCAGTGTTTGGCAGTGTTTGTTGGGCAGTGTTTGGTGGGCAGTGTTTGGTGGGCAGTGTTTGGCAGTGTTTGTTGGGCAGTGTTTGTTGGGCAGTGTTTGGCAGTGTTTGTTGGGCAGTGTTTGGCAGTGTTTTGCAGTGCTAAGCAGCGGATTTGGGCGTCCCAGCAAAGGGCAAGTCCCGCTGCCTCCTCCACCACCCTTCCGATGAGTGATCTGGCGTGGGCACCGGGGCAAGGTGCCAACGCCGTTCAGCAGCTCTCGGTGCCGGGGAGCCCTCGGAGGAGCTTTGGGTCCATGACCAGGGTACAGCACCCTGCTCCAACCCAGTGGGTGACGGGTGAAAGGCTTTGGTGCTGGATGTGATCCCTGAAACACCCGGTGACTTCCAGTGGCCTGACCTTGGGTCCTCCATAAAGGAAAATCCCAAGCAGCGGAGCAGGCGGCTGCCAAACCAGCAGGAAAGCCTTAGAGTCTCTTTAAAAGGGTCTAAAACGGGGCACCCCGGGGGGCAGCCATTGGCTGGGGCGGGAGCCAGCCCTGCCTTTATATCCAGCTCCCTGCCTGCCAGCAGCATCTCATCCATCCCGCTCCAGGGCCACATCTGCAGGGAGGAGACCTCCCCAGCAAGTGCTGGGCCATGGGAGCCACGGGAGCCTGGGAGCCAGCAGCCTGGACACGAATCAGCTTCTCTTCAATTCCCAGCAAAGAGGATTTTCGGAATTCCCAGCAAACAGGCGGGAAGCTTTCAGGCAGGGAACAAATGAGCCCCTGCTCGGAAGGATGGGCTACCCCCGACCTGTGCTGCTGCACACGTGAACCACTCCACACCCCTGGCTGGGCTGGAGTTAGGGGTTGTTTTGGTTTAAATCCCCTCTCCCCCAAATTCGGGGGCCTTCTGGGCACCCCACAAGCATTTTCCATCTGTGTAATGATGCAAAGTCTGGGAAACACAGAGCTTTTACCATGACATCCTAGCTGATTTGCTTTACCACCGACACTAATCCTGCCTCTTAACCTAGTGTTGTGCATCCTCCAGCCCCACACTTCTGCAGCACCAAGCAGGGCAACCTCAGCTCCCCTTGGTGCAGAGCACAGAAACACATCAAAAGGAAGCCAGATCCCCCTGTCTATCCCACCAGCCGCTGCTGATCCCAAGCCTGGATGGTGCAAGACACCCGGAGCTTTGTGGGGCAGCTGCAATGCTCGCTCCAAGCGAGATAAGGCAGCACAACAACAAATGCAACCGGCTCATCAGGTCTCCCACAACAGGCAGCAGCTCCGGCTGCCCCTTTGATGTGCAGAAGCAGGGCAGGCGGGCAGGGTGGCTGCTCTGGTCTCACCTCTGCTGCCATCAGTGCTTGCAGCTGGGGAACACCTCGGGGTTTTGCTAATTGAGGACAGGCTTGATCAAGAGCAGGCTTGAAAACAAGCAGCCTAGCCCTAGCTCTCTGAACCAGAGGCAATGGCTTGCACACAGAGAACAGCTTCTACCCTCAGATGTTAAAGGCTTTCATAAAGAAAGTTTTCATGTGGCAGTGTTCAAGGCCAGGTTGGACGGGGCTTGGAGCAAGCTGCTCTAGTGGAAGGTGTCCCTGCCCATGGCAGGGGTTGGAACTGGATGGGCTTTAAGGTCCCTTCCAACCCAAACCAGCAAGCACAGCAGTGAGCGTGGACAGAAGGAAGGCAGAGATCAGCACAGCTTCACTTGAAAAGAGATGGAAGGAATCCACCTCTATTTCATGTTTCCAACCTGACTGGTGTCAGCGTGCCCAAGAGTCCCAGGCTGGTGGCAGGGATCCTCCCGGGGCTCCTCGGCCATCCCCACCCTTGGGGGGCAGCTGGTCCTGTCCCTGTCCTCCCATCCGGATGCTGCAGCCCTGCCTGCCCTCAGCATCCCCCTTCAGCACACCCAGGCTGGTTCCTTTCCCCAGGGTGGGCTGTGGGAAGGAGCCCAGCTCTGCCCCGTGAGCCTTTCCAGGGGGAGCTGGTTCATTGGGTCAGGCGTGCTGCGAAGTGGCAATAACTGAGAGCACCCTGGTCCAAAAGGACACGGAGATGGCATCCCCATCCCACGTCCTTCCCAGCAGAGACAGCAAATGCTCATGGAAGAAAATAATAATCACCCCTTCTAAATAAAGCGAATCCAGCAACAGCTCGAGCTGCATGTTCAATGTTCATGTTACTTACGAGTGCATTTGCCATGAAATTATTGTTAATTATTCATCCCAGCTAATGCTCAGTTACTGCTGATGGCCTTAAATTGCAGCGCTGCCTGAGTCATGGCAGAACGCGACATATTACAGCAATAAACAAGATCATATTCTGCCATTTAATGTTATTGTTTAATCAGTGGTTGGGGTGGTTTTCCTCTCCTTTATTCAGCTGTTTTGCTCAGGTGTTTTCCTCTGGCCAGGCAGGAAGAGCCAGCAGCCCATGGCAAGCCTCACCCTGCACCACAATGGTGCCACAATGAACACGTGCTTTTGTCCCCACTCAGTTAATGAGTGTTATTAATGACAATCACATCAGTCTGAAATGGTCCTGTGGTGGGGCTCGTGCAGGGTGAGGGATGGGGACAGGGGCTCCCTGGGGAGCTCGACTCCTCACTGGCTCCTCTTCCCTCTCCACCGCCTCCGACCTGGTTTGAAGACTTGTGCCATGTTTAAACTGTCCCACAGCCGCAGAGGGCTCTGCCACCCATGGGTCCTCAGGGACGCTCACACCTCTGGGTGCGCCTGCCTGCGCCCAGCAGCCCGTTGGAGATCGAGAATTCACGTATTTACTGTAAAGCCTGGGGTTACAGGGAGGTACCGACGGACGCTGCCCTCTGCTCGCCTGCAGCCAGTGCCTGCTGACCGCAGCAAGGGTTGGGCCACTGCTGGGCGCAAGGACGAGCCTTGGTTTGTCGCCGCTGCTCCAAACCCAGCCTGGAGCTGCCCGTGGCAGCGATGCCTTCCCAGGAGTGAATGCTCTTGGATTATGATGCAAGGATTATGCCCAAGGAGCAGGAGAACAACTGCGCTGGCCATCACTTCTAAGGGATAGGAATTTCTATTCATTGCAAGGATATCCCCAGGACCAGCTCAACCTCTAGGTACCGCTGCCAGTCCACAGCCACCACAGAGCTGCTTGTCCCCGTGGGCTCCTGGGGACTGCATATGTCCTACAGGACCTGGTTGTACCCCAAGTTCAGCAGAACAACAAAACGTGCCCTCCTCAGGAGGGAAGAGGCAGAGAGCCCTCGAGCACAGCCTGAACCCAAGCTGCTGCCAGCCCAGTGCTCCTGCACCAGTGGGACAGAGGAGGAGGAGGAAGAAGAGGAGAAGAGGGATGAAAGCGTGCGGCTCCTAGAGCTGCCCAAGGGATGCTCTAGGGAAGAGTCTCCTCCTCAGGCAGTTGCTCAGGGCTGGAGGCCATGGGGGGGATGGAGGCTGCGGGGAGTTTGTAGTCCACCCCATGGAAAACCTGCCCCTCCATGCCCACGGGCTCGGCGCTGGACAGTGAGCAGTCCTGGCTGTTCCCACTGCTGGCCAGCACGTGCTCGCGGCACCGCTTGCCGATGAGGTAGGTGGCCTCGATGAGGCTCAGCAAGATACAGATGCAGGTGGTGACCACCATGAAGAGGGTGAAGATGTTCTTCTCAGTGGGCCGGGAAATGAAGCAGTCCACCATGTTGGGGCAGGGGGACAGCTCGCACTTCACCAGCCGGGGCAGGGTGTAGTTCCTGTACAAGTGGTAGAAGATGTAGAGGAAGGCCATGTCCACGCCAGCCTTGAAGACCAGGCTGAGCATGTACGTCCACCACAGCCCACCATGCTTCTTGCCGGGGTTGGGGTAGAGGCAGCGGCCGTTGTCCCCACCGCTGGCGCGGTGCCTCTGCTCCTTGGCCTCCCGGTACGCCACGTGCATGATGACGAGCAGGGATGGACAGGTCACCAGGATGAGCTGCAGGGCCCAGAGGCGGATGTGGGAGACAGGGAAGAAGTGGTCGAAGCAGACATTGGTGCAGCCCGGCTGCCGCGTGTTGCAGTCAAAGTCCTTGTGGTCATCGCTCCAGACGCGCTCGGCTGCCACCACATAGACCAGCAGGCGGAAGATGAAGACGAGGGAGAGCCAGATGCGGCCGAAGGCTGTGGAGTACTTGTTGACCCCACTGAGGAGCCTTTCGAACAGATCCCAGTTCATGGTCCCCCAGTCCTGTTAGCTGGCCTGGGCGGAGAGAGAAGATAGGTGAAAGATGGTCTTCAACATCCCTTCCAGCCCTAACCATCCTATGATACAGTGACACCGAAGAAGCAGCAAGAAGTCCCACTCAGAACACCCATGTGCCCCAAAGCACTGAGCCACACACCTGCCTGGGTGGCCTTGGGGACCATCTCTGTCCTTTGCTTGCACATGGGGACACACAGACACATGCCCCAGCTCAGACCTGGTCTCTGCAGAGCACCATCCCCTTCTGCATGCTCACTGGGCATGGAGGCCTGGCAAAGCTTGATGGCTCTCCAGTGGCAAGAGCATCCTTCACCACCCACTGCAGTCCATGTGAGCCCTCTGCCATCCCTCAAAGGTGACCTTTAAAGCTCCCTCCCAGCTCCCGCTGTCCTGCGGCTCTGTCCTGCGCCTGCCCCGTCTCTCGCCTCGCCGCGCAGGTATTTGTTATGAATCCTCCTCACGTTGCCAGGCCTGGCCCCGGCAGACACAAGTGGGAGCAGCTGGGCCGTGACGCACCCGGAGCTCAGCGGCTCCTCTCCCATCGCTGGAATCTGCCATCGCCTCCGCTCCCGCCCGGCAGCGCGGGAGGATCCCGGTGCTGACCTGTGCCGGGCACAGCAATGTGGGATGCACAAGAACCAGGTTTCATCAGCTCAGACCCATCTCAGCCTGCACCAGGACCCCAGGCAGCTGAGCTGACCCTGGTTGCATTATGCTGGATAAGGGCACCTCAGGCCATGTGGGGCCGCAGCCGAGTGGGATTCCCAGGGCTGGATTTGCCATTGGCTCTCCTTAAACATTTCACCTATCAGTAAAACAACGAGACTTCCCCTCGCTGGCAGGGCTCCTGCGGTGAAACCATCCCCCTGCTCTGCACAGCCCGTCCCGTGCAGCCACACGCTCCCCAAGCGCATAGCTCCTGCCTCACTGGTTGGATCCCGGGACGCACACACACAAAGCCCACATTTCTCCTTCCCCATGCACACTTCCAGATGTGCCCCTCACCAGGGCTGGGGGCTGCAGCAGGGGGGGTTCATGCCGCTTACCTGCGGGGTGTCCTCCACTGAGGCCGGTGCTGTCAGTGCTTGCCCACGGCAGGATCGCATCGCCCGGTGCATGCGAGCGGTGCCAGCGCCACGTGAGTCATCCCTGGGCTCCTGAGCGAGGAGGAGATTCCCAAGGGGGAAGGGATGAGGCTCGAGGCAGGTCCCCACGTGTCCTGTAGGCTGTCAGAACCCCGGGGGTGAAGAGCTGCCCCGCAGTGCACAGGGTCCAATCCTGCTGCTGTGCAGGGAGCGGCTGCATCCACTGCCCTGTGCTGCCTGGGGTCCCCAGCCCTTCCCTGCACCCATCTTCCCTTGCTCGGACCTGCAGGGATGATGTGGCCAAAGCCTTGGGAGCCCGAGGCACTGGGAGCCGCTCAGGCGAACACCTCCCTTCATAATCCCATTTTACACAAACTTTGCACCATGGCAGTGATTTACAAAGAGCCTTTATCCCTCCCCACCTCCTGCCGGGGGGGGGCAGTTGTTATTTCTCTGGAAATTCATTAATCACTTCTCCTCTGCTCCCCTCCCCTGCAAGCTGGGGCAAGTCCCTTCCCCATCACTCCAGCCCTGCCACCGGACCCAGGAGCCAGCCTCCAGTGCAGAGAACCCCTTCTTTGAGGCCTGACTCCCAGCTCACAGCTCTGGGGTGCAGCAGGGAGCAGGGCCCAAGGAGTGGGTGCTGCTGCTGCGTCGGGTGCATGAGCTCAGTGACAGCAGGAGTCACCTGAGGAGCAAACGCGCTTGGTCTGCAGTTCTCCTGGGTTTGGAAACAAAAGTGATGGAGAGAAACAAATCTAACCAGCTGCAAAGTAAATTACCACTGTTTGCGGACAGCTCCGGGGGAGAGCTCTGCAGTTTGAAACCAAACAAGCCTGGGTTTAGTTAGTTATTATAACATGCCTGTGCAGTGGCTGTGCCGAGGGCTGTGTCTCCCCATGGGGCAGGCATGGGGGGGGGACACGGCAGCACCCAGCGCTGGGTGGGGGGGATGTTCTGGCTTGTGGGTGTCCAAAGGGCGCCTTGTGGCTTCCCGCTTTCTGGGTTAAAATCCCCTCTTTTGGGGAGCTGCCAGACGTGATGGGCAGTGCCTGCTGGCGTTGGGCTGCAGGCAGAGCACACCTCACCCCTCTGCAGCCCTCTGGTGAGTGTGGGCACAGCCACGGCATCCCCTGGTCCCCCTGCCCTGCTCTGATGGCAGGACAAGAAGGTGGGCGGCCACAGAGCTTTTCTCCATGTCCCTCTGGTCCAGCCGAGCTGCCGTGGAGATCAGCCCCCATCTACCAGGTAAATACCTGGTGGAAGCACAAACTGAACCAACAGGGTGAGGAGAAGGAAGAAGCTGCTCTGGTGCAGACAGGGCTGACACCAGCCACTGAGAGCCCAAAAGGAGCAGCTCAGGGAGCATCCTCTGCCCTTGGGTTGGTGGGCACTGAGCTCCCATGGCCAAAGCTGCCATCCCACTGCTCACCTTGGCTGGGGATTTCAGTCTGGCAGAGGCAGAAGAGGGGTGCTGAAGGCTGCACCCTGCACCAGGCAAACCCAGCCAGCCCATGTGAGTCCACGGCGCTGGGGACATGGAGGTGTATTAATGGCAGCACTTTATCTTCCAGGAACAAGCCCCATTAGTACATTTTCACTACAACATGAAATATTAATAACGCTTTGCATTTATATAGCGTCATTCATCCAGGAGTCACCAGCCAAGCTCCTGACATGAATCAAACATCACAGCCTGCTCCGGAGGAGGCAGGTAAATAGGATTATACCCGTTTTCCTGCAGCGCACACCGAGGCACAGGGTTTCCTCAATGCCTGTCATGGGTGAGACCACCAGCACTCTTCTGCCCTCTGTCAGAGGATGCCACCGCTCTAAAGCCATGGGGACACCTACCCTGTATGGGGCATCTCCATCTGGCCCTGTGCTCTGCGGGGTTTTGCTATCATCAGGCAAAAGTTGCTGTGGAAAAGCAAAACACTTTGTTGGGCCACTGGCATGTGCCTTTTTCCTGGAACGTTTTGGAATGGCAAGAGAAGTTTGTTCCCTTTGTAAAATAACAGTAAAACCAACAACGGTAATGATGATAATAATAGCTCTTTTTGTCCTTTTGGTCCCTTCCTTGCCAGGCTTTGCAGATGTGAAGCACAGCAAACCTTGTGGCTCCTGCAGGTTCAAAAACAGGAGACGTGGTTTACACTTGTGCTGCAAAGAGTGAGGAAGTTTTAGGACCAAACACACGTGGCGAGGAGCAGCAGGAGCCAGCACCACGATACTGATACTGCGCTGATGGCGCAGGGAGGGGAGAAGCTCGGAGCGGTTTGGAAACCTGTCAGCCCACAGCCAGACGAGCCCTGACACAACCCAAGGACTGCTGTGGCAAGAGCGAGCAGGCAGAAAAGCGCTGGGGAAAGGGCTATTTTCATCTTATTAAAGAGCCTTATATTTAAATCCTCTTTCAGACGTGTAGCACAAGATGATTGCAAAAGCTTTCATACACTAACTCAGCAGGAATCGCTTCTGCTGCCTGTGATGTTGCATGCAGATGCTGGTTAGCAGGGCGGAATCCTATTATTGATGCTGAATAAATAGAGAAAAACAGGTCCTGGGTGAAGTTAGAGAGTGGGTGGGGAGCAGGGAAGTGCTGCCCAGATCAACTGCCCCAGCTCCCTGTGCCTGGCACCACTATCATGCAAAGGAGGTGGCAGCTTGTTTGCAGATAATTGAGAATCCCCAAAGAGAACAGTGAAAATGAACACACAGAGGCTGGAGGGTGGCTCAGCTGCTGCAGCAGAATAGAGTGCTCCATGCCTGGGTCAGCCCCTTCCATCCACCAGCCCATGGCTCCCCACTGCTGTCCCCTGCATCCCCCATCCCAGAGCTCACAGGGGCATTCACCACCTCCCCAAGCTGCCAATGCTGTTACAGAGACCCCCAGGATTTCCTAGAGGGGCTCCCAACCTTTTTAGCCTCCACCTCTAGCAGGAGGTGCCAGCACAGAGCAGTAAAAGGCCCTGCAGATGCTCAGGGACATGAGCCATGGGACTGACCTCACATCTCCAGCACCCGTGGGAAGAGCCAGTGCAGCCCCAGCACCACAGCCAGGGGCTCAGCAGGAAGGGAGAGGGGGAACCAGGGCTGCAAACCCTGTTTCTAACAGGTCCCACAAGGCCCCGGGAGGCTCCCATCCAAAGCGCTTCACTCAGTGCTGCTGGGGAAGGAGGGAGGCTGCAATTACAGGAGGGCGGTGAGAAGGAGGAGCTGTTGATGAGGCTGACAGCAATGAAACCGCCCTGGCACAGCAGCAGCTGAGGGCAGGGTGCTAATGATGGGGTCTGCTGGCGAAGGCATCTGCATCCAGCATCACTGAGATGCTGCTGCAGTTGGACCTGTGGGTACCACGAGACAAGGGGAACAGCAGCAATGTGCTGTACCCCACTGCACCCACCAGCACAGTGATGCTGAAAGGACCTTCTGCTGCTTCATGTCAGCACCAACCCCAAGCTGCCGTAAAAGCCGCTGATGTTAATGCCTCCCCTGGCACAGGTTTCCTTCACGCGGCCAGGATGGTGGTTTGCAGATACGCTGGGTCTGTTCAGAAGTTCTCCTCTGGCAAACTTGTATTCAAGGACTGTCTGGATGAAATCAGGCAAACCCTTCTCAGCCCAGCCTGGTAATGACCATGTAACATGGCCAGCACCCGTTAATCTGCTCACATTTATGAGTGAGACTGCAGGGAGTAACCTCATTTCTAGGGAGGGCTTAATTAATCATGGAATCAAACTGACTCGATAAACTCACATGGCTAGTGGTGGCTGAGGATATGGATAAGGTTACAGGGACCTAAACCGTGGCAGATGATGATGATGGTGGGGAGAAGAGAGGGGGATGCCTGTCCTGCAAAACCTTTCTCTGTACTGGGAAGCAAATCAACAGGGCACAGAGGGGAGATGCTGCTGTGGCACTTTGTCCCTGTGAGGGAGAAATAAGAGTGCTCCCAGTCTGTACAGACCATGCCCCTACAATGATGGTGAGGAAAGAATGTGGAGGACAAACTCATAACCTAGAGGGCACTGAAGGCAGTCCCACGTCCTGAAACCCAGGCAAGGGAGGGGCTGGGGTCCCTGGATGCTCTCAAGTGGGAGCAGAGTCCAACCCAGCCCTCAGCCCCTGCTGACTGCCACAAAGGGGCCCAGTTACGTCTGTATTGGGCTGTTTGGCCAAATAATGAACGCGCAAATGACATCTCTGCTCTTGCCACTGACCTTGGCATCATTCGAATGGGCGACCCACGGGTCATAGTCTTTATATCCTATTACCAGTCTCCTGAGTCATGCCTGTCCCCTGGCAAGTTATATTCTTTTGAAATGGCAGCTAAATGGGAAAGAGGTCATAGCCCCAATACGGTGACAATGGGACATGACAGCACTTTTCTGAGTGATTAAGCCTCAGGTGATGTCGGGGATAAAGACAAGTGGCTGAAGGCTGAAAGCCTTTAGTCACCCCAGACATGTCACTGCATCCTCGCTCCATCCTGCCGGGGTGGGCTTCGAGTGCGAAACGGGAGTGACAGAGAAAACAACCAAACCCAACCTGTGCACCCCCCAGTCAGTCACCCGTGCTGCAGGTACCGCTCTTAATGATCAGCCCCAGCAGCCTGTTGGCCCTCAAAGATCGTGCTGCAATAAATAAGCTCTGATGCCTCGGAATAAAGCGCCGGAGCAGACGCTAGGTGGCATTGGGAGAACGCGGCATCGCCGGCCGCCTTCCCTGGAACAGTCTGGCAAAGCGGAGCGGAAAACTCAGGATGACGGAGCAGAAAATGTCTCTGCTGGGTGGGGAGGCTGCCGAGCCTCCATCCCCACACCGACCCGCACCAAGCGGGCTGCGGCGCCCCATGGCCAGCACGGTGGCTGAGTTCTGCTGCTCTGCTGAGCCAGGGCTTTCTCCCAGCACGTTTTGTTTTGTTCCCAATGAGGAGCTGGGGTCTGGAGCTCACAGAGCTGCTCGCTGCTCCCCAGAGCCCAGTTGCCACCGCTGGCACCAGCACGGCCATGGAGGGGCTCCATGGGTGCATGTCCAGATGTGACAACAGGCACCCGGCTGCCCCACAAGGGTGGAACAGGGCTTTAAAATGAGTTCAAAGCTGAGCCCTGCTGCATCTCGCTCCCCCCCTCGCCTGGGTTCATCAGTACCCCTGGGGCTGGTGTTCCCAGGCCCCTGGGAACAAGCCTGGGGATGTTCTTTGTGGGGCATGGGCATGCTCACCCTGCAGACCTGCAGCACAGCGTTAGAGCCAGGACTGTGTGCAGCAGCCAGAATCAGTTGTGCTCTTTCCCCTTTTGCCCGCTCCCCATCACCTCCAGCTCCCTCCTGCACCGAAGGGCCAGCATCTCCTTCCCCCTGTTCACCTCCCGCATCCCCACCGTGCTAAGGTGACTTTTGCTCTTTGTCTCCTAACTGCTGCATTGTGCAGGCAGTTCAATAGCCACAATACATCTCCTGATTGCAGCTCTCTCCCTTCCAGCCAGCCCCAGCCTCAACACCACATCTCTGCTCTGTGCTGATGGCACATGGAATGGCACCGCTGCAGCCTCCCCTCCTCCCAGGGGTACCCCAAAAGCTTCCAATCCTCTGGAAAACAGCAAAGCTGGGCTTCACATCACTCTGCTTCTGCAGGGGAGAGCTGCTGGGCTGAGGCTACCGTTTCTGGGGCTGCTCTCCTGCCCTTGACCCCATCCCATGGTGCTGGGACTCCCCCTCCCCTGTTCTCCCTGCCTGAGCTGGGTATCACACAGCAGAGCCAAAACTCAAACACTTTCACAGGCACCTCTGCAAGAGAGAATCATAGAATCAAGGAGGCTGAAAAGGCCTTTAAGATCATCAAGTCCAACCATTACCCCAGGAGCTCAGCTTTTTCTGGAGCTCTCAGAACCTCCAGAATGCTGCAGCCTGACATTACATCATTCTGCCAAAGGCTAAAATCTTGCTCATACCCTAAGAAAAACACCACTTTAACAACAAACCATCATCCCTCTTAATTTGCTTGCACCGCTCCCAGGGATTCTGGGCAGCAAATCCATGAACTGACCTCTGCAAACGGCCCAGAGTTGGCTCAAAGCAGGAGATTTCGCATCATCGTGTCTTAAAATGTCAGCACTTTAATGAGCTGCCATCTAAAGCATTTCCTAAAACAATGTTTTAGGAAATTTAGGACAATTGTCCAGGACAAAACAGAGCCCCAAAATACCAGCCAGCTGTATTGTGATGATGTGCTGAAGCACACGGAGCTGCAGGGCAACCTCCTGAGGCAATGCCGGCTTCCCCGCTGTTCTTCTACCTCCATCCCCCATTTGTTACCACCAGTATCAGGGTTTTCCCTTCCATCTCCTTCCAGCACTGCTGCCAGGTCCTTCATCCAAAAGGAAACCCCTAGTTGGAGTTCTCCCAGATCAAGGTGTCACCTGCTCACAGTTTTCCAGTGCATCACTTCAATCTCCATCTCATTCATTTTACCTTTTGTACCCGTAAGGCTGCTGGAGCCGTAATTTGCCCTCCAGGATAATCTCTTGCTCCGAAGGACACAGCGAACTTCTTCACAACTTGCTTCTCCAGGTGGGTTGCGCTGGGTAATTAGTGGATATCAGGTGCTGGATGTGGAGGTTGGAGCCCACTTACGCTCTGTGTGTGCATGTTGAATTGATGAAAGCAAAGCCAGAGGAAGCACCTGAGAAAACACAGGAAGGCAGGAGGCCATGGTGTCCGACCAGAGCTGCTGGCTCTGGAAATCTCAGTGCCGAGGTGGCACAACACCTCAAAGGGCTGCGGTGCCTCAGATAAGGCTGTCTCCAGCATGATGTCCAAGAGCAGAAGCCACTGAAAGGAAAGGCCACCATCACAACGTCTGGGTGCTGTGGAGGGCTCAGAGACGCTGGTTTTGGGTCTGAACTTGGCCTGAAGCCCAACAAGCATCTTCTGTGAGATCGGCTGATGCCGCACAGGCCACCAGCACAGCCCTCTGGACACAGCAGAGCAGCAAATGGTCTCCTTTGCAGGGCAAGGGAAAGCTCACGCTAGAGAAATACCTTCCTCAGAGTCTAATAATCCTTCAGTGTGGCAGAGGAAGAAGAGTGGGATCAAAAGCATCCTCCCTGCCTCCCCGCTCATTGACGGAGAGCCTGGAAGCCCTGGCCTCGCGGTGCTCTGGCTTTGGTGGAGTGTGACACTCATCCACGGCATGGCCTGCAATTATGGCTTGAAGAAAGAAGGGGCAGGATGAGAGGCAGCCGCCTTTCATCCGCACCCCACCGGCTGCCGCCTGCCGCTCGCTATTCTTATCCCTCCTGATCAAGGCGAAGTGTTCCCTCCTCCTGCAATTGAAGCCCGGAGCCCCGGCATCGCTCGGGCAGCGCAAGGAACCATCGGTTGCACCGAGCGAGGGATGGAGCTGCTCCCGGCCCCACGCTGCAGGGCATGACCCGGGGAAGGTGGCTTTCAAGCTCTGAGCCTGCCTCCTGGAGACAGAGTTATGTGTATGCATTACACGTACAGCTCCACCGCCTCTCGCACGCTGACGAGGGTCAGCCTTGGATCATGCTTGATGTAGCTCTGATGACGGCAGGCAGCGTTCATGCAACTGCGTTGGTGCCAGACAGAGGTTGTGCCGCAGGGAGGAGGAGAAAAGGGGCTCCAGGAGGAAACTCTGGTCATTGGGATTTAAGAATGCTTTCATGTTGGATGTGGCTTGGAGCAAGCTGCTCTAGTGGAAGGTGTCCCTGTCCATGGAAAGGGGTTAGAACTGGATGAGCTTTAAGGTCCCTTCCAAAACAAACCAGGCTGGGATTCTATGATTCTATGTTCTCACGAGAGAGACTCTGACTCTCGCTTTCTGCTTCTTCACCCCAAACTCTAGTCCTTGTGAGGGAGAGAAGATCCCATGAGTTACGATGGCAAGCAGTCACTTGGGGCTGTGCCCCACTGCTCTGGAAGAAGATGGAACTTGCTACTAGCACCATCCATGAGTAGAAAGCAGAGTTGCCTTGATGGCAAGAAAAGAAGACTCTGCATGAGCCTGTCTGTCCGGCCCCCATAGCACAAGCTGATGTCCAGGCCAGACACCGTAATACAAGTTCAGCAAGTGCCTGAAGAAGGTAACTGGGTCCATCTATACTAATGTGAAGCCAGATCAGCAAAGCTATCCCAGGGACAAAGAATGTTTGTGGAGGAACCAAGGAGACACCAACTCACCAACTCCCATCTGCTACAAGAAGACTTTCCTTGTGCAGAAGACAGGCACTGCTGATGCTTCCACAGGCTGCCTTTGCCACTTGTCTCTTACTCTGCTGTCTCTGCTTCTTGCAAGCTGCTTCAGGAATTAACCAAATCCCAGGTTTCTGGAGATGCTGGAAGAGGAGCATCAGGAAGGTCTCCAAGAGGAGAACTGCAGGAAGGTTCAGGATTTGCCATGTTGCACTGGAGATGCCTCAGCATGGGGAGATGCTGAACTGAAATGTTCCCATGGAGAAGAGGGCAGCTCCCCTCTGCACAGCACAGGGCCCTGCTGCAGGTTCACACCGCACTGCCAGCCATGTAACCTTGGAAAATTAACCTCCTTTCTCTTCTCTTTTCCACACAAAACCAGATGCTGAAATGCCTGCATTTTCATGACATTTTGGAAAAGATTCTGCCTCGCTGGAATGCTTCTTTTACCCCATAGACTTTACTACTTTAGGGTGAAATCAAAATAAAGGCTATTTATTTTTGTCTATGATACTGGGAAATAAAGGTGCTTTCTCCCACCCCATCAGTACACTGCTGTATGTGCAAGCAACTGCCAAGCACAAGGAGCAGTCAGGACAGGCATGGTCTGCTCCCAGTGCTCCTGCTTTGAAACCAAGGGAAAACCACTGCCAGAAGTTCATGATCAAAGAGCTGCATCCCAGGTTGGTCACCAGGGAGCCAGGTAACGTGGTTCTGTGCACAGATTTCTGTGCACCTAATGTGGGTGTCTGGACACAGAACATGGGCAGCAGCAGCAGGACCCCCATGGACCACACAATTCCCTTGGGAGGCTGACAGCAGAGCTGGAAAGGGCAGGATGATGGCGCCTGGCCAGGCAAGGTGAGACGGGGCTGGATTGCCTGGAACAAACCCAGCACCCTGCTCCTTCTCTTTCCCAGGCTATTTTCATCCTCCTCCCAGTGACAGATCGAGGGCTTCACAAATCAGCCCCGTGAACCCTCTCCTGCTTCCCCGCCATGGAAATTACTGCACAGTGCTCAAAACGGGAGAGCAATTTGCAAAACAAATAAGTCTCCGATTAGCTAACAAGTGCCAGGCTGACCTTACAGGGACCCTTTCATTAGGAGACACTGAGCGCCGATTAACTGCATTGGGATGGAGGGAGCTACTTCATACTGGTTTAATGAATTAAATATATGCTGCTATTTGGCTCTTAATGTTAGAAAGATATTAAGTACAGTAATTGTCACATTCCCAAAGCCAGGCACCTCTCTACTGAGCAGTTCAGCTCTACTTTCCCCTTCTCACCACAAAGTTTAATCTATTGCTCCTTGTGCCTTGGTGTTTTCCTCCATTACCACCAGCCCATCAGAGTGTCCTGCACAGGGAGCTCTGGAGCTCTCTTTGGGTCTCCTCCCACTCTCCAAGGGTATCCCAGCACATAGAGGAGTGCTCCTGGCCTGGGGCTTTATCTTTCCTCACCTGTTCCTCCTCTTCCTTCTCCTGGCATCTGCAAGCACAGAAGCAGAAGATGTGCCTCCACTGCTGGGGCTCAGCCAGCCCCGGCTCCTGCCCAAGGTGAAGCTCTCAGCTCCTGAAGGATGCAGGGAGGTTCTGAGGACAGGTTAAAAAGGCTTAGGAGGAAATATCTTCTCTTGGGATGCTCCTCAGCCTGCTCTGCTGAGGGGATACCCTCAGAGGTACCCACCTTTGACTTTCCAAAAGCAGATCCCCTCCTGGGATGCTGGGGATTAAAACTAATGACAAGGAAACAGTGGAGGGAGCAAGAGGCAGAACATCCCAGCCATGGGGCCGGCTGAGCTGAGGCTCTTCCCCACTGCCCATGGGGCTGCCAACCTCCCATGTTACACTGACGTGCCTCTGACTGGCATGTAATTTAATTACCGCATGCTTAAAAGATTAAATCCACGATTAAAAGAATTTATATGGATTAGCACAGGATGATTTTAAATCACTGCCAGCTCATGGCAAAGCAGAGCAGCAACCTGCAACCTGCAGCAAAAGCATCGGTGATGTGAAGGGCCGGTCCCACTGCTCCTTGGGCAGTGGGATCAGGGGAATCACTGGGATCATGGACACGGGGACCTGCTGAGCACCCTGAGCCCCATCCCAACACACAGGCACTGCTGCAGTCTGGAGCGATTTCATCTCCCCAGCACACTTCCCTCCTGATCCATCACCATCACACATGTCACTGCTTGAGAATGTTCCTCTCCGAGTCCCCAGTCATGAATTTTAGACCATTGTTAAGCCCATCTGTTATTTTTCTTAAGTCACTTATTGGATGTCCCTTTATGGGGGAAAGAAAGAAAGAAGCGGGATGGGAGGAAAAATAAAGCATGCAAAGTGGGATGATTTACAAAATAAATGGGTTTAAATCAAACCCACAGGTCTCCAGCTAAAGCTGTGTCCCAGAAAGCGTTATTGTTTCCCTCTCGGTGGTAATCAGGAGAACGTGAAATTCATTCCCCTGTGCTGGGAAGATCAAGAACAGCATCAAACTGCTTCTCCCAGAAAAGCTGGTTCTAAATCTTCATCCCTTTATCTGGCTGCTGCGGTCATCCCCAGCTCAGGCAGCCAGGGATATGGCCCCGTTGGCTCAAGCTGCTTTCCAAAGCAGCCACTTCACCCCTCTCAGCCACCACCCCAATGCACACCAGCCTCTGCGGTGCTGTCCCTGTGAATCCCCGACACTGGATATGGTTTGAGACACCCGCCAAGGCCACTCATCCAGCCATCTGCTAACAGCATCTCGTGAGGCTGCTGAGAGCAGCTTCCCGACCTCCAGACCTCTGCATCGCTGCTGTGTGAGGATGTATCCCATGTTTTCCCTTGCAGCACTGCAGTGCGATCCCGAGCCCTGTGCAATCTGTTTGATTTGAAATATAAGTGAAGAGATTAGAAACAGTGCTCATGATTTTGTGATGCATATGGTAATTAAAGTGTTACATTGCAATTATGATGTAATTAAACTGTGGGATGCTCTTCAAGATGCAATTGCCACTCATTTGCATAACTGACGGATTTGCTTATTATCACCCTTTTAATATATGTATTAAAAAGAGCATCAAGAGCTTCAGCTATGGAGGCTTGCAGCAGCTCTGCCCAGCACTCAGCCTTCCCCCAGCACACTGCAGCATGCAGGCTGCTGCTCCCCAGCTCTCACTGCTGCTGGTTCATCCCCCCGGCTGGTGGTCCCCCTAAAGCCCAGCCCTTGGCGAGCACCCCAGCTGGAGCAGACGTTCCTTCATGCACATCCACCCTCTGGCAGTTAGAGTCTTGGTGCAGATCTCAGTGTGTCCCTCCAAGCAGACACTAAGCAGCCTCTGGCACCTTCCTCCATTCAAAAGGCTGCCAAACTCCCCCCTGCTCTGTAGCTGACAGGTTTTTATTTCAGAGAAAGAGTTTTTCCCCTGTTCCAGCCTCCCTAAGCCAGTTCTTGGTTATTCACCCTTTCAAGGATGCTCTCAGGGGGCCCCCTCTCCGGAAAGCCCCAGGAACCCACCAAACTTGACCTTTCCAAGCAAACCCCTACACTGTGCTATACCCACCAGCTGCACACATCTGGCACGGCACAGCCACCGGAAGGCACACTGTGTGAGCAGTGATTATCCTCAGCCACACAAGGACCTTTCTGGGTCTGCAGATGCCTGTAGGTACTGCAAAAAAAAAATCACCTCATAGAATAAGCCTGATTTTCTCTTTTGTAAACTCATCAGAACTTCCCCATAGGAGCTAAAATAAAGCCACCCTGCGAGCTGAGCTGTCCATAACCTTGTTCTGATCAGAGGCTGCGAGTGGGAGCAACACGCAGCAGGGACGTGGGTACATGCTGGGGCAGCCCAGGAGTAACGGCTCAGGAAGAGAAATCTTCACTGAAAGCCAAATCCTGTGTCTGGACTTTGCTTTTATCCAGAGAAAGCCATGCCTTAAAACATCCCTGACAGCTTGTAATGCCTCAATCTGACTCACCGAAGAGCACACAAGAAAAGGAGAAAGGACTTTTCAAATGGTTCCTTTTATCTGCTGCTTTAACCTGCGCTGAGAAATGTGAGATCCCTGAAACAACGGGATGGCTGATGTTCTGCAGAAAGAGATCTATCAGGAAAATGATAGTGCTGCTTTGAGAGTATGAGGCTGGGCTGTGCGAGGTGGGGAGTGTTCCATCCCCTGCCCAGTGAGACCCTGGACAACACGCCAGGGTTTAACAGTGCAGTGCGGCATCTGCCTATGGCGGTCCATAGGGCAACTCCTGCATCAGACCATAGCGAGATGATGGATATAAAGCAGTGATGTGGCAGGCTCGCTGCTCAAAATGGTCTGAATTTTCTTAAAAATACATTTGCTTTTGCATAATTCCCTTCCCAAATGACATCTTTCTTTTCATCACCAATTCTGTTAACCTGCCTACTTAAAAAAAGGGGATATTGATTTAGGCAAATAGGATTGACTCTCTTTAGATTCAACACATCCAACGTGTTCCAGGATCAGGCCCATGGCTGCAGCAGGACCAGATGTTGCTCAGCTGCACAGCATGGAGCTAACAGGGCTCTACTGAAGCATTTTGCTCTATGCATTGGTGAAATTCCAGCTATGCTGCCCGGGGCATGTCAGCAGCCAGCCAGCCTCTCAAAACAGGTAAAAACCAAGCGTTGCTGCTTCGGATCCGAGGCATTTTGGGGAATTGGGCTGCAGATGTTGTTTCAGCTTTGCCTTCCAGCTCTTCCTGAGCAAGGCTGACCTGAAAAGTCACAGTGCCCAGAGAAGCTGTGGCTGCCCCATCCCTGGCAGTGTTCAAGGCCAAGTTGGACACAGGGGCTTGGAGCAAGCTGCTCCAGTGGAAGGTGTCCCTGCCCGTGGCAGGGGTTGGAGCTGGGTGAACTTTAAGGTCCCTTCAACCCAAACCAGGCTGGGATTCTATGTATGGCTCCGTGCATCTTTTTATTTCTTCCTCTCCCTTAAAGAGCCTCTGTCCCAAGGCAGCAGCACTGCCCCTGGGGCACTGCTTGGGCTGCAGGGCTGGGGTCAGGATGCTCTTTCTCCAGCACAACAGCAAGCAATGATGCTGTGAGGATGCGCATTTGGTGGTTGGTACCCAGGGTCCTCCTGTGCAGGATGCAGGCTCTGGGCTCTGCTGAAGGCCATGACTGCAGGGAGGGAGGAGACTCAGGAAGGTGATGGAGGTCTCCATCTATCAAGGCAAACACCAGATCATCAATTGCTGGTCCCCTGTGAGCCACAATCGCCAAGAAAAAATCATTTATAGTCATTTAGCGACAGGAAAAGCTTTTTGCCTTCCCTCTAGGTTACAACAGATCTATGATAGGGCTATTTAAACTTCAGCATCCCCAGGGTAGCCACTGTGTTAGGCCTGGAGGTGCAAATAAATGACTCCTTGTCAGATTAAAAGGTATATGTGACAGCAGAGGAGCACTGTGGCTGAGCCACATCTGAAGGAGTGGTGAGCACAGACCACTGGTGCTGGGAAGGGAAGGTACCTGTGGGTGGTTCCCCCATGCGGGAATGGGAAGCTGAGCTCCCAGAACAAGCCCCAGCAGTGCTCCTACCCCGGTGGCACCATCCCATCCCGTATTTATCTTGGGTTAGCTGGGAAACTGTGGAAGCACACTAATTAAAATGGATGTCATCTTCACCAGAGTCCAATTCCGCATCGAACTCCTGCTTCTCCATGAGAGCAGGTCTGCCATATTTAGCCAACTTCTAAACTCATTAGCAAAAGCAGATGCTTAGATCTGCAGTCCCTAATGACTGTAAATGAGAGTATTAGTGTATTGATTGATGGCCTAATTGTTGCCACCAGGACCACAAGCAATAGCTTTAAGCCCAACTGCTCTGTGCTGAAGGATGCCCAGACTGAGAAGAGAGGGAGAAGGGGACAATGCTGGGAGCCAGGCGAGGGGACAGGCACCCTTGATGTGACCCAGGTGCAGATTTCCACATTATTCCAGCACGTGAACAACCAAACCAAAGTTAATTAAATTACACTTCACCCAACAGAGGTCAAACTCCTGGAGTGTGTGGATGTGCAACCTCTTGCAGGGTGCCTTGACTTGCTGGTGCTCTTTGCATAGTAATGAAGAGACTGCTGGGGCCTGTAACAGCAGCATATGCTACATCATAGATATCCTTCTTCCTCCCTCCTTTGGTTGTCCATGAAAATGTAAATGAATGGGAGGAGAGGACAGTCAGAGCTTGGACCCTGCTCCTGCACCATCCCCATGATGGGCCATCCGCAGACAGCTCACCAGCATGATTAACTACGGCTCTGCTTTAATAAAAGCATCTTCAACCTGGCCCTGACCCGGATAGGTCCATAGGTCCTGAGCATATGCCTGAATGGCTCGTGGAGCTGGAACAGAGTTAAGCCACTGCCTCAGGATGCTGCTGGGGACAAGATGCATTGCTAACAGGAGCTGGCTTTGGCCAGTATCTTACCAGAAACAAGACCAAGAGCTGCCACGCAGACAGAGAGGCTGCACAAGGCACCAGTGCCCTGCCAGCTTCAGCAGGCAGCAGCTGCAGGAGCTGCTCCCTGACACCCCCAAACCACTGCCACAGCATTGTGCCTGCCTAGCAGGCTCTGGGAAAGAGGGACAGCCACGAAGGAAGTGGTCTGTGCCTGAAGAGTTTGGGTGATGTTTCTCCAACACCTAAAAATCAACAGGAAAACACAGATTTGCAAGAGGATTTAAGAGGCATCAAGTTGCCTGGATACCAGATCCTGCGAGTACCCAGAAAGTAATTAGAAAGCAAGAGATGTGTCTCAGCTAAGCAGGCGGACGGGAAATTGGAAATCCATTTGTGAGAGACTTTGTGCTTTCTAACAAGGCAGGCCAGAGCTCAGCTCGCAGCCACCACACGCTGCTGCTCCCGACCCAGCAGCCACTTCCCTCCACCTGCCCCTGCCGGGATGTGGGCTCTGGCACTGCCACACCAATGAAAACAAACGCCTTCAATGAGAAACCCACTTTGAAAGCTCCAGGCTCGCATCCTCCTCTTCAGGAAAGGGTAAGAAAACTCAAGACAAAAGTAAAAGCAAACCTCTACAATCACGAGACCCAGATTCCTTTGCAAGGACTTGCCCCAAGCTCAACAAAACCGGCTCACATCAACCAACGAGTCTGCAGCCCAAGAGCAAGAACTCCTCATGGATGTTCTTGGACCAGAGCACCCGACAGCATTTGTGGCCTCCCCAAATGTTTCTGCTCTACACTGGCCCTGCAGTAATGGAGAGAAAGGAAAAAATTTGCTTCATATCAATGGGGTTTCAGGTTTTGAGGGATAAGCCCCAAACATTTACTTGAGGAGAGCAAATGTGTTTTGCTGCTGTGATTGTTTCTGTATGGGCTGGGAAGAGATGGGTTGTGCTGGAACAAAGAGAGATTTTGCTGAAGCATGAAAAGAAAAGCCATTCAGTTTGGGCAACAGCTCCGGAGCTCCAGTGTCAGACCCTGAGCTCCAGGAAAATGCTTCTCAGGGCAGGACAGTGTGGAGAGAGGAGGGGAAAAAGGAACTGAGACAATGCAGTTATTAAGTGACCAGGTAATCCTGCAGCAAGAGGTGACCTTGACCCAGAAGATTTCTTCTTCTCCTCCATCTTTTCTTTTCACCTCTCCACAGCACAGGAAACGTTTTCTGTTTCTCAAAGGCAAATCCCTGCTCTCAAGAAAGGAATCGTTCAACATTTATCATCACTTGCCTGGAGGTATGTAAAATACAACAGGAAATCTCTCCCCCTCGGCCTCCCACTGCACCCAGTGAATGCGAGAGGAAAAGTCATTTGAGTGATCTTAGCAGAATCAGAACAAGCTTTTAGTGCTCTTTAAGGACCCATAAACCACTTCAGTAGTTTGCTGGTTTATATCTGACTATCTTCAACATTAGCCATTTAAATTAAAACATTTATAATTAATTGAACAAATCATTTCCTCTCGCCCCCTTTGGGGACCAGAGCGCATATGTCTTCAGTGAATTTTAGTCTCTTAAGCAATGGGGGTATCCATTTCTTTTATAGGGCTGCTCTTCCTGCAGGGTGGGAATGAAGGGCAGGCAGAGTGCAGTTCTAACTGCACAATCAATTGAGAGGAAAGACAAATTAACGTGTAGTTTTTCAAAAGGGGAAAGGAAACAGAGCTTGGAGCCTGCCCTCCTCTTTGCTGCAGCTCTGGGGAACCACTGTGACCACTCGGGATAACCATTCCTAAGTCCTGGAAGCACTAGGATGGTGGGAAGCTTGGAGTGACCTGCTTGGGGTCCCGGCTTCCCACTGTGGTGTCAGAGCTGCACCAAGAGCAGTGATGGGAAAGAGGGAGAGGAAGGGCCATGGGTGAAGGCTCTCCAGGAAAAAGGGGGCTGGAGCTGAGCATGGACGATCCTGCCCCAGCCTCGTGCACACACAGCACTGGATGTGGGACAGCGAAGAAGACACATTGATGTGCAGGGCTATCCCAGCTAGGAATTCCACCTGCAGTGCACAGAAGATGCAGGTTGAAGGCTAATTCTAGCTATCGCTTCCGAAGAGCTGCTTTCAGATAAGAGGCTTAAGCAGAAGGATTATCTGGGCAGCATGAGCTTCCCCATCCTGCAACTGCTGCCGAAGACAACATTGGCAAGACCCAGTGATACTGGGAGCCAGGGCATTCCCTGGAGAAAGAAGATCCAAACAACCCTACCTGAGACAGCCCAGTGAGCGGGGTCACAGCAGGACCTGGGGCAGAGGCAGGGGCTGCACAGGAGATGATTGCCAGGGCAGGGATGCACTCACACAGAAAGCAAAGCCTGAGCCAGCAAAAGGAATCAGAGGAATGCAGTGGGATAAAAAAACCAAAGTAAAACAGACCAAGGCTCAGGAATCCTGCAATGGAGAGGAACAAGAGCAGATGGGCTCTGATAAGGCAGGTCGGATGCAGGAGACTGATGTCCAGGCAAGCAGGGGATGCGCAGAGGGACCAGGAGCAAAGGGGGACATAACTGACCCAAGAGGCACCATGCACAGGACTGCTCCATGTGGGCGACAGATGGCATGGACCCCCCTGGGGCTCAGAAGCCAGGTCTGAGTGTCCCGGGATGGCTGCTCTCAGCTGAGCTACCGGCAAAGGAGCTCTGGAAGAGCCTGGGTCTTCACAGCAAACAGTTTATTTTGATGCCCTGGAAATGCCTTTGTCAGCAGATCTATTCTTTCATTGTGAAAAAGCCTATTAGCTTCTGCTTTCTACTTCTATGGGAATTTATTCCTCCATCAGATCTTCAATAGAAAAGTGCTTCCCTTACGGAGATTGATACCGTGAACATGAAAAGCTCCGTGTGCCTCTGGCGAGGCAGTCCCTTCCCTAAGGAAGGATGAAGGATGGCTTTGAGAGCAAAGCACTGAACAGCTCAAGAAGATGAAATCTCAATTCCAAGGTCCGCTGTGACATCCTGGTGACCTTGGGCTGCACCGAGGTACCGGTGCAGCGCAGGATGTGCTTCCAGCAGGACAGCAGTGTGTGGGCATTGACAAAGCCTCACTGCATGCATGATCTACAGAGGGAACAGCCTGCTGTGAGGGGCGAGTGCTGAGGAAGCCTTACAATCCCTTTCCCTCCTGCTCAGCAGGCCCAAGAGCAACAGCAAACCTGAGGGCAATATGCTCAGCTAATATGGGGTGCTGGAGCTTGGGGGGGAACACGGGAACACAGCTATATGGGGTGGCTCTGCTCAGCCATGGACCGAGCTCAGCAGAGCTCTGAGTAGGGCTCTGCCTGAGCTGATGTGATGCTGTGACTTCAGCCCCAGCCGAGCAAAATCAAGCCCAAACCAGTTAGGGCCTCAGCACCCACACAGAGAAGAACTTCTAAGAGCTCATCTCAGCCTTCCCTCTGGCAGGTTAAAGCCATTCCCCTTGGCCTGTCCCTACAGGCCCTTGTCCCAAGCCCCTCTCCAGGTTTCCTGCAGCCCCTTTAGGCACTGGAGCTGCTCCAAGGTCTCCCCTTCAGGAGCCTTCTCTTCTCCAGGCTGCCCCAGCCCAGCTCTCTCAGCCTGGCTCCAGAGCGGAGCTGCTCCAGCCCTCGCAGCATCTCCATGACCTCTTCTTGGTTGGACTTGCTCCAACAGCTCCGTGTCCCTCTTGTGTTGGCATCCCAGAGCTGAACACAGGACCACACGGGGTCTCATCCTGCTCCATGCCCAGTGGACCGGGGCACAATTGACATAATAAGCAGCAGTCATGATGTGCCAGGCCGTTAGAGCCGCGTTGCCATGGCAACTGCTGGCAGTGATGCTGCCCTGCTCACGGATGCTGCTCGGGGACAAGCCAGCAGCAGGGAGAGGGTGACAGGGGCAGGAGCAAGCCCTGGCTGCCCGTGCACACACAGTGCAGAGGAGGTGACCACAAACAGCCTCAGCAGAGCACTCCAGCACCACCCCAATGCCACCCTGTGACCCTGCCCGGCAAGGAGGCTTCTTTAAGGCCAAGTGACAGAATCAATTCTCACCAGCAAAGAGCCACTACGTTGTTTTTAATTGTCAGAAAAGGTCCTGAAGCCTCACAGTCTGCTTAGCTTGGGCTGGCAGAAGCGTATTTGTCATAATGCTCTTCTTTTTAGCTCCTGCATGTTATTTCTCAGCACAAAACCACACAGGGACAGGGTGTGCTAACCCTGGACAACCAACCTACAGCTCTGCCCATCACGTCCTGCTGCTGAGCCAGGACTTAAGCAGGCTCCAGGTTGGGGAACATGACACCACCACCAAGTGGGAACCTCTCCTGGCTCTGCCTGCATGAAACGTGGGAGCCACAGGGCAAAACAGGCAAGAATTCATGCAACTCGGAGGTGCCTGAGCTGAGAGCGCTCACATGGAGAAGGGATTCACATCACTGCTGCCTCCCCTCTTACCCACGCGGAGTCACATTTAATATGGTGCAGCTTTACACCAGACACTCACAATTTAATCATCAAAATACCTTGCAGGGGATTAACTGCCAGTTTCCTCTCTTAATCACTGTTGATATAATGAGATGACAGCCAGCTTCCCAAGGGGAGGGATATTTGTCAGGAGGGCTTTTGGCACTCCTGTGGCTCACGCTCCAGTTGGCAGAAGTTTAGGAGCTCTTCCGAGAGGGGATTCAGATGTGGAGGGGACAGGAGCAGGTTCACAGGGGCTGGTTTCCAACCATCCTCTTGCCCACAGTCCTGGCCAGTGCGAAGAGGGTGGCTCCAGCCTCAGTCCCTTGGGCTACATTGAGAACTGGGACCTGAGAGCAGTGGCTGGGCACACGTGTGACATGGCCATAAGAAAACCATCACTTACATGCTCAGCTGAAGCAAGAAAGGTGAGGGAAAGACAAAGAAATATCTGGAAAACACTTGCCCTGGGAAGAACTTCATTTGGATGCTGGAGCATCCAGGACTGAGCCCCTCCAAGGGGACAGGGGCTATGGGTATTATTCAGCCAGAGGCAGGTAGATCACTGCTCAAGGAGGTTTGGGGCTCAGGGCTGCTTCAGAGATGATGGTCCTGCCTATAACTCATATTTTGCCCAGATTTAGAAGAGAAAGGAGCTCTTATGAGAAATAGATCAGAAGTGACACCGCTCATTATTACGAGGCCAGCTCAAGTTGCAGACAAGGGCAAAGTTAATAGAAAACATATCCAATCCACAATGGTAACTTTAATTGTTACCACTAATGAAGCCTATTTAGGATGGATTATGTATCTGGCACTTCAGATGCAGCCCTCAATTCATCTTCCCTGTCAGATGTCTCATTGCATCAGATCCAGAGGCAGAGAAAAGGCTTTTCCCTTTCCACTGAACAACTGGGGTTGAAAAACAAACTGCATAATCCCATCAACCCAGAGGACGATTTGTAGAGATGCTCATGAGGACAACTCATCTCCCCAACACTGCCAGGAGCTGTGGAAGGACCAGCACTGCAGGGCCTGCTGGAGGGCAGCCACCTCCCCACCCTTCCATCCCTACACCACTACAGGAGCCACCAAGGAAGCTGCTCTGGAGGTGACGGGCAGCTGCAGCTCTGCCACGGCCCTGCCCTGGACCAGCCCCCTCCTCCCCATCTCCTCCCGGGCCCTTTTCCAGGCACACTTGTGGAGTTAAGGACAAACTGTGATTACTTTTCTCAGTAACAAAACCTTTGGAGGAAAGGGCTTGGTGACAGATTCCAGGTTTTATCAGAGCTGACAAGGAGCATTACTCATGCTGCACAAGCACTTGCGCCTCGTCAGACACTGAGGTCCGCGGTGACCATCCCCTGGGGCACCAGCACACACCGGGAATTCTTTTTCTGAATATGGGAGTTAAGCACATTGTCCTGTTCAGTCCCCTCAGCCCTGCTGAGCCGAGAGCCCAGCCCTGGCACAGCATCCTCCATCCAGCCCCAGAGCAGGAGCGCTGCTGCTGGACCCAGCTCCGCTCCAGGAGAAGGGAGAGACAAGTGACCTTCACAAAGAGCGAGGTTTTCTGACACTGAGTGTAACAACACACCAGGCTACAGCACCCAGGAGGAGACAGAACCTGTCACGGCAGCCTGGTCCTGTTTTAAGGAAAGGGCAAAGAATTCCAGGATCTCCTCTCCCATTATTTTCCATGGCCACATCGACAAGGCTCCCCCCATGCAGCAGCTGAGGCTACATCCATCTGCCAAAAGGAGTGACGTCCCATCCCCACACACAAGCCAAGCAGGGGGGATGCTGTGTTCCTCCATGTTCTGTCCAGACACAGTGTGTTCCCACTGACAGGAGCACGTCCTGCACCCTCTGCTTGGCTGCTACCTCTCGGCCAGGGCTGTGCAACTCTTGTTGATTAAGGTCATAATCAATGAACTAATTGAGCTTGAACAGTTTGATCTCTTAAGCCCAGCTTTAAAGAGCATCGCTCAAGCTGAGTCACCAGCACACCTTAACCTGCTTTTCCTCTGCAGACAATTTGTGGTCCATCAGCTTTATCCCCATTTGGCTGTTACCTGAAGCTATTGTTGATTGTACACGGAGGGGAGGCCTTGGGTGCATTTCAGCCCTGTGCCGTGACAGTCTCTCCAAACTCCTGCTTCAAAGGTCACAGCTACCCAAATACCAGAGAGGAAACTGCAACACACAAGAGTGAGGCAGGGCTTTGGTGTTAAACTCTCCATGGTGTGGGTAAGCTCAAGCCAAACCCAGCCAAAGTTGCTGCCTCCTGCCCAGGTGAGGGGCTTGCAAACAGATCCCTGCCTCATCCCTGGTCATCACCTGGGAATCAGCAAAGAGATCTTCCCAGATGTGGGCAACATCAACACAACCTGCTCCAAGAGGAGAAAGCCACCCTTCCAGCACCCAGCTCCTGTTTACTCCTGGGCCTGCATTAGCTCATGCAGTAATTCACTCCTATTTAGTCTCCATTTAGCTGGATGTAGTCATTCATTATCATGACTTCGGCATGAATTATACTGCCTGCTGCAGCCTCCCCCGGAGCCGGAGCTGTTCCTCACCCAGCCTCAAATGGGATCATTCTCCCTTTTGTCCCCATTTTCCCTGCTCTGCAGCACTGTACAAATGGGCAGCAAATCTCTTTTCAGTGTGCTCAGGATTTTCTGCAAGGCAAATCAGGGCAGAGGAATTAATTGTGAAGAAGATTATCCAGTGGGTGCCACAACTGTGCCCTGAGGAATTATTCCATTGCCCTTTAGCAGGACACAACCTGCTGAACAGTGGCTGGGAAATTGGAGCTTTCAGCCCCAAGGACCCCCCCCCCCATCTCTCCCCTTCCCAGCACAAGCATGGGAAGGTGCTTTGAACCTGAGCATTCCACTGCCTCCAGCTTTGCTCACCCTGAAAACAGGAGACTGAAATCAAAGGAGTGATGGAAGCCACTGAAAGTCTGAGATGGATGGATCCATCTCATCTTCCACCCACTGCATCCATCATACCACTGTATCTTAACTGTGTCCCTTTAAATGATGCTGCTTGCTTCCCACTGGGGAGGGAAAAGAAAAAAAAATCGATTAAAAAGAAAAAGAGGTGAGGGGAAAAGGATAATTATGTTCCACAAAAATTAAGGAAAAGAAAAATGATGTAAAGAAATTACTTATCACATAAAAGGGTATTTTATAATGGACCTTTAAAGCATTCCATCAAGTAAACCAACACATTCATTTGAAGTATGAAAGAGGAACCTTCAATCAGAGAACTTCATTTTTACACTGTAATGAATTCACTCGACCTTTGTGTTGCAAAGATACAGGGGTTGAGGCAAAGGGGGAGCCTGCCCTGGGACACTGGTATCCCTGTGGGTGCCTGCCTGCTGATTCCAGGCTGCAATCCCACCCTGAGCAGTGGGCCTGGCTGCAGGAAATGCCTTTGGAGCTGTGGGAGCTCCAGCCCCACTCTGGATTTCAGGAATCTTTAAGGAGACCTCAGATGCAGCACTTGGGGAAGGGATCAGCCACCACGTCAAGAACAGACATCGCTGCAAATGCTTGAGTGACACTTGCATATGAAATCCTGAGATCAAACCTCTGCTCTCAAAGCAATTATTACCAGCTAATGTGAGCTGGGAAATCGCCTCTCCCTTCCCACCAGCCAAAATCCCACTTTGTCCCCACGTGCTGCAAATGGAAGGGCATTCACTTGGTAACTCATGAAAATCAGAGAAGGAGCCTGCGGCTTGAGCTTCCCCAGCCACAAGAGCTTCAGGTGCATCCTAATCCCACAGAGGCACGGAGCCAGAGGGAAGTTTGGACATTGCATTGCTTAGGGACAGAAGGCCCTCGGACCCACAAGCTTTTGGGAAGCGTGGATCCCAGTCTCGGGGTTGTTCTCTTGGAGGAGCAGCAGCCCCTAAACCAGCCTTCCCCAAACCCCCCTGAGCTCCCACCAGCCTCTTGTCTCGAGGCACCTCCTGGGTGAACCGCAGAGCAACCACTACCAAAGCTGGTGGCTAAAACTACAGAAGCAGCGTTCATTACTGAGGGAGGGATCCCCTGGGCTGCACCCGCGTTCATGAGCATTTCCACCAAGTGCCCTCAGCACAAACATTTATTAACCTGTGAAGCATACGTAAGAGCAATTGGAGAGGACATAACAAGAGCAGAGAGACAGCAGAGCACGAGACTTCCCTGCTGGGAATGCCACCCTTGCCTCCTCGTCGTTGAGTTTTGAAGCAGTCTCCCCACCATTACCAGGTTTCTCAGTGCTCTGGAGTTAGGTCCTTGACACCCCTGGAGCGCTACCCAAGGCTCCTCATCCCTCCTGCCTCTATCCCATCACGCCAAGGAACAGGGATCAGTTCTCCTGATGAGCCACGCCAGGAGAAAATGATGGATTTTGTCCAAGATTTAAATTAAAACAGCAATCAATTTTGCTCCTGAAAGCAGAGAAGAGCTGCCATGATGCTGAGATGGCCTTAAGGATTCCTGTCAGCAAAGTCATTAGCAAAGTCAGTTCCCTGGCTTTTACTTTTAATTGGGAATGGCATGGGACGCCCAGCACACAATCAACTACGTTGGAAGAGACCTTTAAGATCATCAAGTCCAGCTTCCTTAAGGAAATATGGAGAAGCAGGAAAGCCATCGAGCTGGGAAGATAAAGTGTGGTGATCTCTAGGTGCCAGTGGGGCTGGGACAGGGAAAAGGAGGAAAAGCAAACTTCAGGAAGGGAAGTTCTGTATTTCTACACACCACTGAGCCTGTGCTGCAAGGGAATGGGTAAGAGGCCAATGTCCTACCCCACTTAACAAGAGCCTAACAATGATCCAAAGCCACTCCTTAGCCAGCATCACCCAAAAGTGGCACCTTCCAATCACAGGTCATTAGCACCTAATTAACACCTGGAAAAGGTGACAATCCTAATGGATGAACGGCCATTTGTGTTGGAAGTTGCAGTCCTGTAGGGAAAGGCATCGAGCTGGGTCCTCCAAACAGCCTGCATGTTTACACTGGGTTTAGATCTAGAGACTTCTGGGTTCAGATCTGGAGACTTTGGGGTTTAGATGTAGTAAACATACACATACATATATTTATACACACATACACACAAACATATATATATATATATATATGTGCCCTTGGGGAGGTTCAGGGCTCTTTAGTAGAGGGCAGGGCTCCACCATTGGCTGTACCTGGGGCAGAACCAGGTCTCCCACCACAGCCCAGGCAGCTCAACCTACTGCCGAATCCTATGAGGGGTCAGGGAAGGAGGAGAAGGGGAAGGAATCATTTCAAGAGCCATCACCAGGCCCAGGGCTTTGGTTTGCTCAGCAATCAAGCAGCACTTCTGATTTCAGTTGCGTGCAGCTCCTCATAAATCCTCTCAGAGCCAACAAAAGCCAAAGTCATTCAACTCTGCGCATGGCAGCGAGCTCCAGACTTTCCAGCAGAACAATGAGGAGCAATTATGCTTATCTGGAGCTGGGGTGGGATCCGGCACGTCTGCAGGCTGGTGCCAGTAATCACAGTTAATTTTACAAAGTCTGGATGACATAGAGGGAAGATTTAGATGTTCTAATTACTGTGCTGAATACCAGGGGTGCTGCTGATGAGGGAGGCAGGCACATGCACATCCACACATCCACACTCAAAGCCAATTAAGGAAGAAAAACAGCAACAAGGAGTCTGCAGGCTCCCAAGCTCTTCACAAAATAATAGGTCGGAGCTGTTCTACCCCTTGCTGTAAACCAGAGCCACCACAAACAAGCCAGAAGACTTCTGGGGGCTAAATCCCAGCAGTGAAGACCTGGAAGCTTTGCACAGGGCAGGAGAGGATTCAAGCCACCAGCCAAGTGACAAAGCTCAATTTTCAGCTAATAGCATCATGGTACCCAACAGTATCGTGCACTGGGTATTCCACCCAGCAAGGAGCAGGAGCCACGACCTGGGACAGATGCCTTTGATCAGTAAAATCCTGCCTCTTCAACCCACAGCTCTCACAGGGTGCCTGCAACATTCTCCATCTCTAACGCAAGGCGCCTCTCAATGACACCACAGCCCATCCCTTGCAGGCCTGCATCACTGAACTCCAGACCCTGTCACTGGCACCTTTCCTGCCCAGCTCACAGAGAACCAGCACAGGACCACAGCAAAGCTCCCACGGAGCCAGCTCCTCTCACCAGCACACCCGGCCACCACCTTACCTGGGGCTGGTAACCCAGCTCCTCCACCGTGGGGCACTAAGCCATGCATCCTCCATCCACTTCTTTCTAACTTAGGACTGTAACAGCTCCATTAAAACCCCCATTTGGGGTTTGGTCAGTTGAACTCTCTCCTTTTCCCAGCAGCATCACCCAGGCTGCTCTGCAGCCAACATCCTCCTCCCCCCCCAGCAGCACTCTCATTACATACAGGGTGGAAGGACTCATTTGCTTGTTATCAGAGCCGTGAACCAACAACCTCTTCTCCTGACTAGTCTGAAACCCACCTATAGCCTCCAAAGACTAGAAAGTTGTAAGTGGGATACGGGTGCCTCTTTCTGTCCTCTCCTTGAGTAGGCAGCCAGTCCCCTGCCCAGGAGTATGGAATAAAGAACTTTAGGCTGTAAAACCAGAGAACTGTTGATTCTGGCTGGTGGCATGGGAATCACCCAGGAAACACAGCAGCAGCATCTCAGAAGTGCCTCAGTCCTGTGCGCAGCGGGATGCTGCCCTGGGTGTACTCTTCCATCAGTGATGCTGGCTGGGCAGAGAGTGCAAGAAGCAGAAGTTTTACACAGCCCTGAGAAGCAATGCTATTATCCGTGTTATTTATTGCAGAAAGTGGCACTAATACTGCTACACTTCCTAATACATAAAGCTGTAGCATTATTACTAAACCAGCTGCAAAGCATTGCATTACTATTAATGCTGGCATTAATGCATTAATAATACATTATTAGTGGTTTTTTTTGTGGCTCCCACTTCCCTGAAATAACTTTTTCCCTCTCACTTTTGTTCATGTTTCCCAATATTTTGGCAGTGGTTACATCTCAGCAGCAATCAGGGCCCAGTTTTCTTACAGCTCAGACGAAGAGTGGTTGCCTGGAAAAGTTGGAAGCTACGAATGCAGCCCAGATCTAGTGCTGAGAGAGGAGCTGGTTGATGAACCAGCAAAGCATGAATGATGAACACACTGAGATGGCAATTTCTAAGGCATGGGGAGGCTGAGGCCTTGATCCCACATGGAATGGTGAGACCCCAACCAGCAAATCCCCCCTCTCCAACTGCACGAGGAGCAGAAGCCAGCAGAGGACCTGCATATGCGATGGAGGGGGAAATTCCCATTCTGGAGTGCTGCTGTCCCAGGCCCTGGCTGGGGAACAGGGCTCAGCCCCGAGGCTGGGACCCCCCAGCAACTCTTGCTGCCTTTGCCCTGGTGCAGGGCTGGCACCGCGGTGGGACATGGCAGGGGCACGCGCTGGAGTCTCTGTGCTGGGAATGATCCAGGATTTCTCTCCTGAAAGGAACTGGAGAGCCTCGGCGGGGCTCTCACAGAGAGCTCAGGGGAGAGCGAATGGACACTGCTGTGAAATCATCGGGGTTAAGAAGCCAATTTCCTTCCCAGCTCTGTCACTGAATACAAGGAGAATCCAGTCACTAGTGACTTAGAAAAGCTGAGGGTGAGAATGCACTTGTGCAGAGGGGGGAACAAAGCCTGGACCTCCAGTGAGCTGGTCCCACCTCCCCACACATCTGCAGCCACGCTCCTCCTTGAAGAACACGCGGCACTTTCAGTGCACATCCCTACCTGTGCCAGGGAGGAAGAAAGGGAAAATTCATCTCACGTTGAGAGTCAAAGGGGAGATAAACAGAAGCTCTGTTTGCTCGGAGGCAGCTCTTCAGGACCTCAAAAGCTGTTTCTCCTCCGGTGTTGCTGGTTCGGAGTGGCCCCGGATGCAGCTCTGTCATCTCTGGCCTGGCCTGAAGGCAGAAATCCCTCCTCACCTTCCTGGGCATCTTCCCAAAGTCAGGGACAGGACATAGTCCAGCGGGTACCCTGTGATCCTTGCATTCTGCTTTCTCTTACTTCACTCTCTTCTTTGGCCTCAGGCACTGGGCTGCTCTGCGGGTTAGTGCCATGAATCCGTGCCCAACCCAGGCATGGAGAGGAAGAGGAGAGAGCAGAGGAAGAAGGAAAGATGCGCCTGTAAGCACAGTCCCCATCCAGGAATACATGTGCCCGTCTGGAAAGAAGCAGGATGCTGCTGATTCAGATCCTTATACAACCCATTTTATAAAGTCCAGCATCTTCCAGGCTTTAACACCTACGTGTGTAGGTCATTCTCTCACTCTGGGAGGAAGATAAATGTGGAATAAAACACATACACAAGTGTGCAGCTTTGAAATGATGACAGGGAAACAATACACTTGGTGCAGCACTCGGAGCCCCCGCAGCCACCGTCCCCATGAGAGCTCCAGGGCTGGCAGCTTCATCCACAGCCCGGCCCTTCACCTGTGCTCACACAGAGGGAGATGGGGATAAGCACCAGCCCTCCTTTACTTGACGAAATTAAAGATAATACCTGAAAATGCCAAAACCTGCATCAAAATTAATGGGATTTAGATGTCAAAATACCTTTCTGTATGTGGCCCTCTAGGACTTTATCTTGATTCAATATTCTTTGGAAGTCAGTGTAGGGTGAAGGATAGGTTTTCATCTAAGATTTTGCTGACTAGAAGTCAAGGGCTGTAGGTAAATCTCACCTGGTAATATCTTACCCATCAGAGCCCTTTCAAAACTGTGGGCAGCGCAAGCATCCATCAGGGCTGACACATTAATTCAAATGCTGTTATTTTCACATCATTTAAGGCCTCTCTTCCCACTTTTGTTTTGCAATTGAAAATATCTTGGAGGAAAAACACAACTGCCATCCTCACCCTGCTGTCTGGAACCACTGCTGCAGTCGACAGGGACCATTTGCATTCCGGTCAGAATTAAGCATTTGAAGGGGTTTAGATTTAATCCCATTCAAATGTGCATTTTGCTTAGGATAAAGAGAAAAAATAGCACTCTCTTACTGAAACAAATCAAGCCCAGGTGATGCTGATGGTGGCAGGGGCTGCTTTATACCTCATTGCATATGCAGGGAATAAAGATAAATCACAGGAGCTGGGAGCAGAATTAGGCTCTGGCTGCAGGTAGCTCAGCCTTGGCCAAAGCTGCAGTAGCAGGATTAATGCATCCATTGAACAGAGATCACTGTGCGTGTTTGGACACCATCGTATCACCATGTAGGAGTGGGGACTGGGAAGAGGCAGTGTCTGCTCTTCACTAGCAAGAGGTTTGCTCTGGAGGCACGTGAGACCTAGAATAAAATCAGTGCCTAACGTGGACCTGACGAGCCCCAAGCATCCCGCACGGGCAGGGTCTGTGGCCCTGCGCTGGACCCGTGTAGGTGACAGAGGATGTCACCTGCACCTCCAGCCCCAGCTGCCGGCGAGGGAGCGGATCCTGGCTCTGCAGTGCCTCACTCAGCACTCGAGTGCCCGGCAGCTTGCCCTCTGCGAGAGCTCGACTCCACTGACTCCTAAAAGCAAACTGCATCCTGCATCCTGCCTCCTGCCCGCTTAAACCCTGCTTCCCGCACTGATACCAACTGGAGCAGCAGCTGCCTCCTCTCCAGAGCTCTGCGTGCTGAGGCTGACCTTGCTGAGGACCAAATGGTCGCTACAAGACATACTGGGAACCCATTAACCTTCAAAGGCCACCGGGAGACCTGAGAGCAGCACTGTTCAAAATGCAAATTGGCCTTTGCCTCCTGTGCCTTCCCATGTAATTACTTTGGAGAGGGTTTTGTGGGATCAGCTGGACTTTAAGGGGGGGGTCTCTCGCCAGCTGCCTGCCCCTGAAGTCACCAGTGGGGACAGGAACCTTGGCCTGAGGTGCCCCACTGCCTTCTCCAGCCATCCTCGGGGTGCTCTGCATGGCTTTGCCACAGCATTCCTGCCCACCCCCCAGTTATTAAAAGGGTTATTCCAAACCTCCCCTCACTTTCTGTGTTTGTACCTGAGCCACATCCCTCTCCTGCGAGCTGTAAGTCAGCTTTCCTCAGTTTCGGACAGATCTGGAATAACCTACAGAACAAGGTGTCTGTGAAGCTGTTGGTGCAGCTTCTTCATGACAGGCAGAAATCACTGCGAATGTAATCAGGAAGTTAAAAAATGGGGACATGTTCAATGAAAAATTAAGTGTTTCTTTTTCTAACATTGATTTTTTCATCAGTTTAAAAAATACTCTTTTTGGACACCTTTTTTTTCCATCAGGGGAAAAAAAAAACAACCCAGTATATAATAAACATTTTGCTGTTAAAAATGTCGGGTTTGCTGCAGCTCCACATTTCACTCGCTCAGCAGGAGCCGCTCCACTGTATTTGGATGAATGTTTAAGGAAAAACAGTTTGCTGAGTTTTTTCTCCTCCTGTGAAGGACCCGGGTCCCATCCACTCAGCACTGAAGGAAGAAGCAAAACCCACTCAGCTCCATGCAGTTACCATGGGTGCTGCTGCGGCTGCCCAGTGCTTGGAACCAGACACCCACCTGGAAATGGCCACCCCGCCAAAGCGCCTCCTCTGAGCATAAAATGACCCTAAAGAAGCAGAAACTAGAGCTGAACTGTTGGATGAACTGTGGAAGCTATGGCTGCCCCATCCCTGGCAGTGCTCAAGGCCAGGTTGGACACAGGGGCTTGGAGCAAGCTGCTCCAGTGGAAGGGGTCCCTGCCTGTGGCAGGGGTTGGAGCTGGAGGAGCTTTAAGGTCCGTTCAACCCAAACCAGGCTGGGACCCTATGAGATAGGAGAGGTGACATTAAGGCATGGCCAATGCTTTGGGGCACGAGCTCTGGCCTGGAACGTGGGTTCCTTTGTACTCACAGGCTCTGGTGTGGGAAAATTCCCTGTTTGTGCCTCAGTTTCCCCTTGGCCATGAACCCCAGTGACTGCCAACCCTTTCCCAAGGGCTGACGGAGGGACCCTTCGCAGCAGTGACCCCCGGTGCTCAGCGCAGGGCTGTGTAACCGTGTTAAGCAGTGCAGAGATGTTCTCACGCTGCTGAAGGTGGCTCCTCTCCTGCACAACAGCCGTCACCTCCTCAGGTGCCTGTTCCTGGCAGGGCACACACGTCGCTGCTCACAAATACATGCCTGCAAATAGACATTTTATTAAGAGGTTTCTGCTTACACATTGTAATTTAATACAAAGTGGGTTTTTTTGTCCTAAGAACCAGAAAGGAGCTCTCGGATGCACTCACTTTCTCATCCCTTTGTGTGATAAATCACGGCAGCATTATTCTGCCCTCAAACATTTCCAATGAGAGGGGATATCAAAGCAGGCTTGGTTTCCTGTGTGAGCTTTTAAACGCCTTGTGGTTTCTCAGCACATTTTCTTCTCTTTGTGCGGTTCCTCTCCCTCCCTTCTCTTCTCTTCTCTTCTCCTCTCCAGGAAGGACGAGGTTTCTTTTTAAGCAAAGAAAAAAGATTTTGTTGCTTCTTCTTTGTTCTGCTGCTTCTTCCTGACCGAGTTCTCCTTCCCCTCCTGGCCCCACTGCCCTGTCCCCGGGGCAGCACCGAGGGTGAAACTCTGGAGGGATCTGGGAGTCCTTCCCACTGGCAGCCAGGTCACAGCAGGGCTGGCACAGACATAGGTGAGACTTGATCCAGCACAGAGGCCTCCATGGGCAGAAACTGGGAGGCAATGGCAGGAGCTGGGTTTGTTCAGCTCCAGGGAGACCTGAGAGCAGCTCCAGTGCCTAAAGGGGCTGCAGGAAAGCTGGAGAGGGGCTTGGGACAAGGGCCTGTAGGGACAGGGCAAGGGAATGGCTTTAACCTGCCAGAGGGGAGACTGAGATGAGCTCTTAGGCAGAAGCTCTTCCCTGTGAGGGTGCTGAGGCGCTGGCCCAGGGTGCCCAGAGAAGCTGTGGCTGCCCCATCCCTGGCAGTGTTCAAGGCCAGGTTGGACACAGGGGCTTGGAGCAAGCTGCTCCAGTGGAAGGGGTCCCTGCTCGTGGCAGGGGTTGGAGCTGGAGGAGCTTTAAGGTCCCTTCAACCCAAACCATTCTGTGGTTCTATGAGTTCCTTGGCTCTGCCTTCAGGGCAGAAGAGCTGAAACTCCCAGGTTAGCCCACAAGAAAGAATCTCTCCTGGTCCTGCCCATCCATATCCTCAGCTGTGCAGGGAGAGGACCATCAGCCAGAGCTGCCCCATGGGTTTGGCCTCTCTCCTGCTGCCCCTGGGCATGGGCAGAGCTGGGTCGTGAGGGTGCAGTTCTGCCATGTCACCTAACACAGGCTTTGATCTCCACCAGCCACTATAAGACAATTAAGAACTCATTTCCAGGAGCAGTGTCATTAGCATCTCATCCCCGCTAACCCGGCAGCAGAGCGGGGCTCAGGGCATTGTCTCAAGTCAGGCTGATTTATTCTGACAGTGATCAAATGATCCTAATGGTTTGTCAGGCAGGCGTCATAGCCAAATCTGTTTATGATGAGGGCCAGGAAGCAAAAGCAATTCATTTAGTTTGTTTACCATCAGGATGGGCTTGGACACCCCAGAGTCATTAAAAGAGAGAAAGGCATCTCGGAAGATCTAGAGCTATTTGATTACAACAGGCCCCACGAGCAAGCCTTCTGCAGCACGGCAGAAGACTTTCAAAGTGCACACATCAAAAACTACAGCAGCGTGAAATCTGACCAAAGCAAAGCAAATGAGGTGCCCAAAGCCCTGGGCATGGCAAGAGGGGGGTTCTTTATTAGTTTTGGTGACCTTTAGGGGTGGGTATCCTCTGACATAAGGCTCTCTCTGATTTGCATGGCTTATCTCTAGATAAACCCCATGTGGAGATGGGCTGGGAGAAAGGGAATGAGGGTGTGTGGGAATCACACTTTGAGTCAGCACATCCAGGAGGAGTGGAGTGCTGCGGACACACGCTGACAAAGCCGATGCCTTCAAGCCACCCTGCACGTCCTGTGGGAATTCCAAAGTGAACACGGAGGCAGTGCCTAAGGAGGAAGAGGATGGCAGCAGCTCCTTGAAGCCCTTTAGAAAAGATGCCAAGATCCTGCTCTGCTCCTGCTCACGGTGCCTGCGGAATCGGTGCTACGCCACCTCCCAAAGCCGTGGGCTCTGTTCATTCCAGCCTGGCCCTGTCACACAGACACATCAGACGCTGCACCTAGCCTTGTGCTGAAGGAGTTCTGGCACCACGTTCCAGGAGCAGCACCCTTCCTGACAGGCCCGCGGAAGCGCAGCTTTGCTGGAGCGCTCCCAGCCCGCTCTGCGAGAGCAGAAAGCAGTTTGCAAATCCGCACCTCATCTTCTATTCCATTTAAATGATCTACCATCTTTAGCAGGGCTGAGCCTCTCCAGAGCCCGTATCCAAGGCAACAAGAGCTACCAGGGAAAAAATGGATCCAAGAAGTTATTAAAATCACAATATCCTTTCTGAGCAAGGCAGAGATAATGAGCGTGCGTTACACTGGTTCCCTGCACCATGGGCTGGCTACCACGCTGGGTGATGCTCCCTGGCTGGTTACCAAGCACCAGCTTTGTGGAGGCATTTTAAGGTCCTAAAGACACTGAGCACCACCTCCATCCCTCCAAAGCTCAGCCCAAAGCCATAAACCCCCAGGATTTATTCACTGCCTATGGAATCAGGACAGCAGCATTAGGAAGGGGGCAGTATTTCAACTTTACAGACATTTTGGGAATTTCAAGATGTTGAGGAATCAGTTTTGCAAAGAGGAAAATGTGAAAAGCTGCTCTGGCTTCCATGCAGCACTGACAGCACCCTGGGACCTACATGGTATGGATGGGGCTGGGACCCCAGCGTTGCTCCTGGCTCCATCCCTTGGCACATCCTTCCCTTTTCCATACAGTGAGAGAGAGCATGGAGATGTGCTGAGCCCAGACCTGGAGGCACCGATGGTCATGAAGCTTTTACACTGGGCAATACCCTGAGGAGCCCCCCAGAAACAACCCCAAAAGGCGTTGTTTGTGCATGAGCACCAGCACTGGGGTGTGTGAGGTGCGGGGCCGTGGCGGGCAGCCACTGGTGGCTCTCCCTGCTTTGCGTCTGAGGCCACGGTGCTGCTGCAGTAATGAATCACTTCTGTGTGTGTCGCTAAGCACTCTCTAAATCCCAGGATTAGGAGAACACGTTAAAATGCTCACACTCGGCGTGTGCTTGGCACAAGACAAAACCTCCCAGAGCCAGGCCGAGAAAAAGATCGTGGTGTGATTGGTTTTGATGTCTCCGGACTCCAGATCCCCCAGTTCCACTGCGGGACAAACTCCCACTGATTCTACACTGAAGGACGGCTTTGCCTTGCAAGCTCAAAGTCAAAATCTGGGATTATCTTTCCCCTCCACCTCCTCAGAGCAATGCACGATGTTAAGGATTTGATTTGCAAAGAGATTGTGCAAACATTCCTCTTTATCCGCCCCTCTGTTTGAGCTGCTCAAAGGTTTTAAAGCAACATGCTGATCCCTCCTGGGATTGATACGGAGACCAAAGCAGTCAGCTGAGCATCAGTTCCATAACCTGCATCCGTATTTGCTCAAAGGGAGCAGATTCTCTTCAAAATAAGCCCATGAGCACCAGGCAGCCAAAGAGCCGAGGTGATCATTGGAAAACCTGCCAGAGACTTCAGCAAATCCAAGGCCACTCGTCGGGAGTCCAAGAATCACAAGATTTTGGTGGATGTCGCATTTTGCCCCATTTATAGAGCGGGTTCCAAACCCATCCAGGTAATTCATTCCTGTGCAAACATGGGCTGAGATCTAAACCACCTCCCTGGTCAAAACTATGACAGCTCCACCCAAACCACCCCTGGCCACACATCTACTGCAGTAGTGGATGTTCACTGCTATGGGATAGACATTCCTACACTGGCACCGCTCCTCACTGGGAACCGGAGCAGTTTGCACCCGTGCACCAGAACCACTGCATCTGCACAGTGTCAGTCCGGAATCATTACAACAGCAAAACAACTGAAACATTTCATGAGATTCCTCAGCTTGCAGAGTGATACCAGAGCAGCTTTTAAAACGATGATTAACCAAATTCCCAACCCCAATCACTCAATCACCGACTCAGTGCTTTTTTAGCTATTTTTCCAATTAAATGTTCACCAAAGAGAATTTATTCATTCTCCATTGCTTTCCAGCTGTAAAAATAATCAAATTAAAACTCGCTCAGATTCAAACAAGCCTTTCGAGGTACAGGCAGTCAAAACAAGCACAAGAGAATGGCAAAGATGTTCATGACATTTGCCCACCCACTCTGGATCAAAACTTGAAACTTTGAGGTTCTGGTTTAGTTTGGCAAATCCTGGTTGAGTAACAGGAGCAAAGTCCCCATTATTAGAAACACTTGACCTTTTTTCTTGGTTCTCCCTCTGGAAATATTCAGAAAATGAATAAACTGGGTTTGAGCTTCGGCTTTTTTGTGTGTGCTTCAGCAATAAAAACCCGTTTAACCATTGCTACTTCACCGCAGCACTTCCTGAGCTCTGGCTGCAGCTATGGTTGGGATGCTCAGGAGCTGCATCATGGCAGGACCCAGGGGGTTGCAACGAGATGAGCTCTGAGGTCCTTTCCAGCCCAAACCATTGTGTGATTCTATGAAACCTGGCCAAGTAGGAGGTAAATGCAAACCTGCTGCATACTGCAGTCGAGGGCATCTCCTTTGTGCTGAGCTGGTCAGAGATGTGGCCAGCAGACATCTGACACGTCCCTACGCTGCCCCCAGTTTGCCACTGCACAGGGGAGCAGCATCTGCAGCCCAGGCTTTGCAGAGGGGATGCACAGGTTTGGGGTGCTCAGTGATGTGTCTGTGATTGAAGTCATTTCCTCTGATTCCCAGCAAAGAATCAGGAGAGAACTCCTCTGTAATGGGCAGGAGGGTTTCATTTTCCCTTTCCTTTTCTGAAAGGGATGTAAATAAGGAAAGCAGCAGCAATCAGGCTGCTGTCCCTAGGACAGCATCTCTGGAGCTTATTCTCTTCACTGTGGGGGTTTGATGAAGGCAAACTTTCCCGACTCACTGCAGCACATGCAGAAAGAACCAGTTTCCAAGGAAACAGAGATCTTTTGCATGTCCACCATGTGGTCAGAGATGGAGAAAGGCTGTGAAGACAGAGCCTGCCTTCCTACACGGCTGCTGCCGCTCTCCCTCCCTCCTGGGTGGAGATGGAGCCTCCCTCCTGGGCAGAGATAGAGCATCCCCAAGACACAACATCACATCCCAGTTGGCCAGCATCTATTTGGAGAGGAGAGCTGGTGCACCTGCAGTTTCTAACTGCCAACAGCAAGCTTCCATGCAGCACTGGGGTGCTTGGTTTACTTTGGAGAAGCAGGACATGGGCAGTTTTCATCTCTGCATTGCCTGTAAATTTTAAGGACCAAAGCTTCCCCCAAAAGAGTAACACCTACAACCATAAGGAGGCTGATAAAGCAGGCAGGACTTGGTTACTCATTCTCCATCTTGCCCAGCCAGGGCAAACTGCCCCGAACCAGGAGCTTACCCCCAAAGCTTAGCCCCTCTCTAGCCAGGAACAGGCAGCAGTAAAAATGCCTTGTACTGGTCCAGACGTAGGCAGATTTCACACTCACCACTTTGGCAGGTAGAGGCTGAGGCACAAAGGGACACACCTGGGACACGGCAGCATCACCCACCACCAGCTTCCTTTTACCTGCAGAGCTGTCAGTAAGCTGGTGTGAAGAAAACCCGTGCATGAGGAGGGGCCCTGGCCCCAGCCCCGCTGTGCCAGGGATGTGCTAACAGGCACACACGGGCACAGGTTGTCTCTTATCACCTCTTGGGGCCACCTCCTTGCAGCTGCCACCCGCAGCAGGTAACGCCAGACCAAAGCCGCTCTGCCCGCAGAGGGGCTGCAGCAGATGTCATCTGTGCTCTGTCACACTGGGAGGCTCCTGGCTAAAAGCTGTGCGTGGCTCTGAAGCTGGGTGCATCCGCAGCCATACATGTGCACACACTGCCTGGGTCTGTAATTAATTAATGTTTGTACAGGGTTTTTACGTTAAAGTGGCATAGAAGTACCAGCTATCATTATTATTACACCCATCCTGATTTAAACCCATCAAAAGCCAGGAAATTGGGGGTTTAAGAGCCTGGCAGCTTGGTCACACAGCGCTGCTAAAACTCATGTCTTTGTGCTCTGCGCTTGGCTCAGCAGAGTCAGTTCAGCAGCAAACGGCAGCCGGGGCTTTGCAGACTTAGCCCAGACTTTTCTGACTTCTGTATCTCAAAGGGAGATGAAGGGACCCCCACCAGGAACCAAACACTCCCTGAACAGATCAACCCAAGGGACCTTCATGGCTTCTCCAGGGCACCTTCCCTCCACAGCTGCCCCTAGGCCAGGACTTTATTTCCTCTCTGTGTTCCTCTGATCAGTACCAAAAAGCCTGGTTACAAAAATACTCATTTTAGCTGAGTTAATTTTAAATGTCAGCCTCTAAGAGCAGGAGAGGGCTAATCAGGAAGGGGGAGGAGAATGGGCAAGTCGGGAACTCTAATTGCACTCAGTGCAGCCAACCCTGAAGAGAATTTCTGAGCTCGCTATTAGCTACATGCCTTTAATTTGACTCCAAATGTTAGTAACACTAATGAATGGGAAGAAGTTGCAGCCCAAACAGCTAATGCCAGGCAGAGCCTGGTGTCTTGGTGCAAGGCGCTAACTGGGGGCCTAAATGGCTGAGGCTGTGGATGAACAACTCTGTCCAAGCCACTGTTTCATTGGGCTGTAGCGAGGGGCTGGTGGCTGAGCACCCACCAGAGGGGCACAATAAAAGGAGTGCTGGAAATGTCATGTAACTGCTCTCGCAATCAACCCATTCGAGTTATGCCAGGAAGGAAGGAAATAAAGGAAGGAAAAAGAGAGGGGAAGAAGAAAGGAAAGAAGGAAGGAAAGAAAGAGAAGAGAGGACTGAGAAAGCAGAGGCTGCTGCATCCTTCCCCCAAGCCAAGGCTGGCAAAGAGGAGCTGTGAGCACTGCCAGGTCCCCACCTTGTGCCTCACCTGCTGCTTTCCACCTGCTCAGGAGCAGAAAGGGAATCATTTGTTCCTCTTCCCTCCAGATCTGCTTTTTCCCTTTCTCAGTGTTTTCAGCTGCAGGACCCGAATCAGCGCACACCTTGGGCCATCTCCCCTCCCTGCCTCCAGACTCCAGGTCTGGAGTAACATCTCCATTCACTTTCTCAAGTGCCCAATAGTTAACTGCCTTTTCTGTTTGTAAAGCTGGCTTTATGACTTGGGTTAGGTCATTTGAATTCCTGATTTTAACCCCTCTGTGGTACAGACGGTTTAGAGCCAGCTGCATCCCCCCAGCGCAGAGCATCTGCTGGGCCCTGGGAAAGGCTTCAAACGTGTGTGTGAGCTGCCATACACACAGAGCCCAGGCCGGAGGTCTGCGGTGGGCTCCAATCCTCTCTCCCGTGCGGGGCAGAAGGCCAGATCCTGCTGACACAGCTTCCTGTCTAACCTTTTATCTGCCAGGGGGAGGACATGGTTTCAGATGCTGCCTGTGAAAACTGTTATGAAATCTCAATGATATGATTTTACCTCCCTGCACAACTGACAGGCATATTTCAGCAGTGCTGTATTATCAATTATAAGCCTAACGGAGCATGTTCTCCCATCTGATTGTTGGAAAAATCACTTGTCAAAAGCTGGTAAAGACCACAGCTGTCTCCTCCATATAGACAGCCCTGCAAGAGACGTGAAGCTTCTGTGGGACAATGCTTTTGCTTTGTCTACTGTTTTAATCTCTGGTATAACAGAGGAGAACTGAATGAGGGGATTTCTATACTGTCTTTACACCACAATGTTTTACAACGCAATGCGTTAGACACCGGCAGCACAGTGACAACGTTACCAAACACGGCACTTGCTGTGGGTGCTGGTATGGCTCATGGGAAGAGCTGAGCCAGCCCCGCTGGGCAGGACCCTCCTCTTCCCCCCTGCAAGCACTTAGTGCCTGGGGAATGGGGGCTTTGCTGGTTTCCCCAACAAAAACCTCCCTTCCAAGAGCTATGGGGCCAGTGCCACTCCAGTTCCCTGCGTCACCGGGCTGGGAGATGCGCTGGAGCCCCATCCCCATCTCTCCCCATCACCCCCTGCAGCACCCATGGGGTCACCTCTTGGACATCACCCCCCTTTCCCACTTTCTTCTCCAAACCCCAGGGTGATTGTCCCGTAACACAAACCCTCCCTGGGAGATAATGAGTGATAATGCTGCTCATAATGGGCTTGTGCTTTGCAAGTACTCTGCTTTGGTGCATAATTCTGTGTGGACACAATGCCAATGAGAACCATTTACAGACAGGACGGGGGGATTTCTGATGATTAAAAAGCTTTAGCGCTTTAAAAAGCTACAACAAGAGAGGGAAAAAGAAAAGACTTAATCAGGTTTGCTCTGGAGTTGCCTCAAATTTGTAATTCAATCAAACCTCCCGTAGCAGGAAGGATGTCTTTCTGATATTCGCAGGAGCTTTCCAGGGACTATAATCTCTGAGAGATTTATTCATACTTTTCTGCATTAGCTTAAGACTATTTTGGAAGAAACCTCCCTCCCTGCCGTCAGCAGGGCTCAGAGAAGACATTAATATTAAAGCAGTTCAATTACGATGACTTGGGGAGAACATGGGTCCTGGGGAAAGGGCCGCTCGTTACAGCCCTCTCCTTCTGTCCTGATGGTCCCGAGTTGTTGCTCTGAAGGAGTTCACTGACAAATGAACAGAGCTATCACAGAGCCCTGGAGGAGGGAGCCCAGCTCCCCCTCCTTACAAACACCAGCTCGGGCTATGGCTCTCTAAGACCTGAAGACCTGGTGAGACCCCAGGTAACACTGCAGATTCTCAGCATCCTGCCCCTGAGCAGCCTGAACTCTTCCTCCTGTTCAGTGACCCCAAACTCCTTGCACTGAATCTCAGCAGCTCCCTGATGTTTCAGGCCTGTCTGAACAAGCACACTGCTTTGCGGGTGCTGAGAAAAGCCAGTCCCGAAATTCTGCTTCTAAGCCTCCCTTGCAGCACCTCAGCCATCAGCAGCACTTTGCAGGAAGCAGCTGGACTGAGGCTGGGAGGAGGAGGAGGAGGAGGAGGAGGAGGAGACCACTTCGGGGAGAAGGATGGGGAGTACTTTGCACTTCAAAGGACACATCATCTCCTTGCTTCACAAGATCACAAGGAAGAAGGAACAGCAAGGCTATAGGATAGATTAACCTTCCTTCTCCCTCCTGCTTCCTTGTTCTATCCACTCCATCCTTCACACACCAGCTAATTAAACATGAAACAAGAAGAGGGGGTGCTGAGCCTCATCAGCTCCAGCTGTACGTGCAGTACTTCTGCTGCTTCAGCCCTGCAGCAGGAAATACTTCGGTGCTGATGGTGCTGCAGAGGCAACCACAGCACGGTCCAGAGCGGGGCCCACAGAGCCACCAGCATGTCCTTGTCTGCAGCCATGCAAGAGGCAACTGCTCTGCTGTGCTGTCCTTCCGCTGGGTTTGGTGCTGTGATTTCTGGTTGCACCACACTAAGAATACGACCCCAGTGACCCAACTGAACCCCACCACTCCTGATCTGCAAGGGGTGAACACTGAGCTGCCTTCTGTGTAAGAGGACTGCTCGTGACCTGAGCTGGATCCCAGCAGGGATCTCTCATTGCTGCAGGACTCCCCACTGCCATGCGGTGTCACCATGAGAAACCCAACATCTGAGCCCACACAGAATCAACTGGGTTGGAAGAGACCTTTAAGATGATCAAGTCCAACCCTGCCTTACTGAGGAGAAAAAAGCCTTTGCAGCAGGAGGGCAGCTCAGTGCCCCTGACACACCATGTGCTGACATCTTCTGGAATCAAGGGGTGGTCACCAGTGCTGATCCTGGCAATGAGTTCACTGCTGTGGGCTGAGACCCACTGAGCTCATTGGAAATGAAGCCTCAAATTCCACCCAGCTCCATGGAAGAAGGTGTCAGAAGGGGCATGAAATCAAAGTGATGGCAGAGAAGAGGGGTCGGATTTTGCAATGGAAAAGTCAGACACGCAGCTGTCCCACTCAACTGTAAGTCCATCCATACATCCCAGTCTGTGACATCTACAGCTCTCGATATCAACAACCATATAGCAAAACACGAGGGAACTTTGAGAGAAAAATGCCATTGCTGTGATGAGAACGTTTCATCTTCCTCTCTGGCTCTCAGGGGCAGCAGGCTGAAAGCTCTGAGATGTGCACAGAAACTGCCAGCAGAGGGGAGGAAGGTACCAACAGGGAGTTATGTCTTTTCCCTGCAGACACTTGTTTCTCCAGCTTGCTAGCTCCAGTGAATGCCTGCTGCCCACGTGTGCCTATGCCAGCAGTGTGCACAGGACAAAATGTACCCTTAGTAATCTTCTAGCAGAGGGACAAAGCCACCTCACCAACAGAGCCAGGCTCCAGGTGGTTCAAACACAGCGCAGGGTCTCCTACTTCCAGCCATGCAGGCAGAGGAGACGCTGCAAGCCTGGGGAAGGGCCAGCACCCCATGTGCTGCCCAATAACACACGCTTTGTGACTGTATCTGGTTTTCACTTAATGATGTCTCCATTCTGTTCATTTCACTGATGGGGCCTCATCAGAGGATTTCTTACAGCAAATCCAAACACGAACACAAACCCCTGGGTTAAGCTGGCCAGGGATGCTCTCTGGATCCACCGCACCACCAGCCCAGCCCCTGACCTCCCCTCTCAGTTTGTGACTCACAGAAAGCAGAATAAAGAGACTTCGCAAAGTGGGACAAGATCTTCAGAAGAACAGCAGGCTTCTTTTGAACATGGATGAAGCACAATGTATTGTTACTCACAAGAGAGATTCGAGATACAACTTGCTGCTCCTCGCACCGACACTTCAATGTGTTTGTCAGAGGCAGCTCTGCAGAAATGAGCCACCTTTGCCACTCCAGATTTTGCTTGCTTATAAGAAAAGCAGAAAGTTTTATCTGTTACTGCCATCCAGCCCATTTGTACAATTCCGAGCCTTGCTCTCCCTCCCTCGAGCATCAGTGCTTGCACTTTATGAAACAGCAGCTCCTGAGTGAGGCAGCGCTCCTAACCCCTTCCACCCACCCCTCAACCTCTCCCTCCTTGCCTAAACAGGGAGGAGAGAGGCAAAGGGAGCCAGAGGTTTTGTCCCCAGACCCGCATTATATAAATTGATAGTCTAAGGACTATCTAGATACGAAGAGTACATAAATAAAGTCAGACCACACATCTATATGCATCTGAAGCCAAACATGTTTGTGCTTGGAGCAGCAGGACTGGCAGCTAATCAAGTGATGGAGATGCCCCTTCAGGTCCGTGCTCACTTGGCTGTGGCAACTTGGTTCAGCAGTTCCATAGCGTGAGCTCTTTATTCTGTGAACTCAGAGGTGGGGGGGGATTTAAGGCAGCACAAAGACCTCGGAAAAGACAACGGGCATCATTTGACTGGAATAGAAACAAGGGACTGAGCTGCATTAACAACAGGAAATTGCACAGAGAAAGAGCTTGAAATAACAGGCACTTCTCATGTCCCACTGCAACTGGGGATTAAGTGTGCGTGTAGATAGGGGATAAATATGCAGATCTGATCTGAAAATCAAAAGTTTACCTAAAGACAGTTTCACTGCCTTCAATCCTCCAGTACCTGCACTGCTGCTCGCAGCCACCTTGAATGTATCTGCTCTTCTCTGCAAGGTCCTTGCTGGTTTCTACCCAATGTACATGAAGAATCCCCTAAGGAGGAAGGGCATCACTGTCCTCATTGGCTTCTCCAGCACTGCAGTGTTTTCTGTCTGCCCCAGAGGCGCAGCACATCTGGAAAGAAGCACTGGCATCCTTTGGGAGCTGCTCAGGCAGGGAAAAGGGCTTCCTTGGGAGCAAAGCATTTTGTGCCTTACCTGCAGGTTCAAGCCCTCTCCCTGATCTCCTCTAACACAAAGCAGTTTCCAGAGAACAGCCCAAACCACATCAAGACATACTCCATTGATTGCACCCAATTTTCCCCTGGAGAAGAGAAGCACTTGATGAACCTGATGAAAATATCCTGGTGAAAGTGCATCCCCTACCCTGGCCGGACCTTCCTGTCTTACTATCGGCCTTGAACACCCACAAGGCTGACGTCTTGAGTTCACAAAGACCTCTCAGCGTTTATGCTCTGTCTTGCAAAGTCTGATACTGTTGCGCGGTTGGTTTGATCTTGTCCTCCAAGGTAAATTCACTCTGCTCAATTCTGCCTTTACAATGCAATTATCAGCCCATTCTAATGAAACGCCCCCCAAGCAGAGAGCCAGTGTGAAGCTTCTCATCCCCAGCCAGGTGGTTCCGTTTGTGCAGAGGCTGTGAATGAGATTCAGCCTTTCCTTGACTTCACCGGTCAATTTGAGCTCTTTCAGATATGGATGTGAAATCCTTCTGCGACCATTTGCCTGCTCAATTAAACAGCTCTGGAGTCATCCCCCTGCTCAGAGGGGGGCAAAGATTCCTGCAGCGACTAACAAGCAGCAAACCTTGTTTTCTCCTGGTTGCTAATGGCCTGATGCCTCCCAGGCCAGGAACAGCCCAGGGTTATGGGCAGAGGGCTGCTTTTTCTGGAAGCCCTGGCTCTTGACACTGTCCACATCTCACTGTGACCAACTGCAATCAGTCTCTGGAGACTCTTCCTCTCCAGGGTCACTGAGTGAACAAAGCTGTGAGCACCTCTTAGCTTGAAAACACATACCCCAAACCTGTAACTTAAGAGATGGGGCTTTTAACCACTGGCTCTGCTCTGTGTTTGGAGATGTTTGTGAACCTGCCCCTTGCTGCCCTGCAACGATGCCTGGAAAATGCCCAGCACTGGCTCTGAGCTGGAAGGAAATGAATTACCCATCGATTGATGCTACGCGGCCTCCCTGCTGCAGCACTGGCTGGTTGGGAAGTGCTCACAGCAGCAAATGGGATGTGCCCGCAGTGGGCTGCCTTCCCCTTCCACTGCCCCCTTGGCTGATCACAATGTGGAAGCAGTGAGGGTGGAAGCGACAACAGCAGCAAGACAAAGGCAGCACCAGATAGAAACAATAGCTCGAAAATATCCCTGTGTCAAGGAGCCATGCACGTTTCAATGCAAGTGGCAGGCAGCCATATCCCTATCTCACTTAGTGCATCTCCATACAGTCCATTTCACTTGGACAGTGTGAAGAGATAAGCAATTAGAGCCCTAATCAATAATATCCACAGCCCTCCCTGCTTCAAGCTACTTAATTGGCATCCCAGAGTCAAGGGGAAGGTGAAACGAGGTTTTTGAAAGCAAAGGGAGGAAGAATCCCCTGGTGCTGGATTTAACAAAGTGCAGACAAATCCCAGAGCAGGATGTTCTGCTTCAAACCTGAGTTTTGTTCAATCCCAGCAGACGGGGGGGGGTGACAGGAGGGAGATACAGGCATGGTGCTTCTGGTGAGGATGGATACTTCCGACCCAAAGCTGGCCAAAAGTGCTGCATCGCAATACTTCCCTCCATGGATCCCCACAAATATGATTTTGTAGCATTCTCTGGGGATGCTTCCAGGCTCTATGGCCTAACCAGCATCTCCTGTCAGCAGCCTGCAGCCTTGGCCCTTGTTGAAGCACCGAGCACATCTGTCTGCAGGGATGCAGCTGGTTGTGCAACCGGACACATCTGCTCCATCACCAGCCTCCCACAGGTGCTCTGCATCCTCCCAAGCACCTACACAGCCTCATGCCATCATCACAGGATGGTGTCACCCCCGCTCCGGTGTCAGCCCGGATGAGCAGCACACAGGCTCTTTTCCCCTCCTATCATCAGCAATAGCTGGGACTGGGAAAGAGCCCAGGCAGGGCTGAACCTGCACCCAGAGCCGCTTCCCTCTCCCCAGTCCCTGCCACCAGAGAAGACAAGCAGGGGATTCCCATGCCATGGAGACAGAGCGTCAGCAGCAGCCCCTGGGTAAGCACTCAGCTCCTGTGTGGCAAAGAGCCTGCGTGGGCTTGGCCCAGCTGGAGGAGGCACCTCGACATCAACTGCTCCACATGAGGATGGACCAAAGTCCACTGAGCTTAAAATAACCCATTAATGGTAATTTTAACCCATTATGGCTTTATTTTAACAGCGTTTGAAGGCAAGACAAGATGGATCCATGCCCTGCTACGGGCACAAAGCAAGGCATTGGCAGACTGGGAAGAGAACAAGGTTTTCCAGATCCTTCCAGCTCTCCTAAGCCGTAAACCACAACCCCAGCTAAATGGGTCCCACAGAACCCGCCTGCCCCCCCTTCCTCCCTCCTGGAACACTTCACATTTCAAGAGAAGAAATTGTTTATGGCTGAGCTTATTGTACAAGCTTGGCATGATTTATTTAAACGTTTGCCAATAAACACCAGAATGGGAGGCTGTTTTTCCAGCATTCCCACAGTGGAGTACTAGAGGAAACAATAACAGGCTCTGTGATTGTTACTGTGGGACCTCTCCTGCCAATTACACTGAGTTACAAGTTTCACTTATGGAATATAAAATAATTAATTCCATAAGGCCCAAGAAGCATCCCTTGCTCTGTGTGAAGAATCCTCTTCCCCCGGCTTTTTATGCCAACACGATGTGTGACAACCAAAGGTTAAAAACACGCGGTGCAGACTCCACCTAACGCAGTATTTCATTGCTTTCCCTGCTTGTCACAATCTTAATAACAAAGACAGGTCACCAGGGTCACAAAAACCAGGTGAACATCCCCTTCCTGCCCGCATCCCTGAGGCAGGAATGGGACTTCTATTGAGAACAGCCCTGCAGGAAAACAAAGTGCATTTAGCAGAAGCTCTTGGGACCTTGTCATAGAAGCTTTAGCTTAATGAAAATAAAAATCAAATTAAAGATCTGTAAGTTCTTCCTTGGGGTCTTTCAAGTAATGAGATTTAATTAAAAGTAAGCAAGTAAAAAACGAGGCATGTAGCACTGTATGGACTAGAAGAATGACCCAGAAACTGAACTGCATTCAGGTCAGTGTGCAGAGGCTGGAAGGAAAAACAGGAGCAGGGTGCCCTGGTGGGGTGAGATGTCTCCTATGGCCAGATGGCATCATCGGCAAGCCTGGTCAGAATGGAATGACAGAATCCCAGCCTGGTTTAGGTTGGAAGGGACCTTAAAGCTCCTCCAGCTCCAACCCCTGCCACAGGCAGGGACACCTTCCACTGGAGCAGCTTGCTCCAAGCCCCTGTGTCCAACCTGGCCTTGAACACTGCCAGGGATGGGGCAGCCACAGCTTCTCTGGGCACCCTGGGCCAGTGCCTCAGCACCCTCAGGCTTATACTGGAGCAGCCTCCTCCTGCCCCTCTGGTTTAACTGGGCTGGAGAGGGGACGAGGGCTGGGACACGGCAAGAGAAGGGCTCCCAGCATCACAGGAATGGGGACTGTTCTCCCTGCTCACACACCTGCAGTAAGCCACCGCATCACCCAGAGGGTATGGACATCGCCTGGTCCATGATTCTGCCCAAAAGTGAGAAGTTTCAAGCCCAGCACATGCACTTAAAGGCTGTATCACAAAGCATGGGCACAAGCAGAGAGAAATAAAGCCCCCCCCCAGCACATTCTGGTGTGTGTGTGTATGCCATAAAAGCACTCCTACAGAAACAAATGAAATAACCCCCAGAACCCCAGTCGAGCACTTTCAGCCCTCAATGACGAGCTGAGCTGTGTGGATAAAGGACCAGATTACATTTTGGATCCAAACTAGGTCGCATTTGCTTCTAAAGCCAAAAATCAGCTCTTATTCCAAAAACACAGGATAAACAGGAGCCTTTCCATCATCATGGAGCATTCTTCAGTTTGATGTTCCTTTCAGAACACAGCCCTTGTCATGCATAAATGCCACGGTAGGATGAGGAGTCAGGAGTGTCGGGTTAATGTAATAATGTTGTGCAAAATGAGAAAAATAATCAAATAAACCCTCAAATGGAACCGCTGGCGCTGATTCCCAACAGTGCAGTGTCAAAAAGGAGCTCAGAATTACCTCTAAGCCTCACAACAGCAAACGCACTCTTCCCGGGGGAGTTTTACGTCCATCAATTAAAAATATCCTAATTTATAAGTATTGGCTTCATTAAGCCCTATGGAATGATTGCCACAATTGTGCAAATTGTAAAGCCCCGTAATCCCACACCCAGACATCGCAGCTCTTGTGTGTGGCCTTTCCAGCTGATTAGAAGTAAGGGCTCTGTATTCAAGTGCAATTCCCCCACTTCCAGCCCAGGCGGGTTACGCTAAGCAGGAATGGCAGATGACTGCGGGAACCCTCCACTGGAGGGTCTCAAAGCCATTATAGAAAACAAGATAACAACCCCTTTGGCAGCAGACACCCACAGTCCCTCCTGAGCATGAAAGGAGGGACCTGATTTTCCACGGATGGGGTCCTGGTTCTCAGCTCAAATGTTCCTTGGTGAGACACAAGTTAAAAGTGGCAGCATGTACCAGTGATCAGTTGTGGTTGCTTCATTTATCATGTGCACCCAAAGCTGAAGGATCCCACTCTTCCCCTTCTTCCGGGTCTATTTGCTGACAGTGGTCACAGGCAGGGCTGGGGATGGGCTCAGCAGCCTCAGTGGATTGATGATCCAGTACCTGTTCCTTGCTCCCTGCCCAGGACAAAGCCAGTTCTCCCATACTGTCCCCAAAGTAGGAAGTTTGAAAAAGGCAGGATGAGGAGCACAGCATGGAACCTGCCTGCCACCACAGGGTGATGGTCTCAGAGGAGGCACTCAGGATTACCTTGTGATCCACCTATCACACCTTGCAACAGGCAGAAAAGATCCCCACATACCTCAGCCAGTTACCATGATGGTATTTTCCTAAGAAACCAGCTGATGAATATTCACTTTGCTATAACCAGAGGGAGGATGCTGGGGTTTACCTACGCATTCCAGAATGTCAGGAAGAGCTTGCAAATAATTGTGTGGCTTCTCCTCTGACACAGCTCCAGCCACACTGACACCACTCATACACTTGCACCATCAGTCCTTGCAGAGGTTACTTAATTTAAAGGAAGAGTGCGTCATCCATTAGCAATCACATTAGTGATTAGTGATGGAGGGAGGCAAAACTATTTACCTTTGCTTGTCATGGACCTGCACAGCCGCAGGGAAGAGGTTCCCACATTCATCAGCACATTGTGCCTCCATCTCCAGAAGCTCCAGCAGGAAACCACAATGGTGCCATGTAGGAAGACCGGACGGGATCCCTCCTCTTGCTGCTGAGCCAGAAATCACTGCAGGTATTTTGATCTGATTATGGCCATTGTGAGACAAGGGAGCAGGAGAAGAGGAAGGCTAAACTGTGGGAGCAGGAAAGATCCACAAGTCTTCAGGCTAAAAATCACTAGGAGGTGGCTACAGGAAGGGGCTCCAAGTGGAAGCAGTGGTGGAGCAGAAGGGTCTCTTGCAACCGGGAACAAGTGGAAACCAGTGTTAAAGACACACCATGGAGACAAGAGCACAGCACAGGCTTCGTTACTGGCATTGATTTGGCATGGAAAGTATTTAGCTGTGATTGCAGCAGGTATCAGAACAAACCCCTTCAATTAGATCAAGGCCTTGAGAGACTACAGAGAGGATGATAAAATCAAGAAGCCGTTTCACACCAGCCCCTTTGAGGCTGCCTCTGCTGGGCCTCAAGCTCTGACAGACCTCAGCTCATCCCTGTGCTTCACTCAGGGTCAATGCACTTGTTGCTGCTGCTTCTGCCCTGGAATTTCTAACGTTCCAGAAGTAAGCAGGTGCAGGAAAACTTCTGTTTCCTCAGCCTGTGACTGCTTCTGTGGTTTGTAAGTCTTCAGGCATTTGACAAATAAAGAGACTGCCTTTCCCACACAGCCCTGTGTCCTACACCCACCACCGAGCTAAAATAACCCTTTTCTTCTAGGAAAGCAAAGTTTAATCAAATGGTGGTTTTTTAGATGCCTGCTCCCTCCCCATGGCATGAAATGAATTCCAGAGAGCCTCTTGCTCAACTCCACGGCCTGACAAACTTTTCATTCTGGAATCATTTTTCAGAGGAAGGGAAAACAAAATACATAAAGCAGACAAATGGCAATATCACTAATCCCATCACGGCCAGAGGGAAGGGTAATAAAGAGAAATATGACAGAGTGGGGCTGTGGCAATGACTCTGCTCAAGTTCTTTATCTCCTGAGCTTTCCAGACCACTGCCTCACCTGGGGGAAGGCAGCTCTGCGGATGGCAGGGAAAGGGCTGCTGCTGCCTTGCAGGAGCTTTTACCACCCATCACATTCTGCACTGCAGAAGCAGAGCAACACAAAGTGGGGAGAAATGGTGGGAGCTGCCCACACCATCCTGAACACGTGAGGGTTTGTGCTTCATTGCAGGAAGGTTTTCTAATACAGAAAGAGAATTAAGTTAATGGCAATGGAAAACTACCAGCATGAAAAGCCACCACACTGAGAATCAGTTTTCGCTTGGCAGCCCTGATCTGGTGTTACACGCTTACATGCCATTTACACAGAGCATAGTAGTGCTGGGCTTCAATATGTTTAACCAAATGCTGAAATGCCTTGACGAACTGAGGTTCTGCAGAAAGAATATAACCTGTCCTTTCCTAACACAGACTCATTTAAACATCAGTGATTCAACTACAACCATGAGCCACCATTAAAGCAGTGCCATCTCTGCAGTGAAGAGACTGGATTCCCTCGCTGCTCTGTGGCTACCTTGTTAGAGCAAGCTGCAAAGAAAACAAACCCATAAGCTAGTTTGAGAAGAGTCTCAACCCTGCCAGCAAACTTCCCATATCCACCCATTATAGCTAGGGGAAAGAAAGGAAAAAGGTTCTTCTCTATGCTGCCCACCCCTCACTGTGGCACCCAAACATCACCTACAAGATCAACCGGACCTGTACCTGAGTGTTTGGTATCCTTCTTTGGGGAAGGACTGAAGGAATCTCACAAAGAAAAGCCATTTTAAATGTTACTTATCTTTTTAAGTCTTGACTGTTCACGAAGATTTGTCTCAGTGGTTAATGTTTCACTTGTTGCAAAGGAGAAGAATCACAGAATCATGGAAAGTGATTAGGAAGTGACAGAAAGAATGCTCTGGAAAGTAGCTATAAACCTCCCATGAGTCCAACTGATTTATTCTCTCTGTGGTCCCTCAGACTCCCTTTCTATTAGAAAATGGGTGATGTTTAGCCCTCTGAAAATGAATTGCTGACAACTTTCTCCTGTGATGTATATCTCCTGAGGGTTTGTTGGCAACTGATACTTGCTGCTCTGCACATCTGTACTAAATGCTGTCTGCTGGCCATAACTCCTGCCTGCTCCTTGTATGCCTCTCATCCCATATATATTCCCAATGGAAATGAGAGCAGCTGGAGAGGCAGGGAGAGGGGAATGAACCCGGAAGGCATTGACTGCACAGTCACTACAGAACCCAGCACTTCACTGCACCTTCAGCTGATGGGGAAGGCCAAGCAGATACAGCAAGAGCTTATTGAGGAGCTGGGATGACCCTCAGAAAGCTCAAACAATCAAACTACTTCAATCACTACTCCAGGTTAAACCTCCTCCAGCTTTCACCATCGTTTCAGTCCTTCCCCTCTTCCCTCCTCCCCTTCATGTCCATAGGTAAAAGGAAAAGCTATTTTTGATGCAGAGGGGAAGAAATCAGCAATGCCACCACCAAGCAAAACCTCTTAAATTCTAAGCTCAGAAGGCTCACAACTCCCTTTTGTTCTTTCGAATGGGACAGGAAAAGAAATAATGCATGAAAAATGGAACAAGGAATCAGGATTTACATCCACAAAGCCAGGGCAAAGGAACAGCCACCTGATAACGGCTCTCCTGCCAGGTTCATTGCAGTTCCCTATTTCAGAAGGGAAGCGCTGCTCACTTCACTGCTGAAAAGTCAGCACTTCCTCATCCACAGCATTGCAATTCCTTCCCCATGGGCTGGAAAACAAACCTGAATGCAGCTGGGAGTGAAACTCCGGGAAGCATCACCCATGCTGCAGATGCAAACCGGGACTGGAAAGTTTTCAGCACTGAGTTTACATTAAGGATAGTATTTTGCTCTCAAGTAGAGGCTTTCTTCCAGAAAGCAGACGCAATGAGGACATGAACCAGCAGGGAAGAAGAGTTGTTTAGCATAGAAACAGGAATAACAATATTAAAATGAGTAGTGGAAAATTTAAGCAGAGTATTAGGGGAAATCTCAGCCATGGAGCATCACTGAACACTGCAGGCTCTGTCAAAACATTCTTAGACGTGGCAAAAGCATCCATCCCATCCTGCTCCGAGGAGTGTCAGAACTCACCGAAAGCCACCATTTTTGGCCAATCCAATAGCCATGAACACAGCCCTGGCTGACTCACAGCAGCTCCACAACCTCCCCAGCCCAGCCTGTAACATCCCTGTTTCCAGGGCTAAGGGGACAGAGGGACTGAGTCCTGTTTTCTGTTCCCTCTCCATGGAGGAAGCTTCCTTGGGTGAGGAGCTGCTTCCTTACTGCAAACACTGCAGTGTTTTCTGTAATAGTTGCCCCCAGGAATATAACCCAGACACGTTTGTGCAGGAAGAATGGCAAGGATTAAGTTTTGTTTTATGTTTCCTTCCTCTCAGGTAATCTTTATGCCAAGAAGAGATGCAGATACATAAGGAGCGGAACACGACTCACAATAACCCAACAACAGGTAGGATCAAGTCATTTTAGAAGCAATAGCAATTTTACAAAGAAAAAAAACCAACTTAAAATAGAAGTAGTTCTAGCAGGAGCACATACCAAGGAAGCATATGGCACAGTCTATTTTACTAATTAGTTTTCAGCCCCAGTTGTGGAAATTAGAGGTGATAAACAGCATTTCTCTTTCAGGATCTAAAAATGTTTGAAAAACTGTAACAGAGTTGAGTAATTGCAGGCGAATATTCATCAAGAGATCTGAGGGCACTGACTCTTTCAGTTCAGACTACTTTTTCCTTTCTTTAAGGAGCAGTAATAACCTACATTCCTTCCCATATGAAGGCTTTAATTCATCTCATTCTGATTTTAAACTAGTAATTGTGCTTTTAAAATATATACGTATTCATCGTCTTCTTTTGCGCCACGCACGCCCAGCAGGGTTCTCTGATGTATGCTCTCACACTGGACAGGGATCAGGGATAAGCTCGGGAGGTCCACAACTGCCCTGTCATCCCCAGGTAGACATCCAGTTTTTAACTGTGTCTGTTTGCCCGCAGCGCGTTTCATCAGCTCTCTGATCAGCTCACAAGTATTAATCAATCTTCAGCTCCCGCTTTGGAGAGCAAAATGTTGCTATTCCCATTTATATCTAGTATCACAGATGGTATGTGACTTAGCAGGAGAGCTAACAACTGAACCAGGTCTCCCAACTATCCATTATTCAGAGAAGGTAAGAGATATGCAGTGTCAAAGCTCTCTCCCCCAAATTCAATGCTGTGCCTGGCATATTAACTTTGTGAAGGCAGGAGGAAGCAGATTTGATCAGAAGTAGCCTTTTCCAGCCCAAATGCACTTCATGGCTTTAGCACCTACCAAGAGAACTTTCTGCAACCCTTCAAATAGCATCAAAACAGCTCTTTCAGGGCAAATAACTGCGGGTTTACATAGAAAGAATTTATTTCCTTTTGTATTGGAATAGGCAGCACAAACAGAACTGTTTCGGCATTAACAAAGAAAGCTCAGAAACAAAGCATGGGTTTCCTTCCTGGTGGATCATGAATTGCTGCAGGAAAATGGGAGGGCCATGAGAAGAAAAACTGAATCTAAAGACTCTTTGGAGAACCCGTGTCCTCCCTGCAGCTCCAGTGTTCAGCCACCTCCAGCACTTCTGGCTGCAGAGCATCCAACACAGCTCCACAGCACGAGAGGGGAATGGCCTTGGATCCCTGGGAAACCAGGTGCTTCGGGGGATTTATTGCATTTCAAAGAGAAAAACTGGGCAAAAATATAAACCCCAATGCTTCTAACTTGAAAAACAGTCACAAGCCATAAATCCCATCTCGCACCACAGCACCACAGCTCAGCCTCCACTCCTGCTCCCTCTCCCCAGCCACAGTGGTGTTGAGCTCCCCTGATTTCAAAGGAAACCAGCACGCAGCACCCTGCTTTTGCTGTGCTTAAGACAGGAAAAGCAGACAGGCCAGGGCTGCCCCTGTAGTCCATGCAAAGGATCTGCTCCAGCACCACAGGGTTTGCCAGCGGAGTCACAATCCAGACTGTCCTTCCCCTACCCAAAGCACCTGCGGCTCTCAGCCCACATTACTCTGCATCACCCTGTTCAGAGACTGCATTCCCTGCAGCAAGATCCCCCAGACCAGGAGGAACATCTGCCAAAGCATTTCAACAGCCCTTCCAACAAGTCCTCATGAGCCATTCCGGCACAAACACACACCTGGACCCTTTTGTGTGAAACCACTTCTTTGTAAACGCAGCAGGAGAGAAGAGCTGTATTTTATAGGGTTTAAGAGTTATTGGTAGCAGTGGATTTATTTAATGGTGCTGTGGCAAGAGCATGGTTACGTTTCTCACCTCTCTGAGAAAACTGTCCAAGCGTCACTGGGCAAACCCCCCAGTCCATAGGCAGAGCTGGTGACTTTATACACGTCTGCACTGACAGTGAGGGACCCGAAGGAGCACCGCAGGTCACAGGGAGGATGCCACCTCTTGAGTTAAACATTGTGACAGTAATGCAATTCCAGGTGGAAGCAGGAGATCAAAGGGGCTACACTGCAGACAGCTCTTTCCAGCAAGCACAACTCAGCAGTTAAGTCTGGGTAAGGAGAGGCTTGTAACTTCACTGAAAGCCCCGTGGCCCTCTTGAGTACAGCCCTGCTTTGCAGGCATCTACACCAATGTGTTGTCAGGGCAGCTCAGCTTGACTCTTTCGGATGCCCGCTGGAAACCCACATGCACAACACATCCATCCACACATCCCCAGGATGAACTCCTGGGCTTACAGCTGGGAGAGAGATGGCATTTGGAAGCAAAGCATCCTATTGTGGCAGAAGTGCTGCATCCCTGAGGATAGCACCAGCCAGGAGACTCCAGCCTGGTGGCAATGGCTGGGGATTTGAGGTGTTCCTGTTGCCTTCAGCCTGGCAGCAAACTCCGGTCCACCCCAAGGCAGCTCCTCCAGCCACACTCACCCACGCATTCATTACCTGGCAGCAAGAGTCTCTTGCCCCATCCATGGAGAGGACAGCAGGTCTATTCATAGAATAACTGATTACATCTGTCTTTGTGCCCCCCCTTCCCCATTACATCATGTCTAGGGCTTGATTTCAATCACAGACTTATCTTCACATACAGCCCTAGCTATTTTTAGGGCTAAGTAAGTAAATGGCTCATAAATAGCTTCTTGATTCATAACAGTTTATATTGCTATTACATGCCCTCCTCCTCTCCTCTGAAACTTCAGTACCTCCCTGGTGTCAACATGTCACGTTGCGGTTTGCCCGTAAGTGTTTTATAACAAGGGAGTCTGGTTCAAGTGCAAGGGATGGAAAAGAACCAGGTTCCTGCAAATTGCCTCAGCAAACAGTTGAACATGCACTTAGACATGCATATTAGGGGTACTGTGAGACAACTTAATTTCACACTGGTCATGATTAGACCTGGTAGGAAAATTGATTTCTCTCACTCCACTGCCCACATTCCAGCTCCCAACAAACCACCCAAACTTTGCACAGAGCAAATTTCGAGAGAGAAATTAATTTCGACAGAGCTTTTTTTCCTGTAGCTGATCAAAAGCACCCTCCTAATTAAACCAGTGTGTAAAGAGGAGAGGGAAAATACAACCTCTGTCCTCTCTTTGTGCTTCCCACCTGGAGAGATCAACAACGCTGCTCAGCTCAGGAGAGGATGCTGCGCTCAATAAAGGGGTGTAGAATAAGCTCCTGCAGGGTTATGAACTGGAGCAGCATGAACCAGGGGTGGGAAATTACCAAATTGCTGGAGCCCTCGCAAGTATTAAACCTGTGCAGAAGAGTGCAAGCATCACCTGGGAGGCAGCACGCCTGGCACTGTCTGGAGCTGCGCAGGTTTCCTTAAAGACCCCCAAAACAGGGTGAGAAGAGATTTACCTCCCCTAACTTAAGACCTTCAGGAGACTTTAAAAGCTTTAAACACTGAAAAACACAACAGGAAACAGCCAGCCTAAGGAGAGAAACTTATTAATAGTGGTGACAGTAATAAACCTGCAGCAGGATTTTGCTGCTCTGCACGTTTGTTCTGGGTTTATCTTATTTGCTTTCTGAGGGTGTTTTCAGGTATTCAACAAACAGAACATGAAAGCAGTGACAGGTTCATCAGGCGCCTCGTATCAGCAGGGAAATCCTGGCCTGACAATGAAATGCTCAAACAGTCCCACTGCAAGACAAAACCATCAGGGCCACGGAGTCTCTGGCAACACCTTGGGACTGCATGAAGTGCACTGACAACCGCTATTATGGCTCGTCCAAGCTTCCCGTCCCACAAAAAGGTTATCAGCAACTTCCCAGGTGACAACTTTATTTGGGTATTCATTCCTAAGTACAGAGAGCTCTCACAGAGGGGTGGCAAGTGACATTTTATTTGGCATCTTTCTTCAGCTGAGAAGAATTGCTCTACAGTTTGCAACTTACTGTAGATGTTTGCTTGTCAGTGAAGGCTACAAAGCTATTTTAATTGAAGTGGAGCTAGGGATTGACAGCTGAGCTGAGCTGCTTTAAAAAGAAGTGCTGAGAAGAGCCTGGAATGGGTTTTAAGTTTCTAAAATAGCCCCATGTTTTATATCAAAGGGAAATAGGAACATCCTTCAATTGCATTTTACACAGTTACCAAAGGACAATGGACTAAAAGCCAGAAGGTTTAGGATAACTCCACTATTGTATTAACTCTCCTGCAAGATGCTTGCTTTATCAGCCGCATGCCTAAGGCTCCTCACACTCATGTCATGGCTTCAAGAAGCACAAGTCCCCTTCCTCCCCCCAACTTTCAGATCCACAGTGCAGAGAAGGGAAGAAAATGGTTATGATTGAATGCACTTACACTAAATTTGGCATTTTGAAGAACAGCTACTCTTTTCAGTGGACGATGAGTTCAAGGTGAAGCCCTGAGCTTCCCTGCACAACATCCTAAAGGATGGAATGTCATCTAGTGCTCTCATTGCTGCACAAACCACTGACCACAAGCAGAACCAGCATCCCAGCAGCAGAACCCAGGCTGTGGACCCCATTTGGGCCACAGCTGCTTCCACAAAAGCATCTTGCAATGGCTTTCTAAGTAGTACAATCAAATTGAAACATAAAAACACACTTCAGACCTTTTTATAGCGAATACAAATATTATTTCTCCTGCTGGAACATTTGAACATTCAGAATGAGAGTGGGGATCAATAATTCTTCTATTAGATAATTGAAACATGCCTCTTGATTTACACTAATGCACTTGTTAAGCAATAAGTAATGGGGCTGTGGGCAGGTCTGCACTGCTGAAGCAGGGATGTGATCAATGCTCTGTGAGAAGACGAGGGACGGGTCCAGCTCAGCTCTATGGAATGCTCAGTTGGCTTCTCCTGCCTGTGCAGCAGGAGCTTTGCCATCAGGGCTCCTCAGGGCAAGAGCAGCAAGCACTGGGATGGCTCTTGGCTTTAAAGGGTCATTCTCTTCAATGAAATGCATCTCTTTAAGCATGTGTCAATGACAAGAGCAACCCAAAGAGGGCCCTTCAGGCAGCTTAGTGCCGATCTCCCTTTCATAGCATCTGCAGACATGCAGCTCTGCACAGAGGGGCAGGTCCCATGTTCAGGGATGATGCTGTGGCTCTGTGGTCTGACAGCCCCTGCCTGACACCTCCAGCTCCTTACCCACAGCAGAAAGTTGGGGAAGAACAACCTTGGGAAGACGTTTTACTGACCCAAACCCCGTGTGCTGCCAAGTCCCAGCGCTAAGCCAATGCGGTTCATCAGTGATAAACACTTTGGCATTGATCTGAGATAAATTAGGCTGTGAATGCCAGGTTCACTAAGTCTCCACGCTACCCCATGTGTCTCCATTTGCATCAGTGGGAGCACTGCAGCACCAGTACTGTTCCAGGTGCAACAGCTCAGCCCTAGCTCAGCTCTTGTTCAAGGGACAGATGCTGGTGCAGCTCTCCCTGACCAATACATCATTCCTGGCTCAGGCTTTATTGAGAAGTTCAGGTCGATTGTACGTTCTTGAAGCTTAAGCCCTGATCAATGTGTGAGAAGTCAGCCCGCCCTCAGCCTGGGTCTGTTCCAACACAAGCACGATTAATTCCCATGGGATAGGAAGCAGCAGGAGCTGTCTTGCACTCAGTGCGTTACTCAGCTCCTCAAGGAGCAAACACTTCATGTGCCATTTTGGGTCAGAACTCCCTGAGAAGCCATCTCAGGTTCCTCTGGGGAAGTCACAAACGTAGGACTTTACTCCCTGGAAGAGGTGGCTTTCCTTTAGAGCCTTTAAATGTGGCCAGTTCTCTTGGTACTTGTCCTTGGTGATGGCATGGGTGAGCTTCCTCTTGCCCATCTTCCAGATGCTCTGCATGGATCTAAAGCCTCCAAATCTCAGGGCCAGTCTCCTGCAGAGAAAAGGAGGCTGAAAGGAGCTGCTCAAAGCTTGCAGAAGGCTAAAGGAACTCCAGTTACATCTCACCTTAACAGCTCCTGCAGGGCTTTGCAAGGATGTAGAACAGCTGGAAGTGGAGAACATGCTCCAGCTGCCCTGTTTCCACAGCTCTGTGCTTTAAAGCATCGCAGAGAAGCTGCAAAACTGGCTTTGTGCCAGGTACAGTTCCAGCTCCTGCTCTGCTCTCCCTGAGCACCAGCCCACCAGGATGAGTTACAAAAACACCCCCAGGCATCCAAGTTGCAGACAGAATTTGGTCTCCCTTATTTTTTCTGGATGTCCCATGTGTATCCCTTCTCCTTCACTTTGCTGAATAAGCTTCTGAAGCAATACTTACAGCAGTTATTCATAAAATGAACAAGGGGTTTCAGAGTATAACATGAAATTGCTTTTATCTACTGCACACAATGATAAATCAGGCAGCTGCGCTCCTGGCTCTCTGGGAAAATCCACCTCCACCAAGGCTCCACTAAGTCTCCTAATGCACTCAGGGAAAGCTGCTGGGAGGGAGGGACCCGGGTCAGGAAGAGCTGCCTGGTTTCAAACGTGTTCCAGAGCAACTGTTCTCAGCTTGTTCGCTAATCTCTCACCGCCAATCCTTGAACCAAATCCTGGCTCCTGGGCAGAGAGGCAAGAAACAGAGAATTAAAAAAGGGCAACACTTCAACAGTAAATAGGACATCAATTAAAGAAGAGAGCATTCACCTGCACAAACAGCACAAGGAAGAGCCATCGATTCTTCCACCTGATGGTGTGGACTCAGCACACGCCTGGTTTCCCGTGATCCCCAGGGAGATGAAGTGTCTCAAATCCTCAGCAGGAAAAGGACGGGTTCCTGACGTGGTCACGGTGTGGCTCCTTTTAATGAATTAGGTTTTGTTATCTAGGTGAAAACAACTGTCACCAGGGCCTCCAAATGTGTTTGACGAGATAAATCTGTGGGATGACTCCAGCAGTTAGCAGCTCAGACCCTGTGTCTCTATCCCTGCCTCATCTTGTCTGGCTGAGAAGAGCTAGCACAGATCCCCTGGACATGTAGGGATTTCAAAGCACTCAGTACTGTGGGAGGAGAATACTCTGGTTTTTATTGACAGAGGGAAATACGGCTTTCTTAGGAGGCGGTGACTTGCCCGAGATCAGAGGCAGGGTCTGTCCCACATCCTTAGGCCTCTCCACTTTTCCAGTTATGACACCCAGTTTGGCTCTTGCAGCTTTGCCAGAGCCTAGAGCTGGGTGCTGGATGTGCCAAGCAGGAGCAGCTCTCTGCTCCAGAAAGTTCTCCTGCCTGCTCCAGCTAAGCTAAACTTCATCCACCTTTGAGCATGGGCTTTCAGAGCTTTTGCAGGAGAGACTGACACAGTTTAAATGAAGAGTAAGTGCCAGGCTGCAGACAGCCCCGTGCTGGAGCTGGCTGCAGTGACGGATGCCAGGCTCTGATCTGAGCTGTTGTGTGACCTTCATTCCGGACCATAAAGCACTTTGAGGCAGGACTCTTTCTCTCCACGTCTACAGCAGCAATCACAGCACGTGTCATCTGATGCCCAGCATGTGACTAAGATGAATAGTGAATCGACAGATAGATGCACAGTCAGTATGCATGGATTTAAATTGTATTCCTGGGCTAGTTCCAAAACACAGGTGGTGAATTCTGGACACTGCCTATGTCATCTGCAGAAAAGCAAAAATTATAGTGATCAAGAAGAAAGGAGCATTATCATCCCTCCATCATCCCCCCTCTGAAAATCCTCAACAGGTCAACCGCTTCTAAGCCCACCCTGATCAATCACTGCAAATGCTAAAAGTATTCAGAAGATGTCCTCTTTTGAGCCATTTGTCAAGTGGAATCTGGCAGATTTTAGTCCTTTTATTAGTTCTGCTTGTGAAAGAAATTCACTTGAAGCCAATGCTTAATGCAGAGAGGAAGCAGTACATATTTCTATGGGAGAGAGCATCATTATTCAGCTGTGTGCAGAGATGTGAAGAGGGTTTAACAAAGCCCTGAGCTGGAAGAGAGAGGGTGCCCCATGCTTTGTCCTGTACGCATGTTCCTTTGTGCTTGTGCTTCAGCCTCAGCCTGATATTAGAAGTGAAAAAGCTAAGCGAGGGTGTGTGGTGAGAGAAACAGAGTGAGCCCAAGGCAGCCGCCTCGAGCTGGACCTGCTGCTGAATCCCACAGGCAGGAGCAAACCTGGCCAGAGGGAGATGATGCAGGGGCACTGCCAATGGTCAGCTCCAGGCAGTGGGGCAGTGCCAGCAGGGAGATGGCATCTCACTGTGCTGAATGCTGCACACAAGGAATTGGTTCTGGCATCTCTCTGGATTTCCAGCTGGGTACGAGTCCTTGCAGGCTGCTGCCCTTCCAACGTGGCTGTTCCCACTCTGTCCTGTACGCAGCCCCATCCTCCCAGTGCAGGATCAGCTCTACCTAAACCATCTCTAATATGCTTTAAGCTGGAGAACTAAGGCACAAAGGGATTAAGAGAACTGCCCAGAGATCACACAGAGGAGTGCATGTTAAATTTGGGAATTGAACTTTTATCTCCTAAAGCCTGTCTGGATCAGTGCTTAGTGGCTTGTGTCGAGCCTTTGCTGGTTGCACAGCAGCCACTTTAGGGGCTGGTGCTTTCTCCTCCTGTATATAAATTACAGAGCCTGGCACAGGGGAGTACCAGTGCTGCTGCAAAACTGGCATGGTTTTAACCCCCCAAATCAGTATCTTTGGACAAACAGTGGGAGAGCAGGAATACAAACCGGACACAACCCGCCTGGGACTGGTCTCTGCTCCCTCCCTCCCTGCAGCACGCTCATTATTTTCCAGCCAGGACAGTCTTCTTTTCCTCTCTCTCACTTGTCAGGATCTGATGACATTTGAGCTGTGTTGATGAGACCTACCAGGGCGAGACACATGTTTGTGGTCGCTTTGGGCAACCAACTGTCAAGGCCTTTAACTGCTCTCTTTTGATTCGCCTACAAAGTCAACCTCTGCCTCCCTGGCAACTGGCATCCTATCACCCAGTGCTTGCAGGGTCTTGTGTGTGAGCGCGGGCTGCTCTCACCTCAGCCAGCCCTTGAAGGGAAGGGGCTGGGATTTTCTGCTGGGGAGCCATCAAGTGCTGCACAGAGCTGTTGGGTGAGGGATGGCTGCGGTGGCACTGCTCTGCTGGGGACCTGCTGTCCTGCAGCACAGTGAATCTCTTCGGTAAACAGCCATCCTCAGCTGGCTGTGTCCCATCAGTTCCACCTCCAGCTGTGGAACTCTCTTGAGTGCCACCATCAGGATCTGGCCCACAGCATCCCTTCTGACCCGGTGTATGTGACAACGCTGTCGAGATGAGCTCCACGCACAGAGGCCGTGATGTGTGATCCACACTGGTGGAGTGCTGCTTCCCCCAGTGGTTACCTGGGCAGGTCCGTGGGGCTGAGGACACCGCACAGGAGCAAGGCTGCAGGAGTCAGTGCCCTGGCTCTGGTCCAGCAAAGCACTTGAACAGTGTTTAACATCAAGCCCCATCAGAACTGCCATCACTCACAAACCCCCCAGTCCTTATGCGAACCACCTGCTCACACCTCCCATATGGTGGACTGAGGTGTCACAGTGGAGCTTCTGGAAGAGGGGGATTCACAGACACAAAGGCTTTGGGCCTGGGTTGATTCTGCTTTGCACAATCCCCAACAATTCATCTCAATGCATAAATCAGAAATAAACCCTCGAGAAGAAATTCTCATTTGACTTCACTTTCCTGAAGTGTTTCATATTCATTTTGCAGGAGTATGAACGACAACAGGGATGTAAGATGGAGGAAGGTTTATGACTGTCCTTAGGGGAAAGATCCTGGATCGTTTAAGCAAATGAATCCAGACACGTTGCCTGTGCTGGAAGTGTGACCGGGTGACATCTGTGTTGAAGAAAGGTCACATCCCCTGGGACCGGACAGAGGCGAACGTTCAACACGAAGAGATAAACCTACAACATTTGGGAATGGTTCCTTAGGTCCACCCAGCTCTAATATGCCCAGAAAACACAAAGAAATCTAATGCCAAAATAAAACCTGCTCTGGGACACTGCTGTGTTAACACTGAGGTGTGTCACAGACTGGGTTTCCCAATATGAAGTACTGCTTCCAGCCTGAGAACGATTTCTGAACTGTAGTTGTTCTAATTAGTAAGACACATTTAGGTCAATTACAACAGCGTGCTGGTTACTACAATTACCAGTATTAATTGTATTCGATTGCACATTTGCCACTATTAAACACAGATTCTCCAGGGTACCTGCGCAGGCTGTGAGCTCAGCAGAAAACAAGGAAAATTATTTGACACAGAGAAATGGTCACAAAGTGCAAGGCTAAAATCCATGCTCGCCCCGTGCATCGTTTATCTCCTCTCTGCATGTGCCTGGCTCATCCAGCACATGACAGACACAAAGGATTTGTTCCCCTTCATCCTCTTTTCTCTCTGGAGCAAAGTCCTCTGTTCTCAGCTGTCCCATACACACTGTGCCTGCTCGACTGCCCCTGCTCCCCATTACCCGAGGCACGTGGTCAGCAGCTCAGGAGGGCAGGACAGTTGATTGTCTCTATCAGAGCTGTCGAGAGAAGGAAACTGCTGCTTCATGGAGGCTTCTGGCATTCTGCAATGTGGCTTCATCCCAATTAGGAACAAACCCCTCAACTTTCAAAACTAAGAAAAATGAAATCCAGGGGTAAGGCTCCAGTCAGCTTTCCCAGGGCTGCAAGGGCTCCTGCATTCACTCCCATAGAGCCAGGGCTTCACTTCAAAACAAATTCACGTTGAAGAAGTGCTTCTGTGTCCTACAATGTTAAACTGCTAATGGGAAAGGAAATGTATTCATGATTCAGTGTATAAAAGTGGCCTTGGAGGAATGCAGATCGTATTCTGCCTCTGCAAACATTTGATCATCCCAATCAAAAGAGCAGCCCCACCTCTTCCACCAGCTCAATAAATCACAGAGAACGGAAACAACAGATTTATAGTTGTCATGATGATCATTACTGAAGGATTTTATGGTGTACTGGCGAGATGGGGGGGCTTGTTTATAGGTCCGAGGTGCCTCCTGGAGCACTGTGAGACTGTAAAACTCACCTTGCTGCTTAACTTTCCGGGTTTAAAGGATCACATTCAAAGTACAAGGTAGCTTTTACCCAGAAGCATTTTTATCTCCCAGGTACCATTCCCAGGAGATCCGGACATCATCTACCATGTGCTGTATATCCCCAAGACCAACTGAGACACACGTAACCCTTTGGAAGAAGATTAACTCTTCCCATGCAGGTACAGAGGGCGCTGGCAGTGAACACCCCCCTCACTTTACATTGCCCTATATATGTTGCAGCATTATGTACCTCCAGTTTACTTTCAGCTTTAAAACCTCCCAGGAGATGCTGGCTGCTGCTCTGCATTATAAATATGGGCAGCAAGTGGTGGGCCAGATGCATGGCAGTAATTCTGAGGGATGACTTTAAAGTCTGAATGGTCCTTCAAAAGCCTGTTCCTAGAGCGATGCTGACACAACCCACAGAGCAGTGAGTGAAACCAGAGCTGGGGCAGCACAAAGGGACGTTTTGTGGATGTACCTCCTGGGCTATTCCCTCCACCACCTCCATCCTTCCGGTGTAGGAGCTTCGTATTCAGCTACAACAACGTCCGTTTTTCCCTTCTGCATTGGATTGATGACAAATCAGCATTTCACCTTCTGGAATGACTGTACCGTGAAGTATCCATATCTTAACACTTGGACATGACCTTCATTCCACTGGAAATCTCCTGTGCTGCTTTCCGGCCATCTCTGCAGACTGACTGACAACAAAGCAAGAGGAGGAGGGCTGAGAGGTGCTGAGCAGCTCTGACTTCTGCCAACTCAGCACTTCACAAGCACTCAGCATCTGGCAGGATGGAGCTTTTGCTTTTTCTTTATACACCCTCCCCCTGGTTTTTTACAGTATAAATTAAGTTTAATACCAGAGCACGTGTGCAACGCTGCTGAGGGCACAGAGCACTAATGAGCTGAGCACTGCACTGCAAGAGCAACTTCCCAACTTCCCTGGCCACCTCGCCTCTCCTTCCTGTTTTGCATTTTAATATTTGATCTTTTCTAAAACCAGCCCCAATTCTTGGCCCTTTTATGGTCTTCATAAAAAAAGAGTTCTTCAAGATCCTTGAAAGCTTCGCTTTGGATTTAGTAAGCTGGACAAAACGGGCACCCCAGCAACTAGGCTGAGGAGCACCCTGGGGTCAGGAGCACCCTGCTCCTGGTGCAGAACCCATCTCAGAGCACTGGACTGAATACAAACATGCCCCAACTGCCTGAAGGGTAAAACTAAACACAGCTGCTTCAGTAAAATAATGCAGACAATAAATCAGGTGCCTATTTAGCACCTTGCTCACAGTACCTGCTCTCCATCTTCCACCAGAAAGGAAGGAAACAGCAGAGGAGAAAATTAAATGACAGATCGAAGTTGAGACATAGGGACAGTGAAAAAGCCTTTCAAAGCAAGACATATGAGGAGCTCTCTGCCTGATTTCCCCCAGATTCATTAATAATAGCTTTGCATTAGAAAGGTGTTGCTGTAAATGCAGTTTCATTTCAAACACTACAACTGCTTCTCCCAGGTTTCACCGCCAGCAGCCAGATGCAGGCAGCTGGGTTCTCTGACACCCTGCTGATGTCCTGGGCCTGCTCCTGACCAGCATGGGCACCCAAACCAGCACCCCGGGCTATTCCTGAGCTCAGCTTAACAGCACTGCACCTATTTGCAGTACCTGTGTATTGCTGTGGAGATGAGAGCCTGAGGAGGCACACGCGTGCCTCAGACTCGTGGAGCCCAACGCCTCAGCAGGAAGACTATGAACACATTAATCTCCTTAACTTATCAGCAAGAAATTCAAAATACAATTTGATTATCGTGCATAGGCACTTCCACAGGAAGAAACTACCAGAGACTGAGAGCTCTTTAATCTCGCAGAGCTGAGCACAGAGAGAATCTCTGAGTGGGAATTAAAGGCAGCCAGATTTGAATTCCAAATAACGCTTGCATTTTTTTCTCTAAATGGGACAATGAATCATTGGAACAACCTGGGAGCCGCAGCCTCCAGCAGCAGCTGCTCCCAGCCTAGGCCTGGCTCTCTTGGAAAGACACTTTCACTCCAGAAGAGGAGAGCTAATGGAAAGAAGGACCTGGAGCAGCCACCCCACTCAGCACACAAGTGGTTATTGTCTGGATGCATTGTTCAAGCAGTCCTATTAATGATGCTCATACTTGGGATGATATCGCTCACGAATAGAGGCAGCTTCAGAACAGATTCTTGCTCTCCACAGCAAATTTGCATGGAGAGTTTAGGTGTTCACTGTCAGGAACATCTCTGCATCCTTTATCCACTCCTGGGTGGCTTCCCCCTGAATCAAGATATCACATCATTTGTTTAACTTAGGGAATGAAGTAATTACTAGCAGGGAGTTCTGACTGCTCGGCAGAATACACTGTTACAGCACACGCATTTTATGACTTTAGGCCTTACAGCAGAATTTGATTTAATTTGTCCCAAGGTTGAGAGAGACAGGAAGGAAATTTGATGGCTCCGGATCACAGATTCACTGCAATTTATCATCGTTGCCATGTGCACACCACTTCCAAGTTAACATGGTAGATGTTTACTCAATCACTGCTGCTCTAAACTTGTATTCATCCATTGCCAGACACTGATGTTCAAAACATGCTGTGTCTCCCTGTCACTAGCAAGGGGAGCAAAGGCTGCATGCAGGTATCACCCCCCCCCCCCCGACTCCCTGTGTCACAGCCTTGCAGAGAGCTACACATTCAGTCCCACCACAGAATTACCTTTAGGACTTGAACAATGCACTTCCCTCTGCTGAGCAGTGGATTTGGGAGCAATGAGGCTTTTAGAGCCTCAAACACTTGCACAACAGCAGCCTGGCCAAGAACCCACGGTGCAAAGAGAAGGAACCAAGAGGTTTCCACTCTGTGAGCTGTGTACGCGGCCAACAGGTCACGCTCCATTTCCAAAGCAGGGGCTATACAGCATTACAGCAGCAGCTTCCAAGAGGACGTGTATGACGCTGTACCTTGTGAACAGCATTATGCAGCAATCATGTACCAAAAGAGCTCCCAGATGTGCAGTGAATAGTGTAACAAAATGTCTCAGTTTATGGCATTTTCTCCCCCTCCTGTTAATGTCCTTTAAGAAGTGAACATGAAGAATAAAGCTCTATTTTCAGAAACAAGTCTAGGTCCTAAAAAGGCAGAAAATTAAGCCCAGAGATTGAACCTGGTTGTATTGTCAGTGATTCACAGGATACCTTGAAGGGTACAAACCCCTTTCTCGATCTTCCTGAAGGCTAATTCCATCTAGAAGGGTGATTTCTGCACTGGGTTTCCACTGTACTTTCGCCACATGGCTCCATACATGAATTACTCCACAGAGCCAGCAAGGGCGCGTGCCCAGATTCTGACTCTCAGTATATGCTGTCCTGCTCACTTCCTACCCTGATTTATTTCTAAGATGATAAAAAATGATTCTTGCTTATCAGTTACAATAACTGCAAGTACCTGACAGCTCAAATCTAAGAGCATACAAGGGAGAGTCACAGAATGGTTTGGGTTGGAAGGGACCAGTTCCAACCCCCTGCCACAGGCAGGGACACTTTCCACTAGACCGGGTTGTTCCAAGCTCTAACCTGGCCTGGTTGGACAGGTCCTCAGCAGAAATACAAGCCCTTTGGTCAAGTCTGGGCCACAGTGAACCATTTACTGTGGTTTGCTCCTTGTACATGTGGGCAAGGTTCTCCTGGAGGAACCTCTGTGCCACCTCCTTGAACCCTTGCCTGATGTTTCCCCATCGCAGGCTGGGGCCACACTCATGGCGGCTGTGCATGCTGCTCCCCATCACACATTACACAAACTGGCTCACTGCTCCTTGGCCTTTTTAACTTACTTCTTGTCTCTCATAATATTTAGAGGCCTTCTGGGACACAAATAGTTTTGATTTGTATGCACAACCACCTAGAACAAGGAGGGCTTGGTTCCTCAGTCCAAAGAATAAATAACAGTTAATGTAGTTCAGGCATGACTAGCCAGTTTCTACCTAAAAATGTCAATAAAGCAGGGCCATATTGATGCAAAGAGACATAAAATGTGAACTCCTTCAATACATGCACTTATTTGTCTCACTCGGAGAGGCAAGAAAGGAAAGAGCTGTTAGCAGTGAATAGTATTTTATTAGCATCATAAACCCCAAGAGCAAAGTTTGTGTCACAGAGAACTGCACATGCATTTGAAGGCTTAATTTATGTTCCTGATTCCTCTTTTTTCTCTTTCTTTTTTTTCCCCTTCTCTTTTTTCAAACAAAGACATACCATCATTTAGAATAAGGACTAAAAGACTCTGAAGACACCTTTGGGTGGAGAGAATGTTCATGCAAAAGGTAAACCTACATCCCTCCTGAAAGCCTGCCAGTTACAAAGCTGGTATCACTATATTCACCTACACTGCAGAGGTACATGGAGGCTTCAGAAAAAATAGAGTTTCACAAACACCAGGGTCCAAGCAAACAGCATCCTGAAATGCCAGCAACCTGGAAGGGCAAAGCCCAGAAGGAAGAGACAGATGGGGGTGACGTGACCGGCTGAGGGACTCCAACAAATTAGCAGTGGAAAAGTAGTGAGAATAGAAAAGAAATAATGGCTTTTATTGGCTTTCCATGGATTTGGGCTTCAGCAATAAAGAAGCAGCTCTTCAGCTAGTGCAAAGCCATGGCGACAGGAGACACACATGGACCTATACCAGCTCCTGCCACAGCCAGCTTACAACACTGCAAGGATCCACCTCCACCATCACCAACCCAACACTGGGCTCAAACCTCCAGCTGCCGGTCATTCTCCTGCAGCTCTAACAGTGTTTTCCTTTCATTTTGCCCTTTTGGAGATGGGTCAGGTTCCTGGTGATGCCAGGAAATAGGTATTGCAATACAACAGCAATCAACCATTGTTAATCAGCAAATTACAGCTTTCCATACATTACAAAGCTTTTAACTACCAGCTGCTTATCCCGGTATATTTATGCAGTAGCAGTTCTGCAGAGCAAGCTCTATGCCTATTAGAAAGCTGTTAAGTCTTTGTAAATATGGCTTTAATGACCAACAGGCATTTATTCAACATTCTGTAGGCTGCCTGTTACAGTGATGTGAAATCAGACACGCAGGTGAGTGCTGTAGGCACAGCACTAGAGGTTTTATGACAAAAGAAATGGGCTGCATAAGGAGCTGTGAAAAAGCTGTTCTGCAGGGTGCAGGATGGAACCGAGCAGCGTGGTGCAAGCTCTTCAGCAGACTGTGACTCGCTGCCTATTGAGCAGTAAAAGTGTTTGTGGCTCTCAACAGCGAGGTGAGGTAAGTCTCATCTGTCACAGCATAAACTCAAAGGCTTTGGGACTTCAGGAAGCAACAGCCTTTGCTGGTAAAAATATTCCCATGCCCTTTGCTAGAGCAAGGCCTTTGTACCTATAGACGTCAGTTCTGGGTCGGTGCTAAGTAAGAGAAGGAAGGTGTGGACCAAGATCTGGGGAGCAGATCGAACACAGCACAACTACCTTTGTATCTGGGGGTTTCTAAGCACAGCAAAATGATGCCTGTGCCCAGGGGCAAAACCACTTCGAGGAACAGACTCAAGCCCCTGCTAAGGCTTTATGATATTCTTAATTACTTGCTTTGTGTTGGTGCCAAGGGAATCCTGTGCCCTTTCCATCCCGCTCTCGAATCCTGCCTGCTGTGCTCTTTGCTGTAAAGACACAAGACAAATGGGAGTCGCTGCCACAGGGATTTTACTCTTAGGGCAGCACAGCCAAGAGCAGTTTTAAGGTGTGATTTGCAGACACCACAGTTGGCTTCACAAAGGTTAATGGCATGTATATTCAAGGTATAGGGAGCCATTTGCAGAGACACCAAACGGGGCTGAAACAGAACAAGCACTTTCACCAGTTCCTGTCTCTCCTTCCGAAGGAGAAAACCCCAATTTACTTGTCCTGGAAGGGCTGCAGGGAAAGGGAATGAACAAAAAGGATTATTTTCCTGTTCTTCCACCTTGAAACTGCAAATATTGCTCCATGTAAGTACCGCGCCCCAGAAAAGCAGCACCTCCTTCCTTCCGCCTCCCTCTGCAACTTCATCTTTTTATTTCCTCCTCTATTTCACAGCTTTTAACCTTGCCCACTTGTCCCTCTTCAACAATAATTAACTCCCTTGTTCGCTGCAGCCAGGGAAGTGCTTTAAAGCTCCAGCAATTTTATTTGCTCTGTGACACCGCAGGAGACGATGGGGAGGAGGAATTCAAGCAGGAGGCTTCTCAAGAGTTGCCCCTCTAGAAAACCCATTAATTGCCTCTCCCTGGTGCAAGGCAACTGCTGCTGCCAGATCCACAGAGCAATCCTGCAGCAAGCAGCGGGGCCCGCACAGTAATTAACTGCCAGGGAGGGGAGGGAAGGCAACAACCAAGCAGGCAAGGCTGTCAGGCTGCTCTGCCCAGGAACGCTCCCTCCCAACGGACCCATGTCTGGGGTTGTGAAGATACAACACAGCTACGACCGGGTGACCCGGAAAACACGAGGAGTGATGGAGCTGTCTCCCTTGTGCTCGGGGCTGGGTATGATGCAGCCTTAAAGCATGGCATGGGTGGGAAATCCAAGATCAACGTGCAAAGATGAAGCGTGAGAGGACTTGTTTTAATTACAAACTGGACCAAATAAATTCTGCATTCAGTTACAGTGGCGTCCACCAACACGATATTCAAACCACTCAGGCTATTTGTGGCACAAATTAACTGGGGGAGATAACAGGATTTGTGGGGAGCAATCCTGTACCTTAGTTGTAAGGAAAACATTAAGGGCTGGAGTGAGGCAGAGAGCACTGGGTACGGTCTGAGATATTCCCGTGCTCATCAAGCTTGTGAGAAACAGGAGTAGCAAAACGTTCTTTCAGAGCATTTTTCTCAGTCAAAATCTCATTAAAACACCTGGATTTTGGAGAAGGCAAAGCTGCTCCACTGCAAAAGTGCTTCTGTGGCTTACAATCACTGTTGATGGAAAACAAAACAGCTTCACCTTAAATTACCAAGGATTACAGCTTGGTTTAGGCACTCCTGTCCCCAGGGAAGCTGGATTCTGCCCAGCCACGTGGATGTGAATCCCTTGGCTATAAAAAGATGTCTCAGGTTTGATACAACTGAAACTAAGAGCAGGATCTAAGCTCCTGAGTTCCCCCTGGTTCATAGCTCATTGCCTCAGGAAAATAACCCCAAGAGCCACAGATTATTAAATCACATTCCTCCATGCTTCTCCTAAAGGGCTCATATCCAGAGTCTCTCTCATCTTCCTGACCTAACCTAATATGAATAATGCACGAGGTACCGGTGGGTCAGTTGCTCGCTGGACTGCGGGCAGCCAAAAGGCTCTCTCAGCAGATCAAAAGCCAATCAAGTTCATATCAATATTTATTTCTAATCCTCCATTCTGAAATGATAAATATTTAATGCCACAGGAAAGCAAAGCAAAGTGAAACTGGAGGAGAGACCAGACCAGACAGACCCACTCTTTCATGCTAATTTGTGCCCATGCACACGCTGCTCCTTATGCCTGTTAATATTCTCCCATGAACACAGCTTATTTATTGATGTTCTTCAAAAGCCTGCGAGGACAGAGGTCAGAGCCGAGGAGCACAGAACAGACACGAAGGCAGGTTTCATTCCGGAAGGCTTTTCACCAGCGTTACACTTTCTGGCCCTGGACACATATGCAGCAGTAACAGCATGGCCCTGACAATGCCCATTACATCGGTGCCTCTCTGTCTCAGACCTGGCCCTCCGCAGACCCTGTGATCCTGACCCCCTTGATGTACCTGTCAAGTGCTAGAGGCTCCCCAGCAGCTCCATCCTGTCAGAGCCCTACCAAAGACTTTGGTGCTTTTATACACATATTTACTGCAGCAAAGAAAAGCCCCCCAGCCTCCTTTGCTGTTAATCCCCAATCACTTGTCCATTTTCCACACGCCTGAAGATGAGAGACGGGAACGAAGCTGAACATGGATGCAGCATCATAGGGCTCACAACCCTGTAGGTTTTGCTGGCAATCCAATCCTGCCTGCCTGGGAAGAAGCAAGGAGGACAGCAATGGATTAAAGAGATGTAAATGAATTGAAGACTGGACTGAAAGGTAACTTACTGATTTCCCTAATCAGGATTTAAACATAGGCACCCAGTTCCTAAAGAACAGTGTGAGGAACAAAGGCTTTCCAATGGGGATTCTGTTTTCCAGGGAGAACCATTTAATAAGTTTCACTCAGGAAGTCTCTGTTCCCAATAAAGACTTAACAAAGTTAATTAGACTAAACAGTAATTATTGTGTCTCTTCATTGTTCAATTATCTTGCTGAACTGGTGTTTCCTGATTAATTTTCTGATTAAAATGCATTGAATTGAAAAGCACTTGCAAACACGAGGTGACAGGTTCTGTGCTCCACAGCAGGATTTCCGGGGGTCAGCAGGGCAGGCAGGGCTGACACCCTCCTCTCAGACCCCGCCAGCTCCCACACAGCACATGAGGAGCCTCACTCAATGTGCTCTTCACACGCTTGCCACATGCTCTTCCCTTAAACTGGATCCCAGTTTGGGCTCCCTAAGCGCTGCCCCACATCTGGCCAGCTCAGACCACTGCCTTCTATCTACAAAACACCACTGAGACACAGATGATGCTCTCCCACCTCCTGCTTGGGACAGCCGACAGCACAGAGGAGGAATTCCCAAGCCTAGCTCACAACATGAAGCCAGTTACCACCTTTGGGTCTGATATTGCACCCCCTGCTCCTTCAAGCATCGCTCTGCACTTCTCTGAAGGAGCTCAGCTCACCTCTTTCAAATCATGTTTAGCATCCCAGTTTGCCTAAACCATCCTAACCAAAGCCACTCCCTGCATCCCTCCACCACATTCTCCTGATGAGACCAACGCACTTCCATGGATGACCTTAAAGATAACTCCGAACTAAGCATTTTGCTATCCGACAGCAGAAGACATCTTCACAACTAGCACTCAGGAGCCACAACAGAACTGCTTTCTAGAGGGCCTGCTCTGGTATTCGCTTTCAGCCATCCAGTAATCAGTGGCATTTTGATCAGCCCTGAATATTATTTGCATATCATTTGTAAGACAAACCAGAAAAGGGGATTAATTTTTCTTTATTCACTGTAATAACACCTGTGGCTGGGAGGAAACAAACAAATTCATTCCCTCCTTCCCCAAATCCTTGTGATCAGATTATGAAAGCCCAAGACTTACTACAAATTATTGGAAGGACACAGCTGAGCCCACATCCCACAGTGGGTTCCTTTTGTCTTCCATAACGCTGGCAATTCTTGATTAACTCCCATCTACCATGAGGAAGGAAAGGACGAGAGACATCTCAGCAGCTCCACGGTGCCTAACACCAGAGGAGTTCAGCTCTGGATGAAATGTGCCCTTCAGTGCTTGGCTGTGCATGGGACTTGATGGGCTCCCAGTAGACAACCCAGGAGGCACAAAGGAGCTTGCTTTCTGCTTATCCTTTTGGAAATTCAACACAAGACTCGAGGCTGCTGCTAGGACAGAGCCAGCCCCCCCGCACTGCTGATGGAGGATGTGCAGGGCCAGTGGGCTCCACGCTCAGAGGCTCTGTGCTGTAAGGCAGAGAACTGGCTTTCGCTTTGGGACAGTCAGTCTTTGTCCTGAGAAAGGCACATATGTGCATATGGAATGGCAGCACCCATGTTCCGGGCTGTCTTCTGCGTGATACCTTGTTCTGATCTACTTTAAGTCACAGTGATAAACACTAACGCTGAGATTCTCATGAGTTAACTCTGCTTATGATCTACTAAGCCTCCAAAAAGTATCGAAGAGCTAACAGCTCACCCTCCAGATAAAACACAGCCAGGAAGAGCATTTGTAATAGCTTCATCAAACACACTTATGCTGAAACTGTTTTTACATCTGATGTTTGCCACCGGTTTAGAATCATTCCAAAGGCCAAGACAAATTGAACTCTAACAGCCTAAGTAGTTTGGGTTTTCTTCTTTTCTAATAATCATACAATCATACGTAATGAATCAAAGTGCTCCCTGGCTCCTAAGCTATGATTTGGCAAACAGCTACAATTACAAAACCCAAACCTAATGACTGCATTTTAACACAGCCCTGTGCTTAGTAGCTTACAGTAACATTTATCCTGCATCAGGCTGAAAGGAGATGTCCGCAGGGAGTTAGCTGTGAAATGTTTGATTTCTAAAGCCTGTGGCAAGTTGATTCATGTCTATTTAATTTTTCCAGGCAGTTTCACTGGAATGCTGTCTATAAATCAAATACAAGGCTAGCAGCAGAGACGTACCAAGTTGTGGAAATACTGTATGATTTTAATTAAACTACACACACAAATCAGGGAGCAGTGACGGTGGAAGAGGAGAGAGAGAGAATTGTATCAGCCCCCATAAGCCAATATTCTTGTGCAGAAAAACAAATAACCATTTACTGGGAGAAGCCTGATCTCAAAAGCAGCGTTTTGTCACTGCGCTGATATTCACAGTCAAGTTAAACCTGGGGGAAACCGTGCCTGAGCCTAGGAAACAACGCACCCAGGAAGGGACGCCAGTTACACCGGTCCCACTCAGCCTCCCTTACGGACCCCCCAGCTTCACATGCTCTGTCAAAGGACAGAAGCAGTAACCAGCGTTCTGCTGATGGCTGCCCACCTCCTGCACTGCTCTGCACAGCCATTGACCATCACTAGATGGGAAACTGCAGAGCCCTGTCCAGCAAACACATCCACCCATGGCCACCTTCTGTGTCGGGGGGAAGTCACTCTGACACTGGTGGCAATCAGCAGCACGGCTGGACACAGCTGGGAAGCAGACCCAATGGTGAATGGGAAATAACATGGAAGCCATACAGTTGTCCTTCTGCTAAAGGGCAGGACTCTTGGGAGAAAGCCCCAGTAAAAGTGTTGCTGTTCTTTGTGGCCATGGGACTCGCACCTGAAGGTTCAGTGGCAGGACTGAAGCTTCAGCGATTGCTGTACAGAAGGACGATGACCCAGTAACCAGAGGGCTTTAGAAGACACAGGACTGTTGCTCCACCTTAAGATCCTCGTTGAAGAAGCCACTACAGAACTCAACATTTACTTTGCCCTCTCCTCACAGCCTGCAAAGTGGGAAAACAACTCTGCCTAATAACCAGCAGGCAGTGCGTGGATAAACACGTAAGATACCAGGTACTGAGATAATGAGGTCTATAAATACCATGCATAGATAGGCATCTCCTTCCCTATCTAAAGACCAGGGAAATACAAAAGTTGTATGCTTTGAAAAAAGAACATTCCAGATAGCATTCAGCAATTAAATTATTCCCTTGAATTGAGAAGTCGTGCTTGTGCTCACAACATGTCCATGCTGAAACAGGATTACAGGAATTGCTTTGTATTTCCACCCAAATACTGCAGCAAGTGTTGACATCAGAGATGGAACATGCTGGGCGCTGCTGGAGGCAATGGGTAGGAAGCCTCTGCCCCACAGTCTGTAGCCTCAGAAGAGAAGATGGATCAAGTGTAAAGTGGCACAGAGGCCAGGAGAGCAGCAGCAGCACTGGGCCATGGTGTGGGTCACTGCTGTAGCTCACTCCCAGGGCTTCTCCTTTGGAGACCTGCACCAGGCACCTCTGCTTCTGATCCACCACCACTCCAGCAGCCATGCAGCAGCCATGGCTTGTGCAACAGGGACCCATTAGCTCCGATTAAAGCCACAATATCCCAAATCCCGTGAGGTTCTGTGGTGTTGAAGTTGTAATGAATTTTGCAGGGTTTTTCTCCTCCTTTTCCCCACCTCAATCACTCTCAAGTATAGGGCATGAATAATACAATAATGTGTTGCCTGGTGATTGCTGTTGTGTTTTCCTTTACCAGTGCAGTCAGGGATGGAAGCAGACTAGAAACTGCCTGAAGGAATCAGGTGTATAAAGAAGACTACTGAGGGGCTGAGGTTCTGCAAATGGGAGATGCTCCAGTGGCTGACTGCAGCCTGACCCAGGAATGTATTTGTGAGGGGCCCTTGGAGGCCCTGTCCCACGGCAGAGCACTCCTTACAACCCCATGTCCTGCGGTACTGGAAGGGAACAGAGGGCTTGGCTCAACCTGGTGTGTGTGGCTGGCACTGCAGTGAAGGTGCTTCACCATCTTTTACAGCAAAAACAAATAGGGCTGTAAAAAAGGAAGAGGCTCTCAATCAAGAACACACTCTACGGAGGTTTTTGTCCTACCCTAAGTGAAGCAATCCCGTCCCTCCAAATGCTTCTAGGTGATACGGAGTCAAGGCTATCTTCCAGGACAGGTCTGCTTCCATCAGGAAGAGAAGCTCTTCCAGCTTTTACTTCTCTGCAGCATTCTGGATACAGAGCTGCAGAAGCGGCTCCTATCACTCCTTGGAGTACTCTCCCATGGGTGCTCCCAGGCCCAGAGACAGTGCATGGAAGTATTCAGACACACACTCCATTCCAAGCCAGTGCAGTGTGGGGTTCTGGAGCAGCTCATCACAGCTCTTGTCCAACTGCCTACTTGAGTTGCAAGCCACATTTTGGGAGGCTGTCTCCCTCCCTGCATAGTCTCAGCTGCAGCCTTTAGATAATGCAGCAAAATACAGAGAAATAGCACAACTGAACACTCTTGGAAGGTACCTGCTCCTCCAGTCTAACGATGCTGCTTTGTACAAGCATGAAGTACTCCAATACACACATGGGGACACTGCACTGTTGTGCTTTGGTGAGGGAGGAAAAACCAGGACAAAGTTGCAATAGTCCAGGTCCAGCCTGATCCCAACCACAGGAGCCACTAAGAACTGGAATACTTCAGTAAGAAACAAAACCTCAAGGAATAAATGTTCTTGGTGTATTTAATGATGCATCAGCCTCCGGTGTATGTAAAGAGCAAGGCAATTAATAAGGTATATTTAGCATGCCAAGCTGGGGTGTGCAGCTCCCAGAGCAGCTGAAATACAGCAATTTAAATAACATTTACCTTAAAGATCAGCCTGGCTGTGACTGCAGCTGTGGGTGCTGTCTGCTCCCCTGCAAATACACTGCTTTTCTCAATGGGTCACTTGCTCACTGCTCCATCAGCCCCACAGAAAGCTGCAGCTCCGGGCTGAGATGGTGGAACAGCACAGAGAGGAGGCTTTGGATGCTGCTGCACCTTCCCATGTGCCCTGGGAGAGAGCACTGAGCCCTCACGGGCTGTTACCTGGTTTGTGCAGCCTGCAAACACAAAGGGAGCAGATGGTGGTTCCACCCCACTGCTCAGTCCCACCTAGATTCAAAACCAAGCAAAGGAGATGCCTTTTCAAATATAAAGATGCAGAACTGGGGTTCTCCAAGCCATAGGATGCCATGGATGCAAAGTTCTCTTGGTCTCACAAAACAACTTGTTAAACTCTGTGGAACAGAGCTTGCCAAGGACACAGACTTGCAAAGCTGTGTTGTAATTCAGATGTTCAATGCAAGATACCTGAATCAGAATAAAATCCAAGCCCTTTAAACAGCTGTGAAACTCTGCTGAAATCCATCTCTCCCCACTCCAGTTGTCATGGCATCCCAGCAGACATCAGCCAGCCCGTGCTCTGCAATGCAAAGCCCTGCCTCCAGGTACAGAGTGCCACCTTTCCAGGCATAAACAGACTGAAAGGGCTGGGGATATTTGTACAGAGAGCAAGAAGAACCAGAGATGTAATCAGTAACAATACAAGTGTGGGACAGGATAGCAAACTTCATGTTTTAAACTTCAACTTTACAAACTTCATGTTTGTAAAGATGCTCTAATTACAAAGCCTAAAGCAAGACCTCCTTGACTCCCATAGCCCCCCCAGGGATCCAAGCCGGGGTCAGTGGGACACTGAATTAGATGAGCAAGCTTCTCCCTGTAACGTCCCACTTCCTGCCTCTGGAGCAATGATAGAAACTGGCCCACAGAGACAGAAAACACCCTGAGCACTGCTCCGAGTCCACACAGAAATACCACATCCATGATGTCTTCCATCATGTTGTGCTGTGGGAGGGAGCACAGAGGCATTTACCTCCTCAGCAGCTTGAACCAAACCCTTTCAAATGCTGTTTATAAAAGAGTTATTTTTAAACTTCTATTAACAAAATAGTATTAGTTTCTATGAGAACCCCTAAAACCATCAGCGGTTGGGACTACAGCAGTCTTTGAACAGATGAAATGCTTTCAGTGCCTTTGAACTCATTCGCTGACTATTCCCAGCCTGTGGCCACCCAGTTTGCCCCAGGGTGCCTGGCATTCAAGTCTCAAGGATAAAAGAAGCTGGTTAACAAATGAAATTAATACCCTGCATGGAAGGCTCCATTGCAAACTGAATCAAAGGAGAAAATAAAGACCTGAGCTAAGCAGAATCTGTATGCAGATGAGTACTTAAACTTCGAAGACTTGACATTAAGGTTTTGGAAGCAAAACATTTGGGAATCATGTAGAGCCTGACTCCAAAGCCAGGCAAAGGCTTGGAAAACACACCTTATGTGGAGTTGCTTTATTGATTTTAAAAGCATCATTTTACTGCAGGCCCTTATGTGTAACCGAGGGGTGACCTGTCCTTGAGCTAGCCCCAGAAGCAAAGGAGGGGACCTACTCTTGATGGAGAAGGTGAAAATCCCCCGGTCCTCTTCTTCCTGGCGGCACTTACAGAGCCCAGGGACGGGCTGCGATGAGCCTGGCACCCAGTGACACGCTCCGAACACAATCTCAGCCACCCAAAAGAAGCCTCCGTCTGCATCCTGCCAAGCGCAAGTGAATCTCTTTCTAAGAAACTTCTGGAAACAGCCATTTGCTGCTCTCAGGCTCCATGGGCAGCTGATAACAGCAGCTACAGCCCCAGCCAAGTCCGTGCAGGGCTTTCAGAGCAAGCCAACACTCACAACTGCTTCCCCTCCCCGCGGAAATGTTTTGCCCAGCTCTCCCCTGCGCTAACAAACCGTCATGTTCCTCGCCATAAATCAGTCCTGCAGCACTGGCTGGGGCACCTCACTGCTGCCCTCGGCCCTCGCTTCCCCAACATCAAACACAGCTATTAGAGGTCCTTAGAAATAGGAATAACACATCTGTTTCCTCTGGAGCAGCTGCCACATGGACAACAGAGCCCAAGCCAGAGCGCTCCTGACCGGAATGTTACCTGTCTGTGCAAGCCACAGCGCTTCCAGCAGCAGCCAGAAGGGTATTGGCTCAAATGCCTTGCAAACGCCGCAGAGCCCCCCTTTAAGGGACCTTATAGCTCATCTATATAGATCACTATAGAACATCGAGTCCCACTCCCCTGCCATGGTTTAAGGTCCCTTTCAGTCCATTCCGTGACTCTCTGACCTAGCTGCGCCCTTAACTCCACTGTCCCTCAAGCCCTCAGAGCTGGGACCCTGCACCCCGCGAGGATGCAGCCCTGTCCCTGGTGGGGATGCTCCTGTTCTGCCAGGCTCGTCACAGCTCTGCGTTTATTGCTGCCCTGCCCTCTGAGATCATTTAATCTCCGGCAGATAACTGATCAGCAGCAATGAGAGAGAAGAGACCATTCTGATTACAGGAATTAAAGCTGTACAAAGGGGTAAGATAAGAAAAAGGAAATAAATGGAAAAGATATCCACATTCTGAAGCAAACAAAAGGCGCTATAGATTAAACAAACAATGCCTCCCAAAGCTTTTCTTTCCAGTGCTCTGACAGATAGACAGCAGACTCACATAATTAATTGTGGCCCGGTACAGTCGAATGAGCCCCATATGTGGGTGTTGACAAAACAATCTCTTCTTCTTTTGTGGCAAGTTGCAAACTGTCAGCTCTACCTAAGCTGCAAACTGACACGTTTTACTGCCTTTAGTAATAGAGCAGAACAATCCGTGAGGCAAGAGGTTACTGAGCGGAGGCAGATCTGATAACAGCTTGGGTCTGGAGCCACTGAAAATCATTCCTTACGGAACTTAGGGTTTGGGGTAGGTGAGAACTCCCATGACCAAAGGGGCACTTGAGAGGAAGCTGTTGTGGGAAGCCCATGAGAGCGGTCACCTCCCTCTTGCCCCTTCACATGAGGCTGCAGCAAAGGCTTTGTCACCCTCACAGCCAAGGAGGAGCTGGCAGAATGGCCATGGATGAACAGTCCTGAAGGATCACAGCAAACTATCCCTGGCACCGGACTCTGCTGGTGGCCTGGCACAAGCCCGGCAGAGCAGGAGCTGCAGTAAGGAGAAGGGAACAGCAGCCCAACTGCACAGGGGAATGCTCAGTCCTGCCTTGTGTTGGCTTTCTGATCTGTCACAAGCAATGAGTTTACTCATTTCATTTCCTGTATTGATACCCATTAACAATCACACTTGAAATGGCTGAAAATAATGTGACACATCAAAGCCAAGGAAGCCACTTGGAGATAGTCCAGGCTGGCAGAGCTGAGTTACAGTGCAAATGCAGAGTGACTCCCCTGGGGTTAGGCCAGACATAAACCCACAACAGCTTTATTAAAGGTGCTCCCAGTTCAGAGCACAGGCACGGAGCCTTGCTTCAGTCCTGGGCTGCTCCTGAATTTATCCCAACTGAACAGAAAGCAGGCCCCTTGGATCAAAGCCTTTGCCTGCTGTCTCTCTGTATCATGCACAAAGCTCTCCCTTCCTTTACATTTTGGTTTCAAATGAAAGAAAACACCCCTGAATTTGACAACCGGTAACACCATTAAACCCCCCTGCCACTCAATCACAGCAGCCAGCCTGAACACCAGCCAGGATCACAAACACCCCCTTTATCTGCAACCAGAGGGGTGGCGGCAGGGAAGATGCTGGACTGTGAATATTCATCTTGCCTCCAGAGCCTCCTTTGTTAAAGGTCATTTGAGATTAGACAAACAGGCTGTCACTGACACCGAGTGATCCCCTCTGCATTCCGAGGGCATGAAAAGACATGAGTTTAATGGACCCAGACTACAGAGGTGATTCACCAGCACAGTCAGTCTCTCCATAATGAATTCCTTTCGAACTCTCAGCCTCATCCCTCCAGGAATCCCCCAAACACCTTTAATTTAAAAGTGCCATACTCTATTCCCCTTCTGCTACCTCTTAAAGCTGATTTCCTCCTTGGTGCTTTGCAGTCATGACATTTTCACTGCTGTCGCTGCTGCTTTTGGATGAGGGGCCACAGCCCAGGGTCCTACTCTGTTCCTCCCTTCTCACAAGGTACTTACATGGATTGCTTTGGAATTTTTTGCCTTTTCCCTAATTCACAGACACAGAAACTGCTGCTAGAGACTGGCACATTCCCATCCATCGCAGGCATCACTGGGCTTTAGGGCCTCACCGTACAACAGAAAATGAAGTGATAATACAAAATACACAACAAAAATAAGCAGGTAGAACACAAACTGATCCTGCCCTATGGGATATTTTAGTGCCTTATCACAGTACCCAGACTCCACTGCACTGGCCTCAGTGACTGGCACATAGTCTTGAAACAAACCTGTAGAGACTCACTCTTACAGGTGCCAGGTCCACGGACCCTGATCCCACCACTGACTTCCAACTCGGTTTCCACACCACCCCAAGCAGCCCTTCCTCCTGCAAAGGTGTTTCCCATCCCACAGGAACTTCCAAGATCAGGAAAAGAGAATGTTTTCTCTGGTCTTGCTTTTAACAGGGTCAGGGAGAGTGTGCCAGAAGACAGGAGTCATGGATCCAGTGCAACTGGAAACATTCAAAGGTGATTTAGGAAGAGAAACGGATGGTCTACGGGCCATGGAGGAGGCCTTGGGACTAATGCTGCATTTTAGCCCTGACATTGTTGGTCTTTCCGTTCAGGTCAGTCACTGCTGAGACAAATCACAGCTCTTTTTTGGCCCAGTCCCCTTGTCCTTCCTCACACCTTTAATGACAATGAACACACAGGACTCTTGTAAAACATGAACTTTGGCTCTCCAGCCTTCCTCTCCAACACACAAGCAGCACACCAGAACTGCAGCTCTCCATCTGTGGCCTAGCAGGGGCCCAGAGCTTTTGTTTTGCTCAGATAATCCAAGGTGCCTACTTCAGCTCTATACCTAATGTGGCATGTGTCTTCAGGAGATTATTTGAAGTGGTTATTTTTATGCCTAGAACATTCAAAGGCAGAGTTATTAAGTGTATGTAAAAGGAAGAATTGGTCCAGATAAAGCTGGGATGTAATTAGTTACAAGCTACTGTACTTTGACGCCAAAGCAGCATTTAGCATGTGGACTATCGAGCAGCAGGCTCTGTAGGGTGTGCTAATTACTGATAGCAGTCACAGCGAGGGGAAGCCTGACACTCCTCTGATAAAGCAGAGCCTTCTACAACTCCACGGCTTGGGTTTAACTCTTGGTGTTTAACTCTCAGCCAAAGCCTGGACTTTGGCACACAGCTCCTTACAATTAACCGTATCTGAAAGCACAGGGAGAAGGGAAAAAAGCCCCAGACCTTTTCAAGCAGGTAGAGAGAGGCCAGTTTACACCTTGGCATCCTGGCTGGTACCAGCAGCATGGCGGGGAAAAGGAATTAACTTTGTTTCCCCAAGGAACTTGTTCTCCTTCTTGATGCAGCTTCTTCCTGGCCCAGAGCATTCATCCGGTTAAGCCCTGCAAGGGCTGCAGATTCGCCACCAATCCATGAACTGGACTCAGCCTCACTGATGTCAGGAGGGGACTTTCAGAGACTTGAAATAGGTTTGGCTCTAGTCCTAAGCAAAACCGTGGTCCTTAGCCCGTGAGATGGAGGAATTGTAGACAAATTGGTGAAAGGGCTGGACCTGAGGCAGAGATGGGCTGCGGGCAGGAGGCACGGAGGCTTTGGGGATTGGGGAGGATTCAAGAGCAATTGGGGTAGCTGTAAAAGCGGTCTGACCAAGGCTGCAGAAGTGGGGACACTGAGACATGTGGAGAGGGACACAGCAGAGCTGGGAGCCACAGAACCAAAGGCAATGATGGTGCTGAAGTGACTCAGCACTCACTGCTCCTCCGTCTCTCGGAAACACTGCAAAGCAGCACAGCAACGGTGAAGGAAGTGTGTCTGTCACCACGTCAACTGCCAGCCTGGTACTGAGATGGGCAGCGCACTGCAAACCGGCCCTCTCCTTATTCTGTGCCTTCTCATAGAATTAACTAGGTTGGAAAAGACCTTTAAGATCATTAACACAGCATCCACATTGGAGAGCCGTCACCACCATCCTCCCTGCTGCGGGCTCCATCCTGCCCTGTCCTGCCCCACTGACCTGCAGGTAAAGCAGCACAAGCCCCCAGAACAAGATCTGAGGTGACCTGGAGAGGGAAGAGCACAACCTCCTGAAGCCCTCTCACAGACAGGCAGTGCAAATATCATGTAATCGAGAGGCACAGCTCCACTGCTCACCCTAGGAAGCTCAGCTGTGTATCAGATGGGAGGACAGCTACGGCAGGCAGGCAAAGGAGCATTTGAACAAACCAAGGAATCAAAAAGCCCCCCAAATCTGCTAAAACATAACAATGAAAGCACCGCTGTCGGTGCTGATGGGATTGCAGCGAGTTCGCAGGCAGACAATGGCAGCCCAAGCTCAGCTCTCTGCTCTCCCGGCTAATGACCGCAGGGTGAGAAAATGGAATTATCTTTCTAGGCTGATGCTGGGGTGATTTTCTCCATTTATCAAAGTGATGGGCTTTCATTACATTTCTCATAGTTCTGAGTTTGTTTGGGCCCCCTGGGAGGACCTGAGGGTCTAAACCACATCTTATTACTCAGTTTTATGTCTTCAGAGTGTGCCTTCTTCCTGTCTTTCTCTCCAGAAGTTACTTCTCTTAAATCTAACTTCCAATACCAGCAGGCTGCATCTGGACAGCCTGCTCTGCAAACACTCACATGCAAGCCTTCCATCCAAGAGACATTTAAGGCCAAAACCACAAGCTTAAAGAATGGGATGGATGCAGGGACACCAGTGTCACTGTACTGGTTTAGCCTAAGCAAGGAACTGGTTCTCCAGGGTGTAGATGAACCACGCAGGGGACAAATGTCTGTCTGCAGGCAGGAAAATCCAAACCCATCACAATTCTTTATCACATCCATCTCAAACTGTACCTTTACAACACAAAGGCAGAGTAACACTACCTACACACAGTGCTCCTTAGGGACGGGAGCACAAGAGTGGAGCTCAGAGACCATTAGGAGCTTTCTCACTAGGCACCAGAATAGGAAGTTTCACCGAGGCTCGTTTTGTGCCTGAGTACGGTGTGGAGCGAAGTTCTGTGCTGCTGACTCCATCATCCGCGCAGTGCTAGGAAGGTGAGCAGCCCATAATGCCTCTTTGAGTTCCTTAAATCCAGTTACCTTCTTCCACACTCTGCTCCTCTGTGCCATTGCTGCCGCTGATGAATGCACAATTAACCTGCTGACCTTAGGCTGTGGCAATAGCTCTCGACACCGGGAGCCTGTCACCGCGGCCGGGGCAGGAACTGGTTGATTCTCTTCCCACACAAGTGACGTGGCACCAGAACAACCAATTCTCAGCAACATGGGGTAGGAGAGGGACCTGGAAACCATTTCCATATTTATTGACAGATTTAATTCACAATCCCAGTTTCCATTCTGGAGAGGATATGTATTTTCTCTCTAAACGCATCACTCCGTCACAGTCAGCCCAGCAATAATGATTCCTGTGCCTGCAGACACTTTTACACTGGGTACAGCAAATTTATATGTAACACTTTAGAAAGAAAACAGTATTAAAACCCACCATTTAGGAGCGAGCTGTAAATTAACTGTTACTGAGCAGACAGGGGAAAGCAAATTTCATGTGCATGTGCATGGCTTTTCTCTCGGTGCCTGCTCAGATGCCGTCCAGCTGAGCTCTGCATTCTCACTTGGAGCCTGACAGCATCTGAGTCACCCTCCTCCTATTGAAGTGGGTGAGGAAAACCACACAGACAGGAATGTTCTAGCAGGTTCCATCTGACAATATGAAAGCACTTGACAAACAACAATTAATGCCAAGACAAAACACTGCCATTCAAAACACTTGTGAGACTTTGTGAACGTACGCTGTGGGCTGTTCTGCACCAACAGAACTCCAGGAGCGCAAGTTTGGGATTGGGATGGGGCAGACAGGGGGAAACAGGAGAAGGGGCTGCCAGGGTAGGTTTGTTTCTGCCTTGCTCCCTATGAGAACGGTACTCTGCATCTCCCGCTGCGATGCCTTTTTCAGAAGCTCTCCACCTATTTCTGGGCTCCTGCAGCAGGGAAGCATTCTCACCCTGTGCTTACCCAGTGTCCTGGGTTCAGGCTAAAAACCCCGAACACACAGAATGCCTGTTTTAACAGCCTTGCTGTGCGCTGGCTTTGGGACCTCATGGCATTAACAGTTGGATTGTGATGCCAGCAAGGAAATGGGATAAATGAGGCTTGTTTTTTATTAATGTCATAGATGGGTTTTCAGCTGTATAAACTGGCACCGCTCCTCTGAAGGCTTCAGAGCCAGGTTACGCTTACTCAGGGTCTGGCCTTGTGACAAAAGCACCTCTTTAATTTCCATCTTACTTCAGGAAGACCCTTAAAAATGCCGCTTTTTACCCATAAGCTTTGTCCCAGCAGAGCACTTACAGCCTCTCTTGCAGCCCTGGCTAACAGCCATCCCAGCTCTAGAAGTTCAGTACTTCAGTAACGGGAACAGCCACCCCTACACATGGCAAAGCCAGGTAGCCTGTTCCTCCAAAGCACAGCCCACCTTGCTTCTTGACACGAAGGAGGACGGGGGGTTCCTAACTGTGTTTGTCTCCAAGCTTTGCCCTCTGATAGGGCTGGAGGGACCTATCCACATGCTCAAGCTGTTATTTCCCTTAACTGAAAGATGCACCATATATACGCCAGCAAAACCACAATTATCAGGTAAGCCTGGAACCGGGTATTTGTTCTGTACAGCAGTCATTTAGCTGTCTCTGACGATTGGACATGCAGCAAATGTAAGAGAGAAAACTTAAATCCACCGGGAGGTTAATGACAGACTCTGGTGAAACAGATGTAGATGAACAACAGATGAGGGCACTGAAAGCTCCCTACAGAAGTAACAAGAAGAGGCTTTGCTGTAGCAGAAAATACCAGCAGAGAGGGAAATGCTGTGAGTTACGTGCCTGAGGTTCTCCCCTCCATTTGCTGGGCACCGCTCTGCTCTGCAAGAGAAAGTGAGATTTAACAAGAGATCAGGTCCTGGATGTGGTGACACGGTCAAAAGGAACCACTGCTGGGGAGGGAGAGAGGTGGGAGCACAACGCGGGAAGTGGGGAGCATGCAGGGACCCGCCAGCCAGTTACTGCTCATACGCTTGTCAAGGGCCTTTCCTTCCAGAGCAGGGCTTCCCTGCAGAAGGCAGCACATCCCCTGAGGATGCTCCCTGCTCTTTCCTGAAGAGACACAAAGAAGTTGCCTCTGCACTGACTGGAAGTGTTGTACTCATCCGATTCAGTGGAAAAAGTGGTTTTCCTACAACTGATACACAGTGACAGGAATTTGATTTTGATGGGGTTTCTTATTAAAATGAAATAAAATACCCTGAAACAAAGCGCATTGATCCTATCCCCCTTCCTGAATGAGAAGAGTCTTCTCTCCCACCTCACCCCCATTTAAATGTACAGTTAGTTGGCAAGGCTATTTGTATAGCCTTTGCAGGCTATCACTGCAAAAGACTGTGCTTTAGTGAGAGGAAGGAGATCACACCAAGCTCTTGGGCTGGGGAGTGATGGAGGGGGACAAAAATTCCATAAAGAGGAAAGGGAGAAAGCACTTCAGGAGAGGTACAAACAGCTTCCACCTTGTAGAATATCCTCAGCCTGCAATAGCAATAGTTACCCGGAGTGTCAGAAGGCAGCTTTAAATGTATTTCAGTGCCCTCCTGGGAAATGCAGGGTGGGTAATCACAGCCCAGAGGAGATGAAATTGGTCAGAGCAGGTATTGCCAACTCTCTGCCTCTTCAGCTCATTGCTGAAGGCATTGACTGCATGAAACCAAGTAGATGAATTTTAACAGCCTCCCTAACTCCATACGCACTGTGGCCATCTGAGCACTGCCTGTGGAAAATACAAACCTTCCTGGGAGATGAACTAGCCTATCTACAGGACCTTGGTCCAGACAAGTTAGAATTTCCCCTCAGAGGATATGGTTTAGAAAGGCATGAACAAAGATAGCAGGACCGAGCAAAACTGTTGCTGCCTGGAAGACTATCACAGTTAAATGATTTGATCTCCACTACGGCAGCAAACCCAAGCACAAAATACCAGGAATAGCTTCTGAGAGCCCTCCCTCAAGTCTTTTTGTGCTGCAACCTGTCTCAGACGAGGTTAGGGTTAGACTCTTCCCAGTTCTTCTGGAGCATTGCCTGTAGGGTGAGTGCTCTCATGGATTCCTTTGCATATAAACATCCACAAGCACATGCAAAGCTCAAAGCCTCACTGGGCACCAATGGGCACAGCTCAGTATCAAGCCTGCAGACCTTATGGGGTTTTTCAGTGCAGATATGTAGGTATGCACGTATGTGTATAGTTCAGAGGTGCAAAACCAGACACACAGCTCCTTTTGCCCCGTACCAGCAGTGTGAATTGATTGCACAAGTCAGATGTTATCGCGCCATGCCACCACCAGCCAGCAGTGCCTTCACCTCTCAAACCATCTTCAGAAACTGTGAGCGCTGACAGTCTGAAGAGTGAGTGAGCATGGGGAGAAAGTAATTGCTTCATCCTCAAAAATGACATCAGAGGCTTTATTTGCAGCCACAGAAATTTCAGCCCCATGTGTTCCAAGGGCACACAGAATGCAATGGTATCAATAGAGCATCCCTACAAAAGCAGGGGAACAGGACAGATGTTTGTACATCTTTGTTTCCTCTGTGCTTAATTCGCACATTAAGGGAGTGGATGGAGCAGGGGAGAATAAGGAGAGCCTATGAGCACTTCTACTTTTGATACAAACAAAACCAACCTGCTCAGCCCCAGTAGATGAGAAGTTGTGGATGCCCAGAGAAGCTGTGGCTGCCCCATCCCTGGCAGTGTTCAAGGCCAGGTTGGACACAGGGCTTGGAGCAAGCTGCTCCAGTGGAAGGTGTCCCTGCCCACGGTAGGGGGTTGGAGCTGGATGAGCTTTAAGGTCCCTTCCAACCTAAACCAGGCTGGGATTCTATGAAGACAAGGCCTACGGACATCTGCCTCCATCACTTGTTTGTTTCCTTGATCGTTTACAACCAAGAAAAGAAACAGACAAGACAACCCACTGAGGCCTGGAGATGCCCAGTTCTCTGTTCTCCCCTCCGCGTGTCCTCACACAGTTATGGCTCAGCCGGGGACCCAAGCCTGCACCTCCAGCCCCAGGATCCCTCCGGGTGCGTGCACTCGGCTCACATCAGACACCTCCTGGAGCCAGGGTGGATATTCTCGAGCACCATCTGCTGGCTTTTCTTCTATTAACAAGCAAACGACACATAAAAAAAGACACCCTTGCACCAGCCAGCCCACTCTGAGGGGGGAGGAACACGTGTGCCCATCTCCATCACAACCATGCAGGTATTTTCCTGTGAAAAACAATGGGTTTTGTTAACTAAGAAATTATACACGAGCAAATGTCACTGCTCATCTGTATTTTTCAGTGTGGGATACTCCCAAGTGAAAAGAAAATGTTAATTCTGAATTGTATTTTTACTTTGCTGCTGCTTGGGAAATAGAAAATGAAATATTCTGATTATTTGGAAAAGCAATAAAGGGAAAGATTTGGTTTATCTTTTTTTGGCAGGAACTGTTTGCTGAATCTGACCCAAATTCACAAACAGCTTTGCCTCCTCCCACTCAGAAACTGCATTTAGTCGGTGAGTAAAGTCTTTGTTACACCAATTCCCCAGGTCTGCTGGTGACACTGCAGACAGCCTGCCCGCTCTCGCTAGCCAAAACAAAGGCTTTCAGTTGGGATGAATTCTCTGGGTGCTAAAGAGGGGAGGAAGGAAGCAGTTTGAGGCACTGCTTGTTAGGCACCAGAAGGTCGGTCTGCTGCTAGCAGCGTGGGTTTGCTCTTGTTTTCCTTCCCCGCGGATCACCGCCCGCGGCTGAGCCGATGCCTCACACCAGAAGGGTTCTTCTCCCTCCGCCCCTCTAAGAGGATGAATCTACCCAAAAATCCAGGTGCTGAATAGGAAGAGGAGACTCAGTTCACATTTCAGTGCACCTCCTGACTGCTGCCCCAGGATGAACCTGTGTGTACTGTCACAGCTGGGACAGTCACAGTTAGACTGGAGGTAAAGCTCTGCAGCTCTCAGGATACTCAAGCACAGAAACAACTGAGAAACAGCCCAGATGTTGAGAATCGTTTGGGTAACAAAGTCTACCCACTTCCTTCTTGGGCAATATAGTATGAACCCTCTTCCCTTCAACCATGCCTGGATTTTATTTACCATTTCATCTTTATATAGGGAAGTCTTATGTTTTCCATAACAGGAGCTTTTTAGACAAGGAAGGATCCTTGGTTAGACAAGGAACCATCCAAAATGACCTATGGTTTCTGGAGCATTTACATGAACTGAAGGTCCAGTTCTGAACCTCTATTCCCCACTACTCTGCAGTGTTCATTATACTCGGGGAAACTAGAATAGCAACGTTTTCAGACGCTCAGATGTCAGTGACCACAGGAGATACCGTGGAGTAGAAAATCAGGTCAAGAGCCAGGACTCTAGATAAATAAAGTCACTCCATAGGAGCATACTTCAAATAAACCTCTAGTGTGCTGTCACTGCAGGGACCAACTGTTCTATACATGGTACCCATTCCTTCTTCCTTTTGTATGTTAGTAGGAAACACTGTCCAAAGAGAAGTCTTGCCTTTAATCTGAGGTGAAGCTGAGATCTTCACAGATCACCAGAGACTTCACATGCAACAGGGATGAATAAAGCATAAGAAAAAAGTAGATGGACCTAAACAGATGGATTCTATATTGGCATTAAAAGTCACACCTCGTTTTTCATCCAGTCCTACCTGGTAAGTACTTCTGATGAGATCTGTTAAACGTGAGTTGTTCCTATATTACCCCATGTTACTAAATTTTCCTTTGTGACAAGACTGTAGAAAGCAATCTGTAACCTCTCTGCTCAATTCCTTCACAGACCTTCTCTTTAGAATGGATAAAGAAAAGCTCATTGGAACAGCAGAGAAATGGGTTGATATATTTGCTATTAAACTGGAGCTAGGCTTTGAGTTACCATAAAAGATGTTACCCAGTGAACAACACATCTCACTGCTACACATTTACAGCCCTGGTGATGACGTATATCAAATCCACCACATTTAAAAGTCAAAACAAGATTACCCTGTCCTAATAAATATTGATCACCTCACAAGTGCTTGTTTTAAAGTCCTTAATTAAACACAATGCCCAACTTTGCCTGTTTCCCAGTGGATGAGAATCAATCCTTTATCATTAATGCAGTCCAGCAAAAGCAAAGGAGCCCACACTTGTATCTGTTTAGCCTTTTGGCTGGGTTGAAGTAATCTCAGCACTTCAGCACTATTTGACAGTATGTATTACAGGTGTTGTCATGGCAATGATTTATGCAGGAATTAGTCACTGCAGCACTTCTACAATAGACTGAAGAACAATAGGAAAAACTGCACATTTCCAAGTTCCTGTGATACAGAGGGTGAGGGTTGGGGAAAAGAGATTAGATTCCTTTCACCCTCTGATTCCGGCAGTGACATTTAAACAGCTCAGGGAAAGTCAGTGCCTAATCACAAGCATTATTAATAGCAATCTGACAATAACCCAAACTTCATATTACACTGTGCTAGCACTTCAAGTGTATATTCGCTACTGGCCCACTTCTGAATTAATCAGGGATTGAGCAACAACTGGAGCAGAGCAGCAATTATTACATTTGCGTTGTTACGTAAGAAAGCATCAGAGTTCATTGACCACGGGGTGGTTTATCCTATGGGGCCCATTGCTGTCACAAGCTCTGCTGTTAAAAGCAGTGGATCCATGGGAGGTTCAGCAAAAGCAAAAAAACCAGAAAAACCCACCCAAAACTATACATAAAGAACAGGTTCAAGAAAATGAGCACTCAGAAGTTAACTGCAGTGTTGAAACGGAACCATCAGAATTCCACTTTCTTATCACTTATTAGAATATGTTTTCTTATTGAAGGACTGTGTGTTGGTTCATATATCCACGTTTTGGCAGAGGCATAAAGTAGTTCAAGCAGGGCTGTCACTCAGCTTTAATAACAAGTAGAGCTTCTGCTTCTCACTATAATAACAGGAGTTACTGCTGTCCCTCCTGTGCTCACATACCTCCATCCCCACACCAAGGCTCTGCATTACAGGGCAATTATCCTCATTGTTCCCATCTCTTCAGAATCAGCTCTGAGATTTACAACTGTCAGGGTCAGACCAGAACTAAGCTTGACTGATGAGATGAAAAGGTTATTTAGAGCTGAGTTTGGAAATCTGCATCTCTCAGTCTTCGTGCTCCCTTCTCAGGGGTTTAAGGCTGTCTTGTCCTCTTCATTCCTGGAGCTTCAAATGCAATTTTCCTATTCTCCTTACAGATTTTGAATGGAGCCTCCTGGCTCTGTCAGCAGGGTGACTTTCAAACTCACTTTACTATTAACAACCGCTTCAGCCAAAGGGGAGAGTAAGCCCAAGAGGTCCAATTGTCATTTTCCAGCCCAGCCATCACACTGCTACGTATCACCGTCACTTCACAAGGCCAAGCAGTGCAATTACTTCCCTGCTCTTCCTTCTTCATTTCATCTGCAGCCTGGCAGTAAATCTTTACCAACTTCTCCATCGTTTTTAACATATGCATTGTCACGTGGTTTTGCCATCAAACTCAGCAGTTAAGCCCAGTGAAAGCATCAGAGGCACAGAATGTACCTGTCCAAATTCTATCAGTTTGTGTGGAGGTCTTTAGAGGATAACAGATCCATACTGCCTGCTAGTGCCCCACTGAAAGCAAAAGAGGTTTTTCTCTCGTTGCTCTTGTTTCCCTTGGATCCTCCTGAAACAAGAGTGCAAGTGTTCAAATGATGAACCAGGCAAGGAAAAGCCAGGCTTTGCCAACTGAAAGCTCTGAGTAGGTGAAAGCGAGCATCAGAGTTTGCCCTTGTTCTCCTTTACCCTTCAAGCCCTCTGCATCATTCCACATGTACAGGAGAGCCTCACGGCCTCCCAGTTTAACTCCTGACAGCAGAGAAAAATACAGAGACAGCAGAGCAGCTGCTGGGACTTCAGAGATCCTGATGTTCCCTGGCAAAGCTGACAAGCCCTGGCGATGGGTGGGAATGTCCTCGCTCTGCAGAGTCCCCAGCTCCAGGCAAGAATCACAAAAAACCCAAGAAGGATTTTGGTATTTTGGGATGTGGCACGAGGAGATGTAAGCCTGGAAGAATTCAATCCCTGCATCCTCACAGGCTTCTCAGAGCTGGTCATTTGGTTCAACATCACTCTCACACATTTCTTGAGTGTATAAATACTGCAGCTGCTGTGCTGGAGCTATACAGAAATCAGCAGTAGGAACCCTAAGAGCTCCAAGGAATTCACATTGGAGCTGGATGGAGAACAACCATTGCATTTAGCAGAAAGAATGTTTTTACTTCGGTGTGAAATGGAGTGGGCACTGCCATCCTGAGGAGCACCATATGGGAACCAGAGCTGCGAGCCAGAACTCAAGTGCTTCCAGCAGGCTGGGCTGCCGGGCAGGCACTCCAGCTCTAAAGCACATCTAGGCAGGATAGAACCACGAAGCAGGCTGTATTCAGTAGTTGCCTCGATTCCTCCAAATCAAACACTGTTTCTGCAAACAAATTTGACAAATTGGCAAATTCTGAGGGAAAACAGAACCGCATCACTCTGTAGAAAAGTTACCGCAAAGCTCTAGTCAGTCTCAAACCCAGCTCCCGTAATGAACTGAACACATCAGCACCACTGAAATGCCAAAGCCAAATTAGCCATCAAACCCACTGCAAAAATAGCAGGCCAGGTTTTATCCAGTGAAAGGTATAATTCGAGTGGTGTCGAAGCCGCGACATGATCTGTGCCAGCCGAGACCCTGCTCCCTGCAGTTTGCATTTTTTCTGCATGTAATTTTGCCTTTCCCTCCCCAGCTTTCCTGCCAGCACCTGCCTGCAAGCAGCGGTGACTGGGAAGCGGAACTGCCAGCCTGGGCATGGCAAACCCGCCTGGATGATCCTGCACGGGCTTTGATGGGCCTCACTAATTGCATCTCAGCGTGGATGTTCCCCACGTTTTCCTCTTGGTATCTTCCATTTCCTCTGCATAGATTTTTAGTTTGCAAAGTAGTTACAGAACCATAGAAGCCCATCCAGCTCCAGCCCCTGCCACGGGCAGGGACCCCTTCCACTGGAGCAGCTTGCTCCAAGCCCCTGTGTCCAACCTGGCCTTGAGCACTGCCAGGGATGGGGCAGCCACAGCTTCTCTGGGCACCCTGGGCCAGCGCCTCAGCACCCTCACAGGGAAGAATTTCTTCCTTATATTTAACCTAAATCTCACCAAAGTCAAAACAGAGCCCTCAGCTATGGATGTGTGACTGCTTGTGTAATAAAATTGCTCTGGGTTACCTCTGCGCTCCTTCCCACTTCCTCTTGCAAATAAAAGTATTCCCCCTTTGCAGCTCTACCCCAGGAAACCCACCCTTTCCCCCTCCACACACACTGACACAAGCCCGTGGCTCAATAGCTTCAACCACAGCCCTTTGTGTTTCTCAGGAGGGAATCAAGAAAGGACTTGGTATCACAGCCCAGGGCCTGACCTTCGCAGAGCTCCATCAGGCTGAAGCTGGCTCTGCAACCCCGAGCACACCAGCACCATCTGACAAACACAGCTGTGCTCAGCTGCAGAGAGGAAGGAACTTCAGCATCAGCCTCTTCTGTAACTGTCTCCTTCCTAGCAATGACCACCGCACCCAGCTGTGGAGGCATTTGTTCAGCCACACAAACAGGTAGCTGAGCAGTGGGGAAGCAGCCATCGGAAAGCAGGAGAAAGGCAGCCTTGGCTGGGAAGTCTGCTCCCTGGCAGGGCTGAATTCTGTGCCTGGAAACCTGCAGCCCTGGACATGCCCGAGCACATGAGCGCAGCCACAGCTGCGAGCGGCGCAGCTGGGAGGGAAGATTTAACAGGCACAAATAAGCTTTGAGAGAAGCTTGTGGCAGCATCGCGACGTGATGATTGTGATGAAAGAGGCAAGAGGAATTTAGTATGGAAACAGGATAAACCTGAATCCCTCAACACAGGGACCAGGCAGCTGCTTGCACGGAGCTTCTGTCCCCCTTGTGCTCTCATTTTGACATTGTCACGTCCACGTTACGTGACAGCTTCCCAAACTGGCAGGCAGAAAGAGCCCTCACGTGCAGGAATTCCCTGATGAAAACAGTGTCTCTGGATCACTGATGAACCAGAGCCCAGGTTGAAGAGAAATGTCCAAGGCCAGAAATGGCAAAAGCTTCTCTCCAGAGCTCCCAAGAGCGGCAGGTGCCGGTACCTGCCTCTGGAAGCGAGCAGCTCCCATCTGGAAGACACACAGCAGTGCTGGAGAGCTCAGACACTGCTTGCAGAAGAGTTACTCAATACTTACTCAATGAAGTAAGCTTTGCAGTAGCACATGATAGCTACACGATGGCTGTTTCGAGCTGGCTCACAGCATCCAGCTCACTGCTCAAGAGGGTTCACGACTGTGACACATGGGTCTCAGAGCAAGGACAACTGTTGGTGTGAAAGAAATACAGCTACGTGCACAGGAAAAATACATTCACCTTCTCCACGAAGGATGTCTAATGTAATCTACATAGGAGACTCAAAATTACACAAGCAATAAAGAGGTAATTACATTCATACTAATGTCTTCAACTGGTCTGGCAACACACGCTGGCACGAGACCAGAAAGTTCTAACAGCAAAGTGATTAGGGACAGGTAACAGCTGAAAATATAGAGTGAGATTAATTAATAATTGATGGTGGAGGTAGAACACTGCAGAAAGTATAATTAATGCTGAACAAACTCGGCATAACTCTGTCTTGTTAAAGGCTAATAAAATGTTTGAGTGCTCTCCAGGATGTGAGCTTTAAAAACGCATGGGATCGGAGCATCCACTAATGTAAATCCACCGACTTCAGCAGGGAGATGCTGGTTTGTCACCCCAGGAAGTCACCCCATAGTACATCCTGACCCCGCTTCATGTGTGAGCACAGATATGCACACACACTGTACATATATGTAGCCCTTTGTTCTCAGAGTGCAGTTTTATCCAGAAAGTCTTTTGCAAACCTTATGAGCTGTAACATACCCTGGAAATACATGTATTAAAGTTACATAACTCGCTACTTAATGACTGGAGTTGCTGGCAAGTGATTTAAGTTGGTCAAAAATAGCCATTGTAATGAGTGACAGCATCTGAGCCCGACTCCAAATCTCGTTGAAAACTATTCCAGACTCCAAGCCTGGGCTTTTGAGGAGCTTCGAAGAGGGAGCCTGACAGGGCTCTGAGCAGACTCCACGGGCTGTGTGGAGCTGGGTCCAACCAGTACCACGGTATTTAGGGTGGCACCTCAAGACCGGCATGCAGGACTCCTTAGTCCTGCCAGCGACACTGCTCTGCCCTTGCAGGAGACCAGCACATACTGCACAGGGCCAGCGTGAGGATTTATCAGGTACTTTTTCAAAGTGCTTTGAACACAAGAGTCTTGAGCTTCTGTGCCCCTGTCTACACATGCATTAAGTGAACGCCATAATACCTACCCCAGAGGGATGACAGTAAGCTTGTTTATTTGTTGTTTGCAAAGCACACAGACATCCTAGATGAAAGATGCTGCAGAAACATTGAGTGTTGCTGTTATTACACAGGCACACACCAGAAACTGCTTGGCTAGCTCTAGATTCCATGAAGAAAGTGGGAAAAATGAAGGGCCAGCTCCCAATTCCAGACTGGCTTCTTTGAGCGCTCTGTGCTCTATCAGCAAAGAACTGGTGACAGAGAAGGATTCCAGCCAGCACCAATGGGATGGGTTACTTACACCACTGCAGCATCAAGGCTGATTAAACTGATGCCCACATGTGTGTTTTGGAGGACTCCTAGCAAAGCAAGCATTTTTAAACCAACATTTGCAGTGACTTCCTAGGAACAGAGCAGCCTATGAACCACAAAGCTTTATTTTAACGACCATAAGCTAATGGATGTTTGAAGGTGTTTTCTTTCATCATGGGGCACTGCCTGTGCTGTCCAGCTCCCAAGGCAATCAGTGATAAAGCTCACTGCAGGAGGGCAATGGTGCCTCTTGTTCTTTCTCAGAAGTGAAATGCATCTTCTTCCTGGAGACATCTTGCCCCACCAGATTCGCCTCTGCTCGGCATAATGAGGGCATCACTCTTTGCAGGTAGTTTTTGAAGTAGCTAATTATGCTGTGCTGTGGGAAGCTGCTGCACATTCCTCATGTTTTGGGTGATCCAAGAGAGTTTAACTAGGAATAATGGGGAAAAACTGTGCACAGAATACATTAAGCTGAGCATCAGGCAAAGCTCCCAGCAGGGATGCATACACATTAGGTGGTGCTTGATGAGAAACAGGAAAGGGATCATTTTAAACTGGACAGGACACAGCAGCAGTAAGTGAACAATGTCCCTTAGGTGTCATAGCTCTTATTAATCTCTTACAGGACCTAATATTGGGACGTACCTTTCACTGAAGAGAGAGAAGGAAAAACTGAAAGAACTAAGGAGACCTTCCTGTTCACCCACCACAAGAAGTGCATGCAGTGCATGCCTGTTGGCATCTCTTCCATGTTCTCCAGATTGTGTGGAAAAAAAGAAATCTTTTCCTTTCCTGAACATTGGTTTTTCTTCAAGCCAAATCACTCCTTTTCATTCCTGGCTAAGCACCGACATGCGTTAGGAATGCACCCGTGTTTTAACTGCTAATCAACAGAACGAAGAGAATATATTCTGGCATACCTGCTCTTTTTGCTTCCCTTCACTAATACTCTTGACAGTCTCTTTTACAACCGCTCCGCAAAGTCACGCTGCAGACAGCTGACCTGTGCTCCGGTTTTTCAGGTCATTTTGATCTGTACTTGATGACAAATGTTTTTCAAGTCAGCCCTTCAAGTCTCAAACTAATGCAGTTCTCCAGGGGAGCCTACCAGATGCACTCAGATGGGTTTTAGGACGAGACTCCAGCAGTGCTGGGTCTAATCAGCAAATCAGGACTTTGCTTCCTAAGGCTTTTTGTTTGTCTGTTTAACATGAAAGACAGAGCAGCCCATTTGAATAATGCAGGATTAGGAAGGATAAACCTGACCAGCACATTTAACAATCTCAGAGCCAGAAACCAGTATGAAGGATCTGAGTGAGCTCCAGGCAAGTACTGCACCATCAAAGCCTGGGATCCCTGCATCTGGAATATTGTGTCCAGTTCTGGGCCCCTCAGTTCAAGAAGGACAGGGACCTGCTGGAGAGAGTCCAGCGCAGGGCGACAAAGATGATTAAGGGAGTGGAGCATCTCCCTTATGAGGAAAGGCTGAGGGAGCTGGGTCTCTATAGTTTGGAGAAGAGGAGACTGCGGGGGGACCTTATTAGTGTATATAAATATATAAAGGGGGAGTGTCACGAGGATGGAGCCAGGCTCTTCTCAGTGGCAAACAATGACAGGACAAGGGGTAATGGGTATAAACTGGAACACAAGAGGTTCCACTTAAACTTGAGAAGAAACTTCTTCTCAGTGAGGGTGACAGAACACTGGAACAGGCTGCCCAGGGAGGTTGTGGAGTCTCCTTCTTTGGAGACATTCAAAACCCGCCTGGACACATTCCTGTGTAACCTTATCTAGGTGTTCCTGCTCCTGCAGGGGGATTGGACTGGATGATCTTTTGAGGTCCCTTCCAATCTCTAACATACTGTGATACTGTGATACTGTGAGACACGATCTGCCTCCCTGCATCCCTGGGAGGCCCAAGAAATGAAACTTGGGTTCAGTGCTATACATGGCTAAACAAAAGCACTGTGCCCCAAAGAAATGCCATCAGCCAGGGTCTCACACTGCACGAGGCTTGTGTATTGTGTATACCTCAGCTCTTTATTGTGCGTGATGATACACACAGTAGCCCAGGATCACATCAGCTCTGCTGCCTTTGGAAGTCAAGCTGAGAACATGAGGGCACAGCCAGCCTGCACCATGCCTTGTGCACTAGGTTACTTTCCCATATCAGGACCTACAGGGCTCTCTAATGAATAACCACAGCAGGGATAAAAATACAGCCCCAAATTAAATTCCAGGCCCTTGCAACACACAACCACCTCTACCTGCTGGATCTGAGCTTCACCTACTGCTGCCCACCCCAGGGAGGAAGGAGGGTACGAGCCTGCGAGGGAACAGCACAGATTATTTTCATGTTGTGTGCATTCCAGGCTTTGCCTGAGGCACTCAAAGAGAGTCTGCAAAGCTGTGTGGAATCCCTTGGTGTTTGTTAGCAGCTGTCAGTCCCAGCAAGTGGCACGGATAACGAAGAGTCTAAGTGGAAGAATGAATGTAAGAAAACCCCAAAGCAATCGAGGCAGCCCCACACAACTGCAGGGTTTGAATCCGCACCCTCCGGGGTTGTGGTCCCAGAGCTATGCCCAGTTCCTTGCCTCCAGCAGCCCCCAGCTTTGCAAGGAGACCGAAGTATTGATTTTTGGCAAAGGAAGGGTGAGGTATGAGCACATGCAGGTGCCTGCCCTCAACCCTATTGCCCACAGCCTCTTGCCCCAGCTGGGCTCAGCAGGGAGAGGGCCTCTCTTAGGCTAAGAGCTGCTACAAGAGCAACGTGACTTACGTCTATAGGGAAAAAGCTGGTTTTTAAAGGGCAAAAAATCGCCCAGGACAGTGACACTGTTCTTTCCCTGTTAGATCAGACCAGTCTATACCTGCACAGCATTTCTCCACGTACCCTCAAAGGAAGAAGGCAATAGGAAACTGACACTCAAAGCCTTGGACCACTTGGAGTGATATTCAGGCAGCTTAAATCCCACCTACACGCTCACACCACCTTTTGTATCAGCTACCTCCAGTTTTCACTAGTACCATCCCCAAAGGAACCTGGCCATGGGCCCCCAGCTTTGGCCCAGGTCAGAGGCAGCCTGGGCAGGACACACACTCACCACCGGACTGCCCTCCACAAGCTTCCAAGTGCATTTTCAGGATACTGCTTTGGGGAAGCTTCATTGGACAGGATCATAAATTCTGTCTAAATAAGAATTAATGATACTAATAATGAAGAGAACCCACAAATCTTCAGTGAAGCCAATGAGTATTTTGGGAGACAAATGACTCTATTACTGAGGCTATTGAAGAAGCCCTGAACCATAGCCACAGTGAGTACAAAGCAATGGAGCTCCCTGAAGCTGAGGGAACAGTGCCAGTTTGCTTCCCCAGAAGACCTAGCCCCTTTCTTGCTTTTCAAAAAGCCTTCGGTAGCTGTACATGGTCTTTACCTGTCCCCAAGTCATTATAAATTGCAATAAGTAACCACCACTCTGTCACTGACAAGGCAACCGAGGTTGGATGATTTGCTTTGTGTTGTACAATGAACAGAAAAACCCCCAAACCAGAATCCAGTTCCACCTTGCAAGGCAGCGCTAGGGCAGTTGCCCTAACCTACACCCTCCAGTCTTCACCATGCAGTGACCAGGACCAGACAGCAACAACTTTTACTTCAGCAACACACTATCTGCCTGCAGCTGCATCTCTGTCATTGTATGCACTGCAGCTTCAAACCTCTGAACTGGGGGGGAAGGCAGAGGAAAGGAGCATCCCTTTCTCCTCATTGTCCTTTCTCTGAACAAACTCACTGGAGTGACGTGTGAGACAAAAGCAATTTCTACCATTACTAATAAAATGTTCCCAATCTGCAATGTCCCAGTAACTTAAGACATCAAAGGCCTCACCTGCTTGCTTGAAATCTCCCATGGAAATGGGATCCAGCCTCCCAGCTCTGTTCCCTTGTGCACAGATTTATGCAAAATGGCCTCTTCAAGATTCAGGTATCTGCCACTTTTGGCTACTCTGCGCAGTGAATCCTCACTGTACAATAACTGACAGACAGGCTGAGAGACAGGTGATTGGCAGAGTAATTGCAGCAACGTCCCTTCAGTGATGAAGGGATCATGTAGCATCTGTACCATGCTGAAGGTCTCTGCTAGCCACTCTTGTCTCTCGCTGTCTGAATACAGCTCTTCAGTGCCCAAATAATTCAAACCTGAAGACAAGTGAAGAGCAAAACCCCAACACCTCATGGCACAGCAGGAGCACAACAGCTCTCCCAGCATGGCAGATCCCAGCAGGGCTCCAGGGCAATGGAAACATGCATCTGTTCCATGGATCTCCCTCCAAAATAATCTACGGTATGAATGTACCTTCATACATGCAACTAAACCAGGAGACAAAACATGGAGATGTTTGTACATATCATACACAGAGCTCAGCATACAATGAGACAGAACTGTGTGTTCCATGCCAAATGAATGGAGCGCTTTGACTGGTGCAGGATGTGACTCTCCTTAGGAGGCAGCCCTTGTTTCCAACAGTGAGGTCTCTGCTCTGGGAACCCTCAAAAGCTTCCTCACCATACATGCTCTGCAGGATGCTGGATGTTGTATTGGATTCAGATGCACTAAGAGGCTTTCACATGCAGTCACCCACCAAGCCAGCAGTAGAAGACAACGGCCACATCCTCTCCCCGTGCAGGTTTTCAGCCTGCTGGAGGCAGTGCTGCAGAACCGAGGGCTTCAGCTACACTGTTAAAAAGACAAGTGAAAATCACCCCTGAGCTCATCCATTCCCAGAGCAGCTCATTTGTCCCCAGGGGCTGGCTGGAGGGGCCGAGGGGGGAGCAGCACACTCTTTCCTGCTATAAGAATAACAAAAAGTGATGAATGCCCCTCACTGCTCGGGATGGGAAGCAGCCCCTTTTTCCAGCCGGAGACAAACTACTCCTGTCACAGCCGGCAGCACAGAGCTATTTACCTGCAATATTCCCAGACCAGCTCCTCGGTGACCCGGCTTTACCTGCCGCGCTTATCTCCACAGATTTTGTGTTGTTTAAAACCAGAGTGAGAGCAAGTGGGGGAGTAAGAGGCGAGGCTGGGGGCCTGAGGAGGTGCATTTACATTATTGCCTGTGCTTCCTGTTAAGAAAAGGAGCTCATAAAGGAACCTCTTTGCAGCGCACGAAGACAGCGGAGCCCATCGCTCCCACCCACCCTATCGCACCTCCATGCGTTCCTAAGCGCCATCTATCGGCATTCCTTCTATTAACTGTGAGCCACACAGACAAGGAGCGCTCCCTTTACAGGCAGCAACTGGAAGATTGTGACTCAGATGGGAAAGCTCACAGCACGCAGGAGACACACGAGCCCAGTGCTCAGTGCCGCTTTCAAAAGGGCTGCCTGGGCTTTTTCCTCTTGATTTTATGTGGAACACGTGTTATCTGCCAGGCACCTAACCCCACATACAAGCTAATAGATTCATTTATTCTGGACAGGGAATTGATAGATTTAGTTTGATTTTCTTTTCATAAGCCTTCCTCCCCGAGCTACATTTCTCATTTCATTAATGTGCTGATGGAGGAATAAACTTTTAACTCTGAGGATCAGACCTGTCAAACAGCATCTCTTACAGAAGGGAAGGTAGCGGGGCTGGAGGGGTCTCCAGCTAAGGAGGTTGCCTCAGCTGGAATACTGCTGGAGCCAATCCCAAGCATGCCAAGTACATTCCAGCCACTTCTTCCATGGGAGCTTTAGTTGTGCTTTTAACTTATTATTTGCAGTGCCTAACACAGAGCATGCTGCAAAACCCCTCTTAGGTACAGAAATGCACCCTGGGGGAGCAAGAGGACAGGCAAATAGAGCGGGGAGAGAAAGCACAAAGAAATAGAGATTCAGAGAAATACATACGGGAGAAGGGAAAGCCAAGCCTTAAGGGAAGAGTGCTTCCAAGAAAACTGAACTAAAGAACTGAAAGCATCCTGTGTGTATCACACAGAAAAATTCATCTGGACCGAGTCCATCCTCAGCCACTGTGACTGTGCTTGCTGGGTTTGGGTGAGCTTTACCTGGGGCTTACCTATGCCAACAACAAAAAGCACAGCCTATACCCTTCCAGCCTGCCTAAAAGCAGAGAGCTTTCCCACACTTCTGCATGCACACAGCCTCTGCTCATACATGCACTGATGCAGCTTTTCTTCCATTCCACACTAAGTTGTTTGCATGCACATGTACGGATGTGTGTGATGTCAATGCACACAAATACACGTACATTGTCTCTAGAACTTCCTTATCTGCAAATACACTTTATAGATGAGGCACCCATCTAAGGGAGATCTAGTCATGCATGTGAAGTCATTCTCACCTCCCTCCATCCATCTTCCACTGTGACTCATCATGGAGGTGAAAGATCCCCAGCAGAAAAGCCACTTCTGAAGCAGCTCTTTCCCTTGTTCTCCTTCTTGGTTCCAATTTAACAACGTTAAGACCAGATGACAAATATGATGCAAGCAGAGACCAGTCCATCTCTGATCAACAGTGTCTGACAATAACCAGCCCTTTTTCACTCCAGTTTAACTTTGGGCCTTCCCATCACTATGCTATAAAGGGGAAGGCTTCAAAACACTCTCCTGAAGGGTACAGGCTGGAGAGCAGCTGGCATTGTAGTCTTGCAAACAAGAGCAGCACTGGGTTTATCCACACAAATAAGACAAAGCTCCAGAGAGTTCGCAGTTCAGTTCTGAGTCACAGCCATCAATCCAGCCAACTAATGCAAGGCTCAACCAAATTACTAAGAAAATAGTAATTTTGGGGCTGGAGATCTCTGCACAGGAGCTGTGAGACGCAAGGGGAGAGGACAACAAAACCCCACTGACACATTAAGGAGGAATAGTAGAAGGAGATTTGAAACCAATGTCCTAGAGTCAAGACAAATCCTTCTTCAGATGCAATGCAGTGTCCCAGGCATGCCAGGGAAGGTGTTAATTCCTGTGTAAATAGGGTGTGAAATGCCACCCCATCAGATGGGGTTTCTAATCACTTGGCTAATTATGTTCTCTGCTGGTTTGCTCTTCATGTCATATTTCACATTGGTGCAAACCGCATCCGTAGCCCAAGGCTCTGCAAGATGGAATTTATAGACTTGAGTGGAAAATTTGCCAAAGGCTGTATTGTCAGAAGGAGAAAAAAGTAACACATGATCCACCACCATTCCTGTAAGCAGTTACTTTTCATAGCAGCTTCTTTTTCCTACTTGGGGCTTATGGAGATGGACAAACAGCAGAAGTAAGGAATGAGTTTATTGTATCAATCAGCCATTAAGGAGCCCTCATTGGGTTATTGCAAGTTACTTGCATGCAGCAGTGGTAGGCATGAATTAATTCCTTGTTTTTTCACACTAATTTCTCCCTCTGAGCAAGCGCATGACTATTGCAATTGCAGGAACCAAGAGAAATGTGTTAATCCTATCTCAGCCTTTCATGGCTCATTTACTGTCTCCTCTGCCACCACAATGAGCCTTGCCTGGCATTTCCAAAACCGAGTAAGTGCTTCTGATCTTCCCAGGGCCTTCCAGGGTTAATAAGCCAAGAAGTTTGCATGCAAGGAATAAATACGCTCATTTAGCATGATACTCTGCCCATTCCAGACCAGAGACCCTCCTCCATACTAATGCCTGCTTGAACAAGAGCAGTTTTAGAAAGTGAGCTGAACTTGATAGGAAACGTGTGCATTCAGAGCCCACTGCAGTCCCACACAGTTGTTCTGGTGGTTAATTATCTTCAGAAGCAAAACTATGCACCTTCTTGGTTTGAATTTCTCAGCTGAGCTCCTTAGCCTGGACTTACTCTTGGTTTGTTCCAGGGAAGTACAAAGAAAATTAGCTTTATTGACTTACAGCAAGTTACTCTTCCTTATTCCAGGTACACACAAAAAGAAGCAGCCCCACTGGAGTCACTGCTGATTTACAATGGGCAAGTAGGTACACAATTACTTCTGGTGATTTACGGCTGAGTTACCTGTTATTTATTCTAGGTGTTTAAGGGTATATCCACACAAGGGCCCTAAGGAAAATTAAACCAAATTAATTTTAAAGTAGATTAAACTGTGTTAGACCATGACACAAACCCTCCTTTTCAGACTTAGAGAGGCCTTAATTCATTTTAGTCCATCCTAACTCCTTCCCTAGCAAGGAACTCAGCCCATGTGGTTGTACCACAATGATCCAAGAGGAGGAAAATGAGCCCTGATCAACTGAAGAGTGATCGCTGCTGCTTTACACGAGGAAGAGGAGAGCAAGTCCCACTGACCTCAGAGGTGCAAACCCTCTGACTTGCACTAGAGAGCCTGTACATTCAGAGCAGGTTGAAGGAGCATGAAGCACTCACAGCTCTTTGCATCAGCCCAGCTTGGTACATGCTCGTACTGCTCATCTGGGACAGCACTCAAAAAAAGAGACATTTAAAGCCTTCAAGGTGGAGTTTCAGGGTGGGTTTTTTGCTGACTTTTTCCAATACCCTGCAAGCATACATTACCCACACAAAGTCAAGCAAAGCAAAGCTCTCAGATCTGTGTGATTCAAAGGACACAGCTCTCCCATCACTGCTATGGATAAGAATCAACAGCTGATTTCCCAAATCTAACAGCCTATGCCAGGTTTGATCACACACTAATGTTTTTGCTTCCAGTTCCTGGTATAACATTATTTGATGAGAAACAGCCTTCAGAAGAGCAGAACAAAAAGGGAGTTTCTTATGCTCAGGCCTTTCAAGGAAGTCTTGGAAATGTGACTCTAGTGTAAATGTCCAAAGCTGGGGAGTTAAAGAGGAGAGGTCACTCCTAGAAGCAGGATGACCTGCATTTGAAAGGGTGCTGGCTGGCTGGGACAAACTTGGAATCTAGGGACTAGTCCGGTCACACTGCATAGGAGACCTGAATTTAAATGCATCCCAAGCACTTGGGGTTCAAGGAACTTGTCAACTTGATATCAAGTCTCGACTGCAGTTCAGGACATCTGGATCCAAAGGGTAGCCTTGCAGTACAGACATACCCTCCATCTGCTCCGCAACCACACAAGGCATTCAGCTCTTCTGATGCTTCCAGCAGTACAAATAGCACCACAACACTCCACTGCCTCCAAACACAAGAGGTTTGGCTGAAAAGCAGCCTCTGAAGTCAAACCTGGTGTTTAAGGTGTTCACCTTGAGACAACTGGTGGCCAAGGAGCCTAAAGGAGAGCGTCAGTGTTATCAAGACCATGAATAATGCATAGGCTTTTGTTTGCACTGCTGAACAGGGGTGAGTTTCACCTTCCATGAATTACAGCACAGCTGAACTGTGCTTTTTCTGCCTTTTTTTAAATATACAACCTAATTGCAATCTAAATGCAGTAGAGCCCAGCAGTGGCAGAGCAGCCTGGCAGTATCTTCACATTAGCTGCTGGGTTATGAGCAAGGGAGACATTTATCCCCCCATACATTCCTGGGATAATCACTTAACTGACTCAGCCCTTGCACCATCCTTCCTCACTAATGGGCTAGAGCATCACTTACCAGCCCAGCTGTACCCTGTGAGCAGCTCTGAAACTGCAGAGCCAAGTTGCAAGTACATGGAGTCCTAGGTGCTGCAGCCTGCCCAGCACAGGCCATCCAGAGGAGGAGTAAAAACTCTTCACCTAGAGAGAATGTAAGGTTTGGATTTGTCAAAGACATAAATGAGATTGGCAAGGCCCAATTCCTGCTAGATTTTAATGAGACTTAAGTACTTAAGCTGCTCAGGAAATCCCTACTGACAATAAATGCACCATGGGTTTCATATGTACCCAGGAGCATGGATAGCTGGAAACCAGAAAACGCAGCAGGCTGTTCTGGCTGAAGAGATGCTCTTGTCTCTCCCACCCCACCACAGTCAGCATCCTGCTGGCTTGCTGAGTGCAACAGAAAGCTCCCAAGTCCCCACCAAAACTCTCAGATTCACCTTCTACTCTGTTACCAGCTCACCAGGGATCAGAGGGAACTGTTTTCACCAATCTAATCCATTCTTCCCATGAGGATAACAGTCCAGGCTCTGGAAGCACAATTCTATAGCACAGTACTGTCTGTTACTGGTGGCTGCAGATCACTGATCTCTAAGTAGCTGATAACCTAAATACTGTTGGTTTCCAAGGGAAGAAAACAGGACTAATCCTTAGGTGAATTAGTACAGCTTGGACGCAATTACATCTTAGCCAGGTCCACAGTCAGTCACCAGCTGATGATATCATGTTAGGCAGTACTTAGGAGTACAGCAAAAACTAGCCCTTGCTTGGAAGATCTCAATCTGTGTAGAGATGAAGGTAAAAGGAGAAAAGACAAAACAATTCACTTAACAGCATGCGAGAGTCAGGCAGACATACAAGAGACCAGGTACCCTCCCTGTTAGTCCAGGCTCCTTTGATCACAGTTAAAACCACATTCAAAACATGACATACACCAACATGACACAGTATTTACATCCTGTATAAGAACCTGCTGGTATAGAGGATTATATTCTTCCCCTCATCCTAAAAGTATGTGGCATCCTCCTCCAGGATACTCTACTCCAATCTCCAGAAAGCCTGTTCCATATTCATCAATTCTGGAAGCCAATCATCCCCCCATCCCATGCTCCACTCATCACACCCAGGGGAAAGGGCCTCCTTGTCTCAGTTTGGACTCTTTCCCCAGGGTGAAGAGGATGCTCTTTGTGCAGCACTGGGAGGACTCCATTCAGCCACACTCAAACATAATTAATGCAGGCAAATATCAAGAGCACAGACACACGCAATTATACAGCCATGCTCGAGAGTTAACCCTGTGTTAATTGATTACATAAAGCTTCCTCTGAAGAGGCTGTAGAGTTTCTGTCACCTCCACCTTTCATAGAGCAGCCCTTACTATTCCTTTCGCTTGGAGAGGGGATTATGGCAAGGCTTGTCTTCGGAATGAGTCTTGTGGAGAAACAGGAAATAAATGGGAGGAGATTAATCTCAGAAGTCTAACGAGTATCATCAGTGTGATTCCCTGGTGAGGCTTGACAGAAGAGCTGAACGCACTTTTCCTGTATCACTATTAGAAAGGCAATAGTGCTTGGAGAGCCCAGACTGGGGCTGCGCTGGCAGCTACACAGCACCAGCACTGCATCAGCTTGGGAGCCATCTGGGATGGAGCTGGAGCAGCACAGAGGTCACAGGATGCTGGATCAACAGCCCTGAGCACAAGGCTGGACTCAAGGTGTATCAGAGAAGGAACAAACCATGCTGCCACCTACTTAAAAAGGGTGAGGACTTGCAAGGGATTCCAAATGTGCTTCTTACGGGGCCGAAACATGATGGGCAGATGTCATTTGGACTTGTGCCCCAGTTGCCCAAAGCGAATGCTCTAGGTCCTCCAACACGAGGTTTTATTCAGAGTACCTGGTCTGTTTTCTCTCGACGTCTAGGAGAGGGCAGGCAGCCACAGCAGAGACCAACACATCTGTTTTCTCCTGTTTCATCGGGCAGCTCTCAGCCCTGGCCCTACCTGCTCCCGAGGGCTGTCTCCCAGCCCATTACTGTCCTGGCAAATGTGATGGCTCTTCAATGGGGAAAGCTGTGTCCTGCCACCAGAATTGTTGATTTTCTCCAGAAGCTGTGTGATAAATCAACCTGACACATCCCAGCCCCCACGAAGCCTCCTCAGCTGTAGGAAGTGGTGTGCAAGGTTTTGTCGGCACCGCTTGGTACATTCTCGACATTTAACTTCTATTTGCAATAGCGACTTGGGTGAGCTAAGATTGATGAGGGTGACAACACCAACATCCCCAGCCTTCCCCGCGTTCACTTACAGCTGGGAAATCCATCCTGCCTCTGCTATTACACCAGGAGCACACAATGAAATCCCAACTCTAACCCCAGTCACAGCCTCTTTGTTCCTATTTTGGGCAAGAGCTACCAGGTGAGCACTCGTGTCCTGTGTGAAAATAAACAGTAGAAAATTACTAAAGAGGCTGACTGTAAAGGCTGCCAAGCTTTACACACTGCACACACCTTGGGTTACAGCTCATAACTGTAACTCACACTTATATAGTGTATTTGTTGCATTTTCTTCCTTTAGAACATAGGAGAGCAAGATAAGTTAAACCAGCAACCTAAATTTAAGCCACCTTAAATATGTCCAAACAACACAGGGAGCCTGATCCATGTTTATGGGCCATGGATGCTATCCTGATGCAAATACTCATAATAACTAAAAGTGGCATCATCCCTTACTCAGAGATGCCAAGTTCTCAGCACACTCATTCTGAGAGGCAGTTGTGAAGATGGACGTGTGTCCTGCTAAAGGTGTTAGCACCTGTATTAGCACCTACATGGTCCACCTCTGATTCTAGGAAATTCCATATTTGCCCAGCAAATGAGCAGCTCTGAGTTTGCACAATCCCTTAATCCCCGAGTGGAAGATCCCCATTATCTGTCCAGTACAAGGCACTTTATTAACGGATTACGTTTGCAGCAGGTAAAGTTCATTTTTAATACTTCTAATGATTTAAAAATGGATTTTCCTTTCAGATTTACTATTTTCAAGCAGCTTGCCTGTGAAAACCCTACCCAGTCAGTAAGATGCATTAAAGGGTAGAGATTCAACTTGCTCAGTTCCCCAAAGCAGAGCTTAGAAAGGATGAATTGTAATGTATGGCTGCTCAGTGGAGATTTAGAAGCCACCCAGAGCAGAAAATACAGGCCAGATTTTCAAAGAAGCTCCAAAATTAAAACCTTACTTTTAAAGAGCACGTTTATACACATCTGCTGTCCTCCAAGTATGGAACAACTGGCTTCGGGTGGACAAATACCATCTTTGGCTGCACAAATATCACAGGGCATCGTTTATTTGGTCTCTTCTGCGTACTTCTGGCTGGAAGTACACACACCTTCCTGCCCAGCCCTGTGAATCCACTGCACCACGCTTGTTCATGCTGTGGACAGGAAACTACCACTTAAACCTTCCTACAAGTACATACCCTCAAAGACCCACACACAGAGTTTCCTGATAGGGTCTTCTTTGCGGCACGATTTCATTCTGGCAACACAAGAATTTACACTGGCCCAAGCAGTCTGGGAATTCTTCCCCAGCTCCTTCCCATTTCCACCTTCTCCATTCTCCTCTGCTTCAGCATTGCTGCTTAGCTCAGCCTTCTCCCAGCAACCCAGAATGGCAGCAGGACAGGAAAACTGGCAGGAACCCATCAGGGTGGAAAAGATTTGCTGCTGTCACCGCTGGTCCTGAACTTGTCATTGTAAGAGGTGACACTGTGCAGGTCCAGTACAGAGAAAGAAGCCTGGAAGACAAGAGCTCTGTGAGGCAGTGCCAGAAGTGTGGTAGGTCTTGTCAAGGTAGCTCTAAATAAAAGCAGAAAAGAGACAACCCCCCCATGGCAGGCGGTTGGAACCAGATGATCTTAAGGTCCTTTTCAACCCAAACCATTCTATGATCCTGGGACAATCCCGGTGTTCTTACCAGGCTCCACACAGCTCCCTCAAACTGTATTCTTTCAAGTGTCCTTATACTTTTGCCCTGTATTGTGTCACATCCCTACCTCTCCAGTGTGATAACAGGAACTGCATCCTTGATGAGGAACCCTTCTGCTCCTCATTAATGCTGAGAAGTTGGAGAAGCGCAGCCCAAGCGACCCAGCTCTCAATGGCGAGGAAAAACCATGTACTCGTTCAGATTTGTAACGCTGCACTCAGTTTGCCTGTCACCCACACAGCGGAAACATCTCAGCCAGGACTTTAAACCTCCTGAGATCTGACACTTCCCTCTGCCCAAAGAGTCTAAGCTTGATAGGCTGGAGCATCCCAGCCGGTCATGGCACGCACACAGACTCTTCCAAGGAAGCCCCATTCTATCCTGACACTTCAGCTAAGGGCAGAGCTTCCCGGGATGCACAGGCCTTTATGCAAATACAAACACTTGTCACTTCAGGAGGTCACACGAACGGAACACAGAAACCCTCAGGGAAGTCACAGGTGTCCCCATTAAACCAAAAATGAAGCTTCAGATCCTCAGTGGGACAAGACCCATCTCCCTACAGCTTCACCTTCTGGTTAGGTCACAGTAGCCACAGCACTGCCCTGACTCCCCATGCAGTGGAAAAAGCAGCAGGTTACAGCAGTGTTTTGCTGTCTGCAAGGTCTCGTCTGTCCTCCAGAACCAGCTTGTCTGATGTGCCCAAAGGCAAAGCTCTTTGGCCAGAAGCCAGGCTCCAGTGCAAAGCTAGAATAATCCATTGGAAGGAGTGGAAATGCGCCGGAGGAGCTGACATCAGCACCCGGCCCGGGCCGCTCAGCAGTTATTCCGCACATGGTAAGTTTATGAACGTGGCATTTTATCTCAGCAATCACATTAGCCCTGTACCAAGCCCCTTCCACTGCAAGCCTTGCTTCGAGCAGCACAGCATCTTGGGATGTGTCACAGGGCTGACACAAGAGCAGTTAGAAGATTTTCACTCCAAAACAAACGCAAGCTGTTTAGGGCTCCCCAGCAGATGATGCTCGGAGTTGGCTGTGTCACCCAGCATCTTGCTTTGCAAATCACCTATCGCATGTGCAAACACACATGCACACATCACACACAAACACCTGCCCACAGAGCTCAGGGCGGATGTTCTTTGAGCTTGTCAAGATCTGAGGTTTTTTGTAGGGGTAGTGGTGTAAGCAGCGAGCACATGAGAGCTGTCACCGGGATCCACACCAAGAGCAGGAGATCAAGCTTACAGCCAGAGGCATCAGCCAGTACTGATTGCACGGACTCTCGTAAGGAAAATCAGACTCAGAGACCAGGCCAGAAAGCTGCTGAGGCAAACCAGGCTGGTGTTGAAATGGGCGCTGCATCGGCACGGGGCTGTCTCCAGCTCCTACACTGGAGGTCTGCACCAGCACAGAGTTAACCTGAAGCCCACAGTGGGCCATAGAAAACACCCTGACAGCAGAGAGCTGTTACAGAGGCTGCTCTGTGAATCCACGGCAAAGCCAGCTCTTTGCAAGACTCTGATGCTGATCTTAGTTTACATCGGGAGCAATGGAGTTCCATTAATTCCTCCCCAGTCTCTCACAGCTTACACAGGGATTCTGAGCATGATGTATGTTGCCTGAGTTGCACAAAAGGCTGAAGGCTGGCTCTGTGATGGTCAGTCCGTGGAAGAGCTGGAACACTGCAGGTGAAGGCTTGGATCCTCATCGAGCATGAGCCTTAATCTTGTGGCTGACTCCAGTCTTAATTCCTAGGAACCTGGCCAAGCACAGCGGTAAAGATCCAAGTTTTGCAGAACTCCAGACAGTTCAGATTGCATTTTGCCCCAGCTCACACCAAGGCAGATCAAGGGAGAAACACACCATTGCTAAGTTGTAAGGTTTTCTTATCCCTCAGAAAAGAAGCTTCCCGATTTAGGGGTCTTTAAAAGAAAGAAGGTTACCTTGGAGTGGCAGGGAATGAATTAGAATACCAGCATCCACAGCCTGAGCACAGGATCATTAGTCATTGTTTTTTACCTTCCCATTTTCCCTATTTTGTTTGTATACATCAGAACATGACTGATTACACACTGGGAAAGCAAAGAGTCTGCTCAACTTCCCTGACATAAATTACAATTAATAGCCAGAGTCTGACTTTAGGAAAGTTGTTTCTAAAGATTCTCTCAAGTATTATTTGGATGGGCCACAATGAAGTGTTTGAGCCTGGAGGGCTGTTGTCTGCCCTTGGCTCCTGCGGATGGCAGGCAGGAATCCACAGTATTCAGCACCTTGCAGAATAAGCCCAGAACATCATCAGTTGACTTGGTCAGCCAGTGTGGCAATTTCCCTTTTGCTGCCTCACTGATTCACTTGCAAGGCCATATGCTGCTGCACTCCACGTGCCCTCTCAGGGTTATGCCAGTGTATTTTGTACCAGCACTGGAGTCCTTCTCAACACTTCCATTTCAGCTGATCCCTCTCTTGCTTCAGTACAACACGGACCAACCAGCCCAGGATGAGCCTCATCACACCTGAGCGGGTGCTTAACAATCACTGCACTACCAGTGAGTTTAGCCATTAACTCAAACTACTTCCTATCAGCTTTGATAAGTGCTTTGGGATGGAGAGCTTCAAAACCTCATGGAGAAGTCACATCGTACTATTCACTCATTTTCTGTTATTCATAACAAAATCATCTGTTTCGGATGTGGCTGTATTGCCAGTTAAGTGGAACGTGTTTTAAAGCAAGTAAACCCTTCCATTTGTAATTTTTCAAATAGTACATAAAAATATAATGCACCAAGTGTGCACAACTGCTCTATGGACTATTACACACTTTACCTCGGAGATGAGGCATAACTTAAACAAAAAGAGCTTTGACAAATAAAATCGTTTTGCATCTAGATAGCAACTTTTTGCTCTCCCTGTGCTTCAGAAACTCAAATAACTTCTTGTAATGTCCCCTTTGATTGCAAAGTAAAAGAAGAGCAGTCTTTAACAGCCAGCAGACACTGAGGCACTGGGACTGGCTGATAACTGCAGCACAGTCATGCAAGGAAAGGAGCCTTTCCAGCTCTTCATTCCCACAGAGACCTGGACAGAGCCCATTGGTAAATCTGGTCTCAGCATGGGCTGAACAGAAATGTTGTGTCCAGGGTGTCTATAGCTAGAAATTCAGCCAGAGGATGCAGAAGAAAGGAGGCAACCAGTAATGCTGCTCAGAACCATCATCCGTGCTAATGAATGTGTCAGGGTGGGAGGTTTCTAACGTAGGTCCGAAAGGACACCAGTGAATAATGCATGGTGGCTTCTGTCCATCCCAGCCAGATCGCTCAGGGCATCACACATAGCAATTATTAAGCAGTTTGCTGTAACAATTTAAGATCTAATGGTAAATAAACACCAGCAATGTTACAGGCCAGACCAGAGAGTCACGGTTATTTACCCCTAACTGCAGCTTTTGGCCTTGTAAGTTTATTTACAATGTCAACTGTGGCCTGAAATAAATGAAAGCCTCTCATTTCTGTAGGCACCTTCCCCATCCTGAATCCATTACTCAAGTCAGTCAGCAGCAGTCAAAAATCATCACATTTCCTGGCAACTGAAAACTTACATAACAAATTTGTTTATCCCCAACTCCTGCATTTGGCAAACCACCACTGCTTTGTGGATGCCAGGCAATAAGGTTAGCAGAGAGAGGAAGAGGCACCCTTGTGCTGTGAGTGACAGCCACTACCCTGCCAACAGCACCGAGCCACACTGCCTCTGCCAAGAGCCCTTCCCCTGCTTCTGATCTGCCACTGCACCTACTTGATTTCTTTACTCTGAAGCTGTAGGGCAGGGCTTCTCTGGGTGGACAAGGGTCTGATTTCTTCAGCAAGGCTGCTGAGAATGACACCCTCAACACGACAACCTCAGTCCCACATGTCAGTTGTCTGATGCTTCATTCCCGAATTGAGGATTTGGAGCTGGCTGGGCACAGCTGTGGATTCGCTGCCTGTTTTCACCTGACCTCATTACTCTTCTTCCAGATGACTGTTGCTGCAGAGCATAAAGCAAAAAATTAGGTTCTGGTTTCTCTGAGTCCAGCATCGGAACCGGCCTCTCCGGTTGGGTTTACTAAACACAAGAACCTTCTCTGTAGAAAAAGAGCTCTCCCATCTCCAGCTGTGACTTCCTGAAGCATTTTGACAGGCTTTTCCACCAAGAATCACAGCTACCCTTCAAAGTAGAACCTGCTCAGGTCTGGCTGTAGAAGGCTTCATGCTGAGACAAAGGACGTTAAAGATATGTGAGCATCCTCCTGCCTCTCTGAACAACGCAGCCCGGGAGGCAAGAGTCAGGCAGGCGGTCACTGCTGGGCAGCAAGACTTTGTGACCACAGAAATAAAGGGGAAAACAGCAGGAGTCTTGACAATATTGCACTTGGAGATGTATTCCCAGCAGTCCTTGCCTCATCTCATCCATGCCATATGAAGAAGAACAATGCAGGGTGCATCTCCAGTCATCCAAGCAAGGCAGACACGGTGCAAAGGGGTTTCTCAAAATGATCCCTTCTGTTTGGAGAGCAGCCTTAAGGAGATTTTCCTAACCCAGGGACAGTGAACAAATCTGTATTTGTGTGTTGCAGAGCCAAAGAACCAACCTGAGACATGATCTGTAATCAGTGCTGCCAAACCACATTCAAAGCCTATCAGCTCCTGCAGCCAGGATGTGCTAGCTGGGTCCACCATGTCGTAACCAGGCCCATCTGAAATGGCTTGAATAACCCTCCTGCTGGACAAAAGCAGGAGAAGGAAAAGGAGAAACTGCCCCACAGTTTGGCCTGAAACAGCAGCGGATCTGCAGCCTTATTATGCAAAACACAAGCAGAGAGGAATTAAGTCAGCAGAGAAAAATTAAGTCAAAAGGGAGAGAAAATTGTTTGCTTGTGCCAGCATCATCCACTAAAAGCTGCTTTCTCCTTCCCTGCAGCAGTCATTTTGCTGTTGAGCTGTGTTTTGTCTCTTCCCCTCCTCTCCCCTCTGCATTTTGCTTTGGATAAACACTTACAAAAGAAAGTTCAGCCAGCAACCTTGAGCACAGGGCCCCATTCCCACATCCTGCTGCTCGCCGGGGCAGCTCATGGGCTGCCCAACGGGAAGGAAGCCTTGCTCTGCTGTGCACTGCACAAAAGTCTTCCCTGGGCTTGCTTCCCTGCTGCTCTGTGAGGGAAGATGCTCTGTAGCGCTGGAGTTGTTGTGCTGTTGATGATTAAAGGACATCAAACACAGGAAACTGAAGGGGAAAATTCTGCTGCTGAGTTTAACCACTGAGCTAACGTCCACATTTCCTTTCCAGCCAGATCTCCTCGACTCAGGATTTACTTTCAGGGGTTCAGAATGAAGGAAGAAACCCCTTGTTTTCCTCAGCAGCAACTCTGCTCAAGGGCTTAAGCTCACCCAAATCACCTACTCTTCTTCGGCATCTCCAAACCAACCACATAATCTGGATGTTTATCAAGAGATTCTATCCCCACCATAGCACATTCCAGCCACCTGAACAGAACATCAGGCTGCAGGGAAATCCTTCAGGGAATTTTAGGTTGAAGACCAGAATGAACCAAATTGCAGAGACCCATATGCAGATTAGATACAGATATATATTGACTAGGTCCATAACCAGGGCAGGTCTAGTGAACATATCCCACTGAAATTAGCTTTGTATTCCCAGCGGGAGACTTCAGATCCTACACTGCAGTTCGGCTAGCATATTCCTGCAAAGCTGTTCAGGACTGGGCACTGAAAGGCCTGTCAACAGGGACGACTGTTGGGAGTAAGCAGATAAGAACTGAAATCTCTTTTCGTCATAGCTCAGATTTTGCTGACACCTTTTATGCAAGACTCTTGCAAGTTTCCCTTCCCATTTGTCATCTGAGCTTTACAGACCCTTCAGCCCCTTTTCCCCTACATCTGACTTCGAAATAAACAATACTGAGCAATAACACCTCAACATCTCATGACCATCCTATGGCACAGTATGAGATACTCACACAATGCCATCACTTTGCTGACAGGTATTTTAAGTTGGTTTTATACTTAGGCAGATGTAAGGCAGAAATGAGCCTTCCATCTTATGCTGGTGAAACAGAGAGATGCTTCACTACAAGCACAAGGAGATTTACTGCGAATTTTCCTTTCCTGTTAAAAAATAGGCTGGCTATTTGACTGTGTAGCTTGCTTTTCTTACCTGGTAGCAGATGGACAGGCTGCACTTACTCTACTGTTACTTTACTTGACACAAACTGATTTAAATGCTATTTTTAGAGCACATTCTCATAATTCCTGGTTTCTGCAGCATCAGCTCACTTGCTGTTTCACTAATGACATCAGTTTAGTCCTCTGCTTCAGAAAACCCTGGCCGGTCTATGTAGTGTTAACAGTTTTCCTCACAGCCCAACACCAGTAGTCCCTGCAGCTTCAGGAATTCATCAACAACCCAGTATTGTCTTTGTGCTACTCTGCTGCTCTCTTCTTTACTGCCACTTTCATCCCATTTCTCTGCCAGCTGCAATCCTCTTCCCCAGATGAAAAGCTGAAGAATGAACTTGCTGCCCGAAAAGCTGTTGTGATTCCTCATTAGATGTCTTTGAATGTGACTTCCATCTTCAGGCACTTAACGCCCACCATAAGTAAAGCTCAATGACTTGCTGCAGTTGCATTAATAAACTTCCTGGGTTGGTGTGTGTCGAGTTTCCAGCATAATGCATGGGATTGGCATAGGAGGTATAATCCTAGCACAGCATGTGATTAACAACTGTTATCACTGCTCTGAAAACAGGAACTTTGGTGAGCAATTATCAAGCTAATAGACACCCTGGGTATCTCAGCAGGAGGAGATGAAGTGCTACACTGGCACTTTCAAAGCAGAAGCCTATCTGAAAGCAGCATCAGGCTGGAGCCCCTCACCCAGCGTGGAGCACACAGAAGCAGCAGCGACACAGGGGTCTGCATAGACCCCCGGCAGAGACCCACTTCTTCCCACCAGCCAACCCTCTGACTACTGCCTGTCCACAGAGCTCAGAGCAGCCAACCAGTGCTGGTTAGTGCTGTACCCACCGATGGCTCAGTAGCATCAGGCGTGGAGTCTAGTTCTCAGCCCAAAGCTCCTCTACAGCCGTAACTGTGCTTAACATTCCCTGGCTGACCCTCACAGCCCCAGCCCTTGCTTTCTCCAGTCCCCAGAGTCATTCTTGCCTTTCACATCCTGTTTGGAGCTGTTATGCCAAACCCTTCTGTTCCAGATGATTCCAATGAGGATTTAGTGATTTGTATCAGTTTAAGTCTAGCTCCAAGACTCAGACACTGTTAATTACAAATCCCTCCCTGAAATTAGCCATGACTACACAAACCTGCAGGCACATTTACTGAGGAGCCCCACAGGCTACAGATAAGGCTGCAGTTTGGGAAAGGGTATCCCTGGCACTAAGGGCTGCACTGTGAAACATTCCGCACACCTTTGGTCATTCCATGGTCATACAACTTTATCACCTGAAAATGGCAATAGGTTGAAGCACAAGGAAGAGGGAAAACCAGAATAAGATATGAACAAACACACACACGAAGAGACAGACTCTGGGTTAAATAAAAAAATACAAATAAATCAATAATTGCCATGTCAGTATAACCCTGTCTCTAAGAACGAATGTTCAGTGACCTTAACGTCACTTTAAAATGTATGTGTACTACCTCTGTCACTGATTCAATGTTCAAAAGCCTGAAATCTTGTTTTCCTTTTGTGCTTAAGCCCTAAGAGAGGAAGGATGGATTGAGCTACTCATTACCCTGACCATGGAACATAATTTATCAAAAATAATGACTCCCGTTTCCTTACAACTGCTCTGAAGTTTCTCTCTATCATGTCACAATGAACACAAGGAGAGATCATTGTTAAAAACATCGGTGAGATTCACACCAAGGGGCCAAAATCATCCAGTCCAAAGCAAACTGCAATTCTCTCCTTAGGTAACACATTGATAGCAGCGGGGATGCAGTTTTGGTTGGTTTGAGGGCTGGGGGTTATTCTGCATGCTATTTGGATTAGTTACTGCCTGGGTCAGGCTCATGTCTCCATTTCTGTTACCTGTCAGCCTCTAAGAGCCACTTCACCGATGATTTGTTTTGAGGGGAGGGTAAAGCTGGATGACTGCATTTGCATTCCTTGCACTGCAAGGCAGTGCCTCACTGCAGAGACAAACCCCTCCACTGCTCACTCCCTTGTCAGTTCTGACACAAAACTTCCCTGGTCCCTGCTTCTGCCTCCTGCAATGAGCTGCTGCAGGATGCAACACGGTGCAACTCCCACAAAAGGAAGAGCTGCCTGTGCTCTCCAGGAGAGTTTGAGCAAAGGAAATGCTGAACCCCCTTTCATTAAAGAAATCTGACAGTAAACAGACCAAGAGAGCTGTGATATTCTGTTACACATTGCTTTTAAAGGTGCAGATCAAGCCAGTAAAACTAATTTACTAATTGGAGAACCTCTTCGATAAGCTCAACTCAGTCTATGCCAGCTGTACATTAACCACACTCAGTTCACATTCTCTCCACCACCACCACAGATGTGCTTACCCTTCACCAGCCACTTCATCACCCAGCTTGAACTGCGCTGTTCAAATTGCACCGAGTGCATTACTGGACTTGTAACACACAACTGGACAAGTTAAACCTGTTCTCTGATGTGGAATGCCACGATGCTCCAGAGCTGTGTCAAACACAGTGACATGTTGGTCTCTGATTGTACCGTAATATAGAACATCCTATTCCTGCATTTATTTCAAAGAGCTGCTGAATTGTAGAGGCCACAATCTTTATGAAAGCAACCCAAGGGATAAATCACTTTATCATCTGTCTTCTGAAGAGCAGATTTCTTTGGGGTTGTAGGGTTTTATTTTTTCCCCTTAAATATCTAGACAGCTCCTGCAGACCGCAAAACACCGCTGTTTCTGTCAAGTTTTGGACAAACTCTTGGTTGACAAACCCTCCCCCCGCCAAAAGCAATTCTCCTGCTTTTATTTTTTCCCCTTTTTATAGCATTTGCTGAAGGAAAGGCACATTATGTGTAATAGGGATTGCACATGATGGAATCTGATTGATAGGCTATAATAAATGATATTATAATTCAACCAGTGGCTCTGATAAGGTAATCTGATACATCAGAAGTGCAAGGAAGAAGAGGAAATATCTGTAGAAAGTGATTGTAGCTTTTGGCTATATTGCTGTTTTCTTCTACGCATCTAGCATAGAGATTGTGACAGTGACATGAGGACTTAAGCTACTTACATTCAAAGGATATAACCATCATCATGTATTTTGAAGGTGCTATAGTGGTAATTTTAATAGGCAAATCACCATTAAAGTGCACCAGCAATGGAGGCTGGAGTGTTTCTAAAGCTTGGTGTAGGACAGTGATGGTCTCCAGTATTAGGATGGCAAACACTGGCTTGGGCTGTGCGGGGTGTCAGGGCTACAGGCGATGGGGCTGTGCCAGGGTCACCCACTTTGGAGTATGGCCCAGAAGGAGAGGTCCCCAACCAGCAAACCAACTGTCAAGGGGTCCTCTTCCAACAGGGTGACAGGAATAATAAACTGCTTCCACTGAAACCTTTTAATGTTTCCCAGAACCATTCAAAACAGGCACGACTTCAGCAGAAGTCATTTCTTAATGGGATTGGAGGCAATTAGCACAGCAAGACCCCTTCTGTCCTGTAGACAGTACAGTGATAACAGAACCTCCATTCCGGGCTGCAGGGAAATCAAGGTCAGCTCAGCTCTTCACGGAGCTGTGCCTCATCATTCTGCAATGCCTCTTCAGGTGAAATAAATACAAATCTCACTATCATATCCTGCTGGCAGTTATAAAAATAAACCTCCCCCTGCTCCTCAGTGACTGAAGGCAGCGCTGGCCCAGCAGTTTTGCAAAGCAATGTTAACTTTGAATATATTAGTGAATAGTAAGACAAAAAATACATCTAATTTGAGGAAGGAAAGAGCACGCAATTCCACAACTATAACCACACTGTAGATCAGTTTTGTCTCTTTTTAGGCAATGGATTCCTCTACACGTAGCTTTGCACGAGTTTGCTGCAAAACCCCCTCCATGCATTGGCATGTATTTTATTGATTACAGGCATTTTTATATGCTATTTATTAGACTTTCAAGCCATTAGAACATCCCAACTGGACATCACAGTGTCTTCTACCAAGACTGTAACAGGCTGGCCCCTCATGTTCCCTAACTGGGGAGGCACAGCTATGCTTATTAACCTCATTATTTCGCTCAGGAGGGATTTCATCTACATCCTTTTCTTAAGGACTGTGGTATAGCACATTGCATTCCTTATTCCCAATTCGTTTGCTGAAAACTTAAGAGTTTCTAGTAATAAAGAAGTCTCTTTTAATTTCTCCATCGCTTTAACTACCTGCTTTGATTTATTGCTTCCTCCAGCAATCCAGCTTACGATCCTCTCTGCACTCCCACTATCACACAAGTGGGCTGAAGGGATTTTTCCATCCTACTTTGGAAGCCAGAGGCAGAATCATTTTAAGGGAAGCCCCATAAATACATGCCATGTGCTTGAAAACCAGTTCAACGTGCATGGAAGGAGAACTGGACTGGGTGGGATGAAGAAGCTGAAGGTTAGAAGATGGCTGCAGGCCATCACCACCCAGCACTCTGACAGTGGTGCCACACGCTGGTGATAGAAGCATTGCAAACCACTTGCGCCAAACCTGCTCATAGCAGAGCAAATGTAACCGAAGTTTGTCAGCAAACCCATCCCATGAGTGAAACTGGTGCTTTCTTTTCCTTGTGCTTTCCTAGAGCACTCACCACAGTGCCTCCGCACTGCAGCTGATGTGTTGCAAACTGTCCTCAGCTGCCAAACTTAAAGAAACTTCATTATAAATGAAGCAGCTCACAAAAGATAGCACACACATACAAGCAGCAAGGTGGGAGGAAGCCAGTTCCCAAAAATCACCCATTCTTCTCATCTGCTGTCTTCCTCTATTGCCTTTGGAAGATATTTTCTGCCACAAAGTCATAATGAAAACAAACCCATATCCCAGCCCGGATGCGCGAGTTCTGCTTCTTTGGGAGATTTCCTGGATGAATCTCAAATAAGTGCATATACATTATTCTGCTATAGGAACAGGACTTTCTTTTAATTCATTGGGTTTTCTTATTCTTTGCTATTCTGCAGTCCGAGCAAGCAGTTAAAGACTAAGCTGTGGAGTGTCTGCTACTTCAATACTCTCAGGTACCTCCTCTCCCTGCAGATAATTCCAGAATCAAAGCCACAGTGATCTGGGCACTCTGCAGGACCCAGGAGCTTCATTAGGAGCTGCCATTTGGGAACAGAACAGTACTATCCCCATTTTACAGATGGAAAGTGGAAGCAAAGGGCTATCTGCCACATCCACATTGTGACTGCGACAACAAGCACACAGCACCACCTGAGGATCCACTCTGATCTTCAGTGATATTTCTTCTGCCTTAAACCTGCACATCTCTAGAAAAGGAAAGGCAAAAGACTGTGGTCCAGATGCACCATCTTGAAAAGAAAATAGCTACACTTGTGTGGAATAGGATGGCACTTTGAAAGACATCTGTTTTTTGAATATAAAAAAGATCTTTATTTCTGCTTTAAAGCGCCCATAAAACCTTAAGGATCCATGAGAGGCTACAATAAATGCAATAGACCTTCTCTAGTTTGTGCAGAAGGATTTTTTTAAAGTGCATTTTTAATTATTAAAGTCATGAAAGCAGCGTGTTTATCACTGCAGCAGCATCCTCTCACCACAAGGATGTTTTGGGGGATGCAGCAAAGGGCCATTTTAGGTCCAGCTTGATTTCCTCTTTGATGGAGGTGTTTGCATTGAAAGGAAGGCAATGCCACCAGTGAATCAGCTCATTATTTAGTGCAGTGTAAAAAGGTTTCCTAAGGCTGAGTCAGGGCAATAAAGGGCCCACCCTAGCACCAACAACCACCACCAAGACTTTTCCAGAAAGCAACAGAAGCCTTAATACATGAACATGGATGGAGATTTCCATCACGTTGTGTCCCTGAAAATGGTCTATGTGAGGGTAAAGCACCACAGAGGACAGCTAGCACTACCTGAATTACCCAGCTGCACAGCCGAGGCTGGCAGGAGACTTCCACTCAAAGCGAGCTGTTCCCATGAGTAGGGGAACAGCACAACCTGGTTCCCTGCAGGTCTCATTTCCCCTCATTTTCGCACTGCAGCAATCACAACTTATCCTCAGTCACACCCAAGCAAGCAAAGGCCAGGGCCCTGGTTAGGCTGGAGCAGCCTTGGGGATCCAAGACCATGGGCTGTCATCCCACAACAGCTCAGCAAACTCCCCAAAAAGGTAAAAAGCCAACACAAAATGGTTTAAGAATCAGTAGAAAGGTTAACATCTTATTCAACAAAACCCAACCAAACAGCACCCAGCACAGCCTGATCACTCGTGTCAGCAAGGCTGTAGCCAACGCTGAATCCTCATCTTTGCTATATGGATTCTTCAATATCCTTGTGTAGGGGGGCCCCGGAGCCTCTCAGCTCCTCTAACTATAAACCAAAGATAACAGTAGTTTTTGGCTACAGGAGGCACATCCAGTGAGTATCAGTTAACTGAACTCTGAAAGATGTGAACATCTGCTGCTCATGAAGTCCAGCAGAGACCCAGTAAGCAGCTAGATCTGCCCAGGGAAACCCAGGGAGCCCATGGCACAAGAACTGGAAAATCAAAGCGGATTCCCCAACTCAAGACTGGAAATGGAACATCAGTTTTCTTCTCCTTTCACCAGGCTGAAGATTCACATGGAAAACAAACCAAAATGACACTAACTTCCCAAACAGACAAGGAATAAAAAACGTAAACATCATGCCCTGCAATGTGAATTGCTCCTGGAGGGGTGTGCGTCCAACCCTGGAACAGTGAGGATAGTAAACCACTTCCCTGCTCAAAACTAAAATGCTGTTTGAAAGGGTTCCTTTGAACTCATTTATGGATAATGTTAAGTTACAGCTTCCAAATGAATTTGGCATAAATATTTTACATGAACTACAATGAGCTTTGTGCAGAGAGCCGAGCGAACACGGGGGTTTATTTGCCATCCTTCTGGAAGGATCAGTGTCAGTGGATCTGTTTCCACAGTGCAGGTGGCTGTGCTGCTGTTTGTGCCTGCTGGTGACAGAGTCACTGCTGTTGTTTTAGTTTACCTAAACTGGAAATGGCTTTTTTTCGGCTGCACAAGGAGCAAACAGCAGCCGCTTTCTCCATCATCTCCGGGAACACAGGCACAGTTTTGTCAGACGTTAAGTGCTGGAGAAGCTTTTGTAGTAACTGGGGACTTGATCTGAAACACCGCTGAGAAATCTCAGCACCGTAAGGAATGAGGCCATGTGCTTTTATTTACTTCATGGGATGTTATTTGACCAAGAGGCCCTTAAAACCCCAGCCAAAGTCTGACTCTTCCTTACCACTGTGCACTAGTACGCTCTTGGATGGCTCAAGACCCTCTCCCAAGCTGTGCATTACAGTAAGGACTAGAGGCTGCAACTGCTATGGTTCAAACAGGCTGTTAGAATTAAGAGTTGTTGTCTTTGTAACTTAATAGAACACCTATTTCAAAACAAAGAGCTCAGTGCTCTCGAATGTGTTCATACATTGGAAGTCACTAAGAAGGTACCAAGTAAGCAAGGTCTTCTCTGCTGGGCTGAAAGGGCTCATAGAGTATGAGCACACCTACACCAGCGATGAATTCCCTGTTCTGCCACTGAGTCAGAGCCAAACGACAAATCAGACACAAAGCCAGGCCAGAAGTCACAGGAGTCCTTCAGTTTTCACCCTCTTGTAGTTCCTAGAACACACTTCCAGCCAAGCCTCATTAAACAGAAGTGCTTGAACAAGGACACCTATTTTTACATTTCAATTTGCCTTGGCACGTGTCTAAGCAAAGAAACAGGAACAAAAGGACCCTGTCTTCAGCTGATCACAATGCCATCAAATCACAAGTTTATGTTCTTTAAACACAGCAGTGCCTGTCTTTGATGATTCCAAAGGGAAAACAGGGAACATGTTAGTGGGGGTGGGATCTAGGAGCGTCAAAAGGAGTGAAGCAAGCAGACAGCTGATGAGTCTGAAGGCTTTGACTTGGCTGAGAGGGATGTGATTTCTCATACTCAAACGTATCGTTTTCATATGGGAACAACAGAATGTTTTCAAGGGTGGTTTTTTCCTTCAAACAGGCCATTATTGTGAGCCAGGAGTAGCAGCTACACTCTCATGTGGCTATTGCCATACGGACTTCTTGTCACCTTTCTGTCTGTTACACAGGAGAAGTGCTACATTCACTCCCAACAGATAACTGCATCCCAAAGGCTTCAGGAAAGAGTGAGGACTGGACTCCTGGACCCCTCAGCTCAAAACATGACTGACCTGTGCTCATGTGAAGTCTAAATCACTGCCTGCACAGTGAAGGGTTTGCTGGCCGGGGCTCCAGCCACCAAACCCTGGGCAGTAACTGCTGAATGCTGCATTATGCTGCCTTCAGATGAGATGATCTCGTAGTTCATCCTGGCCCTAAAAATCTCAGACTCCCACAGACTCTGTGGCATCATTTCCCAAGATGCATGTGCTGAAATTAGGAAAAAACATGTTCCAATGTGAATCCACCCTCGAGGCAGAAACTGCAGCTACTTACTGGGAAAATACTTTGGTCTGGGAATCTCACAAGATTCCAGGTGCCTTCTACATTTGGTTGCTATAAGACTTGTCCTTTCAATTGTATCACCTGATGTGAGAATGGTGAGAGCTGTTCCAACTCTGCTGCAGTTTTGGGAGCGTTGGAGTTCTCATCATGCCCCTGCTAGAGATTTAGGGCCACTCCTATATTCCAGCTAAACCACCTTTACCAAGGTACACTTACACATTGCACAGTTCGTATGTGAATTCTCTCCTAATAGCAACAAAACAGAGGAAATAAATAAATCCAAGACAGACAAAACAGAAACCACCTCAGCGAATCCTTCCCTGGCAACAGCCTCATCTTCTTCTCATTTATTAATGTTTTTAATTGCAGCACCACATTAAGGAGACAAAAAAGAAAAGACATTTATGCTGCTGCTGAGTCCTGCTGCTGCCCACAGGGTTGCTGTCTGCATACGCAAAGAATTGAGAAGGAGCCTATAGACACCATAATTAATGGCACTAAGGACTCCCTAAGGCACATGTGCAGTCATACCAGTTCTCACAGCAGCTCTCTGCACTGCATCAGCCCCCACAAAAACGAAGCACAGAAGGAATATACCAATAACCCATACGCCTGGCTTGGGCTCTACACTGCAGTGATGCAAAGCTGGACTATCCAGCAGCAACATCTGCACAGTACTTGCTGTAGGACATGCAGCATCTCCCAGAGGCTGTGGATTTGCCAGAGCATCGCCCTTAAGCTGTTCTGAGGGAGAGGAACACTCCTCCTGCATCCCAGGAGGGAGAGGAGCAGCTCAGAACACAGCGGTACCCACTGAGGTGCCCTGACCGATGGCTCAGCCCAGCACACAACAGAAGGAGCTCAGCTTGTCTCGAGGATGCCAGTTTGGAACTGGCTGGTCTCTCAATTAAACCAATTCTGGTTTCTGCCTGTAAAGTGAACAGGTTTGCTAAGACAAAATCAAAGAAGAATTAACATGGAGCATCCACAAGAAATTCCCATCCATAACATACCTCTTCCATTCTGTGCCTGCCTCATTAAAGAGGCTTCAATGAAATCTTTTCAAAAACACAGAGCACAAAAACAATGAGGTGATTGCAGTTTGGAAGGGAGTGGGATGCAATTAGCATATGAGCATCAAAATGTTTCTGCAATCTCCATTAGCTGTGTGTTGTCTGGGTCTTTTGAGATTCGGCTTATTTTTTTGCTGCAATTCTGTTCCAATTCCTTCCCCTCAACTGAAGTTCAAGATTCAGATAACCAACAGCAGGAAACTCGTTCAAGGGAGCAGTCCCAAGCAGCACAAGCTCATACTGGATCATACACAGGAGTTACTGGTCACCACTGCAGTGTCACCAAAGACAAATGCACTTTAAGTTGGGTCCAGATTCAAAATGATCCTCCTCCTCTTGCCTTCAAGCCTGCAGCCACAATTCATGTCAGGACAAACCACTGACACTGAGCATTTATAACTGCAGCATTTTGGTTAAATGGACAGACCATGAACATCACACAGACATCTGGATGCATCGCTGGCAATACAATCCCAGTCACAGCAATGACGAGGACATTGCAACAACCTCAGCTCTATGGTATATGCTATTCTTCATGTATTTAGGTTTCCTAAAGCAATATTATTCCCAAGTTCCTGCTTATGTACTACATAAGCAGGTTATGTGGGAGCTGTTGTGAAGGTACAAAGAATTGGGCCCGTGTGATTTAGCACCACTGAAACCCTGGAGCACAGTGCATGGTTAGAACAGGAAGAGGCAAATAAATGTGTCACTATAGAGCCCTAGAAATGGTGTCAACAGAAACAGAGCCATAGCTCAACACAGGGTTGAGAAATAGCTGTTCCTACTGAAACCTGTTAGCAGCTCAACAGGGTTTTCCAGTCAGGGAACACGCGACCTTCTATTGCAGTGTGCCTGATGCAAAGGTGCTCTCCCGGGACCAGGCTCTGAGGCTGAGTGACCGGAGACTGCCCGTGGCTGCAGTCCTGTGCCTGCTTTGAGAAAGAGCAGCCAGCTCAGGCTGAAGCAGCCCAGATGTGCACCTATTCTGTAGCCTGTTGTTTATCATCTTATTAAATAATCAATAGTTACCTTGTGGGAAGGCTTCCTGTTTCCTCAGTATATGTCATTCTGCATGATCTTTGCTCCCCTAAAGCAAAGCGGAATACTTCTTTTAGCCTAATTTGGCACATATGATGTTTTAACTCAGGGCACAGCAGATGGAAGGATGCTGACTGCTATGCTGAGAAGTTAATATTTCCCTCCAGCACCTGAGTTCATTTATCTTTTCTCTACAAATAAGAACATTTCTTCTGCCCTCTCCACCACTTCCCCATCAATGCACTGACTCACTGAGATCCTCACAGGACAGGCTTGAACAGAGCTCCTCAGTGGCTCTGGGCTCCCTCTCTACCTCCTGCCCACCGCCAGGGCCACCAGCAGCTAGGACATCATTCCCTGTGCAAGTGCTTTACATGGCACCTGGACCATCCCTGTGTTGATAGTCCACGTGTTCCAACACCAGTGGAAACATGCACCAATCTCTCCTTCTACCATCAATAACTGCTTACTTCAGGCAAAGGAAATAATCCCTTGCAGCCATCCAGGAGGCTTAAAGGAAGGATTTTCAGCAGCTGAAACTAAAGAGACAACAGCATTAGTTAGTACCAGCAGTTAACTAAAACACTTCTTATATAGGTGAACAGAGTTTATCCCTTTCTCTAAAAGCTGTGAAGACAATCTACCCTAATGAAGAGGCACTGGAAAGCAATTCAAAGCCCACACAACCCTGAAGTGGCAGAGCTCTGCAGCTGCGTTTCAGCCTGGGTGTGCTGCCATCTGAGCTCAGAACTATTCCTGCTCTCAGCAGTCCCCCATCTCCCATTTTCTGACCCTTGCTGTTTCCTCTGGCTCTCTTCTGCTCCACAGCATGCTGCTCAAGTACCAGGGGCTGAGACCTGTGCCTTTCCAGCTCCTTCATGGAAGGGGTTCCCCTCTTCCGCAGTCACAGCCATAGGGAAGGTCATTTCTGCCTTAGCTGCAATACACGTCTGAGAGAAGGTTAATAAATATTTATAGGCCTAAATGCTCAGAGGTGCAAACAATCAAGTCTTTTGCAAATGTCACAGAATGTGGCAGAGTCTATGCAGATCCCTGAGCACTACCCAACAGTGTGGGCAGATCCTGCCTTTGCTAACACAAAGAAAGAACATTAACTGCACTGACTTTCATAGCCTCCAGGAAAGCATCTTGCACAGAGCAAGCTCCCACTCCAAACATCAAAGCAATAGGCTCTCACAGGCCCTTGGCCAATTCACCTACCACTGTTATAAATAACAGAGCAGCTCCAAATGAGGATGAACAATTCCAGGACCCCACCGTGCAGTGCATACACGCAACAGGCAAGTCTGTCCCAAAGGGCTTGCAAACTAAATAGACAAAAAGGGGTGGTATTGCTCCATTGCCAACAAGGCAAGTCACTTGGCCAAAGTCATGCAGAGCCTTGTACCTGCTTTGTGTCTCAATCACGGTATTTTACATACTCACACCTAAACAGATTTGGTAACACACCGACTCCCACATCTATTGCTCAACTTCTGCTACTGAAATACTGCTCTGTATCTCCTGTTATGCATTACCCTGTGCAACCCATACGTGTTCAAAGGCACTTGCTGCTTCTGCAGGAAGAGCACTATGGAGTCAGGAGGTATTGCTCCTTCCAGCTAGCACAGAACTAGAACAGCACAGCCCCAAACTGCACAGAAATGCAGGATGTGGCCTTTACCTTATTGGAACTTGTCATTTGGAGAATAGGGGTCTCAACTCTAACATGGAAAATCATGGACACTGCAAAGGACAACAGCGATTGTAGGAACAAAAGGGAAAAAAGACAGAAATTGCAGTTATTCGGTGAACAAGCAAAAAAGAAAAAGCTGTGACCTGTCAAGTGGCCTCTTTCATGCTGTTGTGTTCCCTGAGAGCCTCAAGTGTTTGTGCTATGGCTTAAAGAGTCACTGGATCCAGGGTCCACTTTGTGCTGAAAATAATACAATATTTCTTGTTTCGTGCATTAATGGAAAGGGAAGAAATCAATGTGACCAGCTCTGGGAAGGAGTTTTTAATGCCACATACAATGATGTGCTGTCACGGGGTGACAACAAGCCATAAATAACATGGGAAAAGTAAGCAAAACCCCTTCCCCATTTGTTTGCGTCTCAGGCCTTGGGCAGAATGGCTGCTGACACCTAGAGATGCACTGTTTCCAATCTGCACGTCCTCAGGCTTTGGAAATGGAGGACTTCTAAATTACTGCCAATTAATTGCCCTGTTTGCATTCCTGGTAGATTTGAAGGAAGATTTAGTTACCGAGTGTTTAAATGAAGAGAACAAGCGAGGCAGCCTCTTCTGGTTCCCCCCCTCACTGTCTGACTTGGCCATGCCATCTTTTTTCATTATTTAAACACATGGAAGCGCTCACTAAACGCCACACTTCAGTAAACGACATCAGAAAGTGCTCAGGGTCTGGCCTCCCCTGCCAAATGGCACTGCCCTGACTGCAATCCAAGAGGCCCCACTGGTACCACATAACCTCAGCAGGTATGTTAAGGAGTTCTCATGCATTTCCAGGAGCTGCCCCCAGTGCCAGAAGGGGTGGGAGGGAGGAGATGAGCACCATGCACATGGAACAGTTGCCTCAATTCCCTCCACTAAATGAGTCAATAAACTGCTCAGGATTACAAATGACTACATGGCATTGGAGAGGTGCACGTGGACCCCAATGTGTGCCACAGAGCCTGCAACAGTCGCTGCCAGCACCATGTGGCACAGACACACCAGGCCTGCACCGTGGGACCTGGCCAGAAACATGCTGATGGAGACACACCGTACAACCCTAAGTATGGGACATTCCCAGGCTGTCCTGAGCTCTACTGATTTGGGTGCAACTCCACACAAACCCATAGGAACCAATAACTGAAGTGGTACCCAGGAAACATTTGGGCGTCCTGAAGCATCAGCCAGATTTGCCATATTGCCTCTTGACCATTGCTAATACCCAGAGACCAACCTCCCTCACGCAATTCCCATGTTCCAGAGCGTAGGCCCCATGCTAAAGCCTAGCATTCCCTGCAGCAGAACATGCCCAATATTTTGGACATTTAGGAGACAAAAGTGGCGATAGACACAGGGATGGATCTGACATTTGGACTACGGTCAACGAAATCCAATGAAAAGCTGCTGTTGCACTGGAGCTGGGTAGACCCCAGACAACATAATCCCAAAAGCCATACTCCTCCATAAAAGACAGACACAAACAGTCAGGATTCAGTCGTGGTTATTTCCCTGCCCAAAGTCAATTCCAGAATGGTCCCCAGGACCTTCCTCTGAGAGCACACAAGCGCTGCACTCCCACCTCTGGCACAGCTTTTGCATCCCTGCAAGATGAGGAGGCCCTGCTGCTCTACTGCACTGGTGTTGCTGGTTCGGGAGGTTTCTTCTGCTGTTCTTTCTAAGCTCACTTCTGGAAAGTGGCCAGCACTGTCTGCTTCTTGGGCAGAGAATATGGAATTACCACAAATTATATTGAAAAACGAGATTCCTTCACTGCTGTGATAAGTGATCTCCCAATCTGCCTCCGAGGGAGCAGCTGGGAAGGGAATAAAATGCAATTTAAACTTATTTATTTAAAAAAAACACCACCAAAACGCACTTTAATCCAACTGTGGCAACAAAAAAGGGGAAGAGAGAGCAAGTTTATTTGCCAGGCCTAATATTCAACCCTGATAAGAAAATAAAACAAGAGATGATTGCAGAGGTATTGCATTAAGCACCACAGGTGGCTTTTATACTCTTGTAAATAATTATGTACAATTGTACCTCAGCTCTACAGAAAGGGACTGTGGACAAATACTTGCATGGAGCAGAAGTTCTCTATTGGGCTGTCACTGTTACAAAAGCTGGCATTGACATGGCCAAACCAATATTCCACAAGTGACTCCAGGAATTCAGCTCTATAAAAGCCTCTCTAACTGGGCCCATCAAATTCACTGGCAAGTTGTGACTGTGCTGAGTTCAGCCCCCAAAGAGAAAAGAATCAGACCCCAAACCTGGCACTGATGGCTGCTGTTCTCATTGAAGGCTGCTCTATGTCAGCCTGGGCTCAGATCGCATCACACATTATAGCTGGAGACAGGATTTGATTTTTACATCAAGATTAGCTTCAAGGAAATGCACTTTATCTGCTAGGAGTAGAAGGAAAGAACCCCATAATTCACAATAACCCAATAACTTACCAAGTGATCAGCCAAACAGGGGTTTCAGGTGGTGGAAAAATCTCATGCTGTCAACAGTAATAAAATAAGAATGATAATGCTCTTCCATTGCTAAAGTGGACCATCAGGAGCAAAGGAATGGACATGTCATTAGAAATCCAAGATAACGGTGTAAGGTTGATGGGAAAATCCAGGATGGAGCCAGCTCAGTCTCGCAGCCTCATTTGAAAGCAAGAGCTAAACACAATAAGCTCTTAATAGCTGTCAACCCTTGAACACGCAATAAGGAGCTTCTTTTACATCTCCCTCCATCCCTCGTGGGCAGGAGTAGCAGTGAGGTTTGGAAGAATCTGGCACATAAATGAAGGCTTCAGAAAGACACAATTCTGCACTCAGCACATCAGTGGAGAAAACAGAGGGCCTGACCCTGACATTCAGTTCAGTAAGTTAGGCTGAAGTGATTCCATCAGTAATTCATGACTATTGAAGGAGCATAATTCATCCCTGTTGTACTAGAGGCTTTGATACATTATCAAGCAAATTATTAGCTGGAGTGGTTGTCTTTGTAATTAAAACTGTACATAATGGAATAGAAAAGAGCAGAGAACCCCAGCTTAGCATCAGTGTCATTAAAACGAAACCAGTGAGGGTTAGTCAGCCTCAATTCAAAGTCATTTTCTTTCACACTTGTTTCAGTGCTGAGGTATTTGCACAGCGCATCAATGGGGTACAACAAGAGGTGTTCACATAGCTTATAATATAGCACAAACACCCAGGCAGGCCAAGCACGTTCTTCTGTTCTCTATTAAACTGCCACCTTTCTTACAGGATCATCCCTTTCTGGCTGCAGTATTGTTACTGTAGTTCAGTAGGTTAAGATCACTCCTATTATTCTTCCCACTATTTCTGATTTGGATGCTAATAGTATGTAGGAGTTCAAATCTCAATTAGGAACCCACACAGCCAGGAAATATACAATTGATCTGAGGTTGTACATGTGTTAATGTACTTAGAGTCACAATGAAAGGCAACTCATCTATGACAATGTATTTTCTTATTAACTTTGTGTCACTGAAAGGCTTCAGTGTGGTTGGTTAAGTTTATGCACATTACTGGATAGGCCGACTGCTCTTTATTGTGGTTACAGATTTTGTATTTCAATCACACAAAGTTGTCCAGGACCTTACGGCAAAATCAAGCAAAATTAAATAAGAGTTGGTCCATCAGCACCTCTCCCATGGGCTTTTCTTCATCACTGTGGATGGAGGAGACCTGCAAAACTGCTGTAGAAGCATCAAATTCATCAAGCCAGTCCAGAGCAGCGAGTGGGCTAAATGGGAATCAGTTATTGCCTGAATGAACTCTCACATCATCACAATCTCACACCCCGGGTTCTTAGCCTAAAATTCCCTGTTCTGCTCTGCACCTTCTCTCCAGCTTTGGAAAGGTCCTGAGCCCTCAGTTTTCCTTTTGTCTGCCAGGCTGCTCGGAATGTAAGGCTGCCATGAAAATGGGACCCTCATATCCAAGCACAGCAAAAAGCTCTTAACAGCAGAAACCACTAATACCACAAGTAAAGGGGATAAAGACAGAGCAAACTGATCGCCTTGTTCTGCTTCTCTATGAGGTTTTATTAATGGTGTCAGCAGGTTATTCAGACATGATTTCACTGCCCATGCTTTGTCTCCCAGTACACCTAAGTGGCATCTGACATGGTTTTTCTTCCCCCCCTTTAGTGTACTTGAGGTGGCTGTGACAACCTGAAGGTAATTATCCAGCAAGGTCACTGCACCATGGAGCAGAAGGAGAACAGAACTCATTTCTCACTCCATTATTGCTGTAAGGCCACAAGGTTAAACAATTGATGAAAAACCTGTGCGAGTTGTTTTCCCCTTTCCCTTGCAGCCCCTCATGCATTGGTGAATTCTTCATCCTCAAACTGGGCAGCATTTGGCTGATGTTTATTACATCTTGGGGAGGTAATAAATTGGCAGCATCATACAAGATGCATCAGCATGACCGCAGCTCTCTCATGACAGCTATGAAGAAGGGAGAAAAGGAGTAAGGAAGCTGCTGATAACTTCTGTGGAAGAGCCACTAAGCAAAGAAACCTGGTGAAATCATACTGCAAATCATCTCTAATTAGAGTTACAGCACAAGGAGGCTCCAATACTGGAAAGCATTTAAGCACACCTTCACTGTATACAACTACGGCTTCTGAAGGCACTGGACCAAGTTACATCCCTGGGAAAAGGGGCTCCATTTTATTTGCAGATGGAAGAGCTGTGCCCTTCTCCATTATCCATCTCTGAAGCACTTCAGAAATGCTCATGAACAGCTCCCTTCAAGCCAAGCAAACAGCAGGTATGGCCTGGAGCAGCACTGACACTTCCTAACAGCAGCTCCTCCAAGGTTTCCGGCTGGATTTTTGCCCCCTCCATGCTGTGGGCAAAGGAAACAACCCAAGCACTGGTGTGCTCACCCAGCCCCTTCTCATCATTAACTCTGCAAAGACTCTGCATTATTAAACAGAATGCAAAGGCTTCTTAATCATTACTTATTACTATGGTAACACCAGGCAGGGAAACAGGATCAAGCAGGGTCCTGCACATGGGCTGGGGAGAGAGCTCCTACCACCACGGGCCTCAGAGCTGAAGAGGCTGGTCAGTAAGCCAGGGGAGGTGAACAGAGATGATCCAGCCAAGGGCTTTCCCCACTCATTAGCAGCTCCACTGCTAATGCAAAACACAGGGGAGGAAGGCAGCTTTGATGAGGAACTTTGATTGCAAACAAACCACATAGCACCGAAGAAGGTCACCTGTTTGAAGTACAGGTAGAGGAGCACAAGCTATAACCAAAGCAAGTGAGCATGTGAAACAGGAATGGTCCCCACAGTAACCACTCACATTTAAGATCTCACCTTGCAATAAATGGAAAGCTTCTCCTTCCTGATATGAAGGAGAAGGAAGTTATCCCAAACTACACATCAGACAGCTGACACCCCATTTCCCCACACGGACAACCCTTTAAAGCCTCACCTTGGGTAGGGTACCCTTCCCAGGATGCACGCTTGTGTCAGCACAGAAGTCAATCTACTAGCGCTATTTCTGGGCTTGGTTTAACACCACAGCTCCCAGGCAGCACTTGTTGCATTATAGGAGTGGGGGGAAGGGAGAATAAAAATCCTTTTATATCACTACAAGAAAATAATTAGCTAATTAGTCAGCAGGTAAAGCAGAACATATAGGAAAGGGCTGCTGTTATCACTCCTTGCAGCACCTTGTGTGCATTATTGTGAAGAGATGTATTTGTGCCAGGCTAATTCACATAGATTGTAGTTTCAGGACATAAATTACCCTGTCATGTGTACTCAGTACAGAGGAACAGCAGCAGAGATGTTCAATGTTGAAGCAAATTTTGTTAACCAGCTTTTTCTCTCCAACCTCCTGTCCCTATTTTTGAATCTGCTGGTGTGGGATGGGGAGGAGAAGGGAGGACGACGTTGTTGGGGGCTCACCTCAGCCACGGGGGACACAGCCTGGGCACATGCAAGTTTCAAAGGCAGTGGGAAGCCCCTGTGTCAGACCTGGCCGGATCATTCAGAGGTTTCAAAGCAGCTGGGAAGGCAGCAGAGCTGCTCCTACAAACACACTGCTCCGGACAAGCCTCCTTCACTACATAACTTCATTAATCTCACAAGTCACACTGACCTACAGGACCAAAGGGTTCTGAACAACACATTCTCCCATCCCATCACAAAGCAAGAGTGTTAAATACAAGCAACTCTTCATCACCACTGCAATCTAAGTCTACACTCTTTTACTGGGTTGCATATTAAGGAGTTGCCAAGTGCAGATGTGCATTTATTGCAGAAGCTGTGCCCTAAAACATTCCAGGTTACCCACTGGAACTTATTCATAGGTTCTGTCATAGGGAAACTAGGTTAATGGTGCAAGAAATGTAGATGAAAAGCTGTATACATTCTGCTGCACTGGTGATAGAGATATTATGGTCCATTAAGTAAGTAAATTAATTTAGTGTATGTGAAGGAGGACAGAAGGAAAGGAGAACTGCCCTTGTGCAACTCAGTATCCCGGGATCAAGCTTCTCTTTTTTTACCTACTACCATTGTACAGCTTCTAAGAGTTTTCCAGAGCACCCAAACCAGCTACACAACCATGTCAGAAGGCTCTGGGAAGGATGGGACAGCACCTCTTCCTCCTCAAGTCTGAATGGTTAAATAGTTTTTCTTCCCCGCACATCTGGTACCCACCCCAGCATGATTAAATGCAGACTTCACCCCAAAAAGACAACAAATGCTACATTCCTCCCTGCTACTTCGCCATCAGAACACATGGTTTCTTCTCAGGCTCTAGGCACACAGGGATTATCTCTATTTGCTTTGGATCTTTATTTTGGAGATTGTTCACTTCCTTCAACTATTTCTCACTATCTTCAAAGCACATTTAGATACAAAGAACCTTCTCAAACAGCTCTGTCAGAAGTGGTGCTTCAACAGTCCCAAGCCAGAAAGAACATCTGTGGATTGCAATTCAAACCATGGAAGACATGAAGACGAAGCATGGACACTGGCTTGGACATCACCTCCTAAGACCCCCTCTGATTATGCAGATATTCTTGTGGACAGGATCACCCATTCTTAAACCTGAATTGCAGCATCAGTGCAAGACTCCTCAAGAACAGTGTCAAAATCTCTTTGCCACAGGTATGGCAATACCTGGCTCTGTTCAGAGCAGCATGAGGCCAGGTATTGCTGTATTTTAGGTACCCCCTTCACTCTCACAAGGATCATTATCAGAGACATTCAGAGGCACTGAAGAGGACAGCTCTGCTGGCAGCTCCTTTAAGCAGTGCTCTTGGTCTTCCCGGGTACCTCTGGAACAAGATCTAATTTCCAAGCAGCACAGAGGGTAAAAAGCAGCAACTTTTAAACAAATCCTGAGGTGTGACTGTGTTGCCTTTGGCATTTCTCAGACCTATTCTCACTCTGTTACAAACACCAGCACTTTTGAGCAGGGAACGGGAAAGGGGATGACAACCTGTGGCTTTGCATAACAAAACCATTTACTTGAGCAGTGGGAAGGGCATCTCTTTAGGAAACCAGGTAACCCAGAAACTAGTGCTAATAAGTTATTGACTTTCCTGCAGTCCTTCCAGTACCAGCTGATGGCTTCCGGTAATCACTTTGCTTCCATATTCCCAGAGTCCAGCTGTGTTTCTTGGAAGAGCTCATTGATGGCAGTCTGTGATAATGTGATGTTTTAGCAATGTCAGCGAGATATAAAAGTCCTCCCATTTATTACCCCTTGCTTTCAGTGCATGCAAAAGTAAAGAAGCCCACAAAAGCATCGCATTCACATTTAGGTAAACATGACTCCTCTTTCTTGTCCTCCCTGCGTTTCTATCAAGTTGTCTGTCAAGCAGAGGAACCACAAACCCTTTCTTCTCTGTTAGAACCATTTCTATTTTGGAATGCTGTGCTAGGCAGCGCAGATGAAGCACAGACCCAGCACAGATGCAAGCCTGAAATGTTATTTCTGCTCCTGTGTCTGACACCAACCTGCTCTTTGTCCTGGTCAAGCAGCAAAACTGTGTGATTCTGAGCACAACACAGCCCTACATGACAACTGCAGCTGGAGCTGATACAGCACAGAGGCTTTAAACCTGTGTTTAGGTGAGCACAGCTGGCAGGTTACTGTTTGGAAGTACTGGTCCTAAGATTTACCTGGGTGATATTGAGGGCAGTCATCCAAGCTGTGCTCCATGCTGGCAGAGCAACTGTGAGCAGATGAGATTCCAGCAGTGTTTTTTCCAGTTCCAGCAATTGCCCTGCAGACTGCAAGTGCTCTGGGACCTGAAGCCTCGTGCTGTGTTTCCACAGCACCTGGAATGTCATTACACACTGATCCAAGGAGGGCTTCCAGGCACATCAGGTGCTACTTAAAAAGATGAGCACACCAGACCTTCAGGTCTATAAATCAACATCCCCTGCTACTTCTATACAGTCATTTACACCAGCTGAGTATCTACTCCTTACTATGCCTCGTGTCTCTTCTAACACCAGACTGGCCTGCTCACAGGTAACCCAAAACCCCCCACACTCACTGTACCCTTTAAACCTAGTTTTGCTGGCGTGGCTAGTGGAGAGCAGACTGAGCACTCCTGGGACTGCTGGCACTTGTGCTGTATTGGTGGCACTTGCAGAGCACCCATGTAACCCGGGAAAGTCAGGAAAGGTTTTAAAAGCACCAAAGAGGTTCAGAGAACATGTATCTCAGCATAATACCTGCCCCGATTAACTTCAGCACATTCATCTCCACCCAGTGAGCTCCAGTGTCTTCCTGCCTTTGTCATGGCCGATTTAGGAAAACAGAAGGACTTGCACATCAGTGCTTTCAATAAATAATGCTTAAATAACCAAAACTGGGCACTTTTGCTCTTAAAAGCTCAACATTTTCTAGAGTAGTGAAGAAACTTTCTTCACACGATGACAGTAGGGAAGAGGGAGGCAGGGAAGACTTCCTGGAGTTGGGAAGTGAAAGAGGGAAGAATAACGTTTTCCCCTTAACTGAAGCAGCTTTGAGTTTGTAACCTCATCTAGGTGTTCCTGCTCTGGCAGGGGGATTGGGCTAGATGATCTTTTGAGGTCCCTTCCAATCTCTAGCATACTGTGATACTGTGAAGCTAAACCACTGCAGGGATTCCAGGAGGATCAGATCCTGTCCAAGGTTCGTATTTCACAGCTGAGCTTTCAAAGGTTAGGGCAGTGCATTTGCTAGCCAAGAGAATGACGACGTTGTCCTTCAGACTGAAATAACAGGGCTGAACATATTTCCATTCAAACAAGAGCAGAACGTGTAGGATAAAGGGTAAGCGGGTGCGGATGTGTGCACTGGAGGGGAAGCAGAATACAAAGTCCACAGAACATCACTACAAGAATCACAGAAGATAGTCTGTGCCCCAGAGAGTATGTACTCAGGAGCTGGGCTGAAGGGAAACAAAAGCTACAGCAGGGAAAGCTGTACCTGGTTATGAGACATGGTAACTACAGTGTGGTCCAGAGGAAGGGGGTTCAAAGTATGGTGTAGACAAGAAGCTGGAGGAAGAAGAACCAAGCTACCAGAACCCTCAGCTCACTCCATCCCAGTGAGCACAGCAGGGGAGAAATCAATAACCCAAGCAAGAAACTGTAATAACAACTGACATTTATACAGCAGCAGATACCCAGGTGTCCCCAGACACTTGACAGATATTACAAACTGAACTGATTTACAAGCAGGGGATCTGGCTCCTTGCAGAACATTGATTCCCACACCAAAGTAAAGGATCCACAAAGTGGATTTTGTGGCAGCCTTTGCCCATCACTCCACTTCAGGGACAAACGTCCAAGTGCTCTGACCTTCCACATCTCCCACAGCTTAGTGTAGGAATTCCCTCCCCCATGGACAAGGCATCTCACACGCAGGGGCAGCAAATGTTCGTTTTGTATGGCTGGAATAAAAGCATCCCAATATTATTAGGGCAGACTCCAGCATCTCCATGGTGCTCTGTTCACCTTTCAATCTCCTCAGCCCTTCACATCAGGAGTCCAAGTTACACATCACTCTGCTTTATATTAGACAGGAAACTCTTTCAGGCAGCCCCCAGCCACAGATTTGCCTTTGACATGGATGCTCAGCAGAGGCAAAATTACATTTTGAACATGGTGTTTCTTTGTCTTTGCCTCAGCCTCACATTTCTTTTACAAAGAGGAAAAATGAAATTGGGAGAGGATATAAGAATGATATTTAAAGGCTCAACATACAAAAAACCTCCACCACAACAAACCAGTCTTCTAGCTAACAAGGACATCAGAGGTCCAGTGGCACTAACAACTCCAGGATCCCAAAGTCCAAATAGGTCCAGCAGTAATGAGGAAGTGCTAGAAACTAATGTAGAAAGATCTGAAGAGTGAGACAGAATTGGGCTCAACATCAAGAAGAGCGAGCTGCTACTAAGGGTACACAGCCTGCTTTACATCTCAGCTCCTCCAGGGCCAATTCACCCACTTCAGAACAGAAAGTTATTATAGGAGCTGACAGAAGGCAGAGCCACTGTACCTCACACATAGGAAGACACTTTCACATCCAACATACCAAGTCCCAAGCCTCTAAGACACTGCACCATTCCCTTCTTTCCCCTTGCACTACAGGCGCTGCTTTGGAGAGGGACTTCCAAGTTAGTGTCTAACATAGAAACACTCCATTTCTACTTTTCCTTCACATCTTGGAGCCGAGGCAACTGTTTGGTTCTAATAACAATGCAAACATATGGGGATATTATTGTTATTAACAAAAAAAATCCTTGAATTTTTCATGTGGTTTTCATCTTATGTTTTCCTCCTCAGGGCATCCTCTACACGGCACACAAGGAGCGTAGGAGGCAGCGAATGATGCTGGTGCAGTGATCCAGCTGGGCTGTGAGTATGAGCACAATCACCGTCTGCACTCAGCAGCAGCACAACTGCCTCATGCAACACAGAGCCCCAGGAAAAGCAGAGATGTCTGCAGCTTCTCCTGCTTTTCTCTTCCCTGAACCCCCAAGTTCACCTTCCTCTGACCCTTAAGACATTGCACCTTTGTAGTTTAAGTTCATACAACTCATTTCAGCTGATGCCAGCTGTGGAATCCATCCTTTCAGCAGTCAGCTGCTTAATCCTTCCTGCAGAGGCAGCTCCTATAGATTGCTGATTTTCAAATTCAATATGCAAAAAAGGTGGAAAGTTCTGTGCAGGGAGAGCACAGGAAAAGCAAAGCAAACAGACACACAAGCTTCTTAAAGGGCTTCCTGAATTTCCACTGAATTTCTCCCATTCCCCAAAGCCTCAGGCAGTAAACACCTGCCAGTCTGAGAGGCTTTACCAGTCCCCAAATTCCACTTGTTAAAGTTTATTGTTATGACAAATCTCGTGTGCAAAGGTAAATTGTTGTAGCAACACTTTGTCAAGCTTTTAACTTCACAAGTTCCATATCCTCCTGCCCCCAGACCTGTCACCTCCCATAATGGAGCTGCTCAGTGAGATGGCAGGGGCAAGCGGCCTCCACCAAGGTTACTTGCAGAGCTCAAATAATGCACCAACCTCCCTGCCCTGTTCCCTCCAAGCCCCCAGCCTGCTTCCCTCCAGCATTAGTCATTCACTGCAGACAGTTTTGCATCTTGTTTTAAAAGGAACTGACAACATTGTACAAACAAACTCCACAGTCTGTGCCACAGACTGAGTGTGGCGTCTCTCCTTGGCAGCAGTTAGGATGCAGCCTTCAACAGTCTGGATCAAGCTTTCTTTTTCTTATCCTTTATGAATTTAGTTTCAGAAGAAAAATATTCATGTACCTCTGCCAAAATGCAGGTGTATTTCGACTGCAACACATTTAGAATGATTATTCATCCTCTGGTACCCAAAGGCAGCACCATAGTAGGCAGTGGTCATGTACTTACAAACAATGAACACAAAGATTAGGAACCAAGTAATCCACAAACATCCTAGGAATATAACATATCCAGATGATGAGGAGCTCCTAGCTAGGACCAGTTACCCATGCTAAAATGGCAAAGCTATGCACCTTCCCATCCACTCTATCCATTTTGCCATGCAAAAAAGTCACTAGAAACATCTTACCTTTGGTGGACCTGCTCTGTCTCCATGAACTGAGCTTGAAGCATTATAGAGACATTGCACTACACCAAGCACTGACAAATCTCAAGCACTCAAAATCTTTTTAAGGCTCCAACAGAGAGGTTAATAATCCAAAGTAAGACTTGAAGCCAAGGCTGCTGTGTGAGGAACCACAGCAATTCCTACAATTCTGAAGTGCTACTGACATCACTGCTATTTTAGCAGCACAAGTGACCTTGTCACAGACCATACTCTCATCTCACAATGACAGAGCCAGTAGAAGACAAAGGAGATGCATCACTTCCCAAACATGCGCTCCAACAATCCTTTCTCCAAAGATTTTTCAGCTTACCACACGGTAAGAAACCCACTTGTACAAACCAAGATCCCATTTGGACAGTAACATTAAAATGACTGTTCTGAATAGATTCAAACTTGGCCTTGTCCACTAACTTCAGGCACTTCAGTGCCAGTTCTATCTTGCCTTCATTATTTCCACATCTGAGAGGTAGCACCTTTGCAGTATTTCCTGACTTGTACTCAGTGAAAGATTCAGGTTTAAGGCATCAGTTTTATTGCCTCTAGAAACACATTGCTACACTGCTGAGTTGACAAGCATCCACCATTAAACCCAAAATCCCAGTCAACAAATGCACATGCATTTCAGTCCCCTTACCCCCAGTTCTTCTTATGCAATAAAGAGCTCAGCATCAATCCACAAAGTAAAACAAATGCTATTGCCTTATCGCTCAACATACCTGTTTCTTTTACAATTGTCTTTGTTTAAAAACTGCAGCAAATTTCTTATGGAGTTTCCCTCCATTTTCCTTCCTAGGGGAAGGACTCCATAGTTCTCCATCCCAGATAAGCTGGTTCATTACTTTCACAAGGAACAGGTGATCTTCACACTATCACCTGCTCCTATTTCTCATAGCATCTTAGTTCAACACAAGCACCTTGGGAAAATCACAAACAGGGAATGACAGCAAAGAGAAACAATTTAAATCCAAGGTCAGAAAGACTTTCTTTGCTATAGACCTTGTTGATAACAGAGTAACAGTCTCCTGCTTTGCTAGCGATTCACACAGGTATTAACTATGGGAGGCTATATGCCAAGAAAGAAGCTAACGCCAAGTATCCCAATACTGCAAACTGTTTAGGTGAAAACCTAGGAAGCAGGAGGTTCACTGCAACCCAACACTAGCATTTGCTGAACCTAGTATTCATTGTCAATCTGGCTTCCAATGTGCCAACTCCTTGCTCTGTCCAGTGCATGAAAGGAGCCCATGAACACTGAACTAGCACAAAACTATCTTGTGGTCCTTCCTGAAGTTTTACCCTCACCATAATTTTTCTGTGGAATTGTTCTAGGAAGGAAAATCCCGATTCCACAGTTCTTAGCCATTTATTATGTGTTCAACCAACTTCTAATCACAATACCATACAGCTTGCAGCCAAACACCTTAAAATAGCTTAAGCTTTTTATAGCTCTGCTGTTACCACTGTCAACCAAATTTATAACCTCAAATAACTAAATCAGGTCAGTCTGACAAAACCCATTTTCCATGGAACTGCGTGGATTGTCATTCATTAGATTCAACATGTGAAAGGTGCGAAGTCTCAGTGTGATTTAGAGAGAAGCAAGCTGGGATTGGGCATTAAACAATCCAGAGTAATGTTTCCCAGGAAAATGGCAGCAGATCAGGAAATGGAATCTCAGTTCTGTTCTGCTCAGTGCTCTAGCAGCAGCATCCCTGGCCTTCCCAGGCACTCATCCTTAGCTGTATTTTAAAGCAATCGTGTTTTAAGACCATATCTGCAGTGAAAGATCAGTCTGTTGTCTCGTGTGTTGTAACTATAACACACATGCATGATACAGCGCAATGGTAGCTCTGTTGTGCATCTGCCTACGTACAAACCAGACAATATTTACCCACTACAGCCAGACTTTACTCTACACCAGTCCACAAGTCAAAATCCCCCAGCACAAAGAAAACAGAAATGGTTCTGTGCAAAAAGCCTCCCACAGATTTTGATGTTGCTGGAGCGGCAACGGGAGCAGCCCACTATGGAAAGCACAGGGAAATGAGAAACAGAGCTCTCTAGTTTCAAAAACCAAATTAAATTCCCATCCATCTTCATCCTAATCCCCTTACAGTAGGAAATGTTATTTGCTATGGAGCCATGTAACACGTTCAGAAGTACAGATGGTTGCTGCTGCTTAAAGCCATCACAAGATCAACAGAGGACTCGGGCAGGTCTCACTGAGGTTTCTGTTGGGCAGTCAAGGCTTGTGGAAGCTTATAAAGTACAACTGGTAACTGCTGTTGTCTGCTAATTCCAACCTGCAGAGGAATGCCACCAGAAGTAGCCACACAAGCACACGGGCACCTTTTGTTTCACAAGCATACTTGCAGCTCATTCAGTTGCAGCCTCAAACAGGCATGTGCTCCCTGCACAACAGACCAGAACCTGAACACAGGCTCTGACTTCAGATCTTCCCACTGTTTCCTTCCCTGTTGTTTAATCTTCCCCAGGTCCATGCCAGATTTCTCTCCTGCAAACACCCAATTTGGATTGCATCAGGAGGCACTAACAAAGTGCTTCACGGTTGTGTCAGCACAGTCACAGAAAGTTTTCTCATTCAGGTTTATCCAGCTGGAAATGGAAGTAATTGATGTGAACTTGAAAAATATATGATTTGGAAGAAACGGGTAATGAAAGCCTTCCCCCAGCATTGCTGTTCCACCCAGCTTGTACCTCAGTCAATCACACAGGGCTGGTTAATCCGTAGTTCTGTTACCTCTTTCCTTTCCTGCATTTACTTTGGGCACAAGAGCCACCAGCACGGATGCTGAAATGAGAGCAAGGTGTAAACAGGCACGTGCTGCAGTTTCTTGTCACTGGTATGTGAAAATGAAGCTGCAGCAAAGGAAATCAAAACATTCAGTTAGAACAGTGGATGGTGACAGCTTGCCTGAGCATGGCTCTTGTCTGAGCAGGGGAGGACTGGAATGAGTTACATGTCCCTGCCCATGGCAGGGGGGTTGGAACTAGATGATCTCAAGGTCCTTTCCAACCCTAACTATTCTATGATTCTATGTTCCCTCTCTCTAGTTCACAGCCTCCTTATGTAAGTCAGAGCTTCATTTGGAAAGGCAGGAGCAGCAGGGAAGATGCATGTGCAAGGGGCACCTCTGCTTATGAGTGGGGACTCCTAAGGAGGGCCAAAATGCACTACTGCATGTTGATCCTCAGGGCCTGAAACATGATATCCAGCCCATAGCTGCAAACGTGCTACATTACAGTCAGAAGATGGTAACAAGAAATCAGAGCACAGGCTTAGGCTGCACAGGAGTTTCCCAGGTCAAAGCCTGATCCTGAGCCACAGTTACTAAAGCAGAGACCATTTGCTCAAGACATACAAGTGCCTGAATACACAGGTTAACATTCTCACACTTCCTTCACGCAGTCTTCCATCATCTCACTAAAAACTGACTTACCCCGAGCAACTGCCATTCCTTGAACCAGAATGACAGCGTGTCTACCCCTGCCCAATTATGCACTCCTACAGGAGCATAAAGCAAAGCATTCAAGAACATAATTTGAAGCTGTTATTATTTATATTGTGGCAAAGACCTCAGAGTCCAAATGTAACAGGACTTGCACATACTGCATTTCAATTACACGCTGTAACAAGGGGACCAGCCCAAGGCCAGTGGGAGCCAAACTTGGCAACTGCATGAAAAAACACAACTAGAATGCATCACAGGTTCAGCCAAGTGAAGCCCAGCATCTCTGCCACCCAGAGACCGGACTGGGTAAATACGACTACCTGGACATTGCTTCTTAAGCCAGGACACAAGCAATCATCTGATGCAAACAACAAGAGCTTCACCTTGCAATGATCCCCAAGCTGTGAAAGTTTCACATTTAAAAACTAGAAAGACTGACACAAGGAGCAGATGAGAAATAAATCCTGCCCCTTCCTTTTGGCACAGCTCCTCCACCTACCCCAAGTCACCGAGATTTGCCTTTCAGGTTCCCTCCCAGCTTTGTTTTTCCTGTGGCTGACTTCTCATTCCAAGCAAAAGCAGAGCCACCTGGAATGCCAGAACTCGCTTACTTAACAGCACAAGTGTGGATTGGCACCTCTTAGAAACACTGCCAAAGAGAACCATTTGTTACTCATCTGTAAGGGTCCCAGGGAAGCTCCCTTGACTCAAATGGAACTTTCCCCCATTTACATTCCAAAGAGGAACAAAAAGCAAACCAGCTCCTGCAGAGACCTTCCCATTATTATCCCGTCCTCTAGCAGCAAGCACTAGGGACTGCTGTGAATGATCATGCGAATCAGGAGGAATTTCTTGCCTTTGCTACCCAAACTCAGGCACTGGCCACTGTATGAGAGACCAAATGGGACAGTTGCTCTGTTCTGGTACTAGCATCTCCTTTGGGAAGATGTCTGTGCTGGTAACAGTCCATAATGGACACGCAGGTCTTTGAGTAGGTCTTGCCTAGTGACTGCAGTGGCAGTGATCCAGAGCTCAGCTCCAGCTTCCTCCCCCACATGGCTTTTGTTAGCTTGCTGTTTACAGCTTAAAATTATTGACATCATAAATGTTGACTCATTAGGCTGAAACTGAAAGGAAAGATCCCTGCTTTGCTTGTGGCTCCCTCCTTTGTGGCACACCTCTTTCCTCCTGCCTTGGTTGCGTATCTCATTCAGCTTACGTGACACATTTAAGCCTCAGAGGGATGAAAGCTATGGCAACAGGAGTTGTGCATCTAATCCCCGATGCAGAGTGCTAAAAACGTACCATGCAGCATCCCATTTCCTATTCACAAGATTGTTCATGTTTTCATTCATGCTAAACTCCAGAGAGAAGTTACAGAAATTCTGTATAAGGAGAAAAATTCAGGGCAGCGAGTCCCACGTGGTGCCAGGGCACCTGGTTTATAAAGCTGAAGCAGGTTTATGGGGGCAGGTAGAAATGGGGCTCATGCCTGGAAGCATGACAAGAAGCAGTACAGCCAGGAAAAACATCTGGGAACTGTTAAAGCCTTGATTACATTGCACTTCTGCTCTAGGTCACTGTTTCTACTCCTGTACAGAGGGTGATGATTCAGTATCACGCAGCTGGACAACACTCCTTAAGCTCTAACCTGCCTCAGCTGCTGCCACATGCCAGCCACCACCTGAACCAGCACCCTCAGGTCACAGTGCCACAAGCTGGGCTAAGGCACCCTCACTCCACAGTTCAGATACAGTTATCGCCTGCACAGGCCAGAGCAGAGACCTTGCTGTGCTCAGAGAGATGGTCACCAAGCCCCAGCGCAGCACCTCCAGCAGCAGCACCACCACCAGGAACAGGCAGAAACTCCACAGAACAGTCGCACTTCATGCACTGCCTCTCTCTGCTTGTGAAAGGCCAGGGCAGCAGACCCACCTCCCTGCCTCTGCCAGCCAGGGCAGCTCCACACTCCCTACATGAGCACTGGCTTTGTGCAGCCATCCTACAGGAGACTGTGCATCCCTGCCCAGCAAAAGCACACCAAAGGCAGGCGGCACCAGGAGCCTGCTCTCACCAGGGCCTGGATGCTCCTGCCCAGCAAAAACTCATGAGTTAGATAAGCACTGAGAAATACCTGAACATTACACACACAGCAAAATTAAAAAGCCGTAAGCATGTTCTCCATCCAGCTCTTCACTGAGAATTTACACGATTCACAGCTTCCCATCTGTGGGCTGAACACTGGCTGCTTATGTATGAGTATTTTTGCAGCCTAAAGGCTATACAAGGCCCACTCTAGGATAAATTTAATGTACAGAGGACGAGTAGGCACAGTAGAGAGTACAACATTCACCTGACCCCCAAAAGCAGGCACACAGGCTCACCCCGCCTTCATGTGGAGGGGCTCTTCTTGAGGAGGGTTCAGCTGCTTCAGGAGAGCAGAGCCAGTGCCCTGGTACCTGCAGACAAGGAGCCATGGCTGAGCTGCGAGCCTGCCAGCTCCGAGCCGCTCCCTGACCCCATCTCCAGCCATAGAGTTTAGTGCAAACAAGGCAACAACAGGCTGGGGGGCAGGGTTAAATTTGGGTGGTTCAGGTGCAACCCCTTTGTAATCAGACACAGGTGTCAGTGGGGGCCATTAAGGAGGTGATTAGCGAATCAATAAGAGCTTTGCGAGGACTGAGTGAAGGAGCAGTAAAGAGCCGCAGCTGCTGTTCGCTCTCCGTGACAATTCATCGCGGCTGCGGCCACGGTCGCGTACGAGAGAGAAGGAAGCGGCTGGGCAGGAAGAGGAAGAGCGCGGCAGTGATGGGGCTGCGAACGGCGCTGGGTCTGGAATGTTCTGCGCGGTGAGGAGGCCTCGAAGGATGCTGAACCCCGTGCGGAGACGCCTCGAGGAGCGCATCTGAAGCTCAAAGGCGCGGTTTAAGCTTTATTTTCATTTTGGGGGAGTCCCTGCCGGGCCCCGGGTGATGCTGGCGGCCACAGTAAGGGGTTGTGGGAGCCATGGTTTTCCCACGGTGTCTCATGCGAGTAGGCTGCTGGCTTCTTGTTCGAGGCTCAGGCTCCTATGGGGAGGCCAGAAGTAATTTACATGGTGTGTGTTAACCTGAGAGAAGGGAGACTGAGATGAGCTCTTAGGCAGAAGCTCTTCCCTGTGAGGGTGCTGAGGCGCTGGCACAGGGTGCCCAGAGAAGCTGTGGCTGCCCCATCCCTGGCAGTGCTCAAGGCCAGGTTGGACCCAGGGGCTTGGAGCAAGCTGCTCCAGTGGAAGGGGTCCCTGCTCGTGGCAGGGGTTGGAGCTGGAGGAGCTTTAAGGTCCCTTCAGCCCAGACCAGTCTGGGATGAGATGATTTTGGAGGCATGGGTGGCTGCTGTGGAGGGTGTGTTGCTGGGTTTACCAGGCATGCATCCCTGGCAAGTCTGCTGGGAGACATTTCTTTCTCTACAGTTCTTGAACAGCGTCCAGGGATGCCTCACTGGAGTCAATCGCAGGGTTGTTAGTATGCATGTGCCACGGCAGCCTCTCCAAACACGCACCCCAAGTGTTAATAAGCAAAGTAAACAGCACAAGTCTCCACGCTGAGCTTCTGCAGCTCCTAATAGCCAAAACCTGTCAGAGTTAATGTTTGCTGTCTAAACAATCTGCTGAGCATGGCTCCAGTTCTTCTCTGTCCCACCCCCCAGCTGATGAACCAGTGATGCTGTTCTTTACTTCCAGCTAATATTCCAGCACTGTTCATTTATCATACTTAGTTTAACTTCATAAGTACCATATCTGTTCATTTATACTGTGAGCCTTTTCTTAGCTTACAGGACAAATGGCTGGCTGTTAGTGGCAAAAGTTAACAAAGAGTTAATGAGTAAGAGCAATAGATTTGTGCTTTCCTTGGGGGAAGTGAAGACAGGCCTTCTGAAAATCCCCTGGGTGCATAATGGGATTGTTCACTTTTACTGAGGACATCTTTTCTGAGCCCTGAGAACCACAATCATTCACCATTAAAATTAGTGAGAGGTGTGAGTATTGACCTGGGCTCTAAATCAGTGCTGAGCAACCACAACACACAGTGCTAACCTCCTCTTAGCTCTGTGGAGTGCTCCCTGGCAGTGCAAGGGGCACAGGACAGAAGTGGCTGTGCAGGTGTTATTTGGTAATGAGCTTTAAATTGGGGTTGGATTTGCAATAACCACCTAGTGTGAAGTCTGCATTTATAATTTTCTGCATTGAGATGTTGTTTGCCTGAATTCCAGTTCAGACTGGAGAGCTGTGAGAGAAGGAAAGTTGTTCACTTTAAGTGGGAAATAAAGCTAGCAATGCAGGTTGGCTTACTCTGGTGAAGGCTTGGGGGGAAAGGTGTGAGCATCTGAAAGAATCCCTAATGAGCATCTCGGTTTGCATAGAAACATGCAAATAAGATGGTTTTTGAAGCCATATGGAGAATCTTGCTTTGTTCAAGCTGCATCTTAATATCTGCTGGTTACCTCTTATGGCTGAAATCAGTGATTACCAGCATTATGTTTCTTCAGTGTATTTTGAAACCTGTTTTTGTTCCGGGAATGACTGTGGTGCATTGGATATAGCGTTACAGATCTATGTGAAAGTTTTCACTCGAACTGGTGTAATGTAGAAACACATTCCAGTAAAGATCATAATGGCATCTTTAGGGAAAGCTGGAACACCTAATCTGTGCATAGAACTTAGACCTGAGGGAAGCACAGGCACTCAGGCATATTAGAGAGGCACTTAGAATGGAATGGTTAAGGTGAGTGGTGAGGGACGAAGCTCTTACCCGAAGTGGTCCCTGTTGCAAAGCTGAACTGGGCTATAAGCTAAGTGAGCAATTGCTGGAGCTTCCTCTACCAGGGCTGCTTGAACCTTTTCTAGATGTAATCTATCCTTGTGACTGAGGTGTTTGTAGCTTTACAGACCTGGCAGTGCTTCTGTTGACAACAAAACTGCTAAATACACAAAAGCGTCTCTTCTTTCTGGTATGTGTTGGTCCTGGGAGAATTCGTCCAAGGCAGCTTCGTAAATCAAGAGAACCCCCAAACAGTCTGAAGATTATTTTAATGGTGTGGTTATAGCTAATATAACAAGACATACTCAAGCCAGAAAATGTGAACTAAATCCAGACATGGGAATTAAATGAGAATATATGAGGTAACTTAATTATTTACCTAACTCTCTGCTTTAGATGTACCTGGGGGCTCTCGCTGTTTCCCCATAAGCAAAGAGCAGCTTTGAGTCTGCATAGCATTTAATTTAGTTTGAGTGAAACATGAATAAATATAGCAACAGAAGTAAAATCTTCATTAGAGAGCAGGTGTGCTGCGCTCCTCTTTAACATGCCACATTAATTTGGCCTGCAGCAATTGCAGCTGCCCCCACTGAAGTGGAGAACCTTGAAAATAAAGGTACAAGAGCAAGAAGGCAGTCTCTGTGGAGGTATTTCCCATTGGGATTGCTTAGTGTGCTTTGGTTATTTAGATGCAGCTTTCATTTTAAAGGGGCTGCCAAACAGTTGTACTTGGGCTACTTCAAAGCAATACTCTGAAAAGAAAGCTCCTTTTGTCTTGTGTCCCAGAGGAGGTAGAGGAGAGGCTGCTCAGACAGAACATGATCTGCAGCTGAACATCTCCTCGCTTGTCTGCTGTTGGGCACTGCTGTGATGCAGGATGGGTTTTATTCGATGTTGGGAATCTCTGAGCAAATTCAGCTTGGGAAACCTCAGTCCACCCATAAGCTCTGTTGTGGGGCAGTCCCACTCATTGGCTCTTATGAGGACGTGGTCCAACATTGTAGCCCCTGGTTCTGGTTTTCAGAAAGTGTAAATCCGTAGAGAACTCCAAAAGTACTGAAGTGCTGGTGTGGAGGGAAGCAGGATCTGTTGTGCTTGCAGGAAGGAGGATAGTGGAGGATAGTGTCTGTTGGTAGTAACCAGAACTACTGGCCGAGTTCTTGTTGAAATCTGGGAATGCAGAGGTCAGTTACGGTATTTCAAGAAACCTTTTCCTGTTCCATGATAATTTAAGCTAAGATTTTGCACTGGGGAGAGGGGATATTTTTGGCTTTGCTCTTCCTGACTGTGTCTATTCTCAGTGAAAAAGGTTTTTTGAGTCCATGTTTTCTTTACATTCTCTTTGGATAGTTTTTTTTCCTAAAAAGCATTGTTCTGGCTGACAATACAGAAGGGCTCTTGCAATTAGGGTGATAAGGTGCCATGAGAAAGAGTTTCTTAGGAAGCACAAAGGGTGGGAGAATCACTCCTGCTTAAGCGGAGAAGGGGAGGGGTATCAGGAAAGGGGTAAGCTTTGTTTACAGGCTCCTGAGCAAAGGTGATAGAGATGAGCAATGAAAAGTTCAGCAATGATAAACTTGTTAAAAGTTGCCCTTGACTGCTTACAGGCATAATTTTAATTTAAATGTAATAAAAACCTAAAAGGGAAAATGAAGCTGCGGAAAGCAGTTAAAAAGCCTGTCTGAAGACAGCTGCAAAATGGTTTTATTCCAAGCAAATATAAGAAAACTGTTTGGGTTTTTTATTGTCAAACAATAATAGTGCCTTCATTTATACAATGCCTTTTACAACCAAATCTTTTCCATATATTACTTCCAAAACAACACAAAAGTTGATTTATTTTTAAACCCTGTCCTCATAACCCTTTTCTTCCCAGCGGCACCGCATCTCTTCACCATGGCAGTGAGTTACTGAGGGCTGAGCACAAGGTTCTGTAAGTGGGAAGCCTGTTCGGCTGGGTCAAAAGAAAGCAGGGACTCTGCTTCTGCGCATCAGCCTGTACCCTTGGTGCTGAGCCCGGTGGCAGTGCTCTGATGTGAAACCATTTACTATGGGGGGCCCATGGCAACATAAGTTAGATTGAGAGTTGAAGGAGGCTTTTTCTGCCCAGGGTACCCTTTATCTCAGTTGGTGTGTTTTGCTCTTTCTTTAGGCAGTCCCTTTCCCAGCTGCTTGGTAGACTTTTTCCCAGACCATGTTATGTCCAGATGGCAGTAGATGTGTTCCTTGCATTCACAACTCTTTCTGCAGTCATTTTAGCATAGACAGATCCCTGGGAGATCTGTGGATTCCACTTCACTTGACTTCCCTAGCAGGCCTGATAATGATGTGCTTGCTTCTCTTGCAGTAGAAAAGCAGAGGTGTCTGTTTTCCATAGCATATCCTCTAAAAATCCCACTGCTCTCCACAGAGGATAAGGAGTACTTTTACTGTGACACGGGTCATATAGGTACAACCTTGGCAGATCTCAGGATCTGACAACATGTGGAAAGGTTAGTCAGCTTAATCCATAGATCATTGGGCTTGGGGGAATTGAGGCATGTGAGGTCTCAGCTGTGTGTGGGTAAATCTCTTTGACCTCAGCTGCAGATGTGAGGCCATAGTCACAATATAAAGGGTTTTGTGTAGCTACTCCAATGAAGTGGATTTTTCTGTCCTCCTCTTTGATGGGAGGTCAGAAGGCTGCAGTAAGGAGGTTGGTTTGTCCTTGTTTATTCTGACTTCCCTGACTTTCTGCTCATATTTAGGAATACGAATGGGAAAGAAGGCTCTTGATGTGGGAAGGAGCAAAAGCAACAGAAGGCTCAGGTGGGAGTCAGAGGCAAAGTGGGACAGTTCAGTGTAGTTACGGTAGTGACACTGAGGAGTCTGATCTTGGGCTCTTGCTGTGCAAGGTGGTGTTCGGCAAGAATCAAGCCTGACTTATCAAATGGCATCAGAGGACTGGATTGGAGTCACCCAGGAGGCTTTGTGGTACCTGTGTCTTTGTGGTATCTGGGATGCCCAGAACATCAGGACAAACATCATTCTGGTTACATGGTAGCCTTGCAGACAAATCAAGACAGAAAGGCTGAGATAAAGCTTGCTAGCACAGTGAGAAACCAGTTGTGGAATGATGTTAGAGCATGCAGAGGAAAAGTTAGCCCTGAACAACTGATTTCAGACTTGAGGCTCTAGCAGGTAGCCAGTTGTTCTCAGGTGCTTGTTTTAATCCCTTGGGTATCTGCTGCCTGATGTCAAAAACCTGGAAGCCCCAAGAATCCCGATTTTAAGCTTTGTGCTTGAAAGGCAGGAATTGAATCTTCCCCTGGGTGAGGAACTTGAAACCTACAGCCGGTTAATAACTCATGTAAAATAGTGCTTTAGTTTAAAAATGCTGACAGAGAATTTAATGCACCTTATGGGGGGGGATGCAGCTTAATTAAGTTTTGAAGAGTCTGTAATCCTTGGACAGAGGGCTCTGTGTAAATGTAATATGCAACAGCTACTATTAATGCAAGCTGTTCTGATTTCATGTGGACTGGGGACATGAGGTGCTTTAAAAGAAGCACTGTGGTGGCTCTTCCTTCAAAAGGAGGGATTGGGAATCTGGCTCATGATGTGGTCACATGAGGCAGAAGACTTGAAGACCTCTACCTCCTGGGGTGGATGTGAGACTTGAGCTTCTGAGCCTCCTTCCCTGCTGCTTGTGAGCGATCAGATCACTCCAGCTGTCAGAATGTGTCTGTTTCTTAAGCAATTATGTTAACTGCGGGGACCGCAGCCCATCAGTAACTGCTGGTTGCTTGATGTGCATCAGTTACTAAGTAGTATTAGTTTAATCCATGAGAGAGTGGCTACTGTGCTAGTGCAACATGCTAGCAGCATGTGTACAGTTAACTTCAGCTGATCAAGCACTACCTCATCCATGAGTGTCCACATACAGATTTGTCATCTGCTGCCCTGATGACAGTGCCAGGGTTTGAGTTACAGCTCTTGTGTGGCTGGCTGTATGTGCCCTGCAGGACAGGATCTTGCAGTACTTCAGAACAGCAAGGATGTCAGAGAGACTTAAAGCTGCATAATCTTGTGTCGAACAAGTGTGAAGGACCTGAGCTGCTGCTGGCCTGGCTGGGAAGCTGCCTTTCTCCCAGGGCAGCTACCTGTCTGCACCGAGGCACAGTGACTGGGGTCACCAGGATGTGTCCGTCAGTGCTGGTGTAAACAGTGCAAGGGCTTGGGACCCCTCTGGAGAGGAGCTCTTCTGTAGTGCTGTTGTTGTTAACATCTGTGCTGCTGCAAGGAGCTCTTGTGCTGCCTATTGTAAGGGCTGCTTTTTACCCTCTCTATTTACTGAGAGGGGCATTAAGTCAGGTCACTTCACCCCAGTGTGCTGGCCTGTCTGTCCCAGCTGAGGCCTGGCTTTGGAGGAAGCTGGCTCTGAGCGCATCCTACCCACTGAGCCAGAGCAGAGGGGGATAACACAAACCTCGGGTTTTCCATCCCTGCTGCCTCCTGCAAGTGACACTTGGCAGCTGGCAGCTCCTTTGGAAGCTAGAGGAACAGAGAGGTTTGGAAGTGGAGAGGTTAGTGATAAGAGCATGGGGTGCCTCTTGGAGCTGCGTGGAGAACAGTGGGAAGTGACAGAACTTCCTAGTGCTCCTCGCTGGGGCTAGGCAGGAACATATGGGCCTCGCATGCATGGGTTGTCCCTGTCTGTTGTTGAAGTAATTGCTCATCTGGCTGAAAGCCATTCCAATTCAGATGTTGAAAAGGAGCTGCTGGTGACACTTTCCAGGTTTCAGTCCTCCCCCCTCACCACCTCCTTGCTGTCCTAATTAGATTTAATATTAAACTAGAACATGGAAGACATTGTCATAGAGGTTTAATCTAATACACGTAAGCCGCCTTCTAATTTGTGAGGTCATTAGCAAGGCAAAATAAATAGAAATGAGTTTGTGGAGGCTGGAATGCTTGAGGAATCGACATTTTAAGGATGGGGCTATTCCTTAAGTGAGCACGTTGTCTGCTGAGTGGGCTTGGCAGCGTTTTTGTCTAAACCTGGCATTTGAACAGCATCACATGTAGCGGTGCCAAGTGTGGCAGTTGTACTTGTTTGTGCTCTGGGAGTTTGCAGTGCCAATCCTAGAGCTGGGATCCCCTGTTCTCCTTCCAGCATCATGGGACTTCCCTCTAATGCATATCTGAATTTGCAAACTAAGGCCTTGCTGTATGGCTTGTGCTGGCCTGGGAGCTGTGTTGACGTTGGAGTAGAAGTTCAGTTTCGTGTGTGTCTGGGGTCCCTGGATATTTAAACAGGCTGGGCACCAGAAGGTCTGATTCTCTCTGGTACAGGAGAGGCTAAAAGGTTTGGCTCTGAATGTTAATAGGTTTAGCTTTCTGTATCAGAATCCAGAAGGGATGGAGTACCAAGATTTTGCATTGAATAGAGGTCATTATTGCTCCTTACGTTGCAGTGAGTGTGTGGTGGAGCTGGGCTACAGTGTTCACAGCGTAGTGCTGTAATATGGGTGAAACCAAAATACCACTGTTTGTAAGGAAACAAAGAACTCTCCAGGAAGTTGTGGTTTTTGTCTTTTGAAAGCCTTGAATAGTAATTCCTGCTGAACATCATGAAGAACTGAAAACCCCTCTTGGGGTGAATGCTTGATTCCCCAGCCCCACGTACTCTGTGTTTCTTGGCTGTGCGCTCCACGCTGCTGCTCAATTTCAGGCAGGGGAAGGTTTTCCATTAAGGTGATCTTTTTGGAAGGCAGAAACTTGTGCAGTAGTTGTGCATTTGCTTGATGAATCTTCTTCCCAGCATATGTTCAATGCTTGGATGAATGAGTTATTTAAGTGTATTTGAAGGTTATGACAGACACCTGTAAACAGACAGATATTGATAAAAATGTCATTTGGAACCAGATACCTGCCTTTCTTGCAATCCAATTACTACTGATGGCGAACAGCCCAGAACTAGCAGCAAAGTGCATTAACCCAAACTGTGATGGACAGGCTGTCCTTAGAGCGAACATGATTAGGGCCTTATTTACCTCTTGCTTTGGTGTAACTCTGGGAGTTAATGGAGTTATTTGTAATTTACACCAGAGCAAACCAGGACTGACTTCAGATATGTGTCTGTAGGCTTATGGTGGACTTCTAAAAGCACAGTGTACCTGCTAAATGGTGCTGAGGCCAGTAGCTGAAGACTCCAGTCTTACCTGCTTCAGAATTGTCCTCCTTGAAAGGCTTACTCCAGACAAGTCAGTTCACTGTGGAAGATGCCTTGGTTTTTGCTGCACTGTAAATAGCAGAGAAAACTGCCTATAGCTGCATGTTCTGCACTTGTATACACATGGAAGGAGCTGTGAGACTGTGCTCTTGATCAGGGCTGCTTTCGCTGGGTATAGTCAGACATAAACAGATGTGGTCATAGACAACTGACTGCTGTTGCCTCCTGCCTCTCCAAGATCTCCCCAAAGCTTGTTAAACAGGATTGTTTTCTGCTGTGATGTGAACTGCATGTGATGGCTGCAGTGTTTGGGTACCCTGGAACTGTGAATGCTTTTTAATTGGGCAGAACTCTCAGATTCCATTTCCTATTACTGTTCTTAACCTTAGTGTTCTGAGTAAGCTCTCATTCTGGTTATGTTTCTCCAAGCTGGAGAGTAATATAATGTGAATGGAAGTGGTACTATTGTACAGTTTTCTAGTTAGGTTGAAGTCCAGAATGACTGGAAATGAAATGATTATTTGGTAGTAGTCTTGGCTTTCAGAGAAGTAAAACCCAAAAGACAAGTTTAATAGAAAGTGCGTTTAATCTGGATTGCTCTTATTTCTTGTTCCATAAGCTTGTGTTCCATGCAGGTACTTGGTTTGTATCTTCATGCTGTCAATAAACTCAATGCGTTTGAGCAGACAGGATTAATGCAGATTTTAAGGGCTATATTTAGAAGTAATTTAGCTATCATCAGTCAGAAGGGTGGGGAGAGATGTGATGGTTATTCATACTGATTGAATATTCTATTGATAGAGATACTTATTAACCCTAAACATGGCTTTCAGGTCTCAAACAAGAAAGAAACCCCTTGGAATTCATATGGAGGGAGAATTCAAGTGGAGAAATGAGCTGGGAGGGAAGCAGCAGGCGGGCTGATGAGGCAGACCACTATAGCTGGGTGGGTGGCACTGGAGCAAGTGCTACATAGTGTGCCAAACTGTGATGCTGTAGGAGCGAGGGTGTTTGACACCTGGGTGATGGGTTTCTTCTGCTCATGGTGCAGGTGTTCAGTGTACTTGGAATCTGTTGAACTTCCCTTACCTTCCCAAGCAAACAAGGAATGTACTTGCTCAGAGGTAACTTTCTTTTGGTTATTTTTGGTTTCTTTCCATAGCCATGATGGGGAGGGAATGGTCTGTGTGTGGGTGATCTCTGCCTTGCGCACAAACAAGGTCAACATGCTCCTGATTGATGGTCGTTAGGCTAAGGAGCCATGAGACAGGAGGAGTTCAGTAGGGAGCCAAATGCTGGTCACTCACTGTAATTTCATTTCAGTTTCTAAAGACTCTGCCCTGCCCTCTCTGCTCTCTCATTGCATTTCCTGAACAGAGATTTCATTGCAGATAGTGCAGCCAGCACTTCACGCTTTTAGGAACATTTATAAAATGGAATTACCAGAAATAATCGTGGTAATTAACATACAGAGTTATAAGGAGGAAGATTAATTACTAAGATGCAATTCATCTGCAAAATATAAACCATGAGGAAAGCTTGAAGAGGTTAGCAGCAGTGAAGTACGCTTGGGACTGCACATCCAAGCAATCAGGCTGTGCAGCCTTTCGGAGAAAATGAAGGAAACTGAGGCATTGAGAGGGAAAGTGGCTGATCTGTTATCCAGACAATGAGACAGATGGGACTGGGACCTGGAAGACCTGACTCTGCACCTTGCTCTGACCAGGGCACAGAAATCCTTTTTCATTATACTGAGTGTTTTCTGCATTAGGGCTTTTAAAAGTTGCTCAGGAAATCAGTGGCACTGCTGAAAAATGAATGTGTCTGCTGGACTCCTGTGTGGTGCCTGCTCAGCAGCCTGCTCCATCATGCCTTTCAGCACTGTGCCTTGGTTTACACTGGCAGAGGAGCTGCCAGTTCAGTGTAACAGTCTATTGAATAGCTCCATGTTGCTTTATGAAGGGGGGAGGGTCTGGGAGGTTATGGCAGGCAACAGAATGCTGCTCATTCCAGGGTGGGGGTTCCTGGTTTATTACAGTGATTGCAGGGGAGGGCTGATTCCTACAACTAATTGCCTTCTTTTCCTTCTGAAGATGCAAGCAGTTACTACGGGCAGTGATTAACACTATAGAAGCAAGGTCAAACCCAAGAACATTACCCACTAAAAGTCACTTTCCCAAAAGTCATGTCAAATTGTTGCCTTAGAGTAGGTTAAAAAAAAAAAAAGAGGCAACTGATGATGAGCTGCTTGAATTATGTAAATGCTCAGGTATCCATGGGTTTGACCTTTTTGCAGATGTAATTTAGCATTCAAGACACTGTCATCTCACTGCCAAAGTCAAATTAGATGCTTGCTACTGCAATTGATAGCTGATAGCCGATCTCCTTCAAGAACAGGCAGTACAGAAAGGCAGGTGATGCTGTTTGCTACAGCAATGGGAAGCTGCGTTTTTAAATATAAAGTGGTTGAAGAGTTTTGGATCCAATTCAGATGAGCAATATGCTTTTATAAAAACACACATCTGCTTCTTCAGGTCATTATACCCATTTTATTTAGGTACTGCAGTCCTGTAAGATGGCTCTGGGCTCAGCAGCTCTCCAGGATGGTCTCACCTTGGGCTTGCTTCTTCTCAGCAGGATGGCCCTGGGCCAAGCCTGTTGCTAGCCACAGGAGCAGGGGACAGCGATGGCATTGCCATGTTGCCCAGAACTGCTGTGCTTCCAACTAGCAGTCAGTGATGGAAGGTGTCCTAACCCCAGGGAGAGCTTTCTCTGAGTGATGCCAGGCATTGTACAGCTCCAGTGCAGGTGCAGAGATGGTGTGTGTGCCTGAAGCAGTGACACAGATGAAGTGCTAAGCTCTGCGCAGTCCAAAAATCTCTGCAAACTACTGATGTCCATAGCATGAGGGTTATGTACTGGTGTAAACCTTGCTATCTCCATCTGCCAACCCAGCCCCATCCGTGCTAGCAATAAAGAAACAAGCAACCCCCCCTTCTGTTGTGCTGCGAGCTTGGCTGCCTGCCTGAGGTTGCTCCTGTTCCCAGTGTGCCAGGTGGCTGAGCCAATTGCCTTCCCACCAGGTTTGATCCAAATAGCATCACCAGCCTCCCTTCATACTGAATCAGTGCCTGCTGTAGTAAATAGAAATGGCTCTGAAGAAACACCTGCTCTTTCTGGCCCCCATTTGACCACAGCATCTGAAAAAGACCCCTACCCCTCCGGGGCTGGGGCAGGTATCTCACTTTAACTGTCCTGAATTGGCCTGGTCCACAGCCCTGCTGAGGCATTTCTCTTTTTGCTGGTATCATGGAGGCTTCTCTGAAGTTGTGGTTGCTTAGTAACACTTCCTGGCTAGGACAGAGCTGTCCCAAGGCTTCAGACCCTCCCCTAGCTGAGAGCAGTTCAGTTCAGATGTTGCTCTGTCTTCATCCCAGTAAAGCTCTGCTGCTTGCACAGGAGCTCAGGCAGCAGAAGCTGTCTGCGAGCTGCCTGGCTTGCGTGATTGGAAATGTGCTTGCTCCTGTTTGTTGGTGTACAAAGGACAACCAAAATGCAGATCTCGAGCAGCAATACTGGTGTTTTCCTGGGAGCCCGTGCCAGCTAGCAAATGACTGTAAAAGAGCAGCAGTGAGATACGAGGCTCCGTGTTTGTGTGATGAGGCTCAGAAGAACACTGCAGTCTGCTGTTAGCGTTTTTCCTCAGCATTAGCCCAGTAACTTCCCTAAAGTTGCTCTGCTTCCACAGGAACAAAGGAGAGCCAAAGCTGGCTCCAGATTCCTGCCTGTAATTGCTCCTCTGCTGCTGCCAGGAGTTAATTTCTAATCTGGTACAAATTGCTGCTGTTGAGTGCTTTCCACCCTGTGCCTTCAGCACAGCTCTTCCTACCCAAACCCCTGTGTGTTACTACACTAAATCCTTCTCCCTTTCTGAAGGGTGGTTTGCTGGGGGTGGGGAGGTGCTTTGGTCCTCACCTGTAAACTGGGTTTCTGTGCTCTGGACCAGGGCGCTCACCTGGATCCAGCTGCGCTGCCTTCATCATTTCACAGTTCACTTCAGATGCAGGGTTTGGATTTCATGCTTCGTTAGTTTTTCCTTCCCTGTTGTGTGGCTATTTGTACAGTGAAGGTGAGTTGCAGGATGTGTTCCTCCCAGGCATGCAAAGAGGACAAATACTGAGCATAACTGGAAGCTTGTTTGCCCTGTTTGATGCATTCGTAATGTTTGAGTGGCTTTTACGGATTGCTTTCTGCCACTTTTTGCAGTTCATCTTGCTGCGTATGGAAGAAGTTTTGGGGAGCTGGGTCTCTGTCCTCTGGGACAGGAGTCCCTGAGTGACAATTTTCACATGTTCCCAGAGAGGCATCCCCCTGGTAAAGAACTGGGCTTTAAAAGGGAGACGATTGCAACCATAAATCCATGTGTGAATTAGTTTGTCCTTTGGCAAGGGAAAGACCATCCTGAGTGACACAATGCTGCCCGCTTGCAGTGTGTCTGATGAGCATGGTGACAGTCAGTGCTGGATGAGGGGGCCTGGGGAGGCTTTCCAGAAAGGCCAGGGAGAAAGAATGTGCTCCGGTCTTGTGGCCACCCTGTGCTCTCCTCTGTGGCAGTGACTCAGAGTGCCAGTCAATCTGTGCTGTGAAGAGCTTGTGTGACTTCAACCCAACCAAGTAATCACTCGGTGAGTTGGCTGTTCCCTGCTATAGGAACAGGGATGTAAATTGCCTCCATGGCCTATGAAGGGTGAACTCTTGCAAGCTCAGTCTCTGCCCTTTACTTGGTACTGGAATAGCATCCCATCATCTTTAAGATGTGTTGTTACACACTGATGGATTGGCCAGAAGCTAGGACAGATTGCTTTCATCCAGACTCTTCATTCTTCCTCAGCATTGTCTTCATGAAGCAGCAAGTGTCTCTTGAGTTTGCTTTTTGATGAAACTTCAAGTGTTCATGTTGTAGAGCAAATAACAGGTAAAGAGCAGCCTGAAAGCTTTAAATAGCCACAGGAGACAAATGGTCAATTTGATCCAGAGAAATCCTAGCGTGTGTTGTGCTGGTTATCTTGGTGTCTCTCCAGTGAGGGTGGAGAAATGAAATGGTGTCCATCAGCCAGATTGTAGGGGTGGTTGTGACTTGAGGATGCTGAGTAAAGGTCAAACCAGTGAAGAACGGTTTCAGTTATTTGCAGGATGTCTGTGAGCAGGACCTGAGGGGCCATTGCCATTCACTGTGCACCTTCCAGTTTGTTCACCTGCTTCTAGTAACTAACGGGAGATATTTACTTGTGTGGAAATATAATGGGGGGAAACCCATTATATTATATTATGAAATCTGTGAGTCTTGTCCCTCCTTGTAACCCAGGTAGCTCTTGTTGGTGCAGCCTGTGCTGCAGATCATGCTTAACCTTATAACCTTTGTGTGGTTACAGTGTGCCTGCAGTCCAATAAACTTCTGCTTCAGAGATTTATTTAATGTGGACCTCAGCCTGTGCTTGCTCAGACATGCAGGGTGAGTGTCACCCATGGGAGTCCATGCCGAATGGTCCCAGCCTGATCACGGAACATGAATTCTCTCAATGTGTGATGCCTCAGCCCTTCTCACAGCTCCTGTGTCCTTTCCCTCTGGGGAATACTGTGTGGCACTGCTCAGGATTTGGCACCTCTCTGCATGTGGCTGTGGACACTGATCAATATTTGGGGGTTGTGGCTTTCTCCTTGCTGTGGTGATTACAACTGCATCAGGAATGAGTTTGCTTCTCATTGGTGTTCTTACCACCAGGTTCTCTTGGATGCAGTCAGTTGCTCCTGCACTCTAATAACCTGTTTTGTTTCCTGTGGATTTGCGACTGAATTATATGTAGAACAATGACACTGAAAGATGTGATCATCTTCATCCACTGCTGTTTGTCTTGCCACCTTCTCCCATAGACGTGGGCCTTTGTTTTGTGGTTTAAGACATCTTTGAAAGTAGCTGGCCAGAAGATCTATTGGCTTTTAAAACATCTACGTTTCTTATCCTTAATTCCTGCAAGTTAGGCCTGCAAGTGTTTCATGTATTGCTTGAGAAGATACAGGGAGGTGCAGAGTCTAAAACTGCCAGCATGTGAGCTGACTTACACCGTACCCTGTTCTTCCTGTTGCCATTCTAGCTTTGTCTCAGAGCATCAGGCTCCATGAATAGTATTTTGGATGAAATATCTTTTGGAAGTGAAGTATTTTTTCCCCTTTTTACAGGCTGCTTCTATCAGTGAATGGTTTGCCTTCAGCTGCAAAATACAGAGGGGAAAATACTAAAGCCAGTGAGTTCTTCATTTGCACATGATGTAGTCCATGGTTGTACCTGGCACGCTGCTAAGTGAGGCAGAGAATGGCAATAGCAGAGAAGCTATTAAATAAAGCTCACAAGAATGAAATGCTGTTCACAGGCCTCTGTGCCTGCGGTTAAGAGTCATTCATGGAAGTGTGCAGTAAAATCTGCCTGCACCGTCAGCTCTGTCAGGATGGGGTGGGAATGTGCAAGGGGTGTGCAGCAGGGCCAGACTGCACCGTGGGACTTCACAGGGTTTTAGAGAAAATTAAGCTTTGTTTTCCTCTTTTAAACAGGAGCTGAAAGAGGCTGGAGCAAAGGAGGGATTGGAGCAGTGTGTCTTGAGCAGGCAAAATCAGATGAATTCAGGCTTTTTCAGCTGTTCTGTTCCTGCCAGTGTGAGGATCTAGCCAGTTAATCATGGCTTCTTCTCTCCAGTGTAAGCTATGTCTCTCTCAGGTGGGTTCACTAGGAACTTGCTTTAGCAAGCCTAAAAATGTGAAACCAAAGCTGACACAAACCTGAGATTCAGAAGCGTCCTGGTGCCCTGACAGTTGTGCTGTAGGAGACACTTGAGGGTTTGTAGCTCTTGTTTGTCCATGGGTTTTGTGGCTCTCAGGCTTTCCTGTTTTCACAAGAACTGAGTTTTGGCCAACCACAACTTACAGTGAATGAACACTTTAATCCAAAGCTAAAATTGAACTGAGTGAACTTAATTTGTCTTAGTGCAGGAATCTTGCTGATGAAGATTTCTCACTCGATGGGTTGGATGGCTTTTACTTTTTTTGGCTTTGGTATTCCTGGTTTTCTCAGCCCTTCCTATAAAACACTTCTACATTTCCGCTTTTTAGAAGGGTATTACAGTTTGTTCTTGCCATAATGTGTTTATTTTCTCTTCCTTCTAGCAGATGTTAAGCAATTAGAGAACATGGCAGAGCAACATATTTATACAAATGAAAGGAAGTTAGGAATAGATGCTCTGCATCTAATGCTTCCTAATAAGATTAATTCAGTAGCGTACAAATGGTGCTGCCACAGCAGCAAGTGGGCATTTGCCAATGACTTGTGTGATGTGCAGGAGATCTTACTGAGGGAGGGAAGTAACTGTCTGCATCTACCTCATGGATCCCAATTTTTAGTGCATACAGATGAGTTGCAGAACAAGCCCATTGGAAAAGAATGACTGGATAACAAATTGTACAGACTTTAAGGAAACCCCACAGAGCTCAAGTGGCCAGAGTAGTGATTTGTGTTTCTGAACTCACCACTGTTGCCTGCAGTGATGCTATCCTGCCTTGTGAAGCTTTTCTACTCCTCGAGGCTTGTGCCTATCCAGATGTGCTTTGATGTAGAATTAATATTTTACTGTTGGTTGTGTACGTTAGGAATTATGAGAGCTCTGAGTCAGTCATTGTGAAGGGAAGGCTTAGAGTTGGCGTCGATCCTGTGCTGAGCACTGTGGTGGGATGAGCTGGCGGGGAGAGGCTGAGAGGCTCAGCCCTTCAGCCTCCTCCTGCTACAGAAGGTGTGATGCCATCTGTTGCCATCTGTTTACAGTGTGTTAGAAGTCCTGGGTGTTACTGAGCTGCTGGAGGAAACCTGCGTGTAAGCAGTTTTAGCAAGGAAAGAGGTAATTTGGTGAGAGAGCTCTGGAGAGAAACCTGAAGAGCAGAGAAGGGTCAAAAGAGTCTTTCCAGCCTCTACAGGCTTGTGCTGCTTCACAGAGTTGTGTGTTTGAATTACTGTTGTGCACTTGCTGAGGTCCTGGAAAAGACTTCGTGACAAAGGCACTTTCCTGGCTTGGGAAGTGCAATGGAGCAGCTTCTGCCCAAACAAATTCAGGAAAATGGCAGTGTCTGCACATCCCTGAGCTGTGCCAGTGGCTGTGGAGATGTGTGGAGAACTGGAATGCTGAAGTGACCAGGGTGAAAGGTACTCCTGCCCCTCTTCCATTTCTGGAATCCATGTCAGAGTCTTCATAACCAATGGCAACGAACTTCTAACAGTTCGTTATTAATGCGAGAAGCTGGCATGAGAATCTTTCTTTACGGGTCAGGAGTTAGGAGGTGAAGCTGGTCGTGCGCTTGCAACAGGAATTCATCTACTTTCTTCTGAACAAACGAACTAGAGAAAATAACATTCGAGTTGCATTGATAGCACCAAGTTCTGCATGAAAAATAGGGCTTGTTTTAGAAATGAACTCTTTCTACTAGAGAAGGTACTGTAGGAAGTGGGTGGACAAAGCACTGAGCTATGAATCCTGAGTTGATTTGTCTTTAACAGAATGAGCCAGTCTTTTTAATTAGAACCCCCCAAACACACTAAACCCAAGCCAGTGTTCCCTGGTGGATTGCATCTGGTAAAATGCTTGGGAGAGAACATGTGCCCAGTTGGCTAACTGTTCCCCAAACGGGCCCATTACAGCACCTATAGGGGCAGTTGCACAGGTAAGATACAAGTTGATCTTAGCAGTCACTGTATAGGGACAAGGTGTGTTGGCAGTGAATGCTTGGAAAGGGACATTTTGGTGGACAGTTGGGCTCCTTTTTGTTAAGACGTGCCGTGTAAACATGAATAACTCAGATGTGCAATAAACCGTCTCTTTGCCCAAGGCAGGATCAGCTCTACCTGTGTCAACCCTATTCACGTCACCTAGGCAGATGTTTCATGTAATGTTGATCCTGCTGTAGGGTAGGAGTTGGACTAAGTGACCTCTGTAATTTCCTTTTAGCCTTGTTTTCTGTGTCTGTGTGTGTGTGTGTATCTGAATGCCAGGGCAGAGAGCTCCATAGATCATGCCCCAAAGGAACAGGAGAGCACTGCATGAAGCATGAAAATGTGTATAGAGTGCTTCCTGCTGCTTACTTCCTCAGCTGGATACTTCCCCTATCCCAGGAGATGCCATCTGCTCTCAGAGGTGAGGGGAGTGCAGGTTCAATAAGACACTTCATTTCTGATTGGGTCCTGCTTTTGTAGAAGCATCTGTGGAAGATTAACAGGGGCATGTTTGAGAGGTGAATATGAAAAGGAGATTAAATTCACATACCAGCATGTTGGATGTGTTCCTAAGTGTGTTTCTCCTAACCTTGGGCTATCCCTAACCATAGTGTTCTGTCAGATGGATTTACTCCTTAAATAGCATAGACACCCCCATGCAATTGCAGTTAGATTGATAAATATAGACTTCATGTAGTCTGCTCCCTACTAAGAGATCCTAACAGTACAACACACTTATCAAAGTCTGTCTTTGCAAGGCAGTGCTTGGAGGGTAATATATAAAGTGCAGCTGAGAGACTAAAGGAATTTAAGATGTGGACACTGGCTCCTGGTTCCTCAACATAACTGAGCTGTCTCAAACATGCCAGACTTGCTGCTTGTAGCGTTTCTAAGTGTCAGTTCTGAAGGGTTTGGGTTCAGAATTTCATGTTTACTTGTTATGCTAGACATACCACATCTTGAATCACGAGGTCCCCTGGTAGCGTTCCTAAGTCCTGTTCCCAGAGGAAAGAAACTCAGTTTGTCAACACTATTTGGGCGTTTGCTTTGGAAACCTTCCATCCAGATGATGTGACTCACTTTGCGGCTTGCAGGAGTTGGGATGGGTGTGTGTATGCTCAGTCACAGCAGAGTCTTGGAGATTGAGAGGAGGTAGGATTGTGGGAGCATAATAAAAGAATGAGGTAGCACTGGCTTTTAGTGGGCTTGGGAATATAGAGAGGGATGCTCTTCGAGCTGTTAGTTAAGAGGTAGAAATAGTTAAATGGGTAAGAGGAGGAAGGCTGCCCCTGCTGAAGGGTGGCTGTGGATAATGGGCGGATGTTCTTCATGCAGGCAGTCTTATGAAAGTGCTCTGGCCTTGGCAACTGCTCAGTAACACATTTCCTAGTTCTTGGGATGGGCTGGATCTTGGTAAAGAGTCAAGGTTTCTGGCCAGGTTTCTTCCTCCTTTAGATGCCTCTGCTGACCTGTGGCTGCTGCTGCAGTATGTAGGCATCCCAGAACTCCATTGCTGCAGTAGCATGTGTTAGACTTGAGTGCTTGGTGTGTCCAGCCTGTGAGGGTGATGGCAGAGCACTGCCCAGGTAAGCTAGCCAGAGAGCTTTCTCCCTCAAAGCCAGGTCTGCTTGGATGATGCATCTGTGGCTGCTGCTCTTTTGTACCTAATGCACTTGTGCTTTTAAGCTCAGAGACCATTTCTTGCCTTTGAGTCGTTCCTTCTCCTCTCCCCTAAGCTCTGAGCTGCTCTGAGCTTGCATGTGAGCAGAAGAATGAACTTTTTAGCCTGGAATAATTGTGTTCTCTGTTGGTGACAGAATCTATTTTGGGTTTTTTTCCTTCGTTTTAAATGGCAATTCTATATCATAGAAAAGTTTTTTGTTCTTCTGCAAGCTACATATAAAATACAACAGATAGGCAAAAATGTATTATTAAAGCCATCTATTTTTCTTGGCATTCCTGTAATTTAATTAACTGTGTAAGCTCTATTTCTGCGCTGTGTGACATCACGAGAATAAACCCCATCCTTTGATTAATAGCTATTCCATCAATCCCCCCTCCCCACATTAGCTGAAGTGTAATGGGCTTGGGAACCACACAAGCTAGGTTTGTACGAGTTTGGTTTGGGTAGCTGGGCTGAATGACTCTGGAAATGCTGCAGTGGAAGCAGCATGAGAGAAACGCTGCTCAATGCCTGCACATGAGGGTGGTTCTGTCTCCAAAATAACCCAGGGACCTGCAGCTCTGACAAATGCCGGTTGCATTCTTTCAGTTTGCTGCCCCAATAAAGAGAATAAGGGTAGAATCCTCACCCAGGAGAGGGGAGATCTTCAGCAAGACTTATTACTCCTCAGTGAGGAGCTCTGTAGTTCTCAACAGCAGGGCAATACAAGGGCATATTTGAAAGGGGAAAGACTTGTGTCTAAAGCTGGAAACTGCAGTGGCTTGTGGCCCATTCCAGCAGGTAATGAGCACAGCAGTTCTAGAGAATGAGCTGCTCAGGTGGGAGGTTGGTGCGGTGGTGGTGTCCATGCTTGTCGTTCATTCAGGTTTTGTAAAGCTCTAAAGCTCTGCCTGGATCAGAGGTGCCTCTTGACTGGCTCCACTGTGATCATCACCATGCTGGGCCTGGAGTTCTGTCTTCACTGTTCCATGTGAAACTTAAAGACAGGAGAGCATAACAGATTACTTTCAACATTCATAACTAGTTTTGGTTTTAGCTTTGATTGACTAAGAAGGATCTAGTGTGCAGTCAAGTATAGGCCACAATAGGACTTCTACATCCATTCTCTTCTGAGACTTTATTATAGGACTGTATAAATCTGCTCTCTAAAACCTCCATACATATGTGAAAGAACAGGACACTGAAAGTGTCTTTGTAATAAATTTGTGAATGGTGAAGAGTCAACAAGAGTAAAACGGAAATGATCCCTTTTAAGAAGAGCTGCTTTTGTGAGACTTGTTAAATGCATGCAAGATGGGCAGTATGAGTCACAGTGATGCTGTGTCTCGGCTGCCCTTTACTCCCAACATGCTGTCCTATGGCACTGGATGTTACCTGTGGTACTCTCACTGTACGTGGTATGTTACAGGACTTCAGGGTTTTTTGGAACAAATCCCTTGAGCCAAAGCAGTCCAGGATTTGGATCATTTGGTGAGTGAGCTGACTATGGAAAGGGAAGCACATTTCCTCTCAGGAGCCATTATAGCTTGTTAGAGTGAAGGACTATCACTGATGCTTCTGCTTTCTCTTCCTGGATTTGCTGCTGAGAGCACAAACTTTGCAAGTCAGAAACACCTTCACACTTGAGTTTCCTGGCTGGGGGAGCAGTGATGCTCCTCCACTAGGATGTGGTAGTGCAGCTCCAGCCTTGTGCAGGGAAGCTGGGAGGAGGAAATCTGACCCTGCCTCTGTCATCATCATGGAGCATTTGATATGTTGGAGTGAGATTCAAATTCAGGTCTCCTGATGGTATTCCTGCTGTTGAAGCATCTCATGGTCTGTCATGCGCTTAGCCTCATAATCCTTTTCCTGGTAAAAAGACCTATTGCCACTGATAGAATGAGGGAGAAATCAGTGTACCATAGGCGAAGTCTTACTACAGTGATGCTATGACTGAGCAGAAGACAAAAGCCTTGACACTGTGGCTCAGCATGTTAATATCTGAAGTGTTTCTTATTTCCCTTTGTCTCAGCCTTTCTCCCTGCTCGTATTGACTGTGTGAGCTGTAGAGTGCTCTAGAAAATAACCAGCTGTTTTGTTAAGTGGATTTGGTCTATCCTTCAAGTTGACAGACGATTTTTATTATGTACTATTACTTAATGAACTCTTTTGTGGCAAATGTAATTCAATACAGATTCTGATTTCCAGTTTGTCATCAGTCCTTTTATAAAGGGAGAAAAATGGAAAAGGGCTTGATGATTCCTTTATCTTGTTATGCTAATTGCATTAGGAATATTGGAGAAAAACAGCCAGTGGATTTAACAGAAGAAAAATCCAATCTTCTATTCTACTTCAAGAAAATGGGAGTTTACTGGGGCAGAACGTATCTGAATTCAGACAAAGCAAATTCTGATCCAAGTTTAGGTTTTGAAAAACATAAGTAAATAATTATTTTGTTCTGTGAAATTCTTTTTGAAAGGAAGCCTGCGACAGACTTAATGGAGGATATGGGCGAGTTACAAAAGACACAAGGATTTGGCCAGGGAGCGGCATTTGACATCAAGTAGTAATGGGAGGTACTAGAAGGGAGTTGCAGAAAGGGTCGAGCTCTGTATGCCTGCAGAGGTTAAGTGTGTTTAGTCCCGTCAGCTCCTCCAGGAATGAACGGTGCTCTGCTTCCTGTAGGACCTGCAGCTATCTGTGATGTGCCCAGGCTTCTGTTACGCAGTGCCAAGAGTTAATTTCACATCTTGATATGTATGGGTGCAGTAATCTTAAACAAAGGGTAAATCTCTGAATTTAAGAGCAGACTGATTTGCCTGCTACTGCGTGTAGGGCTGGATGATCGCAAGCTGTCAGATCCTGGTGACAGAGACCTTATTGACTAGTTTTAAGGCTGGGAGAGGCTGCTGTGGTGATTTGTTCTGACGTGTATCATGCAGGCTGTAGCATCCCATCTAATCACTCTTCTGCTTCTGACCCAGCAGACTGTGGCTGAAATCCAGCAGACACACAGCCAGTGTCAGGCTCCAGAAGCTATTTTGCAGGGGCAAGGGCTCATTGTCAAAAGTTAGAGCCTGGAAATTCCTCAATTAAGTAACCGTGGAATACAGTTAATCAGGATTCTCCACACAAGGTTTACGGCTTGATCTTCTTTGATAGTAAAAACCAGATTCCCATCTGGATTAGCGTTAGAGGTAATAACAGGAATGTGTCATACATGGAGCTGCACTACCCAGCTACTGAATGTATTTGTATTAATCTCTCTTTGAATATACAGCTGGAGTTACTGCCTCTGAAATCTGTGGCCAGGACTCATTTCTATCAACCATCGTTATTGCACCAACATTCAGTTCTAAACAGCTCAGGCATTTGTCATAAATAAAACATTTTTATTATTTGTATTCATCTTCCATACAACAAAAAAGCCCCTTCTTATTCTGTCATCCTAAGAAAAACCTGTTTCAGATGAATTGTCATGCAGCTGTTCTGTACTATATAAATCATAGGGGATTATTCGAGATGGAAATAGTCACTTTGGGAAAAACATGAAATCCTTATAGGACCCTAGGACTTAAACAGGTAGATAAGAGTGTGCTCTGGATACTGGGGTAGAAAACCAGGCTTCACTTAAAATTTGCCAGGGCTGTCGCTGGTAACGTAGTTGAGGTGAGGTATCACAGCTCCTCCAGGTACGGCACCGAGCCTGAAACAGAAAACGCAGTCAAGCTTCAGGGATTGACTCTGACTCCTAAATTACTGCTTTTCCCTCCTAATAATGGAGCTCTTGGAGATCCTTTTTTTGGATGTGTGATGTGATTTCTGGAAAGGCGCCCTATGGGGGAGGTTTGTAAGTATGAGCTGTTCCTGTCTATCCCATAAGCATTAAACAGAAGATGCTTTACACAACTCGAATTTCCAGAGATTATTCTCCCAGACCTTTGGAATATGTTGATTTTTAACTGCAGTTTTTATAGAAAAGCAGCAAAATGAATCTTTTAATTTCATTCTGACAGTGTCAAAATATTTTGGTTCCTGTCATGCTGAAGCATTTCTCTTTTTCAGTTAAAGTGTTTATACTTTTAATCCATAATATCGATTGGAAGTTGTAGGTGGCATCTCCTATAGCACAGTGCTGCAGAGTCCTTCACCCCACTTTAGTTACTGTGGTTTTGCATCAATTATCTTACTATTTAGACTTTATAGTAAGTCTTGTCTTTGGAATTAGGTGGGAATGTAACTATGAAACCCAACTGCTGAGTGAATCTTTAGCTCTGTGCAGGTTTACAGCAGCTAACGCACACTCCTAAAAACCAGGAAGCAAATCTGCATGACCATACCCTTGGGAAGGGAAAAATGGGAGCTGGATCCCATTGCCGGCCATTGGTGGCAGGTCGTGGATGTTGCTGTGCAGCGTGGCTGGGCTGATCTGCTGGTACGGATACGCCGCTGGAACCAGGGTGATGTAGTTCACTATGGGAGTGTGAGGTGGTGGGAAAATCTGATGTGGGCTGTATGGAGGTACCTGGGGAGGAAAGAGGAATAGGTTGCAGTTAAAAACAAGAAGTGGGGCAGGAACACTGATGAGGCAGGAAGGCCACAAGTGCAAACTGGAGTTGTCAGAACTACTTTTTCAGCTCCACGCTGTGGTGTCTCCCAGTTTTATACAGAACTGGAGCAGAAGCAGTAAGTGTTTTCAGTGAGAGGCTCAAGGCCTTCTCTCGAGCTATTTGCAGTACACGGTGCTCCCGCAAACTGTGTTAACATCTCGCACTTCAGCATCTTGTCCCCAGATCTGTTTTTGCAGTGGTAGCGATGTCAGTCCTGGCACATGAGAAACTACTCTGGCTTCTCTTGTGCTCAGCATCTGTGCTCTGCAGATTAAAGCATGTTCTTAACCACTGAGACATACCTGTCCTGAGTAGCATGCGAAGGAGGGGTGCAGAGCTTGCTGGAACGGGATCCTCACTCTCTGATACGGACCCTGTTAAGCAGATGTGAGACATGATTTCTAAACCAGTCTGAGTGGGTCCATTAATGACTTGTGTGAGCTTTTTATGGGAACGTTATGCTCAGAGGTAAGTGCATTTCTTAGCTTTGGGCAAAAGTCTCCTAAGTCTGAGCCCTCCAGAGTAAGAGTTTGCTTCCTACTCTCTCTTTTGCCTTTGGACTTATCCAGTTCCCAGGTGGCTGCTGAGAGGTGGATGGGTTGGGTGCACATCCTCTGCTGAGTAGGTATCTGCTGTGCCAACTACTCATTGACTTAATGGAGAAAGGAAAATTCTTGGACTCCCTTGGATTCAAGGGAGCTCAGTCTGGGAAAACGTGTGCTCTGAGTCATGTGTGCCCACTCTGTCTCTTATAGCGGGCTGGTGACAGCTTCTGACAGCTGTGGGATGAACAGAGGGTGTCAAAGGGAACAAGGGGAGCACAGCCCAGGGAAAGCTGTGGCTGCATGGTTATTACCAGAGAAATGGTTGTAATAAATTATGTTAAAATATTTGTAAGTCAAGGGGCAAAATATTTGTAAATAAAGGGATTGAAACTATAAAGGATGCAAGTGTTCGTCAGTAAAAAGATGCAAAGGGAACTGATGAAGGCAGAGAGGTCTGGGGCTGTTCTACTTTTCTCACAAAATGTGGGTCTATTTTGTGTTACCTGAAACTGTGGAAAGTGGTTGGGAAAGACGGAAAACAGAGGGAAGCTCAGACTCTGCCACACTGGCTGGTTCAGTCCTGTGATCACTGAAGCAGTAGTAAAGCCTGAAGTACTTGTGTTGTATTTAACACTTCTCTTATCCAATGTTCCAGTAGTTACTGTAAAACAAAACAAGGTTAAAGCTATTAATAAACGTGCATTCTCTTCATGCATCTGTAGAACATTTGCAGTTACGAGGGCACGATTTGCCTCTGAGCAACATCTAAGCTGTCTGTTGCTTTGCAGGCTGTAGCTCTGCAACATGGCACCCTGAACTCAGCAATTAGTGGTTCAAATTCACTTGTTGGGGGCTGTTATACTGTGACCCACAGGACCTGGAATAAAGCCAATTGCTTGAGCCATGACAACAAATCACATTGTGAGAATAGAACAGGAACATTTGCCTAAAGTTCAAAACTTGTAAGTAAGAATATTGCAAGAGAGAATAGGTTTGATTGTTTCTCATTACTGCAGCTGAGAAACAGTAGATCTGGACATGGACCACTGGTTTTGCCTGTTCTAAGATGCTTTGAGGAATGTAGTTACTGATACTTGGTAGAAGTCAGGAACAAAGGAACCCCAAATAAAATAAACCCTAATGAACCCCCTGAAACAAAAAGTCAGAAACAGCACCTCCCTCCAAAAAATAATGCTGACCCCAAAAACTGTGCTACAAGCCCCAAAACAGGCCTCTAGGATGAGCAAATACCTCAATCTCTATAATCATGACCTTCCTATTTCTACTCTGTTTCAGCATGTGAGAAGGACACTGGGTAGGTGCTGGTTAGAGGGCAGGGAGATATCCTGGTATAACCTGAGAATTCTCAGATGGAATGATCAGTTGGGCAGTTTTCAGCCTCTTGCATGAGGCTTGGGAAAGGCATTGCCATAGGGCAGCTTCTGGTTCATGCCTTAGTTTTCCCATGACTCCCAGCTGATGTTCAGGGACCGTGCCCAGATTTGTACCTGCATTCTTGGTGACTGCATCGAAACTGGTTTTGAAGCAAGTCTTGGCAAGTGATGGGAGCTGCTCCTTTTGTCCTGTGACTTCACTTTCTGCTGTAGCTGTTGATGACGCAGCTGTAGTGCTCTTGACAGAGCTGACTTCCTTCACCCACTTTGTTTCTTCAGTCACTGCCTGACTGTCCGTGCCTTTGGCTGTGTCTGTGTCCTTCAGTAGCAGTGGCACCTCCAGCTTGCTGCTTTCTGTGCTGCTGGTGCCTGTCACGTTGCGGTCCTCCAGCCCCTTGGAGTTCTTGTGGGACTTTGCTGAGCACAGGAGGCCGGTGATAACAGATTTGGCAGAAAGCCGAGCATCACAGAGCGCTCTTAATTTCATCTCTCGTTCTTTGTTTCTAATCACTGCTCTGTATATGCTTTCAAGTCCCTCTGGTTCGTGTAGCAAGTAGTTGCTGTAAGAAAGTGGAATATGGCTGTTGTTAAAGGAGGTTTGGCTTAAAACTGAGTCTGATTAAGATTCCTAAGCCTTGCATTTCTTGAGTGTTCTATGTGAGATTCAGGTGTTCCTTCTCAACCGGAATAAAGTTCACCTTTCCCACTGTGCCCTGGCTGTAGTTGGAGAGAGTTGAGGTAGCAACTATACTTGTTTCCCTTTGGCTATTGATGCTATTGCAACTGATGTATTGGGTACCAGCTTTACTGACAGTTGGTGTATGTGTTTCTCTAAGTTTTTCAGGAGTAGTAGAGGTAGGCAGGGTACTACTCAAAGGTAGAAAACTGACCTTATGGCTGTCTCCATTTGCACTCCTTCATGTACCAGGTCAGGCTCACACAATGTTTTGTGTGGACATTAGGAACTGGACATGTGCTAAAGCTTTGTTGGGTTGATAAATGTTGCTGTTTCTGTTTTGGGAGCCCACAGTAAATATTATGCCACTACTGTGAAGAGCACGCTTCCCTCTCACCATTATTTGTCCTGTGCAACATGATTTGGCATAAATTTTTCAGTGCTAAATTCAGCTTTTCTTTGTAAGGATCAGCTGTTTACAGTAGCTTCCTTATAACACTTTAATTTTCGATTTTGCTCCTTTGAATGCTGCTTTCACTCCTTCCTGTAAATATTTTGATGTGTGTGGTTGTTTTTCTTTAAATGTGGTGGGGAAGCGAATGCAGCAGCTGCTTTATGGTGCTTCAGAATCTGAAGTAGTCAGATTTCATGGGACGCAATTTTTTTTTTTCCAAAGAATATTTGTTATAGTGGAAAAAAATGGGAATAGTTTGCCTCCTGAGGAGGCAGTCGATGTACCCTGTGCCCCAGGCTTTCGTTTCAGCGGGTTACAGCAGCCTGCTTCGCAACAGTGCAAAGAGGAAAGGAGCAGATTCTTCTGCTGGAGCTTGGGCAATGCTTGAAGGGCACTTACTTGCTCTGGGCTCTGGTGGTGTCTGTCCACAGGCTCTCCAGCAGGTCTGAGCAGAGCCCGTGCTGCAGCGGGGCCACCAGCAATGGCGCCTGCAGCTCCTCAGGCAGTCGTTGGACGCGTTTCCAGATCTCATGGCAAGTCTCATCCAAGCCATCCTGGGGAGTGTTGCTGTGGATCCAGATGTGCCTCGGGAAGGGTCCCAGCGGGAACGGACCTTCTGATGTTTCTTCTGAAGCTGAGAAGCTGTTCCTGCCAGGGAGCATCCTTCAGCCTCTTGCATCCACAACGGTCTTTCTGGAGGAGATGCTTTGTGTTGGTTCTGCCGAGCCATGGCAACCGTGGAACCTTGGGGCTGGGCAGCTGGAGGAGCCCTGCAGCTGGAAGCAGCTGCTGCCCTTCCAGCCCTGGGACAGAGCTGTGCCCTTCAGCATGGCTGAGAGCCTTTGCTGGCAGAAACAGGCTCCAGTCTTCAGCATTCAGCTGCCCCTGAGCTCCCGATTGCTCCTGCTGTGTCTGCAGGTGGCTTGAGCCTCTTGGAGCTCAGAACCAAGGACTGTTCCTCTGCTCTCTTCCCTTCTTTTGCCCTCAGTCCCTTATCTTTCCACTGACTGGAGGTGATGAGCAGAGGCCTTGTGCGAGGGAAGCAGTGCAGACGGAAAGGGTGTTCTCCTTAGTATTTACTCTTATTTTGCCATAGCTCAAAGAGGAAGAGCAGCATCCTTGTGTATGGCCTATCTAGCACCGTATTCCATCCTTTTAGCCACCATGTAAGCCCTTCTTTCCCACTGCCATGGAAGAAGAACTTGTTCTCAGTATTGGGGTTTGCTTATTTTTTACCATCATAGATACGGGATTTTGCTTTGGGTACAGATTCTTTTCTACATCCTCTGTGGGATTTTGGGTGCTGGACTAAAAAACTTGAGCTCAGTATGAAAATACAAGGCAAAGTATCTTTTTAAATATAAAAGCTATGTGCACACCTTCAGATGCAACACTATGTTTTGCTACCAAAAAACATTACACTGTACACTGAGGTCTTGGCTCTGTACTGAACTCTTTTCAGATAATCCAGAACTGGACTCTCCTGTCACGTAAGTTAAATGGTGACTGGGGTTCCTTGCTAATAAAGGTATTATTCATAGCTATCCCTTAACTTATGGTTATGCCTGAATAAATGTTCTTTTCCCCCTAATAGTGATAAATTGTGGTTAAGAGAGAGCAAATGGAATTAATTGTGTGGCATTTGGCCAAGATGGCTTTTGGGTGGTCCCCCCCTACCAAATTACTAATTCCAGTACTTAAAATTTTATGGAACAGGATTATGGTCCCAGTGCCCTCTTCGGTTCCTCCCGTCACTGGAGTGGTTGTGGTGATGAGCCAAGGGCACTTGTCTGTAGTCTGTGGGGCATGATGCGTGTAGGAATGCTCTGTGGATTAACCTGGAACTCGGGCGTGTTGCAGTTGCTGCGATTTATTTCCCTTGGAGGAGTCAAAGCCCAGCTCAGGCTGTTTTGGCAGGGAGGGTCAGGTCCTGCCGGAGAAATGGAATATAAAGAAGTTGGCTGAATACCTGCAGAGGATGTGGAAGGCAGCAGTGAGGGACCGGAGTCCCCTTGGCCGAGCTGTGACTGCGGGTAGCAGTGCAGAGCAGACCTCGGTGCTTGCACGGAAGGCAGGATTTGATTTCCCTTTAGTATGGGTGATTCTGCAGGGTGAGAAGCTAAGGGAGTGGTAGGGGTTAGAAATGGGCTGTGAACCAGCACGTGCAAGTGCCGCCTTGTTAGGGATGGGTTGTAATCAAAGGAGTTGGTGATTGGTTTCTGTTGTATTCATTGCTCTTGTCCATTCAGCAAATATGGTATTTTTGAGAGGGAGTTGGACCCTAAACCATAGTGGTTTTGAGAAGGGAACTTACTTGGGAGGGAACTCTGGATTTGACATAGGTATGATTTTATTAACTGGGCATAAAGTGGGATTGTATCTCCTCAATGATGTTATTATGCCCGTGGATTGTTCCTTATGCAGGGCTGACTTTGGCTCAGCCCGTACCCTGAGGGTGTACAGCAACCAAGTCACATCTTCAGCTGAATGCAATATTGGGATGGAGGGATTCTTTAAGGAGAAGAGCTGTATAAGGGAAAACCAGTGTATGGAGCTGTGAAGTGTGGTACCCTGTTCTCTGATCCTTTTGTGTTTGGATCTGTGCCTTTGAACAATAAGGTCTATTTGAATAGGATACTGCAGTTTAAACAGACATAAAGCAACTCTTTCATGTAACAGCCCTGGTTGCCTTGGCTCTTGGCATCGGTTCACAATGTAGGCAGTGGAAGGATTGAAATGCAGAGGGGACCCAGGAAAAGTGAGTGAGAAAGGATTGATTTGAGGGTGGAGGGACAGGTTTGCAAGCCCTCGATATCATTTGGGTTTTAACTGTCAAATAAGCTCATTCAAGGCAACCGGAACAAGACTGGAGAGGGGTTTTGCAGCAAGAAACTGCAGCAAATGCAAAGTGCTGAGGCAGGGGGATGGGTGGTGAGCCGGGTGCTGAGGGGGCTCAGCACCAGGTCCTGCTCCTGGGCTCCTTTCCTGCCCTGCCTCGGCAGCCTCCTGGGGCAAGGGAAGGGGGAAGAGGAGGGGTAGGGATGGAGGGGGGGGATCTCAGTCTGGAAACCCCCCTCGGTCTGCCGGCAGGACCGCTGTGTTTGGGAGAGGGCCTGCTCCTTGTCTGTGACCCAGAAGGGGAAGCACAGGAGCAGCTTCTGGCCAAGATGGGGGGAGGATGTTCGAGGGTATCTCTTACTTTTATTCTTAAAGCTTTGCTGTCACATTTGACTTATTTTTCTCATCCACAGAGCTGAGCATCATTACCAAGATAATTAAGTTCCTGAATGTGCCTTTAACAGACAGCATCTTTCCCCATCTTGCATGTAGCTACAGAGACAAATGTACTAAGAGATGCTTAAATAAAAAGGGTGGTGGTGGAGAAAATACCCCTCTCGCCCCTTCTGCAGGGGCAGCAGCACCATGGCCAAGCACGCCTCTTGGCTCAGGGGCCAGCACAGCCTTTTCCACCTCCAGAACACCTTCTGACCCACTCCCACCATTGCCAGGGTGTTGCTGGATCCATGCTGCGAGGACCAGTTGCAGATTGGGGGGGCTAAAATGGCTCTTTCATGATGTCTCTTGTGTTTATGGCGAAATTTGCTTCATCACAAAAATAGTGTCAATACCATCAAGTTGTTTACAGAGCACAGAGGAGGGGTGGGGGGTGCCAGGAGCCTGCCTTGCTCTCGCAGATGTCTTAATAGCAGCGATGCTGTGTGTCTGTGTGTGTACATATGCACACCACGCTCTGATCCAGGCAAAATGGGGGGCTCTGGGACTGGTTCCTACACGAGAAACCTGTAGTGTGCATTCCAGATAGGCACAGTGCTAAAGCCTACTGTGGGGCTTGTTGATGTGGGTAGGGTGGGTGCTGGTGGGAGGATTGTGCCGGGTTTGGGGAAGCAAAAGGGAGGCAGATCTGTTGGGTGACTGCAAAGCAGCCCCTCACAACACCCGTGCCCTCTCCCCTCCCCAGCATTTAGTGAAGAGGAGAGCAAAGACATGGGAATGATTAATCAATTGGCTAATAAAAAAGTATAAATCCCTGGGGACTGTGTGCTGCTAATGCCGAGGAGCTGGCTTGGAGACAGCCACCGGGAGGGACGAGCCAGCCCTCTTCTCCTTGCCTTGCCTCTTCTCTCCTCTCCCCGAGCTGCTGCCACACTTGGTTCATTCCAGCTGCAGCAGCTCAGAGCCTTCCATGCGCTGGGATTTTTTTGCTGGGCTGAAAAAACCAAAAAAAGAATATTCCCGAGCCTGACCTGGTTTTTTTCCCCCTTTTCCCTTTCTCCTCTCCATCCAGCCGAGCCGAGGACCAGCCCAGAGCCAAGGGGAAGAAAAAGGGAGGAAAACCCAACAGCAACCAACCCCCAGCACGCCCCATTCCTGCTGCCCTTTGACATGCAACCTGCCTTGGGATGGGACAAGCTGGGATGCAGCTGCAGCTTCGGAGAGAACTGGGGGAAATTGGGGATCTTTGCTGTCATGACGGTGGAGCTGAGCTCCTGGAGCCGGGTGCTGCTGCTCTCCGTGGGGCTGCTGACGGTCTCGGTCACTGGTAAGTGAAATGCAGAAAGCCGGCAACTTTAGGGACATTTTTCTTCCTGCTCGTTAGATCAAAGGAGCACTGTTAATCCTCTTTGAAGGTGGGGGGGGATGACACTGTGTGTGTGTGCATACACTTGTGTGGCAGCACATGCTTCCCTGTAGTGTTCCTAAGGAGTATGTTTTCTTCAGACCTTTGTAGCTCTGTACAAGATAGTTTCCTTCTGTAGCCCTTGGGAGCAACAATTTCAAGCGATGGAGTAATAGAAGGTGGCTTTATTTGATCGCATTCCCCTGCTCTGGTTTGTCAAATCACTTGTGCATAGTTGCTGTATGATATGGAAGATGACTGTGAAAAATGCCATCACGGTTTCTCCCTCCGTCTTTTCCCTGCATCTTAATTCAGTGTTTGTCCATAGCTGATAAAATAGATTTAGAATGCCTTGCATGAAGATGCAAACACTTTTCTCTTATTCCTCCTGCCCTTATGTTGATTATCTCTTAATATGAGCTCTTTGGCCTCAGCATCACGTTTTTTGTGAAACAGGCGTATATTGACTGGAAAGATAGCAAGAGAAGACTTGAATCTGTGGTGGGGGGGTTTGCTTGTGGCTCCTCCCTGGTTTCTGCAATTGCCCTTGTAGCAGAAGCATATCTGAGGACTGAAGTTTTTCTGGTGTAAACAGCAAATATTTAGGGACTGTCCTGTGTGTAGGAGGGGGAAGAGTGGGAGAGCTGCGTGTTGTCAGCGTCTGCCTTCACCACTGTGCAGTGTCCCGGTTTCCGAGAGTTTCTAAGTAACGTTTGTCTTGTGTGCTGTCTCTAGGCTGGAGGAATGTGTGTTTGTGTTGATGTGTGTGAAGGCTTCGTGGGCTTGGGGTTTCTGGGAAAACTTTATCTGGAATGTAACTGATAAGATGATGTAAGGCACATCCAGAATAAGCATTAACTGCTCCTCCGGGGACTCTTGCAGTGGACCCGAAGAGTTTTGCTAACTGGAGGTATCTGTTAGGAAGGAGTATAAAACCACCTGAAAACCTGCAGGTCCTAGTTAAGGATGAGTATTTACTTTGGTGAATATTTTTCCTTCAGCAGGAACATTTACCCTTTGCACAAGAGAGAACCATTCCAGCAGCTTCTGTTGTGCTCTTCTGGTACAGCTAGACGGATGTAGAGACACCTCAATACATGATTCACTATAGGGGTTTACAGCTTCTCTTCTTCTTGTAAGCTGCCTGTAGCTTGTTTGTACTAGGTCTTACAGGCTTCTTTCTGGATGCTTGCTCAGGATATAATCCTTTCTTCCCAGGCCCCTAGCTCCGTTCTCTCTGCATTTAGAGTGCTGTCTGTTCTGGATCCTTCACCGAGAGCTTGGTGCTCAGTGTTTTTCTTTGTGAGCAGATGATCATCTGTGACAGCCTTTTAGACCTCAGATGTTTATTTGCATCAGAGCTGGAGACACTGATCAATAGCTGCTTTTTTAAACAAATTCTGAAATCCTGTAATGAGGTTTTTGTCAAAGCAAGAAACCAACTTTGAAATCAGTGGCTTAGTGCTTGGTACCCAGATCACAGTGAATGCACACAGAGTGAATGCACCCACCTTCTACAGCCTCCTCGGTGGTTTTAGGGTTTAATCCCAGAAGGCAACTTTAGTCTGGGCTTGGATTTCTAGTACCTTCGCTGGGCAGATGCTGAGCCTTTGTGGAGCAAAGTTCCTGAGATGCTTCAGTTCTCACCTCGCTTGTTCTTGGGGTTGGTGTAGGTGGTAATAACCAAGAGTACCCATAGTGTGGCAGTAGAGCTGTGTATGTGAAACTACCTGTTAGTAGTTCTGGTTGGCTTAGAAATAACAAGGGAGAGAAGCCCTGCTCGCCGCGCATCAGCTGTGCTGTGGCTGTCGTCCCGTTGCCCAGTAATGTCCTTCTAAAACATGGCCCACAAGCATGTACCTTCCTCAGCTGCCACTGTGTCTGAAGGCAAGAAATGGAGCTTGTTTGTGCCAAGAGCCCACGGAGCTGTAGGGGAGATGGTGGCTTGAGAATGCTGAAGTTCACTGTGTATGTGGGGAGCAGGGGAGAGGAAGTGCCTTTTATTGGTTCCCCTTTTAGATTTCAGGGTTTAAGGGCACAGTAATAATTTGCAGAGGGCACTGAATTTGTCTGTGGCTGCAAGCTGATGGTGATCATGCAGTGTGTGTGATTCTGAAATGGTGTTTCTTGGTTGTCAGAACGGGTGGGATCAGGAATGGTTTTACTTTCTGTTCTCTCCTTAGTAATCAGCTATGCATGGGCAGTAGAAGGTGCATTTAGGGTATGTATTGGCCAGGTTTGCATGAATATGCACATATGCAATGTTTTTGGAAGGCCGATTATGAAGGGGGTCTCAATACCATTATTTACTCACTCTGCCTTGCTGGTCAGCATCTTGTTTTGCACTGTGTTACAGAAGGATGCACTGGCTTGAAATAGGGTCTGATCAATTTAAACCCATTGTAATTTTCTTTCTTTTTTGATGGAAAATAGTTTGAGGCAGCCTCTTCCTCTGAAGAGGGGAGGAGCAGGAAGGTGCTCATGGATTCTGATGCACGTATTTATGTTGTAAATTGTCCTTTTATTTTGTTCTGTTACCTGGAATCTCCATGCGATGAAGAGCGATTCAGGGGCACTTTCTCCTCCAGGGAGGGAGCTTCGGGGTGCAATACTCAGTGATTTGAGTATATTTTTGCTTTCAAGGGGTAAGGGCATAAACATGAGCTCTCTGAAGAGGTGGGTAGGTGTGTTTTTGTAGGAGGGAAGGAAGGGAATAGTCGCCAGCCTGATTACATTTGATTATGGCATATGACGGAACAACAATATTTTATGACAGTAGCTGAGTATATTGTTTTGGTCCAAGTCCTACTATTGCTGAAGCCGTGAGGATGTCGGAGCTAAATTGAATGAATGATTTCCATGTACTCATTCATGTCTTGCTCTTATCTTTTGTTACTGGGAAGGAGTCACTTATAGAAAGCTTTCAGAGGGTACAGCTCTTGGGATCAGGCTGGCTTCTTGATCCCTGGATCGGGAGCACAGCGTCATGTTGATGTACCTTGTCCTTGGTACTGGGAGAAGAGGATATGTCATCCGGACCATAAATTTTTTGCGCTTCGCACTGGAGTAACATAGGTGATCCTCAGATGGATGGGAATAGGGCCCAATCCTTCTGTCTGCATGTGCCTGTAGCTATGAGGCTGGGCCACCAGTGTTGGCTGGAACATAGTTGTTTCTGAGGCCTCCTGTGGGGGGTGCCTGCTTTGAGGAGCGGGGACTGGCTTTCAAAGGAATCGAGACACAGAGATTGAGCACAGTGGTAGTAGCACCCACAGTTTGTGTGTTTACACACTGGTTCTGGAGGAGTGAAGTACAGTGCACTTATGGAAACGGATGTACTTTGCTTGCAATAAACATGATGCAGTGCAGTAATCTGTAAAATAGATGTGCTTTTGCCATGCTATACAGTGGCAGGCTGATGTGATAGTGGTTAATGTGTAATTGGGAAAATCCCAGTGATTAAAGGAATCAAATTAACTCTGTTTCAGTCTCTTTGCTGCTGCCATGGACACAGCCAGCCAGGATGGAAACACCGTGCTGCAGGGAGCTTGGATGTAATACTTTGTCTCCCTTGCATGAAAGTGGAAAAGAGTGTTTTGGGATTGGTGTCTGTGTTTCCCACCCCCGTGCCCCTTATTTAATGTGGCTTTGCAATGAACAGTATAGTGTTCATTTTTCCTTCCCAGTATGAGGTGCATTCCCAGGCTCAGCTCCTTGCAGTAGTGGTTGCAGGGATTTTCTGTCCTTATGAGGTACAGGCATCCTCACTGTAGTCCTTAACTGCCTGGTTTTGGGTGCACGCCACTGTTGTCTGCTGGATGGAAAGGGGACTGGGGGCTGTGTCAGAGTCCTAACTCTGGTAACTTCCTAGAGGGCAAGATCATCGTGGAGATGATGATCATGATGGTCTGTGCCTTCACTGGAAGAGGAGAAGGATCTTGCAACTGTGAGGCCTGGAGCAGCTGTGGTTGCCAGGGAGATGTGTGATAGGAGAGTAATTAAATAAATCCCTGTCATTATTGACTGGGAAAATCTGCTTGAAAATGAACTCATGACCTGGGGTTGGGGGGATGAGTGTTCAAAGAGTTGAAGGAAAGGGAACTTACAGTATGGTGTACTCAGCAGCTGCGTGAGCAGTCATTCTTATGTGTCTGGTGTGGTGTAAATGCGCAGCTGGAGGCAGCCCTTCTCTGTAGGAGTGTCCAGTCTTCACTGTCAGTGATTGCTGGGCATCTCTTGAGTGTTGGAGGATTGTGAGGATAGGTGGATGCCATAGCACAGAGGGGCTTCCTGCCTGCACTGCTGGCAGTCTGCTTCTGAAGCCAGGTTTGTCCAAGAACAGTGCATAAGAAAGGCAATCATTGTCACCAGGATACAGCTTTCTGCTTGTACATATAAGACTGGCCTTGACAAGAATGCTGCTGTGCAGGACTCATAGGCTGGAACTGCCCCAAGTTCATGTGAAAGCTTGGTACCTCAGCCTTCACTGGCACATGGGCTTCCACCTGAGGGATTCTTGGTGACATCTGCAATCAGAAGGAAATGAACAGCATCCTATATAGATGATCTTTAGGGTCCCTTCCACCCCTAACCATTCTGTATCCTACTGGCAAGGCTTTCGTCTTCCCCTGCATGTAAAGGAGGCATTGCTGCTCCTGCCTTGGTATTAGCCCCCTAAGAGGAGGCACTGGGCCGAAGCAGCTTGTGTAAGCACGGGGGAGGTGGGAGGCAGAGCCAGATGCAGAAGGGCTCAGCCAAGGTCACGCAGCAGGCTGGTTGCAGAGCTGGAACAGACTCAGTGGTCTCACTCCTGTGTGTTGCTGCACACAGAAATGCCGCGCTAGTGCTTCTGACAGGGAGGTTTTGGAGATGCTTTCCCTGCGCAGATGAGCTCTGGGTTGTGTCTGTGCTGGCGGATGTGAAGGTATTTTACAGTGGTTTCACTGAAACAGAACAATTTCTCAATCCATTTATCAAGATGTCTGGAGTTCCCCTTTCCAGGCAGATAAACCAACAATGAGTATCAAACAAAGGTGTCTTTACCCAGAAAACTTTAAAACAAAAGAAAGAGAAGATGGGTTCTTTTGGCCTCTGGCTTGTGTTAGTGCTCTGGAATGTTAAGTGTGTTGTGGCCTAATGAAATGGTTTTATATGAGTGTCATCACCTGCCTTAGTGCTGCCTCCATTTCTTTCAGGGAGAAGAATTTAGCTGCTTCTCAGTTGTCAATAGCATGTTGCACCAGACCTGGGTCACAGCCTGGTAATCCTGGTGCCACCAGTGCCCAAAGCCAGTTGCATTGGAAGGTGCAGGAAGTACTAAAATAGACAAGAAAGATGAGTTAATCACAGCTAGAGAATTAACCACAACTGGGGATTTTCTGGTTCAGCGTGCTCTTGTTATTTGCACACTCTCTCTCTTGACTTGCAGAAGTCATTAAAGCCCAGTTCTTGCTGTTTGCCATGGCTTGTTGGCACTTCCAAATCCTTGGGGAGGTGAGCCTTAGTCATTCCCTTTCACTTCCCCATCTGTAAAATGGGGCTAAGGAGAACTTGCAAAATCCTACAACAATTCACAGATTTATTCTGCAGAGAGATCTGGGGATGTTTGTGAGGAGCTTTCAGCAGATACAAATTGCTCGAGGTTGATTAGCTACACAAGTTTTATGCTCTTGGTTCTCTCCCTTGATTGCTTGGAGTGAATTCAACCATTTAATGTACAATTTGGGATTAATTGTGAATGACATTGAGGTGGGAGCTGTCTGTTTGCTACTGAACCTCAGGAAGTATTCATGGTAGAAAACTAAAAGTCAGAAGTATAATCAAGCAGGCTAAGAATTTGCTGGAAGCATCGGGAAATTGGATACTGGTCTTCAGGAAGAGCAGGGTATTGGCAGAAAGGATTGTCTGGATCTTCAGCTTTTAACCTGCCACAGACTCTTTGGCTTTGAAGCAGTTGCTTAAATTGGGTGAGCTTCAGCTTTTTGTCTGTAGAGTGGAAAATGATAGATTCACAGAGCCATAGACTGCTTTGGGTTGGAAGGGACCTTAAAGGTTGCCTAGTCCCAACCCTGCAACTCCATTACAGTCAGCAGGGTTCTTCCCTCATTGCTGCAGGGCAAAGGAAGATCTGGTCATTTGTTAGAGGCTTGCTGTGATGTTGGTGAGCAGTTAAAGCCAAGTTGGAGGTACAGAAAATGGAGGCTCTTTTTTTCTGTAACAAAGGCACAATTCGATGTTCCTTTCCCATTTGATGCACCAAATAATGGTATCAAGAAAAATGTATTTCCTCCTAGAAAGGAAATCTTCAGCAGGATAATGAAGCCTGGTGCTTTTCCAAAGTCAATGCCATTTTTAAAGATGCTACTTGCATCATGCAGCATATTGTTTATATCCCTCTATTGTTGTTTTGTCTCCATTAGGGAAAGGTTAGGCACTGATTATGGACACTGTACATCTGTCAGCGACCATCCTGGGATGTTTTCAGTAAAGTTAAGCACCATTTGGAGAAGGACTGACTCTGTTAGTATTAAAGTAATGTCCACCTGCTGAAATAATGAGCACTGGAAGGGTAGGGAGCTTGTCCCTGAATAAAGACTTAGGGCTGTATTTCTAAGGTTGGGTTTAACTCTCAACCTCCAAAGGAAGCAGCCCTGGAATGATCAAAGGGTGTTGTGCAAATCGTGTAGCTCTTCAAAGGATGGTAAAGCAGCTGTATTGGTTTTGAAGTGCTCCAGAAAATGCTTTATGGGAGGGTCTCTCATTTGTTCCTACTAGGTGCTGTGACAGTCTTAAATTAGAGAACAAATTATGACCTTTTTTGTGCAGGAATCTGACACTGAGGGCTGGTATGGGGAGTTTCCCCCTTTTTATCATGAGTGCGGCTAGCAAATGAGACAAGAAATGCCCAATTTGAACCTACAGGTCAATTCCATTCACCCCTTGTTAAGTCTTTGACTGAGAGCTGTGTAGATTGAAAAAGAAAGCTATTGATCTGCTTTTGGGTTTGAAAACTAAGATTAAGTAGAATGTGTCTATGAGTGAATATGAGGTTTTAAATGGCGGAGGTGAAAGAAAATTAACGTAGTACAACATCATGTTAGTGGTAATGGAAATAAGTTCTTATTTTCCTTGTTAGTTATACATAGGTGGAGTTCACAACGTGCTGAAGTTGTATGGAAATGACTTGGACTTTGCCTACGAGTAGGTTGAGCCCCTGGAGCTGGTGGGGATGTTCGTGTCCAAGTCGTGGCAGGTTGGTACCTAGTGTGGGAGTTGTTTTGTCTTGGGTCAGTCAGTCTGGTGGTGCAGAGTCAGAGCATCCAGCAGTTGCCAAGGTTGTGTTTGGACAGAGGGACAGGTATCCTTAGAACAGAGCTGGGAGTTTCAGCTGTGGTACATGTGAAATTCATGTGTTAAAGGGACTGAAGATTTCAATGTAATTGAAATGTTTCCCTTTTTCTATGGATAGTCTATTCAAAACCTTTTGTAGCTATTTATTGTCCCATTGGGTGAACTGAATTAACTTTCCTGTGTACTGTCAACTTGTGACTTCCATTGATTGCTCAAGGTGACAAGTAGGCATTAGGTAATAAATATCAAGTGCAGCAGTACTTGAAGGAAGTGAATGGGAAAGTGCTGCTAACGGAATCAAGTAAAACTTGGATTTATATCCCTACAAAAAATTCCCTGGAGAAATTACCTTCTGTTTGCCTCTTTTTGTAATTCAGATATGATAATACAAGTGCAAGCTGTTGTAATGCAAATGCCTGGCAGAGTGTTTTGGTGGAAGATCTCAAAGCACTTGTAAAATGTATAGAACCTTTCTCTGTGGAGACTGCAGGGAAATGAGAATTGTGGTAGAAGTGAAGAGCTTTTAATAAGTGCAGGCCCTGCTTGCTCAGGATTCTTCTATTTCTTTCATATCTGAAGGTATGAGATTCTGGACACTAGTGACAGCTGCTTTGCTGCTTATGGCATTAGCTGAATATTAGAAGTCAGTTTTTCTGTGTCATCATCTACAAAACTTCTCTATCTTCTCTGTTCTGAGCCTTACATGCTAAAAGGGCACTGTGGCTTCACTGCAACTCCCATGGTATATGTATAGTAGACTTGTGTCACTTCTGTACTTTCCATATAGTTACAAATGCATGAAAACATACCCACATAAATCTATTGATGTTTAAAGATACAAGGTAGAAACTGAAACATGGTGGGGAGGAGAGAAAATACTTGCAGCTCCCTCTGAGCTTAGGGCAGACATATTTCTATATCCAATGCATTATTCTCTTTAAGCTGGTGGTTCTCTATCAGTGTAATGTGAAATTGTTAATATTATGAGAGCTTCAAGGACGGAGGTCTGCTAAATTATTATGAGATGAGATTTGTAGCTGGGTCAAAGATCTCTCTTGGGGCAAGTTCCATCCTCACTGGCCTTGAGGGAGCATTGAGCTTTATAGATGGGGATACAGCTTCATAACTAATAGCAAATGAAATTGTGGCTACTTTTAAGTCTTTTCATGATAGCGTGGATTTGGTAGCAGGCAGAATAGAGACTAGAGATGAAAACTTATCAGGAGGAAGTCTTTAAATAAGGCCTTCAGTGTGGTTTGTGAGATGGATTTCACCTTGAACCTTGGTTCACCTGTCTTCCATTCCTTGAGATAAAGGAGTCCTAACACCTGAGATGAAAATGAGTTTGTTTGAGCACAACAGATAAGCCATTTAAATGCAAATATTCTGTCTGGAAAATAATTGAGATACAAATTGAGAAATTTGGTTTGGAGGTAATAATTAGCACCTTATAAATGAGGGTGAGTGAAGATGCTGCTTGTGAGTGGAGTCCGTTTGCAGGGGTTTGTACACAAGCTTTCCATCAACTGAACTTCCCTTCTCCAGGTTCTCATTTCAGCTGGGTGTTGAGGTAACTGCTGGGGGAAGCACCAGGCTTGTGGGACATGGGTAAAATCTGAGATTCACAGAATTCCCGTATCGGGAATTGCAGACACAGCAGAAAGCCCTGCCTGCCCTGTGCCTGGTGTGCGGATGGTGGGACTGGAGTTGAGGAAAAACTAAATCTGCGTTCATTTTACAGATGCAGAGGGAAAATAAGAGTAAACTTCTGAGAAGCCTTTGAATCACGCTGAACGTTTTCCTTGAGTCTTGAACTCCCAGGGCAGGATTTGCAGGGGTGTTTAGGTGCCTGAGTAAGTGTGTAGTTGCCCGGTGGGCTTTTATAAGAGGATGTGTTAGCAGCGAAACTCAGGTGCGTTTGTAAAGGCTCCAGGGCATCTGTCTGCAATTCTCTGGTTATAAAAAGGTGTTTGTAAACCTGGTCCACTGTAATTCCTGTTGAAAAGGGACTTGTGGTCCTTGGGTGAACTCATTTTGGTTTTGAGAAGTCTTGCACAAAGGAGTTACCCAATCTCATTGATACCTTGCCATGAGGCCAGGGTCGAATCGGGGCCTCCCGGGCTCCATCTCAGAGCCTTAACCATGTGCTAAACTGCGTTGTTTTAAGCTTGGTATCAAATAAAGTGTGCAAGCTTGCCTGGTGCTGCACAGCCCTTCTCTTGTTACTGGAGCATGGGGCAGCGCTTCTCTGGCTCACTTTGAAACATGAAATATAAGCACTTGAAAGGAGACTGATGGTGGGATTAGATGAAAGGATATTGGGGTAATTGGAAAGCCATGAAGGGAAGTGCCAGGGAGAGGCAGTGAGGCTGTTCCTCACACTGGAGACAGCTGGGGAAGGCTGTGCATTAATTGGTTAATGCTTGTGAATAGCTTTGAAGCTGGAAAGAGCTGTAGAAGTGCTTGGTATTATTATTATGCTGACAATGGCTGTGTCGAGGAGCTGTGGTGCTCTGGGAGCAGTCAAAATTGATTAAGAGACAATTCTGAAAGGGAAAGTTTTGAAGGGAGAAAATTACATCCCTTGAGAAGAGGCCGTTTGGGCTGAGCCTTGGGATAACTGTTACTTCTCTGAGCTGAGCAAATGATTTCAAGTAATGGATGGTCTGCACAAGGTTCCGGTTTAATCGGGAATTAATGTGGCTGTGAACTTCTGCAGGTAATTATTGTTCTTTAGGCTGCTGAGTGGCTGCTGTGAGGGGTGGGACTGTGCAGCCACCAGCACAGCTGTGTTCCGGCTTGTTTGGGTTGTGAAGGTCACATCAGGGTTAGTTTGATGCTTCATCTCTGGGTGACTGCAGGTTTTCGGTTACTGCGGTTTAAAAGCATCCCATACTTGTGGTGCTGGAGGTGGCCAATACCCTGTCATCTAGATCAAATACTGGATTCCAGGCAGATGGATGAGAGCTTCTCCTGTCCTGTGCCTAGTGCTGGAGAGGCCACATCCTGTGTCCTGCAGGTATGTGGGAACACTGCAGCCTCCGACTTTGCTTAAGTCACTGCTGTTGTGAAGAAGCTCTAGGCCAAAATTCAGGTCCAAACTGTGCGAGGCTCATGGCTAAGAACAGCCACTCCTGCTTGCTTGTGGGGATGTCACTTCTCTTTTCCCTTGTCTCCTGCTGCTCTTGGCATCCCTCAGTGCCTGGTATTGAGCTAAAACCCCAAACAATTGGTGTTGCTGCATGCCAAAGGCATGACTGTTGTGAAGGGAAGGAAGGAATTGAATGGTGACTCTTAGTGAATCCAGAGAGTAGCAAGCTAGTTTGTCTGCAGTATTGCCAAACTCTATTGCCTAGTTGTTCAGCATTCAAAGAAATGTCTGTATATATAAAGCCAAGGGGCTTTTCCCCTCCCCTTTCTGTTTCTGCCAAGGCTGCCCTGCATTAAGCCGCAGTTGAGCTGTTGCATGTGTGCCTGTGCCTAGCAACTGTCCCTAGCAACGTCAGCGAGTGGGACCGAGCTGCTGGCTGTCAGGAGCTGGTCAGAATGGTAATTTGTGATGGGAGATGCTAGAGCCTCTTTTCATGAGGCTTCCAAAGCTTTGTTCTTAATTTCTTGACCTTCAGGCTTTCTTGAATACCTCCAGGCAGCTTTCTGCTGCTGCCTTGCAGAAATGAGGCAAGCTGGAGCTGCCTGGAAGCTAAACCTTTGTATGATGCGCTTGGAAAGCTTTTTAATGGTCTTTCAGCCAAGGTGTGATGATACCACTGCTTGGGGTGGGGTAAACTACATACGTGTGAACGGGTCCTGTGACACAGCCAGTGCATCATCACATCAAGTGTGTTTGAAGCTGCTGTGTGTAATGCCCTTCTGCATTAACAGAGGGGCAAGACATTAAAATAGGTAACATCTGCCCTAGGAAATGGAGCTGCTTCTGGGGCAGCAACCTGAGAGTGAGCTTCATGCTGAACCCAAGACGTGAGCTGGAGCTTGCAGCAGTGGCTGTTGGGCTCTGTAGCAGATGTGTGAAACCTGGACGTGTCTGGAGATACATATATGTACGCACACACTGCACAGATGGAAGAGCCTCTCCCTTGCTGGCAGCATTGTTAGTGCAAGACTCCTGCCTGCTCCCTCACAAAGTGGTGTGTTCCCCTCGTGTCACCTCTGAAGCAGGTCACCAGGCTGTTTATGCTCCTGTGAGACGGGGTGGTTGGTTCATGCAGAAGAATGCTGATGGCAGAGACAGAGGAGGGAGGATCTCGGTGACCCTGCTTGTCTCTGGGATGGATTTGCAGTCAGCAGGCGCGTTCGCACTGTGTAGAGCAGCGAAATGTGAGAGTGCTCCCTCCGGCACTCAGTGGCACCAGGGGACAGCAGTGTCAGCACTGCAGGGTGCCGGGATGGGGCTCTGGGTACCCCGGCCACGCTGAGACTTGCCCCACGGCAGGCTCAGCAGCTCAGTAGTAGCTCTGGATATGTGTCTTGGTAGTGCCTGATGGCTGATTCTGTGGCACTTTGGCTGCAGGAGCTTAGCGTGAGTTACAGGAGAGGAGGCTCTTTAGTCTGGCTCCATGTATGCTCCAGATCCCCTTGGATTCCCTGTGAATGGCTGTGTGAAGACTTGCAAGTGGAGCTCAGCTATAGCACAACTCCTTTTCCAGGTGCTTCTTTTTCAGATGTGAGGAAGTGAAAAATAGGCTGGTTCCCAAAGGACTTGAGGAGGGGATCAGCACCCTCTTGCAGAGGAGGCATAGCCTTGGAGGTGCGAGAAGTGCTTGGTTATGATTGTGTTCAGTGCTGACTGCAAGTGCTTCATTCATGTGGCCATACAGCCCAGCCTTTGGGTCTACGAGATGTTCATTGTATGGGATAGATTGGGAAGAAGCACAGATCTTCAGCTTACATGAGGGATCTTGCTCTTGAGTCCTCTACTGTGGTCTGAAGCAAGTACAAAGAGATGCCAACATGGCAAATCTTCATGCTGATAAAGCTCAACTCGGCTAAAAGCGATGTGAGCTGGGCTACGTTTGGCCTTGCTGACAGGATCCCTGTGCTTTGTTCCCTGTTAAAAGGGTCAGGGCTTTCTTTCTCTCTGCATGTTCCTTGCATCAGCAAACTCCGCTCGCCTGGCTCTCTGTAGGTCAGTAGAGCATGGAAACAATCTCTGCTTTTGTGGTGCATCCGGAGCAGGCAAAGCCCATTTCACTCCTCTGCTTGATGGGCATGGTTTGGGAGCCTTCCAGGTGAAGGGATCAATGTGGCCTTTGTCACTGGGGGTTTCACAGATGGTGGTGAAAACTGAGATGTGAAAAGGTAGTGAGGTGTTTGTGCTGGGGAGCAGCCTGTAGTGTGGTCGTTGACATTGCCCCTTGGTATTGGCCAAGCAGCGTTTCCTTTATGTGTGCTTGAAATGTTTTCTAGTGTTTCATCTGTTGCTGTCCATGGGATGTGGACCTGGTGATGTGGGACCCTTGTCTCTCCAAGTACTTAAACTGAGTTAGGGCAAATAAAAGGCAGTATTTTTTTAAGATCACTGCTGTAAATAGGAAAATGTGTATTCATTAACATGTCTGATGAACACAAATTGTATTAGTATTAACTCTGGTACTGCTTATAGTAAAAAGAATGTGTTACCGGGCAGTTTCTAGGTACTTATTAGAACAACTTCAGAGTAATTTGTTAGTATCTTCTTGTCTTGGTCCTTGAGCCCTCCTGCCTCCCTTTCTGACAGTAAAACTGGAAGGAATCCATCTCCCTTCCCCTCACTGTGTGCAAGCTTTTCCTCCTAAATACTTGTCCTATTTTCTAGCTTGTTTTGATTCTGTTTGGATTGTAAGCTTTACAGATGGTAAAGTGGTATATAAATCTGCAGGAGTGATTGAGAATGATACAGGATGCACCTGTGGAAAGCCGGCACAACACTGTGCTGTCTGTTTGATAGCCCAACAGGATACGTGCCCTGGTACTCGCTGCAGAACAGCTCGAGTTCTTACAGCTACACAACAGGTAATGTGGCTTTGATCTTTAAGAAGATTAGTAAGATTGACAGCAATCTTTTAATTAAAAAGAATAATAAATCTGATGGGGGTCTTGAAGACTCAAGTCCCTTCTGTTTCCAGGCTGTTCCAGGGTAGGGCTGAAGCAGGCTGGCAGGAGACAGCCTGTGTCAGGTCAGCATGCTGTGCTGTTAAGAGCAGAGGACTTCAGCCTCGAGGGAAGATCTGGCAGCTTGTTGTGACCAGTGTGCTCACTTAGGCAATTTCTAGCTTAGCCAAATGAGGCAGTACTCTCCAGCTGAAGTCTCTGGCCTCTCAGCATGTCAGGGGAGTGCAGCACAGCTGGAAGACAGGACATATGTACAGTGTCAAGTTCTTGTGATTTCAAGTTTTGTCCTGCAGTGGCTTTTGATGTTACCTGAAATGGGATGTTTCCTTTTTCTCTACAGCATGTCAGAACGCCTGTGACCTTTCAAGGCTCAAGCATGAAATCCAATCCCAAAGTATCATAAAGAAGAGCTTCCTTCTTCAAAGGAGGGAGTTAGCTTGGTGTAGAGGAGGGATTGGGCCGGTGGGGGTGGCAGTGAGCATCCCAGCCATGTGGATGGGGCCACGTTCAACTGGGGATTAGGTTTAGCTGCAGCACTGCTCAGTTCTTGACTTCACACTTTGAGGGAGATACAGAAGAGCTGGGGAGAGCCCACAGCCTCACTGGGGGTTCAGAAACATCATCAAACAAGGAAGCATTGAACAGGTTGGGTTCATTTATTCTAGAACAGTGCTTCCCACCATTGTTGGATGTATTCACCTCAACATTTCCAGTGTTAGGTGCCTTTATTTCTCTATAGGTGCTTTTTGCACGTCCAGAGAATTGAAAAGAACAGACATAAGGCTGTTTGCCTTTCTTGCCTTGCACAGATGCCCAGAGGCATTATGAGCTGTGGGTTGAAAATCACCTGTCTCAGGGAGGAGATGCTTGGGGAGAGTCCAGTGTAGGTAGGAGAAAGTGCCATGGTCTGAAGTAATAAGAGGGTGAATCTGGGCCAGACGTTAAGGAAATGGAGAGCTGCGATGCCTTTGCTCAGGGTTTTCCTAATCTGAAATCTGTAAGTGTCATTTTGAAGGTATGTTGGAAATGTTACATGGTCACAGAGCAGGGTGGCACAGCCTGAGGATGGGGCAGTGACAGTTGGAAGTTCTGAATGACACCGTAAATAGGAAAGATTGAGAAATTGCTGCTGTATTGGAAACCTATTGCAGGGTTTGTCCCTGGGATTTTAGGCCAGATGGAATGTGTTTGTGTGTCACCTGCAGGGTATGGATTTCGGTTTTCTTGGGGAAAGACTTTTATGTTCATCTCTTTCATTGAATGGGCTGGAACAACACAAAATAGAAACATTTGTGCCTAAGTAACAATAACTAAAGAAAATGACAATACCAAAAGCTACTGCATTAAGGAGAAGGCAGCCATGTATCACCAACAGATGATGCTGGTGAGAGCTGTACGTGATTTGATATGTTCCTTTCGAATTGTGCAGTGACCATACATCAATGCTTGCTAAATTAGATTTCTGCTAAGAAACAAAGTGCATCAACCGATGCTTTAGGAGGCACTTCAGAAGTAAATCCCGTTTTCCTCTCTCTGAAGTATTGCTCCCTTAGATATTCATAGGGTGTAAATCACCATAGTTAAAATCCTTCCTTGATTTGCACTGCTGTGGATCTGGCCTGGTAAGTTCAAGGAATTGGAAGTAGATGGGAGATAATGTTTTGTACCTATTTTCTTTGCACTTGTAATGTCAGACAAAGCCTTTGTTATTTGGCTGCTGACAACCCAGTGAAGATTTGTAGTGACAGAATTTGAATGTAGGAGTTTATCTGAATCTGTGGAGCTACTGGAATTCAATGTGAAGGGATGAAACCCAGTTCCAGCCAGGGGCTTGATGGGTTCAGCAGCCAAGGGAGCTTGCTCCTGCCTGTAAGTGATGATTACTTGGTGGAAGTAACAAAATCCTGTTGCCGTGAATGTGCTCGAATGATTGAGTCTCCTCTTGTATGAATGTAGCCTGGTTTGATCAATGCGCAGTGACCATCACGACTGCCAGGCTTGAGGCTGCAAAGATCTGAGAACCAGTTAGTGTTCCCCACACTGTAGCCACAGTGGGATGAATGGGTTCTGCTCCCAGGCTCGCTGTGGTGGACATGGGCCACTCCAGAGCTGCAGTGACGGTCACAAGCACAGTTGCATGCTTGTGTGTCGAAACAGTTTCAGACACACAGCGTGAATAAACCTCCCACCAGCTCCTGTCTCCAGCCATGTAGCTTGTACTGTGAGAAGGAGTCCTGGTGTTACAGCACAAGGACATTCTTCCTGCCCTCCTCATGGCAAGAGGCTGATCCTTACCCAGGGTGATGCTCGAGGGCTTGCAAGAGGCAGCTAGAGCTCTGTTCAGCTGGTATGTGTTTTCTTCCTTAAGTGTCTGGTTGTGTTAAGCTCTGAGGCATGTGCAGTAGTTGTATGTTATAAAATGCCACAGGCAGCCCTTATTTCTGTTAGAAATGCTGTTCTTCTGTGAGCATATTGCAAAGTAAATACTTCATCACGTTCCTTGTGTGTAGGAGCCAGCAGTGAAGGTGATCAGTCTGTTTGCATTGCTCCAGCAGATATCCCACTAACCAAGTCTTGAGGGGAGACCAGTGAAGCTGACTTTTAAGCTCTGTCATTGAGGAAATGGTTGTTTCCTGGATGAAGGTGTCTTTCTGCAAAGTCCCACAACCACAAGTGTGGGTTTCCTTAGGTTGTCTTTTTTCCCCTCTCCCTTAGACTGATCCCTTTGGAGAAAGGCTCTGTCCACTGAGCAGTGCCAAGTATGATAATGCCTTCGTCCTTGTCTGGAAACTTTAAGTGCTACTGCAATAAAATTACACTGATGCATTCATTAAAAAGATATACTCTCATAATAAACCACTTTCCAGAATTGAAAATAGCAGGTTGCGTTGGCAGAGGACACGTTAGAATTTGCTCCAGTCTCAGGCTGGTCATCTCAATCACAAACCAGGACACGTGCCCACAAGTGCATATCCACTGATGAGTTTCACATTGGCATTATACCTGCACAAAGTATGAGTCCATGAATAATAGCATTAGAAGCTGGAATAACCACATAAATATTTACACTGCCTTGTTCAGCCTTCTGGGGAATGACATCTGATCCCTCAGCTTTGTGTATTTACCTTTCTCATTCACTGTTGTAGCTTCTGAATAAAGAGTGGCAAACTGAGGGGGGGAAGTGCAGCCATTCCTCTGCTGCCAGGGCCGGTGGTTAAGCTGCAGAGGGGCAGGAAGGTGGTCCCTGGGTGCAGCTTGTCCTGCCATTGCTGCCGTTCCTCGTGGTCACCTGGCATGGCCCCAGCAGGGCTGGGATGAAGGGCAGGGCAGGCAGGCTCCTAATCCATGCGGGACGCACTGCATTCCCATTGCTTGACTAAGGTGTGAGGAGGTGCCTCCTGTCTGACTGGATTGGAGAGAACGCACTGGGGATTTTGAATGAGTGTTGTCCTTAAGTAAGAATTCACCTGGAGTTCCATGGCACAGGCACTGGCGTTGTCCATTCGTAGCTTCCTTCTTATGTTCCTGGGTTAAAAACTAAAGGGATAAAGAGAATTGGTTTCGCAGGTCTTCAAAGGAGAAAGGGTGTGTTTCCGTGTCATCTACTTCACATTTTAGGTGAGGTTTTGTCAGTCAAGCCTGAGCTGAAGTAACTCGAACCTGATAGCTAATTACAGGATGCATAAATTCTCTTGGGCTCCCTGGATCTCTTTCTGGTGCCTGCTGACTTCCCAGCAGTGTCCAGTATAGGCGTAGCTCCTGCTGTCCCAGCTGATGAACCATGCTTTGCCTTCCCATTTGCCAGCTTCTGAAAAACTAAGTTTTGTTTGCAATGAGCAATTTTCTTTAAGCTATGTCCAGAGCGCATCTTGATCCCAGTCATCAACATGCAAATGCTTCAGGAGATGGATTTGCTGTGTCATGAAGCAGTGTCCTGTGTTCTACTGGGTGTTAGTTTTCCTCCAGCTAGGTGTGAATGATGTACATCTTGCTGGCCTTTCCTGTTCTCTGTTTTACTCACTAATTTTGCAAGGATGAGGTGGATTTCTATTGATCTTAAAGCTTTCTGCCATTCACATGACCTTGGAAGTGTTTAGAACATGATGTTTCTGACCTTGGATTTATTTTCTGAACTTCATGCAGCATCAGTAGCTTTTATACCATCAGGAAATGGAGAGATACAGCCTCTTTAATTTCCCAATTTTCTTAAATTGTTCTGATGACATTTACTTATGATTAAAAAATGTGCAGTGGAGACGGATTCAATATCCCCACATTGCCTATTGAGTGCCTGTCTGGTTAAAGAAAAGAGGATTTGATTGAATTTTAGAGAACTGAAGCTTATGGGTCTTTGGCAGTCTCCAAGTTATTAAGCCAAACTAGGCCTAATTTTACCTCTCTGATAACAGTAACACTCCCAGTCCTGTGCAGCTTTCTGGCACGGAGCTAATACATCCTTTCAGTGAACTCCATAAATAAACGGAGCTGAAGAGGAGGGAGGTAGATCTTGCTCATGTATGTATTATGAGTTGACAGAGTGTGCTGAGTGGAGCACATGCCAGGTGCAATGGAAATGCAAAGCGTGTTAGTCTGCCCTTGTTGAGCTGTCCATGCCCAGCTCAGTTTTAATCCCTGGTGGATTATAGGCCTGGCCTAATTCTCATTGATATAATAAACATGATACAGAGAGATTCCCTGGGTAGGGAATGTGATTGGCCATTTTAGATTCATTAAGCTGTGAACTTTGTCTTGCAGAGAGAAGTTCCACTAAGCATTTTTGCATCAAAGTAGGTCAATGTGATTATGATTGGCTGTAATGAGCACTGTGCTGCTGTTCTCTACCTGGAGCTGGTGGGTACTCAGCAGTGCAAATGCCATCGCTGCCTTTGTGTAAAAGCAATGAGAAATCAAAGTAGTAACTTTTAATTCGTTTCAACTTGAAAGCCTCAGTTATCTGCATAAGCAGGGGTAAACAGTCCAGCACCAGTATGAAAGGCAGAGCACACGCAGGCGGTGGTGATCAGCAGCTCTGATGCTGGCCACAGGGTAAAGGAGAGATTCTGCTTTTGGCCTCGCAGCAGTTAGCAAACTGTCTAGAATTTAGCTTTAGTGTGGAGGATTCACTCCATTAAAACCAGTGGGATTTTTACACCGGTGTATTTAGAGTGGGTTTTTTGTGCCTCTGAAGACATCCAGGTAAAGCAGCAGTGAAGGGAGAGGAGAACACTAAGGAGAAGTTGTCATTTAGGCTGTTCCCAAAACCATATTTATGTACCTGTTTCCCCAGAGAGAAGAAAATCTCATATACCCAGAAACTGTACATCATGGCAGTTGATCTTTATCTTTGGGATGGAGTGTTCACAGGTACCGCCTGGGGGAAGGAAAAGAGATTTGAGGGAGGTGTGAGGTGTTTAGCTGGTGGGTACAGGACTGGGCTTTTGTTCTTGGAAGATGTAGCTCTACAGCAGCTCCTCAGGAATACTGAGTGGCAGGGGGTTACTATGCGGTGAGCCTGGTGAGGAGTGGAAAGCTTCCAGAACTGGCTGAGAGAAAGCCAAGCAAAGATATGTTGTGTTTTCTTCTTCTATTCCAAATAACTACTCAAGACTGGTTTGTTTGTTCAAGCCTTTGACTGTGTCCTGCTCATTCTGGAGTCAGGACAACTTGCATTCCTGATCTTTTGCCATTCAGTTTTCATGCAGTCTTGTCCGGACGTACTGCTCATTTGGTGACTCAGCTTCTCATTATGTATTATGTCCATTACAGTTTTTGGTCTTTCAAGGTGAGGGGGATTGTCTGTCTCTTTGTCTGCACAGCTGGAACCTGATCTTCTGTCTCTTATTCAACTGTGCAAAGGGTAAAAGACAGGGTTTGCTTTGGCCTTGTCGTTCTGCTGGTTTGTGGTCTCTGAGCCCCTCGTGCTTGGGGCACGCAGCATGGTCAGGCACCCTTGGAGTGGTAAATCCACAAATGCAGTGTATGCTTGAGTGTGTTGGAGGCTGTGGTGGGCAGTGAAAGGGTGTCTGAGCAAGCATCTGTCTCCCAGTTACAGTCAGCGGCTGCTGTAATCCAGCTGTCAGTAGCCCATTATGTTTCCAGCGAGAGGGAGCAGCACGCATGAGATGGGTATCTGGGGTCCAAGTTCCTGCAGGGAGGACAAAGATGCATCTTTAGGCTTTCCCTTTATTTGTTCTCTGGGACTGAGAAGAAATTCAGTGGGAAGAATCCTGTATGATGTGTTTTGATGGTGAATGTGTTAAATGTGCATCCTACGCCATTTGACTTGTACTTTTGTCTTTTCTCTTGCCAGCCCAGAACTGCAGTCACGTTTTGCAGGGCCCGAATGGGACAATACAGAGTCCAGGCTTTCCATATGGATATCCAAATTATGCAAACTGCACGTGGACAATCACTGCTGAGGAGCAGAACAGGATACAGCTTGTTTTCCAGTCCTTTGCATTAGAGGAAGATTTTGATGTATTATCTATCTATGATGGACTGCCTCAGCAGGGGAGTCTGAGAACAAGGTACGTTGTTCATAATAACAGGGATGTTGTTTATAAACATGTCCCCATTTCTGCCACTGGGATTAAATCTAGGTTGGACATTTATGCTGCAATAAACTGGGAGCGCTTCTTCATGAGCTATTCTTTTATAGTTGTTTTGATTTCTTATCTCTGATAAGGTTTGAAATGTTTCTGAGTGCCTGACAGTAATGATTTATCAAGAGTCATTCTAGACATCCAGAGAAGTTAATTAGAAAATGGAGCAAGAGGGAAGCAGAGCTAATGTGCAGAGGAGCTTCCCTTAATCCAGAAGAGATTCTTTGAGTGGGATGATGGATAATGGGTTTCAGTTTATAGCTCTGCTAAATGCTTTGTGGGTGCACTTGGGTAATTCCCTGTCTTGCAGTTTGTTCACCAGCTGGACAGGGGAGATACTTTTACATCTGACTAAACTCTCCCAACCTACCCATTCTATGATGCTGTGTCAGCATTTGAAGCAGTTGGTGATCTCAGACCTCCAGATCTGAGGCATAAATGAAATCAGCTTGGTGACTTGTGCCATGACGGCCATTGTCTGATGTGGTGTCTGATTGCAGCTGAAGTCTGACAGTAATACATTCAAAAAGTAATAGAAACAGTGGCAGCATCCAGAGTTAGAATCCCTAGTAAGAATGCTGTAGTCATGGACAGTACTGGAAATCAGTTTTACTTTAAATCACTTCAGTTTAGGATGGATCCTTTTTGACCTCAGTGTCTTGTCTAACCCAACTGGAAATCTGAGTTAAAGAAGCACTGTTAAAAATCAGCTCTTTATGTAGATGATTTCAGTTATGCAAATAAATCATACCTTCATCGTGCAACTGTGCTTGAGAATCATCTTAATTATGGGACCTCATCATTTAATCAGGAGGTAGCATAGTGCTTCGCGTTGCGTATTATGTAAAGGATGCCTACATCTGATGGCAAATTCTGCTCAGGAAACCTTGTATGGTGAGTAGTCAATGCTGCTCTTGGGCCGAGAAGCCTCTTGGCAAATTGCTGTGCTCATCAGCAGGGCCAGATGTTTCCTTTTGCCCTCTGGATGTCAGAGAGAGATTCTGCTGAAGAAGCAAAACCCATGAGTGGAATTATTTCAGAAGTAGGGTCACGGTGGAGCAAATGAGTAAGGCACTGTGTGTGAGTTGCATCCAGGTATTGCTCCAGTACTTGTGAGCATGAGAAGACTACAGATAGATGTAATAGGGCATCTTCTGCCAGTTGACCAGTACGTGAGATGGAGCTCAAATCCCGTCCTGAGAATTTGTGCACTGGGGAAAGGGGAGGAGATGAATAAGGTTTTCCCTTCTGCATCACTGGTGTGAACTTCACAGGCAACTTGGGTAGACAAATGTAAGTTATGTGATGAAGCCAGGAGCACAAAGCAGTGTGAGAACGTTCCATCTCCGAGGAGGTGAGCTGTTCAGGAAATGGTGTGTATTTAGTAGAGTGGAGGAAGGTGAAATAAGTGGAACAAGGAAAGGTATTGAGCAGGCTTTCTAGAGGTCTAAAAGTGCTTACAGAGGACTTACAAAAGTAAATGAGAGACGAACTCTTGTATGATGGATGCTTGGATTCTTCCCCTGGATGTTTCTAGATTAGTGACTTCAAAACCTGGCACTTGTTCCACTGTGCTGTTTGGTGTCTCACTTCTTTGTTCAGCTAAGATCTTTTTGTGTATGTCAGTCTCAGCTCATTAAACTCTGTAGCTGTTGCCCAACATAGGGGTTTTTTTTCTTTTTTTCTTCTTTCTCCCTTTTTTCCTCTTTGCTGTGGCTATCAATTTTGCTTTTCTCAGACTGCTTTCCCAATGTACTCAATTCATCATCAAAGTGCGGCACTGGAAGATGGATGACTGTTTGTCATTCATCAAAGCTCATGCTACCAGGAGGCAGGCCAAAATAAGCTGTAAGCAAGTGTAAAAGAAGGAAAGAAACCCAACCCCAAGCATACTCCTGTAGAGGAGGAGGTAACTGATTAGTTGTGTGTTCAAGGTGGTAAATAGTTAACAGAGAAGCTGTATCTGTGCTTCTCCCACTGTTGAGCATCACTGATGGATTTCAGTGGGTTCTGCCTGCTTGGCTGGGAGAAGTGAGTGCTCTTGACGTGTTCTTACGCTGATGGATGGAGAATGGTTTGTTGTCTCAATACCCTGCACTTCCATTTAAGCCATATATTCCTAAGAGCTTCCTTGGCCTGATATGTCAGTGTCATGATTGTGTGTTTCAGGGAAGGGGTTAATTGTGTTTCTGTGCTGGCAAACATCCTGTTGTCTTGCAATTTAATGTGGTGGTAAAGTTCTCTGATAGAATAAGAGCAGATTTAATTCAACGAGACATTTGCTAATAAACTGCTTTACTGTATATTAGGGAATTTGTGTTGTGCATTTGTGATGAGTATGTGAATATTAAATGCATTTCAATGTCTTAATTTAGACATCCAGGGCTGTTGTCATCTTTCAGTGCCATGACTTCGCTTTGTTTGCTGAAATCTGAGCTTGCTTCTGAGTCATTGCTCCTTCAGCTTCTCCCACATAATTCCCTTTTTTCCCATCACCATACACTGGCTTTCAGCAGGACCATGGGCACAGGATCTGCTTGAAAGCAGAGAACAGCGATGACTGCAGATTTCTCTCTCCCTTGCGTAGGAGTTGTGTTTTCATGAGGTCAGATGAGATTTGCAACTTCCCTTCCATGCTTCTGCGTGGCTTTCCCTTCTCTTCAGCAGTGTTTGTGCTTGTTACCCCTAACCAACCTCTCCCAACTGCTCATCCTTCAAGTTCCGAACTGTTCTGAACTGGGATCAAAGGGATGCGTGTGGAGACCTGAAACCTGCAGTTGCTCCAGAACGGCCTTTCTGCGAGTTCCCATTGTACCTTGCTGATTGTGGCATTGTCAAGAGGCTGCTCCAATCAGGTTGGTTTCCTGATTGGGTTCCCACTGTGCTGGGCTCAGGAGCTCAGCAGAGACCTGACTAAAATTTGAATATCTGGAGTTATTTATGGCTCTGTGATTGCTGTGGGGCTCAGGAAGCTCTTTGCACCCTTTTGTGTTAGATTTTCTTCTGTGACTTAAGCAGAGAGCAGTTAACAAGGCAGCCATGTGACAGCTTCGGGCTTTTTGATCTGCTGATAACTTGCAGGACACTTTTAATGTGAGAATCTTAAATTAGGTGCTCGTGTCCTTATTTGAAGTTTTAGGCCTGCACCCAGGGAAAATACATTTCTCATCTACCTGGTAACTCAGTCATTTCATGTGCCTGCTTCTGCTTTCCTGAAGGGACTGGGACTGGTCTGTTTAGTGAAGTAGAACCTCAACAGGGCAGTTTGCATCTCCACAGACCTTACTAGGATGTGTGTATTTGCACAGCTGTGAGGAATGGTCCCATTCTGGTATCTGTGGAGTGTGTAGAGAAAATGTTTGCAAATCATTACTGCAATAACTTCATCCTTAAAGCAGAGGAGAAACCTGCACTGCTGTTTGCTCCCTGGCACTGTGAGTAACTGATCTTCTCACTCATGTCTCACATTGTGTGCAGTGTCTTCCATGGTGGAAGTTGCTGTTGGTTATTACAGATCCTCATCCTTCTTCCCTGACAAGTGGCTGGAGAGCTAAGAGGAGGATTGCCATCAGCATGCTGTGTATGCAGCTAAAAACCATAGGCTCGCTTTGGCTATATTTACTTGACTGAAGATTAAGTATTTTGTTTGAATTTGAAATTGTGTGATACTAGTGATAAGTGAATTATCTCCCGGAATGCCCTGTTTGCAGATACAGCAGCAATACCTGTATCTTGCCTGCTTCTCCTTGATAACCTTTTAATTACTCTTTGAAAAATGGGACTGGGTGACTTGTACTTAATTACCAACAAGAGAACAAAGCTTCTGATCTTAAAAACAACAGCAGGGAGGAGGAGAGGAAGAGACAAAGGGATCAGGGAAGAAGAATTGCCTCTATGTGCCATATGCTCTCGCTTGCAGAGACACAAACTTGGTTTACAATAACATTCCAGGGTTCTGGCTTCACAGGTACTGGGCATGCTGGGGTTCAATATCTTTACAGAAATTCCTGGAGAAACAGCATTTGCCATCTGGTAACACACAGAACTGAACACAATTTGTGTGGAGCCACCTTTGGACCTGTGACATATTCCTTTGTAGCTGCCTCATGTCTCCAAGGTGACTACAGTGCTTTTTGCTAAGGATAAAGATAAATAAAATAGAGGGGCAGCTAAATCCTTTTGTCATCTGCAGTGACCTCAGGATCCTACATCCCTTTTCCCCTTAGCAGCCTTTTGTCACTTCGTGTTAACTCCATGGGGGGGGGAAAAAAACCCACAAGAAAAAAGAACCAAAACACTTAAATTTATGTTCTCTGCTTTGTAGAATAAAATACACTTTTTTTTTTGTTCTCCTGAGCAGAGCTGTGCTTGAGCTGCTGCAGCGGTGTTGGAGCCTTTCAACAGGTCCTGCTGTTCTGTTCGGAGGGAATGCTGAGTATTTAAACTTCGTCTGGGAGATGATTGATGGAACTAGATCTGCTGGTCCAGGAAAGCTAACGGAGTTAATGCAGCTGCATCTGTGGCTGTTCAGATTTGAGAGGCTGTGTTCAGTTCTTCCATATTTATTAGGGGAGAGTGCATCAGGATGAGTGATAAAAGCTGCTGAGGAGATGGGGGTGGGAGCTGCTCCCCTGCCACCATGCAGGTGCAGCAGGCTTGGAGGAGGCCTGATCTTGGGGACCTGGGTGATGGAGGAGCTTCAGCCGTGGTTTAAGGGTTAAAGCATCTGCTCTCATGACGTTACCCTGTAGGAGCATAACTTGTCTGCATTGAGTGCAGGGGGTTGTCTGCTGCTGGGCCTTAAGGTGCTGCTGTTACTCAAATCTTATTTTGTTTTTTCAGTTACTTTTTTCCCCTCTAAACTGCTGAGTAACCATGTTCACAGGTAAAATCTACTGGCCAACCTTGGCAGTGCCTCTTGCTTCATATTGAGGTATGCTAAGGGGATTAAATGTAGAAAGCTTGTTCTGTAATTGGGCACCATCTAAGATATTTTAATTAAGCCTCTGCTCTGGCACAGTCTGTTGTGAGCACGGGATGCCATTAGTCAGTGAGATGGATACCTTTTCAATGAGTGGGTTGAAGTAATACATAGAAATGGTGGGGAGGATCCTGATGTCCTCAGTCTTCCATGCCCAAGTTGATGCAGCTCATGAAGCCTCCTGTTCCTTTGAGAAGCTATGGAGGGCAGGAAGGGGAGGGTACCCATGATGTACCCTGCTGTAAGGCATTTTTGGGTAATGATGGAGACAATAGCTGCTGGCATTCTACTGATAACTTGTATATAGAGAAAGTTTATCATGTTTTTGTGTGTGTATGTATGTGGTGTTTAAACTGATTGTCACAGACATCTTGAGTGGGTTCTTTTAGACAGAGCTGCTTTATTCTCCTAGCAGGAATGGCACTTTGCAAAAGCACTGGGTGAGCTTTTGGGTCAGAGAAAGTGAGATTAGATTTATTTTTGGGGTTTTTTTTATTAGCAGTGAAGGGAGAGAAATTGAACCAACCCATAGCCCTTGCGTGGGGCTTCTTGTTTTTTAGATTACAGTGCTATGAGAAGGAGCAGGTCTGCTATTGTTATAGAAGGGAGAAAGCAGCCCAGGGAAGTTCAGTGAGTTGCCTCAGCACAGGGGAGTTATTAGGTGATAGCTATTATTGCTGTGTTGCTGCAGAGCTGAGTGGTGAGAAGGTGGATGCGGTCTGATCCTGCTTGCATACGAACCTGTGCCAAATGTCTCTTGGCTTCAGTGGTACAGAATTGGGTCTTCAAAAAGAATTTCACTTTTAGTCAATAGCTGCTGACATCTTTAGCATCAAGGTGGCCACTCTGGACTCTCTGATTAGCATCAGTCTCCCATGAAGAGGCTGCTGTGAGCAGCAGAGCAGTGGATGTGCAGAGATGGGGACAGAAGCAGCCCTGGCAGAGCACTGGAGTGTGTGGGTGATCCCTCACCCAGCAGGAGTCAGACACAGGTCTGGGTCCTGTTCCGAGCCCCGCAGCTCCTCTGCTCAGTGGCATGGGGCACACCACAGACCTCGGGTTTCCCGGCCTGTGGAAGGGCGTCGGGTGTGATTTCTGCAAGTCAGACCTGTAAAATGCTGGAAAGGCCCCGGCTGGAGGGGCTGTTTGCTGGGGTGGGGGGAGAATCCCAGTGCAGGGCAGGGAAGGCTCCCAGCCGTGCCTGCTAATCCGTTGTCCTGAGGCAGGGAAGGTGGATGTGTGCTCGTGTTATCTTTTGCATGCAGTGAATCTTTAGATCAAGAAGTTTTTGTATCTCTAAGGTCTGACCTTGAGAGCTTCTCAGGCAAAGCTCCTTCAGACTGCCTGTGTTTCCCTCTTAGAATTAATGGGAGCCCACAGGAGATGATAGGATCTTACTAGATTGTTGCAGATACAATGGGATTGTGGAGTGCTATTACTGACAGGCTCAAATAGAAACTTGACTAGTCTTTGGTGCCCATTGACTCTATAGTTGGGCCGCAGAGGGTGGCCTGGCTCCTCTTGGCCTGCTGGGAATTGGATTTAGGTGTGCTGTAAAAGCAAGTGCTGATACCTGGTCCTTCCTCATGAAGAGTGTAATTGTCACTGTTTGGAACACATAAAGACTTCTGCTGGCCCAGAATGCAGTAATTGTTCTCACATCTTTAGCATTTTGTATAATACTTAGGCTTGCAGCCGATTAGCGCTGCTATAGTGGAATAAAGGGTTTAGGAAGGAGATCAGTATTTCCCTTTGAACTGTTCAGTAGCTTATGTTGTCACTGAGCCGTGTGTAAACTGAAGTGCAAAATGCTGTAGTTGTAGCATTTTTCTGTAATATATTTTTAGCTATTGAAATCAGGCCCTTTAGCTATCCAGGGATGGCGAGGCGTCCTCTCACTGAAGCTGCTCCCAGCTTATGTATGTGTGGAAAAGGAGGAGCACGGGAACAGAAGGAAGTGCCAAATGCCAAGGCAGGCAGGAGCTCTGCTGTGCTGGATTCAAAGCCAGGCCTTTCTGCACTGTGCGCTCCTGGGCTCTCCTGCAAGCATCAGCAGTGAGCAGCATTTTTATCCTGCTTCTGCTCAGTATTCAGCACAAGGTGCAGGTGAATAGAGAATTAGATATACCATGAATCAATATTACAGTCTTCTTGGATAGATCTTCATGGGCAGGAACAATGGGGCTTGTTTCACTTTTCTCATCATCCAACACATCTAAAATTGAAATTTCTTACTAACCTCCTTTTTTGGCTGTGCTGGCCGTGGAAGACAACTTGCACGGTTTAGTTGTTCCACTTGGGTGCTTCTTTGGAACTCTCAGCTTTATAGGAGGTAAATTTCTGCTGTTTCCTTCTTTCTTGTTGCCATTAAATTTCATTATATATTAGTACAAATGAAGGTCTTAAGGAGCGAATGCAGGCAGACCTGTGTTGTGGTGGGAAGTGAGAGTGCAGTCACCTGCAAGTCCCCAGGATGGATCTCTGCTATTGTCCCAGGGCTGTGTTGGCAGAACAGCGCTTGCCTGATGCTGTGGCTTTTAATCTCACTTGCGTGTACTGAAGATTGTCTTAAGACTGATGACTAAAGTCTGCTTCAAACCCTGATTTTGTATGCATAAGGAGTAAAAGGGATGCACAGACTTGGCAGATGAGACCTGGATTCACTCTCCACATCAGTTTTGGCTCTTTCCTGCTGCACAGCTTTAGCTAGAGAATGCAGTTCTGGTACTGGAGGGCTGGTGTGAATCTTGGTGTTCACCGCAGCTCTGCTGTGGTGATGCCTTTTGTGCACCAGTTGCAGTGCCTTTAGCAGTAAGCCCTGTGTGATTTCCAGGGTCTCCTGTGAGCTCTTCCCATTTATTGGATTTCACACCCCTGATGGTTTTTTTGGGTTTTTTTGGTCGAAGAAAGCCTGAAATAACTGAAACCTGCCAAGGTTTGCCCTGGTTCTGCTGAGCCGTACTTGGGCTCCATCCAGACTTGTCTTCGTTTGCTCAGAATATCCGCTTGGATTTGCTGAGAGGTTACTAAAATTTGGGGAACTTTTCTGTGAATCTCTGTCTTCCTTTTTCTGTTTCTATCAGCAAGACTGAGAATACGGACACCGAAGTGTGTCAAATGCCTGCCCGCATCTCCCTGCTGCCTGCGAGAGCGCAAGAAAAATGAGCATGGAAGAGACATGATAAAAATACTAAAATAAATCTAAGTCTTCCTACTCCATTGCATTGTATGGAAAATGAAATTTATTGAGATTTGATGCTTGGTACCTGTTCCCAGCATGAGGCGTGAAGGCCTCGTACATTTGAGATGGCTGTGCTGGCTCGAGGCTCTATAAATAACACTTTTCTAGTGGGAATTGACCCAAACCCCATTTTAAATGAGTGAAGAAATCCATCCAGGCTGGAATTTATGAGCCCTGTGGCTGTCCCCAGGGACTGTGTTAGTTAATGAAGCCTTTGTCAGTGTCAGAGGTAGGCAAAGGACTCTTGTGGTGTGATGAATTATTCTTGGCTTGGGGAAGGGAGGAAAGTGCAGTTGATTCCTAAGCCAGGCTGGCACTTGGGGTTGGGCTGTGTGGTGTTAGACAGGGACCTGTTTGCAAACTGCCAGATGAGCTGTCTGCAGAGGTGCAGTGTATGTCATTGTGAGCGAGTTCTAAGGGACAAAGAAAGCTTCTTCCCTGGTGCTTGCTACTGCCTTGATAAGAAAATCATAGGCATATATGTCGGAGCCAGTGGATCTTAAAAGCAACTTCATTATCAGGCAGCTGGGCCAAGGGGATGGTTGGAAAGTCATATGGGATAAAATGGGACATGTGGCATTGGTTGGCAGCAAAGAAGCTTGGAGCTGTTTGGTGAAATATGAACAGAGGATACGGAAGGAGTTACTGCTGCTTGCAGTGGGCCTCTGAAGATACTTGTTCAGGATCTGTTCATAGCTTGACTCAAAAGCAGCTTGATTTTGAGCATAAATCATTCCAACAAGTTAAACCCAAGTGGGAACTGATGCTGTTTCTCTTATATCATTACAGGAGCCTTTTAGGCTAGCTGAGATTGGGTTTTTTTTCGGTCCAGAGCATCATTTCAGCCTCGCGGGGATCAAACTGAAAGGACAACTGTCTAAGTAACACCAGTGAGTTCTGCCTTGCAGACAGAGCTGGCTTTTAAGTGTCTGCAGCATGCATGGGCTGGAAGTGTTCTCACATTATGCTCTGCTTGTTTTATTGATGATTAATAAGAACACTCATGGTACCAGTTACTGTGTTAATATGGTTAAAAGCAGTCATCTCATGCCCATATTTAGGAGGGAAGGGTGAATGTGAAGATAAGTGTTTCACTGAAACCAGTGAATTTCCTCGTTTCTGTGTGCACATTCAGCTGTTGGGCTGAATAAGGCTTATAAAGCTTGATTCACAGTCAATTTGAAGTTACTGTCCTCTTTGTGTTGGCCCCAGTTGATAATGGCTTAGTTGAATAGTTTGTTCATGAATGCACCTTTTAAATGACTTTGGGTTGACTGCTGCCCTGTTAGCTGGGGCAGTGTGAAAGGGGACTCTTGTGCTCTTTCCGGACTGTTTCCCAAGGACTCTGAAGGGCAGCTCTCACTCTGAGCTGTTGTTTTCCCAGCACTTAGCTTGAATACTGTCCTGGGATAGTGCAGGAGTGTCAGACTAGCACTTGCAGAGCCATGTCATTTAAACTATATAGTGAAGAGAGTGGTTCATTCGGTGGGAAAATGTCTTTAATAGGTGCCTTTAAATTACGTGCAGGAAGAAAATCACTGAAGTATGGTGTAGTGTAATTTAATGCTGGGTTAAACGATGCAATCCAATGCATTTTCATTAGATGTTCTGAGACACTTCTCCAGCATTTATGCTTTAAAGGCTGTTGGATTGCCAGCTGCAATAACTATTTTGATTGCAGCCTGAGCTGATGGTGGGCATCCTACCAGAAAAATAATGTGCTCTGTTTTAATTATGGCACCTGCACTCCAAAGTGAGAGCCTGCGTCACAGTGCATGGTACAGTTGTACTTGATACAGTGGAGCAGTGTCATACGCAACAGATGGAGGTGAGAGTGTTTGTAAAGGAACTGAGATGTGGGATGTCATAAATCATGGAATGGTTTGTGTTGGAAGGGACCTTAAAGATCACTTCTAACCCCTGCCATGGGCAGGGACCCCTTCCACTGGAGCAGCTTGCTCCAAGCCCCTGTGTCCAACCTGGCCTTGAACACTGCCAGGGATGGGGCAGCCACAGCTTCTCTGGGCACCCTGGGCCAGCGCCTCAGCACCCTCACAGGGAAGAGCTTCTGCCTAAGAGCTCATCTCAATCCCAGCCTGGGCAGCTGCTGATGGGTGTTGGTGCTCGGGGTGCTCCAGAGAACCTGTGAAGATGTGGCCGCAGCAGCAGCTATTTTTTACTGCCCTCAGTTCTAGCAAAAGTGTTGTGAAGCAGGTTCTGCTGTTGTGCTGTGAGGGAGAGCCATGCAGCAGGGGTATTTGCGTGTTGGTGGCAAACCTGAGGCAAGGAATGAAGGATGCAAACAGAGTAGGGGATTTCGGTGTTTATTTGTTTTGGTATATTGATTTTTGCTGTGCTGTGGAGCAGGGGCAAGCTTATGAAGTGGTGTTCCTGGCACTGGTTTAGTTTGGTTCCTCACAGCAGGAGCAGAATTAAGCCAATGAAAAACACATTGAAATTCTCACACAATCAGTGTTGGCTCCAAGCAGCTTCAGGGGTAATCACTCAGTCCATTTGGCCAGAGGTACGGAAGAAATTGAAGATGATTGTTTGTGCTGTTCCTACCACCCTCTCCTTCTTGCTATGGCCCTTAGTAAAAACCAGGAACAGAATTTGCTGCTTTTCTTTCTCATTAGTGTAGAGATTTTTTTATTGCTACGCTGAATACCAGTAATGTCAGAGTTGCTGTTCATGTGTGAGGCCGTGGGGGAATGATTTTGTATTGTCTCTGCCATCCTCCTGATCCCCACGCTTTAAATTTGCCCGGACTGCAGATGTAGGGAGCAAGGCATGAAGACATGTTCACCAGGCTTGGCTGTTCTGGGGCTTTGGAGCAAGAGTGCTGAGGCTTTACAGCAGTGATTTGAGCATCAGTCCTGTTAAATTACTGCTTCTCAAGAGGCTTTTGCCTGTGCTCTTGCTTGGAGAAGATGAGAACATCAGGAAAAGGCAAAGATTTCAATTGTGTGCGTTGGATGAAGGCTTAAGAGGAAGAATAATGTTTATTTTGACTGCAGGTGCTCGCAGTGAGGAACAGGAGCAATCTCATCTGGTGGCTGGTGCAGGCTTTCACTGCGGGAAGGAGAGGGTAGGAGTTGCGTAGATTATTTTTTTTCTTATGGAAGCACTATTTCCTGCTTCCTTCTCACTAAGTTTAGTTTTAGCACTAACAGGGGCACTTTTCATCTTCTGTGGGCAGCAAGGATGCTTGATGTGAAGGGGAGGGCGGTGGTTGGTCACGTTTTGTGCTGTCAGGCAGCCCGTTTTCCTCTGCTTGCCCAGGGACACTTGATGGACAAGTGAACCTCTGAAGTTGAGGGCCTGCGGAGGTAGTTGGGTTTATTAAGTTTTAGGGGTCCAGGAAGCCCAGAGGTTTCCATGATAATTGCCTCTTCAGGCAGTGTGGAATCACAGAACAAAGTTGCAGCTACAATTTCATGCCCTTATGCACAGGAATTTTTTGTTACAAGGCCCTGTAACTAGGAAATACAAATACACGCTGAAGGGCAGCGTGGTTTCAGACGGCACTTGGTTCCCATTGACTCCTGTGGGACACGGGTACCTGCTCACTGGTCAGCAGAAGTGTAAATGTTGCCCTGAATTTAAAGCAGCATCTGCTAAGTGGGGTCCTCCTCATGCACAGACTGTGGATGGGATCCTTAGGTCTGAGAGAACAGATTGACTTTGGATGTCAGAAACACACTCTGCTGATAACTGGTTCCTAGGAGATGCTGAAGCACTGTGTGGTGAGGAGGCAGGTTCTGCTGTTCTTACCAAGCCTGATCCGTGTGTGTCCTGGGTTTTTGAGTGCATGAAGGGGGCTGTCAGCCTCTTTACTTAAACTGCAGAATAAACTAATGAGAGCTATGGAACTCTTCCTCAGTCCTGTGCAGGGTAAGACTTCCTTGAATCCTTACAAGTCCTGGAACTTTTATCTTTAATAAAGAAGGGCAATTGTTCCTCCGTCTTGTACAATGGGTTTATGCTGAGGGTGGATCTGTACTTCTCTGCTGACATTAAAGCATCATTGGTGAGCAACTGCCTGACCTTTGCCAATAACTGGAGATTTGCTGTACTAAGGCTCTTAGGCAGCGCACGTCAGCTTTCGTTAGCTCAGTCTGTTTGAAATCATAGAATCATAGTCAGCTTTAGTAAATTAGGGCTAGAGTGAGAGCAGTGGGGAAGTTTACTCACTGTTGCTGGAAGCTGCTGCGGGCTGGTGGCAACTTGAAAGGAGAACTTGCTTGGGCTGGAAAGTACTGTGTACTGGTACCTTACTGCATGGTCGGAAAGAGGATGGTGACCCCCAGAATGGAAGGTCTGGTTTAGTTCTGTGGGTGCTTTTTTCCTTCCATATAGTACGTGAGGAGAAAATACTCTGAATCAAATACAGGTACTTAAGGGGTCAGAGTGCTTTGTATCACGGGTGATCTTTTGCCCTCTCCCTAAGGAAGACCAGCTGCTATAGAGACAGATGTGGGATAAACCGCTGTGTGTCTGAAGCTTGCCATAGCCTGTTCATCTTATGGTACTTGTGTCCCTGTGATCCAGCTTGACTATTCCTGATCTTGAATGATAGCACACTGCAGGGAGCTCCTTCAGTTAGTGCTGCTCCTGAGGTTCTGTGGAAGTCTGGTTTTTAGGGATCGCATCGGGATTTGTGTCCTTGGTAATGGCAGGCAAGAATCTGTGATGAGATTGCTTTAAACCAAATGTTCCTTATGTAAATCTATTATCTAAGTCACCTCAGCCAAGTGTGTGGAGAAGGCTTCTCAGTTATAAAAATGTAATTGCCTGAGAAATGTACATCAGCTGCTCCTGAGCTCTGTCACTGCAGCACCTGGGGACAGAGTATTTGAGGTCTAATAATGCCAGCTTGAAATCACTGCTAAACAGACCTCTGCAATAATGCAGTTGTCATTTAGCTCTAAGCCTGCAAGGAGAGCAGGTGAGAGGGGGGACCCCCATGGCTGTGGGTTTCTGCAGTGCTGTCTTTGGTCTGTTTGCCTCCCTTGTCCCTTTTTCACCCAGTTCTCTCTACTCTGGTGGGCCCTTGTCTCTGTTCTAGGCAGTTCCTGCAGCATGTCTCTGAGATCATCTTGTGCAGATGGTTTTGTGTCTGTGGGCTTTGATTTGCTCAGTGAGTAAAGAGGTGTTATCGCACAATCTTCCTGTGATATGTATTAGATATTAGCATCTAGGATGAAAAGTGCTGTCCTTGGGATTGTTCTTGCAGGGGCAATTGGGTGCGGGCTGAGAGGATTCCTAGAAACTTCAAGCCTTATCCATGTAAAACTGCAGAGCAAATACTCTGGAGACAGCACCTTGATGGGCTTTAGTTAACTGGTAATGTCAAGTTTTCACCTGCTCTTTTATGCTATTTCAGGTTGTGTTCACTTTAATGTATCTTGTGTAATGCTTTGGACTCTTATCTGATATTTCTACTCCAAGGATCTCAGAACATGTTAAAAGCATTATGGAATAATCTCTTGGGCTTGCTCAGCAACCTTAAACATTGCTCCCATTTCATGGATATGGGGAGTGTTACTCTGAAGGGCTGGGGTGTGAAGCAGATAGATGGTTTAAAACCCAGTCAATGAGGAAAGGCATCAGGTGTTATTCCAGTAACCCAGAAGTGTTAAAAGCCCGGGCTGGGTTTCCCATCGCTTGCTGAGCACCTCCTGAATTGAAGCTGTACCGGGCTGTGCTCCATAGCTCTAAACCTCCCTGTGCAGGCTGTGGTGCCTTGGCCAGTGGCAGATCTGTTAGCTAGGGCACAGTGGTGAGTGTAACTTTCCTCTTGGTTTCTTGCAGGTTAACAGGTTTCCAGCTGCCTGCTCCCATTGTGAGTACAGGGGTTGTGCTGTCCTTGTGGCTTGTGAGTGATTACGCGGTCAGTGCTCAAGGCTTCCAGGCAAACTATGAAGGTAAGTCTGCCCCGTTCAGTGGTTGTCTCGAGCTTTACCTGCATTTAGCTTATGGTAGGGTGGAGAACTGAGGTGCAGAGTTTATAGCAGGATATATACACATGCAGACAATCCAAGAGACGAATGCCTGGTTCTTGTATAATTGGATCCATTTTTTCGGAATTCAAATTGCTGCTGCTTCTTCCCAGTGTAATGTGTTGTTTCCTCTCAGCATCTGCTCTCCAGACATCTTTCAAAGCTTAGTCTCCCACCAAAGCTAGGATGCCGGGGAAGGGAGGGGAATGTGGGATTTGACAGTGAAATCTGTTAGTAGCAAGCATGGTGCCCTGGGTAGCCACTGCGATTTACAGCTGAGACAGTGGAGGCACAGAGCAGTGCAGAGGATGCTCAGATTAGTGCATTTTCCCTTTACATTCTCTTTGTGTAGTTGTTATTCTTTTCCCTGCGCCTTCCTCCCCAAGAACTTCAGTTCATCTCCTGTGTTTCTTGTCATAAATGCTGTCCAATGTTTGGTGGTTGTGGGGGTAATGTGAAGGCTTTGTAGCTTCTGAGGATCTTGGGTGGTGGAGTCATTAGATACTGAAAAAACTGTTCATAGGAGGGAGGCTGTGATTGCGCAATGACCTGGTACTGCTGCGTGAATGACAGAACAACCAGGCTAAAATTCGGGCTGTACTTGTGTTGATTATTGAACCTAGAATGTTGTTTGTGTCTTCAGAAATGGTTTTCTTTGGAATCCTTAGAAGTTCTCAGCCTCAATGATAATTCCTTGTGATGGGTCCTGCTGGTCAATTACCCAACACATGAAACCAAGCAGATGAGTTCACTCAGATGCTGTTGTAGCCTTTCCACTTGGCAATTGTTTGGGGTGGTTGTGTTTAAATCCCCTCTAATTCCTGATTAAAACCCAAATGTGTTTGTTAGGCTGGAAATGATGAGTGTGTTACAGGGGTTCAGGTCCGTGTTCTGTGTGTTCCCAGGGTAAGTGCTGGCTGGGGCTGCTGGTGGTGTGTGGGGAGGCCAGGCCAGGGGAGCGCAGCAGTGTGGGAATGAAGGGCTCATCCTGACGTCCATTTGCAGAATCTCTGCTAGAACACATCAGCCTCTGTCTCCTATTGCTCTCAAACAGTGTGATAGAAGACACTTGATCTTCAAGGTCCTTCCAACACTAACCGTTCTGTGAGCCTACAATTCCATGTAGCTGGTTTTGTTCTTTCTTGACATTTAGAGTTCATTTTTTGGCATTTACACACAGTTGCTTGTACACTTTTTCATGTTCTTCTTTATTATCTTGATGCAGCAGGTAATCTTGTACACAGGCTTGTTCCAGAGCTGCCCTTTAGTCACAGCTCTTTTAAATTATGTGAAGTTGATTTGACTGGTGATTTGGAGGCTTTAAAGCAGATAACTGAGTGCATCTCCAGGGGAAAAAAGAAATGGACTTAAAACTGAACCTGAGGCACGGAGTGCCACAGAACACACCTGTAAATGAAAGCTTCATTCTGAGGGAGGGAGAGGGGCAGTTTGCTGGAAGTGCTGCCCTGAACCTGCCTCAAAACAAGCCCCTTGCTCTTTGGATTGTTAACAAAGACTAAAGGAGGAGGTAAGTGTGGTTTTGATCCAAGGGCCGTGCTGCTCCTGTAATGCTCCTTCAGTTCATTGGCAATCTCCTACTCAGTGAATAGCTTGTGATTCGATAATTCATGTTTAAAGACAGAACAATGCATCAGAGCCCTTGCAGTAAATGGCTCCTTTATGATCTGCTATCAAAGCATGTTCATTATTCTTCTCCTCCCTTTAAGCAATCATTGGGAAATGCACCAAAAGGAACAGAATTTTAAGACTGGAACAAAAGATGTCAGGAACTTTTTTACAGGAGGACAGGAAGAGCATGCGGAGTTGGGGGCATCAAAGTGACACAAACCCATCGTGCTCACAGTGTCTGCTCTACCCTGCCCCACTGGGAAATACAGAAATGGAGGTTGCCTTTATCTGAGCTAATATCTTGCTGGCTTATCTCGTTGGTATGATGCCTGCATGATACGATTTCTTACAAGCAATTGCTTGAAAACAACACAGATGTCTCTGCTCATACCTGTGGATGTGTTTCTTCATCTCTGGTTCATCCAGGAGGCACAGCTCAGCTCTGCATTCACTGGCTGAACAAGGGAGAGCTCAAGTGCGTTGCTGGTGGGATCTGTTAAATAACAATTGCACTCTGAGAGGTTGGAGATGCTGTAAGAGCAGCCAGGGACAGAGGGGGGCTTGGAAAGTCTGCAGAGCCTTCTCTCAAGCCCCAGGTGAGGCAAGTGCCAGCAGTGGAATTTGAGGAGCAGCCAGCTCAGGGCTGCTGTGCTGTGATGCTTCCTCCTTGACCTCATGGTTTTCTGACTCCATTGTGTTATTGTGCCTGGCTGCTAGATCTTCCTTAATCCTCTTTTCCTTGTTGTCTGATTTCCTCATCTTTCTTCATTTAGTTTTAAGTGTGTTGCCAGCTTGTTTCTGTCTGTTTTCATTGTCTGTTTCTTCATCTTCTCCCGTGTCTTACTGTTTGTTGTGATTTTTCTCTAGATTCCAAATATTGTTTCAGAGCTCAGTAAACAGCAGGGATTTAAAAGTCATTCTTCTGCTGTGGAAGAGAGTGTTGAGAGCAAACAGAAAGGCTGGGGGTGCTGCATCTCTGGGTTTAAGGCATCTGATCACAGAGAGACAGCTTCAGATCTGGCTTCTCTTCCCAGCTGTAGTGCAGATGTTCTGCATGATCTCACCTTGGTTGTGTGATCTGGGTTCCCAGCTTCTGAGTTGCAAGACAAGGGCAGAATGGGTCAATTCCTGAATGCATGTCCTGCATTCAGGAGCTGCCCTGTGGCATTGGGAACAGGGAAAACCTGCAGTGATGTCACAGTTTGGGAGGAGATGCGATGAGATCAGCACAAATACATGTCATTAAGTGCATGATTCGGGAAGAGGAATGGGGGTGACCATGTCAGTATGACTGGAAATGAGAAGTGGTCAGCTTTTGCTGAATGAAAACCAGAAAATTTCATTTCCATTTGAATACAATGCTTTGATCTGAAGGTGATGTTTTTACTTAGAGATTCTTCTACTAAAAAGAAGCGGTTTTTCCCAAGCTCATTTTCAGAATGTATCATGTAGAAAATACTGAAATGAACTGCTTTCATGCTTTTAGCATCCTTAAATTTGTATTTTTCCCTGCTGAAGTGTCCTTTGAATTCAGCCTGATTTCCCAATTAGCCCTGTTCACCCTCAGACTCTGGGATTCCTTCCTTTTTTTACAACTAAGTGGTGGTTCTCCAGAACCCTGAGCCCCGAACCAGCTGCTGTGAAGCATTTCATTTGCACTGCAGGAGAGGCAGCTATAAATAATGTGGGTTAGAATTTTACTGGGTCCTGAATCTCAGCAGCTTCATCTTGTGAAAAGTATTCTTGAAGATTTAATGACCAGAAATGACCGATGCTCCCATTTATTGCTTCCCTGGAAGATGGGGGAAGGCACATGCCCAGTCTGTAGTGTGAAATTAATTGCAATCACTGCTGCCGCACACCTGATGAATGCATTGCAAGTTGACATTTAAAACAAATTGGGCAAGTCTTTTACAATAAGAGGAGAATGGGTATAAATTCCACATCATTTCCTCAATAATGCTAATAACTGTGCCTGATGAATAGCGGGTGGGGTTTTTAGTTTACTAATTTAGATATAAAATTATGTTACTGCTTATAAACCATTACCTCCTGGCTGCCTTGTTAGCCCTGAGGGTAGGAAAAATAGAAAGGGGTTTAAGGAAGGATCCCCAAGCCTGCTCTTTATCATACATGACTAGAGAGCAGTGCTATAAAGCACTTGAGGCTCGTGAGCCTAATGAAGCTTTATGCTTTTCCAGGCTGCTCAGATCCTTCTTGCAGAGACTCTGTGAGCATTCATCAAACACTAAGCGAGCAGTCAGGGCTGGAGTTTTTCTGTATCCCAAGGGGGAGAGATGATATTTCTTTTGTTGGCTATGCAGATGTTTTCTTCAAGCAGTGCTGAAGTCTGGAGAAGGCACAGGGCTCTCACATGAGACTGGTCCTGCTGTGGCTAGACCAGTGTTGTCCAGTGGATTTCTGGTAGGAACAGCAAGGAATCGGATTCTCCCTTCAGCTTTGTCCCTGTCCTGTTATATTATCACAGTATCCCAGGCTGGTTTGGGTAGGAAGGGACCTTAAAGCTCATCCAGCTCCAACCCCTGCCACGGACAGGGACCCCTTCCACTAGAGCAGCTTGCTCCAAGCACTGTCCAACCTGGCCTTGAACACTGCCAGGGGTCTCGGTCAGTTTTGCTTTGTGCCTCAGGTTCTCTTTCTCCAATGGGATTCTATTTTCATTCCTGGTGTTAGGGTTCTAACAAGAAAAGAGCAGTATGAAAGCAGAGGGATGTGGTAATGTTGAATACTTCAGGAGCCCTCATCTGTGTACCTTTTAGAGTTCTAATGTTAATTTTCTTTTCTCTAAAAGCAAAGTTCAGTCAGAAACCCCTGGGGAGAACTGGGGCACTTTGGCCTCTGGACTCCATTGTTGCACTTCCCAGCAGTGCTTCTGCAGCAAAATTTAGCAGTAGGTGAAGATTTTCCTCCCCAAGACATGGTGTTTGATTACAGCTGCAGCAAATTTGATAGCTGCAAACACTGAGTGCCTGATTGAAAAGAAACAATTATGCCTAGAAGAACACTGCTTATTTTAAGAAATTAGAAGCGTTTAAATACAGAGGGAAACAGCCCCAAGTAAATGGTGCTGTTTTCCTTCATAATAAATACCCTGCTCTTTCTCAAGCACAAATATCTCATTCTTTAGAGGGCTGTTTGTGGAGTTGGGCATACGTTTATTTAGAAAATACAATTAAAAGCTGGTTCCTGTCCCTTCTTGACCATTCATTTTGCTAAACCCAGATGAGGTTTCCTGACTGCAAGACATCCATGGAGCAGCCGGAGCTGTGAAACTGCTTCATTTCTGTTTTCCCGTCTGTCTTGACTTTATGGTAGCAGTTTCCCTATCGATGGAAGCCACATTGATCACTTGGAGTTCTCTGTCTTTAGAAACAGAATAGTGAAGGTTTTTGTAACAGCAGATAATAACTGTCCACATCAGCTCCTGGTGATGATGAAGACCAGCGTTGTCCTTGGGAGGGGGAAATGGGCATTCCCCAAGGCCTTGGGCAGTGTGCATTTTTTGGAAATCCTTTGGAAAACTGGGGAATAGCACTCTTGTTTTTCCAGGAGCAAAGTGGAGGAATTTGGAAGCACAAATCCTTTGTCTTTTGAAAATGACTCTTCCGTATAAAACTCTGCATGCTGGAGGGTATTGACTCTTCAACAGCTACTTGGTCTGCTTAGTATTGGGTATGTTGAGTGGGTACTCTAAAGCCTTCAAGGACTGTGCAATTCCTTTTAGGACTTGACTTTAATAGCTATAGCTCTTTACCTCCCATTCAGTCAACTGCTCCTGTGGTTTTTGCCATTTCATCCTTATCTGCTGTGCTTAATGTACCTTGTTCTAGTGGCTTTTTGTTCTTTGTTTACTATGCCTCCTAATTTTAGTATCAGTTGTGACCTGGGAAGGATGTAGCTTTGTCTCCCTCAGGCTCATCTCTCCCTCATCCTCCTGTATCTCACAAGATTCAGGGTCGTGCTGGAGTCATGGAGTCCCTGGCAAATCCCCGACTGCTGGTGGGAGGTAGGATGATGGTGAGTCAGCAGAGAGCACCGAAGTTAGTAGTGAATGTAGTGGCATTGCATGTTTCCTTTGAAAAGGAAAAAGTAAGTAAGCAATGAAATGCCAGAGGACAGTAGCAGATGACCCCGGAGTTTTTATCTAATCTATGTACCAAAAATAGGTTTATTACTTTGCTGCAGTAACTTGGAGCATTCAAACCAGCCAAAGAGATCCTAAATTGGCTGTGCTGGCCTCATGTGCTTTTTAATAATACTTAGGCGCACTGGATCTTATCCTTAATGTTTTAAATCCTCATCTAGTGGAAGGTGTCCCTGCCTGTGGCAGGGAGTTGGAACTGGAGGAGCTTTAAGGTCCCTTCCAACCCAAACCAGCCTGTGATTCTATGATTCTTAGGAGGTTTATGAATGAGTTGGCTGGTTTTGAGTCACATTGCTGTTTCCAAATGGTTGTAGAAGAAATGATTGTTCTAGAAACAAAGCAACAGCTCTGCAGATCATGTTTGAATGTTGATATTCCGATGTCTGCAATGTCCCCATCCATTTTAATACCCGGGGATTACAAAAAGCGTGATTGATCATAACGAAAATCAGGCCTGAAAGAAAGGATAGGAACAAAAACCAGGTGTTATCCCTCTTGTTGTCACTGCTGCCTGTCAAGTAGCAGCAAACCTGGAGGGAAGCGGAGTGAGCTGGAGTCTGACTGGGGAGGGAGGCAGTGATGCAGTGACACCGTGTGATGATGAATAGCTCATGGGTACCAGAGCCCTGCAGCGGCTCCACTCCTGCTCCTCTGTGCCGCTGTGATTTGCTGTAATGGAACGTGGTAAGGAGGAGGATGCTGTGCCCTGCTGCGTTCACTGCTCTCCTGTTAGGGTTCCTAACACTGCGCTTCCAAATGTGTGTGCCAAACCACGCAGCTGTTCAGGCAGCATGGCCTGTTTTAATTTGCTTCTTGTTTGCAAGGTATTACTCCTTGGATTACCTGATAAACTTAAGTTACCAAATGAGCAGTAAGGCTGTGCAGTGTCAATAATATTGAGTGACAGGATTGTTTTACACAGTGTAGCATCTGGAAAAGAAGTACTTTTATAATTAGATTTAAAGCAATTCTTTGGATTGATTCTGCTTCCCATTAAGTGGTTTCCACCTAATGTAAAAAATCTGGTTGGCAGTCAGTTTGCCTGTCATATGGCTTCAGAGTTTTTCTTATGGCTGCTCTTTGGAATGCTTCCACAGTATCTCAGCTTTGTAGCAGTGTCCCTGTTTGTCATCAGCTGTTTGCAGTGTGCAGCTACTGTTTCATTTAATGAACCACATGCATATTGGAAAGGAGTGATTTTGCACAGTCAACTGTTCTGTTCAGGAGCGTGTTTGGAGTTGTGGATGCAAACCTGATGAGAGAAATAGTAAAGTATCTGGGAGAAGCTGGTCAGCTGGGCTTTATATCCCAAATTAGCCTGAGCTCCTGCCAGTGCTTCTTGCTACCCATTGCCACTGGCCTGTGCTAGTGCTGGAAGAACTGGTGTTGGCTTGTAAACCCTGTGTTGCTGTTTATTTCCAGTTATCTGTATCTGTTTACTCCTTATTGTTCCATACGGGAAGCCGTTGTCATGGTCAGAAGCGTATTCCAGTCATCAGTGGCATTGCAGCCTTGAAAGGGAAATGAATGGCAAATTGGCATGGCAATGGTGACTCAGTTATTCTTTACAGCCCTGGCAGGAGCTGGTGTAAGTGCTGCTCAGGCTCATCCTGCAGATGATGGCCAATAAATCAGCTGAAGTAAAATCAAGCAAATAGGCAGGTGTTTGCCCCTCACAGTGTTTATGAGCTTGGTGCTACATCAGGTATCATAAAGCAAGCATCTTGGTGAGAAGATGAAGAAATAAACAGAAATAGCTGTGCTGGCCACTGCTTCCCTGGGAAGTGTGGCTGGGGATGCTTGTGCTTGTCTATGAGCAGGGTTCTGTAGGTGGGGGGGAGTGTGGAGGTGCAGATACCTCCTGGAGCATGAAGCTGGGCCTGGCTCTGCTGCCAGCTCAGTGCAGCTCAGCTTTGAATAATGAGAGCTGCTGCGGAGTGCTCAAGGTCAAGTACTTGTGTGGCTGTTCACAGCAGTGCCTTAAAGCCAAGCTCTGGGCCCTGGTGACTTGCAGAAGCCAAGCCCAAGTGAGGGGGAATACGTGGAAAGCTCCACTGGGAGCGCAGGGGTTGTCTGCAGCTCATCTGCTGGCCGAGAGCTGTGAGCTGTGATTGACAGCAGTGCACAGCCAGACCCTGGCACAGACCCTGTCAGCAGGGACAGGCTGGATGGGGCTTGGAGCAGCCTGCTCCAGTGGAAGGTGTCTCTGCCTATGGCAGGGGTTGGAACTGGAGGAGCTTTAAAGTCCCTTCCAACACAAACCATTGCATGACTCTGACTCTCAGCTGGTTTAAGCTACGTTTGCTCTGATCTGAATGGATCTTCTTGGGGCAGTCACTAACTTCAGGGGGTTGCTGATGCTGAGCATCTGCAGAGTGTGGGGGTTTTGGGGGATCCACTGTAGGTGGGTGATATCCATAGGAATGGAAGGCTGCAGGCTGGGGTTTCACTGGGATCTGTGCCAGAGCTGATCATGCAGCTTCTCGTGGCAGTGCGTCTTCCCAGCAGCTTGTGGTGGTGATCCTGGAGCCTGTGCAGCTGCATTCCGTACTGTGACAGCCTGGAGCCACTGCACCGTAAATGTCAGTACAAGTGAGGTGCTGTGGCAGTGTTGGATTAGTGTCCTGGACACAAGGGCAGAGGGTTAGTGGCTGCTCTGAAATCCTCTTGCTGCCTGTGCATGGTAATGTTCCTCAGACAAGGGGAAGGGAAAAGCTCGTGCTAAAGGCTGGGTTGGTTTGGGATGTCTGTATCCCTCTGAAGGTGGCAGAATTGGCAGAGGAGAAGCTCCCTGCTTCCCCAAAGGTGGGGGCAGATGCCACCATTCCCATTACAGCTTCAGATTAAAACAACTCCCTGGGGAAGGGGCAGAGGCAACCTTCCTATTCTGGTTCTTTTTAGCTATACAAAGGATTTTTATTACTTAAATGAGCTCCCAGCAAGTTTGCTTTTAATATACCACTAATTGATTTTAAGACTTGAAAGCAGCAAAGCTTTATTAGCACTTGCTGACTCAGCTGAACCCTTCCCCTCATAGGAAGGGATGGAGTGAGATATTGACCCATGTTTCTGCAGCACTAAATGAAGTTGAGGGAATATTAAGTGTCTCATACTGGCTTTTGATTTGCATATGCAAATGAGATCAATCAATGCAGACGCAGGAGAGCAGGAATGCTAATGCTTTGCAAATAGGATCCAGTGTTAAGCATTTGAACATCAAGTGACACTTGCTCAGCTGCAGTAGTGGAGGTCCTGCAGCTACTCCCCTTGCAGTGCAGCTCTTTTGATCAGCCTGTTCTAGGGAAGAGCATGTAAAGCAGTGCAGAAAACAGTAAAGAATTGATGAGACTCGAGTATTGCCTCTGCTTTGTGGGATTTGGAAATGGAGGGTCTTTGTGCTTGAGATGGGTCATTGGATGTGACTGGACAGGAGAAAGGTGTTAAAAATCAGTATGTGGCAGTCTCAGCACTGTGAGGGTACTTCATGAAGGGCTCTCATTGTGGTTCTTCTTTCCAAAAACCTTAATTTTCCTCCCTTCTCACCCCTTTTTATCTTTCACATATAATAGAGACACATTTCTTTTCAATCAAGGAATCTATTTGCAGCACATGTAGTTGTTAGCTGCGTTTGGGCTGGTTTCAGCATACATTTCCATAAAAAGTCACCACTAATGAGCTGTGCGAAAATTGCAGCTTGCTGCCAAGCCAATTTGGTTAAAAGGCTTCAGTCCATCCTCCAGTGCCGTGTGATCCTTACCCATCACAATGGGCTGGAGCAGGTACAGCCACAGCAGCTCTGATCAGGAAGGTGAGATGCTGAGGATGGTGTGACAGCTCTGAAACCCCCTTGTTGCTGCTAATGCAACTGCTATTCTCTGTTTTAGTTTTTCTATCTGCTTACGTTGGTTTCCCAATGACATCTCCTCAGTGGAGCCAGGTTGTGAGAATTAAGAAAGATCTTCAGAGCCATGCAGATTCTTTGTGTAGTTGGAGTTGGCTCATCCATCGTCTCATTATGGGCAGTGTTAAAGAGGGGTTTGGGCAGTTTGTCCCATTTCGACTGCCACTGAAGTTCTGTTGACTTTGAACATCCGAATCCTGGGCTTTCCTTTCCCTCTTTGGAAGGTGTGGTGGTGAGTGATGTGACCTGAACCCCAGTCTCTGATCTTAGCCATTGGCCCATCCTGTGTTCTCTCTCTAGATTGACATTTCTAAGGGTCCCCAGTCACCAGCTGAGCCACTTGCTGCATTCTTGGTGTCAGGGCTCCTTACTGTACTCATCTGTCCATTTGCATTCCAAACCGTTGTCTGGTTTAATAGTTTTTACTGTGCTTTAATTTGCTTTCAGGATGATGTGCAAAGCTTTGTGCACCTTGGCGAGGGAGGGAGCTATTTATAACTACAGGTTTTATTATTTCAGCCTTCTGGGGTGACCAGAGGTTTGAAGACTGCTTCATTGCTGGAGCTGCGGTAGAAATCCACCAGCCTGGAAAATGTTTCTTGCACCACAGGACTCACAAATGCAGTTTTAGGGGTCACTGTGTAGTGGTTATAGAATTCATCATTTCCTTTCTGTGTGCAAAGAAAGAAACAGGGGCTGGTGCTCAGCTGGAGAGATCAGCTTGTGTCTGTCTGGCACCAGCTGGGGCTCCTGCAAGGATCCTCATCATCTTAAACTGCTTTCCATGGGCCACATTTCTTCTTTAGTGGGATGTGTGTTTGAGTGTCTGCATCTTAATTTAGGCATATACATAAATCTTGCACCTGATACACAGATCAGAGATGCTTTAGAGGAAGTTGTGTGTGTGGATTGCCAGAAATACAGCCTAGAGCTATATATATGCAGCAGTTTAGGTGGGAAGAATTAGCTTTAAGCTCCAGTTTCCCCATCAGGAGGAGGCGAGTTGACTTTCCTGTAGGCAAAGCAGCTACTGCAGGAAAAGAGGAGGTGGTTTGCCTGACGAGCATTACTTCTAGTGGCTTGCTGTGAACTGGACTTACTGCTCATAGCAGTGCTGGCTGGGAAGTAGAAAGCAGTTTGCAGAGACACCGAAAGGGAGCTTCTGGCTGTTTAACAGAGAACCTACCCCCAAAGTCCTCTGACGTGCTGATTGGATCTAAGCTCCTGCGAGACATCTCCTCACTATCTGTTCAAATCCACCTAGCTGGATGGTAATTCCTTCCTCTTTCTTCACCCCATGGTACTTCTTTCCACTTTTGAGATTAATATGTCATCTGTCCAAGTAGAACCTGACTGTAAGTAAGTAACTTCCAAGCTGTTTGCTGGGGCTGACCTTAGTGGAAGAGCCTTGCTTCAGCTTTGAATTGCTGGCAGCTCCTTGGAGAGAAAGCAAAGTGGAAGGATTCTGGGCTCCTCTTCAGGCCATGGAGACAGAGGCCACAGGAGGGATTTGATGGTGGTGGAGCACAGTGTGTTCTCTCTTTCTGGGTGTGCATAGACCTCAGCTACATTAAGCAGAAAGCATTGTGTTTTGGATAAGGGATTGGTCCAAAGCAAGGAGATTGGTGTTCAGGTCACTCTTACCCTGACACTGAGTAGGAACGGGATGATTCTTAGTGTTGTACTTCTCTGCTTTGCCCTCTGATCTCCTTCTTCACATTCATTTTCTTTGGTCTTTTCATCTCTCCTGCGTGCACAGAACCTGTGGGCTGTGTGGTGTCATCCTGGTGTGTCTGGTGAAGCTCTTTAAACACTGGTCCTGTCCCCTGAGGAACAGGGCAGGATTCTCCTGGTGTTCAGTCACCTCCGTTACTCTTTGGAAAGCAGGGAAGTTGTTCAGAGCTGAAGCAAATGACACGAAAAAGGCCTGTATGTATCTATTAGACTACACAATTAATGCATCTTCAGGAAAGCTTGAAGAACAAAAGGCTACTCCTCCGTGCAGCACACCTTTTGGGTGAGGGGCTTGATCAGCTCAAGTGGAGCGAATCTTATCTTCATTCAAATTAAACAAGTATTTAATTAACTTAATCTCTGCTTCCAGAAGCAAATGCACATGCTATGGGGTGATCTGTGTCTCTGATTACCATGCGTTCTCACCTTGAATAATGTTTTAATGAAGAGAGCAGTATGATTAGCTGTCAGGCATTTAAGCTGTAAAAAACCAAACCAAACCCTTCCTTTAAAACATATCCCTTCTTGGAGGCTGTGTTCCACTGAAATCAGTGGTTTTAAAACCGTGGGACTGCTCACAGCTTTAGAGAGCTGGAAGGATGGAAGCTGCTCTTCACTTGAGCATGGTGGTTACTGCAGTTGAGGCACTCGGGATTCAGTCTGGAGAACTGAATGTAGGTTAAAGGAGATAAAGCTGTTGTGTCCATGATGCACGTAAAGCATCAATGTGGCAAAAAGCCCTTTGCTGTACTGCTCTGCTTAATCTCCGACTTCCACAGATTGGGTTTTATTAGTGAGACCCTAAAGCACAGTCAGCCACAGGCTGGTGTGGCTGACACTGGCAAAATACATGGGTTGAAGGATGCTGGGCGGTTGTTTTGGGGATTGCCTGTGAATGCTGTTTCTCAGCCCTGTGAGGGCTCTCCAGCAGCTGCAGTGATTCAGGGGCTGACCTCTCTCTTCTGGTGTACTAATTTTTCTGGTCTTTGACTGAAACTGAGGTGTCTTGTATTGCACTGTACAGAAGCATGCAGATACAGGCAATGCTGAGACTGGCTCAGCCTCCGGTATAGAATCAGAAAGGATGCATGTGGATGTGTGCAAGGGGGAGAAGGTTTTTTTTCCTCCTGATTTAATATTTTATTCATGCCGTAAGTATCAACTGCTTTTCCAATTCTGCTGTTCATTGCCAGCTCTAAAATCTGGGGGAGGGAAAAGGCGTTCATTTGAATGTGCTCACAGCTCGTGTGTCTGGAAGGTGCCACAGACAGATCTGTGAGGCCGAGCAAAAGCCGCGATGCCTCTTTCAGAGCGTGAGCGGCTGCTGTGTGAGGAGACTATTGATGGTTTCAGGGAGGTGGCAGGAAGCAGCGCCTGTGTAACACTGTCAATACCTAGGTGAAAATGTGCTTTCACGTGGATACCTGCTTTGCTGAGCAGATCGGAGATGATTCAGTGCTCAGGGTGTTGGGGTTGCATTCAGGGAGCCTCAGAGCGCGGAACCAGGGCAGAAAGCACGAATTGGTTCTTTCTCCAAGTATTAGGGACAGCAAGATGAAATGCTGCTTAAAGAGCAGGGGAGACCCGGGGGGAGGAGGCAGTGTCACTGGTCTGAGATGGTTGTTATCACTCTGATCATTACAGGCTGATGTGTCTGGAGATGAAATGGCTGGAGCATTATCCACTGGTTTTTATCAGCTATCGCTTCAGCAGCAGCTCAGGCGGGGAAGGTCACTATGGCTCAATGCTCGAGTCTTCCATATAAGCCCTATCGTGCTATTAGAGAGGAAAAACGATTCTTCAGGCGCAGGAAGGGTCAGTGATATTATTATTATTATTCATAAGAATAGAGCCTGTCAATCAGCAATCCCTGAAGTGTAGAGCAAAATAAATAGGATGTGGCTTGTGTTCACCTTGTGGGAGTGCTGATAGGTCTGACTCGTGTTTCTCTGTAGCTAGGCTGTACTGAGCCTGGGGAGCGTGTTCTTTCTTTAGATAACAGTACAGCCTGAGGTAGAATAACAGGCAATCCATCAATTAAAATGAAATGGAAAAGCTGACCTGAACATCCCACAGATTAAAATATTTAGGGAAAGTCATTCAGCCTGCTTCCCATGCCAGGTAACTGGCCAGTGAGAAATAGTTCTGGTGGAGAAAACTCACAGATCATGAAGTTGGATGTGAGCAGTCTGCCCTCCCCAAGTCTGCATGGAAAACCACACCAGGTTCTGATTTGTTCTGAAAATTGGCTTTTACACATTCTCTTTTGCACTGGGAGTATTTAATCCCTAATGATTGTCTACTCGTTCTGCAGAAACTTTAATTACTTAATGGTGCTTAATTATCAGATACGTTTGTTACGATACAACCGTTGCCCACTTGGAAGGAATGAAACTGAGCATCTCTTAGAATTAGTTCAGGTTCTGGTAATAAGGGATTGTGCATATTGTGTCCAGACTGACTGTAGCAGGTCAAAACGGGTTGTCTCAGTTGAGGCTGCCATTGCTGCAGCCCCAGCCCGGTGCTGTAACATGCTGTGTAAATATCATTGTAAGAGAAATCACTTAGTTTGTAAGAGTTAAGTGTGTGACCTTTATTTTATGCAATAGATGGAAAGCAAAATGTGTTATTTATGGCATTTATTTCCTTAAGTGTAAATTTTTATTAGCTGTGTAGGATCCCCATCATTAAATTCCTCATGTTCTTTTAGCTTGGTTTCCAAAAGACATGAGGAATGCAGTTGTGCCCTCTGTGTATAGACTAGCAATTTTTTAACGCAGTACTTCAACGAAGATTAATAAAGATTAAGTGATGTAAAAGTAAGTCATGTCCTGGCAGTTTTACATTGAAAACAACAATGCCACAGCCGTGACCAGTTTGGAAAGATGAAGCTTTTCTAACTAAACCAGTAGTAAAACAGACCTGTCAATGTCTGAAAGCTCCTGTGCTGCTGTCCTGAGGTTGAACAATCAGAGGAGAAAAGAAACCAACTTTGGAAGAAGAATAACCTGCAAACCAAAACCCCCAAACAAAACCACTGAAAAGCCATTTCTGATTATTCAGTCTTTTTCTAATTTGTCCTGTACAAAGGCCTGTAGGGACAGGCCAAGGGGAATGGCTTTAACCTGCCAGAGGGGAGACTGAGATGAGATCTTAGGCAGAAGCTCTTCCCTGTGAGGGTGCTGAGGCGCTGGCCCAGGGTGCCCAGAGAAGCTGTGGCTGCCCCATCCCTGGCAGTGTTCAAGGCCAGGTTGGACACAGGAGCTTGGAGCAAGCTGCTGTAGTGGAAGGTGTCCCTGCCTGTGGTGTAGGGGCTGGAGCTGGATGAACTTTAAGGTCCCTTCCAACCTAAACCAGTCTGGGATTCTGTGACTGGTCAGGATCCATGATCTTGCATGGCTCGCAGGCTGGGGCTGTCTCACCCCTGCAGTTCTCTGCACTGAGAGGTATTATGATTTTATATTTAGCTCACACCAAAGCAGCCGAGTTGCAAGCAGGAGATAACAATGTGAATGTGCTCCTTGCGAGGTCATCTGCTTGCTTTGATCAGCTCCTGGCTGCTACTTTCTGCAGGCTGACACAGCTGGGAAAGTCACTTGATTATTCTTGTTATTTGCATGAAAATTATAACCAGTTACTTGATAAAGGCACGGTGGCTGCCTCCTGCCCCAGGGGAATGCTGTGTTCTGCTTTAGCTCTGCAGCTTCGCAGTGCGAGATCTCATCTGAGCATAGAACAAAACAGTTGGGCTTAGCCCTCCTTGTTTCTCACTGGAGTTGTGCCCCCATCCTCCCTGGTCATAGTTGATTGACAGACCAGGTCTTTAAAACCTCTTTCACTCAAAGGGTTAACTCCTTCTGGTTTTATGCATGTTGGGTGCAGTTGTTCAGATTTGACATTGAGGTTTTCCTACCTAGGAGCATCTCAGAGCCACAGAGCTGGTCTGCTTTTGCAGTGGAAAGGTACCATCTGCTGCATGGTCTTTGGCCTGGGTTGTTGGGGTAGACTGCTGAGCACATGTTGGAGATGCGCTGAACTCTTTTTCTGTTAATTTTCAGTGGTGGTTTGTTATATTTCCTAGAGGTTCTATTTCTTCCTAATCTTTCAAATAGTTTTAAGGCCAAAACAGTTAAATGAACAACTTGCACTAAGATTAATAAAGGAATTTGTTATTTTAGCTGTTAGAAGTGCTTTTGTAGCATTGGTGTGAATCCAGCTGTTTCTTCTCTGGGTTATATTTTCATATCCAGGTACTTCTGTGTTGGGAATACTGCGTCCAGATGATGAATCACATGCCATTGGTACTTTCAGACTGGAAAAAATATGAGCTCATTCATTCAATACAGATCTTTCAGCCAAAGAGATATAAATACACATTGGTTCTTCAATCTTGTGGCCTCTGTTCTTGATAATAAGCAATTGAGAATGGAGGGTGGGGAATTTGGCAGTTCTGTTGTTGCCTCTATAAACAGCAGGGATGGGATGGCTGGATATTTTCAGCTTTGCACAAAAGCTGAAGAAAAGAAAGAGGGTGGGTATAAAAAGCATGAAAACATAGGTTCCAACTGATCCATTAGAGCTTATTGCTGGAAGAAGTGGCTAGTTGCTGAGCATTTTTTCTTTGTTATTTCTGTCTGATGGTGTTTAAGATGAGTCTTTCGGATGCTTATTTATGTAGCATGTAACAGCCGAGATGTAACTGCGGTACTTCTCTTGCGGGGCTGGTAACTTTCCCTGTGCCCTGTTATGAGATGCATGTGTGACAATGATATCTCCTGTGTGTTTGGTGAGGAACACTTGAATTCCATGACTGTTTTTCCCTGGCCTTATGGAAGAGGAAAATTCACAGGGTTTGGTTTGGTTCTTTTTCTTCCACTGTTGCTTTTCTTTCTATTTGTACTTGGCTCTATGCTCTGTAAGCCAGGGTGGTAGGTTTTAGCGACTGCATGTTCGGTTGCAGACCATCCATAGCTGAAGATGCAAATGTCTGTCTGTTCCTCTCTGAACATGGGCTCAGCTCATGGTTCAGCCTCTTCCAACCGCTCTGTCCTTTTTAGACCATTCCTTTCTTTCACTCATCCTGAGCACTCGCTGCTGGAGCTTTCCTTTCTGTGCTGTGTCATTACATTCCGTGGATTTTCACCTCCTGCAAACTAATCACTTCAGTGCTTCTGCTGCTTCTGCTTCTACTTGGCGAGAGCTCAGAAATATCTGAGCCTGAGCGTTTGGAGTGATGCTGTATTTTAAGAGAGTGGATGCTGTAGTTTGGCATCACGTGAGTACTTATTTTATATTAAAAATCACATAAGCCCCCTCGCTGTGAGGGAAACACACTGTATTTGAATCACAAGAGTTTCTCGAGTCCTAATGCAAGTGACATAAAGGTGATGCCAAAGTTACCCTGTGAGTCTCTAGAAAGAGCAGTTCATTCTACATGCTGTATCAGAAATCATTGCTTGTATGTTTTCCGGAGTGTCCTGGATAGAGATCCAGGTCCCAGACTCTCCCGAAATGCATCTTCCAGACATTATTATTTCTTTAGTTCTGTAAACTAACGCAGAGGAACATTTATGCTGATTACAGTTTCTTACAGTCGTTGGTGTCGCTTTTGTCCTGTTCCTCCCATGCAACCTCTCATCCTATAAAATTAGACCAGCCTGGCAGGATCATCCAGTGGGAGGAAATGAGTTTGTGCTAGCATGTTTCACATAGTAATCTCATTAGCAGTTGTGCTCGGTTGTGAATACATGACTGAGTTGTCTGTACGTGCTTTCTTGATGCCTCTATCCAAACCCATCTTCCGGCACCTTCATCTGCTGTTGTTTGAATGATGCCACGTGCATGTCAGGATCCTCCTGAGCTGGTAGCCTCGGGTGGCTGGTAGATAAAGTCAGTGGAAGCAAAACTTAATGGAAGTTTTCTTGTTCCGGGTCCATAATTATGTATGAGCAGATTCTCAGTGGGAAACCAGCTGTAATTTTGATATTTCATAGAAAAATCTCTGTAGCTGGAAGTGCATTGGACCAAAGCACAGCAAAGCCTGGAGCAACTTGTGTGTACAGAAATGATAGCCATTAATTCTCCCTGGAAATGTTTGTTTCAGGCTGTAGTGCTGAACTAGACGGGTGTCTTGGATAAAAGAAAAGACTATCCCAAGTTTTAGTTTAGAAATCAAATTAAAATGAGAACTTTTTAGGGCTCAGGAAAGTGTGGTGTTAGTCTTTCAAGACTGTCTGTTGCGATGAAAGCTTATGGACTGTGCTACCTCTAACCAGATGTGCTTTATGGTGTTTCTGGCACAAGTGAAGAATCCATTCTCAGAAATCCCATGAGAACTAATGCTAAATAGACTTCCAGCCTGGCTGACCAGTCTCCTGAGCTGCAGGTAATGCCTAAATGATGCTTTGAACATATAAACTATTATATAAATGCTACATGTTGTTAAGTTTTCTGTTTCTGTACTGTGGAATATATCCAGTTTCACAAGACCCTCGGGTAGCTTTCCAGTGCTCGGAAACTTTGTCATGGCTGGAATTGCAGCAGACAGCTGTGTGTGATCCTGGTGAGAGCAGAATGGAGCCGTTGCCTTCCTGGGCCACTCTGTGGGGCTGTTGGGGTGAGCCCAGCTCAGGCTCTGTATTCCAGGCCCAGATCTCCTGGGAGCTCCTCAGCAGGAGCTGCTTTGTCAGCAGTGGAGTTGGGGGGGCAAAAGGAGCACAGGAAAAATCGGGAGTCGAGTAAGATTTGAAGCCTTTGGTCAAGAGAATTGATCTTGTTGTTGGAGGCAGAGATCTGGGAGAGCTTAGTTTATGTTTTTGGAAGAATTTGGGGGCAGTGATTTGGAAAGGAGCATGGAAGTTATGGGTGAAAGCGCTTGGCTCGCCTGTGGAGCAAATAATCTGTAAGAATGGATAGTGTGAGTGTACTTGCCTTTGAAAGATGAGGAATTGAGGTGGGATGGGGTGAAGGGCAGGTGCAGTTCCATGGCTGAGATAGTATCTTTATCCTTGCTTATGAGATACATTTTCATTTATATTCTTCAGGTTTAATCCATGTCTAGGCCTCTGTTGGTAACAAAACAGAGAGTAAGATGTGTGCTGTATTGGTGCTGGCACAGGCTGTAGAACTTGCTCAGGGACTGCCCTTCCCAAATACCAGGGGTGGTAAGAAGGGAGATGCATCTTTTGTCTCTGTGGGAATTGCTTGATGAAACTGGAATGTGCTGTAGAACAACAGCAATTTCTTTCTGGTCTTGTGATGTGTGATGCTGGTTTCCTTCTCACTTGTAGCACAACATCCCCGATGTCTGTAAAACCTTGCAGCGTTTAGAGAAGCAGGCGGGGGATGTGTAAACAGCACTCCAAGTTTAGCAGTGGCTCTGCTGTAAGGAAGGAAGGTGTGCAGGGCAGCATCTCTCCTGGTCACTGCACGGGAGAGCTTCTCCTTTCAAGGCAGTTTACAAGATGCTGAAGCTGCCTGGGAAAGCTTCAGGTGTTGCAGTGTAGAAATCTGCACTTAAAAGATGCTCTTGTGGAGGGGAACAAAGGCATTGGCAGTGGGGAGTTCATTACTGAAAGGTTCCTTATATAACTTTCTCCCCTCTTTGTGCAACTTTTATAAAGTAAATCATGTCCCAAATGCCTTTTATGATGTCGGCAGGAGATAAGACTGAGAAATAGCCATAATCCTGAATGTGCAGCAGTTGAGTCCAGCGGTTGCTTTGTGCTGTGTAAGAATGGGGAGTTTTAATCTGCAGCCAAAGTAGCCTTTCTCTCTGACTGCTCTGATCTTTAGCTTGCATAAGACATAGCCTGCTGTGCCACTTTGGAATTTATTTAATAGCTCGGTTGTTTGGACATGATTAAAAGCATAATGAATAGAATGGAGCAGTAATAAGATGAACAGCTCATAGAGGGTTTTAGTCTAAAAATACCTGTTTCGGCTCAGCTAGTGTAGTGCAGGCTGGGGTGACAATCACAGAGAAGTCCTCTACATGGATCTCTTGCAAGCTTTAGTGAGCTGTTGCTGAGTATGAGGATTATATGTCACCTTTGCTACTTTATCTTTTACAATGGGCCTCTTTCTTTTTCCCCACTTGGGTGTTTTCCTTTGGAGTGCCTGATGCATAACTCCAGAGGAAAGGGGTTTACTTGTTTCTGATTGAATTGCATGTCAAATAGGTGCTGTGCAAATTCTTCTTCCCAATGTGGGCATTTGAAGGGGTTGAATTTCCATGCTTTGCCTGGGTGTGCTTTGGCTGCTTCAAGCAAGGGTTCAGGAGCTGAGGGCTGTTTTGGTTAAGATTTAGTGTTTCCTATTAAATAGCATCTGCAGGGGAGAATGCAGTCTTGGGTGGGTGAACCTCTGCTTCCCCTGCTCCTCACCTGAAGTTAAAGTAGGGTTTGCATCTTTGCCCTTACAGAGGGTGGACTTGGATTGCATATGAAGAGTGTAATTAAAGAAACAGGGAAGAATGGAAGTGGATGGAAGTGCTGCTGAGCTATTTCATGTTGAATGCTTTTCTTCCTGTGTTATCTCCATGTGGGAACCTAACGTGGTATTTGTGTGGTTACAGTTGAACCCTCACTCGATTCTTTCTCACTGTAGAGTTGTGTTATCAAAACCAAAACATTCACCTTTAATACTGGTAATGTGAGATTTAAGCAAGGTGTAGGTTTGCTGCATGGAGTGGAACAGGATTCGGGTCAGTTGTGAGGTCTTGAGGCATCTTCCTTCTCAAGGTTCAGTCCCAGTTCCTTCCCTTTCCACAAAGGGGCTCTGAGTGTCCTGTGAAGCAAACCTGTATCCTGTTGCCATGACAACATTTATACAATAGATGCCTCTTGTAGCATGTATGAATGGATATTTTTCATTTGTAGTATCTCTTTGCATCAATTCCTTGTGTATTTAAGGGTCTCCTTGAAGTATTTGGACCATGATACTAGATAGAACTTAAATGAGCATTTCTGGATATATAGGCCCAACCTTTGAGTAGAGCTTCCCAGTGTCTTGTCTGGGGAGAGGTTGAACAAGGTGAATTCCTGCCATCTCACTGATGAGGAAGATGGAAGGACGTTCATTGGTAACGGAAGGGATGTTCATTGTGTAATGAATGGTCTCTCCAGGTTTTTGTGCAAGCCCCAGCTTGTCTTCCCCAGCTAGAAGATGGGTTTTGTCTGGGAGAACTGGAGCTGCGTGCTCATGCCGCTGCTCATGGTAAGAGTTTTCCATCTCTGAAGGGTGGCCAGCAGCCACTCGCGTTGCGAAGTGTTAAGTGTGTGGCTGGACATTTCTCACTCCTTCTCAAGTACCCGTGTCAGTGCAGAGGACTCGACAGGGACCACTGGTGATGTGAACTGGCAGGGCTGCATGTGTCCCCGCAGGGCCTGGCAGCATATGAGGCAGCTCAGCCATGTTGTGTCTAGAAAATGCATGAAATTACACCTGTGTCCTTCGAGCCGCGTGCTCAGGAGTAACAGGGAAGTCGCCTTCCCATTTAAATTCAAGATGTTTGCTTCAAGTGACCAGTGTTTGTATCAGAGAAAACCTCACTTGAGGAGTGCTGTGCATGATAATTTAGTGTGCTTCAGTTCTGCATACGGGTGGTGATCTGCAGCATCCCCCTGTGAGTGCCAGCTGAGGATTTGAAATCAGAGTAAGGTCCTTGGAATCAGAATAAGCTCTTGCTTTTGAATATATTCAGGCATTGGGGAGATCCCAGGTGGGGCTGAAACCTTGTTCTCTGAGATGAGTGCATGTTACTGCAGAGCTTGCAAAATTGTGCTTGTGGCAAATTTTGCAAGATAGGCACCTGTGAGTGTAGGAAACAGGACTGAGCCCTAGGCATGGTTTTGTGACATAATGAGATCACTTTAGCATTGTTTTCAGTGGAGGAGGATAAAATCACCTTCCAGGGGCTGCTTTTAATCAGCTGTGACCACAGATTAATAATGAATCTGTGGTGCTGGAAGCAGAACCCACCCCATTGCTGCGGCTGCTCGTGGGCTCCTTGTGGCACCATCCTTGAAACGCATTTGCTTTCTGGTTATTGATGGGAGGTGTCAGCCCTGTGAGCTCAGCATTCCTGGTTGCTTTTACTGTTGACCTACTCAGTGGCATAATATTTCACCTTTCCTGTTCCCAAGGGCGTTTCCCCCCAAACTGTGGGATATCACTGATGAGTTAATGTACTGCTCTGTAAGGTTGGTGTCCCAGTTTGTTATGCCTGCAGTATTGGCAGTACTGGTGTTGAGTAACCAAGCTTCCTAACGCATCACAGAATGGTTTGGATTGGAAGGGACCTTAAAGATCAACCCCAAGGAGCCCTGTTCAGTGCCAATATTTAGATAAGATTGAGATGAGCTCTTAGGCAGAAGCTCTTCCCTGTGAGGGTGCTGAGGCGCTGGCACAGGGTGCCCAGAGAAGCTGTGGCTGCCCCATCCCTGGCAGTGTTCAAGGCCAGGTTGGACACAGGGGCTTGGAGCAAGCTGCTCTAGCACAAGGTGTCCCTGCCCATGGCAGGGGCTGGAACTGGGTGGGCTTTGAGGTCCCTTCCAACACATTGTCCTCGTTCAGTTTAAAGCCATTCCCACTTGTCCTGTCACTACATGCCCTTGTTAAAAGAAGGCACAGAACAGAACTGTAAGAGGGAATAAATTAGTAGCTGCCTCTCCAAAGGCTCCTGAGAGCCAGGAGTGAGGGGTAGGAGAGATATCTGGAAGCCATTAGAAGAGGATGGAGCTGCCTGGTGCTGGTGCCGGCCCTGCAGGTCCTTGTGCTGGGGTGCAGGGGTAAGACAGTGCTGTAGGTGAGACCTGAGGAGCGCCAGCACCCTGGGTTCCCAGCCAGCTCTGGCCCCAGGAGGGGCTGCTGCCGCCCTGCAGTACCTGCTGCTGCCAGGGAAGTGGCTGGAGCAACCAGGAGTGATGTGGTGAATGCCCTTCCTCTGCTGTGACATGTTTATTGAAACAGATGTAGTTGGCTACGGTTTCTGTTTCTGGCTCTCTGTAGCTGGAGGAGATCAATAGGCAGATAAACAGTGTGGTCTCTAAAGTTGGAAGTGGCTTTCTTTTTTAACCAAAACAAAGAGCATTCCCTGTCCAGGGACACTCTCCAGCACAACGCAGAGCAGATCAACACTGGCACCCAGTGTCTAGATAGAACCAGTTCAAATCTGGGTTCCCAAATCTGACACCCTTTTTTCACGCTGATGATTTGGCTTTCAGTCTTGATGTGCACACCAGAGTGAGGTGCTTAATCTGCTATGGCAGCTGAACTCTCCGGGGCTGCAGTTTTAATTCTGCTTTCCTTTGGTTCCTGCAGTTGTCTTCTGGTGCTGATAACCACTGCAGGGCTGCTTTTCTTGGCTTGTCTTTTTGTTACAGAAAGGTGCCGGCCTTTGCTTCCCATGGAGCGGTTAACCCCAGCTCAGGGAGGAAGAGAGAAAAGTAATGTAAAACCAGCCTCCTCCCCAGGGAAGTTTTTTCAAGTTATTCTGCAGCTGTTAAATGCCAGTTCAATGAAGCCTTTAAACATACACTTAAATCCATTCCTGCTAAGCAGAACACTTAGCCACCTACTTTAATTTAAGCTTGTGTTCAAGTGTTGTGGCACTGGAAAGCAGCAGGACTAGAGCATGTTCACAAAGATAAGCACATTCTCAAGTGCCTCACTGATTAGGGTCCTGATGCAGGAGAGCATCCCAGGTTGGGATGGTATGTGAGGACCACTGGGTCTGGGAATGAAGCATCTGCTGATGTCTGAGTGTCTGCCAGCACAACCATGTTCTTTAGGGCCCAGCAAAAGATCTCTTCAGCCAGTGTCAGTGTCTGGATCTTTGTTCTAGCCAGGTTTTCTCTACTGCACTCGCCAAGGAACGACTTCTATTTGAAAGTATGAGTAGTGAGTGGCATGAAGTCCCAAATGTGAAGGATCCCTGCTCGGTGCGTCTCTGAAGGTACAGGAGATTGTTGCTGCATCTCTCAGGATCTTACTGCTTTTACGTTTGAAATCTCTCCTGTAGTGGGATGACTAAATCAAATCCAAATTAATCCTCTCTCGGCTCGCCTGGTACTTGGGGCAGCTGCACTGAAGTTGCTGCAGCACATTCCAGGAAGGTAAATTGAAAATTGAACATGAATTTCCAAAAGAGCCTTAGAATACTACCACAAAAAAGATGGATGATGAACCATTCTGGCCTGTTATTATCCAAAAGCAACTGTCTAGCTGCTTTTTAGTGAACAAAGAAATATTAGAAGGGAAAAAATAGGTTTCCATCCAGCTTTATCTCTGTTGGCTGTACTGGAAACAAATCATGACATAAAAAGGATAAAATGAAATGAAAAAGATAGAATTTATTTCTTGTTCTGCAGCACACACTGGACACTTACTTATTCTGAAGGTTAAAAATCTTCTGAACTAAAGCAGATTGCACTAAAACCCTGGTGGAAGCTATAAGGAAGTCACGGAGTATCCCTGTGATACTTGCCCGAACAGTTATGGATGAAGAGGGAGAGGAAATTGGTCCGTGTGGATCTCCCCCTGCCACTGGAGCTCACATTGTGCTGGCCAGAGGTGCTCTGTCCACATCGTGCATGGGAGTCTGGTTAAGTTTTGAAACAGTGATGGAAGCAGAGTCTCCTTCAAGAATCTGTTTCTCTCCTTTAATTTCTAGGAAGGTAACAAATGCAGTGCAGTGACATCCCACCCTGCTCTGCGCAGCCTGGGTCTGTGGCAGAAGGGACCTTTGTTTCCCTTGGATATCTTGCCTTCCCACCCCCTATAGTTTCAGGAGGAGCAGGAGAACTGAGAGAAGGGTTAAACAAAGCATAGCAGAGGCTGATTTGGAGATGAGTGTGCAGCAATGGCTGAGCCAAGTAGTTTAAGTCAATGGTTTTGTTATTTTGCTTGGTCTGTGTAGCATCCTTTCATTGGGATTTATAAATTATTCCTGCTGTAATAACAGCGTTGAGGAGCTGGAAGTGACTGCTCTGGCGTGGCTTGCTTGCTTTCCTCACTGGTTTTTTATTAGGAATGAAAATCATTTGGGAATGAGGAGATAATGTATGGCCTCTTATCATAAAAGTTGCACTTCTTGATAAGATTTCAAGGTTAGAACAATGATAGCACTGAAATATCTGTCGTAAACGACCATAGATAATTCAAGCAATAAAAAAGCTTCTTTTAGCTATGTAAATAGGGTAATAGACTGGAATGCAGGATCTGGATGTATTCAATGTTGGGGTTATTTTATATTTGAACAATATAAACAGAGAAAATGGAGCTGAAAATTAATTTGAATAGGAAACGGGGATGATTTCTCTTTGGAATGGTGAGCCAGCGAGGGATGGGTCTGCGTTGTTTGAAAGTCCCTGAGCTGCTAAAGGTAGCAGGAAGGCTATCAGTGTGATGAGCCAGACGAGAACCATTTCTCTGCCTCTTTCCCTCTATTTCTCCTGACAAAAAGAGCGATGGGGTTTGGGGAGAGGCTGATGTAATTAGGCTGGATGCGTGGTGATGGTGGGATGCTGTCCAAGGGTGTGTTGAGTCACATCTAATGACTTCAAAACTACTAATTAATTTCGAATGAACTGGAACGAGGAGATGCGGCTTGACAAGAACAGGGGTTTGAAAGCTCATGTTGGAAACTGCCAGTGTGTAGTGATCCTGGGCCAAGGGGATGGGAAAAGAGGAAAGATCCTGGTGAGCCTGTTGAGAAGGGCAGAAAGAAATGGAGACAAGAAAAATCAGCGAATGGAATGAAGCTTCTGGTGCAGATCAGTTCTGGGAGCTCTGAGCTACTTGTTAGCAGCTCACAGGAATGGATGGTGGAAACTCCTCCAATCTCTTGTTTCCATTTCCAATTTGTTCAGTTCATTTTCAAGCACCACACTGAAATCTGTGAGACACCTCTGGTCTTGTATTAACAGATCAGGCTCCACGAGGGAAACACATTTTCATTGCTCTATAAAAGCTCTGCAGCATCCAGGTCTTGGATGATGCACTCAGGGTGAGATGAAGGGTAAGAGATAAATCAGTGGAGCATGCGTGGGTTTGAAAGGACAGGACAAAGGGAGCCCAAACTGAAAGGCAAGAGGTAAAAAAGCAGAGTGAATTTGGAGCAGAAGGGAGTGAAGTTGGGCAGAGATTGGTCTTGTGTCCTACGGGTTTCTTTTTGACTAGTAAGTGGATTTGAAGGGTAGACCAAAAACTGCAGAAGGTGAGAAAGCTCTAGGTTTTGGTTGGTTTTCCATGTCCTCACACTTCAGAGTTTCTTACTGGAAAGATGCCACTTCTGCCTTGCTCTCAGATCATTGTGTTTCACATTAACTCTTGAGACAGTTGCAGTTCTCACCAGTCTCCTCTCCAGAGTTCTCTGGTCTGGTTCTATTTGTGCCTATGCTGACAATTAACACCATGATTACGGTTCTTTTACTGTGTCATCTTGAAATGAGGTCTCCAGCGCATTATATCTGAATAGCTCTTGGGACAGTGATGTTTGAGGTATGTTGAAGACCTCTCCAGGTGCAACTGCAATAGAATAATCCTGTTTCCTCTGTCAGAAAATAAGGTAACAGTTTGGCAGCTGCTCAAATCAAGACAAATGAAATAAACTGCTCTAAATTCATCATGGCAAGGAACAGACCTAGCTACAAAATGACTAACGGGACCTTCTATTCATCTGTACAAGTCTGGTGTGTGGCTGCATTCATTTCCATACAATCACTGGAAAATATTATGTTGATTGCCGGGAACAAATCTTTTATGGGGAGGAAAAAAATCCATGCTGCTAATCTACAGTGGGATTGGTAAATGGGTAAGACAAAGCTTTAATAATATTATTCTGTGCGACATGTGATGTGAATAACACAGTTCTATTAATCTCTCAAGCGATCAGGGTCTGGCTGTTAGAGGCAGCTGAGTATGAGCAATAGTATTATCTCTTCTCAGGAACGTTGGAGCAGAATCCCAGATCCGTTGCTGTGAAAGCAGTGGCTGCACCAGCTCAGGGAGTCACACCCAGCAGTGAAGCAGGGCATGGGCTGCCCATGCTGGGCTGGGGTACAGGAGGACCTCTCCAGAGTCTCCTTGGACTCCACCTTGCAGCCAGTCTGTGGGAGGGGTTTTGGGAGGCCATGGATTCTCAGGAAGCATGGATGTTCTGTCATAGAATCATAGGATGGTTTGGGTTGGAAAGGACCTAAAGATCACTCAGTTCCAACCCCCCTGCCATGGGCAGGGACACCTCACACTAAACCATGTCACCCACGGCCTCATCCAACCTGGCCTTGAACACCACCAAGGATGGAGAACCTCCCATATGAAGACAGGCTGAGAAAGTTGGGGCTGTTCAGCCTGGAGAAGAGAAGGCTGCGTGGAGACCTCATCTGAAGGGGGCCTACAAGGATGCCGGGGATGGACTCTTCATCAGGGACTGTAGTGACAGGACAAGGGGTGATGGGTTCAAACTTAAACAGGGGAAGTTTAGATTGGATATAAGGAAGAAATTCTTTACTATTAGGGTGGTGAGGCACTGGAATGGGTTGCCCAGGGAGGTTGTGACTTTCGACTCTTCCCCATCCCACCGCAGGGAAGGTGAACTCCATCAGCTCGTGGTCAGGGCTAACCAAATCCATCTTCTGCTCAAGTGCCTCAGGGGCATGACTGACAGCGCATCCTCCTATGGGCAGCTCTGCAGCGCCTGTGCTGAGCCCAGCTCTGGATGTAGCCCCACTGAGTGCAAAGCAATCCAGGAGTTAACGTTGCTCCCCTAGAAGCACGTGTGCATTGGCTGTCCTGTAACAAGGTATTAGTTAAGGCAGCCAAATGAAGCAGAATTTTTAAATGAGAGCCTGTTTTCTCAAGTGCGATTGGAGGATACCATTGCAGGTCAGGGTTGTCTGAGTCCTCACAGTTCATTAAGTAGAGAGCAGCGAGTGTTAGAGATTGACTTTTAAAAATGAGAGGTTTTTATTTATAGCGAAGTTTTAGTCACTCATTTTAAAGGATGGAAGCATAAAGCAGGAATGGGTTCATTTAAAAAAAAATTGGCATGGGTAATTTAATTAAATTGGGGTTTGAAGTCTCGTTACAGAAAATGAAATGTTATTTCTGCACTGCTTTTCAACCCATCTGATGCGTTTGATAGCATCCCCCCCTTATGAAACCTGCACAGAAATAGTAACGGCCATGTGAAAGTTGCTGCTGAACTTCCCAGCTCCAGGGGCTTTATGCAAGGATGTAAACAGTGTTCTGGGGCAGGGAGCAAGGGAAAGAGCCTTGTCTTGGAGCTCGTACCTGTGGAAGGTGGCCTGGGGAGACAGGAGCCCAGGGCTTTGTCCTGGGGGTGCTGGCTGTGCTCTCCTGGGCTGCTCCTCTGCATGCAGATGGGAGCTGAGAGCCTGAGGTCACAGCAGAAATGAAAAGCAGCTGAAGCAATGCAGGAGTCGAGATGAATGTGCCATTAAAATTAATGGAGTTTAAGGTGGTAGGGTTGCATTTAATCTGGAAGTGGGTTAACTAGAAAACAAGGGGGTCTGGCTGGATGCAGCGTAATCCTTTATTCATTACAGATTAGACTGTAATTTCCCTTGCTGTGAGGGATGCTGTCAGTGTGCCTGCCTTAGAGAGCCCTATGGCACTCGGGCTCACCCTGAGGAGGCAGCTGGGGCTGCTGGTGGAAGGAGATAAAACAGGGAATGTTCCAATCTCGATCCCATAATCCTAAAGCACTGTACCCCGGCAGGACAGAAAGGTAAAAGGTAGTGTCTTTGCATTGCTTAGCGTTAGGGATTTATGCTTCACTTCACATGCTTACACACAGTTCGGGTTGTATTTTATTCTGCTGCATGCTGTCTACACTAGCATATCATTTTCCTTTTAATCTTCCTCTTTTCCTTGGCAGAGCTGCAGGCTAAACCTTCGTTTGCTCGTAGGAATTCATCTGGTTTTGTTCGTGCCCCTGACAAAATTGCTTCCAATGAGAAACCTTCACTCAGCTTTGAATGACCATGTTTTCCTTCCTCTGATGTTTCAGCCTTAATGAAAAAGGACTACAGTACAAGATGCTGCAGATGGGCTTGATTCAAATTTGATTGTATCATTCCTAGGCTTGGTTGTCCTTATTGGGTTTTATATGGGGCTCCAAACCCGTGATTTGAGTGAATCTTTTGGAAGTGGCTTATGGAAGCCTATAGAGTTTGCTTTAAATTCTCTGAAACTGCTGTAAGGCATTGGTAAAGGATTTACCTGCGCTCTAGCTGCAACTTTACCCCCTTATATTCAAGTATCCTGTATTCTTTCCAATGCAGCCTATTGTTGGACTGTATTTTGTCTTCAGTGGAGCTGGGTCCATTCTTGAGAGTCCGGTTTGATGCGTATGCATGAAATGTGGATTAAGCCCACAGTGCAATGAAGTATAAATCCTGGTGGGCTGAAATGCTGCCCTTTTGTCTAGGCAATAGCAGAACCTGTAATTAGCAACTGTTCTTCTGTGTGGTTCTAAGGTGCAACAAGCTCTGCTTACATTGCACATTGAGGTATCCCACAAAGGCTGAGTGAGAAACAGAAATTCCAGTCAACTGCAGTTGTGTTAAATAGAACTGCAGGGGGAAGAGGAAGCCTTTGGGTTAGGAACTTGGGTCAGGAAATTGGATCTTGCTTCTAAGTCAATAGCTTAGGGAGTGATTTTTGCTTCCTTGGTAGAAATGGGACTTAAATGTTAATGGTAACTGGCGTAGTGAACGCGGGTGCAATCCAGTGGGGTGAGTTTTGTGGTTATTTGCTCTTCACATTGTAAGTGATGTATTTGCTGTGGGATGAGCTTTCCCTTGGGATTCTTCACCTGGCAGCTCGTTTCCAATGCACTGTCTCTAACCAGAAACAACTTTCTTTGGCAGTTCTACCAAGTCATACATGCGGAAATCCAGGAAGGCTGCAGAATGGAATTCAGCAAGGGACAACGTTCAGCATCGGGGACAAAGTGAGGTACAGCTGTAATCCAGGCTTCTTCTTGGAAGGACATGCCTTGCTCACGTGCCAGGCCAATTCGGAAAACAGTGCCTCCTGGGATTTTCCCCTCCCCTTCTGCAGAGGTAAAGTGAATTCTTAGTCTGGAACAAGCCACAGTGAACCTGGATTTTAATGAGCTGTTTGGGGGTGGGGAAAGCTTCATGGCCTGTAGGCTTGATGTAAAAGACCTGAAAACTAAACATGCTGTAGTTAATATTGAGGCTCCTTTTTACTGGATTCCTGAAAACTGCCAGGGTTTGTGTAGATAATAGGGAGGCTGTGAAGTGCTCTGTGTGTTCAAAGTGCTGCACAGCTGCCTAAACTTCAGGGTCTTTAGTTCTTTTCTCTTTTCGTTTTCAGAATTGCCCCATCCCTGGCAGTGTTCAAGGCCAGGTTGGACACAGGGGCTTGGAGCAAGCTGCTCCAGTGGAAGGGGTCCCTGCCGGTGGCTGGGGTTGGAACTGGATGAGCTTTAAGGTCCCTTTAACCCAAACCAGGCTGGGATTCTTTGTCTAAAGTCCATGCAGGGAGGGGGAAGCAGGAGGAGCATCTGTAAGATAAGGCACCTACCCAAGATCATGCAGCTTTCCTAACTCAAATACTAGAAAATGAACTGGGTTTTCTGCTTTCTGTAGTGTCAGGCTGGTTTCCCTCATGGCACGTTCCACAGTGGTTGTGGTGCCTGGTGGGTTCCAGCAGCAGCCTTTGACGTGGGATGCTGTATAGAGGTGAAATCTGGCTGTGGTTGAAGGGGTTGCCCAGCTCTCCTACAAGCCCTTTTAAGTAGGAAACTTCAGATTCCTTGACCAGAATAGAGACCTTCTTGCTAATCCTCTGGGGTGACAAGGAGCTAGAGAGTCTGTAAACATGAAAGTGTCGGTGGTGTTATACCAAAACAGTTGCTGCTGTTTGAAGTCTTTTTGCCTCAATTCCTTGTGTACTTCAGCAAAGCATCTTACATCGATTCTTTTTATTGACTCTGCTTGTGCAATCAATCAGCAGTTCTAAGCTGTGACATAAATCTTGAATTTAAAGTGAGCAAATATTGTTTGTTTGGTCTGTTTTTAATGCTTGCTTGAATCAGTTACACAGCAGTCATCATAAACCAGTCTGTGATTCTGGATTGGAAGGGACCTTAAAGCTCATCCAGCTCCAACCCCCTGCCATGGACAGGGACACCTTCCACTGGAGCAGCTTGCTCCAAGCCCCTTTGTCCAACCTGGCCTTGAACACTGCCAGGGATGGGGCAGCCACAGCTTCTCTGGGCACCCTGTGCCAGCGCCTCAGCACCCTCACAGGGAAGAGCTTCTGCCTAAGAGCTCATCTCAGTCTCCCCTCTGGCAGGTTAACGCCATTCCCCTTGGCCTGTCCCTACACGCCCTTGTCAAAACTGATGCCCCAGAGCCCCCAGTGATGGGGGCTTCTGATACACTTCAGAATAGAGGAATGTTCAATTCTATGGTGCTCACATCAGTGCTGTGGGAATTGCTCTGATGGCAGCAGAACATGTCCTTATTCAGATGTGCTGGGTAGCAAAGTGTCTGCAGGTTCCTGGAGGTTGCTGCTCCTTTCTCACAGATCTGGTCCTGATCCTTCAGGACTTTACCTGAGGTAAAACTTGCAAGGCATTTTTTGGCAGCAGGAACCAGAAACCTTCTCATGTAACATTTATGTGTAGTTCCAGGAAAGCAGAAAGTAGCAAAGACATCTGCACATGAACTTGCTGATTTAGAAAATCATCTGAACTGCTTCCACCAGCAGTCGGCTTTCAGCAGGCAGACGTTTGTGCTTGGCTGATAAACAGGCTTTGATTGTTGCAAGGGGCAAAAGGATTTGCATCCTGACAGCTCTATGCCACCTTCTGCAGGGAAAATAATAGTTTCAGAGCTCTTGCCTGAAGAAGGGTATGTATTTGCCTGAGAAAAGGCCTTTGTGGCCTTTGTAGCTTATAATTGATAATGGTATTAATTACTAATGTAATGTCATAAATAATTATCAATACTGGCTTACTGGTGATTGTCACCTGGAAGTTTGTAAATGTCTTAGTACATATTCTTTTCTAGCATGGCGTGGGGATGGGTCATGCTGGTGGGTCAGATCCCGACAGATGGAGACAAGAAGTGTCCCTTAGCACTGACGTTAAAATCCCAGAAACTGCTTTGGGAATAAACAGACTTGGCTAATGTCACTGCTAAGGGCAACGTTTCATCTGGGGACTCTGCCCTTTCCTCCTTCCTCTCCTCTTCACTATAATGGCGAGATAAGGGTTGAAACCAGTGCAGGTTTCTACCATGCTGACTGATATCCTTTTCTGGTTTCATTTTGTCCTTCTCTTTGTGCTTGTCTTCTGCTTTGGAACATCCTTATCTCTGTGTTAGTGGCCTTGTCTCTGTTTCGGTCTTCATGCATTGAAATAATTGAAGATGCAAACAAATGCATGGCAGAAAAGAGTAAGCAACAGAGATGTTTGGGAGGATGTGCCATGACAGCAGCACTTTGAAGGAGTGCTGCAGCTCAGCTGCTTTTTCTGCAGAGGATTGGTCTGCACTCCGTTTACTCAATGCTCAGTTAATACAGTTGGGTTCTTGTGGAGGACAAGTGTAATCTCAGTGAGGAAGGGAAGTAGGAAGGAATTCCAGATGTGGAAAGAATGGCTTGGTGAGATGTGTCTGTGCAGAGGTGATGAGGGAGCTGGTGCTGCAGCTCGCCAGTGGCTTTGAAAGCACAGTTATATCAAAACTGATTCTTGTGCTCTGAGTTAAAAGAGACTATAAATTCAGTGTGCACAGACTCTGCTCTGGTGAGTTATGCTTCTTGCTTATGTGGCAGGAAGCATTAAACGGCAGTGAGCTCATTCAGGGAGCACCCAAGCAGCAGCAAATGCCATCTCCATGCTGGTCTGTGGAGCAGGAGCTGGGTGCTTCAGCTGAGGCTGCCCAGAGGAGAAGCTTGGCTGTGCCTGGTAGACCATGTGTAACTCGGATTTGCCTCAAGGACTGAAAGTCCTCAGCAGGTCTGGATCAGGCTGTGAAATCTGGACTAAGCTGGCACTTACCCATGTCAGAAATACCTGGAATGGTTTTCTCATTGCGTTTTGTGCGGTTTTGCACGCTTTCTGCCCACTTGTTCTGTATGCACAGAGCGAAATGAGGCCTCGGACTTCATCTGAATGGGGCTTTAAGCAGAGTCCTGCAAGTCCAGCTGTATTTTTATCTTGACAGTTGGCATGCTGGAGGCAAACCCCAGCAGTCTTGGAATGCTGCTTCTGTTCTGCTGTAGCCACAGAAGGAACAACCCTCACCTGGGTCTGTGTACTGCAAATAAAGCAAAATGGTGCATTTGAAACAGCCAGAGAATGCCTGGGAACATCCGAAGCTGTTTTGTAACGCACCTTCACGCACGTGGAGGGAAACCTTGCCCACATTGTTTGCTGATTTTAACTAGGACTGATGGGTTTGTGATTGTGGCAGGCGCTGAGTGCAGAGCCCATAACCCCGCGGAGCAGTTGAGCGCTTGCAAAGCTGCATTTTAAGCATATCAAATATGTATAATCTCATTAAAAGGGGTCTGTCTTACTGGAACTCAAATAGCTGCTTAGCCTGCACTGAGCCCAGAGTAATTGAAGGGCTGTGCAGGAAGGTTGCTCAAGATTTTAGAAGCAGTTTAAACAGTAACAACCTCTACAGAATTAGCAAGTGTATGTTCAGAAGGGAATGAGAAGGGAACGCGCTTTCCATCCGATGCCTTTTGCAATGAAAAGTTTTCAAGGAATTGAAATTAAAACCTTTCCTTTTAATAATAAAACCAAAAAGGCCCAGCCCAGCAGATGATGCTGCTGCATCCTCCGCTGCTGTAAGTTAGCTTAGTCGTGGGAAAAGTCCCCGTGGTTAAAATGTCTAACCTGTCACTGAGTCTGCGTCCTTGAGCATATTTTCCATCCTCTTCTCTAGTACAAGAACAACTTTAAATTACCAGATCCAGCCCCAGACCCCCATAGTAAACGTGGCTGAGAACTTGCCAATAGAAGTTGCTGCTTCCAAATCCTCGTTGCCTTTGCTCTTGGATGTGTTGTGTTTAAGGGTTCTCTGTAGACCTGAGCTGCAGGAATCCATGATCATAGAGAGAAGCAAGTGTCTGGCCCAGAGCATCTGTGCCCTTGAACATGGTGTTTGTCTGCAGAGGCTGGATTGCTTGCATCGGTTTCATGGTAGGTTAGCAGGACCTTGCTGCAGAGATTCTTTGAATGGTTGCCTAGGGCCAGGCAGGCAACAGCAATGTTTGACGTGTTCTGTAGGAGGTAACTGCCCCTCTGGAGGAAAGTGTATTTTCAGAATAAATTGCTTGTTTTATTATACCTGTGCCTTGCTGAAGCAGGTAATGACCTTGCTCCTGCTTTGCCTGTCTTGCTGCTGGGCACGTGGTCTGGGAATGCACTTGGCAAAGAATCTTTTCTGCATCTCTTTCTTTCTAGCATCTGCAGGGGCAGTTATTCATGAGAAATTAGATTAGAACATTCCAGTAAACGGGTGAATTGTTCTTGTCTCCTTTGGCTGGGATCCATTCGTCCTCCAAAAAGCATTCTCATTCTGTGTCTGTTGGGGGGAAGCGTTTGGAAGAAGCCCTTTCACTTCTTGCATGGGCCTTCTTTGGAGATCCTGCTCGCAATCTGGTGTGTGATGCATTGAAGTTTGAAGGGTTTTCTGGTGCTCAGACTAGATGAGAGATATTTCAGTCTAAATCCATGATTCTGACTGGACTTCAGTGTCTGTGGATAACTTTAATTCACTGCAACACAATTGCAGCAAATAGATAACTTTGTAGTAGAGCATTGATTGGGATTTCCGTGGCCTTTTTCAGTGCTAGTTTTGGCTGCTGGAATGGCCCAGAAGCAGTTTTGTAGCTGCCTGTGTATCTGGGGTGTTTTAATCATATTTTTTCCTGCTTGCTCTGAGCTCTGCATATGCCATCAGCACAGAAGCAGTCGCAAAGGGCCATGGTGTCCACCAGAACTTAGAGGTGCCTTCACCTCTGAGACTTCTCACTCTGCTGGTTCAGGTGGCTGGATGCCCTGGGAGAGCCCATGGCCAAGAGAAGGAGAAGTTGGTGTCTGTGTTTGTCTGATTCTGTCAAGTTCCGTGAGTCTGAGGCTGCACATTTCAGCTCTGCTGATAAACCCCACTGGCAGCACAAGACACTAATGACAGGGAAGGTCTAGAACCTGAAGGACCCTCCTGCAGAATTGTGCTGCCCTTTTCCTAGGTACCAGTGACCCCATTGCACTTAACGAGTGCTCTCCCCTGTGTTAAATTTCAGTTTGGAAGGGTTTGTTTTAAAAATAGGTTGTAATGAAATAAATGTGATGTAAAGCCCCAAGCTCCTTGACTAAAGCATCTGAAATGCTGCTCTGTAACACGCTGTAAAGTTAACAGGCTTTTCCTAGCAGTGTTCCAAGGAAGTGCGGAGCTGATGCTGTTACGTATGAGAGGAGTGAGCTGCCCAAATGAATCCCTGGGTTTCCTTTCTCTTCCTGCCCATGGTTTCTTGAGATGCTCCTCTGTTAATTGCTCCGGCTGATAAAATTCAGGTTATAGAAATGAAAGAGCCTGCAGCAAACAGGAGATCCAGGATGTGACCGGGAAGTGTCACTGCTGTATTGCTGAGCAAGGAGTTACGCTTTTACCACTGATTTTGGTAAGAACATAAAAAGAAATCAGAGCAAATCAAGATGTGTAAGGCAGGGGTGTGGGATTCTCCACTCCTTTTCTATTAGATTTCTGTTAAGTACCACGCTTGTACTCAGAGTTCTGTTGTCCCAACCCTTGGGGTGTTCCTGTCGCTGATGAAGGTACTGAGATCTATCTGGGTTGGAACCCAACCTCTCTCCCCACTGTGACAGTTTTCACATACCTGTAAATCCTTCCTTGGTCACTGAATTCCCAGTGTTTTTCCTCCTGCTTGGCTGGCTACACAGATAGGAGGGAAAATGGAAAACACCACAGAGGATCCTCATCAGGAAATAGGGGTGGAACAGGAAGCTCGGGCAAAAACATGTGAGGAAATAGCATGCTGGCAGTGAGATGCATTAGGCTGAGAACCACCAGAAGCTCTGTCAGTTGGGGGGTTTAAAATTAGACTGAACAAATCCCTAGTAAGTGTGTGGTGGGGAATAAGCTGGCACTTGCCAGGAGACACTGGCTGACCTGATTGGATTTTGCATTCCCAACATCGTTGTCTCTTAATAGTGTGTAGTAAAACACATCCCGATGAAAACGATGGGGCTTTTAAAGCTTTGATTTGATTTGGGCTGATTCTTTTTTGATGTTCTGCTTTACGCATTTCTGCAATATCTGATCAACTCACTCTGTTTCCAGCTGATGATGCCTGCGGAGGGACTTTGCGGGGACAGAGTGGGATTATCTCAAGCCCTCATTTTCCCTTGGAGTATGGCAATAATGCCGACTGCACGTGGACTATTCTTGCTGAACCTGGAGACACTATTGCTCTGGTTTTCATGGATTTTCAGCTGGAAGATGGATACGATGTTCTAGAAGTTGCTGGAACAGAGGGATCTTCGCTCTGGTAAGTTACTACTGCCCACAGTTTGTTGTGATCTGTACGGCCATGTAGTACCTGCTGATGTTTTGTGTGTGCAGATACAAACGTTATAGCGTGTTCAGAGTGAAAAGAGTTTGTGCCTGAAGGAGAGCAGTTCCGTGTTATTTGCAGTCACGGGTCATAGCTGCTTCCTTCTAATGAAACTCCCTGGGATGCTTTTTATTTCCTTGGTAAACTTTGCAGTGACTATTACCTACTTTCAGTCATGTTCTCCGCAGTAAGATTTCATAATGTAGCTGGTGAGAAGTAAGGAGCTTAAAAACACGCAACCAGAGCAACCACCCAATGCTTCAAAGCCCAGGAAAACCCCCTCAGACATCGGCGTGCCCAAACCTTGCTTTTGCTGAATTGTTTTGTGATTATGACTGAAGCTGACGCTGACAAGTTGGCTTTACTGTTAATGAACTTCTGGCAAGCGTTTCCACAGATGGTTTTGTCCTTTAGGCAGAGGCTGTGCACAGAATTCCAATACCCTCCTCCCTTTGTCTGAGCAATGCTTGCAGAAATAGTGCTTTTATGTATAATGAATGCCACGCTCTTTTCTGATATACAAGAGCTACCCAATGGTCAGGGCTATGAAGTCTGAAGTGAGGGCTTGCAGAGTCTGATGTATTGCTCATGTTGCTTTTATAGCAAAGGACAACTTTGCCTCTGGTTGATGTAGACAGGGTGATCTGTGCTGAGTGCACTCAGCAAACAGCTGAAAGCCCTAATGAGCAGCAAATGAAGGGAGTAGCCTTAAACCTGACATCCCTCTGGAAGGGAAGAATTAAGCATGTGAAATATTGAGGTGTTGCCTGGGATCTCAGCAGGAAGCTAAATTACGATTATTTATGCGGATTCTGTCGCAACCACAAATAATGTTCATTTAAGTAATTTATGTGTGTCTGGCAATTATGGGGAATAGGATTTGAATGTTTAAGATGTATTGATGGGAGAGAAGTTGCCATTTACCATGTATGAATTGTTTACTGGTCTCAGGACCCCTCTGAAAATTAGATGTTGCTGTTTCATGGAAAAAGCCCTGGGTTTATTAGCATGTATTAATATTTTAGGGCACTCTTGATTTTTAGCCATTATGTACAGCAGCAAGGCTCAGTCATCTGTGGTATGTGGTAAAGATGAATGTAGCTAGTTAAGAAACATTATTCAGCCTGGAGGTGTTGCCCGTGCAGCACTGTGTCTTGTCATACCCAAAATAAAACAATGCCTGTCAGAGGGAACCTGCTGCAAAGAAATTAATAAACTACCCATAAATACAGCATGGTAGAACTTTAAAAATGGCAGCTTAGAAAAATAAGCCCTTTGACTTTCAGTAGTGCTTGCATGAGCTCATGCAGTCCTTTGGAGAGGAGATCTAGTAGTTGTTTTAAGGTGGTATGTTCTATGGACAGCGGTCTGGGGGCCTTGTCGCAGAGGATAATGGTGTATTTTCTTTCCTCCCTGTCTTGCAGCTGTAATGATGCCTTTCCTCCGAATGTGTTTTTGGTGAGAGCTGGATGAGCTCTGGTTGCTGTAACAGCAGCAGGCTCCTGTTTGATGGGCTGGTGGAGGGGCCCTGGCGAGATGTGCTGGGTCAGGGAGCAAAACCCAGGTCACACGAAGACCAGTTTCATCCAGGGATCCCAGATGCAGCCATTCTGCTTTGAGGCTCATCCTGCATTGTTCTAGCACCAGGAAACACAGGCAAGATAAACATAGCAGTCAATTCAAAGGGATCTCATTTGGTATTCTTGAGGAGGAAACTTTTCAGTCCCATAAGCAGAATTACAGAGAGTCTTATTTTGCAATTCAGTTTTCAGAGCCGGCCTTTGGCTCAGAGCCTGATAATTAAATTCACATTACTCAGTTTTCAATAATTTTTGCCCATAGGGGGAAAAAAACTGGAGCTCCTATCTCCTCTTTAAGCATGTTGTGATATGATTCAGCTTGAACATATAGCGAAAACCCTTTTTTTTCCCCTCTGTCTATGAAAACCTAGTTTTAATTATTGGTAATACGGCATAAAGATTTGCAGCCAAATAAAGCATCCTATTGAAGCATCTTGTACCTAATATTTCATTTCCTAAGCATTATAAATAGTTTTAATCTTGTCTGAGATGTACACAAATAAAATGAAATTTCAGCTGGGGTATAGCTCCTATGTATTCCCAAGCTGTGGAATATCATCTAATGGGGGTATTTATGAGACCGCTAACTCGGTGCATTAAGTAAGCTTGACTTGGCCTGTGCTTACTGAAAATCTCCTCTGTTGTCGTTCATCCTCTCCTCTTTCAAAGCAGATGCTTTCTTGGGTTTTGATGAGCCAGGTCCCCTTAACCCTCTTGCCTTCAGCAGTCACCACAGCTGTGTCCAAGTCCTGCAATAAGTCTTGAAAGAGTAAGGGCATTGCAGGTCTAAGCATCCACATGTCAAGCAGAGCAATAGAGGTTGAGCAGGTATTTGAGACATGAATAAAATAGCACATTTACAGCTCTTTTAACTGCTGTTGCAGCTTCTATCATGGGACCTTGGGCCTGGGTTTCCTTGACAGATGAGAAATAAAATTCTACTGAGCAGAGAACGGGAGGGCAAGAAAACAACAGTGAGGAAAAGAGCCTGTCAGACCAGAAAGGACATTGGGGGGGTCTCCAGGCTAGAAGGAGAAATTGGAAGGATGACAGTAGCTGCCCTCTTCTCCTTAGAGGTTGGCTGGAGTGGCTTCTCAATCACAGCCCTTCTCTACCAGGGCAAGGATGTGCTTGGAGAGGGATATGTGGTATATATGTCATGTCATTATTTCCAGACTTTTCCTTGTCTTCAGGACTTGGGGTTCTCTTCCCCTTCATTTTCTACTAGCTGAGAAACCAGAAAGGATCAGTGACTTTCTTCTCAATAAATACATGTAAAAGAAGCAAATCCCTCAGAGAAGCTTGGGCTGCAGTCCCTGAGGGGCTGTGCTCTGTGTCAGTATCTGTTCAGAGCTCACTAAATCTTGGGCGGATGCTTCTCAGGAATATCTGTGGATTACGGCTGTTTGTGGTACCCATTTAAAGCTTTCTTCCATAGCAAACATCCCTGTGGAGGCTCAGCTCCACTCAAGATAGCAAAAGGTTTCAAGCTGAACACCCAAAAAGTGCCAAGAGCGTGTCTGATGACAAGGGACTTTCCAGACTGGTCCTGGATAGCACTGAACCCTCTCTGTGGCAGGCATGTTCCAGCCTCATCTTCTCTTTAATAGCTCAGTGATTGCTCTGGAGCTTTGGGTAGGTTTGATTTGGTTTAAAATACTGTTCTTTTAGAGAAATTAGGATTGTGCTGTGAAGCAATTGCTTGGCTGTGCTCTGAGTGCACTTAATAAAGGGTAAGTTCTTGTTTTCTGTGGAGGCAGAGGTGTGCATTTCCTCTGTGCATATTTGCTGCAGTTTAAGTAAATGCAAACAATGCAAATGTGCTTGTCTGTCTCTTGCACTTCTTTCTGTCATCCATTCAGATCTCCTGTAGCTGATGTGGGACCTGTATCTAATATTAGGCATAATGACTTGTATTATGATTATTAAAGCATTGTGCTGCTATTGCCAGAGAAGGTGGTGGGTAGGAAGTGACTAATAATCCAATTTACGTGTGTTTACAGGAATTGAGTAAGATCAAGTGTGCGTTTTGCTGGGTTATAATGCAGGTATTTAGCAAAGCAGGTTTCTACAGTCATTCCTGTAGAGCTGAAGCAGGTGAGATGACTCTTGCTTCCCTATGATCCTCCTCTTAGTCAAGAGTAATTCTACCTGATGGAACACAGGTCTAATTTTCGGGGGGGTTGCACCCTCTGTCATGTTGCCCCTCTGCTGCCCTCCCACTCTGAGCTTTTCCTTGTCATTTCCCCAGGAAGCATTTTTTCCTTGATTTTCTGTAACTAATCCCATGCTAAGTGAATGCAGCAGGGAAAGCAGGGCTGCACGTGGGTAACTGCCAAGCAGTGGAGTTTATTCCTGTCTGAATCCTGTTCCTCCTCTTCAGTCACTCATCTTCATTTTGACTTTTCAGCCTTGAGCCATGTTTTGCTTGTCTCGCACAAATGCTTTCCTTCTCCTTAGGACTATTTTTGCAGTTAATTTGTGTAGAATTTCGTTTCAGTTTGTCTCTTAATTTCCTAGAAGTGAGCGTGGCTCAACACATGCATGCGTATTTTGCATGACTTTTCTAGCCCAGTGGTGTCTGATGTGAAGGCAACGCAGGCATCTTGTTCTGCTTTACTATGGTGCAGATGTTGAGCAGTGGATGTAAGGGATCATGTGCCGGGGTGAGCCTTGGAGGAGAAAAATAATGTAGTTTGTGTTGGAAGGGACCTTAAAGCTCACCCAGTTCCAACCCCTGCCACAGGCAGGGACCCCTTCCACTAGAGCAGCTTGCTCCATGCCCCTGTGTCCAACCTGGCCTTGAACACTGCCAGGGATGGGGCAGCCACAGCTTCTCTGGGCTGAGGACCTTTGGATTTAAGGTTCCTCTGGTTAATTGTAGAACATCTTCTTTTCTGGAGCTGAGCACAGGAAACTCCTTTCAGACATCACCCTTTATGGAAAAGTGTTCGGGAAGTTCTCTCTTGTTGCTGTGGTTTTGCAGAGAGTTGAGTTGGGGGAGGAACTGCTGGTGGAGGAATCACCTGTGCTTCAGCAGCTCCTCTTCACTTATTCACTCCATTTCTTTCCTTGTCATTATCTGCAGTTGACCCTTCCCTCCCCACCACCTCTGTCTGCCAAGTGGTTTCTAATACTCATTAAGGTTCTTCTATGTAAGATCTGCTTCGTGCTTTTCTCTTGATGCCAGGTAGTTGATACCACTGGCCAGGCTAATCTGTTCGCACATCTTGTGCTCTCCTCTAAGAGATTAGAGTAGCTGTTGTCTTGAAGGTCACAGTTTCAGATGATGATCGTCAGTTGGCAAAGACTCCTCTGTGTGTGCTTCTAATGAACCAACCTATTTTCTTTATATCAAAGCAGCTTCTGATCCTTAGATAGCAGTCTTGGAGCTTTCAGCATGCATTTTCATCTCAGACCTCAGCTGATTTCTACTGAAGTCAGTGGAAAGACTTTAGCTCCAAAGGGCCGGTGCACTGGGCTTTAGTAAAGTGGTTCCTTGTGCTGCCACATTCCAGTTCCGGAGCCCTGGGTCTGCATCTGCTGCTTGTCCAGGTTAATGGGACAGCACTTGCAGGAATTGTGCAGGCTCTGCATTGCAATCACCAACTGCCAGCATGGGTGGGAGCCGGACAGGGACCCCCTGCGTGCTCCCCGGTGGCTGCTGTTCCTTGCAGGGCTTCTCTAAGCAGATTGCCTGGTGATAGCTTTAAAGTGACTTTATCTCACCCTTGCCACTTCCTTTCTGATTTCCAGTCAGTAACTGCTTTTATTTGAACACTGACAAGCATGATCCTGCTCGGGCTGCACGAGGCTGAGGACTGGAGCATTACTGTGTGTCTGAAATAACTTGTTTCATCACTAGTTAAAGCCCTATAATGCAAGTGTGAAAGTTTTCCTGTGCAGTAAATTAAACTTCCTTATTGCAAGCCCTGGTTAACTAATGGGTACTTTATCTGTAATACTCAGTTGTTTTTCTTCCGTGGTTATGTTTTGCATAGGACTAGGAGTGAATAAAAAACATGTATGAAATGGCTTTTGAAATGCCTGCATAAATGCCAGTTACATGTTCGTTGGGACCTGGAAAATAGAATTTGTCGTTTGATTGATGCAGTTTAATTCTGTTTTTTTACTCATTAAGCATTTATAATGTGTTTCATTAGGAACAAATCCTACACAGGCTTCAAAGCTGTGAAACGTTGCTTTAGTGGGAAATGTTCCCCTTTTTTCTTAGAAGGTGCATTCTCTGGGACATCTGGAGAAGGTTGTTGGAAACCGGGCCTATCCCCATTGAGGTAGCCTGCAGCTCTCCTCGCTGATGGGGCTGTGGTGGTCCCCTGCTGCCTCTGGTGTGTTCCTGGGATGTACCAGCCTTTGTAGTTGCTGTCTGACTCTTCAGGCCTTAATTTTAATACAGATCTGCAACATGGAGAACAGGATTTTATAGGTCAGAAAGGTGATGCCTGGCACGGGTGCCTGGTTCTTGGTGGTAGCTGAGCGGCAGAGCTGGTTGTTTCCTTAGTGGATGCAAACGATTCAGGAGCATCTTGATGGCTGTTTTGGAGTTAAAGGGTTGGTGATGCTTTGTACAACATAGTTTCTATAGTGTTGCACGTTGTCCTGGAGCTCCTGAGCCTCTTGCACTGCAGAAGCAACTAGGAAATTCTAGAAGAGCCGGCTGCTCAGGGTAAGATGGCATTTAAAGATGCTCCGTAATGCAGCAGGTATGGCTGGCAGGGAAGGGAAGATTTCAGCTGTCCCCCAGATGAGGACTCTGGTGCCAATCCATGCAGCTCCTTCCCAAGGCCACAGTGTGGCTGAGCACTGGGTGCAGGACTTGCTTCCCCTGCTGCTGTCTGCTCCCAGTGCTTCCCAGAGCCCGAGTGAGCTGCCCTCGTGCCAGGAGTGAGGCAGGGAGAGAGGCTTCGTGTGACAAATGACAATGAAAGGCCCTCATGACCTCTCCCACTCATGTTTCATTCAATAAAACATGATTAGATTTCGTATACCACTTTCTGGCTAATCTTATTTTTCCATGCATTAATATGATTAATTCTATTTGCTAGATAGCAGAGAGCATTTCATGAATATTCACGCTGGCTTTTTAAGCCAAGGCAGAAGATGCTTTTAGGCTGAAAATTACCCTGATCGTGTTGTAATTATCCTTTTTTACCCTAATTTGTCCTTCTTTGTTGTTTGGTCACCTCAGAAGCAGAGTGAACCCAATGTGAAGGCTACTGTTGTGTGGATGGCACCTCAAGGGATGAGGTGTGGGACTGCCTGTAGTGGGGGGGGGAATCCCTGAAGGTTACTAAGTGAAGAATTAGTATTTAGCTATTTGGGTGCTGGATGCAAACACGTGTTAGAGGGAAAAAAGGCTTGTTTGCAGGAACCCTCAGTACCTGCAAGCTAAAGAGTTCTTTTGAAACAGCCCTCATACAGATCAGGGTAACACAATGGGCTGAAAGCTGGGAAAAATATTGGTCACTCAAGAGTACCTTCTGGATGTGACCCAACGTGTAATTGACCATATTGATTGTAAGCTGGTGAGTAATACTGCTGTTTGGCAGGGGAAGGAGGCTTCATGGAAGTGCAAATGATGTCAGAGGCTGCAAAAAGTTGGACATCCAGGGTTCTCTTTAACGCATCGTGTCCTTAACAATGATTTCCCAGTTCAGGCAGGGATTTGGACACGTGTTGGTGGGCAGGATCACTGTCTTCACTTACAGGTGCTTCCAGAACGTGTCTTTGCCTTCCCGTTGTGCTTCTTCTTGTTCAGAAACCAATTCCTGCCATTGCTGTGCCAGCTCCACAACTGCTGGATCCAGCTGAGGAGGTGCAGCTGCAGAGGGGTCTGCCTTCCTTTGCAGAGCTGTTTGCTGTGTTGAGGGAGTTGCATTTGCGTGTCAAAATCTGTCTGCCAGAGCTGATAATAGTCATGTTTTACACTGCTCACCCTTATCTGCAACTTCAAAGTGAAGGAGCAGCGACACCTCTGCAGCTGTTCTCCTGCTTTCAAAGACATCTTTCTGCTGGGGTTCCTGTGTGGACCTGTGCGTTGTGGATGCTCGCTTGTGTTTGCACGTTGTGTTAAAGAATGGAATGCTTTGTCTTCGGATGTCACCTGCTGCACTAAATGTATTTGAAATGATCTCTGCCTGCTGCGTTTCCTTCCTCAGGCTCCCTGCAGCTGCTTCCCACCTGGGCCCGGCTCCTGGAGCTGCTCTTGGTGTGCTGTCAGTGGAGTCACCACCGACAAGCTCAGTCTGGTGCTGAATTGATTGCTCTAGTTTAAATTGATGTCTGGATGCCTGATGCTAACGTATCTCATGTACTGTGATTAAACTACAGCTCCCTTCTAATTTGCATTATATCCTAATTCGTGAAAGTTGAGGAAGAATTGCATTTACTGTGGTTTGCTCAAGCTGCTGAGAAGTGTCTTTTTGTGACAGCGCTGACATCGTGCACCTCGGCAAACTGAGGCTGATATTAGCTGCATTCCTTCAATCTGTGGTTCAGTGGTAGCTTTGGCAGTGCTGGGGAATGGTGGGTCTTGATGATCTTCAAGGTCTTTTCCAACCCAGTTGGTTCTGTGGTTCTGATCTAGGCAGGTGTGCTCTCTGTACAGAGGCACAGTGAGGAACTCTATTTTAGGAGAAGCTCCTGGTCTGCTCTTCACACTTGAACAGCATCACCACCCTTCCCTGTGTGTTCTTAGAGACAGGTGGGGAGGTGGAGAGTAGATGTGAAGATCAGGAGGAAAACTTCAGTGTTTCAGAGATTAAGGAAACACTGATGTGTTTCCCTGCAGTTCCTCTCAACAGGACAGATTCAGTGAGGTGTTACCAGGGCCACCACTGTAGCCATGGGAATGAAAGAACTATTTAGGTTAAGAATTAGAGTGTGTTTTCAGAGCTAGTCCTTTGTATTTGTTAAGACATCCTGACATATCTCTATATGTGATGTGTGTCTTGACAATCATAGAATCATAGAATAATTAGGGTTGGAAAGGACCTTAAGATCATCTAGTTCCAACCCCCCTGCCATGGGCAGGGACACCATGATGGAGTACAAAAGCATGCAGGGACGTCCATCTGCCTATGGTAGGGGAGTTGGCACTAAATGGTCTTTAAGGTCCATTCCAACCCCAAACCACTCTGATTCTGGAATCAAGGGTTTGGATTCTCATGGCTGGTGTATTTTGGTGCTGCTTGGCAGCATTTTGTTTTGTCAGGGCAGGTCGTGCTCTCTTTAGCTCATGCCGAGGTTGGTTTTGACAGTCTTGGCTGTTCTACAATATGGATGTTTTGATTCTTCCTCCCAGGGACCTTTCTTGGATTGATAGTGGAGATCAGAAAGATGCCAGTGCATCAGTAAATATCAGAGGATTAGTAATAGAGAAAATGCTGTCAGCAGCTGATGACTCTTTCTGTCCACAGTAAGGTGGAATTTTCCAGGACTGGAAAAGTAGATTATGGTGCTCCACTGATGCCATTTTGTGTAAAGGGCAATTCCTGCCTTGTAGGAGTCCAAAAGGGCAACACACAAGTAGCTGCTTCCCTACCACTGTCGTGATCCATGATTTGCTATGTGTCAGTAAACCGTGAAGAGTTGCTTTGTCAGCAGTGAGTGGAAAACTTGATGATCCTTCTCCATGCTTTTCAAATAGGCATGTTGGTTTGATGCTTCCCAGTTGGAGCACAGGGGAAATACCCATCTCTGTTCTTTCCTTCATCCCTTTGTCTTCATTCTGCACTTCTCTGGTTTTTATAATCATCTTTTAAATGATGGAGCAGTTCAAATTAGCTCTTTTAGTCAGAATTACCTGCATTAAAGATCTCCCTTAAAAAGAAAGTCATAAAGGTAATTAATTGCTTCAGTTATAATAATGTGGCTTAGCTTGTGGGTTTCGGTTAGAAAAACCTGGTTTTGATAAGTCAGCTGTTCTTGAAAGGGAAAAAATAAAAGAGCTTCAGGCTGGAAGCTGGCACGAAGGAACCTTGAAATAAGGTTGTTCTCCCTCTAATGTAAGAGAATAAATTACCACCATTGATCCTGGAGCTGTGCCCTGTGCTCGAGACAGCCGGGTGGGCAGAGGGGAGAGCACGGGGAGGATGCATTTTGCCCAGTCACAGATGCTTTGTATGACTTAAGAACCAAAGGATGCTTGTTCAGTGCCATGGTGAAATTTCTGGAGCTGGGAAGAAAGTCAAAGGGAAGACTAAAGGAAAACTCTTGACAGAGGTTTCAAAGCCAGAATGGGCACTGTTGGATGACTGGGTGCTGCAGACCTCCTTGGTGTGAAGCAGCTCAGAACCCTGAGTAATGGTAGAAGGGTGGAAAGGTCGACCAAGTGTTGGCTTCAGAACTGCAGGGAGCATCTCCCAGGCTGGCGCGGGCAGGGGGTGGCACATGGCGATGCTCCAGATCACAGGGCTCTGCTCTGCTGTTCCTTTTGCTTTCCTCCTGCTCCCTGGGGTTGTTAAACCTTCCTGTGCTCTGTGCTGCCGGTGGGTGATCCTTAGGATGAGAGCTGCTGGTGGTCACTGTGCCCATGTCCCACTGCAAACCCAGGCACTGGTGCTCTAATGCCCAATGAGCCACTGTCGGTTTTACATCTTATGCTTTTAAGCGATGCCAGAAGTGCAAGGGCCTCTTACTTCAAGCCGAGCACAGGGGTTTTAAAGGCTCTCTGATTTCTTGTTGTAGCTACTGGACTGCAGGAGGTGTACTGTGGGAAGCGGCTCCTGACTGGAAAAACATCCCGTACAAAAAGCTTGGGCAGCTCTGTCTGCTTCGCTGGATGCATGCACAGGCACTGCAGGTAGAAGAGAGCTCACAGTAAAAAGCTTTGGGTCTCTTTAAACTCAGATAACGCATGCTCTGACTTGAGCCTCATCTCCGGTTTAAGAAATCTCATAATCCTCTGTATTGTCGCATTCTGTCTAAAACTGAAACCAGCTTTAAACCAGCAAATGTTGCAGCAGGAGGGTCTCTGCATTGCTGCCCAGTGTCTGCCATGTCCCCCATGCCCCTTGACAAGAAACTTAGAAGCAGGAAGACCTCAAGTGACTGTTATTCAGAGCACGTTGGCATTGATGGCTTCTTCCTTAGCCCTCTTAAGGAACTATGGACTTTTAGCATGAAATTAATCTGTTGGCATTTTTGTGGGCAGAATAAAACACCCATTCCATTCTGCAAGCCTGGAATATGGATAAAGTGGAGTTTGCAATTAAAATCCATTTTTGAAGCAAGTTAGCAGAGGTTTTGTTAATGTTTAACATCTTTATGGGTGCTATTGCTTGTAAATTTTGAACTAATTGAGTCCAAAGGGACACAATAATAGATTCTGCATTTCCTGTGGATGCCAGTGCTTGCTTTGCATTTGGCACTGCTGCTCTTTCTTTGTGCAAGTTCTGATTTTAAAAAGTTGCCAAGAAAGTAACTATTTTGCTTTTTATGCCAAATTACCAAGAATCCATCTTCTTAAATCTCTGACAGGCTGCAGTGAATCTTTGGTACCAAAGGCTTGATGCTATTTACCTCCACTGACTCTGAGATGTTCACTGCTGTGAAGTTCAGGAGACTTGAATTAGGTTTTATTTGTATCCTGACATTCACCCTGAAGTTGTGAGGTTTCCTTACCTGAAGCATAAATCAGTCCAAAGTGTTTGGAATTGTGAATTTCGCATTTCTTCTCCTCCTTAATTTTTCCTGGGATCCTTTTCTTAAGCAGTTTATAGGTGGCAGTACAAGTAATGGAAAAATAAATCTGGGTGTGTGAATGAATGAGACCAGAACCTGACCTCAGCAGAGCTTTGAGACCCCCTTTACCTTGTAGGTTAGAACATGTTGGGATTTGCAGACGTAGTGGTTTGTAACAGTGTGCCCAGCAAAGTTGTATTGAACTAGAGTTGAATACAGTCAAGTGAGAATGTCTTTAAGAGGCTGCAGGCTCTGCCATGGCTGCAGCAAGCCTCTAGTGCTATAAACAATGGACAGCTTGGAATTGGTTGTTAATGGCTCTTTATTGATTGAAAGGGTAGAAAGTTCATTTAAATTGTGGATAATTCTGGTAATTTCCTTGAAGATTTGACTGCTGTGGAGCTATAATTGCTGCACCAGGCTCTGACTTATAAGTAGCAATGCTCATAAACCCACTAATGTACAGTGCTGCTCTCGGTAGTGAAGCTGCAAGGTTGCTTTGTAAGGCCATTTGAGCCATGGCATCTCAAGAACAGCCATGCCAGTGTAACCTTGAACTCCTGCAAGGGAGATGCTTGGGTCCTCATAAAACGGGGGATTTCACCAGACCATGGACTGGCTGCAGCCCGGGGTGGTGTTGCCCTGTGTGCTGCACGGTGGCGTTGGTGGCTCATGTTGAGCCTTGGCCTCCAGGACCCTCAAGCCTTCCTCTGCGAAGCCACTTTCCAGCCAGCAAGCCCCAGCTTGTGCTGATGCAGGAGTTCCTGTTCCCCTGGGCTGGATCTTTGTGCTTCCCTTTGAACCTCCTGGGAGCTCTGTCTGCCCGTTTCTCCAGCCCACGGAGGTCCCTCGGGGTAGCACCCATCTGCTGTGGCAGTTACTGTTTGCAGGATTGCTCTGTATCCTCTCTGTCCCATCATCCAGATCATTAATGAAGGTAGAAACCAGTACTGGCCCCACTACTGTGTAAAGGTGGATTTCAGCAGAATGTGGACTCTTCATGTCTGCTGCCTTTCTCTGAATGCTGTCATAGTCAGTTTAATATCAGACTGAAGTATGTGTTTCAGGATTCCTTATCTGATCAAACACTTAGAGATACAGAGTGATAGGCAAGCGTGGAGCAATCAGCTCCAGTGGTGCAATTCACATCAGTTGAGGAGACTGAGCGGAAGAGATGCAGATTGATCTGCTTTGAGAATCTGGAAGAGGAACTGTTACAGCAGCAAAGAGCACACAGAAGGCAGGTATAAAAAATCATAAAGTAAAACCCACTGCCAGGGCTTTCAAGTAGTCAACAGTTTCTGCAGTTGGAAGACTTCGTGTTGTATTACGGTCATCCACAGGCTTCTTAAAAGGGATGTTCTGCTCTTGTACAGTTCTTATTCTGCTGTCTTGGCAACTTCAGTATGTCTGCTTAGGTTTTCCAGGCCCCTTCATCTTCCCAAGAAAGCACATGGAGTGATGCTCCCTTTGCTGGTCACTGGAGGAAAGAAACTGGCAAGGCCCTGCCACTAACCTCAGCCTTAGTCTGGAGTTCTGATGCTCAAGCCTGTGCCAAGCCCTTGCAGAGCTGCTCTCAAGGAAGGATGTGGATGTGTCTGTTTTGTCTTAGCTGTGTGGGATGCGTGGCTGCGTTTCTTGCAGCGTTAGGATGAAGTCAGGCAGTGAACTCTTCATTGATTTCTCAAGGAATGAGGTTATCCTGGGATTTCCCTTCCCCTTAAAATGGAATCTTTGCTGAACCAACTTGTGAGGGTTGTTCTTCTTATGCGTGGGTCATAGCATCCTCTATGGTGGTGTTCATGAGTACATGCTCAGAAGGGGAGTTAATATCTTCACCTTCCTCGTCTGTCCAATACAGTGGATCAGCCAAATAAATTAATCAACAATAACAGGCACTTGTGAGTTTATGGCTTTGCCACTCCTGTCTCAGTCAAGTCCTATTTACAAGCAACCGCTGGGGCTCTGCAGCTGATGCTTCATTTCCTGCTGCTGTAGGATGGATTCTCCAGTGTCTTGTAGACTGACAAGTAGGTAGTTATACATTGAATTTATTACTTAAACTTCTGTGTGTAATTTCATTGTTTGCTGTTGCAGGAAGCATAAAGCTTTTTTGCAGTGAAAGTGATGGAAAACAGACTTGGAATCAAGCAATTTATTGAGCATATTTAATATCTCAGCTGGTGGCTGTGGTCTCCTAAATGGTCATCTGCTGAAATTTTGATTTATCATGTAGAAAAATCATAGAATGGTTTTGGTTGGAAGGGCCTAAAGAACATCAAGTTCCAAAAGAAGTTAATGTTTTAACCATATTATGCATATTCTGTGGTATTTTGTGCATAAGATCACCCCCTAGAGGATCACCAGTCTTCGTCTGTCTGTCCAAATGAACATACCTGCTGTGGTTTTACCTGAGGTTGGGAAGAGCATAACCAGATACTTATTTTTATCCTTCTAAATGATGAATTCTGGGAAAGACAAAACTGTGTCTGTCAACCTGCTGCTCTAATTGCACTTTGATAACTGAGCACCTGCTTGCTTTGGTAGCTGTTATCAGCGGAAGCAGATGGGTTTGCAGCTCGGGGGGAGTGGCACGCTTTTGAAGACCTGTTTCATTATCTTCATTCTAATTTGGAATGAAGATGCCCTCTCACCAAGAGCTGCAAGGTCGCCGGGCAGCCTCTGTGCTAAATACATTTCCTTGTTGGACAGAGGGGGAAGGAGGGAGCTTGTAAAGCTGTAGTAGCATCCACAGAGCAGCAGCTACGTGCTGTACCGGCATGCAGGGGCTGAGTTTGTTATCACAGTGATTTGTGAGCTACATCAAAGTTAATAAGGGTGGCAGGATGCGCAGCCTGCCTCTCAGATCCGTGCAGATGGGGGTGTTCTTTGTAACACTCAGTCTGTGCTTTGGTGCAAGATGGACTCGCAGCAGTAAACTGCTCTTCACTGTGGTCCTGTGGCTTTTTAGCTTCTAGTAACTCGGTGTCTTTTTGGTCGCGTTAAAGCCAAGCTGTGAACAGAAGCGAGTTATTGATTCTCTAAAACAAAAAGATTCTTTGGCAGGCAGTTGATGAGCAAAGAACTCTTCCAGTTTGTGATTTCTGTAAGTGTTTAACATCTCCATTAACTCAAGACGGGTCCCTTCTACAGAGCCTCTGAGTCATCCCAAATTTATCTGCTCCTGACTAAGCAGAGTTTTTTGGGGGGGGTCTCTGCCAGGCTCTGCCTGACTCAGGCTGCTGCAGGTTGTTCTCAAAAGCCCTTTTGGAGCTGCTGGGAGCCAGAAGAGGGGCCCAGAGTGACTTGCTTCCCATCCGCTGTGACACAGCCGCAGCCAGGCACTTACTGACCGCGCTGTGGCTGGCGTGGGGTTTTGCTGTAATCACGTAATCCTGTGTTCTACTGTTTCCTTTAACTCTGAAATGTGAGTAAGGCTTAATAGCTTATTAAATACCCCGAGCGATGCCAGATCTGTCGTGATGCATCTGCTCTACTAAAAAAACCCACAACCCCAAACAAAGGCTTTCAAAGGCTCAACTCCTCACTGAAGCATCTAGAGAGAATCGCAGTGCTTTGTGTTTCTGGGGTGGTTTTGCTTTTAGTCCCAACCTGTGTGATGCACCCAGTGTGTCAGTGAGCTGCTGTGAACAGGACTTCTTGTGGCTGTGTTACACAGCAGACAGGGCAGTGGTGTAGGAGCATTACTGCAGAGAACATCTATTAAAGGAATTTGCTATTGAGAAATACTCTAGTGCTTCCACTACTGTTGAGAGCTGTTGGACCATGTCTCCTACACACACAGGAGAAAATTGCTAGCATAGGAGAATGGAGGCTAAATGAGGAGATAGGATGAAGTGCCATTGTTCCCAGTTAACAAGAGGGAATATCTACAGAGATGGGCTTCTCTTGATGGCCATAGGAGTATGAATGTAGCATCCACTTCTCCTTACTGATAGTTTTGCTCCTGGGCTCAGATTGCATGGTTTTTGCTTGCATAGATAAATAAATAAATGAATGGTGAGTTGAGTGTGTGGAGTTTTGGCTTTCAGGGTTGTTTATGCAGACTTTGAAGTCTGACCCAAGCATGTTATGTCCGTGACCAACATGAGCAAGTGCTGCTGTGGTGACAGATGTGTGTGTGCGCCCCTGGCCAGAGCACAGGGAAGTGGATTTCTGGAGGCTGTGGATAAAGACTGAACAATTCTGGCTCATCCCCTGTGGAGCCTCTGCATGAAGATGGCAGGGAAAGCAAACCCTGTCCAGATGGATCCATTGATGGGCCCATTCGGCTTTCTTGCAGGGAAGACAGTCGAGCTCATTTTCTCCCACAGGAATTACAAGGTGTTCGTGACTCATTGTTCCCTTTGCAGTGACAACACTGGCAGCATTACAATAAAAATTACATTACCAGGTCTGTTATAACATCATTAACATTGGTTTTGAGTACATGAAAAGCATGCACAGACTTGTAGTGAGCCTGAATTGTTCCAATACTAAAAGGAACCATGAGCTTCACCTAGAGTTTCATTGCATGCTTTCACTGCAGTGTGGAAAGCAGGTGAAGGAACGTGCAGGCTTCCAAGGTATGTTCCCCCCATAACAGTCATATTATTCATTTACTCCTCTTTCTCCATCACTTGCTGACAGGCTCTTCAAAGTCCATAGCTTCCTCCCTGTTACTGTGTTATTTATCATTATTAATACTTAGCTCTCACAGTAATTTTCATCTATAGTCTATATGCCATTAATGTGAGAACGGATGCAGGTGAAAACCTCCACCAGTTTCAAGTGTCCTCTTTTCCAGGCCCTCCTATTTCCTCTCAGTAAGAGATTTCCCAGTGCAGATAACTGGAATGTTGTTGTATATTCTGAGCTGGCAGCCAGGGTCGTCCCTCAGCCTCGCAGGCTGCGTGACAGCTGAAGAGGCTGGTGGGAATGGCCATGCTGGGAGTTGGTTGGAGTGTGTGTTTGCAAAGCAGTGTGTGTTTTGAGGCAGTGCTGCAGGTATTTGAAGACATTACTCATGAACAGACTGTGATGTGCTAAATTGAGTGGAACCTGTGTGCCAGCTTCACAGAGCATGATTTTGCCTGAATGCCAGTTGTTTAGCAAGTTGAGAGATGGAAGACACAAAGATTCCATTAAAAGTATAATTGGATGGGTAATATCTTGGGCCTTTTTGATGCATCTTTGTTAACCACTTCATATTTGTAATGTGCCAAAAATAGCTGCAGAGTCTGCTGTGGCCATCACTGGTGCAGCTGGGAATAGATTTTAATTGATGGATACTGTCAAGCTGTTAGCGGCCGTGCAGCCATGAGAACCATTAAAGTGATATTTCTTGTCCCTGTTCACTTAAACATTCTGCCACCAAGTCATAGCAGAGTATTACTTTTTTACTCAATATTGTCTGCATTTGTACTCCTAGCTTACTAGGGCCGTGCCCTGGGTTTTAAATTTCATCAGTGGGATCTGCCAGCTGCTGACTTCATCTCCTGGTATCGCAATAGATGGTGCTAGGACCCTAACAAAGTCCAAAATCATGGAATGGTTGGAGTTGGAAAGGATCTTAAGCTCATCCAGTTCCAACCCCTGCCACGGGCAGGGACACCTTCCACTAGAGCAGCTTGCTCCAAGTCCCTGTGTCCAACCTGGCCTTGAGCAAAGTACATGAGGTAGCATTGAAGAATGATCCATTCCCTGCTCTTTGCTGCTAATCTTTCCTGTTAAAAAACAGGAAAAAAAGAGACATTTAAGAAGTGCCTGAGCAGGGAGCAGAGGTCAGAGGCTGTGCTCAGGGACTGGACCAGCTGGTGGAGCATTGGGCTTGTGTGAGACACTTTGTAGAGCATGGAGAGCAACTGACCTGCCTCCTAAAGTGCAGACTTTCCCAGATGTCACTGAAGCTGGATGACCTCTTGCCCAAGGAATGCTTGCTGGTTATTTCACTTCATAAATAGCTTGGGACATCAGCCTTTCCATTACAGATCTGTTCTTCTCGATCAAATTTAGGCTTCCCTTATAAAATAATTAAGTTATATAAAATAATAAAAAAGTTGAGGCAGAGTTCTTTAAAGAATGGCTGTGAAATGGGCTGTGATACTTCCTTTAGGAACCTGTAGAAAGGCTGTGGTCAAGAGGAGAAGGCTCTCTGGTTGAAGTCTTGGTACTTCAGCCTTTCAGTGGTTGGTTTGGGTTAATTTGTGCACCTTCCCGAGGCTTTCCTCTCCTCTCTGACCTGCAGAGTTAGCTGCTAGTTATTCCCAGCCCTCCTTTCCAAGTGATGCTGCTGTTCAGAAGGTTGAAATTTGCAAACAAAAGGCAGAACAAGCAAGCTTATTGCCATTTAGTTGTTCAGATGGTTTATGTAGGACCACCCCTGCTTTTAGAAGTTATGTACTGCTGTGTAGTACAAGCAGGTCACCAGCCCCAGAGCCCTGGCAGCAGTGGGGGACCTTGTTTTTCTCTGGGGCAAGGCTGCATTGGTTATTGTGTCCCAAGCTCCAGGACTGCCTAAGTTAGGACCAGAATTCCATGTGAAGGAGCGTGTGTTTAATTCATCATTTCAAAGAAAAGACAAGGCAGAGAAGACTCATTGCTGTTTTCTTTATGGATAAGCAGGAAACATCCATCTCTAGCCTGCACGAGCCTTCCTGTTGCCATCAATATAGAGCCAGCTGTATTAATTCTGGATTACTGCCCTGCCTTGAGCCTCGTGGTTATCTCGTGTTTGCAGTTATTTCAGTAAGGCTTATGAACGTACCGAAGCTATACAAGGAGCTGCAGTGGCACAAGTGATGAGGTGGAATTGCAGAAGGTCGAAGTCTTACCAGCAAAGCAGAGCACCCAAGTCTTTATTTCCTCCTTCCTGTATGGATGTTTTTCCACTGTGAGCTCCTTTTCTGGCTGTCTCTGGTTCGTGCCCTGACCTATTCTCGTCTCCTTCATTTTCTCTTCCTCAGGTACTTAGCCTGCTGTTTGTACATTTCTTTGTCACTTTGTGGCTGTTGGTGCCACATTTTCCCTAATGTCTTGGCCATTTCTACTGCTGTCAACTGTGGATTTGATCTCTGAAGCTTACGACGATTCTTTGCCATGAAGAGAAAGAAAGGAGGGAGCGGCTGCTTGTCTGTGTTGAAGCTGACTCGTTTCTTCTGCTGCCTTCTCTGCCTTTTCCTCACCCTCCTCAGACCACTTGATGCTCTTTTCTTTGAACGCCTTGGCCTGCGGTGCCTTGCCGCCTTCTTAGAGTTCTTTTTCCCCTTCCTGGACATGGCTTTCTGTCTTCCTGACCTTTTCTTTGAAACCTTTCTGCTAGTTTCAGGCTCTTGGCTGGTCTCAATCTTCTTGACGGAGATGCGCAGCAGCAGATGAGTGGTCTCCTTATCTTCTTGGAGCTCGTCAGCAGGGTTGACCATGCTGTGTGGGCTGACACATGGAGTAGAGTTAGGTTTCCAGGATGGTGGTGAGGAGGAGGCGGCTTTGCCAGCTGGTGGAGTGGCTGCTGGAGCGCACTGGGATGAGCGCTGGTGATGACTTCCTTGGGCACTTATGACGTCAAGTTCCCAGAGCTAATAGGGTAGAGCCAGATGTCCTTCCTCTAACTCTAGTGGCCAAAGGGGTAGGATGGAGTCATAGCTGGGGTGATGTAGCAGCTCTCTGCTGGCCTGGGGTTGTGTTCCTCCGCCGGCGCTGGGGTTTAGCTCCATTTAATGCACAGTGCGTTAAAATGTGTGTAATACCCAAGGAGATAACTGGTTGCCTCTAATTTTTTGTCATGATAAAATGTGAAGCTGCTGTTAGCTGCTGAGAGGTGGCAGCTCATAATGTGAAAATGGTTCAGTAGCAGCCCTAAAAATAATTGTATGTGACAGCTGTTTCTTGGTTCCTGTCAAGATAACTACTGTTATTTAACTCTGCAGCTCTTGGACTACATGTCTAATTTATTTGGGTGGACTTTTCATTAATTTGAAAGGTTCTGAGGGTTTAAAAGCCTTCATTAATTACATTTCAGTAAATGAAAATGTAATGAGGTTCTGCAGGGTTTGGGTGGGAATAAAAGAAAGAAACAAACTTCCTGTGTTTTGTTGGCTTGTTTTTAAAAGGTTAAGTCAGTTATTCCCAGGAAATGGCTAGCTTTTCTGTCCGCTTCACAATGCTTGTGACTGAGAACAGGACTATGAATAAAACAAATAGAGATTTTGACCATTGGTTGTAAGTACAAGGTGATTTATTGAAGTTCCCAGTGGTGTTAAATATTCATATGTAGCGGATTGCGTAAGTATTAAATTATGAAACAGATCCTACTTCTGTAGGACTTGTCTTTCTGAAAGGTAAAGGTGGGGGAATGGAAGACTGGAAGTAGGGAGCCATCCCTGTATTCCACATGGTTAACTTTCTAAGTGCATAATTCCATTGCAGCTAGTAGGACTTCTGTAATTGCTTAATGATGTTGGATGAGGGGCAGGTGATTTGTTGGGCTGTGCCCCATCTCTGGCAGTGTTCAAGGCCAGCTTGGACACAGGGGCTTGAAGCAAGCTGCTCTAGTGGGAGGAGTCCCTGCCCATGGCAGGGGAACTGGAATGAGCTTTAAGGTCCCTTCAACCCAAACCATTCTCTCCATGTAGGAGCCCGTGGCAAAATCAAGCCTAGGCAAAACGCTTCAACGTGATGGTGCTTTCGTCTCTGTTCCCCTTCTGTATTTACTCTTGGTTGTTTTCAAGTGACCCTGCAATGGTAAATAAAATTGGAGCAGTCAGCCTGTTCGCAGTGCCATGAGGCACCTTCCTGTCGTGTCATGGCTCTTTTCTGCTGCCTCTGAGTGGAGAGGCTGATTTGCATTCCATTTGTCTCTCCTGCTTCCCTTTGCATTGTTTCTTTTGCTCTCAAAAGAGAACCTGCATTTGTGATTATTCTGGGGCAATGAAATAATTTCATTAAAGCATTGAGATCTCTCCAGCAGGTGCTTTATTATCTCAATAATTCAGCCTAAGAGACTTTTCAGATTCCCCAATTCCCAGAGTTCAGGAGCTACAAATAAAACTCTTTTGCTCTTTCCCTGATTTGGTTTATTTAGCCTCGTTTATCTGTGTTCTTTGCAGTTCTTCCCCAGGAATTTCATTTAAATGTGGAATTGATGATATTCAGTAAAATTGGCTTAAGGAGTGCATTGTGTTAAGATGCACATGAGACAGTACGTGTCCCACTTGGTTTAGGTCATTTATACAATTCTCTTTGAATTGAGGCCATTAATCTGAACTCAGTAGAATGTTTGCTCATGTCCTTTGAATTACCTCCATAATTCATCAAAATAGGCCAGTTCTGTCCAGATAAATCTGGGACTGGAGTGCTGGAGTAAACACAGGTCAGTGTGGGGTGGGGATGTGGGCGTCTATCTTATTTCTTCTCCAGCATGGAGTGTGTGTGGTGGGGTTTAATGAGCTGCCACTTCCATGGGGCGTCTGTGGGCAAGTGCCCTATTAATAAAGTAGCTTTATTACTGTAACTTCCTCTACACCAGAGGTTTTTCAGGTGGAACAGTAATTGTTAGGAGCAAGTCATCTGTGGGCAGCAAAACCCAACTTGGGATGTGCTTGAATTTGAGACTGAGATTGCTGAGCGCTGAGGAACGTGGCCATCAGGACATGGTTCCAGCCCCGCAGGAGCCTGCTGTGCCTGCGTGTTCACACCAGCAGACTGTTGGCTCTGTGCTTATATGGATAATGAATTCTGAGCCCAAAGACCAGGTTAATAAAATGTGTTTAAAATATTACCTCATACAAACGTCAGTAACTGGAATTACCCAGGTAAGAAACGGAAGCAGCACCTGATGAATGTGAGCCTAGAAGTGCCTGCGACAGACCCACAGCCTGTGCAGAGAGTGTAAAGCACTTTAACTGAAAACTGTTAATGCAATTAATACATGAAATTTGAATCACATATTTTAAAGTCAGGGGGGAAGGGGAGTGGGGACCAAACCTGGCTCATGCTGCCAAGAGTACCATCCAGTACTGGAGAGCAGTTTCAGCATCTCCAGGTTCCCTGGTTCTGTCTCCTGCCAGCGGTTTATGTGCGTGATGGAAGTGATGGGTTGATGTTCCTGCACCATGGTGGTGGAGATGTGGAAATTAACCCCGTGCATTGGTGCTGTTTGCTGTGCCTCCTTGTGTAAAACAATGATTTTTAGGTTGGTCAGGAGACTGCGCAATGATTGGAGTGGTGGTGCTTGGTTTATAATACGGATATATATATAAAGGCCTCCTGAACTAGTTCATTAAAGTGGATTTTTGTCCATTTTCCCCACTGGACCTGAACAAGGCCCTGGCTGCTCTGAGATACCTGCTTACTGCTATTATGCAGTCAGTGCAGAGTTAGGAACACATCCTGAGACTGCTGGCAGCTAATGGTGAAGAAATGATTTTACCATCAGTCCTGGCAGAAGAAAGCCTTTGTCTTGGACCTGCTTGGATTCAGAGTGGAAAGCAGAATCTATAAAGAGTGTATGGAACTTAAAACGCTGTTTCTGTACTTTTTGACATTCCAATAAAAAGAAATCAAAGACAGAAAACCCTCACAGTTTTTGGCCACTGAAATGGCTCGTGCATCTCAGCCCTTTCCTCTCTGCCTGTTACTTAATGAGTGTTGATTAAGGTATGAAATTGGTTCCAATTTGCTTTGGCAGGTGAGAACATGCTGGAAGGAATGATGGGGAAAAAAAGGACAACTCAGGAAAATTAACAAAAGTGGAAAACTCCACATGAGTTGCCATTAATGTAACGGTGAACGTGTTGTCAGCACGCTTCCAGCAGCGCTCGAGGTTACTGCCTCCTCAGGAGTTATCTCTGCAATGTACATTAGCTGTTGGTGTGAAATAACAATTTCTTACTGCTGCTTTAAACCCTGGAAGTGCAAACAGCCCCTTGACAGGAAGCATCAAGGCACAGAAAAGCAGAAAGATGAGAAAAATGTCATTGCTCATAATGATGTTAATTATCAGGTAAATGAATGTTGGCATTTGGGAGTTCAGCTGAAAAGATCAGACACGTGCTAAGGTGTAGAGAAGCTTTGTAAAGCATGATGAGGGAGACGAAAAGTTGTGTCATGTCTGGAGCTCAACATTTGTATAAGAGCAGAAGTAAAAGGTTCAGCACTGTCTGTCTTTTGGTATCGTAATTATAACTGTGAATCTGGAGATACTTTTAAAAGCTTCGTCTCTCAGAGTCTCTTAGTCTGATTTGTGATTGCGGAAGGTCCTGCACATAATATCTTAAAAGCCACAAGGTAAATAGAGGTATTATGTTACCTTTCATAATCTGATGGTGTTTGGGGGATGTGTTGCATTTATTAGAGATACTGGTATTTTCAGTTGCATAAAGCTAAGGTCAAAGGCTCAGTTGTAATCAGAATAGCTCCCTTTTTAGCTGACATGCACATGGGTCCTTTAAGCAAAACACTGGGGCATAAGCTCTTTCTGTGGTGGCAAATCTTGCTGCCTGTCCTAGTGCCCAGAAGCTGGCAAAGCAAATGGGAATGGGGCGCATTCCTACCACTCCTGCTGTTCTCTTTTGTGAAGGTGAAGCACGTTTGCTTCAGTCTTTGTGGGTGTCAGCAGTGGTCATCATGCCTGAATTCCAGAGTCTGAGACCTGACTTTTGGCTTCTGCAGGCTGGAGTAAGGAGCACAAAGAGCGCTGCGCTGCACTGCTGCCCGCAGGGCCATCCCTGCTGCTTCTCCAAAGCCTTTAGTACTAGTTTTCCCCAGTTTCCTTATTCCTGCCCTCAGGTTGGTAGCTCAGTGTGCCCCTGTCACACGAGGGCTGTTTGACCACGGATGCTGGTGCTTAAAGAGCCTTAAGACCTTGGGCTGCCAGGCTATCAAAATGCAAAGCGCCAGGGCTACGCTTGGAGCGGACGTTGGTGCTGCAATGCAGCACCTCTCCAGCTCCCTGCAGGAGAGTAACAGCTCCAGAGAGGCTTTGTCCCTGACCTACTAACTCGGTACATGAGCCCAGTTTATCCCCTTTATGTGCCCTGTGAAGTGTGTGCATTCAACTCCCCCTGCTCTTTATTCCCCCTTTACTGTCCTGACTGTGGCAAGCAAAGGTGACTGGGAGGAGGATGCTCTCTCATGTGCTGGAGAGGGGCTTTGGACAAGGGTGTGTAGGGCCAGGCCAAGGGGAATGGCTTTAACCTGCCAGAGGAGAGACTGAGATGAGCTCTTAGGCAGAAGCTCTTCCCTGTGAGGGTGCTGAGGCGCTGGCCCAGGGTGCCCAGAGAAGCTGTGGCTGCCCCATCCCTGGCAGTGTTCAAGGCCAGGTTGGACACAGGGGCTTGGAGCAAGCTGCTCTAGTGGAAGGTGTCCCTGCCCGTGGCAGGGGTTGGAGCTGGAGGAGCTTTAAGGTCCTTCCCACCCAAACCAGGCTGTGGTTCTATGAATTGGCTTCCAAGGTTTTGCTGAAAGATGCCAGATCTTCAGCATGCCATAAACTTATTTATTTTCTCTCTAATTCACACAATGTTGCCTTTTATTTCTGGTCTTTTTAAAATGAGTAGTTACCCATGTTTTTCACTTTAATGCAGTTACACTACACTTTGCCTTTTCTCTCTTCCCGGTAGCTGACAGGCTTGTTCAGCCGTTACATGGTATTAAATGAAGTAGTTGCAATAGTGAGTTTTTTCTTCCATGCCATTAAAAAATGCTATTGAAACGTACCAGGAAGGTAAGAAATGCACCGCACAGTTTTGGAGTCTTTTACATCCCAAGACTGTAGCTCTCTGGGAAGAAGAAAGGCTTTTCTCCCAGACAGGGAGCAGCTGCTCCTGGCAGAGGCTGCTGTGGGATTCCTGCCAATTAAATCTCTGTTACACTCTCAGTCCAACACTAGAGCAGACACAAGCAAAATCCATTGATATTAAGCAGACAGCATGAAACAACCAAAATTAACAAATCCTTCTCCCTCCTCCAAACTTCTGACTGAGCAAAGTATTTTATAAACATCAGATGCTTTGCAGGGACTGTTGCATGGTTGTACTCTATGTTCCGTGCATAATTGACTTCTAAATGTATTGCTTTACTCCTACTACACAGTTTGCTGCAATCCATTTATGTGACCTTGGTTGATTCCGTTCCTGCTTCTCCTGTTCTGTCTGTGGAAGCTGCAGGTTCTTTGGGGGTGTGACAGGCTGTGTCACTGCCATTACTGCCTGCAGCTACAGGTCCATCCTGAGGGGTTTTTGAGATTGTAATAGGAATAGTTCACATCATGGAAATTTTAATGATAATTTTGTAATGTTATCTTAAATGCAGCTGATTCAACAAGTAAAATGACTGTTGCAGACATTAAGTTTTCAAGGGCTGAGATGAGTGCAGTGCTGTGGTTTGCATGATAAAATGGTACCAACATCGCCCCAGTTGTGGGTGTTTTCCAAAGTCCATCAAGACCTTTTTTCATCAAAACCTGCTGATGGCTTTGAGTTCTTGGGGGTGATTAATGCTGCAGCAGTAGCATCCAGACCTGTCTTCCTCTTAGAATCAAAGGATAGTTTGGGTTGGAAGGGACCTTCAAAGTCATCCAGTCCAACCCCCCTGCAATGAGCAGGGACATCTTCAACTAGATCAGGTTGCCCAGAAACCATATCAAGCCTGGCCTTGAATGTCTCCAGGGATGGAGCATCTGCTGCCTCTCTGGGCAACCAGAGATGAAGCTTCTCTTGATGAAGCTTATACCATAATGTCTGTGGCAAGGCTGATGCAGTAGAAAAACTTTGATCGTTCTGAAGATGGAAATGTTCCATGTGGAGACCGTCAGTGGGCACATCCTGAGAACAAATGCCCCCGTTTATCAGCAGAGGTGATGAGCAGAGAGGGGAAATGGTGTGAAATGGGCAGGTGCCCAGTGGAGGGGATCCATGTGTTGGGACTTCTGGTTCCTTCATGCACTGAGCCCTTGCAGGACTGTGCAAAGGCTGGCGTGGGTTGGCCAGGGTGCTGCGGGTCCCTTCTTTGAGGAAGCAGCAGGCATCACTGGTAGTAACTTGGTGAACCCAACTGTAAATACCGTAGCAACTGAGGTTGGGAGAACAGTGGCGGGTGGGACTGGAAATAAGTTTGGTTTCCTTTTTGAAAGCTTTCAGCGAGGGAATCTCTGAAGTAGTTCCTTCTCAGTTACTGCATGTGCTGGCGTGTTAAGACAGGCGCAGGAGCCCTCCCTTTGCTGCTGAGACTGTGCCACTGGATCCTCAGGAACAATGATTTATTTACTTGGATCAAATGCTAGGAATTCTCTTAACAACCAAGTGTTTTGTTACACCAGCCCCTTGAAAATGGATTTTATTTTTTTTAAATAATGCACCAAAAAGGATAAGGACGGCCTTGTTTAATGCTCTTCTGCTCCAATTATTCAGCTGCTTCCTGAGTAAATCTACGTGATATTGCAAGCACCTTTCCAAAGCGTCTCTCTTGACAGGAAGAGCTAAAGCCATTAATGTTGGCTTGGGAAAGCAAGTGTTCGGGTGAGCAAAGGGGGAAAACAAGTCATATTTCTTCCACAGCTTCATTGACTGAATTTTGCTGAAGGGGCTTTCGTGTCTCTGCTGCTGGATTGCAATAAAGCTGGGGCATTACTTTATCACTGAATGCAGTCTCAGAACTTCCTGTACGGTTTAAGCACGTAACTCCTTTTCTTTCCAAAGAGACAATGAGGACAGTGTGGAATTCAGCGCAAAAATGAGAATCTAACATAGCAATTTGTGGCTTTAGCGGGTAGCTGGCACCTCTCGGGGGGCTTTGATATCCTGGCAGAATGAGTATTTATTACTTCGCAGGTCTCACATTAAATAGTGTGGTGTAAAATGGCAGTGTCAACCCAAGTTAAGGCTCTGCTTCATTATGAGAGATTTCCCTGCAATAATCCTATACATCATACTTGTGTAGTCAGTGCAGAAATTACCAGGGGGACCACTCTTCACAAACGGCTGCTTCTTCAACATCATCATTGCTGAATCTTTGCTCCCTCATAAAAATTCCTCTCTTCCTGCCACAGATAATCTTTTTTGTTGCTTGTCTTTTATTTATTAGCATAACGGAGCAACAGCAGCGCTCCCCTTCTGAGGAGAAGGAAGGAGGTGTGGAAAAGACTTGTTTTCTAAGGACAGGATTGATGTACTTGCTGCAGAAGGGAGAAAGAGGCCGAGGGGAGCTGGGATGAGAGAAGCCTACATGCCTGATGCTGTCTAGAGTTGAGCTGGGTCACAGATGACTGGAAGGGGCTCATGCAGTTGATGGCATTGGTAAATTGAGAGGAGCTCCTGCAATGCTCATCATTAATATGCTGAATTGGTCTGTTCCAATTCTTCAGCCTCTGGGTAGATACAGTTCTGGACCTAGAAGAACTTTGGGACAGAAATATTTTATATGCTACATAAAACACAGGAAAGAGGAGAAAAAATAAATCCACGTTTATTTATGACTTCTCCAGGCCAAGGTCCTACCCCAGGCATGTCTGGACTTCTAAGCAGACTCACATGAGAAAAGAGCACCAGATCTGGGCTTGGGGACCTGGGCTGTGGGCCACTGGCCCGTGGTATCACCTCGGCCACTTCCCCCTTTGGTGCCATAGATCATAGCTGACCTTGTCTTTGTGCAGTACAGAGATTTACTGATGGGCTGGCTGGGGAAGATCCAGTGCTTCCAGGCCCCTTTTCTGGGGACTGTGCTTAGCTTGGGTTTAATTTTTGCCCAATCTCCAGCACCTCGATCAGAGCATAGGAGCATCAGAAATGAGTAAGGTAAACATTTGAAGCAATCCTTATCTGTATCGTTTTCTCCTCCATTCTGCTCCTTTTGAATTTGATCCAACGTTTGACTTAACACTGGATTTCCTGCCTTTTATGGCTCTCACTTAGAGCTTTAATAATATTTGATCTCTCTCTTTTTCTGAAGTTTTAATATACAGGACATGTATATTTCAGCTTTATGAATCTTTAGGGAGGCCTCAGTAAATGACTCTGCTTGAATGACCTTGGAGAGTAATTTAACTTCTTTTTCTCCCACTGCCCCTGCAGCCACCTTGCAGGCATAAAATATTAATGGTTTATAGTGGAGACAGACATTTAACTTTTAATAGCAAGGTGCAGAAGGGCTTCCCGTAAGACAGGGGGGACTTACTGGAATGTGCTGCCTTTCGTGTGTGGATTACCCTGACGCTGTGCCTGCAGTTACATGTGGATGTAGTTGCATTTGCATATTGCTGTGCTGTTCACTGTGGCTCTTGCCATACCTGTGGCATGCTCCTGTTGCAGTTGTGTAGCTGTGGCATTGCATGGACTTCTGGGTGTGATACACTGCTGCTGAAGGGTTTTTCCATTACGTTTCCAATTTCCGATTTCAATTTCCATTACAATTTCCAATACCTTGTATTTCTCCATGCGGAGGAGGGTGAAATGCAGAGCAGGTCTGACCCAGAGCGGGTAACTTCCTCCTCTGTTCATTGATGGTTTACGATACGGTGCTTGGCTAAGCTCAGGTCTCATTTCTGTTAAATACTGAACAGATAAGCCCTTGAGACAATTAAAATGGTTCATCTGGGGGACTTGGGGGCAGAGCAGGCATATCCTCTGTCTACTCCGCATCTCCCCAGTACTGTAGTTTCCCCATAATGGGAATGGGAGACCCCGCGATCACCCAGTCCAGTGCCCGTGCTGGTGTGCAGAGGAAGTTGTAGTTTATTCCATCTTTCACAGCAAGGTTGCTCTCATACATCTGTTCACCGAGGTGCCAGAACACCTCTGCCTTGTAATAAGCCTGCCATGCACTTTGTGTTGAAGTTGGTGAGATTGTGCTCTGAAATATTGGCTGCTGCTAATGGACCTGCTTTCATTTGACCTCCTTGTACTGCCTCATTTCAAGGACATCATTACTCTGAATATTTTCTGCTAGCATTCAGGGGAAGGTATTTTTACATATTCTCCTATCTGAGCACGGGCGCTTGTAACCGTCAGATCGAGTTAATTATTTCTAAAGCTTCAGTTTTGGCAGCTGAAGTTTAGCAGAGAGGTAATTTCTGTGATTGAGGAAGCTATTCCAGGAGACTAATGTTTAAGGACAAACCCTGAGTGCTGCTATTAGAAGGGAGGAGGCAGAATTCGGTTTGTGCGCACTGCGGTGTTCGGTCAGATACTGACCGACAGAAATGGCTGTTGGATGGTGTTGAGGGTGGTTCTTGGAGAGGTTTCTTCCTCTCTTGTCACTGCTAGTTCTGACACAAGAGCATGCTTAGGAAAGAGGGACTGGAAGCACCAGTTTTCCTTAATGGAAAGGGTTCTCATCATTATTTCTGAATGGAAGCTTGAGCAAGCATGCAAGGGTTTGGATGTGGCAACATGACAACATGGAGCTGCTTCTTTGCAGATGTCCTGGAGTCCGCCTCACCCATCTACCAGAGCATCTTTCATAAAGACAAATTTCAGAACAACCTTTTCCCTTTATAGCTAGAATATTCAGAAATTGGAGTTTAATGTTAATAATCAAGAATAATCCCAACTTGCAGCAAAGCTCTTCAAGCTTTACAGACAGATTTTTCAGACCTTGTTTTATTGTTTGCTAATGGGATATATATAATTTTCCAGCAGCTGTCGTGTGTGAAGGGGATGCCAGTTGTGTATAAATACAAGATTGGAAACAAATTCCCAGAAAGGCAGCTAATGAGGTCTGGAAAAGAAAATTACCATGGAAATAAATGTAGGAGATGATGAAGGCATCACTTGTATAAACACGCGTGGCTATACCGAGGAGGAAGGGAAACCGCATTCTCTTGGTAGTAGCTGAAAGTTAGGACAAGAAACTATTGCATACTTGTCACAGTAAGTTTTAAGCAATGCAGGAGGCTGTTAAGCAGCTGTGTTGATTCAATGTCAAATAGAGATGTTCAAGGGGGAAAAGGGCTGTGTGCTGCTCTGGGGGAGGCTAAGGATGAGACCTGTACTTCCTAGCCTGGGGGTGTGATCCTGTGGAGGTGGAGTGTAAATGAGGACAGGTTTTGGTCTGCTACTCAGACTCAGCCAGTGTACATGATGGAGCAGACTCCAGCTTGTTCTTGGCCTACTCTGCATGAGGAGTGGTAAACCCTTGGGTTTGTCTCTTGTAAGACACGCTTGCAGCATAAGCCTGGAGTCTGGTCAAAACCCTGCCGATGGAAATCCTGCCTTAGAGTGTATTATTTGGTTAAATTATGTCTTGGGTCTAGGTATTACTGCACAAGAGATTTTGGGGTTAGACTTTGGTAAGAATCCATGGTTTAGCATTAACTCTGGCTCTTTTTGGTGATGGGTGGTGATGCTGAATGCTAGAAATGGCCAAGAGCCGTGCCCTGCTTCAGGATGCTGCTGCACTTGGTGCTTGCTGTAGAGAGGATACAGGAAGGCCCTTGCTTAAAGAATTTAGAGCAGGTTTGAGGCTGGAGTTTAGGGACAAAGTGGCTTCTGTGGATTTGGCTTAAAGCCATTATGCTGCTTTTCGTGTATCTTGGACTTCATGCTAAATTAATATCTAGAGTAAATAAGCAGATGGTTCCACTAAGCTCTTTTCAACAAAGATTCTAGTCTTGCTGTCACCCTACTGCAACTGGAAGTTACCAAGTAAAACAGTCTTGACCGTGATAGTTCAGAATTGTTCTGTCTGCTAAAAAATGGGAAATGGCAGTTTCTGTCTGTAAATACCCAGAAGTACAGAAGTGGTGGACCCAGTTCCATCTTTCTGTAGGCCTTCTGTAACAAAGCAGTGCTTTTTCATAGTCTAAGCAAGAGCCAAGAACCCACAAAACAGTAAAAACGTTGACCCACCGCGTAAGCAGTCTGTGGAGCTGTAACTTTGGGCCGGGAGGGACGTTGCCATCATTCCAGGCTCATGCACACTTGAAAATGATCAAGTTACGATAGACATAATTAGAGCCTTCAGCCTCCTGTGTTGATGGATGCGGGGGGATGATGGGACAGGACAGGACGTGCTGCTCCCTGAGCTCTGGTCTGCTGTCATCCATCAGTGTCCTGTTCTGGAGGAGCTGGTGGGAAGAGCAGGGAACTGAGCTGCTGCCGAGCGCTAGCACCCAGGGGCCATTCATCACTTGATCAGTTCAGACTTTTGCCTGGAGGCAGCCGCCATTAGACCTGGTTTACCTTTCTCTGGGGGCTTTACCACCTCACCTTGTTACACAGCCCATCAGTTCCCTTCATCTCTGAAAGGGAGGCCGAAGAACCGTGCTTCTAAAGCTGTATTTCAACATTTGGGTGCCATTATTTGTTAGCAGCATTAAGTTGCAGTCTCCTGTAGAAACTCTGGTAACCTTCACATCCCACTGTGCTAAATGTGGAGCCAGAAAATAAGTCTTGGCTTCAAAGAACTTGCAGTTTCTGGTTCCTTTCTTCCTGAGGCTGCTTTGCATTTTGTTGTAATATCTAATTTTGTTGTGATTTTAACAAGTCTTCATGGAGCTGTCACTAATCCCAGCTTCCCTTTCCAAATCTTGTTTTCTCCCGAGTTTGTGTGACTTTTTGCTGCGCTGTGAAAGAGCCTTTGTAGAAAGTACAAAAACAAATGTGAAAAGCCAGGGAAGTGGGCTTCAAGTTGTCTTCAGAGGTGGCCCATGGGCTGGTTTGGTGGCAGCCAGTGTCACCTGCCTCACTGTGGTGTCTGACAGATGACTTGTGGATATGGTGCTCAACCTGGTAGGCGTCCCTTGGGACTTCAGAGGGGTGACTGTCTCCTTTCCACCTCTTTTCTAAAGACGCTTTTTCTTCAGGAGCCTGGCAGGCTGTCAGAGCAGGCACAGATATGTCCCTTCTTAATTCCTTAATGCCCAACTCATGTTTGATGGACGCATACCTGCAAGTAGTCCAGTAGCTGGCAAACAGTGCCAGGCTGTGAAGGAAGAGTCCATAGAAGAAAACAGGACAATCATGAACTTCTGTGTGTAGTCTGAATGTGGTTGAGGTTCAGTCTGACTCCAGTTGCCCCATAAGCTTAGCATCTTCCACTGTTAATGTGACATTGTAGATCTAGGCAGCGCAAGGGCGGTATCAGTTCAAATCGTCTTTCAGCTTCTTGGTCTGCAAAATTTTGGGGGCTGAATGTTTTGCAAACCTGCCCTTTGGCTTTCCAGCCTCATCTGTCAATAGAATCATAGAATAGTTAGGGTTGGAAAGGCCCATAAGATCATCCAGTTCCAACACCCCCCCCCATCATGGGATAGAGTCCAAATTTAATGGAACTTAAGTGCATTATTAGACTGACAGAGCCATGAGTTGTATCTGTGCGTGCAGCAATGGAAATGGTTGTTATTTATCTAGTAATAAATACAGTCTCCTTGTTATCAACACATCTAGCTCTGCCTGCACTGGAAAAAACAATCTCTGTAGCACTGATAGTAAAGCAGGATGGCTTTGGAGGAAATTGTAATAAAGCTGTAGTGGATTTCTTTGGGGGATTTGCAATGCAGCATTAGTAAGCTTCAATTGCATTAGCCATTCTTCTGTTGTGTTGAATTAGTGTTTGTTTGCTCCTGGATAGAATAAATATAATCGTGTTTGTTACCTTTTTTTGTTTGTATGACTGCAGCCAAATGTTATTTCCATAGTAAAAGTATTATGGAAAGTGCTTGCATGTAATCATTTTCAGTCCCAAGCACCACAGCTGATGGGCTGTGCTCCTGCAGCCCTGCTTCTCTGAGCTGTAACGAGACACACTTGTTCTGTTAGTTAACTTCCTTCTATTCAAGCAGTTTGCAGTGAGGCACTAAAGGCTCTTTTACTTTGGGGGGAGCCTTTTTCTTCCCATTTGCAAGTAGTCCACAGAATCTGCCTGTAGGCAGGACTGTTCCAGCCACTGGCACGTGTTGTGCGAGATGAAGGTTGGATGGAAGGTTTAGGCCAGGTTGGACACAGGGGCTTGGAGCAGCCTGCTGTAATGGAGGTGTCCCTGCCCATGGCAGGGGTTGGAGCTGGGTGAGCTTTAAGGTCCCTTCAGCCCAAACCATGCTGTGATTCTGTGTGACTCTGTGACCTCAGAAACATTTTGCAGTTGAAGCTGTAACGTGACTGTAGCTGCATTACAGTGAAGACTGAGCCCAGCTTCCTGTTCATGGCCATCTCCAGTGCTTTACAATTGCCTTTATGCACCATCTGCATTTTGCTCATCGCGGCAGGTAAAGATTTGCCTTTGGGCTGGAGAGGATTTTACTCAAAAAGTGAATATCTAAATTCTTTTCATGCCTTGAAAGCAAAATTTGCCTCCAAGTTGAGCCCTTCGCTTTTAAGTATATCTAACATGTGCATGTACATTGTGTATGTATATATGTAATCCCTGTCTGCGTACAGTCAGTTTAAGAAACTGATTCTCTGTAGTGGATGGGTACATGCATAAAAACCTGCTAAATTCAATAGGAATTCCTCATAGACCATTTTACCTGTTGAATTGCTCTGTTGTGATAGTTCAGAAACACATGTGGACTCATGAATCACTTCTTTCATTCAAGCGACTGCAATTAATCTAACAGAGATCCAAGAGAATCCGACCTAATGAGAGACTGAAATAACTGTGCAGAGAGCAGAGGAGTCTTACGAGATCCCCAATTAGTTTGGCTTTGTCTCCAATGGAGCTGAGTTGCTTGAATCAGCCAAGGATTTGGTTTACACTCCTTTAAGTATGAGCAGGAAAATGTCACATAAAAAATGAAGCAGTAAGAACAGTGTGAAGGCTCCTGCAAAAAACCCAGGCATCGATTTGGGTTTAGGCAGCAAATTTATCTGGGAGCAGCAGTAATTAAAGTTGATGTCAATGAGTGAAGTTTTGCTGCTGCATGGAAACACTTTCATCTTTTGATGGAATGCAGAAAAAGAAGGAAAAAGGGATAAGCAAGCTGTAAGTGATGAATTAATCAGATTTCCCTTCCGGCACCAGCTTCTGGAAGGAGTAAAGGCAGGTACCGCCGTTAACTGCGAGCCTGTGGGGTTGATTTGTTGCTCTTAGAGCTCAAGTTGAATTCTTTTCTTAGAAGATCAGTGTAGGTCCATTAAGAGAAAACAAGAAGGTGGCAGGGGTTTGAGACCAGAAGTGCTGTGACCTGGTTACATCAGGAGAGGGATTTACCCTTAAGCTGCATCCAGGAACTAAGACTGAGGTGAAATACCAGTTGGAGGAGTTCTTTCATTTTCAGTGCTACAGCCCTAGGACAGCAACGGTGGCGTTTGCTGCATGGGATGGATTTTGAGCAGACATCTCGTGTTCCATCATTTCCAGTGTCATGAGCTGGCCTGGGATCACCGGGTTCACTGAGTTTGTAGGGTCATGGTGTGTCTGAACGTGCCAGGAAGTTTTCCATGCTTCCCTTTCTAAAAGAACCTGTCCTCTTAAGCAGAAATGTGTTCCGTTTGGGAGAGAGGAGAGTATTGCCTCTCCTGCAGACAACAACTTGTTTAATTCTTTCCCTAGGGTTAGGACGGCCCATGAGCCTCACTGTGGATCTTAAAAACAAGCAGATGATGGACTTTGAAGCCTTGAAGGCGGTCTCTGCTCCATTTGATGGCAAGACACAAGCCTGACTGGTCCAAGAAGTTCATTTTTGTTGCTCGCAGACTGCTTTGTTACAGGGTGCTCCATAGTCAGGAGTCCCCAGGGATCTACATGTCAGCAGCCTGACACTTGCAAAGACGTGGAGTGACGTGGGAAGCTGATCTTGCTGCATTGCCTCAGCATCTGTGCTTCTGAAACAGACTTAAGATGCAGGTGTGTTCTTTCCATCCCTGCAGCATTTAGCAAGGAACAATAACTTGATCTAATTATTCATTTTCCTTGTAAAAGTCCATTGTGATGGGATGTCTCTAGCGACCGGAAAATGAGGTCTAGAGGTGCTTAAGTATACGTTGTTTAAGAGAATAGACATGCTCAAATAAGATGTTCAGAATTAATGGTACAGCTCTCATGATAATTTGAGTAGAGGCTTGGATGAAAAGTTAAAAATACAGGTGAAGTGAATAATAACACAGAGATATGAAGAGCTGCTGCAGTATGGCCCCAGTTGTACTGAAGGGAAGATGAATCTCTGAATAGTTGGAAAGCTTCAGTGTAATAAAGCCTATGAGGAAGGGGAAATCTCCTCAAGGCTGAGGTGGCAGAGCAGTGCTGCGGGTGCCAGGGCTTGGGCTGTGTCAGTTCTGTACCCTGGACAGTGCTGGTGACACTGAGCAGCTGAACCATAGAAGCTCAGAGCTCAGCTCCCTGCCCTGAGCTGGTGCTGGTGTGACCCTGGGTCTGTGACCTGCTCTCTGCAGCTCAGCTTGTTCGCCGGTGAAAAATGAACCAAAATGAGAATAGTTCAGGGGTGGGGGGAAGCAGCCTCAGTGATGCCCCTTTGTCTTTTGTCTGTTTGGGCTCACTGAGGCTGGTGTTTGACTGCATCCTGGTTCTGGACAGCATCAGGGCACGCGTGTGCCTTCAAGGTCATGCTTTAAATCCATTATCTCAAAGTATCACACTTGACATGATGTGATTTCAAGTGGAGCTCTTACCTCTAGTTGTGACCCTTGACTCTCCTACAGTCGGTTCCTGTCGCACCCACACGATGAATTGCTCATTGGTTTTGGGTTCTTCAAGAAGTGCTGTGGTCAAATTTGTGCTAATCAAATTGTGTAGACTGCTAACAACTGGATCTTCTGTCTGCAGAGATCTCCCCCTATTCCTGCATCTAGCTCACTTTCTGACGTTTTATTGATTTTTGTTTTTTTCCTTCCCCTTTCTTGCTGTCTGTGTGGATCCAAATTAAAGCAGGAATTGGGATTGTAAATAGATAATGGTGCGTGAATGCAGATTAATCAGTGCCATCTGTGTACAGTAATACTAATTGTGCCAAGGGACAAATAGCTGAGTGAACGGTATAAATATTTAATGCCTGAATCGAATGTGAAATACAAGAGGAAGAAAAGAAATAAAGAAAATAGTTTAGTTGAAAGCCGCACTTCATTGCTTTTCCTCAAAAGAGGCGTTTTGATGCCATTAACCTTTCTGTATTATGCAGTTACGGAGTTGGAGGAGCTGTGTTCAATGTGGAGATTTCAGTTAAGTAAATGATGCTTTAATGCTCTGGTTAAAACAATATTGGAAAGTGTTTGGGATAAAATCAGTTACTTCAGAGACATGTTTTTCACAGGCCATCTAAACTGGGAGGCAGCGTTCAGGATGAGGGGCTGGGGACAGGGTGAGGATTCAGAGCAGTGCCAGCACACAGAAGGGCTGTTCCTGATGCCTTTAGAGAGAAATGTGAAAAGCTAAAATCTGTTCTCTATCCACTGTGCATAGAATGAGCTTTAAGGGCAGGAGAAGATAGTCAGGCTTAGACACCAAGAAAAGAAGTGGTTTTAAATCCTCACTACCACTGCATTTCTCTGAGGCTGGTAAAGCAATGACTCTTCAAGCAGTGACAAGAGTTCCTGTCTTCTCTGAGCATCGCTTTCAGTGCGCTGGTTGCTTGACATTGGTGTCAAAGGCACTTGAAACTTGTTCAAGTTGACTGAATTTTTTACGGACCCTGCACTGTTGGGCATCCTCTGATGCGTTCTTCCTCATGCAAAGTGTTCTGTGTGGTTTGAATGGTAACTTCTGCTTTCAAGGATCTCTCATGGGTAGAGTGCAAGAGAAAGCCTCCAAAACAAGGTCCTTGTGGGGCTTGAATGAAGGCGTGAGTGAAATATGTTCAGGGGAAGGCTGTTCTAGAAATTCATGGAATCATAGAATCACAGAATAGTTAGGGTTGGAAAGGACCTAAAGATCATCCAGCTCCAACCCTGCTGCCATGGGCAGGGACACCTCACAGTAAACCATGCCACCCAAGGTTTCGTCCAACCTGGCCTTGAACACAGCCAGGGATGGAGCATTCACAACTGCCCTGGGCAACCCATTCCAGTGCCTCACCACCTTCACAGTAAGGAATTTCTTCCTTATATCCAATCTAAACTAAATTCCCAATCTCCAGGCCAGGGATGCAGGTGAGGAGCCTGGTTGTCACCTGTCCTTGCTGCCTCAGCATCCTGAGCTGGAAGCTCAATTCATCTCTTTCTCGAAGTGACTCCAAGACTAAAAAGATGCTCCATGTAAAACGGGTACGAAATTCCCATCAGTGAGTGTTGATTATTGATTGTACTGAAACAGTTCTTACATGGCTACTTAGTCATTCCACAGCCTCAGATTTCAGATAATGCGTTGCCATATTCAGGAAGCTGAATATTTAATCAAGTGATTCATATCTCCTGGTGATGGCAGCAAGGAAGGGGAGGAGGGGGGAAGTGGACATACAGAGGCTTGAGGAGTTTTTCAAATTACTGATAGACTTATTTAAGAAAGAGCAGAAGAAAAGTCTGGAATACTGACGACTGCAGTGGCAGGGCTCCAGAACAGAAGGGCTTTTATTTACATGACTCACTGGACTGTTAGAAATTCAATCATTTATTGAGCTAATGGTGGGTGCTGAAAATTCTGTGCACATAATGTAGCACAAAAGTGTGCTGGGGAATGCAGAAAGGAGTTTCGGCTTCTTTTAATGAGATCTGTGCATTTCTAGGTCTCTGTAACGTGGCTCCTCCTTCTTCTTGAAGCCAGCGAGGCAGCGTTGGGCTTATAAAGAAAAATGCTGTGACCTTGAGAAGTTGGCAGTGCAGACACTGTGTGCTCTGTGTCACGGCACAATCAGCATCCTCTCCAAGAGCTTGTCGCAGCCGTTGTCGTCATCTGCCTCTTTGTCTTGTGCTGCTGGGGTTTGGGAGTGCTACCTGGGGCTGCCTGGCATTATCCCCACGCCAGAGAGCCGGTAGCTCCTGCAGGAGACTTGGGGGGTTCCTCTGGGTTCGGTGGTTGCTGTTGGACTCTTGCCCACTGAGCATCCATCCCCTTTTATTTGAGATTCATCGACAGCAGCCCAGGGTATTTGCGTTCAGAGGCCATGCAGCTGCTTCAGTTCAACTGTGTTTATCTGTAGTTAAGTATTGCATTATCAATTAACCATAAATACTTCCTCATCATTATTTTAAAGCTGTGGGAGCCTCACGGTGAAAAGCTGGTAGTTAACTGCAGGTGAGCATGATGTTTTCCATTAAATGCCTAGCTCCAGCCATGTTAAGAAATAACATCATAGAATCCCAGCCTGGTTTGGGTTGGAAGGGCCCTTAAAGCTCATCCAGCTCCACGGGCAGGGACACCTTACACTAGAGTAGGTTGCTCCAAGCCCCATCCAACTTGGCACTCACAGATTAAATATTCCTTTTCCACTGCATAGAGATTTCCCCTCTTGGGGTGTATGGGAGGGTTTGGGGCTCAGTGCAGAGACAGAGCCTGAAGATACAGCTTTGCAAGCAGTAAAACTAGTCAAACAGTAAGGCCTTTATTCTCCTGAAGTAATTCTGTTAACTGGAATCAACTAAAAACCCAAACGATGCAAACCCCATGCTTCCACGTGTTGCATGGTCTATTTCCATGTGCTTGTTCCAGTGACTTCATTTGGGCTCCTGACACTTGCAGAGCTGCTCAGCTGCTGGGACCTCATCATTTAGCCTGGGCGCGTGGAAAAGAAAGCAGCTTCTTTCTCTTTGCCATCACTGTTGGTGTGTCTTGGGCTGTCCTTCAGTGCAAAAGCCTGTGTTGGGCGCTGGTGATCAGCAGGAGCTGGGATCTAAACTAGCTCCAAGTACCACAACCTGCAGCCTGGTGTTAATGATGAGCTGCTTCAGAAATAAAAGGGAGAAAAAGAGGAGTCTGTAAGACTAGAGCCATGGTGACCGTGGTGGGTTTGTGTGCTGAGTTTGAGCAGTGGTGTATATGGAATCTAGGACCTGGCAGGGATTTCTTGGCTGATTTGGTCCTTTCAAAAAGCTGACAGTGTCTTAAGCAAATGACATATGGTGCTGATGAAGGTTTCCATGCAGAAAACTCAGGGACCATTTTCCTTCACCCTAAATCTTCTCTATTTCTTTGTAACGGTGCAAAGTGAGTGCAGAGCGCTGTGGTTATCATTGATTATTTTACTCCACTCCTGCTTTTGCCTTTAGTAATTATTTTTGCTATTGCAAAGGTAGCAAGTTGTGCAATCCATTAATTTTTCTAATTGATTTTCAACGTGTTAATTGCGTCAGCTGGTGAGATTCAGGCACTTTGTGTATGCAGGATCCTTGGAAGTTAATATTGGACTGTTCATGTACCTAAAATGGAATGTGTGTGTAAGCCGATTACTGCAGGCCGCTCAATCACCTTCTCAAAAGGATATGTATATTTTAAACAAGCAGTGAAATTGAGGACAGAAGAGTCAAATTCTGCCTTATTCAGGCAAGTTAATTTTATTGTTTTCTAGTTTTTATATCAGGCAATTGAATTACTGGGTCCCCACAGTTAATAAAGTGAAATTTGCCTCTGCATACCTAAAGATTATATATGAAAGTTTGACTATTGATTCAGACTGAATAATAAAATAGCCTTTGGGGGTAAGAGTATTAAGTTGTCATAACAACCAGCCATGGTAACGTTCTCAGAATTGGTTTTAGGCATCCCAGGTTTGATCTCAGTCCAAAATATGTTTGTTTGAAGTAAGTCATTTGGAGAAGTTTCCCATGAAATTGGTTCAGCTGTCTTTGAGTTAGCCAGGGGTGGCGGGAGGCCACATGGAATCTGTTTTTACACCACCTTGTATTTCAGAAGGCTCTGCCAAATTGCGATGAAGATGATCAATAGAGGAACGAGCAGGAAGTCTTCAACAACTGAATGGTGTAAAGAATGTTCTCAGTCAGGTTTCATCTTGTGGCTGAATTCTGCACAATCATAGCACAAGGTTTAAAGCTGTACTGTAGGTGGCAGAGATGCATTAGTTATGCCGTGTAACCATCCCCACTGTCATTAACAAGCAGAGCAGGATGACGTTGTGGTTCATCTACATTAATCAGTGCTGCTGAGCACCATTCTGCCTCCCTGCTGATTGCCTTAGCAAAAGGCAAGTTCACCTTTGGAGGTGGTAGCTGAGCAAAGGACTTGTGGAATATTTCCGGGGCTGTCCATTCTGCTGTTGAAAATGTGTGGTAATAAAATCTGAAGTATCCTTTTGAATGGGGATAGATTTCCAGGATCCTTTTACCTTCATCTAAAGAAGCCTAGGTGTTGGGAAGCCAATAATTTTAAATTAAGTGACAGTCTGTCATTAAAACCTGAACTGGGCTTTCGTTAACAATAATAGGATTCCGTAATAGCTTTTGTCATGGCCGTGTTGTTCCCCTCGCTGTGGTTAATGGGACCATTTCAGACCTCAATTCAGAAGTGCTGTGCCTTAGGTAAACATTGTTCGGGGCTCAGACTTGGCATGTGACAGCTCAGCCAAGACTTAGGAGCTGGAGTTTAATAAAGCAAACAGCATAATACATTCTTTTAAAAGAAAGGTATAAAGGAAGCAGTTGCTGAAGGACTGCTAATGGGCTGGGGGGCTTTCCACCTCCTGTTTGATGGCTGTAATCTTCTCCACATTGGGATAGATCATAGAGCATTGCTTCTTGCTCCTTTGCCTTAGCAGGGAGGAATGGAAACGCCAGTAATTACAAATGTGTAACTGGCAGATGGGAAAACAAGCAAAGGAATGGGAAGGAAACAGCCGTGGGGTGTATGGGGTGTGTTCTTTGAGCGCATGGTTCTCATTCAGCATTTCCTGCATTCATTAGCAGGAGGTTACCTGGAATGAGAGGTATTTGGGGTGTAATTCTCAATCATAATGTTTGCCTGTTGGTGCTTTCTTGCAGGTTTACTGGGATGAATTTGCCTCCCCCTGTTATCAGCAGTAAAAACTGGCTGCGGCTTCACTTCACATCCGATGGCAACCACAGGCAGAAGGGGTTCAGCGCCCAGTATCAAGGTAAATGCTCACTGCCTGCTCTCACTGTTCACAGAGTGTGTTTAGCCAAACTTTTTCTCCCTAGGAATCTCCGGCTAACTTCCTGCATGATCCTTCTGTGCACTGGTTTCGTTTTCCAAGTGGGTATCCAGGCTTTGTTGTGAGGAGAGCTGCCATTGGCAGTACAAACACTTGAGAGCTGCAGGAATGTTCATCTTCACTGTACACTTTGTTGGTAGAGATGTTCCTTTATGTGCAGGTTTGTGGAAGGCTCGGTGTGGGACATGTGGAACAGATGAGGTGCTGTCTAGAGCCCCATAGACTGTGTCTGCATTTACATGCTGCTCAGGTGAGGGGGAACTGAGCCTGTGAATGAGGTGTAAACTGTTCTGCCTTTACTGGTCATCCCCAAAGGGTGGATTTCAGGATTAGGATCTTAAGATGCTGTTGAGGGAGAAAGATGCTTTGGCAGGAGTCAAGCAGAGAAAAGATCCTGTTGTGTTCTGAGGTTTGTAGCCAACCATGACCAAGTGCACATTGATGCAGCCTGTCTGGGACCAAATGGTCACTGAAACAGGGGGTTAGTGGATGCCTTCAACAGCTGACGCCATCCTGTCTGAGGACTCAGAAGGACTTTGTGGATGCAGCGTTGCTTCACGCAGGATCAGGGAGAGGGAAGGTGAAGCTGGGAAGGAGCAGGAATGACATCCAGTTCCTTATCCACCCTCCAGGGGTTTGTGTCAGTGCCGTTCAGCTTTCCTGAAAAGGAAGAAATAGGAATTTGATGAGAAGTGCCATAGCTATAGACCAGGATGTTAAAGGAGTAAAGTGGAAGAGAGAGGAGTTTCCTTTGCGAAATCTCCAAACCTGCCTTGTGTGGTCGTTCCCTGCTTGTTTAGACTTAGCAGTGTTGTCATGGCCCCAGCGTGGGCTTTACTCTATGAATCACTATTGCTATTTAACTTCCCTTGCTTTCCTTTAACATACAAACCACTTGAAATTCTAAGGAAAACCCCATTGGTTTTGCTGTGTAACAAGTGACTGTGCAGCCGATGGCTTTTGATGTGACATTTTCCTTTGCTGTCATGATTGCTGCTTTCTATTAAAACACCTGTCTGAATCATCCTTTTTTCTGAAATAGAACAGTAAAGATTGATGTTATAATTTCCTCTGATTAGGTAAATGTCAGAGGGTTCTAATCTAGCACAATCCTTGGAAACTGTTTTGTTGGTAATGAGCTGTGCTGCTGTGTTTTGAGCTTTGAAAAGATGTGCTTGAAAATGTGCTCTTGAAACGGCACTGAATAACCTCTGCCTCGCTGGTGAAGGGAATCTGACGCTGAGATCTTCACGCATGTGCTGGCTTTTGTGGAGTTTGTCAGGTTCTTTATGTTAGGGAAGATTTCAATACTTAAAACAAGAAGCAAACCGGGTATAAAGGCAGGATATGTGCAGTCAGGGACGCTGTGCCTGTAGAACATCAGAGATGCCAATGCCACTTCAAAACGTGATGTCCTTTTCATAGGAGCATGACCTTGCTTGACATAAGTATTTTAATGGAGATAAATACATCCAAAATAGCATGTGTAATACCATAGGAAATAGAGCAGCTAAAATGTGTTTCAGCAGTAGCACTGAAGCAAGCCCCAGCATTGTCCAAGAGAAAGAAGAGAGGCTTAGGATGAATCTGTCTGTTTTCCAAAGACATGTATGTACTTAATTTATCAACATTTTATACTGTCCTCTGCGACAGTATCTGGCTTTGCTGATAATCTATGAGAAAATAGTTTCCTTTCCAGCCTGTTTAATGTTGAGTGTTAGCTTTAGCAGAACGTAAGTTCTATTTCAGCTCTTCCTAGTCCTTCCCCTAATTTGGAAATCTCTTTGTGAATATAAAAGCAAGGTTAGATATAATCAGCCTGTATACAGGTTTTCTTTGCTCAATACAGTCAATTTGTTCCCTTCCAGGGAGAGTTAAAATAATCTTGCATTCCTGCAGATACTTCTTTCCCCATGCCCTGTAAAAGCAAATAAAATGGACTGTGGAGAAATCAGTGCATCGATCTCTTTTCTTTCCTCCCACTCCTTCTGCCTTCTTTCCCCCAGAGGTGGTGAGCAAACCTGCATGTGGTAAGAAAACAAGTTCGAAGTGCCTCACTGGGACCAGGTGACAGCACAGCCGGGTGTCCCCTGTCATCCCCCCATCACATAGTGATGAGGGGCTGTAAATGAGGCAATGAAAATGCTGCTGAATTTAAAGCCATGCTAAACATCTAAATAATGCTCTGGCTGCTGTAGTCCATGTCTCCACATATTTTATGACACTAGTTGGATCCAAGATTGCTTTTTAGCTGATTTACCAACACATAATTGCATCTGTTATTGATCTCCCCACCCCATTCCCTTCCCCTTCTGTCTCCCACACTCTGGTGGGAAAATGAATGTGGGCGAGTGTCACCCATAGCACAGTACAGAATACCCACAGGCCTGTCGCCCTGAGGAGCGCTCTGATGAACTATCTGTGGCACATACCCCACCACTTAAATGGCTTTTAAGGATATGTATGTATCTGTAAATATATATGCTTCATTTTTAACTGATCTCTCCATATCCATCTTGAATCACAGCTTAGGCTGCAAAGGGGTTATGGCTTATGCTGTGCAACCTTTTGGGTCTCTTGGGCAATCCTGAGAGAGGCAGAGATGGGAAAACTCTGGTGCTTGTTGTAGGCTCTGATTCCTGAAAAGCCATTGCTTAGGGTAGCTGGAGGAAGGCATAAATGAGGAGTTTCAAAGCGGATGCATTCGAGAATGTTTCTCTTCACCTTCATCTTGAGTAAGAATCCCTAAAAGCGACCTGCTGTAGTGTCCTACGTGATATAAAGGCCTGTAGGGACAGGCCAAGGGGAATGGCTTTAACCTGCCCGAGGGGAGACTGAGATGAGCTCTTAGGCAGAAGCTCTTCCCTGTGAGGGTGCTGAGGCGCTGGCCCAGGGTGCCCAGAGAAGCTGTGGCTGCCCCATCCCTGGCAGTGCTCAAGGCCAGGTTGGACACAGGGGCTTGGAGCAAGCTGCTCCAGTGGAAGGTGTCCCTGCCCGTGGCAGGGGTTGGAACTGGAGGAGCTTTAAGGTCCCTTCCAACCCAAACCACTCTCTGATCCTAAGATACTAAATCACCCCAAGGAGGAGGGAAAGAGATTCAGGCAAATCTGTATTTAATAGCAATCCCCAGCAAGGGGAACAGAGGTTCCTGGAATGGATTTTTGCTGAAATTCTGTTTTCCAAATTAAAAATAAATAAATGCCTCCTTAAATCCTCATTTAGAGCAACATGAAGTGGTTTAAAAGAAACAGCGCAGACTGCCTGCTCGCTGGAAAAGCTTTGTAATGTCATCTTTCAAACGTGGCAGGACGCTGAGTATTCCATTAGATCTATCAGATACGTGTGAGCAGCAAAAACCCTCCAGAAAACAGAGGAATTTCTGTTCATCCAGTTATCCTGACACAGTCCTTTGTAGTCATGTTCCACATTCAGATTTATAAACAAAATAGATTTTCATAAAGCAGAAATTCGAGGGCATAGAAGAGGAGAATTGTTCTTATTTATTATTGTAAAAAGCAGGTGATGTCGTATTCTGACTTGTTCTAATCTAAATTGAGTCATTTGTAAAGCTTGACTTTCATCATTACGTCTCCATGTTGCAAACAAAATGAGGGATTAAGAGGAGAGTATGTAGTGATCTCTCTTTATCAATTATTGTTCAAAGAGACACGATGCAATTAGGGGAGTATATACTTCATGGGTAATGCAGTTTAGTCTCTGTATTTTAGGATTGATCCTTAGTAATGAATGTCTGGTTTCTGCTGCTTGTTTTCATTATTGTTGGGTGTTTTGGAGCTGGGCTTTCCATTAGTCATGAACTCAGAGTGGGGCTCTGTCTGCTGGCAGGGTTCCAGAAGGCAGGAAGGAATATGGACTTTGTTATGAGTATGTCCTTATGAGAGTGTGCAATCCAGATGTATTGAAGCTGTGAACTCTGTGCCCATTGCCTTCTGCTGGACTGTGTGATGATGAGCAGCCCTCTGAAATCACTGCAGGTTGCTTTAGATTCTGCTGAGCGGTCCGTTCCCTGAGGACTGGAGCTGACCCTCCCAGGGATGCATTGCCCCATCCATGGGGTCGACATGGATACCTGGTGCAGGGCATAGACCCGTGATGGGAAAGCTTTCTGTGTCCTTTAAGGCTCAGGGTTACTTAATCATGCAGAAATCAGCAGCCCTGCACTTCTCTGTGTGTGGCTTGGGGAAACAATCACTGCTAATTGGATAATGGAATTTGGGATGGGAAGTTGGGAGAATATAAAAAATGGAGATTATTTTAATATAGCTGCTCTCTCACCAATTGTACCCCAAAGGACCTCACAGTGCAGGAAATTAGATGCTGCAGTCACAAGCCATTGTGCATCCTGCAACAGCTCAACTTTAGCCTTAGGTACTTGGGCTGGTCTGTGTTTTATTGACTGGGAGGGAGTACTGGCTGTGCCCGTGAGGTTATCCTTGTGCTTGTTTGGAAAGTGCCAGAGAATCTTTAACTGCAGTGTTATGGAGGATGAGCAGAGCAGGACCTCTTTATCCTGATGATGGTTCAAGTGCTGCGGAGTGTCTGTAAGAAGCACCCTGTAAACTCTTCCAGTCTAGTATTTTGTTGAGTTCCCCAGGACCCAGCAGTGAGCACTTGCAGCCCAGAACCCCCCCATGCCCTGGGCTGCATCCCCAGAGCGTGAGCAGCAGGACAAGGGAGGGGATTCTCCCCCTCTGCTCTGGGGAGACCCCCCGCCCACCCTGCAGTCCTGATCCAGCTCTCAGTCTGGAGCTATAATTGCTTTATTTAAAGAGAAAGCAGAAAGCTGTAACCAGACGATGACCAAAAAGCTCCAAGCTAGCATCTAGCTCCAAAAAGCATTACTTTAGGTAAGTTTCAAGGAATGATGCTTGACATCTCCCTGTCTGAAGTTCTGCAAACAGATGTTATAAACAGATTTTTTTCCCTTAAAGGCAAGAAAAGCATGATTAAAAACCCCTTGTTAGTTATATCAGTAATTTTCCTTGACAACTTTGTCTTAGAAATGAGCTAATTTAGGGATGAAAGTATGACAAGATAAAGAACAAGAAAAGAACAGTTTGAAGTGGAAGACAGGCTGGTTTTCTACATAGATAAGGACTGGCTCGTCAGAAAAAGGATCCTATAAAGTGGTTTGGACACCATGCTTTCTGCTGGGAAGTTGTTCTTTAACCACATTAACTTCAAACGTGCCAGTACAAATCCTGTGTGTTAGTAAGAAATACCCGTGTGCGTGCTGCAGGAAGCCACTGTCTGTCTCTGCCAGTGTCCAGATGGTTTTGACAGTGTGGGGTTTGTGCAGAACCCTCTTGTGTTGAGAAAGCCTCGGTAACAGCCAAGTCCAGATAATAAAAACAAATAGCTGCTTGGTTACATGGGGAATTTTCATGTTGGGAAGAAGGACAGGACTCCCCTGGTGATGGATGGATGGAAATCTCATTGCTACCCTCGTGTTTTCTCGTCTTCTGGATGATGTTTAAAGGGGATGGTCACAACAGGACCTCTGGAAGAGCCACGATGCAGATTTTATCATTGATGTGCCTGTGGCTACTAATAGCGGCTCCGTGAATTTACCCTTTGCCAATAATATGGTTTTAATATGGCTCTTCTTTTTCCTGCTGTCTTACTGCGTTTTTGAGGGTACTGTTCATGCAGATCATGTTTGCAGTCTTTAGGCTATGGGTGTTCATTTGAGCACTGTGTTCCCACAGAAGCAGAGGATGGCTTTACAGCACAATGTATGCATGGAATAACTGCATCAGTAGAACTGGGTGAAACCAGCTCAGTGTTTCATTCCCAGGATCCCTGAAGTTTCTTGGAAGTTCCCTTTTGTGTTTCCTGGGTTTAGTGTGTTCAGCAAAATGGCATTGTGACCTGGGGATGAGGGGGGTTGTGTCCCTCTTGTATTGCTCAGATTAGGTCAGCTTGGCTCAGATCCCCAAAGACACTAGTCCAGACCTAACATGGTGAATGCAGAGGAAACCCTAGTGGTTCTGAGGGGTTGGGATCAGTGGAGCTGTGAGGGAGGGATGCAGGATGTCCTGCAGCATATATAGCTGTTGCTTCTTTTTAAGTGATTCCTAAAGCTCAGCTAATTCTTTTTCTTGTCTTTATTTTTAATCTCTGTAGTCAAAAAGCAAATGGAGCTGAAGTCCAGAGGGGTGAAGCTGATGCCCAGCAAGGACAACAACCAGAAGACATCAGTGTGTAAGTTTTTTGGCTCCTCCTTACGCTGTCTCTCGGGTACTGATCTCCTTGAACATTTCATTTACTTTCCAGTAATCTCTAAAACTTTGTCACTCTTACAAGTTTTAATGCTTTTCCCTTTCTTCCCTCTGCATTCCTGCATTACTTCCTTCCAGTGCTCTATTCGCAAGCATATACTAACTCCTTGAAGTGGGAACAGAGGGGACTGGTGTGTGTGCATTTAATATATACTGTATGCTTCTTGCTCAAGGACAGGCTGGGGTCCATGACTTCTGTTGTCTTTTAGTGTGGAAAGTGTCAAAGCAAACGATATTGCAAAGTGAATTATCGGTACTGATGTAAAATGAGAAGCAGGGATAAGGAACCACACCAAAAAAGACCTATTGGAAAATCTAGAGGCAGTGGCAGTCTCTCTCTTTTTTCTTTTTGCATTTTGTGTCCCTGCAGAAAAATCAAACCACTGCTGTGCAGGAGCGCATGATACCAGTTGTTATGGTCTTTCTGTCACTTACTTCCAGTGTATTTAGTGGTTGGTGTGTTAGAGGCTTGCACAGAATGCCCCTTGGTCACTGCTGCATGTTCCTCTTGCAGGAAGTGAATCCATTAGGTCCCTTCATCTTTACTTCAGGTTCTTTTCAGATCAGAAGCAAGACTTGGAGTTTTGTCATGTGTGTGACTGTGGACAGGCCACTGGGCTGTTAAGGGGACTCTGGGATTGCACAGGAGGGGTCTGAATTAACTCAAGTTTTTGTTTTATATGAATTCAGAGAGGAGCAGAATGTAGCTGATTTGAAATCAGTTTGTAGAGGCGAGGATCTGATGGCTCGGTGTGTGCAGTTCGTTACATCCACCAAGAGGTACTGTTTGGACACCTCATTCGTTTGAATTTTGAATGCAAAAGCCAGTTAAGCGCTGTGGCTGAACTGGCTGGCGGAAATCAAAGCAGCTCCCTTGCAGGCCCACTTGAGAGTGCTTGTGAGCTCTGGGTTTTCAGGAGCGAGCCCAGTGAGGAGGCTGAAGAGCAGGGTGTAAATTGCCCAAAATCTCCAGTGCAGAAAACAGGCGAGGCACATTCAGAGGAAGTGAATTCCATTTTTAAGGAAAACCCTGTTTGCAAGATGCTCTGGTTGATGATGTGTTCTTGCCAAGAAGCAGCTCATTGTGATAAACATTGCAGTTCACTTCACTGACAATGAGATTCTGTTGGAAAATAGGACTGGCTCTGATTGTGTGGGCACGGGAGACAAAGGATGCGTTTGGAATGGGATATGTGCTGCCTGGGATATTGGATAATGTGGGGAATGGAGTCTTCACCGAGTGAGAAATGCTAGCCTGGTGTGGAGTCCTTGGTTTACTGTACACAAGTATTCTGGTATTGAGAACAGAGGATTCCTGGTTTCCCTTCTTGGGAATGCTCAGCTGGGTCCCTGTAGTGGTTTTACTGCTGCTAATGAGCATTCTTAATGACTGTCCCTGCAAGGGGCTCTAGGGAAAGGTGCTGAAGGCCAAGTAAGAGACAGACCGAGATTCCCTTTCTGGTGTATCCTGCTCTGTCCCAGTCGTGCTCTGCTTCTGAGGATAAAACTGTAGGAAGTTGGTGTTGTCTCTGCCCAGTTTATCCTCGCCCAATGGAGAGCAGGCTCCAGTCTTCAAAGCTGTCAATTCAGCATCTTGGGTAGTGCTAATCTTGTCATAGTTGATAAGGCAAAACAGAGCATAGGAAGGCAGCTTAGCCTGAAAGCTGTTAAGCTGTAATAATGGAGATGGTGATAGTGCTGTGGCCCAAATTCCTGGGGCTTGCCACAGCCCCTGTGCCTTCAGCTCATTCCATGCACACTGCTCTCAGCAAGGGCTGGGTTGTAAACCCGGATTAACCTCTATCTTGCACAGCCTTCTGCTATCACACTTCTGCCACAGTCAATTTTCAGCTTCAGAAATGCTGATTCCAGAGAAGATGGCTCCAGGAAATGGTTCGTTTTCAGAGAATGGAGCCCAAAATGTTCTCTCTTCCTTCCCCTCGCTCTTTAGATTTGCATGATGAGCCAGGCCCTTTCTCCAACTTCCATGAGCTTAGGCATCTGAGTAAGCACCAGAGACAATTCCACACGTGGGACAGGCTGATTAAAGACCCATGGAGCTCACTGGGGTTGCTCTGTTTCATTGGGCTCAAATACCAGAAAAGCAGGAATTTCTGTGTCTCTTGGTAATGGCCACAGCTGAGCTGTGCTCTGTTTTCAAGGACGTTCTTACCAGCAATGTTTTTCAGTGCTTTTCTCCCTTGAATAATCTGTGGTCACAGTAAGGCAGCTCTGTCCCCTGCAGGTCTTTCAAAGGACTTCTGTTTGCCTGGATGGACCTGGCCAGATTAAAGCCTGTGTGTTTTATGTGTCTGAATGGAGGCAACACAGCCACATATCAACTGTTGTACTGTTTCAGAAAATACATAAAAATACAGACTTTGGGGGGTACTGATTGTGCTGGGTTGCAAACGTGTTTATTTGAGATTGAAATCAAGTGCAATCTGTCACTGTTCACCATCCCTGACACGATTTGGACATCTTGCTTTAGTCATTTTTAGGGGAAAAATAATACAGCTCTGGAGAACAAGATAGGAGAAATAGTTTTAATTTTAGATAGCATTTAGCAGATCACTTCTTTCACTGCATGCAGTGTGTAGATGTGCATATTACAGGGCACACCGTGGAAAAAACATGGTGCTTTGCTTAACCAAACAGCATCACTGTTGCTTTTCTGACCTTTGAAGGAGGCGTACCCGAAGATGCGCTGCTGGGTGTTACTGGAAGGGGTTGTACGAAGCAGGGCAGGATCTGTGTATATTCAGATTAATCAACATTTATTTTAAATGTGCAAATGCAAAGTCAGTTTGGAAGTGTTGATCCCTTGTAGTTCTCAGCAAAGTGTATGGTAGGTTCTAGGTACTCAGCACTGCAGCAATGAGTACTGAGCCATGGAAGAGCCAGCCTGGGGTTCTGAGCACAGCTTTGAGAGGAGCTGTGTGTGGTTTGAGTAGGGCAGTGCTGGACACGCAGTCTTTGCAAATGGTCTGTGAAATCTGAAGGGCTGTAAATGTTTTTGGAGGTGCCTACTTCTGTGTGGAGATTGCAGCAAGATGTGAAATAAGGGCTCGGAATTCCCCAGGTGAAAACATTCCAGCTGCATTTCCAGCAGGGCATAGTCTTCTCTAGCATTAGGGCGTCATAGCCCAAGTCTGTCCCCTTTTCACTCTTGCTTATCACTAGACACATGAGTATTTAACGTCTGGATCAGTATCACTGAGGCCTGGAAATGTTTAAGACCTGGTCGATGGGTGCAGAATGACCTTCCTGGATCGAAAGGGCAGCAAGCCCGTCCTTGGGGTGAGCACACTGTCAGTGGGTCACCTCTTCTGCTTTTAGGGCTGAATTTTGTAACCCATTAACTTGACCTGATGTTTGCATGGGATAACCACCATCCTCAGTGTGATCATAACGATGACCAGTTAAAACAGCTAACTACTGCCACAGTCCTTCCCTCTTCCTCCCCATGCCAGTAGAAAAGCTCACTGCCTTTCCCTGTATTTCTCATGCTGAGAAACGTGGAGTCTTTGTAAAACCTTTTTTAGATGCTGCTTCAGTTTGTAGTTGATATTTTACAGTCCTAAATTCAATAAAAAATTGTCCCTTGGGACTCTGTAAGTGAACTTTCTTTATTAACATGGAGAGATGCAGACAACTAAAGAAGGTTCTCAGTTCTTCTAACAGATGGAGTAAATCACTGTGCCAAACACTGCAATCATAACTGGCTGTTAGGGAATGCATGATGAGAAAGAGGTTGTTGAAAAACTCAGGAGGAGAATGAAGGGTTGGAAAAGTAGTTCTATGGCTTGGGGGAAAGAATCCTTGAGCCTATAATGGAGAAATTGAGCTGTTCATCACAGTTTTTAAGAGCTATTGTTTTTCCTAGTAACCTTGAAGAATTCATTTTGGAGTGCTCCAGCCCAGGCATTGATCAGTCAAACCTTCAGGAAGATGAACACAGTACTGACAGCAAGTTCTCAGCATAACAAATACCTTTTATAACCTTTGGTTTAGTTATATTTGTGTGTGTGTGTGTTTAAAACAAAAGATAGAACAAATAAGTGACCATCTAATCCATCTCCTCCCTTTCTTTTGCTCTCCTGTACAAATAAAATGTCCGAACTATCCCAACTGGACAATGGAGATATCTTTCCTTTCCCCCTTGCTCTGTTTTATCTTAACTGTTCTCTGGTTTATCTACATGTGTTATATCGATATTAATATAATGCTAGCTAATGAGAGGAGAACTGGTTTTAGTCTTTGGAGATGCAGTTGGCAACTGACAGCCTGCCTGTGGGGTTGGGTGGTCATCTGTAGCCTTGCTTCCTCCCAAAGCTTGAACCAGAGGCTTGGAGGTTCACTGTCATCTGATATGGGACATGAATGGATGTGGTATCAGTGCAGAGTAACTAACATGGGCATGACAGATGCTGTCTGCATAGTCTTTTGGCCATGGGAGAAAGATTCTGATGTGGAAAGGTAATGGGGTAATCTGCTCTGTGAGGAGGAGCATCCAAGTGTTTGAATGCAGATGTATCTATAGGAGCTGTATCCGTGCACATGTACCTTACAGGCGTATCTCGTTCAGTGTGGCTTTTCTCTGGAGAAGGTACAGAAGATGAGAAATCTAGCACTTTTCCTTCAATACCTCATGGACCTGTGACATACAACCCTTGTTTGTACACTTTGTGTGTTAACTTTACTTTGTTTGGAGATATCTGCGTGCACAGTCATCATGCTTGCATAGGTAGGCAGTGATTTAAGAACCCCTAAGGAAGACTGTGTCCCCTGTGGGCTTTACTCAGCTGACCTTTCGTTCCTCAGGAGCAGTTGTATCATTACAGGCTCTAGCAGAAGGGCTCTTGGGAGCTGGTGATTTCATTTTGCGGAAGGATTACCAAATTACTTTGCATCTCAGACCTGCTGGAGATAACACATTCCTGGAGCAGGACTTTATCACGGCTGCTTCAGCTATTGAGGCACGGCTTCTGAAAACATTGGAGGTGAATCCCTTCTCTGGGCAGGGGCTCACTTCCTCCTGCCTCATACATTTGGAATCACTGCAAACTGTGAAAGGTGGCAGCAAAGCTTTGTACCTACAAAACACAGCTATCAAAAGATGCCGTGTGCTGCTTTCATGCTCCTGTCTCTTGCTGGTGTCTGTGTCCTCATGACTGAGAGTAGTGTGAGGTTATGAATATGCAAAAGAGGGAGAGCAACCTCTCAGGAGCCTCATTTCCCATCAGACTGCATCTCTGTTACTCTTGTGGCCTCTGACACATGGAGGAGCACCAAAGCATCATGCTGAATGCCGAGCCCTGGGCAGCAGCAGCAGGGACAGCCCTGACCCCATCCCTGTGCTCAGGCCAGGGGGCTGGCCCTGCCATGGTGGGGTGGAAAGGGAGGCCAGGAGAGACAAAGGCCCTTTCAGAACTGAGAGGTGTGGGATGAGATGTTAGCACCTCGAGCCGAGGAGGAGCTGCAGCGTGTCCAGTGTGGGAAGCCAGCAGTGAGGTGTAGATGCTCAGATGAAAGCCCTGTACCAGCATGAGCAGAAGCATGATCCTTCCATCCTCCTAGGAGCAGCACTGTATCTTCCAGATGTAGTGCCTGACTACACAGGGTGTAATTACGAGTCTTGCTTTTTGTGTGTTCACGCTGTGAAGCGTGTGTCTGTTGTAGCTACTCCACATGCTTACCTTCCATGCAAGTATTTACATGCACATTCCTCCACATCTTCCACCCTGCTCAGTGCCATGCCCATCTCAGACTGTTGAGCCAACATCTGTTGTGAGAAACATGCCTGTCACTGAACCATCCTCCAGTTGGCAGTGGTCTGTGGGGCACTGTGCTAACACAGTGTGTTCTGGAATATAATTGGGATTTGCCTTTAGTGCTAGGCAGAGGAAACAGAAACATGCTCATTGAAGATTCATGCTTCGTTGCTTCAGCATTATTGCCAAGAAGTGTGTTTTCTTTGTGACCTTACCTTAGTGATGCAAAAAGCTGTCACATAAGTTCTCCAGCTCTGTGACAAAGCCACTCCTTTGTTCCGTATTATTGTGTGTTTTGGCAGTTACTGGAATTCAGAATTGAAATCAGTCTGTTGCCAGATCTCACCTTATCCTGCCCGGAGCCACCCCTAATCAGTGCTTGAATTCCTGTTTGTGCCATTCAACAGGGGGAAGGTGGAAATGAGGAGATAGAGGATGAAGTTTGAAGGTGTTTATTGAGTGCTGCTCACCACTTCATAGATTCCATGTCTGTTGGCAGTTACATTGAGGTTGCTCCATCGAATTTTTCATATTCAGACTAAATTACTTGCTTTAAAACGCCAGACTTACATTTCCCTTCTCCTTCCTCCCTTTTGTCCTGTGCTTGGTTCTTGCCCTGGTATCATACAGCTGCCTTTTCACCAAGCTGTTTTCTCACTGGGTGGGTTGGAGGGTGGTAGCTGTCACCTTGTCCTCTGCAGGTGGCTGTTTGCATCACAGGCTTCGGAAATGGGCTGTTTAATTGGTGTCATTTTGCAGAATGGGAATGAACCCTCTTTTCAGAGGTACTTCTGTAGTGGAACGGAGGGAGAACTGTGTCCCTAGCTGGCATTTCCTAGAAACACTTGGGTGCATAAACTGAGCTGAAACGATTCCAGTTACATTTGTTTCCAAAGCTGTGTGTTTTCTGAAACAAAATGGAACACGTTCAGGTTTTTGAGCTACCAATTGCCATTTTCTCTCCACATCCACCAAGACAGTTGATGAAAGAATGTTTCTTTTGCTATTCTGTCTCTGTATGTGCTGTGTTTGCTTTGTAGTAACTCAGGTTGGTGTGTCCCAGGGACATAATATGTGTCCAGACCCTGGGATTCCAGAGAGAGGCAAAAGACTAGGCAACGATTTTAGGTAAGAACCTTTTCTCTGTGTGTTTTTGCATGCTGCAAAGCTACTGTCTGTAACTGTTGTGTGTGCTCCTTGGCGTTATGTAGTCTGTTTTTAGAGACCATCTGCACACCTCTGAATGTGTTCTCTCTCGAAAGCTTGCTGAGACTCGTGATGTAGAAGAATGAGTGTGTATAAATCTGCACATGTGTGAGAGCATGGCCCAGATGAGGATCTGTAATGATCTCTCTTTAAGAGCATTTCTCTTTTCACACCATGGGCATTTAGCCAGGCTCATATAATCAATGTTTGTTGTCATTCCCTCCTCCGGTTAAGTGCAGAAACAGCTGTCTTAAACAGCAAAAAAATCACTTCTCAAATTAGCTTAAATCACAGCATGGCCCTGCCCCTGGTGAATTTGAGGTGACTTCCCAAAGCACTGCTGCAGTTCCTTGTCAATAAGTATATGTGGTGCTAGATAATTGTTTTCTTATAGAGTTTAAAACAATGCTGTTATTCCCTTCTAGTTGCTTGCATTTATTCAAAGCAGGCAGGAAGAAATAAGCCTGCTGTTAGCAATGGTGAATCAATATTTAATCTCATTCTGCTGTTGATGACTGTTTTGTTCACTAAAAGTGTCTTTCAGTTTAACTGGAGTCTATCAAATTTTCCTGAAATCTAGAAAATGGATCAGAGGGGTGCGGGTGGAGGAAAGAGAAGTCCCAGTAGTCCCTAAATGCTGTAGGATAAATTCTCAGCTGCTGTAAAGTGTGAACAAGGCAGCATTGGCTTAAACCAGCCAAGGGTCTGAATCCAGAGTGATAGACTAAAGAACAAAGCAGATGAAGATATATTTTTCCCTCTGTAAGAATTCTGAATGTGTCATCTCTTGGGGCTGAGCCTGTGCTCCCGCACTGAATGAAATTCCCACTGAAGTTGCATTGAAAGACTCAAATCTGTTCGTGGCCTTTCACCACCTCAGGCAAACAGCGCCCAGTGCAAGCACATGCACGAGGCACAGGTTTGCCCCTCATTCATCCCTGCTGTTGCCTGGAGGGCTGGTGAACTCTCTCTGTTCACAACTTGGAGAATCACTGGGAGAGTCAAAAAGTAAGTGACAAACCTGTTGCTGCAGAAGCGTGGCAGCTGCTAACCTCCCGCTTTGTTCTGCCTGCTAGGTTAGGCTCCAGCATCCAGTTCACCTGTAATGAGGGCTACGATTTGCAAGGGTCCAAAAGCATCACCTGTAAGAGAGTGAGCGACATAATCGTGGCGTGGAGTGACCACAGGCCAGTGTGCAGAGGTGAGGAGACAAGTTCTATTGAGTTAGAACTAATGAGAGAATCCATCTCCTTAACGTCACCTTCGTGCATCACCCATTCCATCCTCAACTTATGGCTTGGTTCTCAACCTCAGTCCTCTGTGGGGTCCATGGTCCAGCTCTGTTTTCAAACCCTGCCTCATGGAAGGGGCAGAGCTGGATGAGCCCCTCTCAATGCTCACAGCCTGTTGGGAAAATTCAGCTCTGTACCACTGTGTTCAGCACATCACTGAGTGCATTTGTGCTCCTGGAAATGGGAATTTGGTCGTTCCAGCTCTGTGGTCAGAAGTCAGTGGGATCTTTATTGCTTTCTAATGGTCATTCTTGTTTTCTGGCTGAGCATGCGAGTGTAATGAGTTCAGATTTCCAGTCTCCTCAGCACAAGCCTGAGAGGAACCTTTGCTTGATTCCAGAAATTCAAGTTTTAAGAAAAACACCTTTTCCTGTGCATGGTGGAACTCATAAAGCAATTGCCATTAACTGTGGAGCTTCATAAGCTCTTAGCTCTGCACCGTATCGATATTTGTGTCCTTCGTGGCTGTGTACTACATCCTCTTAGCAATGCTTTCTGTCCCCTTCTGTTCTCTTCATTCCAGGTATTTCTTTTTATGGGATAAGGAGGAGAGGGGAGAAAAGGTGAAAACCTGAGATGAAGTCTGGGAAAGCTAAGACAGAGATTCTTTTAACTGGAACTTGCTGCTGGTAGGCAGCCACGTGGGATTACTTGCTCTGTGGTTCCTCGCTAGCAGCATCCCGATTATCCTGTGGCCCAGCCAGGAGCTGACAGTGAATGAAGTTTTCTTTCGGCAGGAAACCCACTAATGCCCATTTTGCCCTTGGCCATTTTGTTTTCATCCCTCTCTCTCAGAAGTCGCATGCATAATTATGATATTTGTAATGCTAATAATGAACAACTTGCAATAATTTTAATTAAATCCCTCTAAAGCTCTTAAAGTCAGAAATTGGTATTTTTTCAGTTCTTTTCTCTTTAATTTCATCCACAGGTTTTTTTCAAGGCTTTGGAATCCCATCTAATTCTTGAAACAAGCCTCGAATAAATTGAATCAGTGTAAGACGATATTTGGCATAAATATGTGACACTATAAAGGAAATTTCTGGTGGCCTCTTGCAGGAGATAAGGAAAGATTTGCCTGCATTAGTAGGATTCTATGAATCAACTTTTTTTTTTAACTGCTAACTTTTGGGGTTTTTTTCTTTTTAAAAATTTTCCATTTGCTTTTTATTTCTGCTTTAAATCATTGGTTTTCTGTTTGTTCCATTCTGTTGTTGGCTGTTGTGTTTCCCTCAACTTGCAGATGTCAGGGTCCTGCTGAGCCAGCCTTCAGCCCCCTGGAGAGTAACAGTTTCTAATACCCAGTGATCAAACCTGGTGCCTCTGTTGGGAGACTGTTTTTGAGCTTCCTCATCTACAGCAGATTCCCTCTGGGTCCTGGGATGGGATCACATGGGAAGGGGGCAGGAGGGGTGAGGTTTAAGCGTCGTGGATTGATGCCCTCAGCTCCTTCCTGAGCTGTTTCTCAGCATTCCTGATGTTCCCTTGGGACCACCTGTGCAGGCAGGCAGTTTGGCCAGGAGATCATTTTCCATGCTTTACTGCCATTTGGAGGGGAAAAAAAAGCCTTGCAGATGCCACATGTGCAAATGCAGCTCCTTTGAGATTTGAGATAAATCAGTTTTGAGGATCCATCATAACAGCAGGGGCAGTCACAAAACCAAGGCACTGTTCTTCATGTTTTCTACTTAAATATTACAGCAAAAGACAACAGGCAAAAATTTCCCTGCTTTTAAGGACTTGCCAGCTCCTACTTTACCTTTTTAAGATACGAAGTTGAGCTGCCCTCTTGGTTCTGAGTCCACCCTCATGTCAGAGCAAAGTCAGCCCTTGCCAGATAAATACTTGCTGTGCAGTGTTTGGGGCGCCTGTAATGAAGAAAGGAAAATGGCTTTCTGGGGATGTTGAAAAGGAACTGGATCCTTCCTGGTATCTTCTGTGTTGTTGGTTTCACTCTCCTGGACATGAAAGTATTTCTGTAAGGGCTTTAACGTACAATGAGTCCGAGCACTAGAGAGTGGGTTGGTGGGGGTTGGTCTGGTGGTCCATCTGTTTGATGTAGCCCCTGGAAACACCCCTCTCATCTGTTCATCACAGATAAATCCTTCATCTCTGTTCCATGGGAAAAAAGGAGTCTCTTGGGTAGCGAGAGCAACACAGCAGCAATTTGTAATTCTCTCCTGCTTCCATGTGTCTGCATCGCTACTCCTCTCCTCCTCCTCAGAGAACACAGCACACATCCCAAAGCTGAGACCTCACTCCCACATCTGTCTTGTTGTCCTCTTCACAGCTCGGATGTGTGACATGTACCTTCGTGGTCCCAGTGGTGTGATAACTTCTCCCAACTACCCTGTGCAGTACGATAACAACGCCTACTGTGTGTGGGTCATCACTGCACTCAATCCAGCCAAGGTAGGTCTTGGAGCTGCCTCTCTGTGTCCTTGCTTTAGTGCTTTAGCTGAAATGTTGTGTAGCTGTGCTTCTTTAGAGAGTAGTCCCTGAATTCAGCCTTTCAGGTCTCTGTTTCTGATGTTGTACCCCTGCAGTATAGTAGAGGCACAGACAAGTCCTTTCGGTGCTCACTGAGGTTGGGAGCAGGGAGGCTGGTGGGGTTTTTCTCCCTACTGGTCTGCATGTGCAATTCAAGTCTGTTGTCACTGATCATGCGGAGAGTGGGGCCTGACTGCCTTGCCCTTTGTGAGATCAAGTCCTTTCATTTCCCACTGGCTGAGGGAGGGCAATGTTCAGCTTCTTCCAGCCCTGCAAACTCAGCCTGATCCTCTCTCAAGAACTAAACACAAGGACAAAAGTTACTTTGCTGTGTAGCTCAAAATGCACTTTCTGAGGTGCTCTTCACCATCTTCTGCTCCCAGAAGACTGCAAGTTTCATTCTTCTCAGTATCCGAGTTCCTGCTAACATCATCTCCAATGGTTCATGAGCCAATCTTGCATGCCAAGGCACTGAGCTCCTCTACTGAGCTCCTCTACTTATGGTCCCTTACACCATGGTCCTTGCCTCTTACAAACCTGCTTTTTGAGCTCAGCCTTCAGCTGTTGATCCAAGGAAGGCATTTCACAAACACGTTGGTATCCCAGGATCTCATCTATTCTAGAGATGATGGGAACCACACACAGTTGTAACCTTCTCACTGTTGGGATGGCATCTTGTGCTCTCACTTCCCTCTGGAGCGCTTGCCATGGGCTGGCTGCAGAACCTGTGGAGTTCTGCTTCTTTCTCCCCCCCAACATCAGTTCAAGCCTTTAATAAGGGCAGATCACTGTTGGATTGTGATTTTAATGAGGACCATTCCTATATTCCGATTTCAGAAGGAGTTTGTGTTTAAAGGGCTGTCATTAGCTGGTCATTTCATCCAGCGGATGTCTTGGTTTGGCTGCATAGGAGTGTAGTAATGACCCAAATTCTGGGAAACTGGAGTGTGGAATCAGGATATTTTTCAGTGCTGATTTATCAGGAGTGATTTACTGGTTAATCAGACCCAGGAGGTTCTCCTTCATCAGGGTAATGTGCAAGCGGAGAACAGACCATGTCTAACAGCAGCTATTACTGCTCAAGTGTCAGCTGTGTTTTTCAGCCTGTGGCCTGCAGACCCTTGGGTACACATTGCCTCGGCATGGACAGGTTGTTGAATACATCAGCATCTTAGCCTGTGGTATATGTATTACATGTATCTGTATTTTTGTGCATCTTTGACTTTCTGAGATCAGCAAAATCCAGCTTTTGAGTATATAACATAGACCTCTGTGTGTGACAGAAGTTGTGAGCTGGATGTTGATGTGCCCTGGGTGTTCTGTAGGCTCGCGCTTCCACTTGGGTCTTCCGGCACACAAATGATGAAAGACGAGATGGCAATCAGTTGTCAAGAGATGCTAAAGGGCCACGTCCACTGTCTTATTGACCCTTTGTCACATTGCTTTCATGTTGAATATTGAGTTGAATCTTCAGCTCTGTTCATTTGCTTTTCTGCCAGCCTCATGCACAGACTTTCTCTGCTTTTCCTCATTAGTGTGATGGGACGAGTGGCTCCTGTCTTTGAGCTCCCTGGGCACACTGCCTCATTGCCCAAAATCTTACTGTCTTTATGAATTCCTACTTATGGAAAGTTTCTCCTTTTCCCATTTAGTTCCTTCCTCAGCTTTTAAACCTGAGTAATAACAAACCATTGATAAAGGTCCCCAGAATCTGCAAGTCCTCAGCTTTCATAAGTCTTAAAGGGGTTTCAGATTGGTAAACTCCATTAATTTCAGCAGTTGACAACTTGGAGCAGAGGTTCATTAGCACAAGAAAGTGTAGTTTGTGCTCTGTGGGCTGCAGGGTGAAGAAAGTGTAGCACAACTGAAGCAAGGATGGATCGGTCAGCTCAGCAGTTCGTGTTACCTGTGTAAAGAGACTGCCTCCTTCTTTTCTTTGAAGTGAGAAACAGTTAATCAGTAATACCAGGTTCTAAAGGGGTTTGGGATGTTTCCTCCTGGAAGCGTAGCTTACAAGTAGGGAAAAACTCTCCATCTCTCTGAAGCAGGGAGGATTCAGGGAAATGCACCGATGGTTTTGGGAAGGCCACTGCTGCATCCACCTCTTCCATTGCCTGCTTGTGTCTCCTTGAGCTGCTGTTCCAAGCTGCTGAGATGCTGTTCCTCAGCACAGCACTGGGATTTCCTGGCGTGTGTGTTTTAATGCCAGCTCCGTCACTGGTGTTCCTACCTAACAAGTCAAATAGTGCTGCCTCTGACAAGCACGTGTCAAACTCTCTCTTGCTTACCTAAAACAGGGCCTGTGTTAGTTGAGCACCACCAGGGCTGTGGTGCTCGAGTGGAGGATTCACCTCCCTGGCTCACGTGGCCTTTGTGTGCAATGGGGATGGATGATCTTGCTATTGCACACCCCCCAGCATGGGTGAGGGAGGATTGAAGATGCATTAATTAAAATGCCTGTAAAATACTTGGAAGATAGAAAGCACAATGGGCCTGAGCTGAAGCCTGCTGAAATCGGTAGCAGTCTTCTATTGACTTGAGAGGTCTTTGGATCAGGTCCTGTTACATGAAGCTTTTAATATGAGCGATGGGAAAACCACTGAGCTGAATTTAGAACTCATTTGCAAGTCATCTGTTCTATATTTGGAAGAGAACTGTGAGCCAGATTCACTGAGCTACATAATCCCCTCGAAGTTTGCTCAGAAACCTACATAAACACTATTATGGGCATAGAGCTCTTCAGCTGACAACTTGGAATTATTTCCTTTACAGAGGGTGACATCAAACCCATTCAGGGGATATTCAGGGTATATGGGGTTTTGCTGGTCTCCGGTGCCATGGGAATTAATTTCAACCACAGTGGAAAAATAAATCACTTGGGAGCTGAGAAATGTATGTGGTAATTGGTGAATTTGCATCAGAACTATTTCTGGACCTTCTTGACGAAATGGATGTTCCTGGTTGCTGTTTCTCCTGGGGGTATTCTCACCTGGAGTCTAGGTGGCCAAATAAAGCTCTGTCCAAGCTCCTTGTGTCATCGGTGGGCAGAGATGGGCTCCTCCAGGGGATGATTCATCCCAAATGAAGGTAGATGCTGGCAACTGGGGAGAAGGGGGTGGCAATGAGTAATGTGTGCTTGTAAAGCATTTGAATATCGCTGCAAGAGGTGCTGTTCTCCATGGAGAGAATGATTGTGGATTTTTCCTAGGAATGTACCTGCACTTCACATCATTTTGCAGTACAAAGCCTTAAAATCGGGTGTCATCTTCCAGCCTATTTTCATGACTTTGCTAATTGCTTCCTGTCACTTCAGCAGCTTAAAATGGAGGTTTTGTGGCAGCCCTGTGTTTGTGGTGCTGGCAGGTCTCTTGTTGTTTAATGAATCATGAAATAATTTTCAGCTTTCAGACCAAAATGGAAATAAGAAAATGAATAAGTAAGTATTGCATTCCGCATCCAGTTCCTGTGCCGCGAGGTTGCGGTGTTCACAATACTGGAGTGTAATTAGTTATTTCATTAGGGTCAGCCTCCTCAGACTGCAGTTTACTTGACTGATTTAACTAATGATGTGTGCTGCTTTACAGCGCTGTGTTCTCTGTATTAATTACATTATTCCACCATTACATGGTTTAATAAGAATCTGCACAGGTTAACATTTTGGTCCTACTACTAAAATTAATGGTTCCAGACTTCTAGGAGGTATCACAACAGCTCCTGTTCCACACTCCTGGGGCTTTGGGGTAATACCCTATTTCATGGCTAAAATACCTAATTTGCTTTTCTGGGCATTTGAAAAGTACTAATTTCATTTAGATGATCTCGAGGTCCTTTCCAACTCAAACCTCCCTCTGGTTTATCTGTAGAAGACAGTTGCACGTGGCAGTGCAGTCAGTACATACATCAGTTCTTTTTTAAAGAACACTCAACATCTGACTTACCTTTTTGTTCTTAAGGGATTGAAGTTGAGTGGCTCTTGACAGACAAATGTTGTCAGCTTCCTACAGAGTCTATACAAGAAGACTGAAAAGGCAGGCTCACGTTTTACCTAGCGCCGTTAATAGCGGCTTTTGGTTCTAACTCTGGGGCTTTTATTCCTCCTTGCACACACACTCGAGTCTTTTTAGGAGATACTGCTTATAACGGGCAGGAAATTACAAGACAAAGATTGGATTTTTCTGGGCTTGCTCCCATGTAAGTAGGGTAGGTGGCATCATGTGTCTGTGCTTGTTGGCACTTGTGTAAGTCCTTGTTTACTTTTTAGTTACTTCTGATAACTTTTGTGTTGTCTGAAATAGCAGAAAAGCAGCGTGAAACTGAAGTTGGTCATTTAAAAGTTAGGAAATGTAATATATTTACAGGCACGTGTACAAAGGTGTGGGTACCTTCATGTGCTTTGCTGGATCCAGTCGGTTAAAAAGCCCCAAGAAACAAAGTTCCTGTTGGTTTCTTCCAGTGTTGTGGATGTAAAGAACTTCTGTAAATAAAGCTCTCCTCCTTTTCTGTTTGTTCACTCTGTCTGAGGCTGGATTAAGAACCTTTGTCCCCTAAATCCCATCAGAATTTTCAGTTACTTGAAAATCAGGGATTTCAGCAGCAGCTGAGAGACTTGAAACACAAACCTCTTGGCTTCCATGGGACCTCTGCTCCTAAGCGATAAATAGAGGCTGCATAAATCAAGTGGGGTGGAAGGTTTGGATAGAGCAGGAGAGAAAACAGGAACCAAGCAGCTGTGGACAGATGTGATGATGATTGTGTGTGCAGACAGCTTGGGACCGTGTCCTTGAGCTACCCCAGAAGTAATTCATATAAGGCCTTTCTTGGTCTGACAGAACCAGGGGAACTTTCTGAGCAACATAGAGGAAAAGAAGCTCTGTGCTTGCACCACATGTAACCAACATGCTGCCTGGATGCACATTCAGATCCATCACCATAACCTCAGGTTTATGAAGGAAAGGGTAGCGGTGCCCGCTGAAAGAAAGCTTGCTGAAATCCCAGCACGCGTATCTTTATCAATAAAGTCATCTAAAAAATCAATAGATAAAGCAGAAAAATCTGAGAGGTAATTTCAGAGAGAGCTCAGTCTGTCTGGGAAGAATTGCTACAGTGCTATAAAAAGTGAGGCTGGTCACCTTTGTGATGTCCTGAAGATATTAATGCTCTTATAAATTGCTCCTTGATAGACAAACAGATAAATAAACCAGACAAGGGGATCTGCTGCCTGCCTCGGCGCTTGATTCATATTAACATGCTGCATCTTTGCCAGGTTATCAAACTCACCTTTGAAGAATTTGAACTAGAAAGAGGATATGACACTCTGACAGTGGGTGATGGAGGACAAGTCGGAGATCAGAAAACGGTGCTTTATGTGTAAGTAGCATGTCCTTTGTCCCTGTGAGAAACCCACATGGCAGTGTTTTGCCTGACAAGAAGTGAGTGATGTGTTTGGATGGTTTATGTGCTGCTTGTCATTTCTGGTGTGACTGTTCTTGGTGTGTTCTTCCCTTGTCACATTCTCTCAGACTTCAGCTGACAGAGAGGCTCTTCCCTCTTTGCTTTGCTTCTCTTGAGCTGCCTTTGTCGGGTCCCGTAGGGAGAGGCTGAGGCTGTCCAGGGAGCTGAGTGAACAGGATGGAAGTTTGGATACAAGAGCGAGTGCAGATCAGGCAGAAACAGAACTGTTTGGATCTCTCTCCTGTGCTGTCCTTCTTGTGCAGTCATTTTTAACACTGCAATGTGTAAATCCCTTCTCTTTGAGTGACACCCTGAGCGTTTGACACCCATTGTGCATTTGTGTAAGCAATGCCGCATGCTGCTTCAAGGCTGAGGATTGAGGTTCCCCTGAATTTATACCCTTTAGTTTGCAGATTTGCTATTCTATGGAGTTTTCTTCAGTAGAGGAAGCATTGTAGGTAGTCCCATTTTCCTTCCAGGCCTTCCTGTATCGCTGTTTCCCATCTAAATACATTTTTTATGGGGGGTGTGGCTGTTGATTTTTTGGTAGTTTGGTTTGGTTTGATTTTGTTTCCCTGAATTTATTTTTTTTTTAATTTAATTATTTTATTTAATTAGGAAGAAAGGACTTTGGACCAGCACAGGGCCAGTGCAGCCGTGCTAAAGGAAGAGGTGAAATCTCTGATGCTGCCAGTTTTTAGAATGCAGAATTGCTGTGTTGTCAGTCTATTGTTTGATAACCAAGTGCTTTATGTTATAGTGCAGCTAATACAGGAAATAAAAGGGAGTTGGATCCCTTTGTAGCACAGGGCTAAGTCAGGATCTTTTACAGTAGCCACTAGAAAATGTCACAAGTGCCACAAGTGAGCCTCGATCATCTCTCATGAGGCTGTTTATTCTCATTAGCCTGATGTCGATGGCTTCTCTTTGCTCTTCCTCCAGTCAAATGTCTGTTCCTTCTCTGAAGGGTCAGCGAGAAATCCATTTGTGTATCATTCAAATGTAGCTGTGGTAACTGTGCATCGTTCAGATCCATTTCACTGAAGAAAGTGATTCTGAGGTAGCTTCTTTAAGTCATTCAAGTCAAATACTGTGTGGCTTTATGGAAATCCAAAGTCTAAAAGCCAATGGAGACCTCGGGGTGCTGCACATTTGAGTACTTCAGGAAATCCATGTCTTTGGCCGATCTGCTCTGAGCAGTGCAGTTCAGTACTGCAGGCACAGAGTTACATAGTACAGCCCTGCCTGCGTGTGCAAATAGCCAGGAGAGCGTGAGAGCAGCGCAGAGTGTGAGTTGTGCAGAGAGGTGCGAATGCGGAGGTTGCTGCTGCCTCAGCTTCCGGGTACAGGTGAGCTCGGAGCACCTACAGGTATTTTGCTCCGTATTTTGGAGCTCAGTCGTGCCTGTGACTGTGCTCAGTTGCTGACTGCTTCTGGAAGTGCAGCTTCTTGCCCTGGTGGGCTGAGGTTTGCCTCTTGGGAGTGGAGATGTGAGCCAGTGTTGTTTGTCCAAGTCTCAGATGCCTCCAGGGCACTTGCAAGGGCAGGTGCTGGAGCAGAAGCAGGGAAAAGTCACGGTGACTTTTGGAAGGAATATCTGGAGCGGTGAATGGGTGTTGGGACCGGGGCCACCAGCATCCAGCTGTGTCTGAACTTGAAGGACACTCTTTTTTCATTGTCTAGTACAAAATGTAGAAGAGCAAACAGGTCTCCAAAAGCTGCTTTAGCAAAGCTGTTGTGCTCTTTCCAACCGGTAGACTTGGGACGAGTTATTGTGGTTTTGAATTCCTCCTCTCTCTTGTTTTCCCTTGTGAATCAACCTCCACCCCATTTTCACTTCTCGTAATGTTTGCTTGTCTTCTCAAAGCCTGTTTCTCTGAGGATTGTTTTCCTGTGCATTTCTTCTCAGAACATGAGCATGGGTGCTCAGGTCAGGAGCTCTAACCTGTATATAAGTGTGAAGGGATTATTGCAGAAGTGTTTGTAATTACAGTGTCACAGAACATTTCACAGCTGATTGGTCAAAATGTGCAAATTGCTGCCAGGGGAGTGGTTGGTAATGGTTGCTTGCTGAAATGATCCCAAATTCCATCTCTTTGCCTAAAGCCCATGAAGGTTTTCCTAGATCTCATTTTAATCATTCCTCATTTTCTCACTCTGTATCAGCCACTCAACAGCTTGCTAATGCAAATACAGAATAGCTGAGGCTGCACAAGGTGCAGGGTCTGGTGTCTTCTCCCAGTGCAGGAGAACTTTCCATTAAATTGCTGATGCAGCTCTGCTCTGGAGCCAGGCTGAGAGAGCTGGGCTGGGTCAGCCTGGAGAAGAGAAGGCTCCTGAAGGGGAGACCTTAGAGCAGCTCCAGTGCCTAAAGGGGCTGCAGGAAACCTGGAGAGGGGCTTGGGACAAGGGCCTGTAGGGACAGGCCAAGGGGAATGGCTTTAATCTGCCCGAGGGGAGACTGAGATGAGCTCTTAGGCAGAAGCTCTTCCCTGTGAGGGTGCTGAGGCGCTGGCACAGGGTGCCCAGAGAAGCTGTGGCTGCCCCATCCCTGGCAGTGTTCAAGGCCAGGTTGGACACAGGGGCTTGGAGCAAGCTGCTCCAGTGGAAGGTGTCCCTGCCCATGGCAGGGGTTGGAGCTGGATGAGCTTTAAGGTCCCTTCCAACCCAAACCAGGCTGGGATTCTGTGATCTGTGGGAGAAGTGTGAAGACCACTGAAATTCTCTGTTTGCAACAAATGTCATTGAAAGACCATGGACAACTTCTCTCGGCATTCGCTGCCCTCTTAGCTGCTATAATTCCATGTATCAGATATATCCATTGGATACAAGTTGGGGTTTTGGAGAACTCAACATCCTGTCAAAGATAGGAGTTCCAATTTTCTTGCTGCTCTTCATTTATTCTTGGCTAGTCAAGAGGAACTCGGTCCTGCAGCCTTTCTAATCAAGAAATACTCTTGAATCCACTTGCATAGCAGCTGACGTTATCCCAAACTGAGGTATGAAGGACCATTTGTTTCCAGTCTCACTCTAATCCCTGTAAAATGCATCTCAGAGAACATAACAGATTGTTAGGCTGAGCTTTCTGACTTGCAGAGAGGATTTTATTCCTGAAAGTAACAAGCACCCAAATCAATCATTCAGCTTGTTAAAGTGGAATGGGAAAGCATGAACAAACCTCTGAAGGTTTTTCTCTTGGTTATATTCCTCATTCCTGCCTGGCTGCTGCTTAAATGACTTGATAAGAATCAACAATAGCATTTCTTGTGCACTCTCTATCAGACTCCCTGGATGCGAAGCAGTCATTAAAACAAGATTATTTCTTAATTTACCTGCACCTTGGGATCAATAATATTTCTGATGCAGATCAAAACCGTAACAGAGTGAAGGTGGGGGCAGAGCTGGGAGGGCTTTGATGAACCTGGGAGATACAAGTGTGATTTCAGACAAAACCACACTCCAGATTCCATGGGCAGAGCTTGAGCAGTGGCTGGTTTCAGGGCTGCAGTGGTCCCCAGTGGGTGTGTGGCTGGTGAAAGTCTCTGGAATGGGGAGGGGAGTTAATGTGCATGGCAAGGTTGGACCCATTTACTTTAGGTAGCAAGGCTGTTGGGAAGAGCCTAGCAGGTAGCCAGGGTTAGGAATGTCAAGCAGGTAGAGTAAGTAGCAGAAGCCTTGAAGAAGTCATTTGACTTCACCCTGAACAAATGGCAATTGGCAGAGCAGCCAAACCAGCTCTGATTACAGGAAACCGGGAATTGCACCAATTACGCCTGGAGGTTGCAAGTTCCATTTGTTCACAGGATGCTATCAACATACAGCTGCTGGGTTTCTGCCCTTGCTGTACTGGGTTGCAGTAATTCTGCCTTCATAGCTCGGGGATTAGTTTTATCCAGAAGTCTTTCAGGTGCTGCTGTTGTACCTGAGAGCGATGCCAGGCAGAAGGCACAGTATTCATATGTATGTATGGAGGTGTGACAACAGGCAAACCCACCTCTGCCCTCGCAGGAGCTGTGCTTAAGGGAATTGATAGATTCACCACATGTGATACCTTAGAAACAGTGTAATAACAACACTAAACGCTGCCGCCAAGACAGGCAGTGCAACACTCACAGTCCTGCAACAACGATCCCTTCCCACGCTCCACTGCTCTGGTTTGGGAAGCGGAGGGAAGAGGAGCTGTGCTCAGCCTCCACCTGTGCTCCTGTGGATGGGGATAAAACTCTCTGTTGAACCACAACGAGGGATTAATCCTGAAGGCTGAATGAGCCACGCGTGGCTCATTAGTACGGGTGTATTGGTGATATTACTCCAAATCCCTTCAGCTCTCCTAGGAGCATCCTTGAAGGCAATGTCCCCATCATCCCCTACTGCTACTGCCTGGATTAGTGACACTTTTCAAGGGTTCCCAGGGCATTCAGCAGATTTGAGGCTGTGCCTTGTCTTCTGGGGAGCCTTGTGGAAACTCCTGTGTCAGGTTAGAAAGGTAGCAGAGGATGTGCTGAAAGTCAACACTTGTAATACTAGAAATGAAGGCAGGTAAGAGGATTCAGTCACCTGGGTCTGGGAATTCTGTTTGTTTGCTTATGTTTGGTTTCAGCACAAGGAAATCACTGCTGTTGCTGCTGGATAATATATTGTAATAATGGTATGAAATTATTACAGTGATGAAGATAACTCACAGGCTCTCAGCTGTGGTAGAAAACTGTTTAGGTAGCATGCAGAAACATACTGAGAGGCTCATCAGTCATGAAGATCTATCAGGTTTTTGGACAGTGTTCTGTTTTGGGGTTGTTATTAATTGTGTTGGCATTGCTCTTGTTTTCTGCTCCTCAGAGGTATATGTGGCCTTTATTTTGGTGGGAAAATAACTTTGGGGACACATACAGGCTGTTTACTTGTGCTTATTTATCTTTGCAGATTGACAGGCACCACAGTGCCTGATCTCATCGTCAGCACACACCACCAGATGTGGCTCCTCTTCCAGACAGACAGTGTCAGCAACTTGCTGGGATTCAAAGCAACGTATGAAGGTAAATCCAAGCCTGTACCTCAGGATTTACCTGGTTTAAAAGGAGCAGGGATGAGATGGGTGCAGCTGTTGGGGAGAAAAGAAAGATGCTTCTCTAAATTATATCAAAGCTCTGCAGACTTTTTTTCCTTAAAACTGAAGCTTTGTTCCAGTAAGAACAGCTTTCCTGATTCCTTTTCCATGGAAGCAGGCCGGGTGGGTAATGTTTCATTGCCATTTCATCTGCTTTGTTGGAAAAGAAGTGGTGAATTTCAGCTGATGGCAACAGACTGTGTCTGCGAGAGAAAATAGATCAAGTAATGGGTGGTTCCAGGAACTGGGTGGTATCGACTGCTTTAAACTTTGCCTGATCTGGAGTAGTACAAATGAAACAGAAGTTAGTGCTGGGAGTTTTCAGAAGAAACTCGTAAAGTGCATTAGGATGTGAATGCTGAAGTGTGTCATAAACCTCTGCTTTTGCTGCTATCATAGGTATTTGTAAAGTTAGAGAAAGTGGGATGGAGAAGTATTCCTTCTAACTCACATCAGTGCCGGGGGATTCAGGCTGAAGCTTTTCTTAGGTTCCCGCTTTGCATTTCTGGATTTTTCCAGACATTTCCATCTCGTGTCTCCACATTTGGGGAGAGCACCAAGGATGGCTTACTCTTCTGGCTCTGATGCCTAAAAGTCAGCACGCAAACCTTCACCCAGGCGTGAGGGCTTCTCTGAAACGTCCGAGTACCGGGAGCTTCCACTGACATCAGCAGTAACATTTAAATCTGCTCCTTTCAAGGGTCCTAAATTCACATTAGTGTTCATTCATTCCTAAAAAGGTTTCTCTGGGATGTACCGTGTTTCAGGGAAGTATCAGTTGTGTTCAGGCCAGGACCTGCCCATCGTAGTGCTGCTGATGGATGCTAAGGTAGGAATCTGAAGGGACCTGACCTCCAGAAAACCGAACTGGACTAAATGTCAGCCTGTCCAGTCAGGCTGAGCAGTACCTTGGAGGGGAGACTGGCTCATGATGCTGGAGTATTTGAAGGATGGCAGGACCAGGTCAGCAGAAAAGGCATAGAGGGGGATAGATAAGAGATAATGGCATTGAAAAGGAAAGGCAAATCCAGCCAGATTGTCTGGGGAACATCATAATGGTACTATCAGTCTCAGCGGCTGTGAGTGCTCCAGCGTAAAAGCTTTGCTGTCTGCAGTGCTGTGCTGTCTATCTCCTACCACGTCTGTCTGTGGGTGATTGCTGGCAGCTTGGCAGCACGTGCTGCTGCACCCAGCCCTCCTGTGATGGGTAGAAGTGCTCTCCAGCTCCGCTTTGAGATCCTGTCTGCTTTGTTAGTGTCATCCCAAGGGCAATGTGGGCATATTCGTTCAGTCTCTTGATAAGTCTTCAGTTTACCCTATACTATAGTACATAAAGATGCAAAGCACATGATTTAGGGACTTCTTTACACTGTTGTTCATCTTCTGTGAACTCTGAATCTAGGAGGAGCGTGACTTTTCCCTCCTCTGACTTGCCCTGATGTTATTGGTACTTGATCTATAGCAAGGCTGAGCTGCTCTTGCTCCTTCTGACCTCACCGCTGGGTTTGGGTATCACCATTATCATTCATGGTTTGGAGTCCTGTTGCATGGAGATGCCAATGTCAAATGTGCTTCTCCTGTCCCTGCTTTACCCGTGCTGCTGCTGCCTGTTTAGCTGTACTCTTCAATGTCCATAACCTCCTAGAGAAGAGAAAAAAGGGAGTGTTCTGGCTCTGCTGGCCCCTGGTGAGCCTTACAGGAGGCACATTTCCCAAGGAGCACCCGTCCTCTGCACATATTAGGAGTAGAAGCTGCCTTTGCCCATCGTTCAAATCTCTTTTTCTGGCCATCTTCATGGTTTTTTGTACAGCACCTCACTGACCTTGAAGAATGGATTTGTGCATGAACAAAGAAACACTCCATGCCTGAGGCCCATGCTGGTGCTATCCTGAGGTTAGGCAAACCTCCCATCAGCCTGGCCATAAAACTCTCTTAGTTTTTGCAAATGCTTTGAGTTACAAAGGAAGAGACATTTAAGTAAGAGGCAATTAGCACTTGCCAAATACATTATGAAATTATATACAACTTCTAACAAGTTTCAGTATCAGTTTTATGGCCACGCTTCTTCCTAATTGCGAGAGGAAAATTACAGCTAATGGAGCTATATAAAGTCAAGACCAAAAATCTGCCTAGTACAAGGGCAGAGTATTACTTATAGAGTATGTTTAAATAGCCATCTATCCTAAAACATGTGAGTTTTAGTGTTCATTTGAAGTGTAGTGCAATCATAAAGCCTGTTGCTGGGGCTGAAGCAGTTATGCCCAAGTGATTTACTGATGCACAGACTCAAGGACCTGTTGGAAGGACCGTGCTGAGGAGGGCAGTATGCCATCACATTTTTAATGGAGGGCTCCCAAGAAGGGGGAGCCAGCCAGGTCCTTTTGCTTCACTTCTGAGTAACGGGAAAGGAAGAGGACACAAAGCACAAGGTATCTGGATTCAGATTTATCCAGATCTGCACTGTAAGATGGGATGTGTTTGGAAGAAATGCTCAGTGTGACAGCATTGATTTTCAATTAAGCCATGTCAGTCTTTACCAGCTGAGGATCTGGCTCATTAATGTTCATGAAGATTACTTCTAAATCTGCCATGTCTCAGCTTCAGCCACTTACGTCCTTTTAAACAGACATTCTCTCATAATGGTGAACAATGGCTTGGGACTTCCAGTGCTTGTCACAAGAAATTTGTATGAAGCTCCACTTTGCTAGAGAAGTCTTTTCTTTCTCACAACTACAGCGACCTGATGGATGCTGCAATTTCGTGCTTGGCTTGTGAGAGGGTGCGCAGCCTCCTGTGGCCTTATCTTCTCCCTTCTTTCCTTTAATCTCAGCTGGCTCCTTCCCCATGGAGCTGATGCCTTCCACAGCCACGGAAATGGTTCCTCCAAATTTCCCAGGTCAGCTGTGCTCCCTGCCATGCAGCACTGACTTGGTTTTGCCTAGTGAAGTGCTCGCAGGTTTCACCAAGAAGCTCAGGTAGCTTTCACTGATTACCTGTAGTTATCATTACTTATTTTGATAGGTTCTACGTTACTGAACCCCCCAATATTGTTGATGGTGGAATTCTGTCAGAAAACTTTTAAGTGTTCATCTCTTTCCTGCTCTGCTTTTCCATTAAATGTATTGACTCATGTCATAAAACATGAGCGCTGAAATACTGCTGAACCAACAGGCACAAAGGCTTTTAGCTTATGATGGGTTGACTTGAACTGCTCCCAGGGTCACATTTCTTGTATTTAAATCTTACATAAACCTCAGCAGGAGTGATTTGATGTTATGCCGCGGGGTTTTAATGAGCCTGCTGGATTCAGTTTGTGCATTTACCCTGCACAAGGGTTTTAGATCATAGAATGGTTTGGTTTCTAAGGAGCCTTCAGAGATCATCTAGTCCAACCCCCTGCCAGGAGCAGGAATACCTTTCAGTAGACCTGGGGATGTGGCAGAGATAAGCAGAAAGGGCCTTTCCTTCTTAGCTTATCCCCTCATCCTCCTTACAGGATTTCCTCTTTAGATCCTTTTTTCCTCATTGTTGGAATCAACAAGCAGAACTAGGCAACAGAAACACCCTGGTCCTGATTCCTTCGGGTACATACGTAACACTGTTAGCTTTCAGTAGCTTAAGCAAAATTAATACATGTATGAAATAATGTTTGTGAGGTTAAGTATTTCTTGGGGGTAACATTTGGTGGTTTCCTCATGTGTGGTCTCTGAGTGCCCACAGATCCCACGTCTTACGGATGTTTTTTCCGGGAAGTGGAGTTTTCCTGGTGCGGTGCCTGCTTGCAGCTCCAAACCTCTCATTTTGCTCCAAAACCGAGTCAGGCAGGAATGGAAATTCCCACCAAACCCCAGGAGGAGGGTGGCCTAAATCTGGGGTGCCTGCGGTGCTTCTGTGCAGATGTGTATGGGAGGTTCTTGCTCTCATTACTCACACTGGAAGTGTGGGCTCCTGCCTCTGCGCTGAGCAAAGGGACCCAGTTTCCCACCCACCACCAGAAGACAAATAGCATAAATAGCTGATGAAAGAAGTCTGGTGAAACACCTTCTGTTAGAAAACGCTGTTTTGTAAAAATCTTATCTGCATGATATAATATTTGATGGAGGAGTTCTGAGAGACTCATGTCAACTTGTTTCATTTTACTGATGTCAAAATACTTGATTTAGATGTTCTTGTTTAGTTTTGACTTTTATTATTCTAATGTGGAAGTGATTTTACTTTAAACATTCATCAGGAGAAACGTTTCAGCCTTATTGAAGGAACGTGGTTTGATATTTCTGAATCATTCATTTTGGGGGTTTCTGCCCTGCTGAATATTTCATGCATTTTCCTATGTCTGAAAAGAAATGTGGGAGCCAGGGGATTTTCTGAGGACAGAAATTCTGTTTTCTGACCTCTGTGCTGGAATCAAACTTCTGCCTTTGTTTGCCTGCTGCTAACAAGGGCATCATGTGCACAGCGGAGAATGTGAGTTCTAGTTCGTATTTCTCTCCCATTCTTAAACTTGTGATTTCACTCTGTAGAGATGTTCCGGCTGGGTTCATGGAGTGTGACAGAAAAGGACTCCACAAGCAAGAGGGGAGCCCGGGGAGGGAGGAAACCATTCAATCAGTACCTTGAGAGCATCTGTGCCACCTTTATTGTTTCTCAGCAGAGGGTCGAAGGGGCTGATCTTCCCTGATGGCTGTGTTGTCTCAGTGTCTGGTCCTGAGCGTGTCCTCATTTCACAAAAGCAATGAATTCTCCAAGCACTTGTGGCTCCCTTTGGCTCCTGCAGTAGCTGGAGCTGCTTTGCCTGTTGGTCTGCAGGCCCTGGCTGGAGTTTCCATGGCCACTGATGCAGGCTTAGCCTTGCTGAACCTAATGGCAAAACTCCCACAGGCTTTAGGGCTCCCTCCCTGGAGTCAATTGCAGCAGGAATGTGGTGAGTGTCTGTTCAAGAGTTTTGAGCCTCTGAATGTGGAGGTATAGCCTTCCGCTCCCCATGGCTCCATCAGTGCCGGGTACAGGGTGGGCTGGGAGGTGACGTGTGTTAGCTTCTGACCAAGTGTCAGCAACCAGGGTGGTACCAGGACATTCAACATCCCTCTCCCATGGCACCCAAAGTCACAGGCTGCAGTGGTGGCAGGAGCTGGAGGCACTGGTTCCTGGGCACCCTGCAGGAGAGCTCACCGTGGGTGCTGCTTGCTAATCCTGTATTTCTGCACTTAAAGGTGTGGGAAGGAAAGGAATAACAAAAATCAGCATGTGAAGGCTGCTGGCTTGTAGCAGAAAGTGTTATCAGTTTCTTGTGTCTCTGCCAGGACACAGTGATGGATGTTTAAGGCATGCATGCTACCCTTTGAATCCCCCCACCCCCGTGGCAGGAGGCTGGAACTGGATGTGCTTTACGGTTCCTTCCAACCCAAACCATTTCATGATTCTATGATACATAAATCCTGGCCAACTGTTTTCACTGACAGGCAAAAAGAGAGACCTATTTCCTGATAACTTTAGTATTAATATTAATCTATGCTAAATTATTTTGGGGATGCTTCATTACCTGGCAGTGACTTTTTAGTTCAGGATGCATGCAGCAGTAGCAGAATCTAGGTGCCTTGTTGTGACTTCTATTCAAAATACACCTGTATCTAAGTTGCCTCAAGACAGAATAATAATGAGGTGCTTGTTGTTACTCAGACCAAATTGGAATATTAGATAGAGTCACGCAAATCTTGGATTATGCAGTTTTCCTCTGTAAAGCAAATGTCATAAAAGAAGCTTCCAATTTGGTGTAAGAAATTGAAAATGGGGAGAAAAGACAGTGAGGCTGATCATAGATGATGGGAATAGAAACTAGAGAACGTGGAAGATGAGATGAATGTGAGGCAGATAATGTGGGAGCACTAAGGAGGCTCTAAAGGAATGAAGCTTTGCAGCACACAGTGATACAGAGCAGGGGGCTCTTTTGAGATGAAATTGGACAGAGCGGAAGATAACAGAAAATTGTGTTCATGATCTATTTGAAGTCAGAATACAAGTGCAGGGAGAGATTAACACTGTGTTTCTGTGCAGGAAGGTGGCAGCTGCCTGCTTCGGCACCACAGGCAGAAACAGCAGCGAGGTGGGGAGGGAGAGACAGGAGATGTGGGAATCCGGCAGTCACATCCGACTGTGTCCCCTTTGCTGGTCTTGTTTAGTGAGACGTGGTCTTCACAAGAGGTCCTTGAAGTGGATGCAGAGTAGGATCTCCTTGTGCAGCTGTATTTTTCATTCAGTTGGGATTAATTCCAGGATGAGGAAGCAGTTAGGTTCTTAGGAGGGCCTCTCAGTGGTAAAATCCATGTGCTATGGCAGGGATCTTGGCTGTGTTCTGTGCTGCTGCAGGCCCTGCTCTCATGGAGGGCAGTGCCGAGGGGACTGGCTCTCCCCTGGGGATGTGATGCCGGAGTGCTGCCAAGCAGGATGCAGCACAGACACAAGCCAGGTATTGCACCAGCTCTGTGTCAGAGCCTTCCCCCATGCAACTTCTGTTTTCTCTTTTTCAGAGATTGACCAAGGGAGCTGCGGTGATCCCGGGATCCCAGCTTACGGCAGGAGAGAAGGATCCACCTTTCGCCATGGGGACAGTTTGAAGTTTGAGTGCCAGCCTGCCTTTGAGTTGAAGGGACAGAAAACAATTACCTGCCAAAAGAGTAGCCAGTGGTCTGCTCAGAAACCAGTTTGTGTTTGTAAGTCAGTGAGGAGGCGGCTCTAAAATACCATGTGGTGAGGTGGTGGTGTAAAGAGGATGTCTGTGCTCTGTGCTTGGTACCAGGGATAGGGCAGGTTCTCGTGTTCAAGTCGCTTCTGGAGAGAGAGAAGGGCTTTGGTGTCTGAGACAGGAGGCACGGACACGGGCACACACACAGAAATTAATGTAAAACTCCATTCGATTCCTCCCATTTAATTGTCCTTCATATCTGACGGTGTTCGGGCTCCCTGCTGCTGGGCCTCAGGTTTTAATTTGTTGCATGAGCTCTCAGCAGAAGCAGGATGTTTTGCTCTCAGTAGTGACTTAAGGATGCAATTTTCAGATGGAAGCGGGAGTTACATGTGCAGTTCCTCTTGGGTTTTAATGGTCTCACTGTCCTTTGAAGATGCACTGGTCAATCTGCTTTATTGTATTGAGTGAACCTTCGCTCAGAAACCATGTTGTATTTGGACATTACCAAAACACGCAGAAGTGTCTGTATTTTCCTCAATTGGTGATAAGCAAACTCTTGTTTTTGTCTCATCTCTATTTAGTAGGATATGGTAAAGTGTTTGAACAGATGCTGTGGTGTAGGAGAGCGAGACTGAACCTAACAAAATAATAGGGAAGGAAAATTCAGTTGAGCGACAGAGGACAAAAGTGTGGGGAAAATGGATATATAAACCCCAGAAATGTTAATTTTTAGAAATGTGTGTTCGTGCAAAATAAATAGGCTGGTGTTCAATACTGCAGTAGAAAATGCTCCTTTGTAGTGTGGCAGGAATTGATATATGCCAAAGAGATTGCGCAGCACAGGGAGCAAACCTTGTTGCTCCAGAGCTGGATGTGGGTTCCTCAGGAGCTGAGGAAGCAGAGGCTTTAGCATCCCTACATTGGCAATTTATGGGAGACTGTGGGAAACAATGAAGCAAGGGCCTGTCTTTCAAACACTTATTTAAGCTCTGAGCGTTGGAGAAATGTCTATTTGGGGAAAGCAAGCAATTGCTTTGTGAGTTCTGCCTTTCCCAGATGCCACAAATCCCCTCCTGCTTGGTTTTCTAAGCAAATCAACTAAAGGTGCTGATGAGGAAAATGGAGTTTTCTTGGTTATTTTTGAGGTGGGAAATGTTAGAGCATTTCTGTGCTAACATCAGAAGTTACTGGGTTTTTTGTTTCCCAGAAGTTCATATGAATTTGAGCAGCTGAGGGTTTGGTTGAGGTTCTTGCTGGTAGTTTACAGTGAGACTGAACCTATAGTTTGTGCCCATTATGGGAGTGTTGGATCGTAATAGTATAGAAAGGAGACCTTCCAGTAAAGTAGGGTTATTTTTTGATAGGTAGATACTGAACTAGGGCACCAAATCCAGCCACAGTCAACAGTCCATGCAAAGCACAGCACAGGCATGAATCTTTTAGTCAGAATAATTCCACTGTATTCTGTTCTCTGTGATCCTCCAGCTGTGGATATTTACAAATCAAGAAGGCAGTAGGTAGTGGAAAAAGTCTTTCATGAGCCTGTCTATACCTTTACTCCCCTATCTTTATTCTGGACAGGATTATATTAGTTTGCATGAATCAAGAGAGGTTACACAACAAAACATGTAACCTGGTGTGAAATCTGTAGTGGGATTAGCAATACCTCTCTGTAAATATTGGGAGACCAGTAAATGCATTGGGCATGAGGTGGGAAAATAAGGTAATCTGATTTATGTGCTGCTAGTTGGAATATGCAAACAATTCAGTGCTGCTGATTCTGGCTGCAAATGCGTGACAAATGCAGATGGAGATTAAACAGTGCACTGTGGTGTATCCTGCTGTCCTGAGCAAATGATTTATGAGCAGACAGAATCCATTGTGGAGAACTCATTTCCTGGGGCTTCGATGACAAAGCAACACAAACCATTTAAGTAATGCATCTGCTTATTGCAATGGGTTCTTAATTCGTGACTGTGCCTTCATGATAACAGACCTTCCATCTTCATCCTCTTTGTTGTCATTGCATCCCTTTAACTGTTCAGGGTGAGCATGTAGGGTACTTGAGAAACTTTGCAAGACCTTCTCCGTGCACGTGTTCTGCAAACCCCTTACTAAGCAAGGTATCCCTGGCCCTGCTATGTATGTTCAGATTGTCTCTGATGGCCTGAAACTGCTGCACTGGAGCCTGGGAACCTGTAGTACTGTAGCTGGATTGGGTGGCACAGTCATCCATCTGTCTGTGCTCTGAGGTTGGTATCTTGCTTCTGTGCAATGCGGATGTCTGGGTTGATGACTGGATACTGAAGACCTCTTTATCTCCCTACTCTGCAACACCTCATAGTGCTCACATCAGCTCTGTAGTTACTGTTGTTCTCTCTGACACTTGGCATTTTCAAAGTTACAGAACTGTGCTATCTGTCAAAAGCTAAGGCAGTTCTCATAACCCAGGATAACCTGAGCCGTTGCTTTCATACAGAGCTATGTTCAGTTTTGAAGCCTTGAAGGACAGCAAAATGGGCTTAGGAGATGTCAGGCGGATAAATGCTACCTAAGGAAAACCATTGTGGTACTTAGATGAAGTTTGTGCTCTGATGGTAATAACTCATAAAGGAAATAATATTCAAACTGAAGTCTACAGTTACCTGTGGCTGAGGAGATTATTAGGTTTATGAATGGGGAGCCAGCCCATAATTACAGCTATAACAGGAAGCTGGTGAGTTGTTCAGTTACTGCAGTGAGAATGATGAAGGTGTGGATAGACATAGTTGGGGAGCAAGGTGTTTCGGGAGTGCCATAACTTCCAAATACATGGCTGGAATTACTGTTTAAACATACTCCTCTATAGCAGGGGAACACTCATTACCTGATTTTATGTGAACTGTTGCACTGGAAAGCCCTGCTACAAAACATTTCCTGTGACCAAAATTTGTTTCATGAGGTATATGTTTCCTTGCCAAGGAGAGGAAGAGCTAGCATCCCCTGCACGGGGATAGTGCTCTCAGAGGGTTTCTGCAGGGCTCAATAAGTCTTACAAGGTTCTTTGCTACTCTCCTCCAGCAGCTTCCCTTCCCTTCCCTCCTCCTCCTCTTCCTCCTCCTGCAGCCCTTGCCCCTGGGGGCCTATGACCTACAACTCCTGAGGTTTCTGTCCTGCACCTTTAGCTGAATGGTTGACTCGCACCAAGCAGTGCCGTCACTTGATGTGATAGATGATCATGATATGAGCTGTCACGACAATATATATCATTTGTAACCATCTTGCTGAATAAAGGCAAAGCTTTTGCCTCGTTTTACCTGTCCTCTGCCAGTTGGGCTGGGAGAGTCCCTTCTGAAACCAGCTGAATTTCTGACCAGGTTTAGCTCGTTGATCTCAGACTTGCAGACTTCAAGTTTTCTGGACCCGTCCCATGTTCTGAAGGTAAATAAACCAGAGTGAAATAAAACAGCATTTTGTAAGCACTGGTCACAGAGCATCAGGCAAACTGGGGAGGGAGGTTTCTGCACTGACCTGAGGGGTGTTTGTTTGGCATCGCTTGACTGCAGCTCCGCGGAGGCTGGGGATAAATGTGTGTGTAGATGTATATGCACACGTATGTTCATGTGAAGGGGCTGTAGCTTGAGTTGTGCTGCTTCAGAGCACTTCTGGACTCCTCCAGACACTTTATGTCCATTGACGTGATAGTCATTACAGGGCTCTTGGTCATGCCCTGGTCTCGCTTTAGGAGCTTCTTTAGTTTCCAGTGACTGTCTTTTTGTTGTGTTATCGTAAGTGGATTTTGTGTTATAACTTGCTTAGAGCAGTAGACATGCATAATATTCCTCTAAGCAGAACAGAAGGCATTTCCCAAAGCATTTCCAATTGAAATTATGTTAAATGTTTTCTTCTCTGGCTTTGGAGCAGATGTTAAGCTTTCTTCCCTTCTTCTTCACTTGAAAACCTCACCCACAGCCCATTTCCCCTGCCCAAGCTGCACACGGTCACTGTGTTGTGCAGGAGCCAGCAGCAGCATGGTGCCACCACCACTGGGGGCTGTGCTGGCTCACTGGAAATGGGGCATTTACTCTCTCGGACAAGCTGAGCACCAGCGAAACCCTTTGTGTTGTTGAGAGTTGTCTTTGAGCTGGCTGCAGCAGGGGGTTGGCACAGCTGAGGATCCCCATCACCGTGCAGGTGTACAGCACTAACACGGTCATAGATTCCCAGACTATGTAACCTTATTTAGGTGTTCCTGCTCTGGCAGGGGGATTGGACTAGATGATCTTTTGAGGTCCCTTCCAATCTCTAACATACTGTGATACTGTGATACTGTGTGATACTTGTTTGGGTTGAAGGGAACTCAAAGCTCCTCCAGTTCCAACCCCTGCCATGGGCAGGGACACCTTCCACTGGAGCAGCTTGCTCCAAGCCCCTGTGTCCAACCTGGCCTTGAACACTGCCAGGGATGGGGCAGCCACAGCTTCTCTGGGCACCCTGGGCCAGCACCTCAGCACCCTCACAGGGAAGAGCTTCTGCCTAAGAGCTCATCTCAGTCTCCCCTCGGGCAGGTTAAAGCCATTCCCCTTGGCCTGTCCCTCCAGGCCCTTGTCCCAAGCCCCTCTCCAGGTTTCCTGCAGCCCCTTTAGGCACTGGAGCTGCTCTAAGGTCTCCCCTTCAGGAGCCTTCTCTTGTCCAGGCTGACCCAGCCCAGCTCTCTCAGCCTGGCTCCAGAGCAGAGCTGCTCCAGCCCTCGCAGCATCAGTCATCCTCATCAGGCATTTTGATTTTGTGGGTTTTTCCATTCTTTTAAACGTCTGATTTTCCTTAATAACAACATAAATTCTGACTTCTCCTTAGTGCTAATTACTCCTTATTTTTTTTTAATTAATCCCATATCAGCCTATTGTATCTGCTGCATAATCTTAGCTCATCTTCCAGACATCACAAATGTTAGTTCTGAGCTGGGCTGCTAACCTTTGTGTGCACTGTCTGGTACAAACAGGCAGGATTAGGAGCTGGAAATGCAAAGTGCAATAGATGTTTTTCCCAGCAACGTACTGAACAGAACCCTGTAATTTCATATCACTTGGCAAGGTTTTCATTTAGCTCTAAATTAAGTTGTCAATTGGTCATTATTTTCTTTCTCTTTCTTTGTTTTTCTCTCTTTTCTTCTTTTCCTACCTGTTATTCACAGCAACCTGTGGAGCCTTCCCGAGGAAGAGTAATTTGGATGAAAGTGTGTTTTATAAGTTAGCAGTGATAAAAGCATAGTTTGCCATTTAAAAATAATAGCTTTTTAACAGAGAGAGAGTGTTTAACCCTTGGGGCAGGCTACTGAAGGCAGTGCCAGGCTTTCCATCCTTAGTCGTTTATAGATTGAGATGGGGGTGCTCCTTTCTGGACATCTGTAGGCACCAGGAATTGTTTCGTAGGCTGTACTAAGGAGGTGGATGGTTAAGATGATCACAATGATCCTTTATTGTCCAATAATACTTCCAGAAGGTTTTCTTTTAAAAGAAATGATAGTTGTTTCATTATAAGGGAGGTTTTCAGGCTTTTGAACTGCAGCATGGGCCCTCATTCTGATGAAACCGGACCCTTTGTGTGCTCTTTTATCCTTCATTCCTCTTACTTTTTGCAGTGCTGATGGAACAGTTTATGTCAGCTCCCAAAATGTTTCTCCCTCCTGCTGTAGACAGGTCTTGTTTTTCCAGCTGACATTGGACTTGTAGATGCGATTGCTTTGAGTGGATTTTGGAGGAACTGTCAGGATTCCATTAATTTTCCTTTCCCCGCTGGTTTGCTGTGTGTGGCTCCTTACTTTCTTAGGCTTTTCTCTTTTCAGTGCTTTTATGAAGCACCCTGAGATGATTCTCCTGATGATGAATGGCAGAGACACCAATTATCTCTGCCAGATGAGCTGGGACAGGGACTTGGTAGCTAACCTTAACCTTCCAAACCACGTCAGCTCTGGGCTCTGCAGAGCAGCCATTCGCATCCTGGGTTTCTGCCAAGAACCAGGCTCCGTGCCTGCCGAGGCCACGTCCATGGCTTAGATGGCTTCTACAACAGATGCATGTCCTTCAGGACCCATTAGCACCTTCTGCTTGCCCTGAATCTTGTTGGGTTCAGAGCAGCAAATCAGTGGTGAAATGCTCTTTATGCTCAGCCTGTTCCCAGGAGCTGCTGAGATCCGGTCTTTCTCTGGCAGCAAGGGAAGCAAATTAAATGAAGGCAGGATTACCATGATCTCTATATACATGAGGGATTTGTAGCTTTTGTTAACAACCTTGTTTCATGGTTGCAGCCATGTAAGACTGTTCCTTTCTTAATTTTAAGCAGGGCACTCTCCCTCAAAGCCCTTGTTCTGCATTGCAGCCCTAGTTTATCAAAGCACTGAGATTTAAATGTTTGCTTAAGCAGACATACATGCTTAAGTGCTTGGCTGGGCAGCAATTGCACCTAAGAACCTTCTCAATTGCAATGAATTGAGTTATAATTGTCCTCCATGAGCTCCCAGGGCATTTTATTGGTGTAAATTTCCCCTTTCCCTTTCTGTGACTTTATAAGAGAGCTGCGTGACCAGCCCAGTCCTTTCTGCTCTTCCTTGACAGTTGTCTCAAGCTGCACATCTGCCAGCATGCCGCTTGTCAGTTAAGTTGGGAAGTTTCCCTTGCTGTCTGTATCTATGGAGAGCTGGATGCATGAAGCACCTGGGTTGAACCAGAGCCTATTTTCTCCTTGGTGTTACTGTCAGTGAGTTCTCTCCAGCTCATCTGAGGTGCTGCCAGCTGTGTGCTCAGTGCTGGTCAGGAGGATGCAGTGTATTGGGTTGTCTCCATCCTTGTTATTTTACTGATTGAATCAGTTGAACTGTTACCCTGATAGGGCTTCACGCTGCTATAAATGAGCTGTCCTGTGCCAAGGCATCTGTCCATGTTCCTGACAGCAATTGCTCAGCATGATGGGTTGCCTCTCTTCACATGAGCCTGGATCTGAAATGGCACTCACTGGTTTCATCAGGCAAGGAGATTGTCCCCTTCCCCTGTCTCAATATCCAGAAAACGGGAGTATCTTGTGTCTTATGTTGCCATCTTCAATCTGGTCTGCAGAGAAGTTTCCTAATGCCTGTTTTACTTCAGTGCTTTACATGTGGGGTTGGCGTTTGAGGAAGCTGCAGTGGGGTATTTCCAGTTTGCTGGTGGAGTCCATGAGTGCAAGTTTATCTCCAAAGCTCCTTCTGTTGTTCCCCACTAGCAGAATGTCACATGTGGCTGAACCTGCCCACATACCCTCTGCTGCACTTCATCATGGGGTGCAGGTACTGTAGCTGCAATTACACTCTGGGCGTGCCTCACCCTTTGCAGTGCACTGTGTTGAGGCCATGGGGCTGCATGGACCTGAGTCCCAGCCTGTTGCAGGAGCAGCTTCCAGGAGATGGATGTGTTGCAGCAGTTGTGGATGGCTCCGAGCACTGCAGCAGCAGAAGGATGCTCTGCTAAACCACGAGGGAGAGGTACACCACAGAGCACTCAGCTGCTTTGGGGCTTTTGGCAAAAAGTGGCAATTAAACTTTGGGCTTGTGGATTCCAGTTCCCAAGGAGCCACCTTTTCCCAAGGGAGCCTGCAGGGATGGGGAAGGTTCCATGTGAAATAAACAGCCACACAGGAAAGGATCTTGTCTTCATGCCTTGGAGCACCTCCTGAATAACAGATGGCTGCAGAACACTGGCAGACAAGCAGCACGACGCTGTCCTGGTGTGGATCAGCATCTTCCAGTAAGTTTTAGGAACTTGTCTTATTCCCAAGTAACCCCATCACTGTTCTGTTTGGAGTGGATAGAAATGAAACCCACCTTGATATTTCAGTGCTCCTCCCTGTGCACAGAGGCTCCTATACAGTCTGGTTTAGGTTCACTGATAATGTTTTCCTCAAGGTCTGGTACCCAAAACCTGCCTGGTTTTCATTCTTCTTAATTTACCTGCTGTCCTGCCCCTGTCAGCCACTCGATGGCACTGGCAGCTGCTCCATCAGAGTTAGCTGGGGAGTTTGTTGCTCTGAAATACAAAAAGTTCTCCCCGATAGCATCATCTCTAGACTCCTTTCCCTCACATCCCCCTTGCCCTGTTGGTGCTTTGGGGTTCTAAGAAGGAAGATGCATCACGATGCAGATGTGTTTATTGAAACCGATACAGAAGGAGGAAAATACAGGGTATAAAACACTACCTCACAGCTGGAACAGTGCCCTGAGCTCCCAGCACTCTCAGCTATTTGGGATGTTTGCTTCCCGAGCAAGGCATGCCAGTATTAACCAGGCTCCTGCTGAGCTCCTGGTTTTCCAGTCCATCACCAGCTATGCTTAGAGGAGGGATCTTCTTCAAAAGGAAGGGTAAGGCAGCAAAGCCGCTACTGCCTTCAAGCTCTCTCCCATCGGTCCAAGGCTGTGGGGATGATACCTGAAAGCTGACGGAGGAGTCAGGTATTTTTATTGTTTCTATGGAGACTGCAGTTATCCCAGTGATCCCCTGCTTGGTTTTCAGCTCCTGAACTTGGTGCCTTTCCCATTCCCATGCATTGCAGGTGTGCCCTCTCAGTGGGATCAGCCCTGGTTTCCCATGTGCAGGATGAGCTGGAGAGTCTGGAGCCACCAGGAGAAGCAAGGTGGTCTGTGAGGAGGCAAGGTCTTCTGAAGGCAGAAGAAAAGAGAAGGAAGTTGTGCTTGGTCTACCCAGAGAAATGCAGAAGTTGCTCCTGGGTGAAGGTGCAGGAACAAGCAGTTCTGCTGGTGAATAACTATCACATAACCTCTGTGTCCAGCTTGGCCACGAGCATCACACGCTGTGAGGTGACCACAGGGCAGCATCCTCAAGCCGCAGCCAAGTGTGCCTTGGCTTGCTGCCACAAGAAGCAATGAGCTGTTTCTTTGCTCTTTTACTGCTCTAAATGAAGGCAGAATCTTGATAATGTTTGTGATGACTTGAATAAATACCTTGTACTCCTTCGTTAGTGACATGGGTCTCGCTGGCTGTGGTGGGTACTTGTGTGTACCCAGTTTTGCTGTCATTTATTCTGCTGTATTTAATAACGGGATTTTCCTTATTGCCTTTGCAGTACTTGGTCAGTAATGACAATTATTGACACAGATCAATTTAGGTTATAAATGTGAACCTGGGCTGTGCACATAATGAGATGTCCTCGTAACATTTAAGAATGATAATAAATACTAATTGCTGTCTCTTAGCTGAGGGAGTGACGAGTGCTCCCAGCCCTGGCATCCTGACGGGCAGGCTGCAGGCAGCAGCACTCACCTCTGCCTGTCACATTTGCAGTGACTGCTCACTCCTCAGGGGCTCTTTGTTCCCAGCTGTCTCAGATGCACAGAACAGCACGAGACAGGTAGCGCTCAGCTGCCTTCCTCCTTCCATGGGTCCTGTCCTCTTCCTTTTAATAGCACATTTCAGTGTCTGTGACATCTACATAAACAGCTTCTGCTTTTATGCAAGTGTCCAGCAAAGCACCTCTGAGAAAGCAGAGACTGATGTGGATCCTGGTGCAGCCACAGACCAAAAAACTCCTTTCATGCTGAAGAAAAACCTCTCCTGCTTTAAAAGATGAAGCAAATCTTCATATCACAGACACCTTGAGCTTGTTCATGAACCTGCTGATGGGTTGTTGCTTCCTGGGTTGGATGTGTCCCTCTGCGGGTGAAGCTGAGCTCCCCACTGCATGCAGGAGGGCTTGGACACGGGTGCCATGGCCGGGGATGTGGGTGCGTGGGGCAGTGGCCTTTCCTCCCGCAGCTTGGCTGTCAGCGGCACTCGTTACTTTATGGAAGATCAGAAGTGTCATTTGCTTCCCTGCGGTGAAGGCTGGTGCGGGTGGTTTTCTGTGTCATTGTGTTTCATCTTAGCAAAGGTTAATTTTCTATTCTTCCGTCACTCTGCTTTTCTGTCTTTTGTCAGCAAGTTCTTTGTTGTTGTTTCCTGACAGGAGCCGGCAGCTCTGTGCTGTAATAGCTGTGCTAGCAACCGTACCTCGCTGTTGTGGTCTGTGTGGTACTGTAGGTCCTGTATGAATGCTGATTTACTCCTTTGATGAGGAGTTCCTACCACTAAGACTTTTCTCTGTGCAGTTATTTTCAATACCTATTCCTAGGCAGATTATACCAAGCTTATGGTGGCAGAATTATTTGACAGCATCCCTTAATATTTCAGCATCTAGTAAAGAACCCAAATCCTGAGGATATTTTGCAGTTTGCTTTCTCTTTAATCTCTTCTCTTTGTTGCCGAGAGCAGGAAATAGATTGTGTAGCTCTTAGCCTTGATAACGTCGTGGTAATGTCCATCTTATTTGATCTGAAACCGTTAAGTGTTGAAGGAAGACAGGGAAAATAACAGAGGGAGGATGAGCATTGAACCAAATAACTGTATAAATGCCAAACTGAAACCAGCCTCATCCTCGATGCAGCATCCTTTTGCCAGGAATGAGTGAGATGTGTGTTCCAAATAATGCATTTTCCCAAGGGTGATGGTGGGGAAAGAGTTGAGTAAAGCATATGTACGTAAGAGACCAACATTGGGAAGGTACCACTTACAAGGCAGCCTTGCTTTCTCAAATTGATGGACTTTGTCAGCTGAAATACAGTATATATTGAAACCCTTGAGAGCTGAAGGGTTCCTCCATGCGCACTGTTCCCCTCAACTTCAGTGGAGAGACTGGGTTTAATGATTTTCCTGGGAATGGCAGTCTGGTTTGGTGCCTCTTTATGGTAAGCTGCCAGCCAGCAGAAGTCAGTGATTTATTTGTGATGGGAAGGGGAAGGTTCCAGCCCACCAGAGCTGCCCCAGGCCCTTTGGCACTTGAGGGAAGCTTGGGATGGTTCCTGGGCTGTTCCTTGCCTGATGCAGCAGAGTCCTCACCAAAACCAAACAGCTTTTGTTTCTCACTGCCCGTTGGGCAGAGGTGTAAACAGCTGCCTAAGGAGATAGAGACAAAGGCAAGTTGATTCACAGCTCATTCTCAAAAGCATTGACAATTTATTGCTGTATCAATTATTTAATGCATTATTATTTATTGCTGTGGAGTTATTTAATGCAGGATGAGCATAGTCTGAATGTGAGGAGTTTGTCTGTGTGCAGTGGGATTGCCTGAGTGCAGTCACCTCTGCTGAGGAGCACGGGTGAAAAGCGTATTTAGCCGATAGAAAGTAAGCTAAAAGTGGAGTTATTGTAAAATGTACACTGAAGAGCCTACACTGTGCTCAGAATTGCATCCACGGTTACCCAGCACTTGGGTGGGGATGCAGCAGAGGAGCCTGGGGGGTGAGCATGGGAGAGCAGTGAGCTGATTCCTCACCTCAGGTTTACGTTGTGCCAGCTGATGTTATTTTCATTTAGGTATAGTCCTACATTTGGTTCTTGTGTGGGCTTTCTCTCAGAGACGTGCAGGAGAATTCACCTGCAAATAAGCAAATCCCCACCTGCTTGAGTGACATTTTCTTCCTGCAGCAAAAGCAACCTGTGCTAGGCTGGCAAATGGCAAATAACCCAAAGCGGGACTGAAGACTCTTTTGAAGTCACGTCTTCCCCGTGCAAATAAATCACTGACAGCAGGCAGTGAATGGAGCACTGAGCCCTTCCTTTCCTTAAGTGTCTCTGAGAAGCAAAGCAATTGGGAATTTGCAGGAATCTCCCAGCTCAGGGGATAAGGGGAGGGGGAAAAGTGACAGAGCAGCTTGTAGGAGCTGTGCTGCATGATTGATGCTGATTTCTTATTGCAGTTTCCTGCTTTTTCAACTTCACCACCCCGTCTGGGATTGTGCTGTCACCAAATTACCCTGAAGAATACGGAAGCAGCTTGCACTGTGTTTGGTTAATTATAGCTAAACCCGAGAGCCGCATTCACTTGGCTTTCAATGACTTTGATGTGGAGCCCCAGTTTGATTTCCTGGCTGTGAAGGATGGTGGCACTGCCGAATCCCCGGTGCTGGGCACCTTCTCAGGAAACCAGATCCCCTCCTCTCTGACCAGCAGCGGTCACGTAGCCAGGCTGGAGTTCCAGACCGACCACTCCATGGAGAAGAGAGGCTTCAACATAACGTTCACCAGTAAGTGCCCCGTCCTTCCTCCTGGTTTTCATTTCAAGCTCTAAACTCTTGGTGGAGACTGATAGGCAAGGGTTTGATCTCACTGAAACTCCTGCAATTCCCAAGGAAATCCAAAAATTAGGGATTACTTCAGATTTGCAGCTGGGTAATGAGGATTGGTGTCAAGCTTAGAGCTGATTGCTCAGGTTCTTCCTGGCTGTGAAGTTTAAGTGTTGTCCAGCAGTGTGAAAGGCACAGTTTGCCCCTGGATTATCCATCCTTGGAGCAGCCAGGGTTTCTGTTCTACCACCAGCCCACAGCTTGCTGCATTCTGTGGGCTTTCTGCTCTCTTCTCATACCTCTGTTCTGCTCACTGGGCTGAGACACTGCTTTGTGGGGAGCTTGGCATATTCGATCTCGAATGCTTGTGTTCATCAGTCAATCCTATCACCACTTGCTGACATCTAAAAGCATGCAAGACTTTGGAGATAGAGGGAAACATGTAGCAGTGTCTTAGCATATAAAGCCTTGAAACTTCCACAGAGATATTTGGCTTCACCTAAGTCCAGCTTTCAAATCTCAGATGGATGCTGTAGCAATTTTATCCTCATATTGTCCTATAATTTTCTGAAGAGCGTTATTAAACCTATTCAGCAGAACTGATAAATGACTTTGTTACAATAGCCTTTAGTGGCACAGCTGAATTAACAGCCCTTGGAGCCATGATTGCAAATCCTCTTTATTCAAAAAAGTAAAATCAGAGGTCTGAAGAAATCATTTGCCACACTACAGCAGGCAGAAGGTTCATCAGGTGAAGTGGGTTGTGTATGGTAGTATTGCATAGCCAGGATTGAGCCCTAGATCCTGTGAGGGGGAGACAGCTCATCCAGGAGCGCTGCTGGTCCCTCCAGGATGCGTCTCTGATACATTACGTACCCGTGTTGGGAATTGTGGCTGTCCTTCTGAATGAAGACATTTTTAAAGCAAATTCTTTATTGTTGTAAATTACTCTTAAGTTTGCATCAGTTAATGTGTTCTGACTGCTTGAATACCGAAAGGGAACTGCTGAGACTTTCTCAGATACTTTGCCATCCCAGTTCAGGTATGAGAGAGGAGAGAACATCCTGCTACAAGGGATGGATACCAGAGCACACAGAACAGCTTCAGCCTGTGTTTTCTTCTTCAGCAGTGTATCTAACAAGATTGTTAGAAGAGTAATGATGCTCTGTAGAAATCCAGAACTCATCTGAATTTGGTCAAGTGCATTAAAGATATTAAAAGCGTGTGTGTAATTAATCTGGAGGCTTTAATCTTTAATACGCTGCTCATTTCTGAAGACCACCTCCCAGCGTGTGAAGATCTAGTACATAATTATGCACTTAATGGGGAGTGAAGGCTATAGACTTACTTTCTGGCCTAGTTTTCAGCTGCTGGAAAAAGGCAGGCCTTTAAACAGAGCTGTGTGTCTGTGCAAGTCCACGTGCAACTTTGCAACACCTAGAAAGGTAATTGCTGTTGTCCTTCATTTTATCCTAGTAATGATGACAAGCAAGGTTCACGGCAGTCAGTCACAGAGTATGCTGAGAGGACCCTTACTTTTAACTACAGGGCCTTAAAGCTTTCATTTTTTCTCATTAATGGTTAACTGATGTCCCCTCTATGCAGATGCCTTTGAGTTTTTTAAAGTTTTTATTTTGAGTATTTGTGTATTTTCATATGTGAAAGATGTTTAGGACAGCAATTTGGTTCTGCAGGCTCCTTTCTGGCCCCTGTTGCTGCTGTATCCCAGCACCTCTTACATGCAAATGTTTTAATCTTCCTCTGTCAGGGTGCAAATGAACACTTGCAATAGAGACAGGGGACAGAAAAATCTAAGTGACTTCAACTAGATGAAAAGTTGAACAGTGAGAACACGCACATGGGTGTCTTGGAGAAGAGGTGGTGATGTGTATCTGGCACAGACTGACTTGCCCATGTGAAACACAGTGGCTTTGCTGGGTCAAATTCAGTCCGTATTGTTTGGTCTTCCATTTGAGTCTGTCCCAGTGTCAAGGGGCAAGAACAAGTACTATTGCTTACATAGAAAGTATTGATTAATTGCTAAGTGTGTGGTCCAACATGCTTTTGCATTGGACAGAGGGCAGAAACTCACTGTTCTCTTTCTTTCCCTCTTAGCATTTAGGCACAATGAATGCCCTGACCCTGGTGTGCCTGTGAATGGAAAGCGATTTGGTGACAGCCTCCAGCTTGGTAGCTCAGTGTCTTTCCTGTGTGATGAGGGCTTCATTAGGACCCATGGCTCAGAAACCATCACCTGCATCTTGAAGGAAGGAAACGTGGTCTGGAACAACGCCGTGCTCAGATGTGAAGGTGACTTTTACCATCTTTCCTACTAGTCTGTACGTGCAACCTGGAGGGAGAATGATCCCTGGTGTTTTGGGGATAAAGCATAACAGTTCTGTCAAGGTCCCAGTCAGATAACCCATAGGGAAGGTGCACAGTCCTGCCATCATATAGGCAGAGGTGCTTGCTGAGAGCTGAAGGACTCCTAGACTTAGTTCTGACCTTCAGCTTCTCAGTTATGGCCAGGATTTCACGCAGCTCTGGAAGGTGGTGTTGGCACAGAAGAGTTTGCTGAGGAGGAAGAGCCTGCCCAGCAACCACTGAGCACTGAACTCAGTTTTCTGGTTTTCTGTGAAATAAATGGTGGGGATTATTTTTATTAGCTCAGTTCTTGTTGCAACAGGCGTTTTGCTAATAACAATAATAAAAGGCTTTGGTTTACTGATGACTCAAAGCTTCACTGCTACTCTTGTCCTGAAGGGAATAAGAAAGCGGAAAGATACACAGTGACATTTTTCTGTCCTGATTTTTGGTACACGTAAAATGTATAATATTTATATAATGAAATGTATAATATTTATATAATGAAAGAAGCAAAAGGTACAGATCTCGACTGTGAGAAGTGAACAGGCATGTACCTTCAGCGTGTCTTCCTCAGTATCAGTTTGGCCTGATGGACTCTTGACAGTTGAGAGCCAGAAGTTCTGCATTTACATCTCCTTGCTACCGCAGCTACAATGGCTAACGCAGAAATGTGGCTTGGATGAAAGGCTTTAATCCAGATTTCACAGCTTTTTCCTAGTCCGTTAGAGCTTCTAATATGGAAAAATGGAAAAAAAAAGAAGTGAAAAGTCTTCCTCTGCCCTCTGTTCCCAGGGAAATGATGCCCTGCTCTGGTATTTACAGTAATTTGAATCACAAGTACTGTGCTATTGAGAAATAGTACTGTAATACTGAGAAATAATTTGGTCCTGCATTGTTGAAGTGGATGAGCAGCAGAAATTGCACAATCAGCCCCATTGTCTTTCAGATTGAAAGAAGAAGGTGTCAGTTGTGTTCAGTAACTTTCACATAAAAGAAGCTGAACTTTTTTATAATCTTGTATAATTTTTCTTTGGCAATCAGCAGGCACGAAAACGTCTGCAGGTTTGATTCAAGGCTGCCATTGCTTGCATGAGCCTTGAAGTTTATGTACTTGTAAGTGTAGAAAGGAAAAATACATTAAATACTACAATTCTAAGGAACCTTTATCTTGGGAAGCTTTGATAACCTTGTGCCATTAACTTGTGCTTTTTCTCTGTGATCACATTGGTGATTTCTCTGGCTCACCCTTCACTGTGCACTCGGTTAAGTGAACATTTTAATTAGCTTTTTAAAGAAGGAGGAGGTTTATAGAGCCACGCAAGGCACGTGTAAGCAGCATCAGGGACTTGGACATAAAGAAACACCAGGGTGATGAATCCTGCAAAGTGCTGAGCAGGGGAAACACAAACAGGAGCAGACACATTTTTCCATCCCATTTGGTTTCTTTAGAGGACAATATGTTGCATTTATTGAGGGTGATAGGATTTTGTACCTCTGGTCCATCAGATCCAGTGTGCTTTCTCCAGAAGAGATGATGATGTGCCTTCAGCTTCTGCTGATGGCGCAAGGGACCACACTGCGGAATAAATGCCACAGTCTTGTGATGTCCCTCGTGGTAGAAAAGACATGACTCAATTACCACAAATATGAAAGATTTTCTGGCACCTGCAGCTGCTGAAATGCAAACTGACCTTGCAGTTTTCTCTGGTTTTATATCTAATAATTATTGTTATACCCTGTCTCCTTAGAGCCACTGCACAAGGTCAGGCTGCTGACTCCCACAGATACAGCAGCAGGCTGCTATATCTTCAGTTTAAGCTGAAAGCGCGATTTCCTACCAGCTAGTGTTGTTATTTCATAGAATCATAAGGATGGTTTGGGTCAGAAGGGACCTTAAAGCTCATCTGCTTCCAACCCCCTGCCTTGGGCAGTGACACCTTCCATTAGACCGGGTTGATCATCTGGATCTGGTTTTTTTTAACACATGAGAAACAGCAGTGCATGAAAGCTATTGCATGGCAGGACAGACTGCCCGGGGGAGGACTGCATCTGATCATGCCTGAATTCTGTCATGTCCTTGTCCTCAGCACCCTGCGGGGGCCACTTAACATCACCGAGCGGAACCATCCTCTCCCCGGGCTGGCCTGGCTTCTACAAGGACTCGCTGAGCTGCGCGTGGGTCATAGAGGCCCAGCCGGGCTACCCCATCAAGATCACATTTGACAGGTACTCACCTTGGGCTTCTCAGAGGCTTCCTCTCTGTGCTTGTTTACCCCTGGCTCCAGCAGTGCCGAGCTGTAGCCACCCAAAGGAGAAGGGAACGAACCGCTCAGCGCTGTGTTTGCAGCCACCTTCTCTTTCTCTCTTTCCGTTTTTATTAACTCCTGACAAGAGGGTAGGAGTCACCTCACATTCCTGAAGAAAAGGTGGGAAATGGTGGGGGTTTTTTCCCTTCTTGTTTCGACTAACTCCTGCTCATTGGCAGTGCTATTTCAGACACGCGTAGGACATGTTTGTGGAGGCTGAGCTCCCACGTGTTCAGCGTGCAGCAGCAGTGAGGATCCTGTGTGCTGAGTCTCTTGACCTGCCTTGGATCTCATGTTTGAGGAGAGCTGAGCTTTCTTGAACCTGGGTCTCTGTGCCTGGGAGGCGATTGTGCATTTAGCAGAAGACATTTGTTGCTGCAAAGGCTGTTTGGTGTCAGCACATGAAGCAGGCAAAGGATCAGAAGCTGAAATGGATATGAGGGCAATGGCATGTTCTCGGTAAGATGCTCCCTCAGCTGAAGGTCAGGCCACAGAAACAGAGCCATGTGTCACCCCATGGCACGTGCTGCCTTCCAGTCATGAGGGCACATTCAGAACTACAGTGAAGAAAAGTTAGTGATGCGGGTTTTTCACAGACCTGTTCTTGTGTCCCTTTCAGGTTTAAGACAGAAGTGAATTACGACACCCTGGAAGTGCGAGATGGCCGGTCCTATTCTTCCCCGTTGATAGGTGTCTATGATGGGACTCAAGTGCCCCAGTTCCTCATCAGCACCAGCAACTACCTCTACCTCCTCTTCACCACTGACAAAAGCCACTCTGACATAGGCTTTCAGATCCGATATGAAAGTAAGTGGAAGTTACTCATGTAATTCCATGTTCACCAGCAGCACAGTGCTCTCAGTCAGAGCCCGCTGGACTTGCTTTTCCCCTTTACTAGGCAGTTAGCACTGCTCCAGTGACTGGAGAGTGTGAAGCTGCTGCAAGGGAAGGAGCAGTTCTGCTTTCTGACTTACTTGCTTAGAGTTTTCGTGTTTATTCTAGCATCCACAGAATATTACTGATTTTAGGAGGCAGCTTTGAGTTCCTCCATCCATTTCATCCTCTTCCTTTGGGGTTAATCCAGTAGGACTTTGAGCTCATAGGAGGAGTTGAACTTCCCCCAGTTTAGTCACAGCGCCTTGCAGCTCTGCAGCCTCCGAGCGCTCTGACACGAGTGGGTTTGTTTGCCACAGCTGTGAAGCTCCAGTCGGACCACTGCTTGGATCCAGGGATCCCGGTCAATGGCCAGCGCCACGGGAATGATTTCTACGTGGGAGCACTGGTGACGTTCAGCTGCGATTCCGGCTACACCCTGAGTGACAGCGAAGCTCTGGAGTGCGAGCCCAACTTCCAGTGGAGCCGGCCACTGCCCAGCTGCGAGGGTGAGGAGCATGGACGGTAACATCCGCAGGAGGTGGCAAACACTTGCTCTGCAGAAGCTGAGCAGCAGCTGTACAGCTCACAGTGGCGTTTGACCTCTGGCCTGTGTTTGGTTTTGATGGGGTGGGCTTTGTTTTGCCATTCACAAGAACTGAGGTTCTTCCAGCTGATGATAGAGTTGGAATTACTTAATTCTTTCGTTACTATTTTTGTCTGCAGCTCTATGTGGAGGTTACATTCGTGGGTCCAGCGGTACCATCCTATCCCCAGGCTTCCCTGATTTTTATCCAAATAACTTGAACTGCACGTGGACAATAGAAACATCCCATGGAAAAGGTGAGAACCCTTTAGCTTGGAGTGGTTTTAGAGATGGGCTGAAGGGTGATGGTCAGCGGGAGACAAGTGCTCCCTGTGTAAACCAGGAGTTTCTCTCTCAGTGATGGTGGATACCATCATGGGAAGTGCTCTCTGTCTCCAGCTCTGACCTAGTTCTGCAGCTCTCATTTCCCCACTGGTGAGCAGCATTGCCAGCACAGAGGCAAAGTGCTGATCTATTTAGTCCAATCTCCTGTGCAATGCAGGCAAGTCTTTTATCTTGCAGGAAAATGTCAAGAAAAGGATCATTGAGGATTAGAGAGCAAGTTTTATGTCCAAGGGCAGAGGGTAATTTCTCCTGATCCAGCCAGTATCTGCCTAGGCTAAGCACAAAGGGTATAAACCCTTTATGGAACTTTATGGCTCTTATGCCACTGTCTCGTTGTACCGGATATCAGCACGACGGGAGCTATCATGAGCCAATTTTGCAAATACCATTTGTATTACAGCAAATAAACTTGTCAATGAACAGCACAGTGCATTAAGGGAACTATCACATGCTGTGAAAAGTGTTCTGTTGAGTAGGAGCAATCCACCACTCCTCATTAATCCACTCTGCCTGGGATTCAGCTCTCTGATGAGGCACTGCATTATCCGGTAGCTAAGCTAAGCATAACACAGCAAACTGACACTCTTTTGTATGAGAAAGTGCAAGTCTGATGGCCTGTGTGCTTTTATGACAACAGCAAAAGAAAGTCTCCTGACCAAGCTAAGCAAGGCTTGATAAAACACGGAGTATTTTCAGGTAGCAGGGATACGTCTGCATAAGGCTAGGGGCTTTTTGTCCCCTGTCCTGTAAAAGATCCTGCTGTGGCCAGTTCAGTAGTAGAGGAAACACACATTCCTTAGTGTGATGCAGTTCTGGATGATCCAGAGAATTCATGTCTGGATCTCACCATCTTCAACTGGACCATGTTTGTCACACTGAGGAAGCTGATGTTGAGCTCTCTGAAAAGCTGGTCTGAGCTTTAGCAGACTGAAGCCTGGTAGCTTTTTCTAGGAATTCTGGCCTTAGCTGCGGATGCTGAATACTGGAAGATCAGACCATGAGGTGCTCTGTAAATCCAGCTGGTTGAAAATATACAGGGGTCTCTGACAAGAGTTTCAACTGCTCGTTACCTACAAGGTTGTGCTGGAAAGAGGAGGATAAGATGCTGAGAAAAGACACTGAGTGTTTGGAATAGAAGAATCTCTTTAATGAAAGGAGCATGTTCCTGTTGTGTTTGGTTTGGTATTTTCATCCCCCTCTGTAGCCACTGCTGGTGTCCTTCCTTCAAGGTTGTCCTCGCTGGAAATGAACTGCAGCACAGGGTGGGATCCCTTCTGCAGGGCAGTGCTGCACCCCCTGGCAGGATCACCCTTGTGCCTGTGGAGCTTTCTGGGCTAGGAAAGCTTCAGCCTGGTTGGATGCAGGAGATCTCCAAAGCGAGTTCAAGGTTAGGGCGAGAGGAGAGGTTAGATAGAGGATGCTGTACAGTTATAATAAGCTGGCATACAGCCGACTTCGTGTTAGGAAAACTCCGTGCTTATTTGCCAGTGCAGTGAAAGGAGATGAAAGCCAAAGATGCCCTTTTCTTCACTGTTTGGTGGGAGATGTTGAAATGTGTTTAGCTGCTGGGCTGTGTTGGTGGGAGCATGCATACACATCCACATGTGCACGTACGCATCCCTTCTCTTGCAACAATATCCTGCCTTCCTTAATGAGCTCCTTTCCCAGCTGTCACTGTGTTAACTGCTGTGTAATGCGTTGCAACAAGCTTCTCCCAGCTCTCTTCTGCATTCCTGCAACGTTCCTGCTCATTCCTCAGTAAAGAGCAGTAGAACAGTGTGATCCTGAGCCAGCACCACTGAAATGGAATTAATTCAGTCTTTGGAGAGCAGAACAGACTTCAAAAAAAGGTGGAGCTGAGCGCCATTCCCAGCTATCTGCATCATCAGTGCAGAGCCTTCTCTCTCTGCTTTGCCTTTCAGGTCCCTGTTCTTGGAGACCACGGGGTGCATCAGTGATCCCTGGGCACATTTGGTGTTATATTTACTGAAGTGTTTGCCATTGTACCTGATTTCTCTTGTTCTAGTTTCCCACACCCACGTTGCCCATGCCGCACTGCTTGGGCGTGCAGCATTGCTGCTGCCCCAGGCATGGGAAGGCTTTCAGTTCCCCAAAACCAGAACAGAGCTCAGAGCTTGTGCTTTCCCAGTCCAGCCAGCTATTCCCTGCCGAGCCAGTGGCTGAGCAGGGATGATCTGCACCATAAAACCTGGACTCAAGTTATTCACTCCCAGATCTTTATGAACATCTCGCACATGGCCAGCACATGAGTCCCCTAATTTAAACAAGCTGTTGTTATAATAGTTATTTTTATATGACTGCAGACACTGATTTACTTTATGGACTCAAGAGCTGTACAAATTGAGTTTAAAAGCAGCTTAATTTTAAAGGTATGTAAACGTTTAAAAAGAGACTATTAGTTTTAATCTGATAACTTCAAAGTGATTTATTTACCCTATAATTTCTTTTGCTGTTTTCTTTTACAGAAAATGGGGGGGGATGGAGAGAAACCAAAATCAAGCCTGCATTTGCAGAGACGTTTTGTGCCACAGTAAATTTCAGACCAGAGCAAAGGTTTAATCAGTCACAGATCCTTTAAAATGAGTTTATAATTAGCCCTTATGGCTGCAGTTACACAGCCTTTAACTGGCTCTGCTGCTGGAGAGGCCTCGTGCCCTGTGGTTGGAGTTGTTCTAAAAGACCTGGAATCAGGGACTGTCCTCCTGGTCCTGGGGACTGAATTACACTTGTGTTCCTCTGTTGGTGTGTTGGTTTTGGTGGAGCGATTCCTGTTCCTTAGGTTGAGGTTTGTAAAACCAAGGGTATAAATTTGTTGTCAGTTGATAAGCAGGGAAAACTGAAAGCATTTTGTATTCACTGCATCTCACCCAGGTTTTCAGGTCAAAACAGGTCATATTTTTGATTGACTGTACTGCTGGTGAGAATAACAAACATTTGGAAACCATTCCACGTTTCCTACCTTTACGGAGTTTTGTGGGGAACGGTGGAACTAAAACATCTTTGCCAGGCTCCGTATAATATTTACCTGGATATAATGAAGGAATTGTCAAAGTCGAGACCCCTTTCAGTCATCACTAAGTAGTGGGCCACACAAATACTTCTGCCTGGGACACTGGAGATGAGCAAAGTGCAAGGAGCTGCTGTGCAGGGATAAAGATGGAGAGAAAAGAAGGCTGTTGAGATGCCCTGTGTGCTCTGCTCCTTCCCAATCCAGTGATTTCTGCGGGAAAGGCTTTGTGTTGGTTACCAGCCCCTCTGACCTTCATTTATTGAAAGGAAACTGCTTGCATGTGACCAGTAAACCTTCAAAAAGAAATTGGATAGGCATAGGGATAAATGGAATATTCAGAGTTATAATTTGATGCTGACAAAAACCTGTTGGGATGGGTATTAAATCTCATGCTCCAGAGCTTTAATCATTCTCTAGGTTGGTCACATCCTGATCTCCAGAAATTAATGGGGAGCAAGGAGGAGATTATTCCTCTGATCCTTATGTACAGGTTTCCTGCGCTCGCTTGGGAAGCAGCTGATGCTGTACTTTGGCAGGGATGGGATGCAGAGCAAGACAGCCCTTGGGTCTCAGCAGCCTGGCAGGCTCCATGTTGTTAATCACTGGCTTAACTGAGATAACTTGGTCATGCCACTGGGCACTCCTGATCCGTGCGAGGAGGAAGGGCTCTGGCTGTGACTGATGAAGAGCAGATCGCAGCTCTTGGGCTTGCACGGGGGGAGCCTGTGTCTCTGCAGATAGCCCTGTTGGGTTTGGTGGTGGTGTGAGGAGAGCAAAGCCCCATTCAGCCTGAGCATGGGCTCAGAGCCTGCCCCGTGGTGCTCAGTGTGCTAAGATCCTCGGATGAAAGAAGCCATATAAATGCAGAGAGGCTTTTTTTATTGCTAGGCATTGCTTTAGCTTGTTAAATTCGTGTGCCGGTGATGTGACAAGGGTTTTGATACAAGATCCTGCCTTGCTCTGCTCTCTGAAAGCTGTTGCTGCCATTTTTGTTTTCCAAAGATGGAATTTATTTTCCAGAGAATAAGTGTTTATAATTGCATTTGAATTCCTGCCTGAAAAATCACCTAGCTGGAGGCCTCTGCACAGGCCTGAAGTACTTACTGGTTTGTGTCTGTAGGTGTGAAGGATGCTTTCAATAATCCATTACTGCTTCCTTGTTCATTGCAAATGCAGCAAGGTCACAGTCTTCTCACCAGAATGTTTCAAAAAGCTGAAATTGAATTTGGAAGAAGAAACAAAATAGTTACCCATTGTTGGTCTGCTTTTCTGTAGCTGGATGTGTTGTGGGGTTTATTTTTGCCAGTATAATGGGCATAGAAGTGTGGGATTCACTTTGCTTCTCAGGTTCTCAGTTTTCCTTTTCTCATCTATTTCCTTTCTAACATAAACACGTCCATGATTTTCAGTGTGCTTTTCCTTCTTGGTTGGGCTGCTGCTACTGGGAAACAGGGAATCGGTACTGGTGCCCTCTCAGGGCTTTGGCTCTGGAACAGAGGGGTGCCACACAAACACATCTCTCTTTCTCCTCCCTTGCAGGTGTGTTCTTCACCTTCCACACCTTTCACTTGGAGAACGGCCACGACTACCTCCTGATCACTGAAAATACCAGCTTTGCTCAGCCCCTGAAGCAGCTGACGGGCTCTCGGCTCCCTGCCCCGCTCAGTGCAGGGCTCTTTGGAAACTTCTCTGCTCAGATTCGCTTCATCTCAGACTTCTCCATGTCCTATGAGGGTTTCAACATCACCTTCTCAGGTAAGCACAGGAGTGGGCAAAGGAAGTTTCCCTTCCCACTCTCCTGCAAATCTTGGGAGTATTTCTCTGTCGGTGCAGTTACATGGGATTCGGGTCACTGACAGTCACTCCTCTTGTTACCCCAGTAAATTATTCTAGCATGAAGCCACAGTATGACCCAAAAAGTATTCTCCTTGCAGTCCCCATGTCACCGGATGTAGCAGTTTTGCCTTGAGCCCCCCAGTAGATGACTGGATTGAACCCACTGGAATTAAATCCCACTACAGACATCTTTGTTGCTTTCTTCCTCCTCACACGGTCATCTCTGCTCTGTTACGGACTGAGTGTCAGCTCATGTTTTCTTGGGGTGTGCTGTCCCTCTTCCCTCCTGATGCTTTCCTTCCCTGTTTATCAGAGGAAAATCATTGCAGTAAGTACAGCATTTCTAACATGGGAAGCTGGGACAGATGAGATCTTTTGGAAGGCAGTGCTGAGCAATCTGGACTTCTTGGATAAGGAGCAAGGCAGAGCTGGTCACTCCCATTGTCCGTCTGGTCTCTGCTTTTCCCTTTGGTTCATTGCCCCACTTGGAGCTCATCCACTGACCCAGCCTCTGCCGCTGGCTTCAGCCTGTCCTAGATGTCACACATGCCTCCTGCAGCCTGGGCCAGGTTTCCATGAGCCCATTGGCATTGCTGCGGAACTGGGAGCAACATTTTCTCTTGCTGGGCTCTAATTGACCTGCTGTAATGGCAGATGAGAGCAGACCTCTTGGTGCACAGGGCAGGGCGTTGAGGGAGGCAGGATTCTGCTGGTTTCACAAGCCTCCTTGCCCTGCTATGCTGTTGGAGATCTGGCCTCTGCCCTGAGAACCTTCAGTAAGCCAGTTCAGCCCCATGCTTACTGAACCAAGCCACTTCTGGTGCTGCCTTTGACTGATTACACAAAACGCTGGGTTCTTCACATGAAGTTCTGTATCCTCAGAAGTTGTCAATGAAGAGGAGCGTGTGCGTGGTGCTCTTGGAGAGAGGCTCAGAGAAAGGCACTTTTGCCTATGCAGAACAGACCATCACGCCAATAAATAATTGCTTCATGTGGGTAATCTCTGCTTGAAGCACACAAGGTGTCCTTTAACCCAAAGTCCAGCAAATGACTGCTGAAGTGTTTGCCTGTGCACACACTGCAGAAACCTGCGCTGCTCGAGTGCCCCAACGAGCTGTTCTGTAAAGCAATCACTTAATGGACAGAAGCTTTTTGCACTGGGGCTGTTCTTCCCTATGTCTCAGCATCCCTTTTAATCTGGAGGGCACCAGCTGCAGATTCAGAGTGCTGGTGTGGAAGAGAAATGGCCAATTTTGTTGTGGAGCTCAGTGCTGAGATGCTCACTGCCTTTGACAAACAGAGCTCTGTTGCCATAGATGCAGATCAAACCTGCTGCACTGAGAACTGACTTCTAGTGCTTTAGTTCTGGCCTCTCAAGTTAGGGATTCGCATGGGAGCTAGTATATGCTAGTATATACTAGTATATGTTTTCCATATTCCATGGAAACTAGTCAGAAAATTTCCAATTCATTTTCATTTTGATGCGTGGAAAAGGCTTTTTGCCTTTAAAAAGATTGCCTCTAACTGTATGTACTGTAACTACTATATGTATAATGTATACTATATGTCTATGTAACTATGTATTTGGAGACTTCTTTCTTATCTTGGAAACTGAAAATGGGTATCAGTTTTAGCTTTCTTCAGATACATTTGTGCGTTCTTGCACTTTGCAGGTCTGTTGTTTTTCAAAAAATAGCCCTCAAAAGAGGTTTCCATCAAATGTTTTATGGTCGGAGGCATGTATTTGACTATTATCCAGAATGCCAATGGCTTGGCAGTCTTGGGGTAACAGTTGGACTTGATCTTGAAGGTCTTTTCCAGTGTAGCTGAGTTGATGATTCTGTGGTTATCCTGGTGATGCCCTGGGGGGTTGCATGTTGAGAGTGAAACCCAAGTTGGTCTTCATGGCTCAAGCAGGATGTACGTCCTTATGGATGCTTCCTTTGCAGAGCTTCACTGCAGCTAGATCAAAACTTAGAGCTTCCTCCTCATCCTCGTGTTCAGGGACTGGGGTACCATCACCAGGGAGAGCAGAGTATGAGGTGTCACCCTGCCATTCCATGAATGTCCCTTTGTCCCCTGTAGAATATGATTTGGAGCCCTGTGATGAGCCGGAGGTCCCCGCCTACAGCATCAGGAAGGGCCTGCAGTTTGGAGTGGGGGATGTCCTCACCTTCTCCTGCTTCCCTGGGTACCGGCTGGAGGGCGCATCCCGCATCACCTGCCTCGGGGGGAGACGGCGTGTGTGGAGTTCGCCTCTGCCAAGGTGTGTTGGTAGGTGGTCATGTGCTTTCATTTTGCTTGGTTGGTTACGCTGTGCTGGCTGGTTTTGGTGGGCAGGGATGGGAGGCGTCTGACAGCTCACGGAGTGGTCGGTGCCGGGGGGGGGAGAGGGAGCTGGAATGAGGTTTCAGCCCTGCAGGTGCGTGCAGGGATGGGCAGAAAGGCTGCGGTTCTGTCTTGGGCTGGGGGCCACCAGGCACATAGCAGATTGGGTCACTCCTCAGCAGACACCTGATGCCTCTGCAGCCCCAGTGATTGCATGAGTGGATGAATCATTACCATACCTTTTTCTTGTGCAGTTTAGTAAGTAGAAAACTGCTCAGTGCTCTGCTGCTGCCCAGAGCCATGAGGGATTCACTCAAATGAGGCAGACCAGATCTCTTACCTGGTTTCACTCTGGCAAAGCCTGCTGGGTAGGTTTTCCTGATCTGTGGTAGTGACCTTTGAGGGCCATTGCAAATAGAACATTCCAGCAAGAGCTGTTCTGCTTTCTCTATCTGGATTAATTTCCCAGCACTGCATAATGCGTAGGTCACAGGGCTGCATCATCCTGCTGTGACAAGCAGCCTCTTCAGGGCATGAATGATAATCAGGTTGCAGAGAAAGCTAATCAGGGGAATAGACATCAGAAAGAATCCTAACAAAGCTTTAAATTTGATCCTCAGACATTATCATTAAGTGGACACAGTGGCTTCATCTCCCAGTCCCCTCCTGCAGCTGGTTTGAGTTAGTATGTTGATTGTATAATAGTGGGTCAAATTCAGTTCTGGTTTACCCAGAGCTCTGGTGGCAGGGTGACAGCTTTGGCCACAATGTCCCTGCTACACACTTAGATCTGTGTACTCACCCTGGATATGTAATGGTACTGGAGATGTGCCCCTTAAGATCCCAGGAGCTTTGTTTCTGCCAGACAGACCAGACGCTTTGTTTTCAATTCCTGTTCTAGAAATGGGTCTAGAAAGAATAAGGGTAGCTTGTTCCCTTGGCTGACCCCTCTCTCCAGGGTAGGGATGCTCCCCACCAACTGCTTCCTCAGATCCCAAGTGGTGAGGTCTCCAGCATCATCCCTGTGCCCAAGTGAATGTCCTGCTTTTCGTACGTGGCAAGAGAGGAGGAGAAAGTTGCTTCCAAAGTACCTCCTCTTGGTGTATCTGCTGCTTCCTTACTTAACCCTTACTTAATCCTTACTTAACTCCAGTGTTTTATTGGAGGACCAGCAGAGGTGGCAGAGTCCATGCAGAAAGCTGCACAGTGATGGTTTTCCTCAGCTCCAGCAGCTTGGTATGCTGTGAAGGGCTCATGGAGATGAGGCAGAGCTTGCTAATCAGAAAAGCTGTTTCCAGGACAAGTTGGAGTGGTTCTCCCCAGCCGTGCATGCAAAACACCAGGACTCAAAGGAACAGGAAGCCAGTGTTTTACAGCTGGAAATCTTTCAGGGTAAATAGGCCAAGAAAACAATGGTTTGTGGTTTGCTCATGTGGGAGCTAATCAGGGAGCAGTGAAAAATCCTGAGCACATGGTGGTTGCAGGGCAGGTTTACAGTTGTTGAGGGATTATGGATACACAGAGTGAACTGGCTGCAGTCAGGCACTGGGACCAGGCAGCACTGCTGGCAGCAGGCGAACGTCCTTTGGATGCCATTTTGCAAGCAAGCCCTCAAGCTGTATGGAAGCATTGCAGACTGTTGCTTCCTCCCTAGAATAGCAGCAGGTAGGAGTTCATCCTCACACTGTGCCACGAGCTCAGTGCTGTCACTGACAGCGGCAGTGCTGCTGCTTGAATGCCTGCTCACTGCTTCATGTAGTGAGGACGTGCCCGTAGCAGTCCTCTTATGCTCACAGTGGCATGATCCTACAAGAGAGAGGTTGTGGTCTTAAAAGCTTGCCATTAAAATGCATAAAATGCAAAGGTGAGGGATGGTTGTTGCTGTTTTCTGGAAGCATTGAACTGCAATTTGCTGACATCCCAAGACAGGTTGAACCTCCAAAGCTGCCATTCCCTTCCCTCTCTAAAAATGCTCATTCTGCCAAGTTTGGAGTCTCACAAATCTTCTAACTTCAAATTTGGCTTAAAATCAAATGCTGTTCACACTACATAGAGTAGAAAAGGAAGCAGATCTGGTGAAGGAGGAGAGAAGTCTTACTTAGAAGAATGTGATGGAACAGGAACAGACAGCAGATCGTGGTGAATGAATAACAGGGAGAGGACTCTTTCCTTCTTTATTTCCTTCTTTGTAGAATCATTTGAGCACATCAACTTCTTGTGACTCAGTTTCCCTGTCTGCATAAGGAGGAGGCATTAATCTCTCTCATAAGGCACCCGAGGTTTAATGATGATGGAAATGCTGTTAAGTACTGTTTCGTTTGCTGACTGCACTTGGAAATAAGAGCCTGTGGATGTGGTAGCAGATGGGTATGGGAAGGAAGGAGAGAGCATCTGTGGCTGATGGAGGAATCACCTGCATGTGCTGTGTGCCTGGAGTACAACGGGATAATTAAAATGTGGGGGTTTGTCTTTATATAGCTGAATGTGGTTCATCTGTAACTGGAACCCAAGGTGTTCTGCTGTCCCCCAACTATCCACTAAACTACAACAACAACCATGAGTGCATCTACTCCATCCAGACCCAGCCAGGAAAGGGGATCCAGCTGAAAGCCAGGACTTTTGAACTGGAGGCAGGAGATGTCCTCAAGGTAATTCTTGTGTCTCAGGCAGTGAAGCACAGCTTGCTGTATCACCCTGTGATTGGCACAGCAGGTTTGAACACAGCAGCAAGGTGCCATGGAGCAGACTGAACTTCAGGCAGGGCAGCTGGGCTAAAACAGCCTGTGTGCATCCCCTCTAAGGTTACAGCGAGAGACAAAAGGTGATACAGCTGTGAAACAGTATCTTGCAGCCCAGGGACACTGAGCAGGGTGTCACCGTTGTGCATTAGTTTGTGCTTAAAAACATACTGTGTAATTTTAGGGAATCAGCACCTCTGAACTTCACCGGCTCTCAGCAGTCGCTGGTACCGAAGCAGTAGTGAGTGTCCTGTGCACTTCAGCCTAGCTGCTTATTTGGGGCTGCAGTCTGCAGATGGATGCATAAACAAACCCTCTATCCGTTAAAAATGCAGATGTCTTTGCTGTATCACTGCACCTTCTGCTGTGGAGTCTTCCCTGAGATATACAGATTTGTTGGAATGCCAGTTTAGTTTGTAGCTAAACTTCAGCTCTTGCCTGCGTAGTTGTACAGAGGAGCTGTTAACACATGGGGAAGTGTGAGGTGCTTAGCATTATTTTTGTGTTTTTAAGAATCAAGGCTGATTTGTCCCCAAAAAAGGGTTTATTTAAATGCAGAATTCCAGACAAGCTCTTCAGCATTCCCACACTCTGATTAATCTGCATTTACAAGTTGCAGGACTCTATATCGGAGGAGACAAATCCAGGCTGTTTGTTAACCACAAAGAAATGGGTTTTGTAGCAGACATTATTACAAGATGTGAGCTGCTGTGCTAAGCCATCTTCCCAGAGAACGCCTCTGTCCTTATTTAAGTGCCATACTTCTGCACTGCAAGATGGGTGTAATCCACATATTTTCAGCTCACAAATGACTGGAAGGAGAGAGAGATTTCCAGCTAATGCAGAGAACATGCTCGTTGTGGAGGAAATGATGTTCTCTCAACAGGTTTGTCATCAGCTTCTCATCTGCTCCTGAGGAAAGGATCTATCAATCTCCACTAGTGAGAAGTTGCTCTTTATCCTCATAGAGAATCATGCTATCTAAAAGAAAGGGATAAAGAATGTGTTTTCTTAAATAATAGTGGGGTCAAGGCACATCTATGAGTCACTGTAGGGAGGAAATGGTTTTCCCAGTAGCTGTGCTTTGGAAAGAGCTTGGTTCAGAAAATACAGCCCTGGGTGCAGTGTAAGCTCAGGTGTAAAGAGAAGGATGTGGATCCTCCAGGGTGTGAATCCTGCTCCTCAGCTGAGTGGCACCACTCTCATCACTAGTTGGGATAGTTTCCCTGGCTTCAAAGGATCTGTCCCTGTTTGCACTCAGGGATGATTTGGTCCCTGAAGTAGCAAATAAAAGATGTTTGCCAGACTCTGTTTCTTGTTCCTGCCAGATCTACGATGGCAGCAATAGCTCTGCTCGCCTACTGGGCTCCTTCAGCCGCTCCGAAATGCTCAGCACCAGCATCAACAGCACTTCCAGCAGCATGTGGCTCGAGTTCATCACCAACGCTGAGAACACGAGTAAAGGCTTTGAGCTGCAGTTTTCCAGTAAGTCCTAAGATCCTTATGCTTGTGAGGTGGGAGTCTGAGGTATAGTGTTGCATTTTTGTGTTGCAGTTGCGTGACCAGGGGAAAGTCCTTTCCAGAAAGATCTTGTAGTCTCAAGTGGAGTTGGAGTGAGAGAGATGATAATGTCAGCAAGCCTTTTCAGTTGTGAATGGGGTGGTGGTGATGCAGAAACTTTGGATCCAAGCTGAGATACCAGATTCGTGGGATCTCATTCAAATAGTAATTAAAAAAATATTGATGTTCAATATGGTGTTTTTTCTCTTCAGCAAATGATTTTGAGAAGAAAATTATGATCTGATCTGTGTTAATATCTCCTGGCTGTTAAATACCAGATTAAAACAGATGCTGTTTCTCCCACTCCAGGTTTTGAACTCATTAAATGTGAGGACCCTGGCATCCCACAGTTCGGTTACAAGGTACATGACGAGGGACACTTTGCTGGCAGCTCAGTATCCTTCAGCTGTGACCCTGGCTACACTCTGCGAGGCAGCAGGGTGCTGGTCTGCCTGACTGGGGAGCGGAGAGCTTGGGATCAACCCCTGCCAACCTGTGTAGGTGAGACAACTCCTGCTTTGAAAACATCCTCTTACAAGTACTCCCTTGTGAGCATCATGCTGAGCACCCTTTCTTCCTCTTTTGCTAATACATATGACATTAACTCTGGTATTGGTTCTACCCCTCTGCGTTAATAAAGACTGTGATAAGGGTGCTATGTAAGGCACCTTCAGGTTGAGAGCAGTGATTGCTGAAAAACTTTTACAAGCAGCCTGAACAGGAACACTGTGCTCCAAGCACATGTTCGACAAGGTTTCTGTAAGGAGACTGCTGCTTTTCCAGTCCTTGTCCTTTCACTTGAGTGTGTTAAACAGAGTGGCACTTGCTGATAATGGCAGACACCAACGTGTGTCCAGGCTTTTGACAATTCAGAGTCATGTTTATTTGAGAGCTACATGACATCTGATGCCAGATTCTGAGACAGTTTAATTCCCTCTGTCTTTTCTTAGCTAAGTACTGAGTCCCCTTTTACCTGTAGCTCTCCAGAAGAACCTCTTCTTACTTGGAAAATTCTGATGCTAACTTTATTCTATCTGGATGAATTGCTGTCGGTTTGTTACTTGACAACTTCATAATCAGCCGATGTATCCGGGACATGGAGAAGTTCTTACAGACTTAGTCCTCTGAGAGATCTCAACAAGCAGGAGGCTGCTTTCATGGCTGTGATTGATGTGCTCAGACATTGACACCCCCATGAGTTAGGACCATTCTTTATGCAGGAACTCTCTGCTGAATTTTAACCTTGATTATTAAGGTAGAAAGACAAAATTCTGTGATTTATGCATCATCCTAACTTTCACCGTATTTGCTGTACACTTATTTAATGTGAATAGTCACATCTGAGCACGTGGAAACGTACTGAATTTGAATGGATACGTTATGAAAATGTATTCAAACTCCTCAGGTTCATTCAGCAGACACACACGTATGTTGGCTTCTTCATTCTGTCACACTGATGAATTGTTCAGATGTTTTGAGGGTACAAGCAGAAGAATCGAGCTCTTTCACCCCCCCCATGTGTGAGTCAGGGAAAGCAGGATGCTGGCAGGCTCTGCCTTTACCCACTACAAAGTCAGAAAGGTGGAGGGGAGCTTTGACAGCATCTCGCGTGCTGGGAACGTGCACAGAAGTGCAGCTGAATTAAATGACTCTCTTTATCTTTGTTTTGTAGGTTTAAGAATCTCTTTAAATGGCAAGAAATACTCCCTATTGTATTTGTAGGATGAGAATTGCTTTGTTGCCAAGTAAGAACTGTAATATGTCATGAATCTTCTCACTCACCCATATGTTTCTTTCAGCTGAGTGTGGGGGAACTATCAAAGGAGAGTCGTCAGGACGGATACTGTCTCCTGGTTACCCAACACCCTACGATCATAATCTGAATTGTATTTGGACAATAGAGGCCGAAGCTGGTTGCACAATAGGGTGAGTTGCACCAGGGTTATTGTAGCTTGGTTTTCTTCCTATGTGCAGCTTATTTTTCTAGAAGCAGATCAATAATTATACAAGGCAAGCAGAGAGAATGCTCTCTCACCTTGATAATCCCAAATGAGGAAACAAGTGCTGGTTTATCTCCTTGCCAGGTTGGACAGAGGTAGCATCGCTTCTTTCTCTTCAGCTTTTTCGCCCTGTTTGGACTGTGCCTGTAACAGCTATTGTGCCATGAATGGTGACACCAGATGATGTGCTATTGCTGCCTGTAGTCTTTCTGTATTAAAATGAAATCCAAGAGCTTTTATGTGCATGTACAGTGTAAACCCCTTCCCTCAATGTGATGTATTCAGAAACAAATCTTTTCCACCAGATTAATGTTGAATTTCCCAACCGTGTTTAGTATGTGTCCAAGTGACAGAATCCTAAAGCGATGATGTATGTATAAAATTTCCTGGAAGATCACATCCCAGGAACGGATAGAGGCAGTTCCGAGTTTGGTTCACCTCCAGCACTGAACACTGAAAGGTTTGAGCTCTGTCACATTACAGTTGTGAGAGTGAAGAGTCAGGTGTGAGGGTCCCCAGAGGTGAGTGGACAGCTGGAAAACTGAGACCACAGCACTTACCCTTCGTCTTCTAATTACATCTTTTTATTGGTTGAATAATAAATAGAGCACATACAATGTAATTATCCTCCCAAAGGAAACACTCAGGTTGGTTTCTAAACATCTGGTCTGTACAGAGACCAAAGACTCTTTTCTGCTCCTCCTCTTCTGACTTCTTTTATTGTCCTGTTGCCGCTTTCCAGTTGGAAAATGGCAGTTTGAAACGTAATCTGTTTCTAAGCTCTGTGAATTTGGCACTTAGGTAAGCATGGTGCTGAGAACATTTGGCTCATAAAGTTAGTGCAGTCACCAGCAGAATCCAGGCAGTTTCCTGCTCAGTGATACTTCATCTGTGATCCCTGCTGCTGCTTAGCCACTGTTCCCACGCTGAAGTTTGCCCAAGCCCTGCCAAGCCATTTCAGTACTGCTCTGTGTGTACCCACATATTCCAGTCCAGCTAAAGTCATCTTCAACAGAAAACTGAAGTATATTGGCAAGTAGAGTATCTGCTAAGTGATGGGACTTGAGAGAGAGAAATGTAGATTGTAAGTTCAGCAGTAATGCTCTTCTCCCACGATCTTCCATCATAATTTCTAGTGCTTGTTAGCTGGTGTGTCAGCCCCGTTTCTCTGCTGACCTGAGACCTGTTGCTGTTCCAGCCCTACGCTCCTTCACTGTCAGTGCCCTTTTATCTCCACTGTAGCCTTCTTGCTGCATCAGCACTCATCGTCTCTTCAGCAGAGGCTGTTAATTACATTGAGCTCTAGGGTGCTTTTAGATGATGAGTTTATGCCGGAGATAGGTTTCGTCCAGTATTTTCATGTTACTTAATAGAGAAATGTCCTCCATTAGCTCTGCTCTTTAGTGTGGTTCAATAATGGATGGTTTCTGGTGTGAACACAGGACAAAGAGCATCATCAGTGCAGCTTAATTCCTACACAGGCAACTTCCAGTTGAAGCCTCCTCTTTTTTTTTCTGTAAAAGGTTCTGAAGAACGCAGAGATTTTCATAGGACAATGTAGGCAGCAAACACCCCCTCTTGCTCCTCCCCCAAAAGCATAAGTGGCTGCTTCAGCAAGTGAATTCACTAACACACAGTCCCTGTCTGCGTCTGTAAGAGTACTCAAATGAGAAGCTTGTGTTTGCAGGATGAGCCAGAGGCTTGGAAGAGGCCAGGGCTGAAGTGCGCTGGTGCCAGGCAATGATACAGTAGTACACCTTTGTGACCCTTCTGTTCATCAGAGATGAGCGCTCCCTTCTTCTGCGCCTTTATTTGGCAGCTCAGACAGAACAGATATCTCTGGGTAGTTGAGAGCGCACATTTTCAGCAACTTCATTTTTATGGTAATCCATTGGAAAAATAATCCTCTTCATGCATGATACAATTGTATAAAGCTCACATTTATAACTTACATTAAAATTAATCACCAGAGCTTTCTGAATAAAGCTGTATCTGCACAGAACGAGGGAAGGAAGGATGGAAAAATTAGTCTGCTCATTATTGCCATGAAAGTTAAAAGGGTTGCACTCTGAGAGAGGATTAATCCTGTGCTTGTGCAAACAGACACATGCGCACACACATAAAATTACAGCTGAAATGACTTATCTGTGGGACTCGGGAGAGAAATAGGAAAGAGAAGTAGGGGGGAACAGTGCAAAATGAGTGAAACTTGCCTTAGAGTGCTGCTCACACAGCTGAGAACAGTGAACTCCCAGTTGGAAGTGGCACTGGGGTTTATTGGATAGCAGGGATCTCAGTGCCAGCTGATCTCGATGCAGTTCTGCACTATTCAGAACTTTGTGAAACATGGCCAAATCTTCGGAGGTGCTGCAATCCATTGCTCAGAACTTGTACCCACCTGTTTGCCACCCTTCTGAACACCCTTTTCTGCCCTTTCTGTTCACCTCCAGGGCAGTTAACACCCTGGTAAGGGTTTATTTTCTAGCATGATGCTGTTTTAATGAAGAGTCGTGTTGGTTGTTTCCTTCCCTCTTTTATCCCCCCAGCCCCGATACACAAGATTATCTTGGTGCCAGGAGCAAATTCTTTGCTCTTGAGTGCAGGTAACAAAAATCAATGCATTTTATCAGTAGATGCTGGCTCTTGCCAATGAGCAGTTTCTTGCAGGACACAAAGAAGAAAGCTGAAGGACAGCCAAGGTTGTTGCTGTGTGTAGCACAGGGACAATGGGATGAATGTATATAAGTTGTGAGGGGACCCCAGCACATTTTCTGCTAAATCTCTTTTTAGAGTAAGTTTCTCTATACTTCTGTGTTCATCTGTTATAGAATTCAGTGCAACTACAGACAAACCCCATCCTCCCTTCACAGTCCCTGTACCTCTCTGCTGGAGCTTTCCCGTGTGTCCTTGGCTGAGCCTTTTGTCTATGTGACAGCTGCTTATTGCAATGAGCACCTTCAGTGTAAAACCAGCTGTGACATTCTGGCTAACCGCCCACCATGGGCTTTTGGACCTGCACTGTATTCCTCAGGATTTTTAGGACAGAAACGCCAGAAAGGACCCAACTTTTCAGAAAACATTAGTATCCATGACTGAGTTGGGTTTTTTTATGGATGTGACTAAGAGATCTTGGTGCTTATAGGGGGATGAAGTTTGCTGGAGAGCTTTCAAGCTGAGTTCGGGTAACAGGAGAGAACGCATTCCTTGTGGGTCAGGCTACCTTAGGTTGGTACTGACCGCATTTCTTATCCTTTTGGGAATAAAGGCAGAGCTCTTTGTGGTCTGACTTCCAGTTCATTTCCAGGCTCCATTTCATGGTTTTCCACACCGAGGAGTTCCACGACGTGCTGAGGATCTGGGATGGTCCAGTGGAGAATGGCATCCTCCTGAAGGAGATCAGCGGGTCCAGCTTACCCAGCGATGTCCACAGCACTTTCAACTCAGTCATCCTTCAGTTCAACACTGACTTCTTCACAAGCAAGCAGGGCTTTGCTGTTCAGTTTTCAGGTAGGCTTTAGATTGTTTCCTCAGCGTTGTCCAAGCCCAGCTTTGCTGATAAAGTGATTTCAGGTCCATCTGCAAAGTACTGATGATGATGTTGTATTGAACACGGGAGGAGCAGCAACTGTGCTGTCTTCTAGGACTTCCAGCCATTTGTGCTCTACCAGATTTGGCTGCAGTCTCTGCAAATTGAGAAACTTTGCTATTTTGTCTTTGCAATGCAGGTGAATTCTGCGCTCCCTCTGCTACAGTCACCTTCACAGTGGTGAACTTGGCAGCAAGATGTGGAGCAGTACATTGTGGAATACACAAGCAGGAATTACAGATACTTTCCATCACATTCCCATAGGTCCCTTAAAGACACCAGTATGCAGGCAGCTTCCCCCAGGTGTTCTGAGAGCAGTTGGGCTCTGAAAACCAAGTCTATTTACAAACCCTCAAATTGGATCCCTGGAGATGCAGACCACAAAAAGCTCTATTGGCCATAGGGATGTCATTGCTCACAGCAGCACTACATGTAGTGCAACTGCAGTCTGTCAGTGCCTGAGTCCTGGCTGCTGTTACCTAAGATCTGGCGTTGCAAACACATAAATTTCAGTTCTATTAGGGTAATGTATTTCAGCACTGACACAGAGGTTTCCAGGCTGCAGGCCTTCACTGATATGACCAGTAGCCAGGTGCCTGTTTTGGCGATGGGAGTAAACAGGGAGGCTGTTGGGTGAATGATGGTATGACCTTCCTGGGACTCAGATGTATCCAAGCGTCAGAGGTCATTTTGTCTCTCCCAAACTTGTGCCCATAGCTCTCTGCTCAGGGTGCCTTGCATGGCTGAGAGAGCAGGCCAGCTCCTTGGGAAGGGTTTGTGCTGGGTACAGGACCTTCTGGGATGACCAAAGAGGAGGGAAATCTTTGTGTCACCCAGCACAGTTCTGCTGTCCTCTTTCTTTGCCAGGCTTGTGTCTCCTGCTAGGAAGAACTGGCCTGGGCTGCTCACTTGCTTATCTCGAGCTGCACAGAAAGAGAGAGGGGGATTTACTCTGGCTCTTTTGAGAAGAGCTTTCTCTAAACTGCCTGCGTGAAACAGACTCTGCTCAACTTAGCAGGAAATAAGCTCTGCTCCACTGCCCAGTACAGAGCTGGTCTTTCTTAAATGCTCCTGCTCAAAGCCTTTGTTCACAAGGTGTGACTTAGTAGTCAGACCTAAGCTCAAAAGTACGCAGTTTGGGATCTTGTGAACTTTAATGATCTATATAAGCTTGCAAATCTCCTATTACTCCAGGCCTTTCCATACTGTTAAGTAGTTGTGGTGTTGACAGACCCTGAGCTCAGTCAGTAGTGAAGCTCTGCTGCCTGCCCTGCGCTGAGGAGGAGCTGAGGGGCTCATCTCATCCCCAGAGGGACACAGCTGAAGGACTGGGAGGGAAACACGTGTGTTTCTGAAAGGTCAGGCTTGATGCTTCACAGGGCTAAAGGCTAAATTGCTCTGCCACGCCAGGGAAGTGGGAAGTGTCAGGGGATTGGTTTGGTTTGCAGCATGTGTCTGACACAGGTTCTATAAAACTGCCGTGTAAGATCAGCGGATGTCTGGACTCATGAAGCAAACATGCATGTGCACAATTATGCATCAGAGTTGCACTCTGTGTAGTGTACTTGAACTTGCCGTTCCCCAGAGCCTTCACCAGCTGGAGTGGCAGATGCTCAGTGCAAAGGAAAAGCTAGTTCTTGTGTGTGGCAACTTTAAGGGATACTGAAGGAGGAGGGATGGAGAATGAAGTCATCAGTTTGATGTGTGTTTAAGGACAAGAGTCCAAGTACAGCTGGTGCTGTAAGCCTGTGTTAAATATAAATCTATCTATATTAAATATATATTTTTTAATACTTTCAGTTTCCACTGCCACTTCCTGCAATGACCCAGGAATTCCCCAGAATGGGAGCCGGAGTGGTGACAGCAAAGAGGCAGGTGACTCCATCATCTTCCAGTGTAATCCAGGATACGCTCTGCAAGGGGAGGCCAAAATCACTTGTGTGCAGATTGAGAACAGATTTTTCTGGCAACCAGACCCTCCATCCTGCACAGGTATGAGCACATCCAGCCTCCCCTGCACTGCCTTCCCTGCCCTGTTTTGTTGCAAGACGGCTGTATCTAAAGGGGTGAGTCCCACCTGCTTTGAAGAGGTGTGTGACAAGGAGTGTATCTCAGGTAGATGTCTCCTAGAACTGCCTTTAGGTTTATCCCCAGAGTGTCTGGGACAATGAGAATCCAGTTCATGCTGGAAGCTCATAGGATATACTGCAATATAGGTGATGATATTTAATCTGACAAGTCAAAATTAAAGGCTTCTTTAAAACTCAGGTTGGTGGAGAGGATTTGGTCATGGGTGAATAATTTCTGCATGAGGAGACAGCAAATTCTGTCAGGAGAAAGAACTATCTGACATTTTCTTTGAGCTCATAAAGTAATAAAAGAAGCTCATAAAAGTGATTCTTTTTAGTATGTCCAGCACATATAAAAATAGTCATGACAAGCACATAGGAGCAATAAACATCAAATTTGCGGGCCAGTTAAATGCTAACCACAAATTACTTACCTGTAACCTTCATTCCTGTTTATGCACTGTTATCTCAAGCAATAAAATGAATTAATTCCATTTCTAACATCTGATTTAATGCCGGCTAGGAAACTTGTACAGCATGCACAGGATTTATGCTCCCTGCAGGATGACTTGGTTTCTGAATGACTGTCTTGATGATCTAGTGTGACACCCTTTCAGCCTGATAGAGACAGTCCTTTTAGTCTTGCTAGAGCTGTAACTAAATCATACTGCTACATGTCATGCCCATCTCGTCATTCTCTTGTTGAGTTTTCTTTCAGAGCAAAAGCTGAGCTCTCAGAGCCAGTGCTTTAATCTTGGTGTGAGACGCATTCCCATGGGTCGTCTCCAGTTTGACTTGGAGATGTTCTGTTGGGTACTTTTTGAACTAACTTGTTTTAGGAGTCATAATCTCTTTGAAGAAGCTGAAGTCAGTGTCTTGCTCTTTCCCTCCATTCAGTGACAAAGGATTTAGAGGAATAATTAGTGGCCAGATAATACCAGTTTTATAACAACTGCGTAACAGGCAGCCTGATTAGAGCTGCATTGGAAAACAGGATTTAATTTGGGCCTGGGGTTTTATATTTCTATTTTGCTTTTTCATATCTTTATTGTACAACTTCTGCAGTCCCTGAATAATGTGGGCTGAACTGGAACCTCCACTAAAACAACCCCCAGAGGTTTAGGGTATTTGAAGTCTGTATCCTGACCCAACTCTGAATAGCTGCAGCTTGGACCAGTTTCTACTTTAAATCCTTTGGAGACTATGGGTGGGATTTTCAAAGAAATGAGAGGGTGTTGAAGAGTCATCTCCCTTATGTTGTCAAAAGTAGTCTGTATATTTTAGTTTCTTCTGAATTTTCCCCTGACTTTCCAGTCTGGAAGAGGAATGTGCCCTAAAGGTTTAAGGTAAACGGACACAGAATAGGTACTTGTTGCTCTTCCAGGTTATTTGCACGTGACCTTCAGCTAAAGTCTTCGCTGTCCGTGCTGTGATTTCCTTCTCTATTTGAGAGGGGTGATGGTTGTCAGTGCCTGCAGTAGCCTGCAACTGTGCCTGGCTGAAGAAGTTGCTTTTGGGCCTTGGAGAAGGGTCTCTAGTTGAATCTCTACTGTAATCTTCATAGAACAACCTCCATTGCATTTTACCTGATACATAGAGATTCTTGTGTATTTGCAGGGCCTTGTAAAAGCCCACAAGATCCTAGGATCACAGAGTGGTTTTGGTTGAAAGGGATCTTAAAGCTCATCCGGTTCCAACCCCCCACCCCAGGCAGGGTGACACAAGCTCGCTCCTTCGTGGAGGATCCTTCCAAGATTGGTCCTGTTCTTTCTGTCCCGTACCGGTTCACCTCCCACTCGGTGTTCCCATTGCTGTAGTCAAACACCCAAGTTGAACACAGGCTGTGCTGCCCTTGCTCTCACCCCATCCCAGATCTGAGCAGTGGAGGAAATCATAGAGCATCGACCCTCGTGAAGAGACTGCAGAAGGGCTGTCAGTCAGCCATGAGTATTTGCCACAGTGGAAATATATGCAGGCACTCTGAGCCTTAAAAAAGTAATAATTGATTTTTCAATCAACTTGACATTTAATGTGTTGGTAACTGTAATAAACAAGAACAAGTCATTAGTCCACACAGCATGTTTCCCTTACTTAGCAACCAGCCAGACTTTGACCAGCAGTTGCCTAAATAAACACAACAGAAAAGCAGAAAGCATCTTCTCCTTCTGGTTGCTCACTTACGTATCTTCTGACAATTGTGATAGCATCTATAGCTCTGTGTGTGTATAGGTGTAGGCTCTCTGGAGTAACAGAGCCCTCATCTCTGTGAGGGCCACTACGAGCTCTTGTAATGCATATCTTAGTATCGGACAGCTTTGCAGACTGCCTCGCTGTCCCTTGTCTGTCTCTCTTTCTCCCTTCCTGCATCTCATCTGCTCTTTTTGACGTTTCTCTAAGACCAAGCCTCATCCCTTTGCTTGGTTGCCTTCAGCTCCCTGTGGAGGTATCCTGACGGGACCGGCAGGAGTGATCCTGTCCCCGCAGTACCCGGAGCCCTACCCACCGGGGAAGGAGTGCGACTGGAAGCTGACCGTGTCTCCTGACTATGTCATTGCCCTGGTATTTAACACGTAGGTACCTGAGACCTGTCTGGTTCTGTGGCTGTGGCTGCCCGTGGGGACAGGGAGGGGATACCAGTGGTGGGGTACTGCCTGGGTGAACTGGGTCCTTTCCTCTCTGAAGGAGCCAAACCTGGTAGGACTGTCCCATCATCCCCAGTAGTCTGTTCTCAGACATTACCGTAATTTAGGGAAGATACACATATTTTGACTGCAGCTTCTTTTTGGTACACACGTGGTTTTTGCAGAACTTAACCATGTAACTGGTGCAGCACAGGAAGCCCCTATAGCAACACTGCCTTATGCTTTGTGCTGCTGACTGCATCACCAGTCTGTGACTCCTTACATGTGGAATGGAGACGGAAATGCCCTGCACTGAGCTGAGGAGCTGTCTGGGGCAGAAGCAGTCTCTCAGCTCTATGGCTGTACCCATCAGGACCACAGTCTGTTGTTCTCCAGGGGCTGCAGTAGTACGCTCATACTTCCAGCACTTTTCCTTTGGTTTTGCAGCTTCAGTTTGGAGCCTGGCTATGATTTCCTTCATATCTATGATGGACCAGATTCACTCAGCCCCCTGATTGGAAGCTTTTACGGCTCCCAGCTTCCCGAGAGGATAGAGAGCAGCAGTAACAACCTCTTCCTCGCCTTCCGAAGTGATGCATCAGTCAGCAACACTGGATTTGTCATTGACTACACAGGTAAGAGCTGTCCTGGGGTACTCCTGGCCCTGGATGCTGCCTCAGCAAACACATGGGGCTTGACCTGCTGAATTCTCAGGTTAAACCACCTCACTGAACCAAACGAGAGCAGCTCTAGACCCTGTGGAAGCCTCTCTTCAGGCAGTAGTCCTGCAGCCTGCTTTGCCACTACCACAGCTGGCTAAGAGGCATGGGAAGGAAAATTGGGAGTTGCAGAGAAGGGCGTTCTGCAGGCTGGCAGAAGAGCCAGGGCACCAGGTAGATAAGAGCAGCATAAAAGGACTGTTGTGTGGCTGAGGATCAGTCACATGTGGCTGTATCTTTATGGGGCTTTCATTAACAGAGAAGAAAGTTATTACATCATTTTTTCTTTCTTATTAAAGAAAAATAAGGGAGCTTCCCCAGAAAACAGATATATGTGCTGTATTCTGTATTATCTTTCCTGTTCCACACAGAATTTAGATAGTTGTGTCTTTAGTGAGCAGAACATGCTGCTTCACTGCAGATTTGAGCTTTTGGAGCACTGGAGTGTGCTGAACTGTTAACTGGTTACTAGGAATGCTCCACATTGCCATGGATTTAAGATATATTTATAGTGGCAAAGGCTGCTTTGTCCAAGAAGAGGGGGTGCAGGCATACATATCCACTATGGGATCTCGGTCTCAGTTCCTGATACTGTCATTCAGGAGTGTTCCAGGTGATTGGGCGGCTGTATCTAGAGGTGAGGGTCACGGAGGTGGATGCTCAGAGCTCTTGAGTCAGTGGAGCTCTTCTGAAATCTGTCAGTTTTGCTTCACTTGAGATTCCAAAGCATCTGCATAGAAGCTCAGTAATAACTCATAAAATGAGCAGAATAGCTCACAGTGGTGTAAGCGCAGCGGCTTGGTTTTGCCTTCCTTGCTTGAGGAGGAGGTAAAACGTGTGGCTTCAGCGGTAATGATAAGAGGCAGGGGACATGGTTGGAGTTTTCCCTGGGTGCTTTTAGCTCTCTGTCAGTGGAGCAAGCTGAGAAGTGACAGACCTGGCACTGCTGCTGTGGGAAATGGAGAAAAAGGAAGGCTTTAGCAGGTACGTTCATGTTTGTGCCTAGGGTAGGTGGAAGAATGGAGGTGTTACAAACTGCAGTAGAAAATACGCTCTGAAAAGCTGGATCCGATGAGCTGGGATTATACAGAATGGAGAAAAGGATTGACTGGGGAAAAAAAACGGGGCTGGAAAGAAATGGTTCTCGCAGCCTGCTCTGGCCTTTATGGACTAGTTTGCAGTATGGGAAAAAAACATTGATGGCTTCAGCTGTACTGGATGTGTGCCACTGTGAAACATGGCTTTGCACCGTGGTGTACACTGTGAAACAGGCTGTTGAGTCTTGTTGGCCCAACTGTGTGCTGTGGGAGCAGTAATAACCCGTGATGGAGAGCTGATGGGTGGCTGCTGCTGCTGCTTTTTCTGTGTATTTGGGCAATTCTCTCTTCCCATAACCTTGTTTCCAGTCTGTGGTTCCTGCTTTTGAATTTACCTGACTAGAGGTTAAAAGCTAATGAAATGGCAGTTCCTCTCAGTTACCCTGAAAGGATGAGATTCCCTCTAGCAAAGTTAGGAAATGATAGGGCAGTGACTGTGAGCATTGCTTAAGAGTCAAGAGATTCATGTTCTTCTGCTGTCATTAGAATTCATTTTACTAAAAATTAAGTCTTCGGTTTTCTTCTTTTCCACTTTCTCTCTGGGTAGCCAGAAAGTCATTAACAAATGAAACCTCATTAGGGTGGTTGTGAGGTGCATTTTTCTCTTCTCCAGTGCTGGTCTTTTTATTAAGATACATTTTGTGTATTCATACACTGATATTGTCAGATGGAGACTGCACTTCATTAGTGATGTAAAGGGCAGGCCATTGTTTGGAGAGCTTTTCCCAAACTGTTCCCCCCCTTGTATCTCTTGTGTTGAGGACCTTTGCCATGAGCACAGAAGTGGATCAAACCCCATCAGTTGCTGCCTCCATCCGAGCAGCTCACCCTGAGGGCTGGTGCTGAGCGGGCCCCAAGGTGCACGTGGAGGTTTGGTGCTCGTGCTTGGGGCAGAGGGCAAGGAGGAGTTTCCAGGGTGGATGCTCCAAAGCGGGAGGTTTCCTCACACGTTTCAGTGCTTCCTGTTGCCGTGGTGGGCCAGAAGCGAAGAGGCGTGAAATTGAAAGCAAATGAAGCAAAACTGATTACTTTTCATCCTTCCAAAGGAATGGAAAAACCCTAAAACAAACCCCAAGCCTTATTTCAAATCCATTGTTATTTCCCCAGAACTATTTTGCCCATCCTTACCTTATAAACATACGTTCAGGATTATTTATGGGTTATTTAAGGTACAGATTCCCCACGGAAACACTGTAAAATCCAGTGCAAAGCAAGCCGTTAAAAAATACCCAGCACTGCTTGCTGTTAAAACAGTCAGAAATGGGAGATGATGCTTGATCCTAGGACAGTTTGCATTTGAAAAACAGGTCAGGCCTTTGGAAAAGGTGTTCCGTGTGGCTGGAATGAGTTGGAGCATGCTGGGCTCCTGGCCAGCTGGTGTGGAGTAGCCAAGCTGCTTGGGGTGCCCAGGCCACACCTGGACTTTAAACCCTGACATAATTTGTCCTGTCTTCAGTATTAATGTCTGTTGTGCAGGACTGTCTTCTGGACAGTTTCTTTTGGGGTTGTGTAAGGTTTAGCTCTCAATAAAGGCTTCCACATGTTCTCAGTTATGGAGTTCATGATGCACTTTGCAAACAACAGCACTCGGGTGAAGCTGTTCTCGAATGTGCAGGTGAAAGCCTGACCTCCTGGTCTAGGAGCTTATGCAGGCTTGGAGTTTTCCTTGGGAAAAGAGAGGGGAAGCACAGGGGATGCTGCTTCATGCAGACTAATGAACTAGTTCTCATGGCATTTTTGTCTTGACTCTTTTCTAAACATTTGGCAGCCTGGATCCATGTTAATTGGGACATCAGAGTAAAGTCCTTGATTTCTGAAGTGTCTGGGTGGAAATAAAATGTTAATTCTATATGGGCAAGCTGTGCTGTACTCACTTCATAGCCTCATAAATGAAAGGCTGGGGAAGCTGTGGCTTTCCCATATCCCTCTATGAGTCTTTTGCGGTCACCACGCAACCAACGACTTCTTTAAAGTTGAGCTCCTGCCTCCATTTGTACCCTACTGCTGAGGATCATTGGGGCAGCTCGTCTGCAAAGGAATGCTCAGCTGGAGACATGCGTAGGACTAGTGTCAGGATGCATCGTCCTCCGAGGTGAGTGATCTCCCTGAAGGCACAGACTTTCAAGGGATCAGAAGCAGTCAAGGATGAGGAAAACACAACAAAAGCAGTGGGGCTGTTGCTCAGCCATCAGACACCAGCCCTTTTGCAGCAGCTGGCATTGACTTGAGCATGCAGTGTCATGGTATTTCAAAGTGAATGCAGAGGCTGAGATCAAGCACATGGCTGAGACATTTGACAGCCGGGTGGGAGGCTGACTGACAAGTTGAAGTCACATCAACTTGGTAGGTGAAAGGCAGTGAGACTGTTCAAAATACCAGGAGGGGCATGAAGTGGTCAGGAGGAAGCTGTTGGGTGCAGCTTTTGTATGGAAGGGTCCGAAAGTGAATATTAGTAATTCAGAGAAATTAAGGCTTGGGGATTGAAAACATGTTTTGGACAAGCAGATGAAGCATTTACACTTGCAAATGGCTTGTGTGCTGCAGTGGCCTCTGGGCCATGCAGCTGCCCTGCTCATCTTCAGGGCTGTGGTTGACTGATGCCCAGTAGCAGTTTGTCACCTCCATGGGCTGTGATGATCAGTCTGCACTGGGTATTCCAGTGACTTGCAGTAATGGTAAAGTCTCACTTCTCCAGCTACAGCCAGTGTCTCACAAGCATGAGGGTAAATGAGGAGGGAATGTGTTCATCTGAGCTGACCAGAGGGCCAAGGGCTTTGCTTCCTGATGCTATGACTGAAACAAGCTTTCTGGTCCTGATACCTTAACTCATAGTAATCAAGATTTCTCTTCTGTGTCTAGCTGGTGTCTCAGCAGGACCTACCATCAGATCCCACACAAGAAATAGTGGATACAAGTATTTGTTGAATTCTTGTGTCTTAGAACATCAATTTTCTCCATCATGTTCTGAGTATCAGAGCTCTCTAGAGTGCTGCAGTGGTTATGCTCCTAAGCATGTGTGTGCCTCTTCCCAGGATCAGATAAATGGGAACATGTCGTTTGATTGGGGAACAGGGTTGCTTGTCCAAAGTTCATGCACCAGGACACCACTAACACAGAGGAGAGCCCAGGACTTCATGATTTAAAGTCTGATGGTACACGTATGTGATGCTCTGTGAGGGGCACTGGGGGTTGACCAGCCTCTGGCTCCAAAACAGGGAACTGGTGTTCCAGGCAAACCCAGTGGCCTCGCTGCTGCAGCTCAGGGCAGCTGTTCCTGGTGGAAACATTTCACATCCTTTTGTGCCCTCTTCACCTGGTGGCACGGCTCTTGTGTAAAGGGAACCCTAGAACTAAGCCTATTTCTCACTGCAAACAAAGACACAAAAGCAAGATCTGGAGGCTTTTTCTGTTTTCTGTTTCTCCCTCCACCCTTTCCCCAAATACTAAAGGCCCATGATTTAATGCTTAAACACATTATAATTGTTCACAGACCCACTGCTCCCAGAAAAGCCCTCATCTTTAATGAGCAATTTCCAAATGACAAAAGAGCAGGATTAATCAAAGCCTCTAATTATATTTCATGCAGAAAAAAAAAAGAAAAAAAGAGAAAAAAACCCTCAGAAGAAGGGAAGAAATACCCAAGTCCTGACAGCTCTGTAGTCTTTACTGGAATTTTCATATGTAAATGGGGTTTTTAACTCTGCAGGGCATAGTGAACAGAGAGAGAAATGTCTTCATTTTGTCTAACTGCTTGTAATCGTTTTGCCATAATTGCAGCCGCACTGCACATCTGGAGAGTCAACCAGCTAGCACATGGCACGATGTATTTCCATGGCAAGAGCAGACAGCTCCTAGATACGGGAATGATGGGTGCCAAGGAAGTAACGTGAACAGATGTGGCACATGTGAAATACGTTTCATGTTCAATTTGTGTTTCTTCGCCCTGTTTTGCAAAGTTCCTTGCAGCCTCTCCCCTGTGCAAGGAAGAGAGAGCAAGTGTAGATTGGTAAATGAAAGCTTTGCCTTGTTGATTGGGTTTTGGGTGCCAGTAACTGTCTGTGAACTGAAGCTTTCCTTCTTGGAAGTGTACTTGTGCTGGAGCTGAGCACCAGGGAAAGGCCTGGACCAGAGTCTGACCCATACAATTCCCTAGATTCAGCAGCATGAAATCTGACCTCTTCATGCTTGAAATCTAAGCTCTTCAAATGGTGCTAGTCTTTATGATACACGTGGGATGCCCAGATGAGAAAAGCCAAGAGCCGTGTCATTGACCAGAACTCTAGGGTAGCTGTATCAGACCAGTAAAGATCTCGGCCATTCCAATCCTCTCTTGCAGAGAATCCCCGGGAGTCGTGCTTTGACCCTGGCTCGATCAAGAATGGCACCCGCGTGGGTACGGACCTGAAGCTGGGATCCACCATCACCTACTACTGTGATGGTGGGTATGATATTGAAGGGGTCTCCACGCTGACATGCATAATGGGAGAGGATGGAAAACCCATGTGGAACAAACCTCGACCTACCTGTACAGGTAAAGTCCAAGGGGGAACAGTGAGTAAAGAATGATTTACCTATCTCCAAATACTTCAGCAGTTTGTCCTCATCAAAACTGTGACGTTAATTTTGCACAGAGCTGCTTGCAGAGGAACGAAGGGATTTTTTTTCTCTGTGTTCCATGATTTTTTTAACACCCAGAGTGCAGGAAGAGCTGACTTACGTGAGGTTTCCTCAACCTTCTTTTGAGAGAGACAGAAACCTGGACACAGCAGATTATGTGCATGACATTATGTGCATGGCAAATCCTGTGTCCTTAGTGCAGGGCAGGATTCAGGGAGTCACTTCAACATTTGCTTAACCTGATCCCTTCTAATCAAAGCTCTTAAGCGTGTTCTTTCCTGAGCAGGGTCAGAGATTACTGAGAAAGCAGAAAGTATTTTCTTCTTAGGGCTTTTGTGGTTGTTTTGTTTTGTTTTCTGCCTTAATGAGAAAATGGTTTCAGTGATGGATTTGCAGTCAGAGCTTAAGCTGAGAAGTGAGTCAAGAGATAGCTGTCAGTCTGTGCTGATTGGAAGGATGAGACCTCTGCCTTGAAGAGGTGCTGTCAGGGAGGACATGGTCCCCCTGGAGCCAGGCTGAGAAAGGGGAAAGCATAGGAGCCACTTCTGACAGGTCCTGAGCTTTGAGGTTGTGTGGAGAGCAGTGCAGATCACACATTCGTCTACACCATCGTACTCAGCATCTCTCAGCACTGGCATGGTCTTGCTAATGAAGTGTGAAGCAGGCATGAACTCAGCTGAGGGATAAGCTTTATTTTTCCTTAATGAGAACTTGCAGTGAGAGCTGCTATACCTGAAGCAAGGGATCGATGGTGGCTGGGGCAGGTGCCACTGCGCAGCACTGCAGGGCATGGGAGGGTGCATCTCAGAGCGGCAGGAAGAAGGCTGATGTGTCATGGATAGCTTGGGTACAGGCACGCTCGGGAATCTCTTCTTGCCTTTCTCTTCCAGCACCCTGTGGTGGTCAGTACACAGGCTCGGATGGCGTCGTCCTCTCTCCAAATTATCCCCAGAACTACACCAGTGGCCAAGTCTGCTTGTACTTCGTCGTCGTGCCAAAGGACTACGGTACTGGGCTTTGACCACTGTTCTGCTCTTGTGCAACTCGCTTGTTTGGTTGGGTTTTAATGAAGTGGTAGAATAAGCACATCTGTAAATGGAGATAAGGGAGATTGGAAAATAGCAAGTAGCACTGTTGGATGCTGTTTATTCTTTGTTGTAGTCAGCAGGGATAATGGGAATTTTCTGAATTAAAAAATCTATCAGAAAACCCCACAGACAACAAACCCACAGATAGCAAACCCACACATAGCAAACCCACCATCTTGTGCTTCTCCTTCCAGTTCCTGCACCATATCCAGTCATAGAGTTCAGCGAAAACCAATTCATGGTAGTTAATGCTGGCAGCACTCAGAGGACCTCTGAGAGTACAAAATGTGTTTACCATAAGCACACACTAATCACGGTGCTAAAGAATCTGTGCAAGGCCGCACGTGTAAGTGTAGCTCTGTGGGTGTGCAGCTAAGTTTTGGATTTATATAGTATGTAAATTCCATTCTAAACCCAGATCCAAACAAAAGCCAGCTCCATTTACATGGACTCTCATTCTTACAGGCTCCAGTGCTGTGTCATTCAGCTGGTCAGAGCTGAAATACAAGAGTGATCGATGTTCTGTAAGCCTTTGAGGCAGCTAGCTGGATATTAATATTGGTTAACATATTTTCTTGTTTGAAGGGAATTTAAAGTTCTTAAAAGCACTTGCACTGACAGCTCTGGCAGGTGAAGGTCTCTAAATTCTCGTATTTGATCCTGCTGCTCAGTGCACTGTATTGATCTCATCAGTCCCTGTGGTGTTTTCAGTTGTTTGTGATTTCCTTTGCTACGATAGCAAGGTGTGAAATGAGGATACCGTGTTCAGACATCGGTTATGAACTCCTTTCACTCGAATTCCCTTCTGCCTGCATGCATCCAGGTTCCATTCCTCAAGCTAAGTGATGAAATACTACACTGCTCTCACACCTAACCTGTTTTACTATACCTGATCTTGATACTGTCTTAAGAAACATGATAGCTAGAAGGATAGACAGTCTTGATCTGCAAGTTTGACATTTGCCTGCAGAGGGATGAGAGCTAAATTAGCTTCTCTTTTCCACCTGCTACCTTTCAATAGCTTCATTAAAAGCAAGCAGGAAAACCATCAGTAGTGAATGTTACGCATTTCCCATGCCCGTCACTTTTTGGGTTCTGTGTACAGCAGGCATCAGGGTGTGCCATCATCCCTTGTTCAGTGTTTCCAACGTCAGCGCTGTGCTGGAAACCTGAATGTGCAGGAAGCAAATGGTGGATGATGAATTTCACAGCAAGAGACCTCTCGGGTTGGGAATCTGCAACTGGGCACTTAAAACTTGAAAATGCAAAGCTAGGAGAGGAGAGAGCAAATCTTCCAGGTGCAGATTTGGGAGGAAATAAACTTGGTATATTCTGAAAAATAAATAGGTAAAGTCTCCTTGCTCCAGCTAAAAAGTGCTTTAATCCTCTCATCATTTTCTCCCTTTCGTAAGCTCTGCCTGCTCCTGGGTGCATTTACAGCATGTGCAGTAAGACCCAGAGCAGGGCTCCCTCCTTAGCAGTCTCTGGACAGGCTTAGGACTCACTGGTAATGAAACTGAGTGTCCTCCTTCCCTAGCAGCCATCCTCCCTGATTAGAGAGCTTCAATCTAGACATTTAAGTTCTTCAGGACAGGGATTATTTTATTTATGTTTTGTGCAATGCGTAATCCAATGGGGGCCAGCTTCATGACAGAGGTTCAATACAAATAATGAATAATAATTAGCAGTTAGTGAAATTATATACCTTGTGTTATGTAGGCAGACAAATGGAATGATTCACAGAAGAATCCCTTTTGGCCTATGAATCAGTGTTAAAGCATACTGGCAAGTGAACATGGGGGAGGCTGGTTGCTGCTTCTGTTATGCCTACTTTGTGGATAAATAAAGGGCTCCCGTCTTCCAGGGCTGTCAGTCAGGCCCTTCTTATCTGTGCCAAGCTCCTGAAATAAAAGCAGCTGAAGTGCCTCAGCTCCAGGCCTTGGCTGCATGGGCACGGCCGTGATCCTGACCCTCTCTTCACAGTGGTCTTTGGGCAGTTTGCCTTCTTCCAGACTGCGCTCAACGATGTCATTGAAGTCCATGACGGCCCCAACCAGCACTCCCGGCTGCTCAGCTCCCTCTCAGGCTCTCATACAGGTAGGGAACGTGTCCCCTGCTGCTACTGGGAAAAGCAGGCTAAAAACACAGGCTGCCATTTAACACCTTGCTCTGTGAAAGCCTTGTGTGTAGCTAATGCTGTAATCTCTGTCTTTCCTGTTTTATCTCTCCTCATTAGGTGAATCGTTACCATTAGCTACCACCAACCAGATTCTCATCAAATTCAGTTCCAAGGGTCAGTCTACAGCCAAAGGTTTTCATTTTGTCTACCAAGGTGAGTACAGTTGTTCTGGAGATGTCCTCACACTGGTCAAAGATACAGTGATATCTTGAAGCATCCTGGACTGCTTTCGATGTCTGTGGGTCCTTGCACACATTGTGTCTGAGCGGGAAGTATTGGAGATGAAGATTATTGAGGCTGTCTGGCTGCTGTAGGTATTTTGTATTCAGACGTTCTGTTTTCACTCTGCCTCAACCCTCGCACGTCACAGGGTTGGTAGCAGGAGTATCTCGTTGAATCCATGCCCTGAGTACACAGTGAGTTTTTGAGACTTAGACGCCAGCAATCTTTCCCAGTGGTGTTTTAGCACATTGCTCAGTGTAAGCAGCTGAACACTTGTCTAGCAAATCCTTCCTCTGGCATGTCATAGGCTTAGCCCTCCTGCTGTCAAACTTTTGCCCCCTTGATCCTTCTCAGTAACAGCTTGCATGGCATTGAACAAGTCCCACTTAGAGATTTGAAAGTAGTAAATAGAAAGTGATGCACAGAGTAGTGGGAAAACAGAAGAGCTTTCTCACCCACACGCTCTGTACTGCTATCTGTGGTTCAGCCCAGCTTCTGCACCCACATTACTGTAAAGTGGGGACAGGCAGCAGGGGCAGCCTGTGCCTTCTCCGGAAGCAAAGTGAAGGATGGTTTGGGATTTAGTGTCCAGAGATAAGTTCCCTTGAATTTCTGCCTAATTACTGTAAAACAACTGTAGTTCTGATAGTAATCTTTAAGTAGATTTCAGCAAAGCAAAGGTTTTGATGAAATCAGTAAAGATTACCTCCACCCTTCTGCATGGTAATTATGAGGTACATAGTCTGCAGTGATTACTGCAGGGAAAGCAGGAGAAAAAGGAAGAGCCAGCCCTGGTTCAGATCTGCCTGGCCAGGCTCTGATGCTGGTTACTCTCATTTTTACACAAATGAGGAGTTTTCTCTCCCAAAATCCTCACCCATCCAGTGATGCGCAGCAGGACAAGCTCCCCCAGGGTGAAGGAATTGGAAGCCCAAAGCAGCCCTAGCTGGAGAGCGGAGCTGCAGGGTCAGGCACGATTTTTCCCATGGTCTGGAAAGAGGCCAAGCACGCCCAAACGACTGAGCTGGGGTTACCTGAGCAGGGGACAGATCCATAACTGTTTTGGCCATCTTGGATCTGCTTCTTCACAAGTGGCTCCCTGATCTGTGCGATGCCTTTGACACAGTGGGTTTGACATTCATCTCTGAGTCAAATTAAAATCAGGGAATACGGCTAATGTGCTCATCATCTCCATGTTTTTTCCCTCTCAGCAACTCAGGCATTAAACACTAGTAAATTGTAAAGCAAGAGAAGAAGATGAATTAATTTCTTAGCAATAGACATTTCTTTGACTCGTTTTTCAGATGTCAGATGCTCCGTTTCTTTCTTTGACTGTAGTTTGCAGAATTGAACAGGAGTGCAGGCAATTTCAGCAGCTCGTGATGCAGCATCACAGCTTAAATTCCCCTTTTCTTGCTTTTACCTTTCTCATCATGAAAGAGATTGTTTGAAATTGATGTCCGTTACAGGTGTGAAGCTGAGTGAGCTGAGGAGCCTGAAGGGTTTTCTGCTGAGGCTCTAGCATTACATGGCAAACCAGCTTTTAGGAAAGTCAGTGCTGAATGCCTCGGTTTCCCTATTTAGAAGCGACCTTTCGGATGTGATTGTAGGTTTCCAGAAGACCGTCTCATCTGAGAAAGCATGCATGGTTCTGTAATGTTCTGGCTGCTTTTATTTCAAGTATCACTTGAGTTGACAAAAGTTTGGGTGAAATGATGCTCTTTTCTTCTCAGTGGTCATGGTTGGATTCCACATCCCTGTGGGTTCAGGTAGAATCAGGTTGCTGGGTTGTTAGCGGGTGTTTAATTTTGGCACTTAGTATTACCAGAACGTTTGCTCTAACTGGTTCTTTGGTTTTCTCTCTGCTTTGCCACATCACACCTGCCTGCTGCTCCCTCCCGCCTGCCTCACCAGCGGTGCCCCGCACCAGTGCCACCCAGTGCAGCTCCGTGCCGGAGCCGCGCTACGGCCGCCGCCTGGGCAGCGACTTCGCGGTGGGCGCGGTGGTGCGGTTCGAGTGCAGCGCTGGCTACGCGCTCCAGGGCTCCCGCAGCATCCAGTGCCTCACCATGCCTGGTGCGCTGGCACAGTGGAACGTTTCCGTACCCACCTGTGTGGGTAGGTATCCTTGGGATCTGGGGCTTCTTCTGTGGGCTTCAGCCTGGAGAAGAGAAGGCTCCTGAAGGCGAAACCTTAGAGCAGCTCCAGTGCCTGAAGGGGCTGCAGGAAACCTGGAGAGGGGCTTGGGACAAGGGCCTGTAGGGACAGGCCAAGGGGAATGGCTTTAACCTGCCAGAGGGGAGACTGAGATGAGCTCTTAGGCAGAAGCTCTTCCCTGTGAGGGTGCTGAGGCGCTGGCACAGGGTGCCCAGAGAAGCTGTGGCTGCCCCATCCCTGGCAGTGTTCAAGGCCAGGTTGGACACAGGGGCTTGGAGCAAGCTGCTCTAGCGCAAGGTGTCCCTGTCCATGGCAAGCGTTGGAACTGGGTGAGCTTTAAGGTCCCTGTGTACGAACAAGGGCAGTTAACCCCAAATGTCAGGGCAGGGACCTTTTAATCTAATATTCGTTGTGAGATCTGGGACAGCATCTGGAATCAAACAGATCTGTCTGAAAGCTGCTTTCACCTGCTTTGAAGGAGAGCAGCTCCCAAAGAACCAGTCTCATGGGCTGATGAACACAGTGTTCTCCACAGCTAAGGACCACATGCTGCTGGTGTTAGAAGTTGTGTGAAAGAGTTACTAAAAATGCAAATCTTGCCCTTAAATCATGATCCAGCTCTGCTTGCTTTTTTGTCTGTGGACAGATGTTTTAAAGAGAATGGTTTTAGCGTAAAGCCAAGTCCTTCCTCTTCCAAATGGTCCTTTGCTTATTGCAGTGCCGTGTGGTGGGAATTTGACTGAGCGCAAAGGAACCATTCTGTCCCCTGGCTTCCCGGAGCCGTACCTGAACAGCCTCAACTGCGTGTGGAAGATAACAGTCCCCGAAGGAGCAGGGATACAGGTACGGGGTCAGCAGCCGTCACTGCAGCATGGGCTGGAGAGGAGAACACACAGTATCTGGTGCACCTAAAGAGGCCACGTGTGATGAAGTTACTGCTCCTCACAGGAAAAAGATCAGTTGAACGTGCAATCAGACATTCATTTACACTGTGAGTGCCAAAAGTGGGAAATATTTCAATGGATTTTTGCCTCCTGGAGGCACTCTCTGTGGGAGATGCACTGGAGCTATGGCTGTTCTGGTGTAACAAAATAATTGTGGTATTTTGGGCATATATCTCTATACCACTTAATTATGCAATGTTGAAAGCAATGTAAGCTACACCAAGGCAGAGTTGCTTGCTCAGAGTGCCTGCGTGGATTTGTTATGCCAGCAGAGTTGCAGCAGTATGATTATACAATTACTGCTTTGCTGTTCGTTGTCTCCAGGTAAATGAGCTCTCTCTTCAGGTCTTTTTGTGGTCCTTATCGTTCCTTTGCAGAAAGCGTTCTGCAAGAAGATGCTGAGAATTAAGCCCAACATCAGAGACCAAACCTGAGATAAAGTCCCCATTCAGCACATACATGCCTTGTCCTCACAGAAAGCATCTCAGCCTGTGTTATGCTGATGTTGGTTGACACACAGGAGATGGACTCTGTAATGGGTTCATTAACTCCACAGGCCTCATTATCAGAGGGTTTCTTTCTTCTTTACACCACTTTGCAAGGGTTGTTCATTAGGTGCTTTTATTTCTCTATCATGGATTCAGCAAATGGATTTGTAGGTGGGTTCCTCCCTCTGCAGCACTCACAGCTGCTGGCATGCAGCAGTTGTGTTTCTCTCAGTGGTTTTGTTGAAACATCTCTTCTGCCTTGCTGGATTACCACTCTGCTCTGCCAGATGGGGAATCTCACCTGGTGCCACCATCATCACTCCTGAACAAAGCCTGAACTTAGGTCTGGGATGGGCAAAACTGGTCCAGCAGCACTGGAGGCTTCACAGTGAAGCAGCTTGAAGCAGCTTTGAGCCCTTGCCGGGCTTTTGCCATGTCCAGTCCAGCAAATTCTGCTCTCTTCTTTGCTTTTGAAGCCATTTAAAATAGAATTTTCAAAAGCCTCTCTGCTCACCATCAATACTTTCCTGTTCATCTGAAATTTTAGCTATTCTGAGAACCAACAGGAGAATCCCTTGAGCTCAGCCAAACCTTGGACTGGTTGAGGCAGTTTGCAAGGTTCTCGGGACTCCTGGGATCAGGGGTGATAATTCACTTAATTTTTAAAGGGATGTAAATAGGTGCCTGTGTTCTGCACTGCTGTGTTCTGAATGATGCCCTGGCTGCCACTTAGCCTGCGGGTCTGTGTGATGAGGGACTCGCCACCCCTCAGATCTGCCCTGAGACGTGGGCCAGTCGCAATCACAGCATCTTCTGACCCTGGGGCTTCCACTGGAAGTCTTCTTTGGGGGAAGAAGGCATGGAAAAAGGGATTGACTCCCAGGAAATGAAACAGCCATAGAGAAGCCCTGTGCAGGAGCTGTGAGCTGGGGAGCAGCCCAGAGGCAGGGCGATGGCCACCATGGAGCTGGACCCACTGCATAACCCACCCCACTGCCATCAGCTCTGCTTCCCAGTTACCCGCATTTGTGTGCAACATTCTCAGGTATTAGATACTAATTTAAGCATCAGTTTACCCTCATTTTGTACAACAATTAAAGGTTAAACAACTGTAAATCAGAGGAGGAGGTGAAATTAAAGCTTTCTTGGTAGCGGCAAGTTACTAGCAGGAGTTTTATGTAATGAGTGTACAAGCCAGCACTTCTGCCATGAATTATGCATCCCTGTAGCAAACCTTCCTGAGTGAATTAATTTATATACATGGCAGTAAATAGATGCAGATCCCTTGTGAATCCACGTGTCAGACTGGAATTAGGACCTTAAAAATGTTTATTCCTTTGAGTTGTGGGGGGGGAGGAGAATAAATAATTTAGGAAATGTAAGAGCAAACAAAATGCACAATCTCAGTCCACGTTCTCTTACAGTGATGTAAATCACAATAGGGGTGTCATTATGAGTTATACAGGGGGAAAGGTATTGACTTGGTCAGTGTGATCAGTAATGGCTCTGGGGAGGTCACTGCAATTTCAGCTAAATGAACTCCACTTATTTGGTGGGGGGCAGGGGGAAAAACTTCGCAGGAACTTTATAGCCTGCTTTATTATTCAGAAGAAACCAAGGAGGAAAAAGGTTAAAATGGCAGAAGTAATGGAGTTGAGGGGTTTTATTATGTGTTTAAATATGTATTTTTTCTTTGCTGTTTAGCAGGGCAAATGCAAGAGGGACATTTGGAGTGCAGGAGTGAACACAGGGTGCGAGCACTGCAGGAAAATAGGGAGTGGGGGACACAGAATGATCAGAGGTCAGGGTGTGAGCGTGTGTGTTTGTGAGTGTGTGCATACACATGCATGTACGTGTGTGTGCAGTCAAGGTTTGCAGGGCACTGAGCTCTCTTCAGTTGAAACTCAATGATATTAAGGTCCTTTCCAACCCCATCTATTCTGTGATTCTAAGATTGCATTTGTACTGTTTTGTCTTTCTTCTCTTTAGATCCAGGTGATCAGTTTTGTAACGGAGCAGAACTGGGATTCCCTGGAAGTGTTTGATGGAGGAGATAACACAGCCACCATGCTGGGAAGTTTCTCTGGTACGTGGTCAGCATCACGTTTGGGGAAGCCCATCAGTGCATGCTTAATTCCTATTCACATCAGCTGGACTGCAGCACGTCCCTAAAATTAAGCGTATGCTTAAGTGCTTCAGAAACTTGGAGTAGATTTAAGCATGTGCTTAAAGAGAATCTCATGTCTTGTTGAGTTGGGAATTTGGCTGCTGGCTTCCTGCAGAAGATGTTGATAAAGCCTTGAACACAAAACCCATGGGTTAGATTTGGGGTTTTTTCAGACACCCAGGAGTACTTCCACAGCCTGCAGTGGGAGTTCCCACAGCACCACTGGGTTGGTGGGGACAGCTCAGACCTCTGCGCTTGGCCAGGTCAGTGATTGAAGAGCTAAAACCAGCCTTTGCTTTGCCCAGCAGTGGGGACGGTGGCTTTCAGCAAAGCAGGGATGAGCAAGCAGCCCAACAGCATTATAAAACATTCAAATAGCAGAGCTGCTTGCAAGCTGATGGCCCTGGTTCTTGCTTATTTAATGAGCTGTGTGTGCTACAAGTCCTTTGTGGTTGGTGAGGAGAAAGGTCACGCACAAAGACTACCAGGCTCTGCTCCCATTGCTTGTGTTTGGGATAGAACTGCCTTGACCTGATGCTGCAACAGCTTCCAGGGACTGAGGTGGGGGAAGGACTCAGGACCTCACAGGCGACCTGTGCTCCACCCACACTGTTCTCATCACTGGTTCCCTTCTCAATGCTTTTCATCTGTCTCGTCTGTAAGTGGTGAAACTTCACATGATGAAATTCAGCAGCAGACTTGGAAAAGGCCATCGCAGAGAAGCCTTGGGTATTTCTCAATTGGCCTCATTAGAACCTGATGAAAACCAAGAGAGCTTGTTAAGTTAAAGGACTTTCTGTTCCCAGCCTCTTCTGCAGCTAGTCTCCAAGGACATGGAGGAGGAAAAAGGAATCCTCTTCAGTATCTCTGTGCACCTCTTGTTTTTCCAGGAACTACAGTGCCTGCGCTGCTGAACAGCACTTCAAACCAGCTCTATCTGCATTTCTATTCGGATATCAGTGTCTCCGCTGCTGGCTTTCACCTGGAATACAAAAGTAAGAGCAATTCAGCCTTGATCTTGCAGTTCCTCTGAGTGATGGAGAAATGGTTATGGAGCCATTGCCTTGTAGAAGTGGAAGCTGTTTAGTGGGAAAGGGGTGGTGAGCTTTAAGGCCCATGATTACATGCTTCCCTGCTCTGGAGTTGCAGAGAGGGAGTGAGCATTAAATCGAGAATCAAACAGACACAGTAGAGGAGATGGGGAGTCATGGAGTGACCCTTATCCTGCTGCTGATGCACTTTGAGGCACCTGTTTGCTTTCTGTGGTGTAGGGCAGGAGAGCTGTGGAGGACGAAGTATGAAAAATTCATGGGGAGTTACCCTGTTCAACACAGCGCTGTAATCTGTGCTCAGAAAGTGCCTGAAATGCTGCTTGCCAGAGGCTGGGGGGACTGCCTGCTCTTTGCATTCAGTATCAGTCATTGCTGGACACAGCATGCAGAGCTAGACAGATCTTCATATGATAATGCCAGCTGGAAGGGACCTCAGAGGTCATCTCATTGAGCATCCTGCTGAAAGCAGGGTCAGATATGAGATAAAATGAGATTACTCACTTTACACATCTTTATGCAGTCTGTGCTTGGAAAAACTCCAAGGATGGAGATTGCAAAACACTGGGCAGCCTTTCATCACTGGGTGAGTGCTGCAGCCCCCGGCCATCCTGCTGCTCTTCTGTTGGACTTGGTCTGCTTTATCACTGCTTTTCTTATGCTGTAGGGCACAAAACTTGGTCCAGTATTTGAGGTGCTGTCTAATGAGTGTTGGGTAGAGGAGGGGGTAACTCCTCCATCTGCTTGCTGTGCTCCTGTCCATACAACCAAGGACACCGTAGGCTGAGGCTGGCTTAGATGGCATGAGCTAGATGGGAAGCTTTGAGATCAGGCTCCCAGGAGGGAGGCACTGACAGCTTTCCTCCCCTCTGTTGTGCTGGACAGTTTAGTGGGTTCATCCGTATGGATTATGCTGACACCCTGACAGAATGGCAGCACTTTGCAGGTCTCTGCAGTGTTGCACTCAGTTCCTGGGTGCCTGGACCTGAGAGCATCAGTTACATATGATGATATCCAGAGACTGTATTTAAAAAAAGAACTCAACAGTGGAAAGAGTAGAACTGGAAGACGAGGCAGAGAGTCTCTTGGGAGGGTGCTGCAGGGTTGGATAAGGATGCCAAAAATGCATTCTCCCCCATGTCTGTGCTTTGATTCCTGCTATTGGAGCAGATGCCAATTCAGGAAAGGTGTGCTACAGCCAGGCTGCAGTGGGCCGCAGTGATTGGTGGCTGCTATCTCACCAGTGGTTCTGTACCAAGGGCTTGAATTATTCACACACAATGCAGCAACAGCAGCCCCGACAGCTCAGCAGCGGGAGCAGAGTGGGAGCTCTGGGCTCTCTTTAGGGCATCTAAACTGGATATTTAGCTGGCACTCAGGAGAGCAAGCAGGCTTGTGTGTTTGTGGCGTGCTGAAGATGCAGGTGTGGTGGAGCAGGAGCCAGGCTGGTCCCTGGGCAGCCTTAAGGGGCTGGTTGATGCGTGGTGATGCTCTAGCTCTGCTCCTCTGCTCATAGCAGTGATGGTGAGGTGATGAGAGATGTGCTGGGGATGCTGTCTCCGTTTACACATCTTCCTTGAGGCAATGCAAACATAACTGTTCTTGCTGGACACTGTCTGATACTTGGTTCTGATCTTACATCTCGTGTTTGTCTCTGAAGCCAACCAATGTCCTGTTTATTTTTGCCCAAGGCAGCGAAGAGACTTGGAAGTTCTGTAAAACTTCCACAGCAGTGGCGCAGCTCTTGGCCTGCAGAGGCTGTGTGCTCAGGGAGGGCCAGCTGGCACAGAGCTTCCCAGGTCCTCCTGGGTTTGCAGATTGAGACCCCACATGTTAGTGCTAAAGGACCCAACCAGCAAGACTGGAGAGAGGAAGTGTGCCCCAGATCGCTTTCTGAGAGCTGCAGAAATGGATGTTGGTTGAGAAATTCTCTTGCTGTGACAGTTTCTTCTCCATTTCTGTTTCAATCAATAAGGTCTTTGAGGATCATATCACCTCGTTGCAGCAATCGTGTTCGGGTTTGTCATGAGGTCTGGGATTATCAGGCTTATTCGGTTTCTTTGCTGAGGAAGTGAACAGTGTTGCTTTTCAGGGCAGCTGGGAAGGATGTATTCTTTTGTTTTGCTTGTACAATTGGAATTTCACAGCTCTGAGCCTCAGGTTTTGCCTTTGTTCAGTTAAAGGTGCTGCAAGGAAGTTTTGAGACATGAGCTGAGCCGCTTCCCTTGTTCCTTCACTGAATTCCTCAAGCAAAGCTCTTATCTCTACATGCTCAAAAGCCAAAGCAGAGCAAGAACAATTTAGGACTGAGTAAAACTCGGTGCCTGCTGATCTGAATAGGACATTACTTAAAGCTATTTTCTCTCTTGTCTCTCTGGAGGTCAAGCAGCACAGCCATGTATGGGGAGGGACTACATGTTTTCTTGCTGGAAGCCTGCCTTGGGTTTCTGGAGGAGAATCCACGTCTCTTCTCGTTTCTTCTTTTCATCTGCTTTCAGCTGAGCCTGCAGACCGGGGAGTTTCAGCAAAGCTGTAGCCCTTACAGTGATGCAGGTTATCTGTTAGTGGCAGCTGCTGGTGCAGAGCATGAGGGAGGTGCCTGCAGACTCCGGCTCTTCCTTTCATCTCTCCTTGGAAGGCCGGGGTGTGTAGATGAGAGCACGTCCCCAGCACATGACAGCGGCTGTCGCTAATTGGGTTGCAGCGGGATGTTCCCGGTTGTGAATGTGGCTCAGGTCTGAAAATGGGAAATGGGCTGAGTGAAGCTCCTGCAGGCAGTTCCACAGGCACCTCAAGGACCAGCCATGCTTACTGCTGCTTGTAGCTCGTGGTGAATTCAGTCTGTAATTGAGATCAGGAAGAATAGGGCTGTAGAATGAAACCGTGCTGCTTCTGCCCAGAAAGGGACAAATTATATACAGCAGGGCCTACTTATGCACTTGATACTGCAAGCAAGGGACAGCAGATAGGTCCCTCTTGCATCCTTTCCAGTCTTCTATCAGTTGCTGCCATAACCAAGGTGCATACGGCATAGGATGGATATGGACCTTGGATGGGGAGGGCTCATGGTGAGTGCTGTGATTCATGAGCCATTGAGAATGAGCCGGTCTTTGCTTTGTAGGGCACTCATCTGCCTCTTGCTTTCACAGCCGTCGGTCTGTCCAGCTGCCCGGAGCCCCCTGTCCCTGGGAATGGGCTGAAGATCGGGGAGCGCTATTTAGTGAACGACGTCGTCTCTTTCCAGTGTGAACCGGGCTACGCGCTGCAGGTACCGCACGTTCCCAACAGAAGGGGATGGCAGCAAATACCTGGAATGCAGGGAGACCCTCCAAATGCTGAGCTTGTTTTCCTCTCCTCCAGGGCCACTCTCACATCTCCTGCATGCCGGGCACTGTCCGCCGCTGGAATTACCCACCGCCGCTTTGCATCGGTAGGACCCTTGTTCTTTCATATCTAGCAGGTATTTATAGTGCTTTTCTTAGAAACAAAGGGAAAGGTCTGAGATAGAGAAATGTAGATTTGTTCTGGAAAAACCTTGCAGTTGCTGATGTCCACCGTGAAGGAAGGGAGCCCTTGGAGAAGAGGCACAGGGTGAAGGGAACCTGCTGGGCTTTGTTTGATTCTTTTCAGTATTTTGCTTTTAGACAATCTAGATGTTTAATATTCATATTGCGCATTTTACAGCTCTAAGAGAGACATTTATGCATTTAATAGCTTTAGTTAACAGTTATTTCAGGCTCCCGCTGTTCTAGCTTACATCATTTTGCTTTAAAGTAATTATAAGAGCTAACAGTTCTTTTATCTGATGATCTGCGGACCAGGAATAAATACAGAGACATTTAGAGCAGAATGACTGAGCTAAAGGACCCATACCCGTGGGAGCTGCTCTGAAAGAAATCAGAAGCTCAGTATTAGAAGTGGGAGATCCCAGCATGGAGGAGGATCCCCATGTTAGCTGATGACTGGCTGAGCAACTACACGATTCAGGTTTTCTTTTAATCAGTTCAGTAGGATTTCATGTGCTTGAGCTGTGCCTGCTGGGTACTGTCCCAGTGTAAACACTAGCACGGTTTAGTTCAGATGTCTTGTTCTGGGTGGCAATAGCCAAGTGCAGTGATACAAACACCCAGCCCCCCATCTGCTCATACCCCTCAGCTTGCATCAGGCTTGACTTGAGAGAGGTCATCCAACACTGGGTGACCAACAAAGGGGTCAACAAGAAACCTGGAGAGGGGCTTTGGACAAGGGCCTGTAGGGACAGGCCAAGGGGAATGGCTTGAACCTGCCAGAGGGGAGACTGAGATGAGCTCTTAGGCAGAAGCTCTTCCCTGTGAGGGTGCTGAGGCGCTGGCACAGGGTGCCCAGAGAAGCTGTGGCTGCCCCATCCCTGGCAGTGTTCAAGGCCAGGTTGGACACAGGGGCTTGGAGCAAGCTGCTCCAGTGGAAGGTGTCCCTGGCCGTGGCAGGGGTTGGAGCTGGATGAGCTCTAAGGTCTCTTCCAACCCAAACCTATCTGTGATTCTGTGAACTTCAGGGGGGCATAAACACATCTCTGCAGCCAAGTGAAGACCGTCATGAGCGACCATCATCTTTGGGCAAGTGCAGCACCCAGTGCTAATAGTTTGGGGCTCATTGTCCTGCACTAATCATGCACTGATCTGTCTAAATAGTGTCCAGAGCATGGCTGGCTCCTGGCCACATGGTTGTTCTGCTCAGAGGACAGCCTGCTTCCCTGGCAACATGTGCTGCTTTTCTTTTGGTCCACTTCATCCAGATGCTTGACTTCTAAATCATTTAGAAGTAGTTCTATTAAAGAGCCATTAAAAGGAAAAAGAAAGAGAAATCTTCTGGGAGAAACCTTGTTAGTAGCAAGTACACACATAATGAGATATCGGAAAAAAAGGGAATCTGTGCCTTCCCTGTAAGAACGTGTTAGGAGTACACCTGGGTGTATTTGGCTGGATGGTGTTACCATAACAAGGTAGAGGTCATCCAGATAAGCATGAGAAGATGCTGTCTGTGTTTAAATTTCATATGAAGCCTTTTGTAGACATATTTTGTGCTGTCATCTGTGGATTGCTTCTTGGTAGGGAATTTATTTCAGCCAGTGTGCAAACACTGTTCTATATTTACCAGTAATTACCCAGAGATTGACAAGTATAGCAGTCAAGGTAGATCGGTTAACAAGAAAAAGAAGCAGCAGTAACTGGAGTCAAAGTAAGATCAGTCTGTTTCTTCACAGTCGGGTTTTTTTGGGGTTAAAAATTCACACCAGTGCTGTGTGCATGCTGTGCACTGTTACAGTGGCTGTGGACAGAAAGGAGCGTCCATCTTTTCTCCTGCAGCTCACATCTCTCCCACTGTGATTGTCAAAACTGGATCTCCGGGCTCAGGCTTTCATCTCCAGAGGGCAGGAGAAAGGCGCATGCATCAGTAATGTGGCCATGCACTGCCTGGCAGTCTCCGTGCTAGTTCCATAGCAGGCTTTCCTGTTTCTCTTCGTAGTTTCTAGTAGCTTTATTTCCCACACAGCTGGCCATGACCAGCACCCAGAGAGACCCATGAGCCATCCTGACCACTGACACTATTATCTTACAGCCCAGTGTGGAGGAACAGCGGAAGAGATGGAAGGAGTGCTCCTGAGCCCAGGGTTCCCAGGAAATTATCCAAGCAATCTGGACTGCACGTGGAGGATATTGCTGCCTGTGGGGTTTGGTGAGACAGCTGCTTTGGGTTTGGTGCTCTCACAAAAGAGGTGATGGGAAGATACTGTCCCTGTTCAGTCTGTGCGTGGTCAGCGCTGGAGGCCAAGATGAGTTACAGAAATTATTGTTTGACCTCTTAATCACACTTGCCATTAAAAATGCGTGTATATGGTGCTGTGAAATGATAAATAAGGTGATTGCAGGTCACCATGGAGTGTAACAGGCAGGACATGCCGCTGAACCGGCTGTAACATCCTCCTTTAGTGTGCTTGTGTACTTCCCTGTCTTAACTACTCCCAGTTGTAACAGCCTTAAAACATGACCTGTTGCATCACCCTTTGTAAATGTTACAAGTGCCCAAAGCCTGTGTCAGGTTATATCCTACCTCAGCCAGAGTTCAGGAGGCATCAGCACACCCAACCTTAGGATCTCCCAAGCCCTTACTAAGGGAGAAACTTGCACACCTCCACCTCAGCTCTTCTCCAGGCCAGCCCCGTCAGGGTGCCTCATTTCCAGGAGGTGGAAGTGTTGCACGCCTGGAAGTGCTGACTCCTTGGGTTTCCTGAATTAACTCCTCCTCGTGGTGGAGCTGTCCTGTGCTGCTGGGGACACAAAACTGGGGTGCCCTGCCAGCCCATCCCAGCCCTGCCAGCCCAGCTGGCTATGCTCTGTTTGGCATGGGGTGATCCGTGTGGCTCTGTGCTTGCCTTCCTAATCTCAGTGGTGTCAGGCAGGGGGAGAGACAGGCACAGGAGCTCCAGCAGCATGGAACTGCAGGTGTTAGTAGCTTCAGCTTGTCTGAAACAAGCAGGACCCATATACTACAGGGACCCTTTCCCTCCAGCACGGAAAATGTCCTGCTGCTGATGGACCAGGCTCTGCTGGACATCAGTGGGTGAGCGGTGCTGCTGCGCGGAGGCTTGGCTGTGGCTTTAGGGGCAGACTGTTCACTCGTGTGCTGCAGGTGCTCACGTCCAGTTCCTGAACTTCTCCACGGAGCCGAACCACGACTTTGTTGAAATCCGCAACGGGCCCTACGACACCAGTAACGTCATCGGGCGGTTCAGTGGCACCGAGCTGCCCGGCTCCCTCCTCTCCACGTCCCACGAAACCACCGTGTACTTCCATAGCGACCACTCCCAGAACAAGCCAGGCTTCAAGCTGGAATACCAGGGTAAGGAGTGAGCAGCAATGGGGCACTCCTGTCCCCAGGTGCTAACAGTGAGGGCATTGGGTGTAGGGTAGGTTCACGGTTGTTGCTATTCTGTTGAATTAATTTCATGAGGACTTAATACAAGTGAGTGGGAAGGTGCTACATGAAGGCCATGCTTCATCCGGGATCTGTTCACCCAGATTTCTGCCTGCGGCAGAAAACAAATGTTCCTGAAGTGCTTTGTGACAGTGAAATGTCTTTGAATTAATTCCAGCCAGATTCACTTCGATCTTGGCTCTGTTGTGCAAAGAGAAGAGTGCTCAGCAGCCATGAGCTTGCTCTGCAATTCTGCTTTTCAGTCTCCAAGATGCATTCTTAGCTGCAGCCCAGCCCTGTGCTGAGCAGTGGTCTTCTCTGTCCACCTGCCCTTGGCATAGGGGAATATGAAGGGGCAAAGGATGCCAAGGGCAGGTCGTGTACTTCAGACTGAATAGGATGGGCTTTGCTGGGCAGCAACTGAGAGCCAAGTGATCCAGCTACTGCCTGGGATTGAGATCTGAGGAGCGGGAATGATGGAGCGTGTGTCTCCAGCATGTGGTACAGCCAGGGACTGACAAAGGACTGCCTCTCCCCAGAAATAGCAGTAAAAGCTGCTACTCACTCATACTTAATTGAAAACATTAATTTTGTCTTGGCTGTCCTGTCTCTGCACCGTATAATTCATGGGCTGCTGCACAACTGAGGAAGGGATATGCTCTGTGAGGCACTCTGGGTAATCTCATGGAAATTAGCTATGGAAATTAGCTCTAGCAAGGCTGACCAGTCATTTATAATGCCGAGTGGAATGTGTTAACTCCTTGACTTGCATTCGTCATCAGGATTGTCCATGTTTTGTGGAAAACAAGTTAGGTTTCCCAATTGGAAGTGAAATGTGGGGTGGCTGTGTGGGTACAGGCTCTGGGGCTCTGCAGATGCCAGTGCTCCTGTCTGAGGCTGCAGCAGGATTTTCCCTCAGCAGATGTGTGCGTGGCTCGTTCAAGTGTAGCCCCTGCAATTAAGCTGTTGTATGAGGAGGAAGTAGCCAGGCAGCACACTGAGTGCAGTGTTCCTGCTTTGGGGAGAAAATACGAAGTATGAAACATTCCTCCTTATTTACAAGGGCCTGTAGGGACAGGACAAGGGGAATGGCTTTAACCTGCCAGAGGGGAGACTGAGAGGAGCTCTTAGGCAGAAGCTCTTCCCTGTGAGGGTGCTGAGGCGCTGGCCCAGGGTGCCCAGAGAAGCTGTGGCTGCCCCATCCCTGGCAGTGTTCAAGGCCAGGTTGGACACAGGGGCTTGGAGCAAGCTGCTCCAGTGAAAGGTGTCCCTGGCCGTGGCAGGGGTTGGAGCTGGAGGAGCTTTAAGGTCCCTTCCAACACAAACAAGGCTGGGATTCTGTGATTTTGGGGCTTCTTTTTCAGCCTACGAGCTGCAGGAGTGTCCTGACCCTGAACCTTTTGCTAACGGTGTTGTAAGAGGAGCCGGTTACAACGTTGGCCAGTCCATCTCTTTCGAGTGCCTGCCTGGCTACCAGCTGATCGGCCACCCAGTCCTGACCTGTCAGCATGGCACCAACAGGAACTGGGACCACCCGCTGCCCAGGTGTGAAGGTATGGCTTTGGGTCACGCTGAGAGCACCCACAGGGGCATTTGTGAGGAGAGGAAAACCTTCAACACTGTTCTGGCCTCCTTTTGCATTGTTGTTTTGTACTTGGGCTGCAAGTTTCTCTGGAAGCAGCAGCATTGCTGTAGGCAGGCCAGGAATGAGCACTGAGGTGTTGAAGAATGTTCTTCATGGGTTGATATTCGGCGTATTTCAGCCTAGTCCAAAGGAGCATTTTGAACAGTTCAGAGCTGAGGTGCATCTTTTGAGGAGGTGTTTGAATCTCGTGCTCCGGGTGAGGACTCTCAGTGCTGGTGCCAGTGGGAGCTGTGCTTCCAGCACGAAGCTGTCCAGGGTCCGTGTAATAATTTTCATCTGCCTTATTTCTTCAGCAGTGTTCAGCTTCCATTGATTTAGCATTGGTATATAAATGGAGTCCCCTTGCAGCTCTTTGGACTCTCAGTGTGAGAAGATTATGTCCTTCTCCAGTCTCCTTAGTGTAGCAGTGATGGCATCTCCAAAATTATCCAGATAGGAATTTTGCAGTAGCCTTCCAGGGTCTCCTTTCTGAAGACCATGGATGTGCTGGGAGGACCCTGCAGGCTGAAGGAGTGGATCCACATTCTAGGCATCAAAGCTCAAATATCCAAATTCTGTTCTCAAACCCCAGCATGGCTATTTCAGCCTTTCATCCTTTGGGCCAGTGGACTGGGGGTTGTGTGGTTTCATGTAGAAGGTTTCCATATGAACCCTGAAGAAGTTCAAGGCTCCTTAGTGAAGATTTCCCACCTCAGTTCCTTGGGGTAACAGGGCTGTGCTCTTATCTACCTCGGGCATCAGCTCTGCCAGCTACAACCATTCAGCTCTTTGTTGTGATTTTAAGTAACTTTCTTGCTCTGCGGCACTTCCAGTAGCAGAGAGGGGTAAGGGGTTAGGTGTATTTTGGACCATTTGCTGCTTTTCTCTGTGTGCACATCTGGTGGTGTTAGTGCTGTTAAAGGCAGCACAGAACTCTCCTTTTCTAGCTGTTTCCTCAAATGATCCATTTTTACACAGCAGAAGCAGGGAGAACTCGCTGCCTTGGGCAAACTGCCTCACCTTTCCCACGCAGGTCACAGCTGAAAGCCCTTTTAATTAAAAGAGAAGCTGTAATGCTGAAATAAATGCACAGAGGCCAAGGTTCCCAGCACCACTCCAGGGAGGTTTTCCAGTGATCAGCAGGCTGCTGCTGCTCTGCAGGGCAGAAACACATGTGCCCTCCCAGCTTTCTTGGGTGTTTGTTTCAGAAAATGAGTGTAGGGAGTTACATGAATACACATCTCAGCTTGCCTAACCGTGTGAGTGAGCAGAGCAGAGCCAGAGCTTGGCTCTAACCTTACATCTGGCACATCAAGTCAGGGCCTGGGTGGCAGAAGCCTGTGGAGCTGGTCCTGCACAGGAAGGAGCTTGTGTTGCTCTGTTAGTATACCACTGAGCCTGAATTAATAAGGTGTGTGGGGAGGCAGAATGTGTGCGCTGAAGCCAAGGACTGGGTTAAAGCATCTACATGGCTTCTAGAGTGGTGCTGGCTCAGGCAGATGACACTGTCTGCACTTAACCCTGTGCCTGCAGTTGTTGCAGGTTGCCACTAACACACTGCAGATGTTATCATCATTTCAGTTGAAACTTCCACACCAGGGGTGTCCAGAAGCTGATATTTGTACATTGGACTTTCAGACCTAGGGACCTGCTGTGGCCCTCCTGTGCTGCTTCAGCAGGATGTCATCTTCCTGTCCCGAGTTGCCACTGCCCAGGCTGTTTCTGATTGCCTCTCTTTAGTCTGCAAGTTCATTTGGAGCTGAAAGATACCTCGTGCAATAGAACTGTCATCTTGATTAATGAATTGGATGCTGCTGTCATACAAATCATCATTTCCCCCCTGCTCAGATGGGCTCTGTGAAAAGCCAGCTGCTCAGTGCTTCTGGTCCAGGCCATGCTGTATGAGCAAGTGGGTAGATTTGCCCACTGGTGTGATCTCATCAGGAGATGTATTTTCCATGCATGGATGCAGGCAGCTGGTGGAGCCCAAAGACTCTTACTAGGGTGTAAGATGAAGTTTATTTGCACACCTGGCTCCCACAGCTGTACAAACAGCCCTGCCAGGCTCCTTTTGGCTCAGAGGCACTTAATTCATTGTAATGGGATGAAGTTGAAAATGTGTGATGGGGCTGTGACAGGTAAGAATTATCCGAGGCAAGCTGGGGCAGGCTTGGGGGCTGGATCCTCCTGTGCCTGAAATTGCTGTCTTCTTATCCAAAAACCTGAAGGACAAACAGGAAATGGAGGATTCTTAAGAGTTACTTCTTCTTCCTGAGGTTTGTGTTTCTGTCTGATTGCCTGCAGTGCCTTGTGGGGGGAATGTCACCACCCAAAATGGTACAGTGTACTCTCCTGGCTTCCCCAACCAGTACCCCAATTCCCAGGACTGCACTTGGCTTCTCACAGTGCCGGTGGGATATGGAATTCATCTCAACTTCACTCTGCTGCAGACAGAGCCCTACAACGATTTCATCACTGTTTGGTGGGTATAGCAGAGGTGTGAGGACTGACTGGAGTCGCTACTAAGGCTCCATTTCAGAAAGATGCTCTTGCTGATAAATAGAGCACCCACTGCTGTGGTGTGTTTGAGAGCAGGAGCATCATCTGGGGTGAGGATGTGGAATTTTTTTAAGCTGGGTGCTAGATAGAGCCTTTAGATTAAGGACCATGTGGTGCAAAATGGCCAGGGGCTTGTCTCCAAACACTGCTGATGTTGCCTTCCTGAAAGATACAGGCAGGGAGTGCAAGGACAGTGAAGGGGATGGTCACTTGCTGCTCATACCAAGGGCTGGAAATGTCACCCTTGGGGTCTGGAGGGGAGTCTGTACAGGAATCCTTCACTTTTAATGGTGCTTTTGCCTCAGTGTTGTGCAGCTCACAAGGAGTAGTCCCACCTTTGGCCGTACAGCAGTGCCTGTCAGACCTTGTAGGTCTTTGTTGCTATTGATCTCTGTGATCATCAGTTAAAAATGAAGCACATCAGCTGCCTGCAGTGCTTCTACCCCACTGGTCTGCCCCAGTAACCTGGAGCAGGCGCTGAGCTGAGCCACAGCCTGGCTGCGGCAGGAGCCCCCTGTGTCCTGCTGGGACATCAGCCTGTCCCTTCATCTCCAAAATGCTGTGCTCAATGGAATAAGGAAACATCTCTTGGGAAGCCAAAGGGGCTTTACAGAAGACACTTTATGAATGGTAAATGAGGTCTTTATCTCAAGCTGAAGTTAGATGAAATTAATCTTGTTTGTACTTGCGGAACAGGAATTGACTTTTGCTGCTGCTTTCTCTGACAGGCATTTTAATGGGGCTCATTTTTTGTTCCTTTTGCATTTTATCTGTGGTTACCTGTCTATGGATAGAGGCTGAATGAAGAAAAAGCCATTGGTAAATCATTCACAGTTACCAGTGTCTTCTTTGGGTTTTTCTTTTGCAATCACAATATACAGCTCTGCAATTCAAGCCACTTCCCAGGCTGCAAAGGGAATGACCAGGATGGCATTAGCACTAAAACTGGCCTTTTAAACAGCAGTAACTGGGAACTGTGACCTCTGATGTAAAATGAGTGCAGCTCTGATGCGGTTAATGAAGTGGCACTGATTTCTTCACTGCCAGAGCGTTACAGGCTGGGATCATCCTTCCCTATTTTCCTATTTGGAAAAAGGAAGAGAAATGGCACATTCTGAGCCTCAGTCAGCCAAGGGAGCACGCATAGCTGCACTGGCTAAAGAGCTTGTGGCCACATTCTTGAGCTCATAGCATTCAATCAGTACCTGACTTTCAGAGTACGTGGATGTCTGCTGTGGAAACAGGGAGCGAAACTCCTCTGGAAAACTGGCCCCAAATTCTGAGCTTAAAAATGGAGTTAATGTTTGGAGCTGGCTGCTGGGTGGGCACTGCACTGCCAGAGAGGTGATCCTGGTTGTAATGGAATGGGAAGGGGGCCTGGGTGTCCAAGTCAACTGTCCAGGGAGCTGCTGAGGCTGTAATAAAGAGGTAGAAAAGGGAGGACAAGGGAGGAAGAGTGTGGAGGAGTTCCTGGGTGTGCAGTGTAGGAGGCTGGTTGTTGCCTAGGATTAAAGACGTATAATAATGCTCTTTTCTTATGTTTCTGACATGTGATTTTAGGGATGGTCCTCAGCAAACAGCCCCACAGCTTGGTGTCTTCACTGGCAACTCTGCTAAGAAATCAGCCCAAAGCTCTTCCAATCAGGTCCTGATGAAGTTCCACAGTGATGCAGCCAATGGAGGGATCTTTGCCGTTTATTTCTACGGTCTGTATTGCTTCCTGAGCAGCACGTGCTTTATACCTGTCCATGGGGTATTGAGGGGCTTGTGGGGAGGACTAGTTCTGGGGAGAAGATTCCCTTTTTATTGTCCTGACTATGGCAAGCAAAGGTAACTGGGAGGAGGATGCTCTTTTTGTGTGCTGGAGAGGGACTTACAAGGGCCTGTAGGGACAGGACAAGGGGGAATGGCTTTAACACACCAGAGGAGAGACTGAGATGAGCTCTTAGGCAGAAGCTCTTCCCTGTGAGGGTGCTGAAGCGCTGGCACAGGGTGCCCAGAGAAGCTGTGGCTGCCCCATCCCTGGCAGTGTTCAAGGCCAGGTTGGACACAGGGGCTTGGAGCAAGCTGCTCCAGTGGAAGGTGTCCCTGCCTGTGGCAGGGGTTGGAGCTGGAGGAGCTTTAAGGTCCCTTCCAACACAAACTATTCCATGATTCTCTGATTCTGTGATTTTGGTGGCCTGTTTTAAATGGTAGGTGTGCCTCACCTGCAAGGTGGTTTCATTTCTCTGGGAAGAAAAGGGATTCCCATAAATCCCTGCATTACCTGGGGATTCTTTGGTGTGAGCACAGCTCACACTAGAGAGATGCTGGGTATTACATTGAAATGAGAGCATTTGCTTTCCACCACTAAACAAGAGCCCCACTTTAAATGAGATGAGCTAACAAGTTCCTACAGCAGTGCTGGGATTTTGGAATGTGCAAATGGAGACCTCCTCCGGCTTCGATAATTTGCTGGCAACCACGTAGCGGAGCCGTGTGTGAGTTCCACCGTGAACCTGTGCAGAACGGCTCAGCTTATGTTCAGTTCTGAAAGACAAATATTACATGGGTAGGCTGAATGTGAGGAATGTTTGCTAGGCTTCGGAGGGAATTGGTTTACATTGCAGAACCCTGTAAGATTTATTTTGCCGGACAATGGCGTGGATGTAACAGTTATGCAAAAAATGATGGTTTAGGCAGTTTGGCTCAGAAATGAGGAGGACGTAAACACTGCCACAGCTCAGTGAATGCTGCCTTTTGTAGTATGAATTAGATACTGTCATTGCTGTGGTTAGATCCCGTCAGCATATGTTGCTGTTCTCTGATCTTGATAGCACTTTATATTGCTGTTTCTTTAGCTGATAGGTGGGGTATGAAGCCACCACAGGCATGGAAGGTCTGGGGTTGGTGCTGGTAGGGATCGGGGTACTCTGCAGTCGTTTATAACCTGTTCACCATCTGGGCACTCTGGCAACTGCTCTGCCTTTTATTGAAGGGTCATTTACTGCCTCATTGCTCCCTGTATACATGGGGCTTTGGTATGATGCCCAACCCCAAAGATTGAAGTGACTGAGGTGGTTGCCTCCAGGATGACGTTCTTCCCTCCTTTCCAGACTCTCATTCCATGTGTGGTGCCTTGCACACCAGGAAAGGTGTGGGAAAAGGGTTCAGGCAGTGCAGTCAGTTAAATCTTGGTCATCACTTTGGGATGTAACTGCAGGAAATGCAGTTTCCTCAGGACCTGCAGCAATGTGCGTTTTCATTTCTGTGTCTGCGTCCTGGCAGATCTAGGACATAGGAGAGTCCTCCTTCTGCTTTAAGTTGTCTTTTCCCATACAGCGGTGATCAGCTCCATGTCAGAGTGCCACTGCCCTTTCAAATGCCTGCAGAGAAACGTTTCCTTAGGGTGGAGGAATGGAAACAAAGGAGTGATTCACAGAGCTTAAGGAGTCAGTAGCATCCCTTGAAAAATGAGGCTGCTGCGCCTGGTATGAGATGGGTTGGCTCAGGTGCCAGTGATGTGTGAGTGTGATGAGAGGTGGCACAGTAACTCAGGGGGTCCCACTGTGGTTTCAAGGACTCTGGTTTGTCCTGGTGAGAACAAATGGATGTGCTGTTGAAAGGAGCTTTACTGCTGCTGTATCACCCATATGCTGAAGCCATGTTAATCACAGCTCTCTGTTGAAATGCGGTCCATTAAGGGAGAGTTTAATGCTGTAAATGCTGCTTTAGCTTTCCACTGCAGTAGATGCTGTCAAGCGCTTTTTTAAATAGCATTTAATTTCAATTTTTGTTGCAGTTTCCTTCCCTTCTTCCCTCCACCGTCAACCATGCCGTTAAAAGATTCCAGATAAGTGTGCTCCCTCCTGGGATGGCTCTTTGCTGTGTCCCTACTGCCTCCCCTCTCCTGCTGGCTCTCCTGCTGCCCGGGGGCCAGCTGTCCAACTTAGAGCTGGCACTTCCCTTTGCCCCCATCCCAGCTGAGTTTAGCTCACTGCAGTAAGCATGTGTTTGGCTTCTACCCCCCTTGCACACATGGGATGCATAAGCCCATCCCTCACATTAACCAGAAGCTCCTGTGTTCCCTCCAGCCAGTTCCCTGGATCTCCAAACATCACATTTTTCCAGACGCCATTTGAGAAAGCATTTTCCTCCCCCAGGTTAAGGGGTAAGGAATTTGGGGCAGGATGATGGCACATCTTCTGTCCATGTGTAAACCATGTCATAAACCTCCTCATGGTGCTGCCAGCCTTGCTGTGGTGTGAAGAGTTCAGCACTGGGGAGTTAGTAAGAATTAATATTCAGTGGCAGCTTGAGCTCCAGGATCTCAAATAAAAAGGCTGATATAAATTTCAGAGGAAGTTTTGCTTGTCCAGGGTCAGGAGCAGGGGGAGCAAAGATGCAAGGAAGTGCTGAGCAAATAGCAGAAAATGCCTTTCATTAATATTCATTTAGTTCCCAGTCCCATATTTTCTATTTAATGGTGCTCACAGCTCGTGTGTGTTTATCTAATACACAGCACAGTGCTCAAGCCTTATGCACCCACATGCTTGTAAGTGGTGCCTTTGTTTTGCTTGGTGTGAGCTGATCTTTTGGGTTTGGTGGCAAATCTGCTATTTGCAATGTATTGGTCAGGTGCAGGAGCCAGAAGGAGTTGTTTTTTCTGCTCATCAACTGGATTTCTTCTCCCCGTTTAGCCGCATGGTACCCATGAAGGAAACACCCAGTTGAGCAAAGAGTACAAGGTCTGCTCTGCTCTGCCTTCCATGAGGCACTGGCATCGGCCTTGCACAGGTTACTTTGTGAACTGCAAGCTGCATGTAGGATTTACAGTTGAACCCATGAGCACTCCTGGAGTTATTTGCAGAAGTTAATGAATAATTCCAAGTTCAAAATAAGTCTGTGAGTTTTGTGATCTCCATTCAAGGACAGGGTGTAAGGATGAAATTCTCTGAGTAATCATTGTCGTCTGCTTGGTGCTGGAGCAGTCTGAGACTCTCCCTCCTCTGTGATTGACCTGATTCCACTGAGATCACCAAGATCTTCTCCTTTAGTATCCCAAAAGGTGCCTCACGTCAGCACCCATCGGTCATTATCCCATGTTCATCCAAATGCAGTAACACCGTGTGGGCACCTGCATCTCCACAGGCTGACCAAAATCTGTTTGCTATCAGGTGTGAGAAACTGGAGGAAGCTGCTTTTTTAGCGCAAGTACCTGGCTCCATCTCTGTGGGGTTTGGAGGGGGAAAGGGCTGGTTGCAGTTTTGCCAATTCCTTCCACTTGTCGGGGGGGAGGATTTGCTCTGATGTCCATTGTACTTCACACTGAGATGGCCATGGCCACCTTCACCCCCAGCTTAGCATCTGCTACTCTCTTTGCTCTTTCAGCCTACCAGCTCTTCAGATGCCAGCCTCCCACCATCGTTCCCAATGCAGAAATCATCACTGAGAATGAAGAATTTAACATAGGTAACCTCTCCCTGTCCTCTGAGCCCTCCTTGCCCCCCCATCCACTGCTGGGGATGCCCACAGGAAGACACATTTGTGTGGTCACCCCGCATCTGGGGTTTCAGGAGAGCTCTTCACATGTGTAACTCTGTGGGGCACCGGGTTCTGCATGACCTTGCTCAACACCCAACATTCACAACGAGTCAGATTGATCTGATGTCCTGAGGCTTTTCCTCCCTGTTAGTACAGAAGTGGTTTGGCTTTTGTGAAAGGCTGGAGCTTGTTTGGAAACGTTCAGAAGTCTTTGCCACAATAACAGTTTTCAGGTGGCTCAGACAAAGCATTGTGTGAAAGCTTAGAGGCCCTTAGTCTTTTTATGAGAACCTTTCACCCATGTGCACTGTGCTTTGTGTGGTTTTTGCTGTTGCTCACGCTTCCATCCACATTTTAAGTGTTTCTGCAACCAGTGGAGTAGCCGTGATTTTTTTTTTAAGCAGCTTTTCTCCCTGTCTGCTCTCTCCACCTGAAATAGCTCACACAAATCACCACAATCTAGCAGCATGACGGCAGTTCTTCCCAACTGAGGCTCCAGCAGGCTTTTTCTATACCTTTTATTTCTGCACGGTCATGCCAGAGCTCAATGGCAGAGGCATGGTCAAGAGGTCTCTGCGCCCTATGGTACCCAGGGCAAGGTTCATTCAGCCTTAATGAATTGATCCTTCTCTTGGGTCAGTGTTTTCTGTTTCTGTCTGCAGGTGATGTGGTGAGGTACAGATGTCTTCCTGGCTTTACCTTGATTGGAAATGAAATCCTGACCTGCAAACTAGGCACCCATCTCCAGTTTGAAGGACCTCCGCCCACATGTGAAGGTAAAGCTGGGGCTGCCCAATGTGGTGCCCAGAGCTTCCCTACCTTGAGACTGCTGCAAAATGGGCTATGGGAGGGAGCAAGCTGGATGGCAGCTAGAGGAGGTTTCCCTGCACATACTGCATCTTCGGGATTGATTCTCAGATCTCCAGGGTCCCAGTAGTGCAAAACCACCCGTCAGGACCTTGTGAGGAGGGTAGTGAGACACCTCTGTAAGCTTGTACCTCCTTTGAAGGACTGAGGAGAGGTCTGACACACCATGTATCTGACTGCCTTCACTAAGTCATTATAAGTCACCCAAATGTCCTTACCCTGTGAGGTGGGGAGGAATTCTGTGCTGAGAGTTTGCCAGTGATGCATGAACAGGCAAAGGAAGAGGAGGCTGGAGCGGAGTGAGCCCCTCCAGCCAGGCAGTCCTGCGACAACAGCTTCTCTATTAGTGCCATAGAATGTACTACATGGGAGAAAAATGGAAGCCCTGAGCACACTGCACTGTAGACCTTGCTGCTGCTCAGGAGGGATCCCAGAGATGTTTCCATGCTGCCATGTTGCCTTATTTATCCTCTGGGTTCCTGCTGGTACTTTTGTTCACTCCAGCCGTGATTATTTCATCTCCTTCATTCCCTTCTATCTGAACATTTTTACCGTATAACAGGATATTTTTCTATAGCTTTATTCGCTCTGAAATAGCATGAACTGAAGGATAGAAAGGGAGGTCATTCAATTATTTACTGATGGTTGTTAGCCTGGGGGTAAAGGGACTGCTTAAATTACATCTGGCCACCAATTTGTGGAGGTCAAGAAATCACTGATGGGATTAAGGATTTGGAAAGAATACACTGGTCTTTCTGGGTAGTTCTGGCTCTTTTCTATTAATCCAAGTATAGTGTTTGCACTGGACTTAAGTGACAATTGTGGATAAATAAAGATCCCTTTCTTTTTATGCTTTTGCTTGCTTTGTGTGTTCGCCTCCTCTTCTGGGGTGGTTTTGCTGATCTTTCTATGTAGTGTCTTCAGCTGGATTAAATGTTTCTAGAAGCTCAGTGTGTTGTAGTGATTAGAGAAAGGAACTGGAGTTCTTATGTCCTGGTTAACAAGTCCATGGGTGACCTGGGTTAAGCCTTTAGTTCTACACCTTGTTCTAAGCCAGATAATAAAGTTTCCAGGGATTCCTGGGGAGTGTTTTGCAACTTGAGAGTAGTCTTGTGATTGTGGCGTTGTTCATTTTGTGAGTGATGTGGAATGATGCAAGCGACAGTTGAAACTGTTCATTTGCATTGTTCCTTTTAGCTCCTGCCTTTAAATGGGGCTATTGCTTGGATTTGTGGGAACACAGCATGATTTTTGTGGAGAGTAAATGCATCAGGGTCTGGGGATCCTCTGGGAGGGTGAAGGTGTGCAGTGGATGCACGCAGGTGGGAGTTGTGCTGAATCTTGACCTAACTCCAGACAGGCCCTCATGGCCACAGCATCTTGTGTTCCCTTCCTTCCTCTGAAAACCAGGAAAGTGAATTTTCTGCTGTGTTCCCTGCAGTGCAGTGCCCAATGAATGAGGTCCTGACAGACTCCACTGGTGTGATCCTGAGCCAGAGCTTCCTGGGGAGTTACCCTCACTTTCAGACGTGCTCTTGGGTGGTGAAGGTAGAGCCTGGGTACAACATCTCCCTCACCATTGAGTACTTTCTGAGTGAGAAGCAGTACGATGAGTTTGAAATCTTTGATGGTAAGAGATTCACTGGTTTGACTTGACTGGGGGGGGGGGAAGGAAATAGCAGAGTTTTCTTAGCTGCTAATCTCTGTTCCCAAAACACTCTGCAAAGAGCTTTCCACCACTCCCCCTGTAACCTTATGCTGGACTTAAAGAAAGCTCCTCTTAAGACTCATTGATTCTCTGGATAAGGAAAAATCAATGATTTGATTTTTGGATGGATCTAAAGCATTTTTGAAAGCAGCAGGAGTTAGCAGGGGAAGGGGCGAGTTGAGAAGGTGGGAATTCTCATCCCTGACACTGTGCAGACCAGGTTTTTGAGGCCCAGGAACCGAGAGGGGATCTGTCAGTATTCACAGTGCAGCAGCCTTGTAACCAGATGCAGAATGCACGTGCTGTGCTGATGCTCCTGTGGTTGCCTGTTGGGACATGACTTGTTCCTTCCTTCCTTGCAGGTCCCTCTGGCCAGAGTCCACTGCTCCTGTCACTGAGTGGGAACTACTCAGCCCCTCTGACCGTCACCAGCAGCGGGAACAGAGTCTATCTCCGCTGGTCCTCTGATCATGCCTACAACAGAAAAGGCTTCAAAATCCGCTACTCTGGTAAGCACATGGAAGAGGATGGGTGTCTCTGCCAGGAATGTTGCCATCTCTGCAGCCAGGGATTGCCATGAAATGGCTGCAGAGGGGTATAGGCCATCTGTGTGGGCAGAAGCTGCCAGTGCCTGGGAAGGCTCCCAGATCTGGGCTCCTTCTGAGCTGGTGAGGCTGGGGAAGGCAGTTTTTGTTCCAGGAGAAACCTTGAGGCTTTGGCTTTTTCTCCACCACTCTAAAGAATCAGAACCAGAACATCCAACCATAGGCAGTGTGGCTCTGGATGGATGAAACTCATCCTGGGTAACCCACCATAAAGATTGCTGTGTTACTGAATTATTGTGTCCTTGCAATGAGCCCATTTTGAGAAGTTTGCAGATGAACATCACAAAACCTTGGAGTTTGTGTTAGGAGCTGCTGGTTCATGAGCCTGATGGCGTTACAGGATTTGCAGTTTAAAACACGTTGTGCTCTTGCTTGGGCATTCTGCCACTGCTCCCACAGGAGCAGGGCTGGGGAGTCCTGGTTGCTCATTCAGCACAAACCTGCTGCTAGATACTGAATATTTGCTGAGAATTCCTTAAAATGAATTACTGTAGCTTGAAACTTAGCAAATCTTAATTAATGGAAGTTATAAAACTGGATTGAAAACTTGCCAGGATGTCATAAATAAATAATGACTTTACTCAGTAAATGAATTAAGTAATATTTAATTATCAGAAATTAGTCTTTATTTCTAGAGCTGAGTGGAACTTGGAGAGGAGCCCTGCACTCCTTCCCCCCTTGGCTTTGTGTTTGTCCATCACACGTTTTCTGTTTCCTCTGCAGCCTCAGGGTATGGGAAGCGGGCTGTAATTCCTGAGAACAGGAAGGGAATTTGCCTTGCTGCTGCCCATGCAGTGATGGATTTCTTTTCTTCTGCCCTCCCCTGCAGCCCCGTACTGCAGCCTCCCGCGGGCACCGGTGCACGGGCTGGTTCTGAGCCAGACGGGGCTGCAGCCCGGCAGCACGCTCCGCTTCGGCTGCGACACCGGCTATCGCCTCGTTGGCCACAGCACCACCACCTGCTCCCAGCACCCTCAGGGCTACTTCCACTGGAACAAAGCAATCCCCCTGTGCCAAGGTGAGAGCAGGGAAGTGTCCTTTGAGGGGCTGGGAGTCTTGGGAGGACTGAGGGGAACGCAGTGAAAGTTAAAACCTGTTGTAATTCCCTGTTGAGAACAGGCGTGGAGCTGCAGGTAGGCATGGGGGGTGCTCCTCATATCCAAGTCCTCAGGAATAGACAAGCAAGGAGGGAGGGGAGTAATATTCTGGGAGCCCCCAGGATGGGGGAGAGAAAAAGCATCTTTGCAAAGGCCACTGCTGTAGAGGTGTTGGAACACTCAGTAAAGACACAGCCAAGCCTCAGTTAAGGATGGGAGAAGCCATTGCTTGGAAGAGCCTGGAAAGGCTGGCAGGAGCCTGGGTCCTGCTGGGTTCTAGTGACTGGAATTTCATTTGGTATTTCTGGAAGTGCTCTCTTAGGTCTGCACGTGTCAATAGGGGATGAGAAGTTTCTTGGGATTCGGATGGTGCCTCGTTTCCATTGGCTTCATCTAAGATGAAGGCACATGGCTGTTCTTCCCACATCCTCCTAATTAACTGTGATCTTTATGGCATATCAGACTTAGCCCAGGGCTCCTTCCAGGCATGGGAGGGGGGGAGGACAGGGCTCTGTGCCCCAGGGTGCTTCGCTTCCACGCTGTTTTTCTCCCTCACTGTGTTCACTTTCTGATTGCACCGTCTCAATCCGCCAGTCGTCCCTGTTCATTTGTGTTGATAAAATGCCCATCTTTATTCTGCTGAAGCCATTCAATGTCTTTGAACATTCATCCATGTTCCAAGGGGACCGAGTGCTGGGGATTAATATTGCATTGACTTCCCTGGAAACTAGCCAGGGAACAGCATAGGCAAAAATCTCATCGCAGTGTCTGTATTGTTGTCCAGTCCAAGCTATAAGGAAAAGCAAGATTGTTTAGTGTGGGAGGCACCAAAAAGCCTTGAAAAACTCCTTTCCGTGCTCCTGAATCACTTCGTCTCTTTGGAAGTTGCACAGGGGTGGAAGCGGTCCTGCCTCTAATGGGTGGGTTTGTGCTGTGGGTGCTTGTATCCATTTGGAGCCCTCTCAAGGCTGTATTTTTATTTAGAGGTGAGTGGAAAGCAGTAAACCAAGGACCTGCCACCCAGCCCCATTCGCAAGCAGAAACTGGGAAGCTGGACACAAACTCCAGTAGTGATTCTGTGATAACGTGGATGGGGACAAACACCGAGCATTGGAATGAGCAGATGAAGCACACAGCAAGACCTGAGGGAGCGAGAGGATGTCATGACAACTGTGCCTCCCGAATCCTTAGCCCAGTGTAGGGAATTTCTCTGATGTAATGCTTCTTTTTAAGGAAAATCCTGTAATCAGGAATAGGTACAAATGCCGCTAAGTCTTTACTGTCCTGGTGTGCTGGAATGCCACCTGAGGCCTGTGTTCAGCTCCAAAATCAATATTCACTTCCAAGAGGTATAATGGTACGTGAGGAATGGGTTTTAAACACAGAGGTGGGGAGGAGGGTGTGGGGAAGCTGGGAGGGGGTGTGCTTGGATGAGGTATCACCAGACAGAATGATTCAAGGCAGAAATGTGTCCCTGAGCATTAGTTCCTGAAGCACCAGGGAGGGAGCTGGAGCCAGACCATCTGTGGCTTGTCCCTACCTGGCCTGGAAATGCTGAGCACCGCAGGCCTTTCCTGTGGGATGGAGGGGTGTGGGAAGAGGCTTTCCCATGGGGTCTGCATGAAAAGCACTAAACCGACCCAGTGCTGTTCTGGTCCAGCTGAATCTGTGACATGTCAGGAGCTTGATGAGCACAATCTGTGGTGCCACTCCATAGCAGTTGCCAACACAGGAAGAATGTGAGGGCCAGTTCACATCAGTTTCCCCTTTGGAGCAGTGTGTGTCTTCACTGACCACACTGGGCAGCTTGGTCAGGATCTTGGTGCTGATGTCCCTCTGGAAGAGTGGAAGGAGAGCTTGCTGGGCCATGTTAGATCCTGAGGTTGAACCAGCCCCTTTGGGAAAGTCACCTCCTCTTCTGTTCCCTGTATTTGCATCAGGACTCTTAACTCTGGCCCGTGGTTATCAAGTGCCTCGAGGTGGATTCAGGAGGCGGGCGAGTGGCAGCGAGCTGGGGAATTCACAGCGGAGCAGCTCCCCCCCCCCCGGCCTCCAGCAGCCGGTAGCCAGGGCTGGCTCTGCTCGTGCTCCCGCCTCAGCTGCATGGAATCCAGCATCCTCTTTATTCCCCCGCGCTGCTCTCAAAGCCAACTGGCAACCTTTGGTCTTGGGCTGCACTCAATTTCTCATCCTTTCTGGTGGCCAGGGCCGCATGGCAGAGATTTGGGAACTCGCTCTGTAACTGCATAAATTGCTCATAGAGTCAGGAGGGGAACTGGGGTGCCTGCAAACACATGGTCTCATTAAATGGCATTTCCCATCGCTCCTTTCTGCCAGTACATAATACTCTTCCCCATCCCCTCTGAATAATCTTTACTACGTGCTCTGTCCTAGCTGACATTTATGGGAGTAGCAGAGAATATTCTGCAGGGAACAATCTTGTGTTGGCACAATGAGGGAGAACACAAGATGATCTAATACGTCTTTTCTGTCTCTGCTGCCTATTTTTAAGCTGCTTTGTTTTTGGAATCCCAGCTGCAGATTTGCTTGCATAGCCTCTGTTCCTTTTCCTAGCACATCATCTTCCTGCAGGCAGAGTTTTGTACCATTAAGTGCTCCTTCTCCTTTTTTCCTGGATCACACTCTCCATGGGTCTCTCCAAGCCAAATGCTGGTTTGCTTTCCCCTGGAACAACTCTTTCATGGTCTCTGATCCTGGTGGATGGCAGTACCTGCAGTTGGACCCTCTGAAGTGCTCTTTGGAGCAGATGTCAAGTTTGTCGCCATCCCAAAAATCAAGCTGTTCTGCTTTGTGCAGGGCTCTGTAAGTACAAATTTACTAATACCACAATCTGCGCAAGGATGTCGGATCTGCAGGGAAGGAAGGATCCTGCCATGAGTGCAGGGTGGCAGAGGTCCCAGCCCCCATGTCTCTTCCTTGTCCAGTCTTCATGTTGTAGCCTTCATCTGCAGGTGAAGAGGGTTACATTTTACTTATTATTTCTAGTGGCTTAATAAAACTTCTGGTTACCTGTGCCTGCCCCACAAGTGCTGTATTGTTGCTGCTCGTTGTATCAGGACAAGGCTTATGCAATGGAAAGACCCAGAATGGTCAAGTAGACCTATGGAGAGGCAGGAGGAGGGACCTGGCTGCGAGGCAGGACTCGGCAGCATTAATCATCCTTCCCTGTGCAGAGAAACGAAGGCAAGTGGCAGCCCAGCCTCAGTGGCCCGGAGCACCACTGGCCCTGGTCTCTGCACTCCAGTGTCCCCAGCTTTCAGTCTGTGTGCCTCAGTGCCTGTGGCGAAGCATTGGGCTGCAGCAGGGGATTGGACAGAGAAAGGGGAAGGCTTTGCGGGGCAGTGCCATGGGAAAGGAACAGCTTTTTCCCACCAGCCTTTTTGGTTGGATGCAGCATCAGAAAGTCATCAGAGCACGGCTGGGTGGAAGTGACAGGGTAGGGCTCCCCAGGCCCCTTCTTCTTTTGCCTCTGAATGAAATTGGTATTCAGTGTGGCTGCTTGTCTAGACACCCAGCCTTGTAGAGAGATTTGCCAAGCTCCTTAGCTCAATGAAGTGACATACATGTGATTATCATTTCAACCAGGGATGTGCCTGGTTGTGCTAATATAAGCCTACTGAATTACTCACACCTATTAGCAACACCAGCATCTGTGAGGTGCTGTGTAATTGTGCTCCAGGTTGGGGCTCTGGCCGGCTCATGGAGCAGGAGTGGGATGAAAGCATCTTGGACCTTGAGTGATAGAAAGCTCTGGAGGTTGTGCTGATGCTGCTCACAGTAAGTTTGGTCTCTCCTTTTCAGCACTCAGTGGGATCCATGTCACCAGAAGGTCACTTTTCTAAGGTTGCTGATTTTCTAGCCCTCAGTTGTGTGGAGAGGGAATAACAGGAAGGTGAATGTGTGTTGAAGTGTCAGCATGCGGCTCAGCCTCTGGTTCATGCATAAGTGGAGTGGGAGCAGTGTGGGCTGCTCCAGGAAGGAGTACATTTCCTTCAGAGCAGTTTTAAAATGCAGACAGCTGTTTGGGTTAGGTGCTGGCCTCCAAATTGGTGCTTTGCTCATCTCGGTGCCCCACAGAGGCTGCTGGCAGCCCACAGGCTGGCAGTCTCACAGTGGCAGCTTCACAGGTCCAGGCTACTCCTTCCCCTTTGCCACTCCGTGCCTCTCCAGCCCAAGACACAAGCCTTGGAGAGGGATGGGAGCCTGCGTGGTGCTTTTGGAGGCAGGTCTGGGTTTGATTTCCCAGCTCTCCTGAATGCTGATAGAGAAAAACAGATTTGAGTGACAGACTCCCAGCGCTGGCGTTCCCAGAGGTGGAGAAGAGGGTAAAAGGACATGTCACGTCTCGCAGAACTCTTGCAGCACAGATGAGCATGCTCCTGAGCTGTCTGTATTTGGCTGTTTCTCATCTTCCTGTGACCTGCCTGCCCCTGTCTGTGACCTGTTCTGCCCAGTCTGACCCCCTCCTGGCTCCAGAACTGAGGCTTTCAGCAGCAGTGGTGCAGAGCATCTTCTCCGAAGTGCTGCCATCTTGAGCAGACGTTTGGCATCGTGCCTGTTCATCAACTGATTCCCCTGAATTCCCCCCTTACCTTCTCAGCCCAAGGCTAAATTTAGCTTTCCTTCTGCCACAACGTAATTACACAATTTGCTGCCTTATGTAATCCGAAAGTGCTGCTGGAAAGGGGTTTCAGGTTGTTGCTGCTGTGGGATGTAAATACAAAATGTTAGTGCTGTCTAATCCTTTATCTCTGTTTGAAAACTTCTGGGTGCTGTGTTGATGCATTTTGTGTTACAGGTATTACAGAACGGGCAAGCCAGGGTCTCTTCCAGTAGAAACTGGTACTCAGCATTGGCTTTGCTGTTACCGCACTGACAGGAGTTGAAAATCTGATCCTCTGTGGAAATGGGCATCCACTGCAGCTTCTGGGGTTCACCGGGGGGCTGGAGCTTTTGTAAACAGGAGAGTTTGAAATCTGGGGTTCCACAAATCCACAGTAAAACTGGGAGCTGACTGATCTCTCAGCAGTGGTGTTTTAAACTCTCTCCTCCTTCCCAGCTCTCTCCTGTGGAGTTCCCAGAGCCCCGAAGAATGGCATTGTCTTTGGCAAGGAGTACACCGTGGGTACCAGAGCCGTGTATCACTGCAACCAGGGCTTCCAGATGCAGCCCGGGCAGGAGCCCAGCGCCGAGTGCCTGCAGGAAGGGCAGTGGAGTAACAGCAACCAGCCCCCTCAGTGTGTAGGTGAGTGTGTGCAGTGCTGCGGTCCCACAGGGAGCTTTGGAGATCCCTTTATTAGCATCTCCCAGCTCTGGCGTGACAGCTTTGCCTCACAGTTGCACCAGGTTTTGTTTGATGTCCCCTCTCATGATGTCTTGGTTTCTCACCTGTATTAGAAATGCTAATGCTGGCCCCCTTGTTAAAAAGCCAGCACCCCTGCTGAAATGCCCCAGTCCCTGGAGTAGAACAATTAACTTCTTTCTGTCTCATTTCTTTTCCCTGATTCACCACATCTGGTTTTTAGCTGTCACCTGTCCCGATATCAACAGCATTGCAGTTGAGCATGGTCGGTGGCGGCTCACCTACGAGATCCAGTACCACTACAATGCCCAGCTAATGCTCATCTGTGACCCTGGGTACTACTACACAGGCCAGCGGGTCATCAAGTGCCAAGCCAACGGGAAGTGGAGCATAGGAGAGCCGATGCCAACCTGTAAAAGTAAGAGCTGTGAAGCTCAGGAGCTGCACTGGGACAGGCATCTTCACGTGGTGCCTTGCAGGGGATGGGTTTCTCTTCACCATCCGGTGGGTGTGCAAGCTCTGCTGTTGGCTTGCAAACACACCCCAGCCCTGGCCACTCTTGGCAGCATCTGAGAGCATGGCTGCAGAACTGCACTGGTTGAAGAGAGTTTGGATGCAGGGAGTTCTTAAACCAGAGTTGAGCTTGTTCAGCCTGGAGAAGAGAAAGCTCCAGGGAGACCTTAGAGCAGCTTCCAGTGCCCAAAGGGGCTGACAAGAAATCTGCAGGGGTTGGAACTGGATGAGCTTTAAGGTCCCTTCCAACACAAACTAGGCTGAAACTCTGATTTAAAGCATAACCTCTTGCAGTTTTATGCAGATGCCAAGTTTACAGGGTAACAGTGTCACCTGTAAATCAAACACACTTTTGGCAAACAAGCAGCTCACTCAGTTCTTCTGACGTGACCACTGTGCTTTGGATCTCTTGTCAAAGGTGGAGGTTTTTTCCTCTCTAAATGCCAATAGAGACAGAAAGGTTCTCCTTCAGAATGTCAGCTCTCCCTTCCCTCCTGCCTCCCTTTGTTTCTAGAGATGCAAGTGCCGACTTCAGTGACAGATGTAGTTTTACCCCTGCTAAGCTCTTCAGCCAGCTCCAGGAGCACGAGCCTGACCTCATTGTATTTCTTCAGCGTTATTGCCACCTAAATTCAGCTGACAGGATCTTGGCAATGCGCTGGGGTCAGACGCAGCCAGCGGGAGCCCCTTGATTTCTTGCTGAGTGCAAAAGCTCCAGAGGGTTTGCAGGGCTTTAAGGTAGATAAAATAATGAGCTGGAGTTTGTGGCTGGGAGCTGCATTTGCAGGAGCTCCTTGCCAAGCTCCAGCTGCACCCCACAAACCAGGGGTCAGGTGGGTGTTCTCTGTGGGTCTGGTCTCTGTCCTGCAAATCATGGTGTGACAGAAAGCTGGGGGGCCAGTGCTGGTGTTCCAGTTTCTGATTGGAGATCCTGCGGCATTCTGTGGCTCTGCTGGAAGTCAGGCTTCTATCCAGCAGTGGGTCAGTAATAGAAACATTCCTGTGTTAAAAACTTCTGTGGGAAGACCATCCGGGTTGATTATTCATGTAACTATTTGATAAGCTTTCCTACCCCTTTCTGACTCGGATAAGAATTGTGGTGGTGTCACTGAGTGCATTGCTCTGTAAAAACCACAGCTCCCTGCCTGTCCTCACTTCCTGTGCTTTGGGTCTCTTCTAGTTATCTCCTGCGGAGACCTGCCAACCCCACCGAACGGGAACAAGATTGGCACACTGACCAGCTACGGAGCCACAGCCATCTTCTCCTGCAACACCGGCTACACCCTGGTGGGCTCCCGTGTGCGGGAGTGCATGGCCAACGGGCTCTGGAGTGGAGCAGAAGTGAGATGTCTGGGTACGTGTGGAGGATCCGGGATGGTTGGCAGGAAAGAGTCTTGGCTGTGTTTTGAGCGGGAATAGGGATTTTAGATGCTGATTCAAGAAGGAAGCCAAGTGAGGACTCAGCGCTACTGAAGCTATAGAATCATAGAATCAAGCAGGTTGGAAAGACCTTTAAGATCATCAAGTCCAGCACTGCCAAGGCCACCACTAAACCGTGTCACTGAGGGCATCATCTACATGGTTTTGAACACTTCAAGGGACAGTGACTCCAGCACTGCCCTGGGCAGCCTGTTCCAATGCAGGAGCACCCTCTGGGTGAAGAAATTGTTCTTAATGTCCAGTCTAGACTTCCCCTGGCTCAGCTTGAGGCTGTTTCCTCTTGTCCTGTCGCTTGTTACTTGGGAGAAGGGACCAACCCCCATCTCACTAGAACCTCCTGTCAAGCAGTTGTAGAGAGCAGTAAGGTCTCCCCATGAGCCTTCTCTTCTCCAGGCTAAACAACCTCAAAGTAGATACAATAAGGAAGCAGACTCTGATTCCTTACATGCTCCGTAGATGTGAGGTGTTCTGAGACTGGGGAGCTTTCAGAATGCTTTGTTGTTTGTGCTGCTGCTCTGGTTTCATCTGTAAGTGCAGAGTCTGGAATTCAGATTCATGGTGGTGTGTGATGCCTTCAGGAGTGAGCTCTGGGTGACTCTCCTGTCTGATCTCCTGCAGCGGGGCACTGCGGTGTCCCCAGTCCCATCGTCAACGGGCAGATCAATGGCGAGAACTACAACTACCGCGGCAGTGTGGTCTATCAGTGCAACCCCGGCTTCCGCCTCATCGGCATGTCGGTGCGGATCTGCCAGCAGGACCACCGCTGGTCCGGGAAGACGCCTGTCTGTGTGCGTAAGTATGTTGTCACGTTCCTTTAGCCCTGGTGGCGGCCAGAGGATGAGCACGTGTAAAGATGTTGTTGAGGGTTTGCACGGCCAGGCTGTGCTCAGTCGCTTTGCACGCACACAGTGAGTGTGCTGCACAAGAGTGCCTGGGGTTCACACAGGAGGGAGCTGAGATGTGGCAGGAGTGGCAGTGCTGCAGTTTTGGCTGCTTGACCTTTTCCTTCTGCTTTTTAAATTCCACTTTTCTTTCATGTTTTCCAGCATAGAATGGTTTAGGTTGAAGGGATCTTGAAACTCATCAAGTTCCAGCCCCCTGCCACAGGCAGGGACACCTTCCACTAGAGCAGCTTGCTTCAAGCCCCCGTGTCCAACCTGGCCTTGAGCACTGCCAGGGATGGGGCAGCCACAGCTTCCCTGGGCAGCTGAGCCCAGTGGAAGGTCTGGTTTTTGAGGAGACCACCTTTTATCAGGGTGAGGGGAGGTTAAAGGCAGATGTAGCCCCACCAAGCACTGCACGGAGTCACTGTTTTGAGACCCATGCTGTGTGCTGGAGGAAAGTCCCTCTCTCTCCTCCTCTGATCACAAGTCACCTTGTACAACCTGCTCATTATCCTTCCACTAAGTAAGCTAATGAAGTAAGTCTCTGGAGCATTAAGGTGTTAATAAGTTTAAGCATCTTCCTATCACTGGACGGTACAATCCGTGTATTTCATATCATGATTCTCCAGCTGTTTGCTTCCAATCTCTCCTGTCTGGTTTAGAGCTTTATGTGCTGAGGCACAATAATAAGAGCAGGATATGAAGTACGGAATGACCGATCAATGAATACACAGATTCTGGTCTAAAAATAACACACAGACTTAACGCGTCAAGGTTAGCACAGACTCCAGAACTTGGAGGATGTCTGTGATTCTGCATGAGCTTTTTAGGAAAAGAATTATTGGAAAGGCTGGCTCTGGGTCCGTCGGGAGGTTTGAATTTACTCTCATGTCTGAGGATGCTCTGTTGAAAAAAAATCAATTCACTTTTTCCTGCCTATATACACGGTAACCTTGGATCAGGAAATCATATTGATGGGTCCCTCCTCCTGTCAGGCAGATTGATGGAAATGCAGGATTTTCTAAACATCCATTTTCATGGCTCATCTTGTTTCTTTGGGGGGGGACCAAACCCATTAGAACAAAGGCGATGAATGTTGCTCATCTGTATCTGTCTTCTGACAGCTGAACCAGAACAGGTTGCTTTGCTTGGCTCTGCTTTGTGCTGGCTTCTGGCTCAGGTATCTGAAGCCCACCAAGCTTTTGTGCAGAGAATGTGTAGAGGTGCCTCATGTGCAGAAGCTGGCCTTGAAGTTATTGCACTACATTAGGCCTTATGGGTAACATAAATTTCATGTCATTAAAGCAGAGCACTGTTGGGCTCTGAAATTAGATGCCTGGAGGCTTTATTGCTTCTGAAGCAGCTCAGGGCACTGTGTGTTAGCACATTATCATTTCCTATTGTCCTGCTATTTTCTCTTTAAGCCTGCTGCAGTTGCTTCCTCTGTGTGAATGGGCCTTTTTGATCCATGCCAGCTGTGGGGAGCCTTTTTTTCTGGGACAGAATCCATCACCTATTTCAAAACATGTATAACCATATTCAGAAGCACCTCAAAGAGTTTGACTTCTGTTTCCTGCAGCACTGAAAGGCTAGAGTGCTTCATGTGTTTTAGACCTGCACCTGTCACCAGCTTGCATGAGGAATAAATTCCTATCCCTGTGGTACAGTCCAGCCCTGGCAGTCAAATGTGTTATGGATCTTTTGTGGGAATTGCATCTTTCCCTCTAGCTCCTGGCTTTGGCAGCTGTACAGCTGAACTGCTGGACTTCCACTGATGGACCATTACCCTGTTTCAGCGTGGCAGTGATCAATATTGCTTTGTCCTCTGCTGTCAGAAGATGTCGCATTCCTTAAGCAGCCAAGAATCTGTGCGTGGCGTGTCCTGACCTTTCTTTTGTGCAGTGGAACTCACTGCAAAAGTCTCTGGACTTCACTCGTGGCAGGGGCTGCATCTTCCCTGCATCACCCATCTCTTCCCAGGTGCCAGCAGACCAGCCCAGGCAAAACCACTTTGAATTTCCCTATTGCCCGTGCTTACTGCTGCTCCAGCCTTTGCCTCTGCACCTTCCCTCGGTGATGTCAGAGTAGCTCAGAGCAGTTCCCTTTCACCCTCTACCTTGTCACTGACCCACACTCACATCAACCACAGAAACAAGAACTACACAAACCCCTTATTTCAGGGATTAGAAATAAAGGGTTTTCCCCAAAGTTTTTCAAACTTAAAACAGGAAGATAGAAGCTTTTTAGGCCATCTGCTAGAAACCTGATTTTTCTCATATCTCTTAGCTGTTCCTGCAGGTGTTACTTTATACTGTAGTGAGCATACGTCCAACTTACGCTAGGGAGAGGGAAGAAGACATGAGATTTCATCACTCTGTGTGATGCCCAGGGTAATGTAAGGCATTAGATTAATAGCAGGAGCTGGGATTTTTGAAGAGGAGCTCTAGGGATTTACAGTCTAAGTCAGCAGGATGCTGGCATTCAGCTGCTTAGAGTGGTTCAGGGAATTTCTTGTGCCAGTAAAATGAACAAAGGTACCGTGCTCTCAACTTGATTCAGTATTCCAACAGAGCTGGCCACAAATCTTTGGTTGCTATGAGTTTCGGGGTTGGGGGGTGGGGGAGTGTGTTTGTGGTCTCATTCCAGGGGAATTATTTCCAATAGATAATCCAGACAAAAAATGTAGTATCTCTGATTTTTAATTGTAGCCATCACTTGTGGCCATCCTGGCAACCCTGCCAATGGTTTGACCCAAGGGAACCAGTTCAACCTGAATGATGTGGCCAAGTTTGTGTGCAACACTGGGTACCTCCTGGAAGGAGCGTCTCAGTCCCAGTGCTTGGCCAATGGACAGTGGAGCAGCAGCCTGCCCGCCTGTCGTGGTGAGTGTCTGCCTCTGCCCTGGCCGAGGCACAGTGCACTGCACTGGTTACTCTGGGTTTCTAAAGTCCTGCTTGACACTGTTGTAAATTCATGTAAAGCGAATGTCGTGGTTCCTCAGGGATGTACAGATGATGTTTGAGCTCTGTGGCCCATGTAAAAAAGCATGATTATCCCGTGGGCTTTGCTCAAAGCTGTTACTGGACCCTGCCCAGCCCTACATAGAATCGCAGACTTGTTTGTGTTGGAAGGGACCTTAAAGTTCCTGCAGTTCCAACCGCCTTCCATGGGCAGGGACACCTTCCACTAGAGCAGCTCGCTCCAAGCCCCTGTGTCCAACCTGGCCTTGAACACTGCCAGGGATGGGGCAGCCACAGCTTCTCTAGGCAATGTGTATTGGTGGCTCACCACCCTCATAGTAAAGGATTTCATCCTCCAAGTGAGTGTTGTAAGTGGGGAGGACACAAGAGTGTCAGGCCAGACCCTTAGAAGAGGTCACACTGGTAACCAGTTCACTCAAAGCAAACACCATGCTCTTTGTGCAGAGCCCTTTCTCCTTCTGGGCTGCCCTACTGCTTCCATTGGTGTTAGCACTCCAGTTCACTTGCCAGATTCCCTCCCTGCACTCCCTCCCTCTGTACTCCAGTCCAGTATCTCTCGATACTGTTGGTATGTCAGTCAAGAAATCAGTTATTCCTAACTTGCAAGTGTAAGTCCCAGTTTGGGACCAGAGAGCAGGGCTCTGCTGCCGAGCAGCCCCTTCACCTGTGGAATGTGCTTTGCAGTTTCCCCTTTTCCTGCTCATTTTTGGAGAATCCCTTGTTCTTTGTTACACCCTTTGTTTTGTATTTTTTTTGTTGTTTGTTTGCAGTCATAAACTGTACTGACCCCGGGCACCTGGAAAACAGCATCCGGCAAGTGCAGCCGAGTGGTCCTCACAGATTCAGCTTTGGAACAACTGTCTCATATCAGTGCAGCCATGGATATTACTTATTGGGTACTCATGTCCTTACCTGTCAGGGGGATGGCACTTGGGACCGTGCCCTCCCACAGTGTCTTTGTAAGTTCTTCAGAATAATTCCCATCCACTGCAGCTTTTCATCTCATGTAGTTCTCTGTTGTTTAGCTGGACGGTTATGTGAAAAGTCTGGATCCAGAGCCCTTTAAAATCCATGGGAGTCATTCTGTCAGCATCAATGGCCTGTGGATCCTGCCCAGAGAAGGAAAATTTGTGGTCTGAGGGAAGAAACGCTGTTAGAGATGGTTCCCTCAGCTCCCACTGAGTTTTACTGGTTCTATTCAGCTCCAGTGACAATACTGGGGAGGTGGAAAGGGGCAGCAGAACTTCTGCAGCACTCCTTCATGGGGAGCTGCATGCTGTTACCCTGAGGACAGGGCATGGCTGAGTTCCCATACGGAACACAGAATATGGAACATACCCATCCCCACGGCTTTGGGGGAGGGAAACAACAGTGTGACAGTGAAATAGATGCAGCTTTGTTCTGCTGCAAAGCAGGTACTGAAGAAGATTTGCTTCCTGGCCCTTGCTCTGCATTTTTCCTCCTTTCTTACAGTATCCTGGGCCTTTCTGCCATTGGGGTTTGCAGAGAATTGGGAGGTTCTGGGTGATGGTTTGGCTTAAGGGGTAGTTCCAGTAGGATGAAAAGACACGAAATACTTGTGGTGGTAATACCTAGTCCATGCATTGTATGGAGGGTGTCACTGGTGATGTTCCTGTCTTACACTGGGGGAGAGTGAGGTCCAGAGTGTGTTTAGAGTTGAGATGGGGCTGCCCAGTGGCAGAGCAGCCACCAGCACTGCTCTTGTGTCCTGGAGACCAAAGCAGCTCTGAGCTCCTTACGTGGCATAACAAATCACTACAGCAATCAGAAATGGAGCTTGTTAAGTTCAAAGCAGTGTAGCTGTTCCAAAGCCATGACTGTTTCTGTTTTCTCTTGTATTATCCTTCCACACCTAGTCATACACAGTAGCTCTTGGCACATTTTCCTTTCCTTTTGTTAGCAGCATGCCACCTTCTCACATCCGCAGCACCCTGCACAGGCCATGGGGAACTGACAAGTGATAACAGTGTGTACCGCAGCTGCAGGGCTCCTGGGGGTAGTTACCTTCTAAAACCTGGGAGCCTGAGATCTCAGGCTCCCTTAGTCCACAGCTTTCCAGCTGAGTAAAAGGGATCTACTTCCTTAAAATGCTGAGCATCCACTGACTTGGAGGATTTCTGGGCATTCTCAAAGCTTTGGAGCTCAGGTCAGTTTTACAACTGATGATGGGGATTCATGGGCTTAATAGTTTGGGGGAAAAAGGGAGATTTTTTGCATGTCTGTTTTCTGTGTTGAGCTGAAGATGTGCTCCGTGCTGAATCCCATAGCCCCTTACAGTGTGTGGAGCTGGGCACCTAAAATTACCAGGCAGTCCCTAAAGCAGAAATTAAGAAGGCTGGTGCCAGACAAGCTGAGGTTGCAGATGTTGGCTCATGCCTGTTGCTGAGGAGGGAGTAAACCAGAGCTGATCCCCTCTGAGGCGTGGGAGCGCGAGCCCAGTAAGGACATGGGAGCAGAGCCGAAAGCATCGAAAGGAGCAGTTCTCCCCCGTATACATAAATCCTTTAAAAACCTTCAAATCACCACAGGTTTAAGCTTAGCTGACGCTGCTGGAGTATCTGTTATTAAATTGTTAGTTACAGTGTAAGTTTAAGTATTAGCTATCAAACCCATTTCCTTGCAAAGCACCCTTGGTTTTAGTCACAGCTCTGCACCAGTATATTTCAACGCCCCCGTGCCCAAACATAGGCATGCTCTCCTTTTTATTGAAGCATACATCATGTTTTCTACCTAATGCCAGCAGTGGTATTTTTAGATTGTAGCAGAGGGAGAGAAGATACCCATTACCAATGCTTTCCTTCAGAAAGCAAGTGGTGCATGGTCTTTACACTGAGCATCCTCATCCAAACCTGTCTCACAGCCCCTAGATCTGTCAGTGTATTTGTCAACAGCCTCTCCCTGTCTCCACTCTGATCACTGAGCTAAAGTAAACCTATTAATTATTGTTAGTGGTGGTATTTTACCAGCACTGGTTGAGTGAGCAGTGCTCAGAATCTGCCAAGGGAATTTGCTCAGGTGTGACACGGCGTCGATTGTAGCTCTGTGCTGCAGGACCTGGTGCTGCCAGGGGTGGGAGGGCGTGCGCATGGAAATACTCGTGTTTAAGAAGGAGCCTGCAAAATGCCTGTCAGTGTCAAGATTGGGCATCTGCGCACAGACCCTTGTCAGCTCGGACAGGATGAGCTCATGTCTGCAGAAGGGCTCTGAGGCAGACAAGTGGGTTTAAGCTGCCAAGACGCATGCAGCGCCCTCAAACATGCAGTACCTTGCTGTGTACCTGCTGCATCACAAGCAGTTCCTCGTGGTTGAAGCTGTTGCATCTGTCTCTTACAGTGGTTTCCTGTGGCCACCCAGGCTCCCCACCCCACGCTCAGATCTCAGGTGACAAGTACACCGTGGGCTCGGTGGTGCGGTACAGCTGCCTCGGGAAGCGGACCCTGGTCGGCAACTCCACTCGCATGTGCCAGCTGGATGGGCGCTGGAGCGGGTCCCTGCCGCACTGCTCAGGTGAGGTGGGCTTTGGGAAGCACAGGATGGGGCGTTCCTGTGCTCCACCTACCCCCTTTTGTCCTGTGAGGGGGCAGCCTGATGCGCTTTGCTGAGCTGCAGAAATAACACAGGCTACAGAGGGAGATTGTGGAAGAGTCTGAAAATCCTCATGTCTCAGCTCCTGCAAGCTAGGTGATAAGCACTGGCGGAGAGTAAACCACTCAGCTTGCAAGATGAGAAATAAATCACTGCAGCAAATGTTTGTGGTGGGAGGTGTTACTGCAGCCTGCTGCTTTACAGCTTTCTCCATGCGGAGTCTGTAAAGGATGAATGTATCTAACGCAAAAGTTTGGTCCTTGCATCCTGCCTGCAGCATCTGACCACCTTTCTCATGTGTTCCAATAAAAGCCAAGCCTTCCTGAAGTCAGGGTGCTGGGATCTCCACTGATGGCCTCCACAAGAAGGAGAGGTGCTGAATGACCGGCAGGATGCTGTGCAGAGCCATCCTTGTGCCATCCTGTTGCTTGTTCCTTGGAGAGCGCAGGGGCAGATGAAAGAACTTTGCTGGAGCAAAGCATTTGGGACAAGTGTTAATTTTTAATTATGCCACTTAGATTTAGCGGCTCCACTTGACCAAGTTTAACCTCTGCTGTGGAAGGGAGAAGGAAATCAAGCAGCCATCCTCACATTTGGAAGCTGTATCTGCAGGCTTCTTGATCTGTAGCTGCTCGGAAGGGTTTTCTGCTCTAATTCATGCTTTTCCCAATGTGGTTTTCACTGTCTTTCCTGTCAGCTTTGGGGGTGGATTTTTGGAACCATTCAGTGTTACTCTGACTCGTTCCTACTGACATGTGTTGTGTGAGATTTTTCTGAATGACTTCATGGAGGCAGCTGTAGACCAAGGCTGATGGCATTTGACAGCCCCTCTCTGACTTGGGGCCAGGTAAATGCTCAGAACCTCTATTTCCACCCAAGGGCTTGGGAAGAGGCTCCTCTTTTACACCAAACTCAGGCAATACAATGACAAAAGCAGTGAAGAGGCAGAATACAGCTCTGCTCATCTACTGCCAAAGGTTCTCCATTGTCGGCGGAAGATCCCATGGTGTGACAGCAGCCTTTGCAAGATGAAACTAAAGACTTTGATATAAGTCATTATATGAAAGGAAATGCTGAACCTGGAGCATTCTCCCCCTTCTCTTTACAAACAAGCGCATTCCCTAGATGATGGATACACTCATTATAATGTTTTATATTACACATAACACTGCAAAGGCTGTACCTGCAGCAAGGCACAGAAGGTCCAGGAACCAGGAGCTTCATTCCCAGCTGCAGAAGTGAAGTAGTGTTTCCTGGCTTGAGGGTGGATGTGCTTACACAGATCATTAGCAAGGAAAGCCAAGAACAGGCCTACACGGTGTGAGCCTGTGTCAGGCCATTGGGAGGTGGGCATTTCTCCAGCCTGCTCCAGAGAACCCCTGCGAGGCGTCTGCTGCAGCTGCTGCCTCCCTCCGGTCCCCTCACTCCCAGCCAGCAGCTCCGATTGTTCACAACTTGTATGAACGGATGTTTCTCAGCTGGATCCCTCCTGCCTCTATGTCCAAACCCAACAGCTTCTTGTTCTGCAGATACAATAGGGCGTGCTGAGGTGGCTGGGAACATGTCGTAATTCCTGCTTGGAGGGAAACCATCCACATGACTGATGCTGGCAGCAGAGCTGCTGTCTGCTGGAGCAGCTGCTGCGCAAAGCTGGTGAGGGCTTCATCTTGAGATGCAGGAGTTATGGCCGTGTTTTTTTCCAACCAGCATAAAACCAGTGGGCTCCTGGAGTCAGGGGCTGTTTCATCTGGAGCTTCCCCACTCTGCTGAGAGCCAGGCAGAGATAAATCCAGTCAGTCACAATCCAAACCTCTGTGCTGGCCCCCTGAACACATGCAGTTGAGAGAGAAGAAGAGACAAGCCCCGTGACTTGCTTACTTTGCTGATACTGTGCTCTCTTCTTCACAGGAGGCAGCCAGGGCTTGTGTGGTGACCCAGGGATCCCCTCTCATGGCATTGGGCTGGGAGATTACTTTGACGTGGGCAGCGTGGTCCGGTTCAGCTGTGAGCCCGGCTACATGCTCCGGGGTTCATCCGAGAGGACCTGCCAAGCCAACGGCTCCTGGAGCGGCACACAACCGGAATGCGAAGGTATTTTTCCAACCTCACATCCTCTTATTGTGTCACTGCCTGTCCCCAGCCATACCGCAGAGTTATGACAGCTACACTGGTTAATTGTTAGGGACAGTCTGGTGCGATGAGAATAATACTGTTGCTCATTGTGTCCTCCAAATACTGCATGTATGCCAAGGAGCCTCAAAGTTCCCCTTTCCAAACACGTCCAGGTCACATCTCACAAGGGGGTTTTTCAGTCTAGAGGATGTGTCACCTTTTTGCAAGGGTTTCAGGTCATTCAGGTTCATGCCAACATCTGTGCTAAGGTGGACAGTAGGAAGAGCTGTTGGGATCTGGTCCTCACATCCAGTCATCCCCAAGTCCAGGGGCTCGCTGCAGGAATTGCATCTCTTGGTCACAGTATCACAGTATGTTAGAGATTGGAAGGGACCTAAAAAGATCATCTAGTCCAATCCCCCTGCAGGAGCAGGAACACCTAGATAAGGTTACACAGGAATGTGTCCAGGTGGGTTTTGAATGTCTCCAGAGAAGGAGACTCCACAACCTCCCTGGGCAGCCTGTTCCAGTGTTCTGTCACCCTCACTGAGAAGAAGTTTCTTCTCAAGTTTAAGTGGAACCTCTTGTGTTCCAGTTTATACCCATTACCCCTTGTCCTATCATTGTTTGCCACTGAGAAGAGCCTGGCTCCATCCTCATGACACTCCCCCTTTATATATTTATATACACTAATAAGGTCACCCCTCAGTCTTCTCCAAACTATAGAGACCCAGCTCCCTCAGCCTTTCCTCATAAGGGAGATGCTCCACTCCCTGGTCTACATCATGTATCCAGGTTGATGATCAGAAATGCCCCAGTTTGGCCTAAAACCTGTGGGTATCACAGACTAACTCAGTGTCACTTTGTTGAGGAAATTCAGCAGAATGAGAAATGCCAGTGATCTTCAGATCTCTGATAGAGCTGGAACTGGCACATGCAGGAGTCATTTACACTAAGCAGAAATGCAAAATGCAAATTATAATCCAGTAAGCATATTTTAGTATTTAGTATTTGAAAGCCCCAAACCCCTTATATTTCCATTTGAAGGAATCAAATGAGACCCTGCAATCCAATCTAATAATCCCCCAGTTGGATTCTCTGAGCTCTGCTGTTACAGAAAAGCATTTACAAATGAACTGGGGGAAGAACAAAAGCTGCAGTGAAGTAGGATACCCAGGGCAAGGAGACCCGGGCAAGTGCTTCTCCCCAGCTGCTTCAAAAGCGAAACGCTCAGAGTTTATAAACAAATTGGAAATACATTCCAAATTGATGGAGCTCTTGATTGAAAGGGCACTAAATCATGTTATTAATACACACAGGTCTTGGGTTTTCTCTGTTCTCTTGTTCTGTCAGTGGAAAGGCTCTGTTCATTAATCTCAGGGGAAATAACCCATCAGGTTTCCAGAGGCACCAAAATACAGATCCCTGGAAGAATTTTTTTCATTCTTTATGCATAATAATAACATCATACCTATAATGTAGTCGTTTAACGTTAAGTGCTGACTGGCCAATATAGAGAAGTAATTCACAGTGATAAACTATGTGCTGGGCTTCTCATTTGTATTCACAGCAAGTCTCAAGAACTACAAGGTGGTGTTCTGCTGCACTTGGTTATATCCAACACTCTGCAGCAGGTATTTGTAGGAGAGGGAGAGGAAAGATTAATTTGGGGATTGAATTCAGAGCAGTTGAAGATGAAGCTGGAGTGCCCAGGCAGGTGCTTGGAAGGAATGGCATGGAAAAGCTCCGGCACAGCCCTGGAGCCATTCAGCACCTCCGTGGTGCATTAGGTCTGTGACTCAGCCACTTGTTTGCTGCTCTTGTTTGAGGCAAATCAAGCCTGATGGGGCTTCACAGGTCTCTGGCACTCACCTGCCCAGGGGATTCAGTGCAGATTGCTCTGCAGATTAGCTGCTGGATGAGCACAGAGGGGCTCAGTCCGCTCAGTCCCAACACGGACCCACTGCTGAGGAGCACGGGCAGACAGAGGATGTGCAAATCCCACAGCCTAAACAGAAGGGCAGGAGATAGGGGCTGCTCTCCCCATTGCAGAGTGAGCGAGTGCGCTGCTCTCATAACTTCAACCACAAAGCCTCTGCTTGACTTCTGAGTCAGGGGGCTGATGTTTGACCATCTCTTCCTGCACCAGGACCAGTCCAGCTCTGATCGTGCAGGTGGGAGCACCAGACTTGTTGGAGGGTCACCTTGACACTCATGGGCTCTTAATCCTAGTGCCTTTTACCCGCCAGAACACTGGTGAAGAAAACCAAAGGGATAGGCAAGCAGGAAGAAGTCATGACTGATTTCTCCAAAACGTACAAATGGTTTGGAAGTAAGTTAATTGCAGGGACTCCTTCTGGGACTCCTGCTCCAGTCTGGTTTATAGCTGTGGTTTTGTTGTGCCCAGTAAGAGCAGCTTCCCTGGCTTTCCAAAATCACAGGTTTCAGGCTTCATTTGTTTTAATTTCCAGCAAGCTTTTAAAGTGTAAATGAAATTTTAGATGCTTTTTTTCCTTCTTTCTCCTTCTTCCTGATGCCCGTCTGTGTTCACTGAGGAGCAGTGCAGGAGTGGGGCTCATCAGCTGTACTCTGCAGTGCTCCCCCCTCCTCTTAGAACTTGAGCAGAGTGTTTGCTTTTATTGTGTTTATTGTTTCTCCAAGTGAACTAAAATGGCATCCAAAATGAGGAGGGATGAGATGGGGCTCTGACTGCTCTTTGGCAGCTTCAGCAGACAGAACTGTGCTTGTTTTAAGTGATAACACTGAGAAAAGAATCTGAGTTTTGTCTCGTTCCCATTTGACTGCTGAGGACACGAGAGGTGGCAAGGATGGGATTTGGGTCTAAGCTGCTTTTTCCTTTCTCTGTCTGCATAGTTAGGTGGGTTACGAGTTACTGGTTAAATTAAACAGCATGGAAATTACCAGCCCTGAAGCAAAGGCTTTGAAACTCCAAAGGCTCTCAGCTGTGTCTTACTCCAGCAGGAGGTGATGCCTGATGTGTCAGACATCATTAGGAGAGGGTTTCAGATGGCAGCAGGGCCCCAAAGAAGTACCACTGGTAATAAAGATTAGGTCAGAGGAGGGGAGCATGCAGAGGACACTGTATCACACACCACCTTGAGTGCAGTCAGACGTGCTCTGATAGCAGTCATGAGCCTTCAGCTTTTCCCTGCTGCAGTTCCTGAGGAGCAGAGCTTGCTGCTCCTTGCAGAAATGTGCTTTCTCTTGGCGGTGGGTGAAAGAAGGGCCCTGAAGCAAGCCCCTCACACGGTGCTCAAGGAAGAATTTGCTGGGCAGGGCTGGGGGAACTGAAAGTGTAGGGTGGGTAACAGCACTTGCCCGTTGCCCTGCTCTGGATGATGCTGCTGTGGATAATGGGGGGAGCTCAGTGGCCTCATCTGACCATACCCTGAGCATCACTGGCTCTGAGCTGAACAGGGCCCAGAGAAACTCCGTGCTCTCAGCAGCTTCTCTCACTATAAAACATGTAGGAAAAAAGCAAAGGATGACAAGGGGCGAATCTTAATGAGCTTTTTCAGAAAAAAGGCTGTGTGGACTGGAATGAAATGAATTATTGCGGAGCTCTGGAGCACCTCTGAGCCTTGTGATGTTTTATATAGCAGAGACCACTTTGTAGCTTCCCAGCTTCCCCCCAGCAACATCGGGATCACAGGGAGCAGCTCTGGCTGTCCTCAATGGGGAGTTCTATAGCAATCTCTTAAGTTCCAGGGATGCCTGAAATAGGTCAGCGGGGTTTGGCATTGTAGGAGTGCCTGGTGGTGCACCATAGCCTGGCAGAGGTCTGTGCTGGTGCACTACAGACTGTCTTGGGTCTTTGGCACAGATGAGGATGTCTGTGCTGGCTGGGGAATGAAGGGTCTTGTCCCCACTGGTTTGTCTGTTGGGTCTTCTGCAGCATGGCAGAATCCAAGCCCTGGGTGAGGAGATGGGATGGGATGGGTCTCAGCACTCTGTGCACTCCCTGCTGCAGTGGAGAGTCGAACCTCCCCTGTCACATCAGTCAGTTCAGCTGAGCATCACCACTCCTGCAGCACAGCCCTGGTAAAGCAGCAGCAACTCACAGAAATCCCATCTGATGCCGCTGATTTTCACATCATTTTCTTCAATTTTGACTTCAGTTTAAATATGATTGGGTTTGAGATTTGTAAGGAGATGGGAGTGGGTATGGCTGTGGGACTTCAGGCTCTTTAGGATTTATGCCCTGTTCAAAAACCAGAGCTAAATCCAGTTTTCTTGGGGCTTGATTCATTTTACATCCCCCACTGAAGCCAAAGGGAATTATTCACCCCCTTACTGCTCACTCGCGTGATTAAATCCTATTTGTATTTAAATTACAATTTTAAAAGTTCAGACCTTTCATCCTTACATTTATGGCTGCTTTTATACCTAGCCTGTACAGGTCACAGCTGATGCACACTGCAATTAAACCAGTCCCATGAGTCTCTCTAGTCACAAAAATCGTATTTTGGGGTCATTGCGTGTGTTTGGCCCTGTGCACAAGCAGAGGAGGTTGGGCAGAGGGAACGTATGGGCAGGCAGCGAAACAGTGGTTTAGAGCTTTTGGTGAGTTGATAGACTCTTGACTTTTATCCCAGCATCTCTTGGAAATGACACCGTGTATCACAGAGACGTTGGCTGCAGGAGAGATCTGTAACAAGAGCGCACCTCGGATGATGGTAGAGCCACGCAGAGCTGCTGTGCACACTGTCCAGAATGGTTATTAGCTTCCTCCTATCAGACAGATACGCCTGCAACAAGCTCCTCTGTTAACAGGCTGTCAGCAAACTAAGCAACAAGGCAGAAGAAGACTCTCCTTGCGTTGGTGGCCTCTGCTCATCGCTTTCCTGCTGTGGCATGAAGCTGCATTTCCCCATGGAGCATAGCTGGGAATAGTGCAGGGTGTGTGGCAGGAAGGGCAGGGGTGCATCACTCTGTCTCTGCACAGATCGATGCTCCGCAGGGCTTGTGGCATTTTGCTGGGGAGGGGTGGGACGGGAATTTCCTTGTCAAAGAGCTGGGATTTGTGGTTTAAGCCTTGCCTTGATTCATGTGGTTTTCTTCTGTGTCCTGTAATTTCAGAGTAAATGAGGGCTGGGTGCAATTATTGCAGGTGGTTATTTTGTCATGACAGGGCTCTGTGCACCGGCATTCACTCCCGTACCTTTTTATTGCTGTGGTGCTGAGGTACTTTAGGCATAAAACTTGGGCACTGACAAACCTGTAATTGTATTCCCACAACATTCTCCCTCCTCTGAAAGCATAATTGGCTATAGCTGGGCAGTGAGCAGTGCCACAGTGGGAGAGCATCAGGCTCCCTTCCTGCTTCCATTCCTTTGAATTTTATAAAGCTGTTGGCTTTGTGAAGGGGCCAGAGCAAAGTGGCTCACTGGAGTCCAGGCTTCCAAACTCCTGGAAGATAGAAGGCTTGCCCCCCCCCTGCTTTAGGAAGCTGTAGGACCAGATGTGAGATTGAGAGCTGGGATAAGGCCCTGGAAAAAATGGGCATGAGGTCTTCCTGCAGCCTGGAGGAGCAGGAAGAGGTCACTCCCAGGCTGCTTGGTGGTGAGCTGCAGAATCCATGCGGGAGAGGAGCAGGGCTGGTGCTTTGGGACTGACCGGCTGCAGGGATGGAGCTCTGATATCAGTCCCCTGGCCAGGATGGTGCACGGAGCTTTGGGACTTGCTGCCTGCCAAAGCAGAGCCCTGCTCCAGGCTGGCCTGGATCCTGTTTGGGATCCTATTGGACTGATATAGCTTGTTTTCCATGGAGTAGCCTGTTCTGTCTGAGCTGATCCAGGGGCTTCGCAGCTAATCTCACTTTGATTGAGAGCAGTCCACTGCAGGGTGAAAGCCTTGTCCTTTGCTTTGGGGGTGTTTTACGACTTTGCCATTTTGCTTTCTAGTGATATCCTGTGGGAACCCAGGAACCCCCAGCAACGCCAGGGTTATATTTAATGACGGCCTGGTCTTCTCCAGCTCCATTATATATCAGTGCCGGGAAGGCTACTACTCCACAGGAGTGCTGAGCAGGCACTGCACGGTGAACGGGACATGGACTGGGACCAGTCCGGAGTGTACAGGTGAGCACTGGGATGGATTCCTGGAAGATGAGATGAATGATGCTGCCAGGCTCCAGGGACGGCTTGTCAGGGCATGTTGGATGCTCGCTGTAGATGCGCACACACGTGTGTGTGTGATAAGGAGCTCTGTTAAACTAACAGCAGCTAAAACTGCCTCAGCCTGCAGCCTCTGCAAGTGCCTAATGGAAAGCTCTTGCTTCGGGTTTGTTACTTTCCAGTTGGATGAAGGGAGCTCTGTAATAACTTCATGAGTAAATGTCAGCCCGCCTGGAGGGGCTCTGTGGGGCTGCTGCTGAACGTGAGCGCTCCTGCCTGCTAGGACACGTGTGGGCAGAGCCTCTGCTCAGAGCCCCCAGTGAACGTGTTATGTTTCCTCATGGCTCCCACCCACAGGTGCCTGCAGCAGGAACGTGGGTGATGGAAAATGTGGTCTTACACAAGAGACAGTAACTAGGGCAGAGAGAGGGGTGCCATGGGCAAACTGTCTTCCGCCTAGCCCAGATCTGGCCTGGGTTTTCTTTAATGTTTCATGTGTGTCAGTACTTCATCTTGCAAGGGCTTGGTGTGCCATTAAGACCACTGTTTGCTCCACTGAGTAGAAACAGTTTTCTCCCTGTGCTGTAGCCCAGCCTGCTCCATAGCTAGTGCTGCTCTCCACATCTTCTGTGCCACAAATGCTTCATTCTCCATGATGAGTGGGTTACATCCTGCATTGAAACACTCAGAACCATCAGATTTGTACTTATTGCAGATCTCAGAAGTGTGAGACAAGGGATGATCAGCCAGAAATGCTTCTTTTTCTTTGGCAGTGATCAACTGTGGTGACCCTGGTGTGCCAGCCAATGGCATTAGGCTGGGCAGTGATTTCACCTACAATAAAACCGTGGTGTTCCAGTGCACGCCTGGGTATATGATGGAGTCAGACAGGGCGTCCTCTCTAACCTGCACGAAGGACCGAACCTGGAATGGCACCAAACCTGCCTGCAAGGGTAAGATTGGTTGCTTTGAATATCAGGTGATACAAGTTTTACAGGCCACAAACTTCTTGTAACCTGGAACAAGGTGATAGGCAGCAGCTTCTGCAGTGTGGTGCCTGGAGCCCACCTGGTTGTTGCTTGGTCTTGTCATTCAATCTGTCCCTTGTGTTTATGGCACTTGCACAATTTCATCAACATAGCATGAACACCTTGCTATCTTTAGGTCTATCAATAATCACAGTGTGCCTGGGAGGGAGGAATTGCTGTTATCCCTGTGATAGAGAAGGGAAAGTGAAGCACAGAGAGCAAAGTGACTTACTCTGTGCTAAAGCCCAGATCAAACTCGGGTGAAAGACTGTGTTTTGCAAGCAGCCACTTTGTGGCATCCTCCAAAAGTCTGAAAATTATTTCTTCCAACTCCTTTCATTATTTCTCAGTTCTGAGATTGCCTCTGTAGTTCAGCGATAGGAAATGGAAATAATAGAGCAGTGGCAGGACAGGCTGGATCTCTTCTGTAAGTGTTTTACCCACAAAGTGTAGATAAGAATTGTAGCAGCAACTGTGTACTTCTTTGGCAGTCTGGAAAATCCACTTGTCATGATTCTGATATAAATACAGACCACATAGAAACTTCCAAATACTCCAGAGGACATAAAGAGCAATTCTTACATTCCTCTTTCATCCTCTCCACTGAGCTAATGTTGCAGGAATAATACAGAATGGTGGCCAGGGTCTCATTTGGAGGCCAGGCCAATTTGCATGAGCTTAGCATCTTTCCCAGTGCTCCCCTGAGCTGGAATGCAGAGTGCTGCAAAAATGTAATCTTAGAACACCCTAGAGCCGGTGAAATACAGAGTGATTGTTGATTCAACTGCTAATCTGAAGCTCAGCCGGGTTGTCCAAAATGTATGAATCTTTCCGGGAATCTTAGATGAGTTTTCATACTGAGTAGATTCATGCCTTGAAATGAGGACTGACTCAGAAATCTGACTTGGAGATTTGGGATGTCGTTGAGTCCAGACTTCAAAGTAAAATCATGGGGTTTACAGCTGCACACACAGCTGGAAAAGTTTGTTCAGCCCCTGCTAGCCCAATCCCAGGTGATGCTGTTGTCCTGAGAGCAAGATGTAACTTCGATCCTAGGTGGATTTCCTTGTTAATGGAAATAACGATGCTGAGAAGTCACGAGAACTGGCGTGCTTTTGTTTTTCATTCAGCTATCACCTGCAAATCCCCACAAGCCATTCCCAATGGGAAAGTGGTGGGCTCGGACTTCATCTGGGGCTCCAGTGTGAGCTATGCCTGCCTGGAGGGGTATCAGCTCTCCCTGCCTGCCGTGCTGACCTGCGAGGGAAATGGGACGTGGAGCGGGGAGATCCCTCAGTGCTTCCGTGAGTAGGCAGCCACCAGCATTTTCATGCATGAATTGGGTGCAGGACTGTTTGGTTGCTCTCTCTTTGACATCTCTGGTCTCCATCTTGTATGTTCCTGTCCACCAGGCATCTTTACAACTGGTTGGTTGTCCGTGTGTCTCCCTGGTGACTGAGTCTTCTGCAGTCATGGCTCTTGAAAGTGCCAAAGGCCATAGGAAAAAGAACTTTGGCAAAAGGCACTGTGTTGTTGCAGCAGAAGTTGGGAATGTTTTGTGAAGGCAGAGCTCGGGTGGGGTGGAACCTGTGTGCTTGGTACAACAGCTAATGCAAAAAAAATCAGTTAAATGTCTTGTGATGATAAAGGCAGATTTGAGTTTCTTCTCTAGGCTGAATGGCTGGCAGCTGCACAATAGCCATTTTCAAATTAAATCATACAAAGCCCTCACTGTGTTCCTTGCACCTTTCCCTGGATCTTGTATAATTAGTGGGCTTTCTGTGTGACATGGAACCCTCCAGTAATTTGACATTGTGCAATTAGAGATACATTTTAAAGCTAAGCATGCTGTTAGGGAAAAAAGAAAGAAAAAAGATGGGGAAGAAGGTGGAAGTTAATAAACAGCAGTTGACAAAAAGGGAGAATTACAAGGAAAGTAGCCAGCAAAGCCTTCTGCCGCTGCTAATCCCCTAGTCAACCACAGAGCTTGATGACAGGGAGTGGTAAGGTCTGGGCTGTTAATAGACCCATCCTTAGCTTATTAACATTGCTTGGTCTTGAGGAGGTTCATCGCAATCCTCTTGTCTCTGCCTGTTGCAGCCGTGTTCTGCGGTGATCCTGGGATACCCGCTCAGGGCCGGAGGGAGGACAGAGGCTTCACGTACCGCTCCTCCGTGTCCTTCTCCTGCATAGCCCCGCTTGTGCTGGTGGGATCAGCCCGGAGGTTCTGCCAGTCCGACGGGACATGGAGCGGGACCCAGCCCAGCTGCATAGGTAAGGGGAGACCTCTCAGTCATGAAAAGAGCTTTGAGGGGTCACCTTGCTTCTCCGTCTGCAGCAAAGCCAGGTTTCATTCCTGTGCTTGCAGAAATTAGCACTTCCCCTGAATTCAGAAAGAACAGGGGTGATGTTTGAGGCTTGCTGCTTCAGTTCAGTGCCTGTCGCCATCATTTCTGCCCCTCATTGGTGATCAGTACCCCAGGACATTCAAGGAAGATGTCCTTCCTGTTCCTGCTCAGCACTTTGCTTGGCCAGCCGGTGGGCAAAGAAGTTCCTCTGCAGAACTTCCAGATTAACATTTGGAGCCTGGGCTACAAGGTGTGAGGGCTGTTGTCTTTGCACAGTGCTGGGCCTCTGTGCTGCTTCCAGGCTTCCTTGGGAACCTCCAACCCATTGACAGCAGCAGTGGGACTGAAAATGCGATTTGGCCATTCTTCAGATGCCATTTTCTGGGAGGTTTATAATCATAACTAGTCACAGCATTTTTCACTTGTTTAAACCTCTGGCTGCACTCTTGAACTCCATGGCTCCTGTGGAGATAAACTGCATGGGCTGCGTGCTGTTACCTTAACTGTGTGCCTGAACACCACCATCATCCCCTCATGTGGGCACTGGGCACAGAAACACAACTCCGGCTCTTCTCTGCGGTTTCAACCACTCCAGCTCCATCTCAGTGCATCACCAATTAGAGGAATGTGAATATACTCATGGCCGGAACTTCCGTGTTCCCTACTGATTTCACTGGGTGCTTTCTCATGCACAAAGAGTTGGGAGCACCTGCCTAGTGTTGTAAATACTGGCTTCAAATGATTCATCGCTTACTTGCAAATCATTCCAATGCCTAAAGGGTCTGACAACAAAGCTGAAGAGGGACTTTTTGCAAGGGCCTGTAGGGACAGGACAAGGGGAATGGCTTTAACCTGCCAGAGGGGAGATTGAGAGGAGCTCTTAGGCAGAAGCTCTTCCCTGTGAGGGTGCTGAGGCGCTGGCACAGGGTGCCCAGAGAAGCTGTGGCTGCCCCATCCCTGGCAGTGTTCAAGGCCAGGTTGGACACAGGGGCTTGGAGCAAGCTGCTCCAGTGGAAGGTGTCCCTGCCTGTGGCAGGGGTTGGAGCTGGATGAGCCTTAAGGTCCCTTCCAACACAAACCAGCTGTCTGGGATTGAACCCAGCAAATACCGCTGTTCATGCTGCTGCTGAAACACACTTACAGTTTGTCTCCCTAAAACAATGAGAAGGGAGAAGACTTGGGTGTCTACAAAACCTTAACCTGCAGTGTCAGTGCTGACACAAGCAGCTGAACACAAAGTGTTGTATTTATTCAGATCTCACCCCATTTTGAGATCCATTAGACTGCCAGAGCTACAGACCCCCCAGCGCAGCCAGGAGACAAGGCTCTGCCCTCCACCCTCTGCCATCCATCACCTGCTACGTCCTCCAGCGAGGGGGTTCTTTATTTATTGTAGGCACTGATTTATCTGGGGGCTTCCATGAAAACTGCATCAGTGATAAATGACAAAAGCTCAGCAGAACCGAGTGACGGAAGATGAATTAGCTTGTGCTCCACAGCCCTGCACTGGCCACATTTTGTATCCCTTGTTAGTTACTCACTGCAGCTCCAAGGACCTGGGAACAACACCAACAAGTGCATAATGTTTCAGTGCGAAGAGATTGATTAGTCAGGTCATAAAGAATAAAGGCATAAAAATAAGCCACCATGCCCTTTAGGTGCAGATATTGTGCTCCAGTTTGCTATAGCTGCAGGATATAGTGACCGGCTGCTTCTGTCCTGCTTTGTTGGATTGTGGAGACTTTCCTTACTGTATTTCTTGTCTTGCACAGTCCTATTAATAGGAGTATTTTGAGTAATTTAGAGAGGGATTTGTTGTAGGGCTCATGATCCTTCTCATAGCAGTGTTGAGCAAGTTGAAGAAGGAAAGCTGGGAATCCAGAGCAGACTCTCATCTGATTTCTCTAATTCCAGCTCCTTGCCAAGGCAGCTACCCCTGGCGGAGTATCAGAGCATCCCTGTGGCCAGCACTGCAGATTAGCTCAATCCTGTGATCCCAGGGAGCAGAGAACCTGATGCTGCTGAACCGCCTTTGAAACAGAAGTTTGGGATGCTATAATAATGACAATGCATTTCTTCCTTAATTCCATTGATGCCCTGCTATTGTCAACATGCTGGGAAGAAAAGAAAGTGATAGGTGCTAGAGGAGTAGCAGCAGGTATTCCTTCTGAATTGTGTGTGTTCATCTTCTGATAGATTTGAGACCAAATGAGGCATAAAGAGAGATTATGTGTCTGAGGTGCATTGAAATTTCCAGGCCCCTTCTATCACTAGGGGATAGCGAGGTTCTAAGGTGCAGTGGCCGAGCTGAGCCCAGAAGGATGAAGGCAATGACCAAGGCATGGAGACGACAGGTCACCGCAGCCCTGGGTGCAGGGGAAGCAGAAGGCACAGCCCTTGTGAGCCGGGTGCTTCACTCATCATGTATAGAATAGGGGAAAGGAAGAGTTGTTCCTGACACAAGACTTCTTCTGTTTTCTCCCGGGTGACAGAGTGCCTCTGGTTAGTTCATCTTGCAGCAGGCAGGGATTAAGAAACAAAAAGATCTGTGCATTTTTCATTGTTGCTGTGTATTCCTTCAGTAGCAAAATATTTCTGTCTTGTTGCAAAGGCACAGCATGATCTTTGTGTGGAGAGCAAGGGAAGCTTGGATGTGGCTTCCACAACCGCTCTAGAACACTGGCTCTGTTCTTCCCTTTGCAGACCCCAGCCTCACGATGTGCGCAGACCCTGGCGTTCCTCTCTTTGGGATGCAGAACAATTCCCAGGGCTACCAGGTACTGCCCCAGCAGTAGGATCCCTCAGCTATGCCCCAGTCCTTGCTGTGGTTACCCCATGTCTGAGTCCAGACATGGATTAACGTGTCCTCCCTTGAACAGGACATCCCAGCTTGCTCTGTTAGACCCCTGAGTGCATTTGTATGGGATTAACTAGCAATGTTATTTATGATGTTAATTACAGTGCTAATTAATAGCTATTGGTGTAATCAGTATTCACACTGGAGCCATAATTTCCATTAATTTTCAGACCAAATTCTGTAGGTGGTTTTCTTAATCTCAGCTCCTGTATGGTATGAAATCAAGTAGAAAGGAGGGAAAAAAACAAAGCAATTCCCCAGGGTGTTCCATCTCCATCCTCTACCACCATCCCTGTGGATGTCCCTTCCCTGCTGTGACTGGGACAGGATAGTTGATTCACGTGGCTAGTCCTCCAGGGAGAATCTTTCAGTTTTGCTGCTAATTAGTTATCTTAATCCTGGGGTTTAATGAATTAGTTCTAGTGCTTAATTAGTACTGAGACACCGTAACTGTAACTTATACAAGGGTTGCCACTCTGAGAGGTGCATGCCAGAGAGGCAGAAATCACACCCCTTTCTAATAGCACCTGTGTTTGATGCTGGCTTTGGTATATTTAAATAGCAAAACAGCTTTGCCTCTGTCACTGAAGGAAGGGAACTCCCTGCACTGTTAAAGCTGCTGCTTTCCAGGGACTCTGGGAGCTTTCAACATCAGACTGGCAGGGCAGTGAGAGCAGAGAGCAGGTGACTGCCCTCTCCAGCATACAGGAGATGGAAAAGTGATAGAAGTACTTCTGTATGGCAGTCATGGGTGAACCACGTTGTGCTGGCACGGTCATAGGTTTGTCTCCCATTGTAACAGGTGGGAAGCATCATCTTTTTCAAGTGCCAGAAGGGATACCTGCTGCAGGGCTCCACCACCAGGACCTGCCTCCCCAACCTGACGTGGAGCGGCGTGCAGCCCGACTGCGTCCGTAAGTCTTGGGAGAGGCTTGGCCAAAGGAAACAGTGCCATTCCCCGCACTGTTGCCTTGCTTGGCTGCTGTGCTTCACTGTGCAAATTGCTGGGAATTTGGGGGGAGCTCTGGGAAAACACGTTCTTGAAGAAAAGGGGGATCACGCAGCCTGTTCCATCCCGATGTGACCACACCAGCAGCCACTTCTTATCGCAGATGAGTTTTTGTGACTTGTTCCTTCCTCAGAGACGTAGTTTCAGGCGAAACTTTGTTTTATGCTTCTGGAAACAACGTTTGATGGCTGAGATGTGAGCTCACGCTCCAGGGACCCAGGTTAACATTTAGCCAGAAGGGCTCTTGAGCAGAGCAGTGTTTCTCCTCATCTTTAATAACGTGTTGCTCTTTCTTTTAAGCTGTCCATCATCTTTTCCCAGCTACACCAGAAGGAGTTTAATTTAATGTGTTTAAGTGGTAATATCCATCACGGCCTCTCTATCCTAAGTATTAAAAAGCTTTCGCCTCTCCCTTGCGAGGTGGTTTATTGGTGTGATATTTTTCCACTAACAAACCCCATAGGTGCTTGTTCTTTGAGCAGCCCAACTGAGGCACCGGCTGCAAAAACTCTGACACATAGCATCAGGGGAGAGGGGGTGCTGGGGCTGTTGAAAGAGAAGATGGTTTTGGCTTACCCGTGCCAGCAAGGTCTGCTGAGGTGTTGCCTTTGAGATGTGTGTAAAGCCCTCTCCACCCACAGCACGTTGTTGGATGAAGTTACTGCTAATGCGTGCTGAGCTCCATCTCTGAGCTGGGCTGTGGGCTCGCTGCCAGAGGTCCCAGACCACACAGGTTTGGGTTAGTCTGGCTTTATATTTCATCCTCTGTAAAGCAAGGGCAAAGATAATGCCTCGTGAAGGCTGCTGAGGATTTGTTCTCATTCATGAGCAGCTTGAGAGCTACAGACAGGGCAGTTTTACAGTGAGGGAGGTTCCCATCTCCATGATCTGTTTTGTGTTGTAAGTCCTCAGGGAAAGGCACGTCTTCAGCAGGACCTGATAGAGCAGTGTGGGCACATGCTCAGTCTGGTGACAGGGAGCTGGACAAGCTCAGCTTTGATTTTTGTGGCCACATCCTGAAAGTTACTGAGCAGTTACAGGAACTGATGACTGTGGCACACTTCTGAGGACCCACTGTGTGATCCTATGGACAGGTGGGTGCAAATTATTACTAGAAGAGTGGTCCCATGAAGAGGACTTAATGCAAAATCAGATCTGTAGTGCGCTTGCTGCAATCACTGGCTTAACTTACTGGGTCTTGACATCCCCTAAAGGCAGTTTTCAGTCTTCAAGTAGACCTGGGACACAGTTCAAAGGAAGGAGGAGGTGTCCTTAACATCCTTTGGTTTTGACTTTTTTCCATTAAAAGTCAAAAAGCCTCATTTTCTGTTTGTGGAAGCTGGAACTGAAGGAAGGATCCCCTGAGAGCTTTAGCCAGAAAGAGCAAACCAGCAGCAAAGCACAGGAAGCAGTCTCATTAATGCATTTGGCTGGGAAAAGTCCAGGTGTGGCATCATGTCCCTCCGTGAGCAGAGACAGCTTTTGCTGACAAAAGCTTTTCTAAGAGATTTCTGTCCCTGCTGACATCACGGTGTCACTCTTCTGCCTTGGTGTACAACTGGATGGTCAATCTCATCTCTATTTCCCTTGTGCTTTTCAGCTCACCACTGCAAGCAGCCAGAGACCCCCTCCCATGCCAACGTTGGTGCTCTGGACTTGCCATCTCTGGGCTACACCTTGATCTATTCCTGTCAGAGCGGGTTCTACCTCACTGGAGGATCCGAGCATCGAACTTGCAAAGCAGATGGCAGCTGGACAGGAAAACCACCCATCTGCCTTGGTAAGAGCGCTGAGAGCTCTGCTCTCACATGTGCCTGCTCCTTTGCAGAGGGGAGCATTGCAGCCCGAGAGAAGGCAGCTGACCTCTTAGACCTGCACCAGCAGGCCAGGAGTCCGCTGTGGCTGCCCCATCCCTGGCAGTGCTCAAGACCACATTGGACACAGGGGCTTGGAGCAAGCTGCTCCAGTGGAAGGTGTCCCTGCCCGTGGCAGGGGTTGGAGCTGGAGGAGCTCTAAGGTCCCTTCAACCCAAACTGTTCCATGATGCTATGATACTCACAGCTGTGGTTTGTCCCCCTCTTTCAGCTGATATCCGCCCCAGCGGAAGGCCGGTTGGCACCGCGCGGGACCCGCCACTCACCAAGGTGTCAGGTACCGTAGCAGGGCTTGCTCCTCCATGGGACACGTTGGCACTCAATCTCACCCTCACCAGGTCCATCCCTTCCTGTCCCTTCCCCAGGACAGCCAGAAACATGACTGTTCCTTGCAGGTATTGAAACTGCTGGGCTGGTGCAAGCAGCCCACATGCCCCATCCCAGTCGTGCTCATGGAGAATGGACAGGAGGAGTCAGGCACCAACATCGACTGCCCTCCCCCGGGCACTCTGGAGATCCGAGCCCTCCAGGATGTTTACATTGCACCTTTTCTTTTTAAAAAGGGGCTTTGTTAGCTTTTCCTAAGAAATTCTTTTGAGACTTGGTTTGTTTTTAAAACTTCAGTGTCATTTTTTGTCAAAACAACAGAATTAAAGTCATCAGCTTGTTTGCTCTCCTCTCCTTGGCTTTGTACTCAGGGATAATAACACAGAGAGTGGGTGGGATTTGAGATATTTGAATATGTATTTGTGAATTCAGAGAAAGAAGAAAATTTGCTGTATTTTGATTTCTGAGAAATGGAAATAAATGGTGTTGCTCTTGTTTTGATGCATCCCCAATTGTGGTTTCTAGTGCCTGCTGATGTGTTTGCAAAGAATTCCCTTTGGAAAGGCTCCTATGAATACCTGGGGAAGAAGCAGCCTGCGATGCTGTCTGTCACTAGCTTCGACCTTGCCACCAGTAAAGTCAATGCCACTTTGATAGACCACAGCGGTGTGGAGCTCCTGGTGTCTGGTAAGGGAGTTGATGTAGACATCTGTAGGGATCTACACTTGGTACAAGTGCAGTCACAGAGCGAGGGGCACGGGCTCTGCTGTGTGACTGATGGTGATGCTCTGGTAGAGCTTTGCAGAACCACCCCAGTTTGAAGTCTCCAGTCTTTTGATTGGACCGAGACAAACAAACTTGTGTACCTCAGTTTACTTTGACTCTACCTGAAAGGCAGCTCAGCCCAGTCCGTCATCCATTCCCTGTGTGCTGGAGTGGTGGACTTGGAGTTGAAAATAAGCAAGGTTAAATGATGTGAGTGCTCCTTGTCTTGGCCTCCATGGAGCACCAGTTTTTACTGATCCAGTGACATAACCTAAGCATTAATAGTTGAGCCTCTTCCCATGTGTAAAACACCTTTAGTATCCTGGGGGTGGACATGGGTTGTGTGTTCATGATATATTCCCAGCATGTCCCACCAATATGGATGGGAGGAGGAGGAGCTGTCCACTCTGAGGTAATGAGGTGATTACTCTCTCAGGTAGAAAGTCAAGTACTTGAAACTCATATAGCATCACTGTGATCTAGACATGAGAATCACTTGGTTTTCAGGCATTTACAAGAAAGAAGACGTGCACCTGCTTCTGCAGGTTTACCAGATAACGGGGCCAGTGGAGATCTTTGTCAACAAGTTCAAAAACGATAAATGGGCTCTAGATGGACATGTAAGTGCATGGGCTCCTCATACATCAAATCTCCCCACACCACTCCTCCCCTTGCTGTCACAACCCCAGCTTTTCTCTCGCTGAACTTGGGAAATAACTCCCTTAGCTGGTGGCAAGATGAGGCTGCTGTCCTCAGTGACCTGCTTGCTTGAAGGGGACATGGGGCACTCTTCCAGCACACAACATAACACTACATGGCAGTTGGCTCTTCGTGCTCCCTTGCAGCTGTATGGCTTTTTATTGCCCTGTGGTTTTAAACCTGCAAATCTTCTGCATAACGCTGCAGGAGAAACCAACATGATTAATCCCATTTTAGCATTTTATGTCTGTTAAACATCAAGCTAGAAGAGCTGATGTTCCATTATGGAGTCAACTTCTCACCCCAGTTTCCTTCCTTTGAGATGGGAGAGTCTTAGCAAGTTGTTGGGCAGTCAGACTTCTTGAGAAATACCACGATTTTCTGGGGAATTGAATCACGGTAATGCCATGCATGAACTTGAAAGAGACTGTGTTAAGATGGGTGCTAAAAACCCAGGGAGGTGTTGAACACATCTGTTTATCTCTGCTCTCCTGTCCTTGCAGGTCTCATCAGAGTCTTCAAGTGGCACATTTGTGTACCAGGGCTTTGTGCGTGGCAAAGGCTTTGGGCAGTTTGGCCTTCAGAGACTTGGTAAAGTTCCTCTACTTGGTACTTCTTCCCTTGATTGCTGAAAGCAGGATTTTGGTTGTAGTGGAGGTTTCCAGACAGGGAACATTTCTTCTGTCCCTGGCTTTAATTATCAACCCTGCTAGGCCAGATCTTTATAGCTGGTTTTGAGCCATCAGGTTTAACCTAACCCTTTCCACTCCTCTCTGAAGAAGAGCTGGCAGAACCCAAACCAGCCACTCAGTCAAGTGCCCTCAGATCTGTGTACCCCAGGGGGAAAATAAAGAGGTTTCTGTTGAAAAACAAAGAGCCTGGAGCCACAAACAGCACCTGGACCTTTTTCCTCTCTGTTGCCAAATGCCAGACCCAAAAGCCCAGGTCCTGTTGCTACCAGAAGTGTCTCCATCTCACTTTCAGAAATCACAGAGGCACTTGGGCTTGGGCAGCCCAAGGTCTAAGCTCCTAAATACCTCTCCAAACGTGCAATTTGCTTCTCAGTATCTTACAAATTTTGGAATCTGACCCTGGAGTCTTATCACCTTTACAGAGAATTAGATGCTCGTTATTGCAGCCTTTAAAAGTCCCCCCTAAAGCCTAACATTAAGCATCCAAGTTTGAGCATTTTGGTAAGATAAAACGATTTACATCTTTCCTTTATTGCAGTTCTAAATAAATGATGGTGTCTGAGCTAGGCTGGATCTCCAAATCAGCTCAGGAGCTTTTGATTACCTTGCACCTTATTCTGTTGTTGATGATATAACCTGTAACTCAAAGCAGACCTCATTTCCCACAGTGTTGTTGTGAAATGTGTTTACTTCTGCTGTGTTTCAGACATCAGCATGATGGAAAATGATCCAGAATCAATAGGACACCATTTTGCATCAAACAGCAGTTCTGTGGCAGCTGCCATTCTTGTGCCTTTTATAGCCCTGATTATTGCAGGGTTTGTGCTTTATCTCTACAAACACAGGTGGGTTTCAGGAATGATGCCAGAAGGTGAAACAAAATCAAGGGGCTGGCAGAAATATTTGTGACCTTGTCTTAAAAGCACTTCCCTAGGTCTGGTTTCTCATTGAATTCAGAAAGTGAAAAAACAATGGAGCAAGCATGCGTGGAGGGGCAAGGGTGTTGGGAGAAGAGAGCGTTGAGGGCTTTTATGACCATTAATAAGATTTGTGGCAACATTAAATGAGATAAGGCAAAGTAAATTTCATACTTCAGCATTCAAGCTGGCTTTGCATGTGTTGTAAATTAGAGATTTCTCCTGATCAATGTATTGCTGTGGAAACGTCACTGCACTGCAAAGCATCGTGCAGACTGGCTGCTCTGTGGAGGGAGCACACTATGGGCTACAGCAAAGCCCAAGTAGCTGCTGGGCTACAGACCTAGAGCAACAGTTTCTATAGATCCCTTTTGCCTTTACCCTCTTCAGAAGCAGCTTTGTCTTTCCACTGACTTCATGTCCGGGCTGTTCAGGTGGCTACCACAGGAGTAGCCGTGACCTCTCTGGATTTTCTCTCTGACATCCTGCAGGAGAAGACCAAAAGTCCCATTCAATGGCTACGCTGGCCATGAAAACACCAACGTCCGAGCGACGTTTGAGAACCCGATGTATGACCGGAACCTGCAGCCCACAGACATCATGGCCAATGAGACAGAGTTCACAGTCAGCACCGTGTGCACAGCTGTATAGCACCATCCCCTCCGTGGTGAGTGTGACATTGCCACCACTTCCCTGCTGTGTGTCCCTCTGGAAATTCTCTGGTGAAGCAGTGGCTCAAAGGAGCACCCAGAGTGGTTCAGATTGGCCAGGAGATCGTCTCTGCCCAGGGCAAGACCTCCTGGGCACCAGTGGCAAAGCAAATCCAAAAGCCCCATGGTGAGAACAGTCACCAGGTGAAGGGAGAAAGGCGTCTCTAACAGAAGTGATTCACTGTGTGACTCCAGCCAGGATGTTCTGCACAGAGATCAGAGGAGGGTAAAGCAGGGGGGTTAAAAGTTTTACTGCACAGGCACAGAGAAATGGCTTGAACCTGCCAGAGGGGAGACTGAGATGAGCTCTTAGGCAGAAGCTCTTCCCTGTGAGGGTGCTGAGGCGCTGGCCCAGGGTGCCCAGAGAAGCTGTGGCTGCCCCATCCCTGGCAGTGTTCAAGGCCAGGTTGGACACAGGGGCTTGGAGCAAGCTGCTCCAGTGGAAGGGGTCCCTGGCCGTGGCAGGGGTTGGAGCTGGATGAGCTTTAAGGTCCCTTCTAATCCAAACCAGTCTGGGATTCTATGACTGTAAGAGCACTTCTAGATTGGAATGTTCTTAGATAAGGAAGCCATTGCAGGCTTTCCTGGCATTTCTGTGTGTAGTAAGAAGCTGTTCCTCTTCTCTCACCCTTCCTTTCCCATTGCCCCAGATTCCTTCAGGGTCGGTGTCTAGTGGATGATTGTGTTTCACCACACTAGTCTCCATCCATTCCCTCCCCATCTTCCTCCTCCCAACCTTGCTGAGGCTGTGGAGAAGCTGCTACACCTCGTTGGACGTTGTGTTAGCTCCTGAGATACTGCTGGGTTGTCCTCTGTTGTCCTCACCCACCCACCCTCTTCATCCTGCCATGGATAACGAAGCCAACCAAAGGTCTGCTCTGGCACAGCCACCGTCTCTCACCTGCTGATGGGTCTCAGCCCAATGTCAAGACCTGGGGAAGTGGAGGACCTGGGAGGTGAGGTGATGGGAAGGCTCTTACAGCCTGTTCATGGTGATGTGTTCCTGAAGGGGGCAGTGGGGCTTGTGGGGTCCCACCAACTGCGCCCTGCTTTGGGAATTGCTTGGGCAGCACAGAGGTAAAAGCAGTTTGCAGTGCACAAGGTGTTGACTGGGGTTTGTGGTGAGCTCCAGTGTGGGTCAGGATGAGCACTTGCTTTGTCTTTACTTGGGGGTTCTCTGTGGTTTGTTTCTTTGTTGTTTTTTCTAACCCGGAGTTTTTGCAGAGGAAGTTCTCAAGTGGGACCGTTCCAGTGAGACCCTTTGCAAGCTTTCCTCTTCTTCCCTCTATTTAATTTTCCCTTAGGCATCCTTGCTGGGTTTCTTCTGCCCCATTCTCATTTCAGGCAGCTCTCAGGGCTGGTGAGGAGATGGCCCCCCATCTCTGGCCTTGTCCCAGCAGCTGTTGATTTTAGCTGTGCCCAAACAGCCTAATGAGGAAATTGCTAACAGACACAAAAGGACAAAAACCTTTTTAGAAAGAACTCTAACAAATAGTGATTTCCCCCCAGTAGCATTCAAAAGCCTTTGCCCTTTCTGTATTGATCCTCCAAATGGCAATGCAATAAGAGTTTTAATTTCTATCCAAAGCTGTTTCCTTTATTTCCTGGGGGTAGAAAGGTTGCCTTGGCTTTCATGAGAGCAGATAAGGCAGCTTGACATTTTTCCTCCCTGATGAGAGTGATGCTTTAGAGATGGCGCCGTCCTCCTCTTTCCTAAAGAGGGGAGCTGCTCTTGTTGATTCTGGGTTTTGCTCTGTTTGATTTGAGTTTGAGTCACAATTTCCTAGGCCAGGCTGGAGCCACAGAGCACAGCTGGATGTGGTGCTGATGCAGAGCACTGTGTGGCAGTGAGCAGCTGCTTCTTACAGAAGACTTGATGGGAAATCAGAATTAAAACAAATGGGGTGGTGTTTACATCCATGTTTGCATTCAAACCTGGCTTTCCCCTAGCTAACATCAGCTGAGGTTTTGTCTAATGAAAACCACAGGGCAGGTTTTTTTCTCACTTGTTCATTCTTTTACTCTGTGTGTGTATATGTATAAATAGTATTTTTTTTACTTCAGTCTGTTATTTGGCACTCTTGGAGCAAGCAGCATCCTACAGCCTAAAGGCTGAGCAGCCAGCCTGCCTAAACTCTGCTCCCCGGAGCCTGCCAGGGTGCTCTGATTTAGTCCTGAGAGGTGGGTGCAAGAGCAAGAGCCTTGCTTGCAGGGAACAGAGTCAGTGAGACAGAATGCACAGAGCAGTGCAGAGGGTTCCACCTCCCAGCCGGTTGTGGGACTGAATTCCTTGGGGTAGCCAGGCTGGGTGGCAGCAGTGCCAGCTCCTTGCTGGGCATCTCCGGTTTGCAGGACACAGACTCCAGAGCAAGCTGAAGAGCAAGGGTGAACCTTCCAGTTCATCAGTTGAGTGGCTGCAGTGAAGGCAGAACCAGGACATTCCCCTGGTTCCTTTGCTTGCATCTTCTACAGCTGGTTCATGCCTTCAGGGCTGCTCTCAGAGCCCGTATTTGAGCCCAAGGTCCCTTCCAGCCTCAGTTATTCTGTGCTTCATGCCTTTGGCCGACCCACAGCCCATTCTCCTGGCCCTTGTCCCCCTAACACAGCTGAGGGGCCAGGCACCCACACCCATCCACATCCATCTGCCTCCACTCAAACCCATCCCAACAGCAGATCCCACCTCTGCCCTCCAGACCTTGCTGAATCCCACTCATTCAGTGGAATAGCCAAGGAGAGGCGCGGTTCAAGGTGTGTAAAACAAACCCGAGATGTTTTTTTTACCACCTAGGCAGAGAGAAGGGAGTCTCCATTCAAACTTGCTGCTTTCAGCCCATTCAATCCCATTTTCTGCTGTTGCCCAAGCAACAAAGGAAGTGGAAGGGGTGTTGTCCCACGTTTTTGCAAGCGGTCTGGGACCCCATAGGTGACATTCTCCATCCCTGTGCTCAGAACTTGCATTAGCTTAAAAAAATAAAAAAAATTAAAAAAAGGTAAAAAAAAAGAAAAAAGGTAAAAAAAAAAAAAAAAAAAAAAAAGAATTTAAAAAAGGAAAAAAAAAACTCCCTCTTTTGTACAGAGATATATTTTTATGAATCAAAAGTTTGTACAGGTATAAAACCACAATGTAAATGTTTTTTCATTATTGTAGTAAACAGTAGTGGAAGATCAGCTTTTTTTTGTAAATGTAATAAAATGTATAAATCTGGTTTACATCCAAGTGTACATATGTAATCTATACATACACCGGCTTGTCTGCAGTATATCCAGTTTAATTTATCTGTCTCTGTATATGAGGCTTCCCCTCGTGTTCAGGCATTTACTGAATTTGAAAGCTATTTTAAATTTTTGACTTCAAATAAAATATAAATTTTTGCATTGCTTTTCTTACATTTCCTGGTGCCTTTTTCATGAGCTGCCAAAGGTTTCTTCTAGGGCCCTCCGGATCCGACCTGCTCATACACACACGTGCTTGCCCCGTGCCCCAGCTCTTGTAAAGGCCCCACAGCAGTGGATGAAGGAGGACGCAGGCAAGACCAAACCCCTTCCCCATCAACAACCTCTTCTGTCCCAGCTGGGACCCACTGTGATGTAACTGGGTGAGCTTTAAGGTCCCTTCCAACCCAAACCAGTCTGGGATTCTATGACATCTGTGTGCCGTCCTTTTTGGTGTCCTCCTCTCTTCTCACTCGCTCTTTTTAGGCTGGAAATTACTTTGGCAGAGTTTTCTAGTTGGAAAGGGACACTGAAGATGTTGTTCTGTGTCTCCTGTTGTGCCTTCCCTCCACGCCTAAGGTCAGGAAGGTAGAATGATGCTGCCCAGAGTGACACCATGGGGTGACAGCCCTGTGCTTCCATCCCCCTCTAGTTCCTTCTCCTGTGCCTGGGACTCCAAATGAGGTGTTTTGGACCTTAAAAGCCAAGGCTGTAAACTGAAACATCTGCAAGAGGGCAAAACTTTAATCTCTTTAAGCCCTAGAGAAAGGCACAGCCAGACAACAAATCAGTCATTTAACTGTTGTTGTAATCAGCCTGGAAAGAATAGCTCCGTGCCCCTGCCAGAGCCATGCAGTCCGTCAGTCCCTGAGACCATGTTAGAAAGCTGCTTGTTGAGTGTCTGCAGTTCCCAGGTGAAACATTCCCACTTCTCCACCTGATCCGTGCGGGTGGTGATTCCCCAGTTGCCAACCATCGCATTGCTGCTGGGTTTTGGAGCCGGAGTCTTCTGCAAAGGGTTTAGTGTGCTCCTCAAGGTACGTCCTCTTGGGTTCTTGCTGGCATCCTCAGCGTGCAAATGAGCACTGTGGGGGCTGCTTAGCCCCAGATCCCATAGCACTGGGCATTGTATGGGTCCAGTGTTGTACATATCCGCACAGCCATCTCCAGCCACTTGTCCTACATCAGCCAGTCACGAAGGAGGCAACAGAAACTGAAGGTGCATGGAAAAGCAGTGTCCCAGTGGGAGAGGGCTGCTCAAGGCTCCCAAACCCTCTGCAGACAAATAAACGCCTAAAGCACACTGGCGCATCTCCTCCCTTCCAGCAGGTACTCATTTAACCGGCACAACAAGCATTTACAGAGCTAATTAACAGCAATTTGTATCAGTGCTTTGTAAATGAGTGATTAACTCTTCAGCTCTGCAGTCTCCACCCGCGGCTCTGGCTCCCTCTGCTTTTTGGCAGCACTTAGCCTGAAGAAAGCAAATATTGTGCTTATTGTTTCAGTTTGAGAAAGCAGCCGCACTGCTCCTGACTGGACTATGTATGCAATGTACTGATGGATGCCACTGGCTCTGGGGTCCGTAGACGAGTGTCTGGCAGGGATGGCTCTTCCTCCTCACCCTGAGGCTGATGCACTGGGAGGAAGGAATTACAGTGCAGAGGCTGCACTGATTTCACTCCGCAGCACTCAGAGCAATAGGAAAACTGAGCTTGGTTTTACCTTGCTCTGTAGCTTTCTGAAGCAGGTGCTCAGGGTTTTGCTCCTGGGCCTAAGGTGCTCTTGTCTGAAGGATTTGAAAACCTTAAAAGAGGTTGGTATGGAAAAACTGACTGTAAAGAGCCTTCAGAGCTGTGGTTTGGGGAGTTGGGGGCAGTTAAAGCACCTTAGAAAAGTTACTGGAGTTATCTGGGAGGCTGGAAAGATGAGGAGCATGACGGGATGCCAAAGGGATGCAGAGAGCAGAAGTCGGAAGCGGTTCCCAGGACTTGAGTTGCGGTGGATTATGCTGCATCTCCTTGAGCTACACCGAGGCCTTGGGTAAAACACACTTGGTTTTATCTCCTAGAAAGATGCTGAGATTGTGCAAATTCCTCCCATCCTCATCCGAGCACGAGTGATACCAGATCCATCACAGGGAGCTGTTGGATGAGCATCAACCACAGTAAATCTGCACCTCAGTGAAAACCCCGGGCATGACCTATCTTTGTGTTATTTAACTGGGATCTGGCATCCAGAGGGAGGAGGTGAGCAGCAGCCAGGATGCCTCTTCAGAAACGTTCCAAGCACTAAAAGGAGAATGCATAGTTCAGTGCTGGGGGGGAAATGCATTATTCATTTTCCCAGACTTTGGAAGACCAAAAGAAGTATTTGTCAGGGCAGAGAAGAGGTTGGGGGTTATTTGTGGCTGTGGGTGAATGATGTCTGTGAATTGGAAAATCCCATGGAGGGGGATTGTGGAGATGGGCAGAGCAATCCCAGGGGAATCCTTCAGCCAGCCTCGTGTCCTCGTCAGCCAAATTAAAGTGCTTGGATTTAAGATGCTGTGTGACAGCAAAGTGCTATAAATGAAGCTGGTTTAGTTATTCCAGTAAAGAGAAAATGATTCCCCTTGTAGCCAGGTGAGATAATGAATCATTATCATCTTACCAGTACATTTACTGTTCCAGGCTGTGTGTACCCTTTGTGCCTGGCTATTAATTGTGGGAAGTCACTGCCTTGTCCAAGCGTCCTCGGACCTTTAACCATGTCCCACAGCCATGAGCAAATCCTTTCCCCTTCATGCTGTGTCTGCGCAGAAAACTCAGGGTGGTTCCCAAACAAGACATAGGAAATAACATCTGGATTGTTCCCAAAGCTTTTCCCAATCCTTCAGCTGGTTTGACCAGCTGCTGGAAGGGAGCATTGAAACCCTTGGGACAGTTGCTGTTCTTCTTCAAACCACTTCCAGTCTTCCCTTGCTGCAAGATTTACATTTTAACCTGCCCTTTACTATTGAAAATCCTCATTCAGATACAAACCAGCAAAACAAAACCAGGAAACCCTCATGGCAAAACAGAGGTAAGCTTGGAAAAATGGGATTTGGGAGCAATAAAAGCATCCCCGTGTTCTGTACCCCCCCAGCTGCACTGGCTGCTCTCTGCCCTGCGGAAGCCTGGAGCTGCATTGCTTGGTCCTTTCAAATCCTTATTTTTATTCGCTTCGGTTTTTTGACTTCTTCCTCCTTCCCCACTGCCATCCCAGTTTGCTTCCCCTGTGCTCCATGGACCTGTGCTGCATGTACCTGTGCTGGGCTGGGGAGAGAGCCAAGGGGAAGAGCTGTCTTTGCAGCTGGCATCAATACCGGTCCTTGGATAATTGCTGGCAAAATCTCTCGCCTGAGCTGAGATGGGATTTTTCCTTTTGTCCTTCCTTTCTAGAAGCTGAAATAACGACTTGTGAGAAGAGACTCAGCCTCTCGGTCCCCGAGCTTCCACTCTGCTCTGTGAATTCAACACTGGGAGCAGGATGTCTGCAAAACCTTGTGAAAAGTCAGCCTTGCTCTTTGGGATGCTGCGGGGTTTGCCCAGACCCATCAGGCTTCTGGCACTGGGGAGAGGAGAGGGTGGGCATCACCCTCGGCTTGCCCAGGCTGCAGGGGGAATTTCAGCCTGCAAAGAGCCCTTTTAAATCCCTGGGATTCCTCAGGCTCTCTTGAAATCCTCCTGGAAATACCCTGGGATATAGGGCTATTAAGGTAGATCTATTTGCCAAGCTGAAACTACTTTTCCCTCTTCTGTCAAACTACTTTATATTCTTATTACTGTATTGACAGATCCTTCTCTCCCACTCCAATCCAGCCTTAATTTTCCACTGTTAATCAGGCAAAGCACTGCGGCTCTTCTGTAATTAAAGAATTAAAGCCATACCTGAAGAATGCAGATGTGATGGCAAAATGAAATGATTTGGATAGAGCCAGGCCATTCATTATGCATCTCCTTCGATCTTTCATCTCCTGATAAGCTCCAGCAGCCTTTGGAAGGGAAAAAAAAAAAAAAGAAGTAAAGAAGTTATAAAGCCTTTGTGAATTAATGAAGTGCAAGAAGCTGGTCCAAGGTACTGGGAAGCTGCAGTTAGCTGTGGGGGCAGGATTCTTCATGCTCAGACCCACATTACGCTCTAGATTGCTCCTTATGGAAAGGAGGAGGGTAGTTGTGATCTAATGCAGTGTGTTTGAGGGGTCACCATGTACAGCCTGACTCGCAGCCTCCTCACACAGCAGAGCCCTTCTCCAAGCATCTCTCCAGGCTTGGCTCCCAGAAGCTGGAGGGAGAACAGGGACAAAGTAGGCTCCTGGAGATGTGCCTGGAACAAGTGATGTGAGAGCAGGAGATGTGACCAAAGGGAACAGGAAAACAAGTGAGTGGTGGTGAGGGGCAAGTGGGCAGATTCCCATTCCCAGCACGGATGCAGCTCTCTCCTGGCAGAGCTGGCAGATGTCTGCTCCCAGCACTGCCCCAGGCAATGGCCCAGAAGCAACCAGTGGCTTTGGTCCACGGATGGATCTTCAGGCAAGGGCAGATCCTTGATCCATAGCCCAGGCTCCAGATGGAGTCAGTGCCTGCAGAAGCAGAAGGCCAGGGCCTGGCTCCTGGCCTGGGTTTGGGGCCTCTGCTCCAGAGCATGGATCCAGGAATGGAAAGTCAGACACAGATGGTGGTTTTCATCCCAGTGTGAGCCTACAGACCTGTATAAACAGTACAGAGCGGCCTTCACACATGGTCAAATCCATTTCAAGCCATGAGCTCCTCTGAACATGTGTGATGCTCTGTGGCTGTAGTTGCTGTCAGCTCCTAAGATGAGGCAAGGGGAAAGGAGTTAAACACGGTTTCTGTTCGTAGAACAGAGGCCTTGACCACAAGCTGGAGGAGAGTTCAGTGTTTCCCTCTTTCTACCTCTTCTCTAGAGAAGCTGGAATCATAGAATCCCAGAGCGGTTTGTGTTGGAATGGACCTTAAAGCTCATCCAGTTCCAGCCCCCTGCCACGAACAGGGGCAAAACATTGTGCATTAGGGAATCCCATCCCTCCTAGACCCATCCAATCTGGAAGGCATTCCCTCCTGTGTCTGAGTTACAGCCTGTAACTAACTCCTACAGGGACTGTAGTTTACTTTATCTGCATCTGAAGCAGCTCATCCTGGCATGGCTGGAACGGGGCTCAGGACTCTGAATACCTGCTCCTGTCATCTGCCAGACAGGGGCCACAGCATCCACAGTGCTGCCTCAGCGTGGGGACGAATCCAGTGCTGCTTCCTGAGGCAGAGGGGTAAGCGTTTTGTTTTCCACCTGGAGGATGGCACCAGCTCATCGCAGCTCCTGCTCCATCCAGCTTTCAGGACACACCATGCTGGGACCAGCAACATCTTCACTACAGGTACCTCTACAGCTCTGTGCATGTGGTCCCACGTCTCAGCCCGTTGGACATCCAACACCAGAAGCTGGTTCTGTCTCTATGGCCTTGATCACTGCAGATTAAGCTGCCACCAGTGAATTTGAGGGGATAAAGCAGCAGGAGACTACTGGAACTCTTGCTTTGTTGCCTTTCATATTAATTAGCACCAATTATACCCTGTTATTAAGAATGAGTAATTTGGCAAGGGAAGCAGTGCAGCTGAGATTCCCGCTATCGGTACAGGCAGTGTCAGCACTCGGGAGTCAAAATCGGGCATCGCAAAATAATTACATTATTTTGGGTGGCCTTCGAGGAGCTGAGCCCCTTGGACCGAGGAATCCCCCCTGGGCCCATTCCCAGCATGTAACTGGGCATCCTGCATCAGGAGGGATGGCAACCCCCAGTTAACATCCCAGTTACATCCCTGATCTGACTCAATCTCTCATGAAAAGCATTGTCTCAGGTTAGTCCAGGAGTTTCTGGAGCATTAACTGCTCATGGGGACAGGAAGGAGGGAGAGGATGCTGTTCCGCGGGACAGGGTTAGTTCCGTATCTCCATCATTAGTACAAACAAGAGGAGTATGTCACCGATTACAAGTGCCAACAGAGCACGACACCCTTTTTCTCTGGGGCTGTTGTGCTTGGCTTCCCTCCTTTGCTCTCTAACTGCATCCTTATTCCTGCTCCAGGCAGCCCCCTGCCAACGCAGCAGCCTCCAATAAAGATGCCAATAACAATGTGAAACCATCAGGTCATGATGCCCTTGGACTGGCTTTATGGAGTGAGATGATTTGAAATATTTATATGCAATAGCTGTGCTGCTAGCAAAAAGAGTAATAGAATGGAAGGAGGCTATTAATGTTTGACAAACAGATTTACTTGGATGTAATCACATTGCAACATATGCTTGGGGGGGGGAGGGAATCAACAATATTAACTAATTGCAGTGCTTTGGGCTGCGATAGCCAGTCCAAAACTGTTCTGTAGCACTTTCTGCTGGAAGACATTTGTAGCTATCACATTATCACTTACAAAATTAAGCGATGCTTTTTTGGTAATAGGCACAATAATTCTCCCAGCTTCGCTTGTGAGGACAGTGTGTGTTTTGGATAAACAGGGGCATGGGTTGTGTTGGTTGGAGTGCAGGGCTGGGCTTAGGGACCAGGCAGGCCCAAACCTGCTCTGCCATTGGGGATGATGACCCATTGCCTGGTTTCTCCAGTAGCTTAAAGGTTTTTAGGGTGCTGCAAGGTGTGAGGGATGATGGCAAAATGGCTCTGAGCTGTGCTGCTGGCCTGGATCCTTGGCTAAGGCAAGGACATGGGTTTTAACAGTGTGTGAAAGCTGGGGATGTCACTGCAGAGGTGCTCTTGGTCAGGCACAGTACCACTCATCACCAGGAACATCTAATTCCTCTGTAGCTGCTGCTTCCTGCGTAGTGATGTTTAAGTGTGTGGATAGCTTCTCCCTATGCTTTCTGGATTCCTTAAGGCAATCAACAGGAGGATGGCAGGATGCATTTCCAAAGGATGCTGTGCTCCTGACCTTAAATACACACGGAACCTCATCTGCACACTGACCCTTTCACGGGCTCTCAAGAACTCTTCAGCAGGATCTCACAGGAGTTTTTCCATGCAGAAATGATGCCGTTTTCCATGTTTCATAACAAAATACTGGTTCAAGTTCTGCCATGGTTCTGCTGAGCAGCACAGGAACATGCTGAAGTGCAGAAGGGTGACAAATACAGCACAGGTTGGCAGGAAAAGGCTCCTGGATCCAGCAGAGCTGATGGCTTCAGCCTGGGGAGAGAACACAGTGTCACATTCCAACCCAGAGGGGGGGAATTAGGCCAGGGGAGAGTGGGCTGGAGAGGATATTTTTCCACATCATCCTAAAAAGCACATCTGTGGTCATTGAGGGGCTGCCTGAGGTGGTTGTGGTACCCTGCTGCCAGCGTGGCTCTGCAGCAGTGATGGGAATACCAGGAGGATGCTGCTGCTCTCAGCTGCAGGACAGGTAGCAATACAGCAGAATCATCCACATGGTGACTCTCTCTTCCCTTCTGCCCTGTATTATCCATCTTATTTTCTGTTTCCATGTGTTATTCATACAGCTCTTCCCATCAGCTTGTTTGTGAGCCAGCTGACGGGGCAGCCTGCGGAGGCAGGCAGGTTTGTTTTGCATTAAAGGCCATAAATAATCTGAAAACTGCCAAGCAGAGGCACATTTCAGGTACTTGTGCTTAACACTGAGACTTTCTTTAGCATCATCTTGTATTTGCAGCCGTTGGTAGCTGACTTTGGGGTCTTCCACTGCACCAGCTGATTTTCTCCTCTGATAGTTCTGTCTGCAAATTAAAGGACAGGGAAGGTGATGTCCTAATAGCATCTTAGTATCTTCAATAGCTCCCCCGGGAGAAGTTCATTTCTGATCAGAGACATCAACATAAAAACACCTTGGAGGGTGAATAGGCACTATGCAGGGAGCAGAGAATTCCTTCTGCTGTCACCCAGCTGTAAAGAGCACTTCAAAACAGGGACTAATGCAAGTCCTTTGATCTACAGGTGACAAAGTCCTGCAGTTTTAGCTTTTGACAAGAAAACTTCATTTGTTTTTAGCAGAGGAAAGCCATTATCCCTCTGCAGGAGGAAGGTAGCAAAGCAGCTTTGGTGGGACCTGGACCAGAACGCAAAGGGGATAATTTAGGAGTCAACCCCTCTCCAGAGCACTTAGGGCTGAAATGGGGGGGCCAGGATGAGTGTTGGGGATCCTGGGGCAAGGGGGGAACCCTGGTAACGTGTAACCTGCAACTCCTCAGCCAGCACCATGGGCCGGGGAGATTCCCAGCAGCCACCATGCAGCAGGGAATGAGCTTCCCCCAGGCCTTACCTTGGTATCCAGCTTGTGACCAACCACATCCATCCTACCTCCTGGGCTCCAGTCCTGCCCTGCCATAGGAAAGGGCCTCTCTGATTCATTTCTTGTTTTCTGTTATCTTATTCTTGGTGCTTAAGAGTAAGAAAACTTCCAACCCCACATGTGCAAGAGGAAAAAACTTCATGCAGATCACATCCACCCCCTCCTGAATGCTCTGAATAGAAACACATGCCTCTGCTCCTCCTTAGGGCTGGGGAGGGATTTACAGGGAGTTGCTGGGGTTTATAGCAATGGATGCTGAAGGATGGAGATATTCAGGGTCTGGTGCAAAGCCAATCTGAGCGTCTTTGAGAGAGCTTCTGCCTTGGGTGCATCTTTCCAAAGAGGAGATGAGAGGGAAATGGTTTCTGTTGGGGTGCAGGGCAGTGTTTAATGGGCAACCCTGGGTGAGCTGGGCAGGGGACAGGGAGGGGATGTGGCTCTGCACACAAATGTCCTTCTAGAGGTGGAGTTCAGCCAGATACAGAGCATGGAGGAGCTCATAACAAAGCTCATTGTCTCGAAACCCATTAACTTCCCTGGGCTGGGAATTCACGATTGCCTGAAACCCCACATAGCTTCGGGTGTCTTTTAAATCAAACTGTGAACGAGCGAGCGCTCTAATCGGGAGCACACCGAGGCCTCGCCTTATCTGGACAGGGACCTGCGGAGGACTCTGGGAGGAGCTGGCTCTCACCGTGCAGCAAACGGCACTTTCTGCTGAATCCCCTCTTCTTTCTTCCTTCCTTTTGGCACAACCAGACAGAACTTCATTTTCTGGTAATTACCCTCAACTGAGAGCAATAAATAACTCCAGCAGCAATGCTGATAAGGAGGAATGGAGGAATAACAGCGCCCCATGTACACCAGCTCCTGAAAGCTTGCAAGCAAAGCAAGAGCAGAAGCTTGACACACCAAATAACCACAATTGCTGGCAGATTTATGGATCACACCATGATATAGAGAGGATCTGAAGCTGGGCAGGGGCATAACATAATAAATCAGGCAAAGCCAACCCACATGCTGCCTCCTTCCTCAAAGCAGGTTGCTGTAGGCTGCTATTAAATATTAACAAAAGGGATGCTGCGCTCATTTGCAGTGTAAAGACAAGGCAATAGCTGTGTTAATGTGCAAAAGGAAATCAAGAAATAGAAGTTTTTTGCAAATGAGAACACCTATTTCTAGTCAGGTAATTTAATCAGCATTTTACCCTTGACTTCATCTAAACCAATGAGACTTAGCACTGTATTCAGTGCTCACAGTTTTATGTGTACAGCTGGGTTGTAGAACTTTGTCTTTTAGGCCAGATGCTGTTGCTGGCCCCCCTTAGAAGATGCTGAGAGTCCCTGGGGACAGGGGCCCTGGGGCATTCACCACTTGATGGGTGAGAAGCTGCATTTTGCAGGAACTTTGAGCTTTAGATTCTGCCGCGCTGAGGGCGCTCAGTGATGCTGATTCGCTCCTTTCTGCCTCTGTTTCCTTGCAGGCACTGACCTGCGCTGCCTTTGCAGCAGCAGCACGAGCGGCTGCGTCGTGTCGCGGTCCTCCCAGTCCTGCAATCTGCCAGCAATGATCTTTCATTAGTAACTGCTGTGACAGGGACCAAAGCCCAGTGGGGGCCAGGGGAGCTGAAAACGAATCTTTCTGCGTTCTCCTGTCTCTCTGCTCACCCAGAGCATCGTCAGATAAAGAACATCCCCAAAGGCACTCGGCAGCCTTGTGGGATCTCTGCTAGTCCGTGGTGCCTGGGGCTGATGAGATCAGCCCAGCTGAGATGGGTTTCCAGGACCGGCCACGCAGCTTTTGCTGACCCCGTCCATTCTGTGATCAGGAGGTGGTGGTGCTTACTGATAGCATTAATGGGCCTTTTGCAGCAGTGATTTATCACCGCTGGAACAGCACTGGGCATGGGAGCAGCTCAGAGCTGAGCAAAGGGTCCTTTTGGCAGAGTCTGAGAGAAACCAGATGGACCAGGAGGAGAGAGCAGGGAAGTGGCAGCCCTGGGGCTGCTTTGACCCATGCAGGAGCTGCTCCAGGGGACAGAGACCCCCATCGTGTCCCAGTGACCACCCCACACTTTGCCACCACATCTCTGAGCCCCTCAGAGAGGAGGAGGATGGGAGGTGAGGCTGTCACTGCCGCTGCGGTCCCCGACCCAGCAAGGGGCTGGTGCTGTCACAACAAATGCCATAGCTGCTGCTTGTTAGCTGGGTTAAAGAGGCAGCTGAATGCATTAGAGTTCCGTCTGCCTCTGTCACCCTGTAATTCCCTCTCCTGCCTCCAGCTGCTGTGCACGTTAATGCCTGTTCCATTCCCTGAGCAGCCCAGAAACGCCTCGGCCCATCTCTTTCACAGCGATGTAATTAGGACAAATGCTTTCTGCTTTTGTATCTGCCAAAGGACTTGGTAGTGATTATGATTCCTTATCAGGCTTATCCCAGCGGTCCCAGCCAAGAGCTTGGCTGCACGATGCTGGCCATGGGAGAGGAGACAGTCCCTGCTCCTGCATGGGGAGTTTTGCTGTGGGAAAGCAGCAGGAAAAAGGCAGGAGGGAGCAGAATTATTCACCCATGGTCATGGGGCAGGGCAGGCACAGAGCCCATGGAGGGGATGAAGTGTGCATAAGCTGTGCCAGGTCACGCTGTCCCATGGCAGGAGCAGGGACAGGGACTCCAGGGCCACAACAGTTACCAAGTCCCCACCATGGCCATCACCCAGGCCTCAGGGTGCACAGGGTCTATGGGGTCACCTCTGTGCTGATGGGCAGGCAACAGGAAGGATGGAGCCCTTGGGAATCCAGCAGGGTGAATGGTGCAGAGGTCCCTCCCCTGTGACACCCCCCAAATGCTGTGAAATTCATGGCTTAAAAGTGAAATGACAAAATAAATCCAGATTTGATATTCAGAGTTAATCCCTTGGGCTCATCCTTTTATCTCCAGCCCATAGGTGTGTGCCGGCACGCAGCCATACGTGCTTTCAAAGGGAAAATAATTATTGCAGAGATAAGACTTTCATCATTTTTAATAGCATCAGGTCCACCTGTGGAGTTATTACAGTCATAAAAACTAATCAGATCCCTGGTGCTACGTCCCCCTGCGCACGCTGCCTGCCCACCCCATCAGCTGGTTATAAAAACACAGGCCTGGATCAGCTCATTGGGAATAGTGGCTGAGCTTTTCCATGGGCACATAAACCAATGCGCGTATTTCACGTAAATAACTGTTTACTGTTGTTTGAAAACCTGGAGGGATTTATTGGGCAGCTGTAGCTGTTGGTGAGCTTTGGAAGTACAACTCTTTCCTGGTCTCCCATCGCACGGGTGGTGCCTGGTTTGGGATGTGCGCAGTGTGAACACCTCTCATCCTGCTAAAAGTCCAGAACAAATCAAAGCATGGAATGGGAACGTGCCCAAACATTTTGGGGCAGATTTCTGAAGTTTGGCTGTAGTGCTTGGTTTGATTTGTATTTCTTTCACTCACAAATGTGCTGTGCCATGGTTCTTTGAGAAGAAGACTTTCATCTCAAGCAAAGAAATTAGGGAGTGAAAAAAGGGATCATTTATTCTCACTGGCTCTTGAAGACATCTCTAATTTTTTAAGCTTCTTTTTCATTTTCTAAACATTTCCAGATTTAAAGCCCAAAAACCACCCCAGTTATTCACTTGAGGTCTGTAACACACATTTCTGCTCAAAACCTGCTAATGACCAGGGCCAGAGTGGTAACCTCCAGCAATACAGGACCGTGTCATCCGATTAACACCCTGCGCTGCCGGGAAGTTTCCCTGCCCCATTCCAAGCATTATCAGATGGATGCAGTGCCTGGGCTGGAGGGCAGGATATGGGATTACAACACCCCAAAGCAAATTTACAGTTGTAATACAATGCAGGCATGTTCCAGTACTGGCAGAGAGGCGGTTAGCAGTGCATTACTTGCTTCAGAATGCAGCAAGGTTTAAATGCTTTTGCATTGCTAGTGCTAACCTAATTCCTGTTGTTACTGTTATCTGTGCACATGCACACTGCACAGATATATATCCCCATGAACGTGCAGAGGCTTTTTAAACTGGCAACAGAACATAATTACCCCAGTTAGACAATGGCCATGGCCCAAGTTGAACCTTCAGCAGCCACCTTCGGATGCTGCACGGACAAGCAGTATTGAGTGTCTGCTGCTATGGTCTGCAGATGAGAATGCTGTGTGGGTACCACGGGAGCCTGTGATGCGCGTACCACTGGGAGAGTTGTTCTTCAGAAGAGAGAGCACCTCTGCTACTGCCACAAAACTTCTGGCTGCAGACAGGGCTTTTCTCTTTGCTGCCTGTCCAGTCTGGGCTTGGACATGGGGTTAGCTCCAGCCCAGCAGCGACACGTGGCAGGTTTCTCACTCCCACATCTGGAGCAGGCATCAGAAGTTGAGAAAACCTTTTTTAATGAGAAGCTGCTTGTTTCTGCTGCAGAAAGCTGGGACTTTAATTATCCCATAGCATTCCTCTGACAAGCCACCTGGCCTCAGCAGAGCTGGGTGATAATTAGACCTGTTGGCTCTCCAGTGGAGGAGAACAGTAATTTTCAAGTGCAATGCTTCTGTGCATCCTCTGAGGAAAGCACAATCATTCAGGAACTGGAAGTTTGACAGGATGCCAGCTTTAATACACCCATTGCAATGCTTTCTTGTCAGCAGTAGTACAGCCACATGTCCGTAATGAAAAGTTTCCTCTAGAAAGTCTTTTGGCAGAGAAGGAACAGCGAGGAATTACCTCTCTTCACTGGATTTGTTCAGGGTTTTTTGCTTTTGGGTTTGGATTTAGGCGTTTGGGGTTTTTTAATGTGGATTTCCTAGAAAAGGGACATCAAGTGGACAAGATTCTTCTGAATCCCTCTTGTAGAGGTGTTCTTTGTGGATAATGACATTTAGAGTTCTTCCTTCGGGGAGGACAGCTTTTGGAGCCAGGGGTAGGTGAGAGGAGGACTCGATACCGGCACCTCAACAAAAGCCTTCACAGTTTCCATTCACAATGAAAGGCCACAAGCCAGAGAGAGCCTGGGCTGAGGTCTCCCTTTTCGGAAGGGACTTGGGTGAGAAACCTCAACATTTTTCATGCTTAATGGCCAATGTTCACAGCAGATCTCTGCGAGCTCTGAGCCCGGTGCTAATGGATGTCATGGGGCATTAGGCACTGCGGGAGAGCGTGCTAGGACATCGCCTGGGAGCGTAGGTGCGAGATCTGTACAGGATAAATGTTATGATTTATTAAAACACAGAGGAAAGGACTTAAAGAGCTTGTGTAAGCCTCTCTTAGGTGGGACTCTTCCTTTGTATCTGCTCTAAGTAGGTACTGCAGTAGATTGCTGCAGTTTAACCCAACAACTGCTTATCTTACCTAAAATGGCCTTGGAGAACAATGAATTAATTCCCTTTCTAAGCTCTCAGCCATGATGGTTGCTGGGTCTTTCTCCTCTGTGCCTTCCTCTGTGCTTTCTCAGCCCCTCAGCTATCTGGAAAGCAAAACCCTTCGGATTTCTGGAGGTACAGACACCTACATCCCACTCACTGCAGGAAATGGCCATTAGGGGCCATGCAGGTGTTTAAAACCACCCCAGTACTTTGCAGCTCACCAGGCTTTGCCATGAGACTTCTGAGTATCAGCTTCAAGTTGTTCAAGTTGTCCTCTAACTCCCTTTTACCCCTTTGGGATTTCATTCCCTGGGGAAGGGCTGCTGTGCAGGGTAGGGCTTTGCCTCTTGCTCTCCATTTCTGCATGAGCCACACAACGATGTCCCCACTGCTGGGCTGAACACACCCAGCACTTAAAAGTGTCTTTAAAGCACTAGAACTAAAGATAACAGAGCCACTTTGTTCTGATTTGTGTGTATAACCTCTGTCCTTGCTGCTTTCTGGGCTCCTGCTGTCAGGGATACAGGGATACACAGGTCTGAAAACCCTCTCAGGAGGGGAATAGATTTCACACTGATTGCCTTGATTTTCTCTGGAGACTGATCCTAACAGCATCTGTCTTGTTTGCCTGGATTCAGGCTCTTTCAATGCTCCTGTATTCTAGTGCCCTGGAAAGTGGGATGTGCAGCCAGTGCCTGCTTCATGTGCATTATTCCTCTCCCTTTGTGTGGCAGTAAATGTGTGTTAGTGCTGGGTTGCAGAGGACGCTGTTAGTGCCAGTGGCCCCATCAGTGCCTCTTGTTGTGCAGGAGGAAATAAAAGCCATGGGGTTTGATGTATTTCTCTCTTCTTCTGCCAGAAACAGGCAAAGCAGCTTCAGTGCAAGGTGAGGCAGGGCACAGACTTGTACCTCATTTCAACATAGCACCAGCTGCTCACCAGAGTATGGTTAGGAGTCATCTCTATTTGCACAGAGCCCAGCAGTCCCAGGTGGGGAAGCAGCAAGTGACTGCGATGAAGTGATTTGAAGACAAAATCACGGCTCTGTTTTTATAAGCCCCATTTCACTCTATTGCTTGGGGGCTTCAGAGCCCTGTCAGGAGCAGGTCGTGCCTACAGCTACCTCCACAAAACCAGCTTTCCTCCTAACTCTTGAAAAGCCGACTCCTACTGATGCTCTTGGCCATGTTGCTGTTATGGATGAGGCTCTGCAGAGGGACAAGCTGTGCTCAGCCTCTCAAAGTTGCTGCCTGTGCAAATGGCAAAGACCTGAGTAATTAAAAAAGGAGAAGGGAAAAGTCATTTGAGAACAGGCAATTTAATTGCCTGCAAAAGAGAGCAAATGAAGGGAGCCTGGAAGAGCTGGATGACTGAAGAGGGAGCATCCCAAGTGCCTGTGCAGGGAGCCTGGACAGCCGTGCCCTCACCCGTATGCCCACCTCCAGCAGTGGTGAGGGAGGATTTCAGAGTGTGTTTTATGGCATCTAGTAAAAGTAAATGTGCCATTTCCCTCCCTGGGAAACAGAACATAAAATCTGAGCCAAATAACAGCGTTTTCTATTTCATCTTCTGTGGGGGCAGTGGGAATTAATTAGTCAACAGGCACATGGCAATATGGAGCCAGGCACCGTGGGGACCACAGTGGCGTGAAGCAGGAAGGGAGGATGGCAGAAGAGGATGGGATCCCTGGAGTCCCCCGGTGTGGTTAGTTGTACCCCAACCCTTTGGACTGTGCTCTCACCCAGCTCTCCAACCACATCTCCCCCACTCTGGACCACTCCATCCCTGCCCGAGGACATCTGATAAAACCACAGCAGTGCAGAACCAGCAGGCACAAAGCATCCGCTTGTGCTGCCCCTGTTCATCCCCAGGGAAAATCATCAGGGAGGAAGGAAAGAAGACAAGAGAAGCTTGTGGCAGCTGGAAGAGCTGGCAAGCGCGTGAGCCAGGGACTCTGGAAAAACTTTGCATATCTAATTGGTCTCAGTTCAGAGTCCGACCAGCCACTCATCACAAGCTGCTGCAGTTTGGCTTTTTAATGAGAGGGTTTCATATATTAACACTTCATTAAGTCTGTAGCCAAGTCATTTTTAGGGCAATTTAAAATGCACGTGCCACGTGGCCCTGAGTCTCGCCTGGCTTCCTACAACAGTACTTGGTGCAGCCCAACATAACCTGCCCTGCATACACCACCGGTGGGCAGCTGGAAGCAGAGCCACCGTGGTGGGGAGGCGAAGCACATGAGCACAAGGTGAAGAAGATGAGGATGCAGACAGGGGTTTGGTGGGTTCATGTCCTGGCTGGTGGCTCCAGACATCACCACTCTGCATCCCCCAGCCCCACCAATGCCAGAGGCTGCTTCTGCACAAGGGCAAATCCCTGCCTCTGCAAAAGGCTCTTCAGGACACTCTTGGGTGTGAGCTGTGGGTTAAAGGGTCTGGGGAGCAGATGAGGGACAGCTGGGGACTTCACCATGAGCATCATGGGGGGACTCCCACCTCCTGCATCACTGCAGTGCCTCAGCTGCCTTTGCTGCCCGCAGTCAGGTCTGTGCCCTGCTGTCAATAGCTGCCTCAACCCAGGCATTCAGGAGATGGCTTTAATTAGGATTTTTGTAGTTAAAAATTGTCGTGGTTTAAGCCCAAGCTGTAAATCAGAACCACGCAGTCTACTGCCCCCCCCACCTTTCTTCCCTCCGCTTCTGGAGGGACGGGGAGGAGAATCAAAAGAATGCAGCTCCCACGGGTTGAGATAAGAACAGTTTAATAACTAAGGTATAACACAAATCACCACTGCCGCCACCAACAATAACAACGACAAGAGAAATAACAAGGGAAGAGAATACGATACCGCCCGCCGGAAAAGACAGCCCGCCCGACCAGGGGACGTGCCCTTCCGGGTAGCTCCCAGTTCCATCCCCTGGCATGACGTGCTGTGGTATGGAACACCTCCTTGGCCAGTCTGGGTCAGGTGTCCTGTCCCCGCTTCCTCCCGGCCCCTCCTCCTCCCTGGCAGAGCATGAGACTCACAAAATCCTTGGTCAGTCTAAACATCGGTGTTATCAGTTTTTTTTGTTCCCAAGCCAAAAGTCAAAAACACAGTACTGCAACAGCTACTAAGAAGGAAAAAAAAACAAAAAACTGACTGCCACTGCTGAACCCAGGACAAAAATAAACCCCCCAAAGCTAAAACTTAACTAAAACAACCATCTGCCACCCTAAAATAATCCAGGCTACAGTAAAAAACAAGCCATGGAAAACTCCCTCAATAATGACTATGTGTACAGTAAAGTACAAGCAGGAAAGCAAATGACTGCAACAGTGGTTTCTCCCAGCTGTGATTTACTACTACTCTTTCTATAAATTAAATATAAGGGTATGTTAGCCCTTCAGCCTGAAGATGGAGAGTTAAGGCTGCATAGAGGCAGGGGCATGCTGTGTCCAAGAATTACTCTCAGGAAATACTGCTCCATTTGCCCTTTTAAACAGTCATTTCAGCTTATTACTGAACACATCGCTCTGGCTTCTTAAAAATCCTTCACCTATGCAGCAATCCCCGGCCTCCCTCCATTAAAGGGTTTCAGTGCACATCAGCAGGGTTATTAGATTAAGCCTCAAAAATTGGAGGGGCGTGTTTTTACCTTTCAGACAGGAGTAAGGTTGGCAGAAGCTTAAGTGGAAGAGGCAGCGAGAGGGCACCTTGGGTGAGCCCTGTGCTCCACCAGAGTAGTGGCTCCTTCCCTGGAAGAGCTCAAGAAGCATCATCTACCACTTCTTAGGTCCCCCAAAACCCCCTTGCATCCCCTCTATCCCATGGGCAGGGGATTTCTACTCCCTCATCTGCGTAGGTGCAGGGAACCTGATGTTTATCCTGTGGCTGCCTCATTGCTGCAGCCTTATCTTGAGAAAGGAATGGTGACCAAACACATCTGTAATATTGCCATCCCCTGCCCTCTCCTGCTGCCTCAGCTCCCACGTGCATGGCTCCATCTTAGCAAGAAACGTAATTTGGGTGACGGATGGGCTCTGCTCGATCCCTGTAATGTCCTCATGAAAGTTTTACACAGTGCCGACCACCTTGCTATACAAAGCTGCCTGGTTCAGGCACCCTGAGGGCAGCAGGGCCCAGCCTGAGAGGGCAGCAGAGTGTCCATGCAGGAGTGAACCCACTCTTCCCTGTGAGAGAACTGAAGGAATGAGCCGGGCTGTGCTGGGCAGGAGGGATCTTGCATGGTTCTGTGCAGAGGACATCCTTTTGCAGGCTCATGGTGCCAGGCACTGGCAGGGCTGAGCTCAGCACGGTTGGTGTTCGAGGCGAGCTGGGCTCTCCTGATGCTGCAAGTCTGCTACAGGAGGGAAATCTGCCATTAAGCAGCTTTGCAGTATTAGTGAGGCTGATTCTGTCACTGAGCAGGAGCGTTTTATTTCAATACTGCAAAGAAGGTGTAATACCTCTTCACAAACTTAGGAAGATAATTCCAGTGTCCCCAACCCAGACACACATGACTATCACGAATAACTTATTTAACATATACCGAGTATGATGATACCCTTCCTGATGCCTTGCAGATGCCCTAAAGCATAAGGTCAGGCAGGGTTTATGACACCAGCATGCAACCCTTCTCTTCCATGACGTTACCATCAGTGTAGCCATTAACCACGGTGAGGGATGGGAACTGTCGTTATTTCTTTGGTTCATGGAGAATTAGAGACATCCACGTGCATCCCGGGGCTCGTACTGTGACTGGATCCTGGTTGCTGCCTCCCCTGACCAGCAGCTCCTACCCACTTCTGTGAATCTGATGGCACTGAGTGGCTCTAAATAGGTTTGTCCCCAGAACGCCTGCTTGGCTCACCAAGGTCTCCATCTGAAAGGCAAGCTGGCCTTCCCATGTTATTCTCAGCCACTTTCCAGCTGCAGAGAAGAAACAAGCAGGAAATTAGTCAGCAGTGTATTAGGAATAGATTCTGTGGGAAGAGAGCAGGAGAGCGATGCGATCCATCCCCATGCAGCTGAGGCCGTTACAGGAGGTGTTTGCTGGGCTCAGCCTGGGCAGGAACAGGCTTCCCAGCACAGAGTATCTGATAGATACTAAAAGAAGAGGCAAATCCCTTTGATTTTTAAATGTCTGGGTCTTAATCCCATAACGGTGCCTGGGAAAAGCCACCTGCACGGAGAGATCTTCATTTACATGTTGTGACAGTGATTTATTCTCCATAAAACCCATCTCTGCCTCCTGTTCCTGCTGTCTCAGCCATGCCCTGGATCCTCTACTGAAGCCCTGCCACAAGCTCGCTTTCACCTCCCTGGGCCTCCTTTGCAAGGGAGAAGGAAGCAGTGCCAGCCTGTCTTTACAGAAAGCCTTGGGATTTATGGCTGTCATCATCACCGGGTCCACCACATCACCACCAGACATGTGCGCTGCATTAATAGCTTGGAAGATGGGAATGCCAGCACAGCGGAGCTGGTGCTCCCCCCCAGCAGAACTGAGATTATTCAGCCCCTTCCCTATCCTCAGGAGCTGAAGACCACCAGATCCTGGGCTGGTTCTGCCCCGATCCCTCCAGCTTTTGGGCTTTGGGGGATGAACGGGTCCCCTGTGGTGAATGAGTGGAGTCTCTGAATAACCTGAAGCTTGTGTTACTGCTGCATCACTGGTGAGCCTCCTTGGAAGAGCTTGGGCTGCCTCCTTGGCTCCGTGCCTGGGCACTGCAGCTTAGAAAAGATTGAGTACCCCAAAGTCTGACCTGTGGGGGAATAACTCTCCTTTGCTTCAGACCCTAAAGAGACTTAATAACAGAGCTCCTGCAGAGGAGGTGCCCTGTCTGCCTTGCCCCCCGTATTACCAGATCCACCTGCTCTGTTTTGCCATATCTCAGTGCCCAGTGATAGCCCAGTGATAATTTCTTCATTACATGGCTATCACTAGAGAAGAGTTTTGCGTGTACTTGGATGCTGCGATGGGTGGATCATTCACAGAGTGAGGTACTGCTCTTTTTCCAGAGAATTCACATTTTAATCAAGCAAGACTGAGCAAGAAGGGAAACTGAGGCATGGAGCCATGAGAAGGGTAACCTCAACCAGCAGCAGGGCTAATTCAGCAACCAAAGCCAATGGTCCTCCGAGGAGTATCAGGGAGTCTTCCTTTCTCACTCTTTGCCCTTGCACCTCTGATGCCCTGCTCCTCACCAGGCTGACAAGCAGCAGAAACCCCATGAGGAGCGAGGCATCATTATCTGCAGCAGCTCTGCTGAGGATTTAGACCCCAAACTTCCCTCTGAGTAGGACGCTTTCTGCTCTCACTGCCCAGAACCTCCCTGCTGACCACTCCAGCCCGGCACTGCTGCTGAGCAGCGGGTGAGGAGCTGGGTTAAGCAGATGGGAACTGCAGCCCTGCACGTTTCATCACGTTGTTTTGACCAAGTTTGCCTTTAAAAGCCTCCACTGGAGCTTTTCCACACTGAACCTCTCCCCTTGCAGACGCTGAATGGTTTCTGGCCAACTGAAAACCACCTGCTCCATGAGGTGATTTTCTGTTAGAGGAGCTTTTGCAGTGGAAAACGTGGCTCATCGGTACAATCAAGCCAATGGAATTGTAGCTATTGATTTTCTCCTACTTCCACCACTATTTGGCTGCCCAGAAAACATTGCTGTAGCAAATGATAGGCACTTTGGGGCAGCCTTGTAATTGCAGGAGCTCAGCAGCCAGTTTACCTGCACGTAACCTCATTGTCCCACTAGAAAATATATCAAAAACATGAAAGGAGCTATTTAAAAACTGTGAGGCACTGCAAAGAGCCCAAACACCACGTGCAGGCCTGTGCCTTGTTTGATGCACAGCATCAAACAATGAAGCATCCCTTCCCCATGGTTTTTAAAGAAGAGGTAGAAAAACACAGCCAGCCCAGGGACTTGGGAATATAATCCCAGGGTCACATCTGTATCACCAGGGAGAAATAGAATTGTGATGCAGACACGGTAGAGCTTGCTTTAACCTGGAGTGCTTTGGGCTCAGGCATGGGATCAGCTGAGAGGGGTTTCATAAGCTGCCATGGGAACAGCTCAGGAGCACGCTCCATGACCCACCCGAGCAATGCTAAATGAGCTAAGGCCAAAAATGGGTACAGAAGCGCTAATTAACAGCACAGAGTCACATCTGCAGGAGCTGAGCGCTGCGATGGGCAGAGCTAGGCATTGCTCTGCCTTCACCTCGGTCTGAACCACTCAATGCTGCCGGGAACAGCTCATTCCTGCTGGCACTGAACCCCCAGAAGGTTTTGGCTTCCAAATGTGCTGGGTTTCATCATTTCTTCCTCGATGCTCCACAGTGGGACACATATGGCAGCCTCTTGATGCCATTCCCTCGCCCATGGCTCATGCAGCACCAGCCTCACACACATTTTAATCAGGGAGCACTGGAAGGAAAGCAGGGAACATCCACATCCCAAAGCAGCAGCTCCCTCCTGTCGCATTCTCTCAGCAAAGCCATGAGCTTTCCCCAGCCTGAACAGAGCGTGAAGGGGGTGCCCAGTGAGCGCAGCACCAACCCATGCCGCACCGAATGATGGGCAGGGAGGCTTTTGGACCGGGTTGGTGCTGCCAAGTGGGAGCTGGGCTGTGGCAACCTCCTTTGGAAAACCCCTGGTAAACAGATGAGAGCAGAATTAGGTTGGCAGCACGGAGCGGTTTAAAGGTACCACATTCGGATGTTGTCTGCGGGCCAAAGAGAGGACAACAGCAAGTGACAGAGCTGCCAGGGCTGGGGATTAGTGCAGGGTAAATGACAACAGAGTAAGGTGCAGGAATACTGTACCCCTGGAATAGGGTTTCTTGGGAACGCCAAGATCTGACCCCTTCCAGCATGTGCTGAGGCTCAGTGCCTGGTGGCTGATGAGCTCTGCAGCAAGCTGGAATCGGGAGTCCAGTCAACATTATCCCATGTACAAACAGGGAACAGCTGCCCCCTCCTTTACATGCAGAGATGCATTAACCCTGCCTTCCAGGCTGCCTGGGCAGGGGGGATCTGCCCTGTACCCTCAGCTGTAGTGAGGCTTCATTAGGCTTGTGCTCATCAAGCACCTCCAAGAGCTTTCCCGTGCTGGTGCAGCGCATCACAGCCTACATCCAGGCAGGGCGCAGCAGGATGCACACAGTCTTGAGGGGCAAACAGAGAGGACATGGGGAATAAGCCTCTCATCACTGCTCAGAACACATTGCAGATCCCCAGAAGGGCAAAGATCCAGGTTTTCTGTGCACACCTTGCACCGGGGCTGATTTTGCCTTAGCTGGGGATCTGCTGGCCACAGACACAGTGCTTTCCCCTTCACTGAGCCCCGCTCCAGGAGGGATGGAGCTGGCTGGATGCACAGTGTTGTGAGCATCCTTGGAGCTGCCTGGATGGAATTCTTGCAACCAGGCAAGGAGAAGGCTGGGATGGCTCAGACACCCTCCTCTGGAAAGCCAGCACCTCCCAGATGACAGGGAAGGCGAGAGGTGCAGAGGAGGTGGCTGGAGTGCAGCATTTTGCCTCCTGAAAGCAAAGGCATTGGTTGTGGTCACATTCCGGCTCAGCTGGAAGCTTCACCAGCCCCCTCAGTGCCTGATTTTCCGTAGCCCATGCCTACAGCAGGGAGAAATTGACTTCATCACCCAGTTTACACCCACCACCCTGAGTGGTGGGGCTGGTTTAAGGCACCTGAAGGCTATTACAGCCTTGCAATGAGCTGCATAAAACAGGCTCCTGGATTACCTTGGTTAGGAGTTTGTTTTCTCCTTGCCTTGCAGGGATATGTATATTGGCAGGATGCTTGCATGAGGTACCACAGAGCTGGGGGATGCAGCGGGAGCCAGGGTGGGCACAAGGCGGCCCAGAGCGCTGCGCGCCCATGAGCGGCTCCAGGCAGGAGCGCTGGGAACGCCGCTCGGCTGCTCTCCAGGAACAGCCGCGGTGGAGCTGGGACCCACCAGGGAAGTCGCCGCTTTGCCGGTGCCGAGGTCGGCGCCAGAAGCTGAGGCGGCAGCAGCGAGCTCGGGGTGTTCCGACCGCGCAAACACTGCCCGTGCCCGGAGCAGGGCCCGGCCGCAGCTCCTCCGAGAAGCTCATGGTGCGGGGGGTGCCTCGAAACCCTGCTCTGGAGCCCCCAGGGGAGCTCTGGGGAGGGACGGACCCTGCAGCTGGAGAGAAACCATTGGGTAAAGGAGTGGATGGAGGGGAAGGCGACAGCCGGGAGCCCAAAACCCCTGGAGATGCTGTCGTGGGATCTGAGGTGCCGGACCACATTAGGCACTGGTTGCTCCTTCATTCTTGGCACTGCTGGGCTGCTCAGGCTTCACTGAAAGGCTTTGGCAAGGCTGCTCAGCATGGGAAAGCTTCCTTTTATGTTCCCCTGGAACATTCCAGCTCCACAGAGGCACTCGGGGGAGGCAAAAGTCAGATATATTTGTATATATCTGTATACAGATGTGTATACAGATCTGTATATATCTGAACACCTTGAACACCCTGGCAGTGTTCAAGGGCAACCTAGACAGCACCTCAAAATACACAGTCATGGCTATATTAGATATATACCATTATATATATATATGCCCTGTGTCCAACCTGGCCTTGAACACTGCCAGGGATGGGACAGCCACAGCTCCTCTGGGCACCCTGTGCCAGCCTCATAATGAAGAAATGTAAGAGTATTTATCATAACTATTAAAGGGAATGCTCTGCAATGATCTAATGAGTTGCAGGTTAATTCTCACTCACAAACAGACGATTATTCCCAGGATGTAAAACATTTCAACAGTATTAATGGTGAAAAAGAAAAGAAACGGTGGCTCTGTGTCAGGATATATGGGGTTTTTAAAGTTCCATTAATTCTTTTTTCACTTGATGCATATTCAGAATGGTTTAAGTGGGGCCCTCTCTGTTTCAATTAGCATTAATGCACAATTACTTTTCTCCCTATTTCTGTGCTCTTGCAGGGCATGGGGTTTGCGTGTTTGTTGGGAGAGTGTTGTGCTACATTTGTGTGTTTATTCAGGGTTTAAAATATCCTTCTCCCCAAACTGTTTGCATGGTGATAAAATGTAATGAGAGGGAGAGAGACTTATGGCTAAAACACCAGAGGAAGAGAAAGGCTGCCTATCACAGTAGGAAATAAATCCTGGCTTTTACCAGATCATAAGATATAATTGCATCTAACGTGGAGATTGCACAGAATCAATTCATTCCACGCTGCTCTTTACTGCTGGGAATTTGCAGCAAATAAGGCAGCATCAGCCCTGCGGTGCGGCTCCATTCCTCACCATGCTGTGGGTGCAAAAGAGCTCCTGGTGAGCGCGGGGCTTGTCCCACCTCTGCACGTGGAACCGGAGCAGGGCCCCACTGCAGTTGTTTTGCCTGGAGGAGATACTGAAGTTTGCAGGGCTGGCGAGTGGGAGAGACAGAGCCCAGCTCCCTCCACCCCTTGTCTTCAGGGACAAAAACCTTGGATTTTAAGTACTACTTTTTTTTTTTTTTCTTTTTTTTCTTTTTTTTTTTTTTTTAATGCTTTTTTTTCTTCTTTTCATATACTACTTTTTTCTTTTTCTTTTTTTTTTTTTTTTTCCGGAAGTCTGGAGCAGCTCTGCTCTGGAGCCAGGCTGAGAGAGCTGGGCTGGTTTAGCCTGGAGAATGCTCCTTAAGGAGAGTCCTTAGAGCAGCTCCAGTGCCTAAAGGGGCTACAGGAAACCTGGAGAGGGGCTTTGAACAAGGGCCTGTAGGGACAGGCCAAGGGGAATGGCTTTAACCTGCCAGAGGGGAGACTGAGATGAGCTCTTGGGCAGAAGCTCTTCCCTGTGAGGGTGCTGAGGCGCTGGCCCAGGGTGCCCAGAGAAGCTGTGGCTGCCCCATCCCTGGCAGTGTTCAAGGCCAGGTTGGACACAGGGGCTTGGAGCAAGCTGCTCCAGTGGAAGGTGTCCCTGCCTGTGGCAGGGGTTGGAGCTGGAGGAGCTTTAAGGTCCCTTCCAACACAAACCAGGATGTGAACCTGTGGCACCGGGAGGCACAGCAGCCCACAAGGAGCTGCCCTCAGCAGGCCCAGGAAATGCAGTCCTGTTTTGTGCAGCCTGCAGAAGGACGGATGACACCAATTGAGCATGAAGCTGTCACCCAGACCCAGCCTCTCCAAACCGCTTGAGCAAATAGGAACTGGCAGAGTGAATATATACGGGATCAGTGTGTTATGTCATACAGGCACAGAGGCTTTTATCTGGTGCTAGAAGCCCTGAAGCTGGATTTACAGTGCCATGAAACCCTGTGCCTGCTCTCTGGAGATAGGGAGTAGGTTTATCCCAGGAGGAGCAGAGCACCTTTCAATCCATCTCTATGGAAAGATGGATTTTTATGGGAAGCATTGTATTTCTCCTTCCTTACAATGCTGTTGACACGGTTTGTTTTGATTCTCACTTGCTTCCCCCCCACCAATACGCAACAGTGCCGACACTGGTGCCACCAGGCCTGAGTTTGCATCAGTATTTATGTACACGCAAATCTCTTCACGTTGAGGCAAGCCATGAAAATCCAGCTTCATCCTGAGCCAAATCCTTAGGGAAAAATATTCTTACACATCCCAGAGTCTCCCCAAGCACCTTTGGCCATTGTGTGTCTGAAACATGTGCTTTGCAACTGACGCATCTGGGATTTAATGCCATGCAGGCAATGAATAAATAAGCAAGGCAAAGGGAATGGGAGTATTTCAAAACCTTAGTGTTTCTCCTGCTGCAAAGGGGAAAATACTGACTGGAAATGAGCAAGAGAGAGCTGAGCTTGGAAGAAAAGCTGGTTTAAGAGTGGGCAGAGATGATTCGATGTCTTTGAAGACTCTCTCTTTGCAATACAAGTTTGGGAATGCACTGGTCAGCCCAGAGGTGATGGAGAAATGGGCTGATGGAGCAAGAAGCCACCCACCATCAGTGGATAGAGAAGAAGCATCTGTTAGTTTGGACTTCCCCAATATTTTGTGCCTATAATGTTGATGACTTAAATCAAACTGTTTGCCATGTTCCTGGGTGCCCGTTACTCTCTCCACCAGCACCCCCCTTCCATCTCTCTCCCAGCACAGCCTCTGGTTTCAAAGTGACCCCCTGGGGCACACAGGCACTGAGAAGGAAGAGATGAGAGAAGCAGATCTGACTGCAATCCCTGGGGGAATTCAAGCTGCTCATGCAGCACAAATCCATCTGGGAAAACCAGGCCAAAGCATCCTTCTCTTTAATGGGAGACTCTAGACTCTACAAGACCTTCCAAGAGCCCATGAACCCCAAAGGATCCCCAAAGGCTGCAGGCAGGACCAAGCCCCAGGATGCTGCAGGAGATGAACCATCATTAGGTGACCCTGGTTCTTTCATTTCTTGGCAGCCCATGGGATGCTGGCAAGCACCAGGCTGGGGCAGGAGAGGTCCAGCTCAAGAGTGTGTTGCTCCCAAGGGTATTTCCCCCAAGGGTATTTCCAGAAGTAGGGCCACAGGAGACCTTGTTTGTGACAGGGGCAGGGAACAGGGGCCTGCTTGGTGCTTCGGGAGTTGCTGTTGCAAAAAAAGGAACGGGGCAATTGTTGGCACTACTTGTAGCTTGAATGGGTTTTCTGTACCAATTCTTAATTATCCTCATTAAATCCATCTCTACAGGAATGGAGACAAGGGTTAATCATGCACACAAGGAGATCTGAGAGGAGATCAGGACCTTGTAAAGCCCAGACAATGGCACAGCCCTGATGTGAGGGAGGATCGGGATCATCAGCAGAGCACGCAACAGCCTTTACAAGAGCTCCTGCCATCCATTTACAGGGGAAAGAGAGGCAAAGCCGCTGCCTAAGACCAATTGCTCCTTCTCCTCCCTCATCCCAGCATTGTGCAGGAAAACCTGGGGGCAGAATTTTGCCTTTTGCAAGGAGCTGGGGGGGGGGGCTGTAGCTCTGTTGGGCATCTCCATCTTCCTAATGGAGCCTGACCCCACTGCCTGCTGTGTGCCATGGGGAAGGGGCTCTCCCACTGCACCCCTGTTATTACTATTGCACCCCTAATATCATTGCACACCTATTACTGCTCACCTATCATTACACCTGCAGCAAACCCCTGCAAAGCTCCTGCAGAGAGACTTTAGTGGAAGATGTTTCCAAAGCCCCACTGAGCAGGTCCCTACCAAGGTCCCAACACACTTCCCAGACAGTAAGCCTATTTTTGAACTGCAATCAAATCCTTTAGTTCAGGCAGCAGTGTGACTGGTAAATACAGTGTGTTGGGTTTGAATGACAAGGGTTTGGTAGTGGGGGGGATACAGGAGTGGCTTCTGGGAGAAGGTTCTAGAAGCTTCCCCGGTATCCAATGGAGCTGATGCCACCGGCTCCAAGACAGACCAAGTCTGGCAATTGCTGAGTGATCTCTCCTTGCTTGTAGCTTTGAAATGGGAGATGCCTCCTGATTTATCACAGACCCACAAGGCTGCTGTGGGTCCCACCACCTGATATCATCCCACACCTCACCTTGGAGCAGAAGGTGTGTAAGAAATATGCAACACCTTTACTTCCTGGGTTTAGAAATGAGTTTCTTTTGGGAAACATAGCTCGGGCAATGGAAGCTGATGTGACCTTGATGAAATTATTAAGGCTATTGATCAGGCTGGGAGCTTGGCACTGCTAATGCCATCAATGAGAAATACGCCATTGCAACAGTCAGGCCTGGTGATTGACGGCTTGTCTGTGGATTTAATAACACCTTACCTCTCTACAGCACTGCTCTTTTGTGCATCTCAAAGGGCTTCAGAAACGTAAGCAAATGGATGCTCGTGGTCACAGGGTGATGTGCCCAGCACTGGTCCCAAAGGATATTGATGGATCTGCTCCCATGGGTACCACTTCTGCTGGAGACGAGGCTAAGAGCCAGTTGAAAGCTGTTGTAAGCTGGTAACTAGTGAGAGTTGTTCCCTTCTGTTGGTGTAATTCACAATCCATTGCTGGCTCATATAGCACGGGTGGCTGCAGGAGCTCTTTATCCAGCTCTTCAGGAGCTGATGGTGGGGACTGACTTAAGAGAAGCAAAACCTGATTCTGCCAAGTGCCACTTTCTAAAGCTCAGGTCCAACCATCTTTGCATGGGATGGTTGCAACCCCACACTCAAGGAGCTCGATGCCACGCCAGCAAGGATTTGGGCACACAGGATAAAGCAGCTCAACAGCAGCACCCAAGCCGGGGCCCCGCTGGCTCCTGGCTGGGCAGCACTGCCCCCCTGAAAGTGTCCCCTGAGCCCAGCCAGGCTCCATCATGCCCCTGTCCTCACTCTATGTCCCCATTGCCTCCCCATAATTCACTGCCCAGACACAGCAGCCCTGGGATGCCTCCTCCAGCCTATTTTGCCGGTGACCCAAAGCCACCCAGTGTATCACTGGGGTGAAGACAGATGAGAAATTAAGGGCCGTGATTAACTACTGCAAGGAGACGTTCTGGTTTCATTGGAGGCGGTGATCCGGAGGGTGCCTCAACATGACAGGCACCTGGCTAAATTGCCTGGGACCTTGTTTATTCAAGGCCCGGAATCACAGCGCACAGTTTATTGCATTGATCTGCTCTTGTTGAACACGACTCTATAAACAGCAAATCTGCTGGGGATTTTCTCTCCTTTTCCTGCCAAACTAAAGGGCAAAAAGAGCAAGGAAGGGAAGGAGCAGGCACAGAAAACGCACTTTGAGCAGGCCATCAGCTGGATCTGACACCAGCGGCCTCCTGACGGGAGCATTTACTGCGTGGAAATTATCTTTTAGGGGAAATGCAAGCACTGCTCAGGAACCAGAGCCATAGCGGGGCTCAGCCAGCACCACGGCAGCCCAGCCAGGGCTGCTTCACTACAGCCTCTGCTCTTCTCCATTATCACCCCTATTGCACTTCTGAGTCCAGGAAGGCAGATCCCACCCTGAGTTACATGGAGTAAATCCTGCAGGAGCCCCAGGAGCAGCCCGAGCCCTGCAGCAGCGACATGGGGCTGTGTCTCCAAGCACTTTTCCCAGTGCCATGCAAACCATCATCCCGGGAGCATCCCAGTGGAGCAGGCAGGGGCATGGGGATGGATGAGCATCCTCGTTCATGCACTGCTGGGCTCTGTGGGAAGACAAGCATGGGACAAGCTCAGTGGCTCCATATCCAGTGATCTGCATGCACCCAGCAGCAGGCTTCTTACCCAGACCACAGTTCCATAAATAGAGGCCTCTGCAGCCCATATGTCTGGATATAAAAATATATATATGTTCTGCATTAGGGGATTAAATGTTTATGAGCCATTAAAAATCTGTGCTTTTCGTATTTTATTCATGGATGCTTTACTGAGCTCAGGCTGGGCTAATAGACCGGTTTCCAAAGTGTTCCCCCTTTCCCTTTTCCTTCCATGGGGCTGATTTGTTACTCACATGTGGAGTTTTTCTCATGCCACAGAAGCGCGGAGGACGGTTCATCCACATACCCCCGGTTCCTCGGGCAGAGGATGAGGAAACATGGGGAAAATGAGACTTAGATTAGACATTAGGCAGAAGCTCTTCCCTGTGAGGGTGCTGAGGCGCTGGCCCAGGGTGCCCAGAGAAGCTGTGGCTGCCCCATCCCTGGCAGTGTTCAAGGCCAGGTTGGACACAGGGGCTTGGAGCAAGCTGCTCTAGTGCGAGGTGTGCCCTGCCCGTGGCAGGGGTTGGAGCTGGATGAGCTTTAAGGTCCCTTCCAGCACAACCCAGGCTGGGATTCTGTGACAGCCTCCATGCAGGTGATCAGCCTGGCAGCAATCACTGGCACTAACACCTTTCATGCAGCAGCTGAGAGTGGGCAGCATCCACTGCAGCACCTCCCCATCCCAGCTGCAGCCACAGGGCTGCTCTGCCATAAATGCAGCCAGGCAGGGAGCTGAGTTCCTTTAAGAGGCTGTGGGATAGGCCCACAGCCAACAGAGCCTGTGCTGAGCACCCACAGCAGCTTCATTGTGTGGTTTTATGATTTCAGTGTCTGGAATGCTTGAGAGAGGCCAGGGAGATCCTGCTGCAGAGGGAATGTGGATCCTGGAGGAAGGTGGAGGCTCCTCTGCAAGCAGGTAGCACAAAATGGGATCACAAAGGGGGTCAGGGGCTGGCCAGGACAGGAGGGAGAGGGAAAGCAGGAGAGAGCTGTGGTTGTTTCCCTGCTGTGCTCTCAGTTGGAGCCAGGACAACCCAATGCCTCTGCAGCATCCCTGGCCAGGGGACCCAGGCTCAGAGCTCTGGCAAGTGGAAGTGCCAATTTCTCAGCCGAGACAGGAATGAGGTTGAGAATTAATCCTGCTAATGAGATATCAGCATTGGTTTGTGTGTCCTTGTCACCAGGGCAGGGCAGCAGCAGGCGAGAGGTGCTGAGGGGTCCCTGAGCAGGCAGATACTGGATTGTTCCTGGAAGGAAACCAAGCTGCTGGAGGCTGCTGTGAGGCACCGCTGAGTTTGTCCTTGAGGGTTCCCAAGGAGGAGGAGCTGAGGTTGCAGGCAGGACCTTCACCCACTGGTCTTCTCTTGCTTTGCCTGCAGTGTCCTGGAGCAGCAGTGCTTGGGTGAGGGTTAGCATCCTGCATCATTCACCTGAGCTGTGAATGCAGCCTGGTTTGGACTCTCCTGCATTTCCATATACCCCAATGCCACCTTGCCATCAACATGCACTGAACTAGGTCTTGATTTTATCTCTGCTGAATGGAGACTCTTGAACCTTAGGAGACATGGGCAGAAAGCTGGTGCCCTGTGTTTGCTGCCTGCTTCAGAAGGATGAACTTAAAAACAGGATAGGTGGCATCTAACAAGAAGAAAAGGGCTGAGGCACTAATCCTGACCCTGCTTATGTCTTGGCTGAGGTTTGCAGGGGCTAAGTAGGGGCTGGGATCATGAGAACACCTGAGAACATGAGCTGAGATTCAGGGAAGGGAGCTGTTAAAGGTCCCCTTATTGTGGGGTGTCCCAGCTCCCTTCCCAAGCCATTGCCATGCTCCATCCTCCCAGTTGCTTTCTATCAGCATGAGGTAATTAAGTTCATAAGGCATCAGACAATCAGCTAGCAGCCCACAAGACATTGTGTTTGATCATGTACTAATGGCATGTTCTTGGCAATAATTATAAGATAATAGTGTTTGCAGGCTGTAATCAGAACAATTCCAGTAATTAAATCAGCCTTTTGTCAGCTCCTTCCCCCTGTGCCGAGTGTGGGTGCACCGGGGCAGGACCCCTCTGAAGGGGACTTGTGCTCTCTGGAGAGCAGGAACAGGGCTGGTGGCCCAGTGCCACCGTGGGCACCATTCACTGGAGCTGGAGAGGAACGGGGCTGCTTGCCAGGAGCTTCCTGCAGCAGCATCTGCCTGGGGGCTATTTTCAGCCCCAGCCCCCAGGGAAGACTTGAGGGACGTGCACCCCTTCCAAGGGTGGGTGACCTTGCCCAAGACCACAACCCTTTGTGACCTTCCTTCCCCACATGCTCCAGACACTGGCATCAGCCATAGGACAGGCACAGAGCAAAGGTAGGGGCAGGAGGTAACCCCTCACACCGTGCCTCCTGCATCCCTCTAACCCCAGATCCCTGCCCAGTGTGAGGTGGTTGGAACTGGAAGATCTTGAAGTCCTTTCCAACCTAAACCATAGTGATTCTATGAAGTGTGTTTGCTCTCTGCCTGGTGTGAGCCCCTCCATGCAGCACGCTCCTGCCCTGCAGCCCATGTCTCACGTTCAGCCCCACTCCTGCACACAGTCATCCACAAGCCTTGGTTTTGCTCTCTAATAAAGATTTCCAGCCTCATTATACCAGCTAGGCTCAGCATTTACATTTAAATGAATGGGCTATTAACAAAGTCAATTCCCTGAAACACCGTATTGCTCTCTCACTGCTCTGGTACAACCTCATCGCTGCTTTGGATACAGCTAGTGTTCAAATTTAACCTTTTCTTTGGAAAAGTGGGATCAGCTCCTCCAGCTGCCTGCATGGCCCTTGGGCATCCTGCTTGTCCTGCCTTGGGGCACAGACAGGGCTGCCAGCATCATTCCCTGCAGGAGAGGGGAGATTCATTTCCCCTGTATATTTATTGCTAATGGAGCACATTTACCCTGTGTGTCCCAGCTATATCCAGCATTCCTGATCAGGAGCAGCAGAGAACAAGCCATTTTCAAAGTAATTCCCTCTTTTTAAGAGGCAAAACCATTGAACAATAACCCAAGAATAAAAATAAGCAGGTTTATGGCTCCTCCAACAATTAACTTAGTTCTCAGCTGTTAGTTTACGTGCCCCAGCTCCTCTGTTTTATATTCGAATGTGGTTAATTACCTATCAAGAGAGAACAAACGGTGATGAGCTCATTTCTAGCTTCTCGAGGGCGAGGGAAGCAATTTGATCTAATCAATGCATTAGTTTGCTCAAGGAAACTTTTCTCTCATTTCCCTGAATTATTCATGCCATGGGCACCTACGGTGGCCCCTGTGCCTCAGAGATGTCACCCAGGTGGGATGTGAGATGATGCTGGTGAGTGACCATGGATGAGCAAGCAGGAGGCAATGCCTCTGCTCTCCAAATGCAAACTGCAGCCAGCACTGCTGCCCTCACCAGCCTGCAATGGCAATAATCAGAGGCACTCTCATTATTCCACACTGCAAGAATTGGACTTTATTCGCCCTGGAGGAGAGGGGAGGAGAAGGAAAGTTGTGACTGTATGGGTGTTGGTAGGTCTGGTGGAACAATTGCCGTGACCTAAAGGGATCTGCCTTGATTTCCTTTTGTTTCTTCCCTTTTGTCTTTCTCATCCCATGAAAGGCAGGTGATGCTGCCTGACTCTGAGTTCCTGGAGTCCTTGTAGCTGCAGGGACAAGCTTGGCATCAGGTTCTTAAACCCCTTGAAATAATTCTAGATGATTCCACACATTTTTCTATTGTGAAAGTAAGTCACGACTGACTGTAACCTGGTCCCCGTGCTTGCACAGCTGGGGACAGTGAACAGATTGGGCTGGAGATCAGAAGTCCCTAGGGCTTTTGCTGGTGATGGTGGGACAGGTGACGTGATGAGGACCTGAGCCTGTGGCTCCAGCCACAGGAGACCCACAATACCCAATTCAGGGAAAAGCAGGTGGGAAAGAAAAGAGCAAAAGCTCCAGACTGCTGCTTCCTTGGCACTTTAATTAAACCCTGATCTTCTTAATCTTCCCAGGCACTGGCCTTGCCAGCCTCCCACCTGTGAGGCTGCACAGAGCCTGGCTGTAGCTGTGCTGGTCCTGCTGCGTCTCCTGGTCTGCACTGGGGAGCTGCTGAAGGTCAAAGCTGCTAAGGGAGAGCTTGGCCACTGCTGCAATTAGCACTGAACAGCAGCAGAGGCAGCAATAGCCATGTCCCTGACAGTACTGAAGAACCTGCTCCATTGCATCCAGCCCTCCTGGGCATGTACATGCTTGGATGCAAGTGAGGAGCTCCTGGGCTTCTTGCAGAGGACCTTGCATCCATCCTCCCGAGCAGCCCAGGATCCTCCATGGGCACAGTGGCACTTTCCCTGCCTCTGGTAGCCCTTGCTCTTTCCATGGGAAGTGCCCAATCTCTGCTCCAGGAACACAGCTCAGCTCTCAACCCTTGGACCCTCACTGCACCATTGTTCCTGCAGCAAACCCCGGCACCCCAGTTTCCTTTTCCCACGGTGCTCCTGCTGTGTTCACCCTGGAGGTGGGAAGGGTTTGAGTGAGGGGGATTCACCCTTTTCACAGAGTCACAGCCTGGTTTGGGTTGAAGGGACCTTAAAGCTCCTCCAGCTCCAACACCTGCCACGGGCAGGGACACCTTCCATTCCGGCAGGTTGCTCCAAGCCCCCTCCAACCGGGTCTATCCGCAGTGCCAAGCGTGTGCGCCCTGGGAAGAGAGACTTCGCGGGCAGGCAGCTCCCTCTCGTGGGGGAAAGTTCAAACGAACTAAAGCGGCTTCGTGCTGCTGCCCCAGATGCGCTGCACAGCTGGAGCCCGCGACCGGCTCAGCCTAGGGCTGCCCCCGAAAGCGTTTGCTAACCTGAATTCCTCCCTGACAAGAATCAGGACGGATCTCCTCATTTGCCCACGAATGCAGACAAGTGCTCAACAAGGCTATTTCTTCACCTCTCCTAATAATGATTTGTTGTTATTTGGGGCAGGGATTGGATGTTTTCCAGCTGTTTCATTTCCACAGATACTCAGGTTTCAGTCCCTCTTGTCTCTAACGGCATTCAAGCTGCTGTTTATGGGATGAATATTTATAAGGTGTCTGATGAAGAGGCAGATTTGGAGCGCGTTTGCCACTTGTTCGAAACAACCGGAGTATGGCCTGTAATTAATATGCACCCTCCTCAATTCCCTGATTGAATCCCAACTTGCAAATACAACATTTGCAATTGCCTTCCATTTTTGGTTTAAGACCGGCCCCTTAAAGTTGGCTGATTACATGTTAAGTGCAAGGCAGAGGTTTGCAAAGGGCACAGACAAGGTGATTTAGGGGGGGAACAAGTGGGGGACACTTCTGAGGAGTCTGGGTACATGGGGAAAGCTAAGGATCCATATGGGAAAATGCTCTGATACACAGTGTATGGGGAGGGAGCAGTACATGGGGCTTGAGTCTGGTCCCTGCCAGGATTAGCCCCTTATTGCCAACGCAGCCTGAGCCCTGGTTTGGCCATGCTTTGCCGTGTCCCTGGTGGAAGTGGTGACGCTCAGTGCCACAGGAGGGATCCACCAGCCTCTCCCACCAGGAGCTGTTCTGCTGCCAACCGCAACATGTTTCGCTAATAAACCTGAATTGATTTCTATTTATGTTACAAAGCGAGGCCCCGTTGCTCCCGCTGCACAGCTTTAATCCTTGCTGCTGTCGATGGCAGTAATGAGAGAGACACCTGTGGATCCTCCTGGAGCCACAGGCCTCCTTTTTAACTATTAAGAGATCAATACCTGCTGCAACGCTGTTAATAGCTTTCTGGCTACTTGATTGCGAGGGGAATCAGGTTCACTTGGCCTCATTTGAGGGTAGCTGGTGCATTGCTGGCAAATTTGCTCCATCTCCAGCGTGGTGGGAGGGGATCAGGAGTTGCAAATTCCCTTTGCACTGCTGCAAGAGGGTGAGAAAAGGAAGAGCTTTTGCTAAAGAAACTTCTGAGAGGCTAAAATTGTCCCCAGGGATGGGACTGAGCAATTGAGACACCCAATGAGGGGCTTGAAACAACACGAAAACCAACTTCAGCCCTCAAATAATAACCCCCCACCGGTGTATCCTTGGTATGCTTCAAAGAACTCAACATGTCATTTCAGTTCATTAACAATCCATCCCAGTTTTATTGTCCAGTTGTAAAAAGTTGGTGGTTTTCTCTTCATAGTTACAAAATAATCCTATTTTACAAAGATTTACAGCTCTGTGAGTGCCCTGCGGGGACAAGGCTGGTTCTGGTGAGTCTCTTAAATAATCAAAACACAATGTTTTGTTTAACAAAGAAAAGGGGGGGGGGGGGGGGGGGGCCGGGGAAGGAGCAGGCAATGAGCCGGTGCAGCAGCAAGCAGGACAGAACAGTGAGAGGGGTTGTAGAAAAGCCAATTTATTTCTCTGGGAAGGGGCACGGGGAGCGGAGGATGAGCAGAAGGGGAGGTAACGCAGCCCAGTGATGAGAACAGGACTTGGGGTGCCCTCTCGTTACTCCTCCCTGTCCTCAGGCCGGTGGGGGGGTGATAACTGCACCAGATAAATTCCTGGGGCTGCGGTTCCCCTCCGGCGCTGCCCTGATCCCAGCGCTCCCGCAGCCGGGACGGGCAGCGTCCGTTCCTATGGATTTGCAGTGTCCCGGTCCCCGCTGCCAGCCCCGGCGCGGGTTTGCTGCTCAGGTCCGTCACGGCGCTGGTGTCTCCTCAGTACACGGGGCCCTTGACGGCGCCCGGCTCCGCCATGCGCGCACCCGCGTAGGCGGAGGCCCCGAGGCAGGCGGCTGGCTCGCAGAACCCGGGCAGTCCGGTGGGGCCGGGCAGGCCCGGCCGGCCCGCGAGGCCCGGGGATCCCGGCGCGCCCCGCTCGCCCGGCCTCCCATCCACAGCATGGCCCGGGGTGCCGGGGAGACCTGCAACGGGAGCGCGGCCCTCGGTGTGCTGCGAGCCCGGGGGCAGAGCAGGGCACGGGGCGTGGGAAGCGAAGAGCAGGGGGATGCGCGGGCGTCAGGCAGGGAGCAGCACCGAGGGGAGGGGAAAGCGGCGGCAATGCGCAGGCAGCAAAGGCTGCTCCAGGCTGGGGATTTGCGGCATGGACCCGTTTGTAGGGATGGGACAGAGAATCCCCAGCCAGTGGCTGTCATCGCACTGCTAAAGGGGCACAAGGGATGCTGCTGCCCGCTCTGCGTGTGCGGGGCAGAGGGGCTTACCTGGGATGCCCGGGGGGCCTGGCATGCCTGGGTGGCCGCGGCCAGCTTCTCCCCGCTCCCCCTTCTCGCCTCGCTTCCCTGCGTGAAAGAAAGAGGAAGGGAACGACTCTGGAGCTGCAGCAGGAAACACGGACCTGGCACGGGAAGGGGCTGCCCCTGAGCGGGGACTGAACTCGGGCACAAGGGTGGCAGGAGCCCCGAAGGGGATTTCTGCCGGGCACGGTGTCGGTATGGCCACCCACCACCTACCTTTAGGTCCTATGTTGCCGATCTGCCCAGCAGCACCCAGAATGCCGGGGACACCTCGAGGTCCCATGGGTCCATGTGGACCCTGCTCACCGGGTGGCCCTGGAGGACCAGGAGGCCCAGGGGGTCCCATGGCACCTACTCCTCCCAGGGCAGCTCTCTTGGCACTGACAGCCAGCTCTGCCAGCTGCTCTGTAGGGCAGAGAGAGGCCAATATGGGGCGGGATGGGGGTGGCAGCACCCAGCTGGCAGTGCCCCTCTCACCCCCTCACCTTGCAGCATCTTCAGGACCACATCAATGATGTGCTGGTCCCCAGCATCCCGGCCCTGCCAGTGGCAAGAAGAGGCACATGCCATAGAGAAAGTTTGCTCCTGTCACCCACAAAGTTTGCTCCTGTACCCACAAAGCTGGTCCCATTCCGATCCGCCGCACCTCCCTGCACCCAGTGGTGTTCCCACCCTTCTTTACTTTCCATTTGGTCCCAGTGCATGTGCTCCAACCTCAGCTCACGGTGCAGCTTGCTCATGGTATTAACCTTCTGCAGCCTCATTTTCCAAGTCTAAAATGAGGCTTATACAGAAAGATTCCATTTCCCAGCACCTCAGCACCCTCACAGGGAAGAGCTTCTTCCTAACAGCTCATTTCAGTCTCCCCTCTGGCAGGTTAAAGCCATTCCCCTTGTCCTGTCCCTACAGGCCCTCGTCCAAAGCCCCTCTCCAGGTTTTTTTTAACCCCCTTTAGGTACTGGGCTCAGCCCTCCTGGATTGCTCATGGAGCAGCCCTGCCGGCTCCCGACGAGAACAGCAGTTTCTCACGGGAACCAGTTGGTAAGGAAAGGTAGGGGCAGTTCACCTACGGGTCAGTGGCAGCACAGCACGGTGGGAGAGGCGAGGAGGGGCTGGCTGTGTGTACTGGGGTGCTGTGGTACTGGGGTACTGTGTGTACTGCAGTACTGGGGTACTGGGGTACTGTGTGTACTGTGGTACTGGGGTACTCACCGCCACTCCGCGCTGGCCAGGCATGCCTGGCACACCGCGCTCCCCGATGAGTCCTCGTGGCCCAGGGGGTCCTGGGTAGCCCTGGGGGCCAGGGGCACCTGCATCCCCCGTGGGGCCGGGGAAGCCCAGCTCACCCTGAATGCCTTGCTGTAGGGGGGATGAAGGGAGGCATCAGGAGTGGAGCTCAGCCCTGTGCCGAGACCCTGAGCGCTCCCAGTATCAACTAGAGCAGCCGGGGTCTGGCCCCAGACAGGATCTGAACTTGAATCCAGGACTGAACGCGGTTACTGAAGCCCGTCTCCAGAGAAAATACTTCCTCAGGCCACCAGTGTGCAGCATGCACCAGCTCCATGGATCACTGCTGCCTTCACCAGGAGGATCTCCTCCACCGAGGGTCCCGCAGAGCCACCCAGCATGAAGGTACAGGTTGGTCCCAAGTCCCCATCACTCACCTGTCCCTTTGGTCCTGGCTCTCCTGATTCACCCTGGGGACAGAACACAAGAAATGAGATGGGGAGACAGCATGAATGTAAAGACACAGCTTGGGTGAGACATAGGTACCCCATGGAGCACACTGGGGTGCAACACTGATGTGCCAGGGGTCATGCTGGGCAGGAGACCCACATCCACCCCATGTCCTTCCACCCCATCCCAGGAACCATCTGCAGGAACCCACCTTCTCTCCCTTCAGCCCTGCAAGTCCATGAACACCGGGATCTCCCTGGAGGAAAGGCAATGGAGAAATGTGAGCCTTCACCAGCAGCACCCACCTCCTCCGCAGCCACTTTCATCCCTCCTTCCACCAAGAACTTGACCAGGACACTGGGCTATATTGATGGAGAAAGCTCCTGGTGCTGGTGGGTGCCAGACCCCCGCAGAGGTGGGTGCCAGCCCTGTCCAACACGGTGTCAGTGACCGCCTCCCCCCCCCCCGGGCAGGAGGGTGCTGTACTCACAGTGCTGCCTTTGGGGCCGATTTTCCCTGGGGAGCCCTGGACAAAGGAGAAGGAGCGGTTCAGTGCAGCATCCCTGAGCTGGAGCCCAGGGCAGCCCGACCCCTGCAGTCAGCACTCACTTTGTCTCCTTTGACTCCCGGCAAGCCCTGGGGCCCTGGGATCCCCGGTGGACCCTGCTCACCCTTTGGCCCCTGGCAGTGGGGGTAACACAGGAAAAAGAGAAAAATGAGCAAAAAGAGGTGGGGGGCAGACCCCCTCCTCCATCAGAGCATCCTTCCCAAGGGAATGAGGTGCCTGGGGAGCTCCCCATCCCCTCCAGCAGCTCAGGCTGCCCCACAGCATCCCAACCTGCCCTGAAGCTTCCCATTGAAAGGAGCAGCGCACTTGCCACTGTTTCACCTTTCTTTCAGTGGGAATTTAGCCTTGACTCACCGCTTTCCCCTGCTCCCCGGCAGGACCCACAGGGCCACGCTCTCCACGATCACCCTGCACAGAACCAGGAAGGGAGCGGAGTCAGGGACAGCTTCTGGCACTTCCTCGAACTCCACAGTGCCCCAGGGACTCACCTTCACCCCGGGGACACCCTGAGGTCCCTGCTCGCCACGAGGCCCAGGCTCACCCTAGGAGGGAGAAAGAAAAGTCCCAGAGGAGCTGCCCCTCTTGCACGTCATCACCTGCCCTTCGTCCTGCCCCAGGGATGTGTGGCCCTGCCCTTGTCCCCTGCTCCCACTGCACTGGGTGGCCAAGGAGGTGCTGGACCAGGGCACTGGGGATGTGGCCTCAAGGGGTTCCCCGTAAGGATACTGCTGTGGGGCAGGAGGAAGAGGAGGGTTGGGGGATAAAGTGCCCAACTCTGCTTTGTTTGACAGCAAATGGGGAAAATAGAACAGGAGAGAGGAGGAGAGAGACCCCCGGGCTGTGCCCAGGGGGAACACGGTGACATCTCTGTACTTACAATATGCCCTGGGGCACCAGTGACACCGGGCTGGCCCCGAGCACCCACTTCACCCTGTGAAGGCAGACAGAGTTGGTCAGAGTGCACCCTGTAGGGCAAGTGGGGCTGCAGCGTGGGTGCTCCATTGGTTTACTCCAGCTATGCTGCCCCAGACCCACCTTGTCTCCTGGACCCCCTTTGCTTCCTGGCTGGCCCGGCAAGCCCTGTGGAGACAAAGCCAGGATCAAACCCCATGCAGAGCAATGGGGCAGCATCCCTGTGGGTCCCAGCACTGCCTGGACATGGGAGTGCCACCCCATGGTAATGGAGATCTGCCTTGGGTCCCGCAGTTCCCTACTCACAGCTTGTCCCCGGTGTCCCGGTATTCCTGGTTGTCCGGCCTGTCCCGCACTGCCCTGTGGGGGACACAGGATGTTACTGCATGGCAGAGAAAGGTGCAGCAACGAGGTGTCCACGGGTGGGACAGGGGGCTTCCACTTGCTCCAGTGGAAGGTGTCCCTGTCCATGGCAGGGGGCTGGAATTGGCTGGGCTTTAAGGTCCTCTCCAACATAAACCACTCCATGACTGTGTCCATTCCCCATGGCCAGCCCAGCCCCTGCCTGCTCACCTTCACTCCTGGGATACCTGGGGTCCCATCTTTGCCATCGATGCCTGGGAGACCCTGCAAAAGGGGGAGGAGTTGCTGGGTCTGACACCTCTGAGAGGGACTCAAAGGCTTGTGGTAGGGGCAAAAAAGGCTGGGAAGGGAAAGGAAAGCTCCAGGCCTGTGCTGAGCCAGAGTGCAAGGACACAGAATAGCGCTGAACAGGACAGAGCTTCCCTATCAAGGGGCTCAGCCCTAGATGTGAGCTAAGGTAAGGGTACTTACGTTCTCCCCCTTGGGGCCGATATCTCCTTGGGGGCCCCTGATACCTCGGCCACCCTAGAGCAGGAGGGATCAAAGTGTCGTTTCAGCTGCCCTCTTGGGGCAGGGGTCGGAGCTGGGAGAGGGAGGAGGTGCTCATCGAGGGCCCCTCTCCATGCCAGGAAGGGGCATTGGCATCACACGGGCATGGCACTGCCCTTCCCGCTGTGATGGGATACCTACCAGCTCTCCCTTCTCACCAGGGTCCCCGGGTGGTCCCTTGGGGCCTTCCCTACCCTGCAAGGGAGAAAGACAGGGGCTGAGCAGCAAAGTGTGGGGTCCCCTGCCTGCCCCATGGCCCCTGGTGACAAGGGAGGGCACGCACCGGCCGCCCAGCTGTACCGATGGTCCCAACCATCCCCTTGTATCCAGCAGGACCCTGCAAAGAGAGCACAAGGGGATCGATTCCTTCCATCCCAGACTCGGATCCCAGTCAGGTCTGATCCCATTGGCCAGAAGCTGCATCCAGCTCCCACGGGTAGCCAAGCAGCATTGGTGATGCTCCTGGGAAGCATGGCCATGGGAGCTGGGCACCCTGACCCCGGAGCCAGGCACTTACCGCCTCGCCCTTGGGTCCTGCCATGCCAGGGTAACCCCTCAAGCCCTGTGGTCCCTGTGGGAAGGAAACAGCAGCCAGTTTAGCTGGGAAATGGCCCCAGGAGCAGCCCAGGGGAAGGTGCACTTAGAGCAGAAGCAGTTCTGGAAACCGGCTGGCTTGGAGGTGTTTGAGGTGTTTCAGTCCCCTAATTCCATAGCCCCCAGCAGGCACCTTTCCAGTTGTCACTTCAATGACAGCAACGGAACCAGACTGGTGCCACTTCCCCTGCCAAAGCTCTTGGCTTCAAAGCAGTTTTGCCCTTTCCCAGACCAGAGGCTTCAGCCCATTAATTGCTTTTCATCTTCAAAGTGCTCAGTGTGACCAAACAGCTTTAATCCCCGCATCCCTGCAGTGAGCTGGATGCAGTACCCCCAATCAGGAGGGGTAAGGGAGGGCTCAGTGTACAGGAGAGATTTATCCCTGGATGTTGAGTTATCCATGTTAATGTGTGCTGACTGTGGGGGCCTCCATTGGGATGCGGCTTTGCCACCCTCCTGGTGGCAGCTCCATGGCTGGGAAGAGGGAGATGGATGGGATGAAGCGGGGGGTCCCCAGGAGTGGGGACACAATAGTGTCACATCCCCCATGTCTGGGGCCAAGCACAAACCAAGTAGAGCAGCAAAGAGAAGGACGTTACCGGAGGGCCTGGGACGCCTTGTTCTCCAGAGACACCAACATCACCCTTGGGGCCCTGGCAAAGAATGGAGAGAGGTGAGTGTTGGGGTGCAGCAGGGGTACAAACCACCCTGGACACCCACAGCCCCCTTGCCTGGGACCCATTAGGGTGTCCCCATCCAGGAAGACACCATAGGAAGACCACCGTGTCCACCTTCCATGTCCCAGCCCCAATTTCCCTCCTTCCTCTCCCACCGCTTTCCTTCTTTCCCCCTTTCTCTCCCCAAAGCCCCTGCCCTATGGTCCAGCCCAGCATTCCCAGAGGCAGGCATTCCTGGTTCCTGCTGGGAAGCTGCCAGAGAGGTCTCTCACCTGCCTGCCCTGTCTGCCAGGCTCCCCAAGGGCACCGGGGTGGCCTCTGTGTCCCTAAGGATGAAGAGGAAGATCATGAGCATCCCTGGGCAGAGCAGCAGTGTTGAGGCAGTGCCTTGATGGCCACATCACCCGGAGCCACAGTGCCCAGGATACCCAACCCTGGGGTGCCCACTGGTGACGTGGTGGGGCTCAGCATCCTGCTGGTGACATGGTGGGGCTCAGCATCCTGCTGGTGACATGGTGGGGCTCAGCATCCCACAGCCAAGGGCACGCAGTGGGGATTCTCACTGGGTTTAACTCTCTGGTTTTCCAGCACAGGGAGCTGCATGGATGGGGCTGGGGCTTTGGCAGGGGCCAAAGGAAGGGGCTGGATGGAACTGGGGAGCTGCAGGGGACCTCTCCCATAGCACCTTTGCCACAGGGCTCTGTGTGCCTGTCCTTGTGTTCCCAGGGCAGCTCCCGAGCTCCCCATGCCCCAGAGCAGGGAAGGCTCTGCTCAGCACACCGGAGGTCCTTGCTCACAACCTGGCAGCTCCAGGGCTCCCTTACCTTCAGTCCTTGCAGTCCCTGGGGGCCTTTAGGACCTGGTGGGCAGCTGGTCGGGCACTGGTGGGAAGAAGCAGCAGAGTTGGGTTGCGAAAGGCCCCAGAGCTTGCAGAGATGTGCTGGAAGGATGGGCTCCCGCGCCACAGCCAGGCTGTGCGGTGACACAGGGGACCCCCGGCTCGCAGCATGGCCTTGGCTGGGGAACCTGCTCCTGCCAGCCCCATCAGCCCCCAGTTACCCAACACCACTGGTGGCTGCATTTCAGGCCAGGGCTTTCCCAGCAGCCACTACCCTGCACAGGGACACGGTGATGGCAGCTCTCACCAAGAAGTCAGCGCTGCCTTCCACTCCTTGGATGTGTCCCGGGGGGCCCTAGAGGAAAGGAGACCGTCAGCACCCCAATGTAACACCAGCACTGTGTTACAGTGAATGCTCTATCTGGAGGGAGGGGGCATGGCGAGATGTGTGTGGAGACGAGCCCCAGCCCCAGGCACTGGGCTGGGCCCAGGTGGAAGCTTCTCCCCCTGCAGCCAATGCTGGTGACTGAGGAGACACTCACGGGTTTCCCTGGAGGGCCTGGGGGGCCCCGCGGGCCGTCGGGTCCGGGGTCACCCTGGGAAAGAACAAGCCCAAGTGAGGAGATGTAGGGGTGGGGAGGCAGCAGGTACCGATGGAGGGGGTGATGGAGCACCAGCAACCCGCAGCGGGAACTGGGGCATGCCCTGGCTCTGAGCTGGGAGCGGATGGGTGGCACCAATGGACCCGGCTGCTCCATCACCCTCTATTCCTAGTGTAGGATCCCACTCTTTCACATTACAGGGTCATCCCTGTATATGCCAGGAGCCCTGCAGTGCAGAGAAATGGATGCTGGTGCAAGGAGGGGAGGTTTGAGGTTTTCCCGTGCCCTCTCCTGCCCCCTACCTTGGGTCCCAGTGCTCCAATCTCTCCGGGCAGCCCAACCTGGCCTGGAAGCCCCTTAAAGAGAAGACAGGAGTTCACCAACCTACAGAGGTTGAGCCCTGAGCCTCCTGCTGTGGGGTGCTGAGATCTGAGCTCTTCCAGCACAACTCCAAGCAGATCCCTGTGTGTCCCCCGCAGCCCCACACAAGCAACACTTACGGGAGGTCCTGGCAGTGAAGGACCCTGAAACAAAAGGAAAGACACAGTTGGCCCAATCCTCCACCCCCCCCAAACCCAGCAGCATCCCTGCCCTGAGCAGGGCAATGCCCACCCTGCCAGCAAGGATGCAGCAGGGGAGCCGTATCCCTGCTCTGCTCCCACCCCACTCTTGGTTGCCAAAGCCAGGAGTGGGAGCATCACTGGTGTCCAAGGGGGAGGTGGATACTCACAGGGAGCCCCGGTGGCCCTGGAAGTCCAGGCTGGCCCTGCAGGGACAAAACAGGAGAGTCAGGAGCTGAAACAGGAGGGTCTGGCCCTGCCGAGCCCTGCTCCACTGCTATCTCAGCAGTCAAAATCCACCGTTCCCCAGACCCAGCCTCAAAGGCACTTCATTGCCAAATGCTCCATCATCCAATTCCTGCATCTGTGCATTCCCTCCACAGTGATGGGTCTGGTCCCAGCCCCGCCAACCCCACTGGGTCCAGGGGGAAAGGTAGGAGCCCGGAGCACAGCCCTGAAGCAGCTCCTCACTCACTTTAACTCCTGGCCCGCCGACGGGTCCTGGTTCCCCTTTGGCTCCTGTTAGGCCCTGCAGGAGGAGAGACAGCAGGAGGTCACTGCCGGCCTCCTGCTCCCCAGCCCCTGCTTTTGCTGGGGTTTGGATCCCGGGAGCTCATGGCTTGAGCATCACCCAGAGGCTGATTCCCAGAGAGCCCCCCACTCTGCTCAGTGTTCAAAGGAGCCCAGCTCTCGCAGGCAGCTCAGCCTGGATGAGTAATGCATGCTTATAATAAGTTATTATTCTATTCATTTATTATTGAAGAGCAACCAAAACCCCAAAGACTTCGAAACCAAGGGAGTGGCTCTGGGGCATGGGATTGCTCCAGGTTTGTTCTGGAGGAAACAAGAGCCGAACCAGGGCTCAGGGCAGCGGCTGCAGTGCAGGACAAGGAAAAGCCTTTCCATGTTGGGGTGTTGGTGCCATGGCTTTCCTGGCACGGCTCCTGCCCGTGTGGGATGAAGGGGGATGTGCTTTTGGAGCTGGGCAGTGCAGGAGGGAGGCAGCAGCCCTGCCCCAACTCTGCCTGCATTTCCTGCTGTGACACAAAAGGTGCTTCCGGATCCTGCACGAAGTGATTTGGGCTTTTTCTTATATGTGACATAAAAGGATGCTCGTGCTGGGAGGAAGAGGAGTTTGCTGAGACCCTGCTGTAACCCGGGGGGACACAGGGTCTGTACTCACATCGATGCCAGGCTTCCCTGCGGGCCCGTCTGGACCAGGGGCCCCAGGCTCCCCCTTGACACCCTTTAAAAGAGGAAAGGGGTAGGTTGAAAGATGCTCCTCCAGGCAGGGTGAGACCATCAATGAGCTGGGGGGGGGGGGGGTACTCACCGGGGACCCCGGGGCTCCAGCAGAGCCTTTGTCACCCTGGGGAAAAGGAAGAAGGCTGTAAAAGGGGTCCGTCACCCTACAGAGCCGGACCAGGCAGCACAGGGGGCTCAGAACCCACATCCCCAATCCCCCTTCCCACACTGTATTCCCCAGCACAAGAACCACATCAGGATGGGGCTGGTGTGGAGAGGCGAGGGCTGTGCTGGGTGCAGGGAGGGCTGCGGCCCCTCCGGGTGGAAATAGCACTAAAATAACAGCCTGGGGCAAGAAAGGGCCCTTTCTGCTGCTCACAGACCCCTCTGTTGAGGCTCTGGGCAGGATCTGGACCACGGCTGCCTGCCACAGCCCTCGGGCATGGCTCTGCTCTGTGGACACCCAACCTGGGGGTCCTGCTCCCCATCAGCCCCCCAGCTCCAGCTCCTCACTGGGCTGAGCCCTGCATCCAGCCCCCCCGAGCACCCTCTGCTGCTCACACGGGGGTGCCCTGAGCATCCTGCACCCAGACCTCCCTGCCCTCTGCTCCCAAAAGCCATTTCAGGCCCCAATTCCCGAGGTGGTCAGGAAGCCACAGGCTGCTGTCCCAGGGAGGTGGATGGAGCCACAGTGCAGGAGCTGGGCTCCCCCATGCCAGTATGGCCACCCAGGCCACCAGCAACACCAGGGATGCTCCATGTGCCCCAGCCCAGGAGCAGCTCAGCGCAGGAACCGCACGGCACCGGCATTCCCTGCCCTCCACAGCGCCTCTGCCTGACACAATGTTTCTCTTTGTGCTGCAGGTCTCCTCCTTCCCTCTCTACCTCCCTCCAGCCTGCACAGGTTCCCGGCCGTACTCACATCAACGCCATCCGCTCCCGGCACTCCTGGGGGACCGGGGGGCCCTCGCGGGCCGGGCTCTCCCGGAGGCCCTCGCTAAGGGGAAGAAGGGATGGGACCCACGTCAGGAAGGATCAGACCGACCCCAGGAGATGCTGGGGTCAGAGGGAGCCAGGGCTCAGCGCTCGATGGGGACCCATCTCCGGAGGGCTGGGATGGAGTGAGCACCCCAAGGCATCCGAGCTATGCCCCGGCTGCCTGGCTGTGCCCCCAGCAAGGGAACGGGTGGAGAACTCCAGGGAATCTGCCTCACAGAGGCACAAGCAGTTCCCCGTCCCCTCCCCGGTTTCTATCCCATCACAGCTCCCTCCTGCCCCAGCGGTGCAGGGTCTCGATGAGGTGATGGCCCCTCTCAGCCCGGCGTTCAAGCCCAGCACTGGGATTTCTAAGATCACTGGTAGGATTTGGGTGCCCCGGTATGGAACGAGGATCTCAAGCCCTTCTGTGGGCTCCCTCCTGCCTGCTCGGGGCTGGCTTGCTGCCCGCAGCGCTGCACACAAAAGCACCATTCAGCCCGCACAGCCTGGCCCCAGCCCTGAGGTTTGCACAGGACTCCACAGGAGCGGCTTTGCAAAGGAATCTCTGTTATCCTGACGCGGTGTTTGGGGGGGGCCAGAGACTCCAGTCCCAGAGACTGAATTCTAGTGTTCCTGGAAATGAAACCAGACAGGCTGGCTGCGACCCCCCATCCTTCCAGGATCGTTTATCTCAGGATGAGGGGTTATGCTGGTTTGTTTGTTCACGGAGCCAGGAGAGCCCTGGCTTCACCTTGGGAGCGAGCACCCGGCCTTGGGAGCATCCGTGAATGACACCTTTGTCCTTCCAGAGTCATTTCCAACTGGATCCTTGCTCCAGGAGCTTCCTTGCTCCGACCAGAGCCTGCTCCCCTGCCCGGACCCTGCCACCACAAGCCCATGGGCATCCTGGGGGACTGTTACAGGAAGGGAGGTGCCCCAGGTCTCTGCAGCGATGCTGTCAGTACCCTGTCTGTACCACACCTGTACCATGTCTGTATCGTCTCTGTACCACATCTGTGCCGTGTCTGTGCCATGTCTGTGCCAGCGGGCAGCTCAGGAGCCACATGGGAATATTATCCCGAAATCTTTCCTAAACACCTGATTTTTGGAGTTGCAAGGCAGGAACAGTTTTCTCTTGTCGGTGCAATCCCAGGGGAAACTGCCTGCCCGCTGGCCCCGAGGGGCAGAGCGACACCTTCTCTTTGCTTCTTTCCAATGCATTTGCTGCTGCCCCTGGGTGAGTTGGGAGAACTCGCTGGGATCCCCAGTGCCTCCACTGCTGGTCGCCCTCTCGTGCCCCCCGGCAAACCCCATAGAACCCCGGCACAGCCCTGGGAGGGTCAGTCTCAGCCCCCCTCAACCCGGCAAAGCAGAGGTGAATAAGCATTTATCCAGGTGATGGGAGGCACAAGATCGGCGGCTGCTGGAGAGGGGAGCGGCAGAGTCCCCATTGCTGCCCAAGGGGAGAAGAAAACTCAACCGGTTAACTAACAACTCCAAGGCGTGCATCCCAGCCCTGGCCCTGGCTCACAGGGCTGGAGGCAGCTTTCGGCATGGAGAGATCCCAGTTGGGTCAGAGCTGGGGATCCCGGCCGGGTGCTGCTCCCACCCCCCATAGTGGGTCATTCCTGGGAAAAGCAAGGGAAAGTCGCTGGGAAAAGAAGCAGAAGTCCCAGCACTGCGGGTGAGGGTCTATGGCAGGGAGATAGGGAGTGTCCCCTTCCATCCCCATCCCCTCCCTATCCCTTCGGCATCCCCTCTCTATTCCTTCCCTATCCCTTCTCCATGCCCTCTCCGTCCCCCATCCCAGCCTGGCGCGGAGCGGGGCCGAGCAGAGAACTCACGATCTGGGCCAGGCAGAGGCAGAAGGCTTGGCACAGGAGCCAGAGCTGGAGCACGGGGGCGCCGCCGGCCATGGCGGGGCCGCGTCCGGCTGCGCTCAGGTACGGCACCAGCCCCGACTGCACAGCGGACACCGGGAGGAGGAGGAGCAGGAGGAGCAAGAGGGGCTCATGAATATGGAGCAATGGGAGGAGGGCAGGCGGCAGCTCAGGCTCCCCCCCCTGCTCAGGTGAGCCTGTGGCTGTGCTGGGCTGGACCCTGCTGGAGGATTTGACACGATAGAACTGTTGAATCATGGAATCATAGAATGGTTTGGGTTGGAAAGGACCTTGAGGTCATCTGGTTCCGACCCCCTGTCATGGGCAGATGTGAGGATTTGGAGATGGAGGGTCTGGCAGGATGGTGGTGGAGGGATGGGCACAATGGCAGTGTGGGATTTGACACGAGGGGCACAAAGCGGCTTTTAATGCAGACCAAGGAGCTGGGAGATGAGGGGGACAAGCTAGGGAGCTGCTGGTGGAGCTGCATGGTGAGACCACAGCCAGGACGGCCACATGGGCATTCCGAGGGTGGCCCCTTGATGTCCCCAGTGTGCTGCCCATGCCAGGCCATGGGGCACTGTGCTGCCCAGGACTGGGGCTGATGTTACCCTCACTCCCTGTGATGGGGTTGGCACTGGGACAAGAGGAGTCAGTGCTGAGGAGTCACTGGCTGCTCCCTACAGGCAGGGCATGAGGCTGCGAACATGGGGGTATGGATGTCCCACTCATCACTCCCCAATCCCAGCTCCCCACAGCTGCCCCCAGATTCACACACATCCCCCCCACCAACTCCACAGGAATATGGGAATGATTCATCTCTGTGATTCCTTCCTCCTCCTCCTCATGGAGGGCTCGAAGGCTCCACAATGAGCCACTGAAGACTGATTCATTGGTACTGGGGGAGCTCAGTGGCTCCCCAGCAGCGGGCAGGCTGCTGCCTGCACCCAAGTGCAGATCAGGGGCAGCAAAATGGGGGTCCACATCCTCTCCATGGGCAGGGGACCATCCTTGCATATGGACCAGCCAGAACTCAGGATGCACCACTGGGCTAAGATCTCCTTTCCAGTTGTGTCTCCCTGTGTCCCAGCCTGGCACTGGGAAGGCCGATGGACTCCTGCCCTCCCAAAGCCCCTCCTGGAAGCACTTTCACCAAAACCTGGGACAAAAATCCTCTCGTTGCCTGGCTGAGAGCTCCTTGTTTTCAGAGCATCTAAATTTGGCTCCTCACCATTCCCAGAGCTGCTGGGATATTTCTGCTTGTGCCCGAGGTAGATGCATCCTAGTGCTGCCACCTGGCCCGGTGCCTTTCTGGGACACAAGTGTCACTTTTGGAGGAATTATGCAATTTGAAGTGTCTCTCAGGTTACTACACAGTGACATACTTCTTGTCTCCCTTTGATGCAATTGCTCATCTCGTTGGCAGCTTCTCCTGTATTGCCTTTCTCCCATTCTCCAACGGGAATACCGGGATTCAGTTCATCATCTCCATCTTGTCCAAAAGACTCAAGTCTTTTTCTCTCCCATTAATTTTACTGTGGGATCTAAAAGAACATTTGCTTTTGGCCTCCTGCTTCTGCCCCCTCCGGGGAACCGCCTGCCCCCCCCTGCATCCCGCAAACCCCTCCATCCCACAGCCATCACCCTGCATCCCAAACCACCACCTTGCATCCCACAACCTGCATCCCTGCATCCCAAACCACCACCCTGCATCCCACAACCTGCATCCCTGCATCCCAAACCACCACCCTGCATCCCACAACCTGCATCCCTGCATCCCAAACCACCACCCTGCATCCCACAACCTGCATCCCTGCACCCCCAGGTCCCCCAAGCCTCTAGCTCAGCCCGTCACGTGATCCTGCCCATTCATAAGTCGTCTTCCCCGTCCCACCCCGCCCTCCCGCGCTCCGCCTCCACCGATTGGTTACCGCGGGCGTTACCTCCTAGCCTCAGCCAATCAGCGGCTAGAGGGAGAGGCGGGCGAGGCGGGGTAAGGCGTTAAAGCGCGCGCTGCCCGCCTATTGGCTCCTCCCTTCTCTCCCCCCGCCCTTCGCCGCCGCCGCTCGGCCGGAAGCAGGAAGCAGAGGGTGCCCGGGACGGCGGCGCCGTGACCCGCGGGCGGGCAGCGCTAGCCCGGCCATGACGGGCAAGACCGTGCGCGACGTGGACCGGTACCAGGCGGTGCTGGCGGGGCTGCTGGCCGAGGAGGAGAACAAGTTCTGCGCCGACTGCCAGGCCAAAGGTACTTGCGCCTCCCCGTGGGCTCGGGGGGCGGCGAGGCCTGCTGGGGCCGGTGGGCCCGGGCCGGCACGGTGCCCCCCGCACACCCATCACCGGTGTTGCTGTGTAGCGCGGCGCTGCCCGCCCGGCCCTCTGCTTGCCGCCCCGCTCTCGGGGCCCGCCGGTGTCCCCCCTCCCTGGGGGCCGCTGTAGGGACGCGGCTTCCGGGAGGACGGGCCTGGTTGGGCCGTGGAGGGCGTGATGGCTCCGCGCTCTGGCCCCGCTGTGAGAGGGCAGGGAAAGAGCCGGCTGCGGGCAGGGGCTGCCTATGGCCGCTGCAGTGGAGCCGGGGGTTTGGGGCTGTCAGGAGGGGGGGGGGGTTCCGCTGTGGCTGAGCAGCGCTAGGTGCCTGCTGCAATCCCCCAGCAGAGGAGCAGGCTTGGGCTCAGCCGCGTTGAGCTCCCGGTGAGCGCAGCGGCAGCGTAGCAGCCTGCGCTGCTGTCAGAGGAGTGGCCCCGGGGGCCTCCAGCCCCCTTTGCCCATCGCTCTGCGAGAGAGCTGGGCAAAACCGGCACCAGAGCTGCGTGTGGGAGCTCATCGGCTGCACCTGGGCTGGGTCCCGAGTGCCGGTGTGGGAACATCTCCTGGGTGGGAGCTGCGCTTCTAAGGGGTCCTGTGCTCAGAGGAACCGGGAGGCCGCGTTGCATAATTCTGGAGGGCATTCCAGCCGAGGAGTCACATCCTGTGAAGCAGCTCTGGTGTTTGGAGGTGCAGTGTGGAAGGGAAAGGAAGGAATTGGAGGCCTGGAACCACTGAAGGAATTCCAGATTTTTGCCTTGTGCTTCCTTTGCCACTGCTTTCAAGGCACGTTGTGATCCAATCTTCATCTTTCCTAGCAGAGAGTCAGATGTGGATGTTTGAATTCCAGAAGACAAAACAAATAAATTGAGCGACTGTTCCTTGTTCCAGATACCCTTCTGTGGTTTGCTGCTGTGAAATGCTTTGCTTTCCTGTAGCGAAAGAGTTAAGGTTATGCCCGTGCCTTGCTAAAATCCTCTTTTAATGAGCTTTATAATCATTTGGGGATCTGAACTTGAGGATTGTTTCCCGAGAGCTGCAATAAATGAACTAAGAGCAGGATCTTTCTGTGTCAATGTGGGAGACTGGCACCTCAGGGTGACCTCTGAAAACTGGAGAGAGCACTGCTGCACAGCATTAACATGGTGTTGGTAGGATGTGCTTGCAGCTCTGCTCTAGGAGCCCTCGGACACAGGAACGTCATCCTAACAACCTGCCTTACTTTGAGACGTGCTTCACAACTGCCTTTGGTTGACCATGTAGGTTGAAGGTGGTGCTGTTGTCAGAGAGCACAGTGTTCCTCTTGCATGTAAATCCCTTATCTCTTGGCACCCAACAACAGTGCCAAGGGCAGAAATAGCTGCTTATCTTGTCTTCTGAGGCATGAGACAGTAGTGTACACAATAGGGAAACAAATTCTCCTCACAGTTCCAGGTTATTTGATGTGATCACATAGCTTCTCCTGTTTGTAGGACATCCTGGAAGTGCAGTATCACAGTTAGTTATGCATTAAAGTCAAAGTGTTGCAGTTCAGCTTTGCTACCAAAGCTGGAAGCAAGGCTGCATCGGTCAGGAAGAGTGGACTTCTGTTGTACTGAGGTACCTGGCAAAACAATTACCCACTATACTAATGGAATTCATGGAGATGGGGAATCTCCTTCTTGAGGGCAGCAGATGGAGTTTGTGGCCACAGGAGGGGTAGATGCAGTCAGCTCTCAGGCAGGCATCTAACTGGTAGTTGGTGCCAGTCTAAGCATCAAACTGGGCTGCACTTTGGTTCCTGTGGCTTATCATGGTGTTCTCCCAGCAAGGCACTGGAGCTGGGTTGCAGCAATGATGGCAGGAAAGGCCTGATGTTCTTACTGCTGCTCAAAGTAACTGCAAGGTTCTGCTTTGCATATGGAGATGAGCCCTGGGTGTACTCGTGCTGAGCAAAGAGCACATTTTATTTGATGTATGGCTTCTTAATAACTAAAACTCTCTGCAAGTGTGTGCTAATGAGAGGCCACATGGTAGCTGCTAGCTCCAGATGGCTCCCATCAGCGATCCCAGGCCTACCTGGAAGGATGGCTGCTTTTCTCTACAGCTGCCTGCTGCTCTGCTTGGGCTATGCTGCTTTTGAGGCACACAAAGAATGCTGCTTGAAGGCAGAGTAAGAACCTGGCAGCTCATACAGCACCTATCAGGACACTGACAGTAAAACCCTGGCTTTTGACCATCTGTTTTTCTGCTGAAGTTACTGGATTTTGAAGTGGTTTCCTGCTTGATGTGAGCGTTTCAAAGCTAGCATGACACATAGGCAGAGACTGTTCAGATGCCACCCACTCTTCCATTATGCCTGTTCCCAATGACCTAACTACTTGCTGGGTTTCATTACTGCCTTTTTTCCATCTTTTATATACAGAATAAGCAAGATTTCAATACCTGTGAGCATAAGCTGCAGGGCTGGTATGGACCCACTTGACTTCCTGCTCTAGGGGCATTCTCTGTGTTAGAATAAATGTCACATTTTCATGAGCATCAGCTCTCTTGGCTACTGGCTGGGCCCTGCACTCTGGGGTGAGTATAGGAAACATGCTCTTGCTGGTAAGCAGCTGAGTATTATCCACCTCTTCTACCCTCATCAAAGTGATTGCTTGGGGAGAAGGCCTTCTGTGTTCTTGTTACTATTTGCTTTCCATCCAGCAGTGTGTACAACTGATTCCTAGTCCAATGCGTGTCTTTAACTGCAGAAACATGAGCCTGATGAGCTTCCCTTTGGCTTCCCTAGACAGCTGTTAATGTCCTGGATCTAAGTTGTTGCGTTTGGGAAGAAGGATAAGATGACTGGGAAAGCAAGCTCAGGGTGTTTGGCTTTGCCTCTACAACAATGAAACTGCAGTAGTTAGAGGCTCTTGTTGCGGAAGAAGTTGGGTGAGATCTCCGCCTGCTTCTTCCTCTTTGCATTGCAAACTTTGGGCCCAAAGTAACTGTGGGTAAACTGGGTGATGTGATCAAAGCGTGGCAGGTAGTGAGCAGTACATCCTGCGCTGAAGCAGAGCATGGCTCAACTGCTTTCTGGCAGTGGAGCTTAGATCTGTGTGAGGGGGGGCTTCATTACTTGATCAAAACAGGACTTGGAAGCTCAGTGGCAGCCTTTCAGGACATGGTCCAGCCATGTTAGCACAAGCAGAACAGCAGATTTCCTCATCTGGGTTGTTTTTCATGTGCAGCTCTCAGTGCTGTCACCATACAAATGGTGCTGATCCAGAGCAATGGTCCCATGTGGAGTCCTGGCAGCACTGCAGTGGTGCAGCTCTGCCCTCAGCACTGCCCAGCATGACCAAGGTGGTGCAGAGTGTCTTCACTAGAAGCTGGAGTGAGGGATTATCATAATCCTCTTTTTGAAGGCCTTTGTATTCCTGGCTTGGACAAAACACCTTAAAAGAAGCTGTTGAGTGAGAATGGGATTTCCTCTACCTGTGCGTTCCTCATGCAAAGGGCCTTCTGGAGGCAGTTGTGGTGGTGTGATTTCACGTGTGTGAGAGATGGGGCGACTGTCAAGCAGTCTGACTAGAGTATCTGTCAGAAGATGCACTGCTGAACATCAGAATGAGCCTGGAGGCTGAAATTGCAACGTAGATGTGGTATAATCTGTGCAAGCTGGACTTGACCAAGTGTTCAGATGCTTCCAGTAAATGGGAAATGTCTTCTGTTGAGTAGCACTTAGATTAACTGGATTCTTCTCTGCATTTCTGCCTCTGGAGCTCGGGCTGAATGTGTGTAATGTACAGCTAATTCTGTTTGATTCTTTCTTTCTCCCAGACTCTTCCCCTCTACTCTTCCAGTCCTATCTATCCAACAGGCTCCTTGGATCCAGTTGTGTTGGCGTTGGAATGGCAGATTCCTGCACAGGCAGCACCAGTGAGGACTGCTCTATCTGTCCACAGTGAAGGTTGCCCTGTGCTCCTCCTGGCTTGTCTAACTCTTCCCTTCATCCCTTGTGTGTTGTGAGAACTGTGGGTTCTGTGCCCAAATCAACCACTTCTAACTTCAGTGGTTGGACGGGAAACCATGTGTTGCCAAATGCAAAGCCAGGTCTGAGTTCTTCAACTGCTCTTTTCTGAAAGAGGGGGAGAACTTTGAAACTACCTATGCAGAAGTGGTTAAACATTGGATGGGAAGCAGGAAGAGCAGGATAAAAAGTTTGGGGTAGAACAGGTGCAGTTAAGGAAGGATGACTTCCCATGGAATGGAGGAGGTCCTTATCCTAGTTGGCTTGGTCCAGCCAAACTAATATTAATATAAACCACACTGCTAATATTCACCAAAAGCCTGTTGTGCCCCAACTCCTCCATCAGCAGACTATTGAATCGCAGCTTGGTCTCACTGGGTCAGTAAGGTACCTATAGCAAACATTATGGTTCGGAGAAGAGAGTATACCGATTGTTGCTAATACAGCCAAGAAGACTTCAAAGGCAAAGCTCCAAACTGTTGTTGGAAGCAGTATTTTCAACCCCCATAGATGCCTCTGGCTCTTCCTTTTTCCTGCAGAGACCGCTTAAAGCCTGTAATTACTGCAGTGATCTTTTTTGGGGGGTGAGTGGGGTGGGGTGTGGAACCAGAAGCAAACCTAAGACAAAGCAAAACCCCCAAACCAGCCTTTTCCTCTTCCAAAAGATGACATCAAGTTGAATTTTTGAACGATTAAGCTACCTGAATAGGCATATACCCTTACCAAACTCCCTTCCTACAGAGCATTTTGGCTTTAGCGTCCCTGTTTCACTGGGTTCCAATGGCTTCCTGAAAGCTACACAAATAGCTTAGTCTGGTACTAAATCTGGGGGTACAGGAGGAAGTGGCGCTTCACTCGGGTGCAGATCTCAGGTAGGTCCATGAGTGCCGCATTGGGGTGCGTGCTCAGGCCAGCAACTAACTAGCATGTGTTAATAACTAAAATACTATTTAATAACTAAGTAGCGTAATCTGGAGCTCTTGAAGTTGAGTTTCTGCGCTTTTCACTCGCTAGCAGAGCTTACTTTGTTTCCCCAGGCTCATATGGACATTTGACTGTAGAACAGACATCTACAGTAAAGAGCAGAGGAAGCTGTTTTGTAAGACAGCCTTTGTCATAGCTTTTCTATGAGCAGAATGCATTTCAGTAAGTCATTAAGCAATCTCATTCCAGAGTAAGGAAGCCACAAGTCAAAGGCAGCTCTTGGATACTTGGCTATTTCCTCCTTTGGCTCTGAAAAAAGTAGAGCTTTTCAATTTTGACTCGCTGAGGATGTGACCGTCATCTCGCAGGGATTATCTGGCTCTAAGGAGAGTTTCCCACATCCACTTCCCCTGTGAGTGCTAAGACAGGCTGACTGTAGGAAGCCCTGCTCCAACACATGTAGCAGTGTTAGCTGGGCTCAATAGGCAGAGCAGGAGCATCTCTCTGTTACAGCTGGGCTTTGCTGGAGTGCTCCCAGGCAGGGAGCCTGTGAGGCAAAGGGTTGTTTGCACTAAGAATATTTCATCAGGCTCTGAATAGCGATGCTCCCTCCTTCCTGCCCATGAAAGCAGCTATTTTTCCCTGACCCCACCCCTCAAAAGAGCAGGAGCTTTGCAGCCAACTTCTGTTTTATTTTTAAATGCCTTCTGGAGGGTTATTACAGAAGAAACTTGCCTGGGTAGCTTCAGCCAAAATCTAATGCCTGAATAAAGGGTGAGGAGTGAATCCCTCCAGGATTCCTTCATTAAAACCACTTAAGGGTGTGAACTTTCAGCAAGTGACTAAGACACGATGTGAAATGGCCTAGCCATGCTGTACTGGGGTTTTAAAGGGAATTTGGAGCCTTTTCATAGGGGCAGATCATTCAGGCAGCCTTTATAGGCATTAATGATGCCAGCTTAGATGCTGACTTAAGCCAGTATGAGCAGCTTGGTATGCGCGGTTTATTTTCACAGGCTGGGATATAAACCAGGCTGTGAAACAGGCTCATGGAAGCACTGATGGGGCAGCTGAGTTTCTTGCACATGGCTTTCCAGTCTCTGCAGGATGGCAGTGCATCCTCACTCAGGAATACACTCAGGTATTCAGTGCAGCTTTCTCAAATGAAAGCTGATGAGCAGCAGGTGCTTTTAAGCTCGTGATCTTCCAGCAACCACTGCCAGGCTGGGAAGATATCCCAATGTGGTCTGATCTAGCCTTACTACTGTGCCAGAACTGAGTGTAGCTGGGCTCTTAAATCTGGTTTGATTCTTACAACTCATTTTCTTTGACCTCATGTTCACCTGCAGGTGGTTGGCATATTCCACACAAGATCTGTGTGCAGATGAGATGATGTACAGGGGCACGAGGTACTAAATTGGCACAGAACAAGCTCTGCCCGGCTTGGGTCAGTGCCAAGTAACTTACTTACCATGGATGTTAAAATTAGCCGTAACACTGAAAGAAAAGCGACTGCTGGTTGTCATTGCAGCAAACTCCTGGTTTTGCATATGGAGGTGACTTTAGGCCTTGAGCTCCAAAGCCATCTGGTGGCTGTAAGGACAGGATAGAATGGTTCCTCAGGGGAGCTATTTTTATAACATTAGCAAGAGTATTCATGCAAGGACCAATTTCTTTCATGTTTCTAGTGGTTTAACAAGCTAAATGCTTGTTAGCCTTGTCCTAAAGCCTTAGTTTCCATGAATCACTGAACCCAGAGGGTAAAGTGCTCCCTGTGGTGTGCTGTGCCCTCGTGCACACAATTAGTGGTGAGTGTCGGGGTGTGCACAAAGGCTGCAGGGGCAGATAGTGCTTTAGGAATGCTGATAAACACTGCTTACTGAGATAAAACCAGCCTTCTCTGAAAAACTTTACCCTTAACGTCTGCTGAGGTGGTTTTGCCCTTCTGTCAATGCTCCGTCACTGGAGCTTTGGTACGTCTTCAGCTTGGTTTAGCTCGTGGGAAGTTAGAAGCTCCAACATGTGACTGCACCCACGTCTGTAAATACCACCTAGGGCTTTCTGCAGGCAGTCACCTTGAGAAGGGCATGTGAAGCTGGGGAAGTGACTGGACAAAGTTCTTCACTGGACACTTCCTCATTTGGTTTCTAGTGCAAGCTCCATCATTGTGGCCTGAAAAGAGGGAAGTGGGAGGTTTGTTTACGTGTGCAGCAGCAGCCTTCCCTCTTTGCCCCAAAACAAAGTGCTTTGTAAGGAATGAGATGGTAAAAATGTTGGTTTAGCTTAATGACTGGGGGCATTAGATACTAGCAAAGCTGAAGGTCTAGTGAGAGTGTGTTTGGGCTGGTGCCTCTGCATGTTGCATCTGACCCAACCTAACTGGGACATCTCTACTTCTTTGCTGGCAGCCCAGGTAGGACAGGCTGTCTTGCTTGAGATACTCTTGTGTTCAGCAAAAGAAACCTTGTGATATCCCTCACAGCCCAAGACACCAACTGATGATTTTAATGAACATGAAGTTATTTGGAGCTTGATTCAGCTGGACAAGTTTCACCTGCCTCACACTGCTGCTAACAAGCCACTGCTCTGCCCAATGCTGATGATTGAAGCATGACTCTCACCCTGGTGTATTGTCAGCCCTCTGCTGCTGTTGAGGGAAGTGCCTCTCTTGTGCAGCTCCTTATCTTAAAGCAGCTTTTCACTCTGGCCATATCTTGTTCCTCTTTTTAATTTTTATTACAGTGTTGATAGAATACAGGGCTGTGGAACTAGGCTAAAGACATTATTAGTTCTATCTGAACACACCATGCTTTTGGATATAGAGTTCACATCCATGTGCCTTGCAGAACTGCAGAGGTAGCTGCAGGCTTGGGGTTTTGTCCAGAGCCAGGAGGAAGGCTGTGATGCCAGTTCAGCACACTGCGAGGATGCCCAAGCCCTGGCTGGAATAAGCATCAGTGAAGAGACCTACCCTGGGTTGTGTTTGTCACATGTTTGTCACCAAAGCAAATGCTAGTGGCCAGGAGGGCTTTTGAAAGCCTGTGCCTTTTTCCTCTTAAACATTCACTGGCATAAGGAAGCTGCTTCAGTCCTGGGGTCTTCCAGAGCTGGGAGCTGCAGCATCAGTCAGCTGCTCCTTTTGTACCCAGATCCTGCTATTTCAGGTCCTGCATCACAGATGAGGTAAGGCTGGAGCAGGATGGGTGTCACAGGCTCTACCACTGAGTCATTCTCTTATGTGGCATCACAGGGTGGGAGGTTGCAGTGGCTTGAGCTAGCACATGTGATAAACCAGTGAGCTGATTACTACAGCCTGGTGTAGTATCTAGCTGCCTATTAATCCTTTTAGTCCTACAAAGCCTAAATATATCTAGAGTTTAAATCTAACCTTGACTCCTGTGCTTAATCCTGCTGGCATTCTCACGTTATAGCCTTCAGGGTGTCACTGGGAGAGAACTCCATAAATAAATCAAATGAAGGAGCTGGGTCCTGGCTTCACCTTGGATTGCTACAGGTGTAACACTGAATAAGGCTTTTATTCCTGTGCCTTACTTAGGTGGTGCTAAACGTATGGGCCCCTGCTTTGGTGCGTTAGTCCTAGATTTTGATAGGTATAATAAAGGGGCTGAGGTATAGGTAAGAGTGTCTTCACCAAGAGCTTTTCCTAAGCTGGAAAGTGACTTTTATAACCTTCATTAAAATAATATTCTCAAGGGCCACTCTTCTAGTGACAAGGCAGAAAGCAATGGCAGGACAGGCCAGAAGGCTTAAGAGACACTCTTAAAATCATAACATGAGTTAGCTGGGGTAGATTCTGGAGGCAGGTTAGAAAGTGCATGTGTTTGCCCTGAGGGGACCATGAGCCACCAATTGCATTAGCAGCCCCAAATCCCTTGGGGTACTCTGGACTTTGCCAGTAAACTGTTAACAACCATCTAACATACCTAGGAGACTCAAATGCAGTGCTGCTTTTTTAGAGCTTTGAAATTACACTTTCCCCCTCCCACCTCAGTCTCATTAGCTTTGAGGCTTGCTATTTTAACTGTGGCACGAAAAGACAGAATAACTCATCTGCAGTAATGCCTGTAGAAAGAGCTGGCATGGTTTATTGGAGACTATCAGCTCCATTATTCAGGATGTGGTTTTGCTGTGGCTCTTTGGCCAGTTACCCGTTGACAGTGACATCCATCCCCTGGTGGGAGCTGGCCACGTTAACTGTGTGCCTGGCAGCAGCTCTAGCTGGAGGACTTAGTTTTAAAACCTGCTTGTCTTGCACTGAGAGGCATGTTCCTGGTTTTCCTTCAGCAGGACTGAGGGGTTTGCTGGCGGGGCTGTTGGTCCTGGCTGGGAGGGGAGCTGTGAGTGGTGGGAGTCCCAGTGGACCTCTTGTCCCCTGGGCAATGCATTGCTGGGTTTCCTTCAGAGAGCTGTTTGCAGTGAGTAAAACTGAGCCTGTTAATCTTTCCCTTGTGTCTTTTCTCCTTGGCATGATCTCCCTTCCACACCTCGGAGCTCTCCTGCCTGCGTGCAAGCTGCATGCAACCTGTCGGAGTGGTCAGAGCTGTAGAAACTGCAGAGTGAACTGTTCATCCTTGGGCCAGGATTGCAGCCTGGATTCTGCCACTGGCTCTGCACCTTGGTGACCAAGGTTCTGGGCTTTGTGCTGCTCTCCTTACTCAGCTATAGCTTCCTGCATAAGAGTAGCAGAAGGTTTCATGATGCAATCCCTATGTCAAGTGCTGAGTATTTTATGCTGCCTTTCCTTGAGCAGTAGTGGGTATTCTGGAGCTGATTCCACTGCAATATGGTTCTCCAGGAAAGATTCTCCATTGCTAAAGCAGGAACACGGACTTACATTGATGTGACTGTTCCATGGGTTAAGCAAGATGAAATCAGGGGTTTGTAGTGTCTTGGGTGGTTTAGATACCTTTTTTTCTTCCCTCCTCCCCTTAGAGTTACTGTCTTGTGTAGAGCTCTCAAAATGGAAGAGAGGGGCAATAAAATACCAGTTCTAAAAGTATATGTCTGGGAAACAACCTTTAAACATCCCACTGATGTCTAATTCCAGTTACTAATGGGGATGAAAATGTAAACACCTCAGTCCCAGTTCACTTGGTCCAGTTTCTCAGTTGCTGAAGGCAGCTACAGGTTAACTTCATGGTATGAAGGCACTGGAATGGGTTGCCCAGGGAGGTTGTGAATGCTCCATCCTTGGTGGTGTTCAAGGCCAGGTTGGATGAGGCCTTGGGTGACATGGTTTAGTGTGGGGTGTCCCTGCCCATGGCAGGGGGGTTGGAACTAGATGATCTCAAGGTCCTTTCCAACCCTAACTATTCTATGATTCTATGAAACACTTGTGTCTCTTTGCAGGGCCACGATGGGCATCCTGGAACATTGGTGTATTCATCTGTATTCGTTGTGCTGGGATCCACAGGAACCTAGGAGTTCATATATCCAGGGTAAAATCTGTCAATCTGGACCAGTGGACACAAGAACAGATACAGGTGAGTGAAACATCAGCAGTGGTGTTCTCTTAGAGGGGCTTCATAAACCTGGAAGTAAAAGTCTAAATAGGCCTAAGGTGTGGGAAGTGAAGCAGGAAGAAAATTCCAAGCTAGGTTAGACTGGGAGGGAAAATGCTATCATTTCAGGCTCAGCAAACATCAGAGGGGAAGGACAAATGCTCAGCAAGTGTATGTAAAGCTGCTGTTGTCTGGAGCTGCTGCACACCTGCTCCTAGAGGTGTTCTAGAAGACAAATCCTGGACTTCCAGAGCGACTTTAGGTTGCTAATGTGATATTTATCTTGTCTTCAAATAAATACTGTGTTGCGAGGCTTAGGGTTGGCCAGTTGTGTGGGACGGAGGGATCATAGGAACAACGTCAGGGATTCCCAGCCTGGAGGTTGGCACTGAAACCCTGCAGAGCGACTTTCAGGTACAGACCAGGCTTCAGAAATCTACATGTGCCTCCCAGTTAACACAGATAGACTCTTGCTTGGTAGCCTGGTGTGTTAGCATGTGTAAGAGTGCTAGTGTCTATGAAACAAACAAGAATCCTTTTGAATTGCAGTGCATACAAGAGATGGGAAATGGCAAAGCAAATCGTCTTTATGAAGCCTACTTGCCAGAGAACTTCAGGAGACCTCAAACAGATCAGCATCCTGTCTTCCTTTGGTGCTGGGGAAACACGGAGCCTTTTCATCTTGTGGCTTTGCAGCTGCACTCTTTGCACAGAAGGTTTCACTTTATGTGCCTGGGCATCAGCTGTGAGAATGAGGAATGAGTTCCTAGCCAGGCACCCTGTGAGCATGGCTGCGTGCTTACAGAACAAAGCAGGAGAGAGCTCAGAGGATTGTTTCTGAGCTAGAAGCATGCAGAACTGGAACATGAATGTTACAACCTGAAGCTGTGGCATGAGATGCACTTTATGTGGCAGATAGGAAGGTTGGCTGTCAAAAGTGCTGAGAAGTTTAAAGTCTCAGTGGGGACAGATATAAAGGTTTAACACTGCTGAAAAATTAAGCTATAACTTCTACCTTACAGGAGGGTTTCTAGGTACTGAGTGCACCAGGAGTATAGCACAGATGTGACCCTAAAGAAACACAGGAGCAGCTCTGCCATCATTTGTGTCTTAAGCTGGTGGCTGAGGTGCTTTTGTACAAGCAGGATTAATTTCTCTGCCTGATTTGTGCTAATGACATGTATGCTCTTAGGTGATGGTTGAAATAAATAGACATCAGGGAAGAAAATACACCGGGAATTTAAGCCCTGATTTAATGTACCTTTTATAGCACTGTCATGCTTGGAATAATTCAAAAAATTGAGGAGCTGAAGTAGTTGGATCCAACGCTAAATTATTTTAAGAAAGTTACTGCTGGAAGTGCTCTTTAAACAATCATTAGTTTAGTTACAGCCTGTACCTTGTATGTGCATGTCAAATAATCTATGTAAGTCTTCTATTCTTGAATCATTGGTCTTTAACAAGCTGCTTGCAGAGCTGTGGAGAGCTTCATTCGGGATAAATATGAGAAGAAGAAATACATGGACCGAAGTATTGACATCAATGCTTTTAGGGTTAGTGTCTAATCAATTCTGCAGAAGTTTGAATGCATGTTAAGATGTAAGTGTGTGTCTGTTTGATGAGTAAGCAGTGCCTCTGAGAATAGACAGTTTAGATGTTTCCTGTATTAGTGACTAATCTCTTCTCCAGGGCTGGTTCCAGTCACTCATTCTGGAGAACGAATTTAAATTGGAGGGGACCTTTGAAGGCCAACACCTTCCTCCAGCAGGGCTAGCTTCAAATGTAGCTCTTTAGCTCTATCCTCTGGCTTTTTAGAGTAGTAACTCTAAACTCTGTGAACTTTCTCTTGGTACAATGACATGAGTTTTGACCCTCATGTTAGTGGGTTTTTTATTTCCAGAAAGAAAAGGATGACAAATGGAAAAGGAGTAATGAGCCAGTATCAGAAAGAAAACTGGAACCTATCATCTTTGAGAAGGTGAAAATGGTAAGACCAAAAGACATGGTCATGGATCAATTGTAAAGACTTCTCTCAAGCAGAACAGAGGTAATCCAGCTTGATATGGAAGCATTTTTTCTGCCCCCAGTCACAGCAGTGGATGCATTGAGTCATTAATGGTAGTGGCTTGTTTTCCTCTGCTCAACCAGATACTAAGCAGATGTGTTCTGCCTTGCAACGCAGAGGGATTGGAATCCACTTACTCCTTGCTTAGCTTTCTAACTTGAGCTGTTCCATTTTCCTAGTTTAGAGCATGCTTGAATTTGGCAGTGGGCTCCAACACAGTGGGACAATAAACCAACTATGTAATACTTAAATTGTTTGCTTTAAAAGCACTGGAAAATCAAGGATTTCAAGGGTTAATCTCTCATTAAAACCTTTAATGTATCAGAGTAAACCCAAAATGTGACCAAGGCCTCTGCTGTTCTTTCTCCCCAGCCTCAAAAGAAAGAAGAAACACAGCAGTCTAGAAAAAGTTCTCCTAAATCTACTGAGCCGGTAATGGACTTGCTAGGACTTGGTAAGAACCTTTCCAGTGTTATTGCAGCTGTTACAATGACCATACACCCCAGCCTTGATCTTGTGAGTGCTTTTAGCACTCACTTTCATTGTCAGGTGCACAATAGCTGATGGGAGCACTAGAGTTTTAGTAACTACTCCACTGCAACTCAAGCACAGGGCTGAAGGCTGCAGCAGAAACAGTTTTCTTGTTTTCCTCTATGCTGGTGCAGTGCTTGTGCCTGTGGAGGAGCTGCTGTAATCATCTCCAGACACTGTGGCTCCTGGGCGCTCCAAGGTTAATAGGGCAGATACAGCAGAGTGCACATCCTTGGTCCTGAGCCAGTTCCTTCTCAGCACCAAAGGGCAAGCAAAGAGCTGGCAATATATGTTGGCTACAGCAGGTTACAGGTCAGGCCACTGGGCTGAGTGGCATATTGGCAAGGAAGCTGCCCTCAGCCCAAGGCCATCCGTTTGAACATCCGTCACAGCTTGGTCTCTTCCAGATGCTCCTGTGACAAGCACAGTGGCAAACGGCAGGCCGAGCAGCTTAGAGAAGGATCTTGATCTTTTTGCATCGGTGGGATCAAACTCTGACTCCAGGAAGGTGAGTAGGGAGCATCAGTGCTTGACAAAGCCTGTTTGGATGCTTGATGATGATCTGTCTTACCTGGTGCTCAACGTGGCTGATGTGCTTGTGCTGTCTCTGTCTCAGGTCACTGGCTCTATGCCAACCTCTGGAAGTGCTGGTTCTGTTCCTGAAAACCTGAATCTATTCCCTGAGCCAGGAAGCAAAGGGGAGGAAGTGGGAAAGAAGCAGCTCTCTAAAGACTCCATCCTCTCCTTGTACGGTTCTCAAACACCTCAGCTGCCTGCGCAAGGTAACAGATCTCAGAATAGAGCTGCTGAATGGCAGCACATTAATGCAGAGAGGGTGGAGTGTCCTGATAGCTGACAGGGAAAGATGTGGGAATGTAGGTGATCCTTCTTGAGATCTGGTGAGCAGCATAATGAGCAGCTTCGTCTGGATGTCATGGCCAAATGAATGTTGTGATAGTCCCTGATTTGAAGGTTGGCATTTAATCTCCCCTGGCAGTTCTTCCCTTCGTCACCTCTCTGCCTTCTTCTAGGAGCAATGTTCATGGCCCCAGCTCAGATGGCATATCCTGCAGCAGCATACACTAGCTTCCCAGGAGTAGCCCCCTCCAGCAGCATGATGGGAGGCATGATGGCACCGTCAGTGGGAATGATCTCCCAGCCTGGAGCTGCCGGGATGGTGACTCCTATGGCCATTCCAGCTGGATATGTGGGTAATGTGCAGGCAGCTGTCATTGGTGTTCCTAATGGGATGATGGCTGCACAGCAGGCTGGCTACGTAGCTGGCATGGCAGCAGTTCCCCAGCCTGTCTATGGTGTGCAGCCAGCACAGCAGCTTCAGTGGAACATTGCTCAGGTAAGGCACTGATCTGCTGCAGAGCAGAGGTGGATGGAGGGCAAGGGAGGCTCCTGTGGTTAAACCTGGCCTGTTACTGGAGACCTTGGAGCTTTCATAGCCTGGCTCCTGGGGTTGGGTGAGGGATCACAAAGGAAGAACTTGTTCAGAGGTCTTGGTGCTTCGTGGAGATCAAAAGTCAGTGCAATGGCAGCTAAAAGGAAAACTCCATCAGCTTACTAATGGCTGTACCCCTGAGGAGCCAGTGCCTTCTGTTCACCGTAGCTCTCTAGAACTTGCTTAAGCCTGTGATTATGTTGGGGAGCAATAGTTTTACTTTTGACTGTTGTGGGCTACCAGTCTCCTTGACATAGCCTTGACTCCTTTTCTCTCCTCTTTGCAGATGACCCAGCAGATGGCTGGGATGAACTTCTATGGAGCTAATGGCATGATGGGATATGGACAGTCAATGGGTGGAGGAGGTGCCCAGGGAAGCAATCAGTCCCTCAGCACTCAGATGTGGAAATGAGCCTTTGCGTTGTGACCATTTCTGCCTTCTGTTCTGTTCTTCAAAACTGCTCCATGAGACATTCAGGGTTTTTCTTTCTGGCTGCCTGCTCAGCCTGAGCCTCTTTCCATAACCAAGACCCATCTCTGCCTCATCACTGTCAGACACGGTGAAACCTCAGTGATCAGAACATGAGCTCCCCTGTATTTAGCACAGTCAATGCACACTTCTGGGGTGGACCGCTCCTTGCACAAACCTCCACCAATGCTTCTGGGTAGCACTTGATGTCCTGCTGGGTATCTTGGCAGAGGTGTGACTGAGGGACTTGGGAAGTCTGCACTTAATCCTGCCTGCGGTGTCAGGCCTTCTAGGAGTCACTTCAATGTCAGTATTAGGGTTTGTGGTTAGCAGAGGGGTGGAAACCTGGTTTGGTGCTGAGGAACTGGATTTGAACCCGAGCCCAGGGGCAGGCAAGCCTTGCTACCTCCTCCCTTGAGCGGAGTTCTCTGGAGCCGAGGCCTGGCTGTGCTTGGCTCACCAACCCTCATTGGAACCAAAGTCATTGTGAAGACCCCTCTCCCTCCCCCCTGAGCAAGCCGGATTCTCGCGCAGAGTGGGGCAAGCTGTGGAATGTGAAACTCGCACTCGAGTGGCTTTTCTGTCTAAAATGTGGTATTGAAGTATTTAACTTTTAACAACCTAACTGGAGAGGTAACTTATGGAGGGCTGAGAGCCCGCCGCCAGTTTTCTTACACTTTTAAAATGACATCCTAATTTATACTGGTTTCATATTATGGTTTTGTCCTGTGTAATCCCAATCCCCCTTCCCAGGTGGCTTCTGATGTTTTAATCTAGGCATAAGTAGTAGGTGGGTCAGATTTCTTTTCTCATCTTCAGTAGAACACAACTGCTTCAACTCATCAGTGTGAGCAAGAAGTCAGACTTCTGCAGTCTGCTTTACCCTGTGTATATGTAAATTCCCAATAAAACATTGCAGTGAAAGCTCAGCTGCCTCCCCGTGTTCTTCACCAGCACAACAGATTGTGCTGAATGCTGCTGTCAGTGCTGGGAGTTGTTCACTTCAGGTGTGGGGTTTGGAACCTTTCATCCAAATCGCACCAGCTCCATCTGCTTTGGAACAGGGCCGTGTCCCAAATGTCAGCAGAGAGCAGCGTCTGCTGCAAGCCGAGGGCTGTCAGCATGCAGAGAACCAGGCTCGGCAGAGGCACAATCAGGTCAGTTGACACTTGTATATACAAGAGAGCCTCGCAGCTCAGGATGGGGGATGCAGCATTCCTGCTGCTCTGCCTGCAGGAGAACTGGAGTCCAGCACTGCAGCTTCACACCCATGCTCAGCAAAACCTGGCCAAGGCCCATCCAAAAGCTTTTACAGAAAGTGGTAAGTGGGAGACTATGGAAGGCTGGGGCTTCAGGAGTCACTAAAGACCACAGCCCAAGGCAAATTTCCCTGCTGCTTGTGAATGGTGATGTGCAGCTGCAGGGGAGGAAGGAGCTGATGGGACTCTGCTTGCATGTTAATGGTGGTGGTGCTTTCCTCAAGTCAAAACCTGCTCTTTTTTCCCTGAAAAGAGGGTTTCTTCCCTTCCTCCCCAGCTCATCTGTTGGGGGGGGGACGACGGACGACGCTTTTTTAGGCTGCACAAGTGATTTTGGGCTGTGGATGTTTGGAGAAGCTCAACTCAAGCACAGAAGGAAGTTTTCAAGCTGGCTTTAATCATCTTCACTTGCTGCCCCGATACTGTACATGCAGGTTCAAGCCAATGAAAAGGTGAATACTTGAGTGTCTCCCTCCTTGGGGAAAACTGGCTAAGAATATTCTACAAAACAGCGTGCACCCTCACAGCCTTCAGTCCTGCTGCATATAAACCACAAAAATACAAGAGTTTTACATTAAGAAAGACCACGCACATATAAAACATTACAGAACACAGGTATAAAATTGCCATTTGCTTTTTAAATCTATTCCTATTCTCAAGTCTCCATCACAAGCCCATCCCCTTGTCTTGAACATGGAACTGGGTTTAAGGACCCCCCCAGTCCACCCCTCTGTGGTGGTTATTGGAAGGTGGAGTTGTTAAATGTAATGAATCTGTCATCAAAGCCAAGTTTATCACAAGACACGAGTGAGGGCAGCTGGAGGTGTTCATCTGTGTGCTGACATCCTGGCTTCCAGCAGAAGCTACTGGGGTGAGTGTCAGTCCTGTGCCTGCCCTGCCCCTGACTCTGCCTTTCCCCCTAGGTGATGGATGCACACAAAGCTGTGGGGTCGATGCGTGCCCCTCAAACGGTGAGGTGTCTGCTGCCCTTTCCCTTACAGACCGAAGGGTCAGCTCTTGATAGCAACTGGCTGTGGCTAATGGAGTTCTGACAACTCAACCCAGCAGGGCTCTCCTGGGGGGACTTTAGCATGGAAGGTGTGAAGTAGCATAGAACCCTATGTCCTTGCTTGCTTGTATCACTCTAATGCATCCCTGTCCTTCTACCCTCTACTTTGCCTGGAGGGCCTGTGGTTCGAGGTGACTGCCTGGCTGGGTTGTCCTGGCTGCATCTCACTGCCTTGTACCTTTAACAATCTCAGACCCATTTATGCCCCTCATTCTTTTTAGGGGGCTAATGCAGTTTCAAAGGCATAGGCTGCGTTTCAAGGTTTCTAAGGTTAAAATCACCCCTCCCATGCGTGGTTTGGGAATACAAATTCTGATTCTTTTGATGGGGTGAATGCTTCAGGCGCTTCTAAAAAATTCCTCGGTGCTTTTCTCTGTGTGCTTCTGTGGGTTGGGGTTCCGTGTGTTATTTGTCTGCTGCTGTCAGTAACCAAATTCAAGGGCAAACGTCAGTTCAGACTTGGAGCTGCCACTTCCCCAAGTGTCGGTACCAGTTCAGTTGGATGCTTTTATATCTGAGGTATAAACTTCTGAGATTAATGACAGATTCTTGAGTGCCGGATCATCGCTCGGGTGATCCCAGTGCTTGTTCATAGCTTAATTTCAAGGTGGGCACTAGGACAATGTGATGGGGAAGGTCATTTAGCTTTAACTGCATGAAAAGATCAAGCCCTTTAAAGAAAACAAGGCCACCAACTTCAAAGTGCGAACATTCGAGAGGCGTCCGCGGCAGGTCCCCAGGTGGACGGATACAGGGAGGGCAGCGCTGCTCCACCGGACACCTCGCATCGCTCCACGGCTCTCACTGCAAGGATTAACACAAAATGCTCTCCTTTAGCAAGCACGGGGCTCTAGTGGATCCATACATAGTGAATCCCGGTAGGAAATGGGATCAGTGTTCAGTACCTGTGCTCCTGCTGGTGGGGAGCCTCTTCTGCCTGCTTCCGAGGGTCCCTCTCTGCCCATACTGCAGGCGAAGGCTTCATGAGGGCTTGGTGCCCCTCTAAGAGCAGCAGCACTGGCCTCAGCTCCTCACATCCAGGATGCTTGTCACCTCACCGGCCCTTCACAGGAGGGGGGGACTGCAGGGGAGCAGGGCTGCAACCAGTCTTTGAGCGCTGCTTATCTACGTGCTTTGTAACAGGAGAGATGACGGGGGGGGCACCCACTGTCCATGGAATCATCCCTCCCACTCTGGCCTCTTGCTTCCCTTGCCCTTTAGCTCAGCAATCAATAGTGCAAGTGCTGAATGAAGCGGAGGTTGGGCTCGCAGGAGCCAGCATGGGGCAGGTGGTACAAGCACACCCTGTATGATTGCTCTGCATCGCAATTACAACAGAAAATAACCTGAATGTGATCGAGTGCACTAAGCTCTGGTTCTTAAAAAAAGAGAAAAAGGAGGAAGAGAACAGAAGAACAACCAAAAGGATGAGGTATAGCGCTGGTCGCAGGTCCAGGCACAGCGGTCGCACCAGCTCCTGGGGCTCAGTGGCAGCTCCTGCAGGGAGCTGCTATCTCCTGGGTTCCCAGATGCTCCTGTGCCGTGTCCTGGTGGCGGTGCCCGAGGCAGAGGGTCAGGGTTCAACAGTGTGGCGGTTATTTGGACAGTGAGACACACACTGAGGTTCTTCACCTCCTTCCAAGTCTGCTTCTAGAACCTCATCTTCCCTAAATACAGACCAGCTCAGATGAGGTGAGCATCATTGTCACATCTGGTCACCGTCTCTTCTGTGCTTTGTTATAGCACATCATTACCCCACCAATTCCAACCATGCTCATCGCAGACACTTCTTTCCCCCTAGCAAGTCTCTTCTACAGCCTTTCAACCTTCCTTTTAGCTCATAACCGTAATTCTTGCACCTCTAACAACCAGTCAAGGGTTGGGGTGTTCTCTGGTGAACATGAAGTAGAAGGAAGACCTCCATTTGAAACAGCTTTGTGGGAGAAACTTTGGAATGGGCCATCATGCCTTTGGCACATCATGGGATGCAAACCTTGCTCTTACCCACGGTGATTTTACAGCTCACTCTGGAGATGCAAGAACCCAAAGGAAAGCAAGGAAAGCTCTTAATATCTTTTACAGTCTGTGAGGCAAAGCACATCTGGACTTTGAATTCAGCCATTGACGAGCACTGAAAACCATTCCTTGACCTTTAAAACGCAGTGATTTTCCAACTCGGTAATCAAACGCACTCCTTAAGGAGCTTTACGAGCGTGCATTGTCCAAGCATTTCACATCATGCTGGGAAGAAGTGTCTGAGTCAACTGGAAGAAAACAGAAGGTGAAACCTTTATGTCTGATAACCCATCACAGGTGCTGTTTTGTGAATGGTCTTATATCAGGAAACACCCTTAAACTACTCACTGCTGCTGAGTATTTGCGGTCCCTACTGACCAAGCGAAGGTGTTTCACGGTATTAACTCCTCTCATTGACACCAAACCGCACAGTGAAGGCAATCCTGATCCATGCCTGCAGCAATGCCTGCTCTCGTATTTGCAACCAGGAGCTACATCTCAGACTGCTTCTGGGGACCAGGTCCAAGCTCCAAGAGCTGGAGGTGCCTGTGGTGGGAACGCTTCCCACTCTCGCCGTTGGCTCTGCGGCTTTTTCCAAAGCCAGGTTGGTTTTGTCACTGCTGGCCAAGAGTTGGTTCAGGTCTCTCTGGATTTCAGGAACACGATGTCTGAGCGTCCTCTCCCTGTGCTTGCAACGTGCAGTGACACCGATGGAAGAGGAGCTGATTTCTGAGCTCATGTCTGATGTCCCAGAAAATTTTCACTCAGCTTTGGCAAATGAAGCCCATTCCGGGCTTGCAGAAAACCCAGGAATAACTCAGGCCGGGGCTTGAAATCCTGTAGTGCTCTCTGTGCTTTGCTGTGTGGCTGCGATTTTTTGTTTCTAGCATTTAAGGGATGTTTAAGTACAATTTCAAGGCAGTTTTGGCAAAATCCATCCTTGTTACTCAGATTGGGTGCCTTGATTCTGACATCAGCATTTCCTGTCAGCTGTGCTATGGTAACGTCTTGTCTCAGGTGAGTGCTACTTGCTCCTCATTTGGTGCTGGGTATAAGACAGGCTGCAAAGCTGAGTCGGTTTAATGTGAATTACTCTTTCTAGGGCAAAACATCTGGAAAGTCAAATGGTTTGAATTTCCTTTCATGGTGGACGAAAGAGAGGGAATAACCTAATGCCTCCTCCCTCGTCAGTGCCCTCTGCAAATCCTAGAGACCATTAAGAGATGCCCTTTGCAATAAAACATCCCCCAGGAAACAACCTGGGGTCCAGCAGCTTGCGGGGTTTCTGCTGTGTCCATGTAGGAAGCAACTGCGCATCTGGGCTTCCTGTTCTTGTTTGGGGAGGGAGAAATCTGATGTGTGGCCTTGGGATTGAGGACTGGGAGGAGCTGATGTGGGGATGTGGAGGTGGCTCGCTCCCATCTCAGTTGCAACAGACAGGCTCAAGGGGCTTCCCCAGCAAAGAGAGAGGGCTCCAGCTCCTGGGGGACCGGATGCATGGTGCTGGAGGTGAAGAACCAAAGGTCTTGATGGGCTTCAGTCTCGTGAGTGACAATCGTGAGTAAGTGAATCGAGCACAGAGGCTCCACCTGGGCAGCCTCTCCATGAGCAGGAGTTGTTGTTCCCATGAACCCATCGCGCTGCAGCAAGCGAGGACCCAGCACTGAAAGCGAACCAGGGCCCAGGCTGTTCTGATGGAGCTGCACTGTCACCCTCCAGTGCATCCTCAGTGTGTCCATGATAAAACAGAAGCCGAAGTATTTGGGTTTCCCTGTTCCCTGGTGTATTTTCCAGAATGTTCTTTCCCATGGATTTTCCATGTTCCAGCAAGGGCAGGTTTTTGCAGCTGGTGCAAAACCAGTGAGCCTTTTGCTGGACCTCAGGCACCTCCTGTTCCTGCTGCTCTTCATCTGTTCTCTGTCTCCAGAAAAGCATCATGTATGGAGCAAGCTGCTCTAGTGGAAGGTGTCCCTGCCTGAGGAGGGGGTTGGAACTGGATGAGCTTTAAGGTCCCTTCCAACCAAAACCATCCCATGATTCTATGTTGCTTGCTGAGAGAGGAGCACTAAAGCTCTGCAGCTCGCTGGAGGGATTCACAGGCAGTGAGCTCTGAATGGAAGGGGAAGGGGGTGGGATGCTGCATCCACACCAGTGAGCAGAAAATACCCGCAGAACTCCCTGCTCTGACCATGCTGCTGTTCCTCTGCCCCAGGACATGGTCATTATCCTGCCACAGGCGGGTTTTTCCACTGGAATAGAGTTGGTAAAGCAAAAGCAATAACGTTAACTTGAAGGAGCAGAAAGCTTTGCCTCTTAGGATGCCTTCCCTCACGTAGATTCAAAACCCAGCACCCCGGGGCAGAGAGGGTTTAGCCTCATCGAGGCATTGTTGACCTCATGTAGCTGCTTCAAGCTCTGGCAGGAACGTCGTGTTCAATCCTTTGTTTGTTCCCGTTGCAGTCGTCAGGGCACCGTGTTTGCTTCCTCAAACCACTTGAGGCTGTCGGTTCATCCTGCGGTCCTGTACCTCAGAGCTCAGCAATCCGGGCGTCCTGCTCCGAGCAGGCGAGGGCTGAATCTGCTGCGATCCTGAAACCGACCCCTCTCCATCCCCCCCATCAGCAGCATCCAACCTCCTCTCTCCTCAGAGGTCTGCAGTGATTTTGAGCTGGTAAAGATCCAAAGTCCACGATAGCCGCTTGACTCTGTGGTGGGGCTGGGTAAACCAGGCACCGAGCAGTGGTGTTCCGCTGACCCAGGTTGGGTTTGCAGAGGGGACAGCTCCATCACCTCCATCACAACAGTCCTTCCCTTCAGGTTTGGTTTTGTTCCATTGTGGCAACGGGTTAGAGCTGGTTCCTGGGCCCTGGTGGTACCAGAACCATGGACTGGGGTTGTTGTGCTCTGTGCATTGGGAAACCCTCTGCTTCGCCAATAAGGAACTGTAAAAAATCCCAGCTGTGCTGAGGGCTGAGCCGTGGTAAAGGCTGAAGGTCAGAGCCATCGGCGTGGCAGAAATTCCCCGTTAACCTTTTGTCCTCTTCCAGTCTCGGGACCGCTCCTCTTTTGGTGTGTTGGGTTTTTTCTCTTTTGGAAACTGATCCTTCAGGCCAGTCCTTGAGTTAAGGGTATTTCATGAAGAAACCAGAGTTTTTAGTGGTGTCTCCCCTGAGTATTTTCAGCAAATTTCATTAGGCACCTTCAAAAAAAGCTTCCGGAATTCTCGGTTTTGCTACAAGAACCGGTCCCTCGGAGGGAACCAAAATGCTGCTTAAAAACAAACAAACAAAACATACAAACAGAAAGAACCCCAAACACTCATCCTGATCACAGGTTCCAAGCATCCAGTCCTTTGTTCGTAACCTCTCAGTCACCCTAATTCCAGATCAGCAGAAGATGCTGTTGAGATGTTCCCCTGTAGCGTACCAACAAGTTGAGAGTTAGAGAAAGGGGTGGCCCCAGGGTCTGGTAAACCCTCAGCTCCTACTTGGAATTCAAGTATTGAGGAGGGCATCCTGGACCCAAGAGGAGCATCCCAGAGCCAAGGAGAACATCCTGGACCCAATGACAGCATCCCAGACCTCGCAGGAGGAAGGGGCTGGGAGGCAGGCAATCGACCACATCACAGAGCTCCTGCTCCATTGGGTCACCTTCTCCTGACTCGAATTTTCACGTGAGGCATCACAGTTTACAGTTTAGGTCTTGCTTTGGCCGTACAAGACCAGGGTCAGTGGTGAAACACGAGAAGAAAACCGGCGTGTGCTCAGGTGAGGTGAGTGCACCTTCTCTTCTCTCTTGCTTTGGCAACGTCACTGGTCACAGGCTACATGCTATTACCAGAAACAAAACAATCAGAAATAAAGCAAAGTGGACACAGAAGTGCTTGTTCGTGTTGCAGGATTCATGTCAGAAAACCAACAAATGGGAAGTGACTGGCAGATGTTTCCGGTCAGTCCGGAGCCTCTTGGATATTGCAGAGAAGTGAGTGTGTGTCAGCACGTGGCAAGCTACATAATAGAAGATGCTACATTCCTTGGAAAACAAAAGTAGTGCTGAGTTGGATTTCTTTCCGAGTGCTTGTTTTCCTCTTTGAAGAGCTTTGCCTCCAAGGCAGTGAATGGAATCCAAGGAAAAGAAACCCCATCACCGCACTGCTCCAGCAGCAGTGGATGGAGCGGCCCAAGATGCTCCCGCCGGCTGGGCAGGACAGAACCACATCACTTTGAATCCTGTCCAACGGGATGAGGTGCAGTAACAGTCCTGGGATGGGGCAGCAGCCGCAGCCCTTGGTCTGCCTCATGGTGGGGGTTTGCTTCTCCTTCCCCCTGCCTCAAAGCGCTCAGCCCTCGGCACTCTCTGACATCCTGGGATGTGCTCAGGGAGGAGCGTGTGGAGAGCAGGGAGGGAGGGTGGGAAAGAGAGAAAGAGAAAGGGTGGGGGAGGACCAGGATATTTACAGCATCCAGTAACAGTTCTGTTGGGGCAGGGGGCTCCCTTCCCCTCCCAGCCTCTCCCACCAACCAGCCCCTATGGGCAGGAGGGGCTGGTGGAGCTCTCCAGGGAGGACTGGGAAAGGCGGCGCGTCAGGGGACCGATGCTGGAGTCAGCCAGCGAGGAGGTGGGGAAGAGTTTGTACCAGCCCGCGACTGCGCTGGAGAGATCCAGCTCCTCCAGGATGATCTGCGCCATCCCCATGAAGCACTTGTGGTCCATGCGCCCGTAATCTCCCCAGACGATCACCTGAGGGGCAGAGAAGGCGTTGGGGGAGCTGCCCTGCTCAAGGGGTGGGGATTTTGGGGAAAACTTGGCAAACTCGGCATGTCCAAATAGAAAGGACTGGCCTTAATGGGAGCAGGGAGGCTGAAGGACAGCAATGAGGATGCTGGGTTCCTATGCCCTGCCCTTGCCCCCATAATCCCCCCCTGTCCCCACAGAGCTGTGAGGGGGGAGTTCATCACCTGCAGGACTTTGCCCTGGGGGCTCTCCTCAAAGAGCAGAGGCTGCTGGTACGAGGGGTCGCAGGTCTTCTTCACCACCTTGGTCTTCTTCTTGGCCAGGCAGATGCCGTTCTCCAGCAGGTAAACCTTCACGTAGGTGGCTGCGTTGGGAAACAGGTGAGAAACACCAGCTGGGAGCAGGCTTCGGTGTGGTCCCAGCATGGATCCCATCCCCATCACTCCCCCTCCATCCCACACCCACTCCGTTCCCAGCCACCTACCAGGGATGGACTTGGAGCCCATCTTCGGGATAAGTCCCCTCGCCTGGATCACCTCCACCTCCAGCTGCCCATTGCGGTCAGCCATGCCAACGTGGACATCACCTGGAAGGAGGGACAAGATGCACTCAGCACCCTCCCCAGTGGTCACAGCCCACCGACCACTTTGCTCCCCCTCACTGGAGCATCCTCATGCGCTGCCCAGCTCCATGGGGCTGGATTTGAGACCCCTTGGCTCACCCATGGGCGGCGTGGCCAGTGTCTGCCGTCCCACCAGCTGGCCTGGCCCCAGCCCATCCAGGAAATCACTGAACTGGCTCTCGGCGCCCAGCCGGGTCATGGGGAAGATGAACCTATGCCAGGGAGAGCAGAGGGATTCATGGAGCGTCAGGTGGCCGGGGCTGCAGTGGGATCCCCAGCTCCTGTTGCCCCACGGTGCCTTACGTGCCGTCGGAGCTGTTGCTGTTGGTGCTGCCGTCGGTGGACTCCCGGCTGCCCTGCCGGGTGATCCTGGTCCTCATCTCCACCGCGATGCCAGTCTCCGTGCTCCTCCGGATGTTGCTGCGCAGCTTTTTGGGACCACCCTCTGGAATCAAGGCAGGGGTGAGCCCAGGCAGCACTGGCTGCACCCAGACCCTCCCACATCAAAGCAGGCACAAGAACCAGAGCGCTGTGTATGACCAGAGCATCCCCTTGTGCTGCTCCCTGGTACAGCCCACTGCAGCCCACCACCTGGCCTCCGGCATCCCCATCAACATATGCCCATGTCTCTGTGCCAGTGAGGATGGGCACCCTCAGTGCCACAAGCAGGCACAGCCCCAACACTGATGTCTCCCTTTCTCCCGCAGTCACATTGTCCCCACTGCCGCATGTCCCACGCAGTGGCAGATGGCAGGAGGAGGAGTGTGGCACGAGCATCCCCCCTGGCATCGCCAGCAGCCCCACTCCTGCCGTGTGAGCATGTGTGTGCCTGTGCCACAGGGCTCCGGGGCAGTCAGGTTTGTCCCGCACATTCAGGGTTGCCCCCATGTAAGCGTTTTTCTGGTCCTGGGAGCCCCCACCAGAGTGGGTGCTGCTCCCCTGGATACCCGCAGCAGGGGCCTCCCAGCTCTGCCTTCCCCAGGTCCTGCCTGGCTTCATTACTTCTCACTTGGGTTTTGGGGATAATGATACCCCTTCAGAAGCACCTTGGATGTGCAAGGCTGGAGGGCTCCAGATTTTACCTCCTCTCTTTATAGGACATTTCCCAAATCACGGAATGCCAACAAGAACAGAATAACAAAGCAGCAGAGGAAAAGCCTACACTAAACTGAGCTTTCGCTTCCCGCGCCCTTTTGAAAAGCTATTTTAAGCATTTAAATATTTCCCAGAGCCAGGCTGTTTGACAAGTCCTTTCTCCAAGATCCCTCCATGCCCGTGGCCAGGAATGGCTGTTACAGGGAGGGGGGGAAGCTGAGGCCAGACCAGACAACATCCCCACCTCAGGTCTGCAAATGGTTTTGGCACCTGGAGAAGTGCTGGTGTGCTAGGGAACGGGTTCCAATGGGCAAGTTTAGGTGCCTTCATCAGACAGAGCGTGCAAGTGTCCACACACCGTGTAGATGATGCCCTCGGTGCCATGGGTTAGTGGGGGCCTTGGCAGTGCTGGGGCAAGGGTTGGACTTGACCTTAAAGATCTTTCCAGCCCAGTTGGTTCCATATGGTGGCTCTGGGCAGCCGGGACTGTGCCAGGGGCTGAGGGGGCCGGGGGGGCAGCGCTCACCGGTCTGGTTCAGCTGCAGTGTGCTCTTGCTCCACTGGGACAGCCCCACGATGGCCACCATCTTGGCACCGAGGCTGGAGCGCCGCTTCTTGCTGGCGGTGCCGGCAGTGCCGGTGTCGGCGCTGCTGCGCACGCTCTTCTCGGTGCTGTACATCTCGCCGCTGATGCTGGAGCTGCGCACCACGCTCCTGCCTGCGCCGGCGGCCGCATCCCCATTGAACATGGTCAGCCACTGGCAGGGATCAGCTGCGGGGGAGGCAGGGGTGGACAAAGCCATGGAATTCTGGCATCACGACCCATTGGGACCATCTTTCCCCACCCATAGGTGCAGGACCCCCCATCAGCCCATGATGCCCGGTGGGCAGAGTGAGGAGGGGACGCTGAGGCTCAGGTACAGCCAGACCTCCCACGGCTGCTGCCTTCCCTTCTCCATGAATATTTAAACTGCAGTGGGATGGGAGCATCCATCTTCTGAAAAAAGGTGAATTATTAACTCCAGGCCAAGTGAAGCCACTTTATGATAATGGATGGAGGCAGTGCCTGGAAAAACATTTCTCTTTCAAGAGAGAGATGGCTGCGAATGCAGGGATGTGCAGGGATGAGTGATGGGAAAGGGGGAGCAGGGCAAGGAGGGGGCTTCTGCTGCCCCTTGCCACCCGGAAAAGGAGCTTCACAGGGGCACAGTCCCTGAGGGAAGCTGTGGGCTCAGCTCCAGCACTCCTGAGCTCATGGATTTATCAGTTACAGGAGGGATGTAACAGGGGCAATTAGCAATCAGTCATTGCCATCATTGATGGGCTCCCAGAGAGCAGCACCCAGCCCACGTTTCCCTCCTGGCTGGTGTTTTCCCTCCCTCTCTGCTCAGGCTCCCTCAGGCGCTGCTTCCACCCCTCATCCCCATTGGTGCTTGCTGCTGAGCAGGACCCTGGCTCGATCCGGTGGGATTTGGGGTGCCCCCAGCAGCAGCACACGCTCCCCTTGTACACACGTTCCATTTGCTGCTGAACAAGCTCTTCCCCGAGGGTTTGGGCCCTTCAGATAAAGCCATTGGTGAGGGGCAAGCACGCACTTGGAGCCATCCCGGCAGAGCGCATGCCCATGGCAAGTGGGGACAGGCGAGAGCAGCCAGCAGCCCTTGTCCTGTGCTCAGCACCTGCTCAAGGAAGAACCAGGACCTTCGTGATGAGCATTTTCTGATGCCAAGGGCCACTCTCCAGCCCCGTAAGGGCTCCAAACCTGCTGCAGCCACTCACAAGGGGGGATTTTCTCTTAGGAAGCTCCTGCTGCAGGGAATGGATCCCACCCGCTGCCCCAAGCACAGCTCAGCGCTCCCCATGTCCCACACCATTTCTCTACCCCGTGCCTCAGTTTCCCCACCTGCAAGCCTGGCATTAGACAGTGCCTAAGGAAACACCCATCCCTTTGCACGGGGCCCAGCAGATGCAGCACCTGGCTCAGGCCTCCCCACATGGCATTCTGGTGAGGAAAGCTGCAGCACATACCAGCCCCGGCCAGGAAACACAAAGGCTCCTGCTGCTGTTTTCTCCGCTGCCACTTCAGCTGCCAGGAGAGCACCGGGCTCTGGTGGAAGCAAATTAGATGAGGAGAGCGGAGCACTAATGGGATCATTTCCAATGCATCACACGCACGGATAAGCCACCGCAAAGGATGCGGCCCGCACACTCAGCCCACAGGATGCTCTTTCCCATGTCCATGGTTTTACTGCGTATTTGCCTTCCACAACCTGCTGCTGGTGGGTGCAGGATGGAGAGATCAGGGAGGTGCCCAGTGCTCGCTGCCGGGATGAGCTTGACCAAGACCGTGCCCAAGCACCACAGCTCGCGGCTCCCACCAGTGAGCCAGCCTCGGCACCGCAACAGCATTCCCGGCTGGCACAGCCAGCCTGGTGCTGCCCCTGCTCCCGGCTCCCTGACCCAGCAGCGGGTGGGGGATCCAGGGAACCCACCCGCTTCCCATCACCGCCAGTCTCTATTTTATTTATCTCTATATTGCACCACACCGGGATTCTCGGCGCGATCGCGCTGCTCCCGCGGCAGCGGGCTCCCATGCACGTCCCCTCCTTCCCCACCATGGACACGCATCCCGAGCCACCAGCGCTTACCGGTACCGCGCACCGCTCTCCCGGGACACGGCCCCGAGCACCCCGATCTCCAGCGAGTTGGCCCCGGCTCCCGCGCGGGCCGGGATGGGGGTGGGATGCACGGAGCCGCCGGGAACACCCAGGAGCGGTGTCATGGCTGTAGCATCCCCCCCTGCCCGCAGCCAGCGCCTGGCGCCGGTGCACAACGCGCAGCCCAGCGCAGCCGGCAGCAAAACGTGCTCCCTGTTGCATTGCAACCGCTGCTGCTGCCTCCGAGCCGCGGGAGGCGGCCGGGGCTGGACCCTGCCCTCCCCACACCGGCACCCAAACGCAAAGGGGAGGGGAGGCACCTTACCGCCCTGCGGCCGTGCGGGAGGAGCGGGCAGCGCTGTCCCCGCCGAGGCTCAGCTCCAGAACCCATCCCCGGCCGGAGACGGAGGTGACGGGGCTGGTTAATCTTTAAAGGGCTCCGGAGAGCGGGGCTGTGCCGCTGCTTCAGCATCTCCTCCAGCATCTCCATGGTTACAGCCCTGACCCAGTTCTCCTCCCGGCCCCAAGCACGGGCAAAGGGGTCCAACAGGGTGGGATGAGCCTCGGCCGGGCTGGGGACATACCTGTGACGGGCTTTGGGTGCCCAATAACCCTGCTGGGTCCCTCCAACTGGACAACACGGACCAGCCGGGCGATGGTGGGGCTGGGAAAAGTGGGGAGCAAGACATGGAGGGTTGGGGGTCACAGAGGACCCCAGGGAGCAGATGGGGCTGTACAGTGCATCCCAGCGACTGGAGGGCCTCTGGGGCTGCATGTGGCGAGGAACAACGCAGGGCTGTAAGGGAGCCCCAAATATCCCACTGAAATAGACATGAGGGGCAAAGTATTGATGGGAAAACTGGAGACCAGTAACGACCAGCCTGAGAAGAAGGACTTGGGGGTGCTGGTTGATGAGAAACTGAACATGGGCCAGCTTCAGTGTGCGCGTGAGTCCAGAAAGCCAACTGTATCCTGGGCTGCATCAAAAGGAGCGTGACCAGCAGGTTGAAGGAGGTCATCCTGCCCCTCTACTCTGCTCTCATGAGACCCCACTTGCAGCACTGGGTGCAATTCTGCTGTCTTCAACATAAGGACATGGAGCTGTTGGAACAAGTCCAGGGGAGGCCATGAGGATGCTCAGGGGCTGGAGCACCTCACATATGGAGCCAGGCTGAGAACACTGGGGCTGTTCAGCCTGGAGAAGGGAAGCTGCGTGGAGACCTCAGAGCAGCTCCAGTGTCTGAAGGGGGCTACAAGGATGCTGGAGAGGGACTCTTCATTGGGGACTGGAGTGATAGGACAGGGGGTGATGGGTTCAAACTGAAACAGGGGAAGGTTAGATTGGATATAAGAAGTTCTCCCCTGTGAGGGTGCTGAGGCGCTGGCACAGGGTGCCCAGAGAAGCTGTGGCTGCCCCATGCCTGGCAGTGTTCAAGGCCAGGTTGGCCACAGGGGCTTGGAGCAAGCTGCTCCAGTGGAAGGTGTCCCTGGCCGTGGCAGGGGCTGCAACTGGATGAGCTTTGAGGTCCCTTCCATCCCAAATTATTCCATGATTCTATAAAAAATCCTGTGTTTTGGCAAAGGCTCTGGGGAAAGAGGGAGGAGCCCACACACAGGTGGGTTGAGGAGGAGGAGGAGGGAGGTGATAAATGAGAATGGTGGGGCCAGCTGAGCTGATGGCTTGTAGGGGAAGGAGGCAGAGGGGGTTTGGAAGCCCTGTGCTCCCTCAAAGTCCTCCAGGTTGGTGTCCCCAGGCAGAGATGGGGTCTGAAAGCCCCAGCAGTGGGGCAGCTACTCCCCCTGCCCCTGGGCAGCCTCCAGCAGGGTAGGAGAGCACTGCAATGCTGCTGGCATCTGGAGCAGGTAGGACCTAAAAGCATCAGTCTGGGGGGAAGAAAAGCTCCCTATCGCTGCTGCTGTGGGACCTGCCAGTCCTGAGCAGGGCACAGCACCCTGGGCAAGCAGCAGCAGCACTGCTCACAAGCATGTGCTCCTCCTCAATATTAGTAAGTAAAGCAAGGGGTTATTTCCCTAAAAGTACTTGATGCTCATTAATTGCTCCAGGTTTGATAGGCAGCTGCTCATAGAGATTTAATTGCCCAGCAAGAGGTATAAATCAGGGCATGGGAGCTGAGAACTTCCAACTCCAGCTACTGGAGTTGAGCATCTCATTGCTCAGGCAGGTTATAGCAGTGATTCTGGCTGATGCTTGCTGCAGGCACAGCACTAAAGATTCTGCACAACCTCTGTGGAAAGGATGGGTCGAAATGGGCTCCATCTATAGGAAAAGTGGAGCTTAGTGGTGTGTTTGAGGCAGCTGGAGGATATCCACTGGCATGGGAAGTGCTGCTGTGGATGAAGAGCTTGGTTCCCCCACATAGACCTGCTAGTGAGATGTAGTGACAGTGGCTGATGTTGTGGCCTGTGGATGTTCCTAAGGGCTGAGAGATGGCTTCATGGAGACCAGCTCTTCCAGGAACACAAGCAATGCATCACCTCTCTTCCAGGATTAGCAGTGGGATGGTGCTCCTCAAGCCCAGGAGCAGGTCACGTCTGAGCAACCTTTCTTCTCTGGCTGCTCTTCCCTGCACTGCTTCTGGGCATAGGATAGACTGGGAGCATCGCTGGGACCCAGAGCAAGGACCACTGAAGCTGCAGCCCTGTGTGGGGGTCTCCAGCACCTTGATGCTACAGAAGAACCAACTGTCCCACGCAGGAACCCTCCTCATCCCTACTGTGTCCAGGCGCACCTTGGCCATGGTAACTCATTGCCATCACTCCAGCTGCAGTGATGCTCCTGGCTCCATCCAGGAACACTGGGACAGGGAACCGAGTCCCTCCAGGTGGGACAGGCAGGAACAGGGCATTTTCCTGCACCCACCCCGTGGCCATCTTTCACTGGGTGGGAGGATGGATACGGGAGCTGGGGGCAGCCACGTGCCCCTGTCTGGTGGCCTGATCTTGGGGCCTCTGAGATGCCCACAGCCATGTCCCTGACACCATCCCTTTCCCTGTGTGACATCTGCCTCCCGGTTAAATCAGATCTGCACCGAATCCCATCGTTTCCAAGGCAACGTAAAAGCATCAGAGGAGCAAAAGCCACCAAGCAAAAGCTGCGGTGAGGGACGGGCAGCTCTGCTGGGTCACCTGCCTGGCAACGAGGGCTCATGGCACTGAGACAAGCACCGGCACATCCCTGGTGGTCCAGCCCCATCCCGCAGGCACGTGGCAGGGACAGGCTCCTGCAGGGCAGAGCTTGGTGCCTCTGTGTTGGCTGCACCCTGGTGCTGGTTCTGGCCATGACGGGCAGCCTGGGAGAGAGCAGAACCTTGCTGTGGATGTGCCCAAGCAGGTGTGTGGCCACCACCACCAGCAGCCTTGGGTAGCGTGATGCTGCAGGCATGCGGCCCCGAGAACTGGGCCGCTTCCATGGGGAGGCAGTGGGGCTGTAGTAAACCAGCCCAGGGCCTTTGGTAGCCCAGGATGGATCAGGGATGGGATCTCCTGTGCTCAGCCCCCAGCCCCGTGCCTGCCCTGCACTGCCACGCTGGGGCCAGTGTGGCTCTCCCCAGCACAGAGGGGCTGTGGGAAGGAGCTCTTCCCGTTTCCCAGCAGCCGCTGCCTTCCTGGCTGCACAGCTCTGAGCTCTGCAATGCAGCTCACACAGCTTGTCTGTGTGTGTGAATCCCATCAATATTTCATGGAGCTGCTTCCTCCAGGGGAAGGGCTGCTGTCAGCTCCGGCTTTCCACCGCTCCTACCAGCATCCTCCTCTTGGAGAGAGCATCGGATCTCCTTCCACCAGCCCCCTCTTTCCCTCCCCTTTCTGCACCTGCAAATCTCTCTTTGCCTTTCAGGGGTTGACAGCTCTGGAGTCCCTTTGGGGTCACATCAAGGCACTGTGGTCGCTGGAGCCTGCCTGCAGCAGAGGTGCCCAACGCTGCAGGCACCCAGGACCTGCAGCTCCAGGATGGGTGACTGAAACCACCAACAGCCTCCATCTCCCCAGCTCCACATCCATCACAGGATGATGAATGTGGCCCCATCACAGCTTGGTGCCAGCAGCACTGACTCTGCCTGACCAGGTTCAATTGCCCTGCCCAGCACACGTCCAGCCACAGGTCCCGGCTTGTTCTCAGTAGGAGCTAGGGTGGACCAGGCTGTCTGCAGAAAAAGTTGCTTTTTAAATGCTAAGACAGCACTATTCCAGCAAAGCTTCTTAAGGGATCAGCAGAAAACTTGCTGTGGGAAGGCTTCTGTGAGCCGGAGCGATGCCAAGAGACAGCGGGAGCCTGGCACTGCCCATGGCTGGAGCAGCACTGGCACCCACATCCCTGGCAGAGCAGCAGGATGGGATAATGGGACCCTGGAGCGTGTCAATCGACACCCAACAACTAAAATAGGTGCAAGTCCCCATTTGCAGGCTGAGGATTCCAGCTCTGGAGTCCCTTTGTCTGCTGGAAGGGTGAGGAGCCGGGAAGGCTCCCACCATGGTCCAGCACCGGGAGCCGCGGGGCCTGGCAGGCAGCGAGCACAGTGGCAGCAGGGCTGTCAATCCTGTACGGAAGCACTTTCAAGTCTTTACTACATGAGCCTGTTTCCTGCTATTCGAGGTGCTGTGACAAAACATTTGGAGTGAGTTGAAATGGATGCAAGGAGATGGTGCCACACGACCTGGGCTTCACAGGCAGGAAAATGAGGCATTTTCCTAACTTTAAAGTGTCTCTTGCATCAATGTGATGCTTCCTGTAGGCTGTGCTGCAGCAAGAGCTGCCGGGAGCCCGCAGAGGGCCGGGTGGCACCGGCTGGCTCAGCTTGAGGGGCAGCAGAACCTGCGGGAGGACGAAGCTGGACTATGTGGGAAAGCTGGGGGGGATTTGCCCCTTGCCTTGGGATGCAAGGAGCCGTGGAAGAAGCAGACCAAGATGCTGCAATCTCACCATCTTCTATCCATGTTCCATAAAGGTTATTGTGACCGGTGCTGTGAGGATGGGGCTGACAACGGGGATGAAACAAGAGCCTGGGAGTGCTGTGACTGCAGAGAGGAGCACTGGGACATGGGAGGTGGCAGGAGTTTGCCCTCACAAAGGGGTGCTGGAGCAGGTAAAATGTTCTTTGGGAGATGTGAGCACAGCACAAGGGCTGGCTTCCTAGCACTGCTGATGTAGGGAGAAACAGGCACACGTCTGAGCTGGGGCTGGATGAGAGGTGCGGGAGCAGCCCGTGCCTGGCTCGGGCAGTGTTTGGGCAGGCAGCCCGGTGTCCCACGGTGCAGGGATGGCCCCACACTGGGTTTGTGCCACAAGCAAAGCCCATCCCTGTGCCGCAGCCCCAGGGGTCCCGCAGGGTCCTGCTCTCAGCACTTTAATGCAATAAGCAGCACAGCCTCACGGGATGTTCCCTGTGCACCAAGTGATGCAATTCAGCCAAGGGCTTTCCTCAGCCTCCAAAAGCCCCTCGCTATCCTGCTCGGACCCCCAGGAGCAGGCACTGGCCATCACAGAGCCCGGCACAGCCATCACTCCCCACAGGGACACCTCTGCTGCTCAACGTGAGCACCCACGAGTGGTCCTGGCTTTAGGGACCGCTGTGGCTGGCCAGGCCCATCCCAGTGCTTCCCTGCGGCTGGAATAAGCGACGTCCACGCTGCCCTCAGGCTTCTCCCCACCCACTGTAATCGCCCCGATTGTAGTAAGCAAGGAGCAGCGCAGCCCCTCTGCCCATCCCAAGGCATCGTTTTCGCTCCTCCTCACCAGTTCTGTCCTGGATTTCCCTACAGCACCTGCCCGAAGCACCATGGATCATGGACCAAGCCGAGCCAAAGCCGTGTCCGAAGCACCGACTGGAGAGGTGAGCGCTGGCTGCTCGGTGCCACTCCCCCAAAGCAGAACCCACCCGTTTCACCGGTCCCGACCCCCGGTTCCCCAGCGTGCACGGGACGGGGTTGACGTCAACGGGCTTTCAGCGGGGATGATGGATGGCACGGGAAAGAGCTGCCTGGGAATCGCTGCCCCAAGCCGGGGGGCCCCGGTGAACCGGCCCCGGCAGCACCCAACCGGGGAGCCCTTGGGGACTGGGGGAGCGCAGCCGCAGCCCCCACGCTTGCAGTGCAGCGATGGTCTGGGGGTGTTCACGTCCCGGCTGCAGCCTGGGGAGTGTTTTAGGGGTCCCGGGTGCACCCTGCCCGCAGCCGTGGGGCGCAGCTGGAGGACCGGGGCTGTCCCACCGGGAGTCGGGTCCCCTCGCCCTCCCCCATACCCGGGGCTCCCATCCGTCTCCACCCGGCACCGCATCCCCGACGCGCATCCCCGGAATCACCTCCCGCCCGCTCCCGGGGGATGCTCCGGGGCAGGTGCGGCCCCGCTCCCCGCCGGACCCAGCCGGTGCCGCGGTCGCGCCGGGCTTCGGGACCACCGCACCCTGCGCCGCCGCCGCGGGCACTCACTCACCGCTGCCGCCGCCGCCGCCCGTGCCCGCTCCTCCCCTCGGCCCCGGCGGGCTGCTGGGAGCGGCGGGCGGGGGAGCCCCGGGCCCGGCCCCGACGGGCGGTGGCGGAGAGGGGCCGGGATCCCCCGGAGAGCGCGGCCCGGGGCTGCCAGCGCCCCGAACGCTGCCACCTGCACCCGCTCCCGCAGGGGCACACCGGGAGCTGCCAGCTTGACCCCAAAGCCACGGTCCGGCCACTGCAGCCGTCAGCGGATCCTGAGAGCTGGCGGCTGCAGCCTGCACCTGCCAGGTGCACCCCCAGAGCCTCCAGCTTCACCCTGCGCCCATCAAACGGACACCAAGAGCTGCACCTCACACCCGTGGGTCAGACCCCAGGAGGCAGGCAGACACTACACCCATCAGCTGGGCTCCAAGAGCTGCCACCCTAACCCTTCTCCCACCAACTGGACCCCAAGAGCTACTGGCCAGACCCAACGCCCATCACCCGGACCCCAAGGCTGCCCACAGGGCAGCAGGAGCCTGCAGCCAGGCCTGAAGCGTTGCCGCTGGTCCCCGCTCAGCGCCTGCTCCTTTGGAAACACAAGAACCTCCCGCCTCTGGTCCCTTCGGCTGCCACCGGGGCAGAGGGTGGCTCTGCCGGGGAGACAGAGCCCTTCTTGTGCCCTGGCTCCTTCTGAAGGAGGAAGTTGGAGCAGAGGCAGCCCCGGTTCCCGCGCTGCCCTTGGACTCACCTTGGCTCCCCGCACACACTCATTTCCCTCTCAAAAGCATCTCTTCAGTTGTGGTAAATTCCTCCAGCGCTTTCCCTGTGTTGCCTCTGAGGCTGACATGGAGCCACGTGCTGGGACGAAACCCTCCTTCACTGCCTTTAACTCTGTCTCTCCCTAAAACAGCTCTGGGCTGGGATTCCCCAGCGATGGGCTCCCATCCTCACCATGCTGGGGGCCCACCCATGCAGGGAACCACCCAGCCCCCGTAGGCAGAGCCTCCGTGGTGGGGTCAGGGCCTGGGCTGATCGGGGGCAGTGTCCTCAGGGTGGGTTGGTGAGTTCGGTGCTCAATGGGCACCCACAGTGCAGGGAGGATGGGAGGGGGAATTCCAGCTGTGGGAAGGGATCACCGGGGAGAGCCGGGATGCGGTGGGTCCCGGCGCTGGGCACAGGAAAGCTGGATAGAGAGCAGGAATAGCTGAAAGAACTAAATAAGGAAACTTGGATAAAACCTCGCTGAAGTAGGGAGATGGTTTCCTAACAGAAGTCAAAGCATATAAACAAAGTCGGGAGGAGAGAGGTTGTCTGAGGGGCCTTCAGAGGAATGGCTAGGAAAAGCAGCTGAAAATATCTCGGTAGGGGAGGCCGGTTCATCAGAGCAAACTTCCAGCTCTGTGGGGAAAGTGTCAGTCCTGGGAACAGGGGCAAGAGACAGCGAAACATGTGTCTCAGGAGGGGGAGGTGTTTCCTGTTAATGCATCATTTTCAACTGCCACATTCTGGTGATAAAACATGAAGTTTATGACAATAATAAAACAAGAATGACAATGTTTTCAGTTCAATTGGTAGGGAACTTTCTGATCGGCTCTGGGTCTCCGTTTCCCTTGGCAGGTTGCTCCAGGATCACTCACTGACCTCCCACTGGGAGGGACTTGGTGGCTTGCACTGATCCCCTGGGATGGACAGAAGCCTCGGACTTGGTCTTGTGCTGGGATCTCATCTCTGATGTCTCTGAACCCATCAAGGAGCTCAGCTCTCTGTTCTGTCAGCTCCTCACCACTTTCTCCTTCATGTCTTGGGTTTGTGCCTGCAAAAGGGAAGTGGTTTAATGCAATTACCCCAGTAAAGCCCCACATAAGAGGATTGGTGGTGCTGTGGTGCCGCAGTACTACCAGCAGCACGTGGCACAGGGGTGAGTGTGCTGGCTGTGGGTGCAAGCCTGGCCATCACAGGCACCCCAAAACCCTGCTGTCCCTGCAGGGGTGACCCTGGGATTCTGCAGACCTCATGGGCCTGCATCTGCCTGTGCTGTGGTGGCTGCTTGTCCCAGTGAGACGTGGATGGGATGGGCAGCAGAACACACCGAGAAGGGGGAAGAAGTGCTCGGGCTCTGGGGTGGCCCAGGGATCTGGGCTGGGTATTCGTGCGAGAGAGGGATGCACCTCGAGCAGGGTTATGGGGAGAGGATGCTTTATGCTGGGGCTGGGTAAACCAAATGTGTTTGGCAGCGGTTTCTCCAGGTCTCTCCTGCTTGGGAAACCCCTCTGCAGTGGGACTGAGCAGGCTGCACTGAATCCTATTCCTGGGAGCTGCATCCGCTCCCTGCTGCCAGCACAATGCGGGTGCTTTCCGGTCCCCAGTTGGAGCTGGGCTGGGAGAAACAGGGAGCACGACAGATATTTGGGGGCTCTAGAGAAGGTAAAAACTAACAGGCCTCAAAATCTGGCTCTCAATAATCTCTATTGCCCCCAGAATCCACAAAGCAGCATGTCCATAAATCATTTATACCAAGGTTTTTCTTTTTGACACTTTTCTTTGCCCCAAAGCAACAGCTTGGTTGGGATGAGTCCAGGGATCTGCTGTAACCGGAGTCCCAGGGACAGGATGGGCTTGAGCCGAGGAGGAGGGGCGTCAGGCACTCTGTTCTGAGAGTCAAACAACATCAACCCCTCCACAAGCGGCCTTTGGGCGCAGCCAGCGCAGCTCCTGAAGCTGTGGCACAGCTCCACAGGGATTCCCTCAGCAGGTACCAGATGCTGGTGAAGTGCAAACCAACAAATCACGAACAAACCTGTGCAGGCTCCGATAGAGCAGAGAGTGGAAAAGTGCTTTTCTTTCCCCGCTTTCTTGTTTTCCTTGGCTCCTCCCCGTTCTGGGCAGGCTGACACAGAGCCCTCTGTGCTTGAGGATGGCTGTGACCCTGCTTGGGGAAGCGGAACGGCTCCAGACAATGCAACACTGCAGCCGAGAGAGCAGGTGGGGGACAGGGAGATCACAGTGCGGAGCGCGGCACACAATGGGATTCAGCGGGAGGAGAAGAGGGGAATTGTGCAGGAACCCCTCAAGCAGGGCCTGGATCCTGCAGGAGTCAGAGCTGAGGGTTCCACAGCTGTGGCCAGCAGCAAAGTCAGCAGCAGTGCCGGATAACTGATTTAGAAATGAGTCATTCTGAAGAGGGGCCTCGCATATCATCGCCCTGGAACAGCACCACTACCATCAGGCTGGCTCTGAAACGGTGAGAATTAGCATTGAAAACAACATCCCAGCTCCAGCACAGCTTTTATTTCCCTTGGCTGCCTTGCAAGTGCCCCGAGACCATAAAGTTGCAAGACTTTGGATAAAACTGCAGGCCTTTGCTGCAAGATCTCTCCCGCTTCAGCACCAACACAGAGCCTTCAGGGTAGCCAAGCTCCAAACCCACAGCGTGAGGAGAAATGTGTCCCATTTCCTGCCTTTGGGCAAATGTCCCACAACAGAAATCACTGCTCTGAGCCCTGTTTACAAGGTGCAGCGGGGATTTTCTCTGCCATATCAGGAACTTCACCCACCGGTATCGCTGAGTTTGGAACTCTGTGGAAAGGTGAGGGTAGCACAGCAGGACACAACTTTCCTTTCCCCCATATAAATGGCGTTTAAAGCACCTGACAGGCAAGACCTTGCTGTAGTTGTAAACTGGATGCAAAAGATTTAAATACTTTATAATACTTTATAGCACCAACAGGACCGGAGGGAGGTGAAGATGGAGCCACTGCTCAGGACGGGCTTTTTCATGGGAAAAGCACTGGAGCAGCGTTAAGTCACGCTGCAGTGTAACGTGTCCCGGAGCCAGGAGAGCAGTCCCTGGGAAACCCGCGGGGCTGCAGCTTGAGCCAGCTCCAGCTCGGGTAGGACGGTGGCAGAGCAGTACCATGCGATGACAGACTGAGGGCTGAGGAGGAGTGTTGGACAGCTCAGCGTGGCTTAGACTGGACAGCGCTCAGGCACGGAACCCTCCCCGGGAGAGCCGAGACCCGGCTCACGGAGGAGCAGCTCCCCCGCGGGGCTAGGCTGAGGGAGGCCGAGCTCCACCCGCCAGACCAAGGGGCACGGGGCTGGAGAGGCGGGGATTCGGAGACACCGAGGCACAGCCCAGCTCCCCTCCGAGCCCCAGCGGGTGACTCAGGCGAAGCCCAGTCCGGCTAGACCGACTCTGCTCCGCTAAAGGCCGCATCCCGGGCCACAACGGCGGCTCCGCCTCAGGGTCCGCCCGAGGCCACCACGCACCTGACGGTTGCCCCCCCGCCGTAAGTCTCGCGACATCAGCCGCGGGTCATGCGCCTGCGCATTGCTGCCGCGCAGGGGAAAGGGGCGGAGCCTCCGCCCCCCCCGCCTCACGGGTCCGCCGCCATCTTGTTTAGCGGCCGCTGGGTGCTCGCACTGCTCCGGACGTGACCCCCTCCCCCCCCTCCTCCCTCCTCCTGCCAGCCGGGCCGGGGGCAGCGCGGGCGCCGAGCGGACAAGGCGGAGGCCGCGGCACCGGCAGCGCCGGTGAGTGCGCGGGGAGTGGGGGGAGCGGCGGCCCGTGAGGGGGCGCGGGGCGGGGGCGGCCTCAGGAGATTCTCTCCCTCCTCTCCACCATCCTCGCCAACGGCTCCGCGCAGATTGGCACAGCAGCACCGCGCCCGCTGATTGGCCCGCGCTGTGGGAGGCGGGTGAAGGAAGCTGCGCGCTGATTGGATACCGAGGAGCGGACCGGGGAGAGGACCGGAAACCGAGCCGTTTCTCCGCGCAGACCGGAGGGAGCATGGGGGGGGTGGTCGTGGGGAGTGAGGCCCGACTGTGACCGGGGCTTGCAGAATCAGCAGGTCTGAGCTGCTGGAGGCGCACAGGGGTCAGAACGGGAAAGCTCGGTTTCATAGGCCGGTGAGGGCGCATGTTACCGTTCAGCTGCAGGTGAGCTGTGGGTCTCCGGTAGATACCTGAGAGATTATTTAATCTGTGCTTGAAGCCCGGTGGCACAGAGAGCTGTGAAAATACATGCACATAAACATGGTCTCTAAATTCTGCTTTTCCCTGAGCTGAGAAAATGACATAAATGTCCCAGGACTGGTGAAGTGCTGTGAGCTAAAAGCAATAGGAGTAGGGCAAGAATGAGGTTTCGGTCAGGTCTGTTCATCCTCTGGAGCCCCTTTGCTCTGGAGCCAGGCTGAGAGAGCTGGGCTGGGGCAGCCTGGAGAAGAGAAGGCTCCTTAAGGAGAGACCTGAGAGCAGCTCCAGTGCCTAAAGGGGCTGCAGGAAACCTGGAGAGGGGCTTTGGACAAGGGCCTGTAGGGACAGGCCAAGGGGAATGGCTTTAACCTGCCCGAGGGGAGATTGAGAGGAGCTCTTAGGCAGAAGCTCTTCCCTGTGAGGGTGCTGAGGCGCTGGCACAGGGTGCCCAGAGAAGCTGTGGCTGCCCCATCCCTGGCAGTGTTCAAGGCCAGGTTGGACGAGGCTTGGAGCAAGCTGCTCTGGTGGAAGGTGTCCCTGCCCATGGCAGGGGTTGGGACTGGATGAGCTTTGAGGTCCCTTCCAACCCAAACCATTCTGGGATTACCTGTGCAGGTGTTTGGGGGTTGGGGCACAGGACAGCTCTGGGATGGCAGCACCAGTTTATCCTCATGTCAGCTGCCCTGTGTGCCAGGGCTGGCTCCAGAACCTGGAGCTCTGGCAGGCTTTGGGCTGCTCACAGAAAACAGTTACCACTGGCTACTTGTGCAGTGTGGCTCTTCATGTTTCCTTTTGAAACACTTCGGTTGCATGAAGTTTGCTCCATGTCCTTAGGAATAAATGCTTCTTGTCTGTCTCACTAGCCGTCTGAGTACAGGCGATATGGAGCAAGCACGTGGGTACCTTCTCTTCTAGTTCTACATCCAGAAAACAGACTCCTGGCTCATCAAACACCTTTTGCTGCTGTTGCCCTTGGCAAATTAGGTTATGAGTTTGGACTGGGCTACTCCTGCTGGGTCTGTTTGTCCTCACTTGCACCGTGCTCTGGGCACAGCTAGCTGTCCCTTAGGTTCTGATTGTGGTGGTGACAACCTGATGTCATGCTCTGTTGAACTGCCTTGAGGTTCGTGTTGCTTTTAAAAGGGCTCATCTGAGATGCTGGTGTTTGGAGGTGCTTGTGGGCACCGAGCAGCACCCAGAGCTGTTTGCTCTGAGTGAGGGCTGGGAGTTGGGTGTAATCCTGCTGGCTGGGGGTCAGCCTTGAGCCAGCCCCTTTCCCGGCCCGGCCGCTCTTTGCGTTATTCTGTACTGGGTATTAATCTGTGGCTTCGTTCTCCCCACACACCCTAACAGCCCGTGGGGCTTATCTGGAAGTGCCGCAGCTCCCAGTGACAGTTCCGGGGTTAGAGCATTCCCTTCCCTTTGGCTCTGCAGTGAAACCTTACAAGTGGGATTTTGGCAATTCCCAAGTTAGCTCAACGACCCCGGGACACTCAATGCCCTGTGGGATTCCAGAGCTGCAGCGGTTGCAATGAATCCTTTACCACAGGGCTCCCAAAATTCATTTGGGGCCCGGGGTTCCACTTTTCCACTAGTCATTACTGGGAAGAGCACAGACGTTACCAAGTGTGATGATTATTATTAGTTTTAAGACACATTTTAACCATTTACGTATAAAAGTAGGTCTTGCTGGTGGTTTGTTACTTAATCCCTCCTCGCTCCCGGCCCCAGATCCCGGTAACCCGCAGGAGCAGGGAAGCGCTGGCTCAGCCCCGCGCTATTTTTCCCTCTTTTGCGCTTTATTCCGCGTTATTCCCAAGCGGTATTTCGGAGCGCCGGTAACTTCCTGGGCTCAAATGCCACCGGCAGCTCGCCGTTCCCGGCACCGGGCGCTCCCCCGACCCGCGGACCCCGATTTGAGGGGATATTCCCGACCCCCAGCTTGTTTTTGAGGCCGTGAGGGGCCGCATTCGTGCCGGTTCGGGACTTGCCACCGGACGTTCGCTGCGGATCGGTTCTTCCCCTCCCCGAGGCTCTGACGGCACTGGGAGCCCTCGGCGGGGAGCGGCGGTAGCGCGGTCGGGTCCGATGCACCGGCGCGGCCCCGGTTGCTCTGGTGCCGTCCGCTCCGTGCACGTGCGCCTCGCGCGCTGCCCCGTGACCCGCCGGTGGCGGCGGCGGCGGGAGGAGGAGGCAGGAGCGCACGTGCTGCCGGAGTGACAGGCTCGCCAGCCAATCAGCAGCCGCCTCCACCAGCCCTCCATGTGTTTGAATGGGAGTCTCGTAGCCAATAGGAGGCGTCCGGGGCGGGGAGCGCGCGCGGCCGGGCGCCGCTCTGACCCCTGCGCCGCCTCTCAAGGTAACTTTAAAACAGGAAGTGGACGGCGAGGTTGCGCCGCGGGCGGCAGCCAATAAGCGTGCGGGGCCGCGCCCTCCTCCTGCGGCGAGTAGCCAATGGGAGAGGGCAGGGCGGGCGCAGCAGGGTAGGCTGAGAGGCGGCTGTTAAAGGGGCCGGCGGTCCGGTCCGGTGGGGACGCGGAGTCCTGGCAGGCAGGGGTCAGCTCAAAGACAAAGCCATGGCGGTAGGGTTTGGGGACCGCCGATCCCGCCTCACCGACCGGCAGGCAGGGCCAGCAGCGGCCGCGGCCCGGTGAGTTGAACCGCAGTGGCCGGAGCCGCGCTGCTGGGGCGGGGGGCGGCTGTGGCCCTGCCCGGTGATGAGCGAGCAGGCCCTGGTGGCGGCGTCTGTCTGGCCGGCCCCGCGGTGCCCCGGCCTTGGGCGGCGGGAGGAGGAGGATTCGGCGGGAGATGGCAGCCCGGGAGCTCCGGGGGGGGCGGTGGGAGGCTCCGGCTCATGGCGGCGGTCGGAGCCCCGTGCTGAGCCCCCGGCGCTGCCCGGGGTCGTGGGTATGGCCGGGGGCACGGTGTGGGGGGAGCGCCGCCCTGGGGCCGGTAACCGGAGGGGGGGAACACAAAATGGCAGTGCCTTTCCCCTCCCGGGGCCGCGGCCGAGCCAGGGGAGGAGGTGGGTCAGTCTCCCCGGCTGCCCTTGGCCTGGCTGCCTGGGAGCCCCCCGCGGGCACCGGTCAGAAGCGCGGCTCCTGGGAGGCAGCGGGCCCCTCATCACCCCTAAACCCCCCACCAACCCTCCGGCAAGCATAAGCAGCCCTTTGTTTTCGTTTCTGATTGCAAAAAAGCGCTGAAGGTCACGGGAGCCCCGCAGCCCGGCGGTGACAGGCAGGAACCGGGTCGGAGCGTGCCTTAGCTTCCAAGTTTTCCAGCCTAAAGGGCTTTGTCGGCTCTGCCGGTGGCATCCGAACTCTGGTGGGGCCAGGCTCCTGCTGCCCGGTGTCACCGTCAGAGCCCGGGCTGGGCCTTCCCTCGTAGGACGAGTGACCTTGAAATCCCACTGCTCCGAGTTTGGAGAGCGAAGGACAAAGTTTGTTTATGGCACTTTGGACTGAAGGGGAGAGAAAAAGAGGGAGAATCCGACTGGCAAAAAGCTGCTGCCGGCGGCAGCAGGAGCACGGGGTAGGCTGTAGATTAGGGTTGAAGTTAGTTTTCAGTGAGGAGCCAAATCACATTGTAGACGTTCCTTCCCCTCTGCTCCCACTGAGATGCTGAGCAGTGCTGGTGCTGTCCTTGCCTCGTCAGGGTGAGCTGGTGGTGTGCTCCAGTGTTCTCAGTCCTGCTCTCACCCTATTTATTCTTTCCCTGATTGACCTTAAAAGTGTAGCAAATGAGAGGTGATTCCATTGTGCAGCTTGTTTTTGTGGGTGCTAGAAAAGGTGCAAGTTAACCTCGTCTCACGCTGCTGTCAGCTCCTAACAAAGGGCTGCATCTTGGGGTTGAACCTCACCCTGAAAGGTCTTTGAATTGCCACAGTCTTTAAGTATTATTGTGGGTGGTTTAATTTAAGATTGGGGAACGGCATCACCTTGGCCCAGGCAAAGCTTATCCAGCTCCTGGTGGTGTCGGACACATTTCAGGCTGAGAAGGGGCAAAATGAGAGGTGTCACCATAAGTCATCTATTAATAATGGTGACAGCTCTGGTATGTCTGTGGAAGAGCAGCCGCTCCTGCAGCAGGCTCTTGGCCAGGATGGGGGATTTACTGGCTGTTTGAAGGTCAATGGTAGCATCTTTAAGCAAAAACGAGGTATCTTTTGATTTTTGCCTTGAAATGAGGCTATATTTGGCTGCTACATGATTTGAAGGGGTGGCAGAATGTGAGGGAATCTGTAGCTAGCATGAGATGAAAAAAGAAATCCTCCAGAAGCCTCATTACACCCAGTGTTTATCGTATTTCATTGCTTAAGCTTGCAAGAGGTTGTAGCGTGTACAGATGGGTGCTGCTTGATCTTTCTAGGTCAAGAGCAGCAGGTAAAGCCTACAGCCTCTGGTAGCACCAGAAAGGGATTTAGTAACAAATGATACCGGTTCCTGACTTTTTCTTGCAGTTCCATAGGGCAAGGTCCTTGGATCCCATTTTCTGCCTCTTGGAGCAGTCAGTTCTGTGTCCCCTCTGTCCCTGGGCTCCAGTGGTGCTGGCTGGAAGCGCAGGCGCAAAAAACGGGAGCATCTTCTTGGTGAAGGGACTTCTCCCTGCTTGGTTTGCACTGACTTAATTGGCAGTGCAGGCAGCAGAGGTGTGAAGGACAAGCTTATGTGGGAAGCTGCTGTCCCTGGGTTGAGCACCTCGATGGCCTGGAGCAGGAAGAGGAGGAGGATGATGTGTGTGTACCTCGCTCGGACGGTGCTGGCTGCCTGCAGGAGGTCACCTCTCAAGCCGTGTCTTTGGGTTTGGAGTGATTTTGTTGGCTTTAATCAGGCTGGGATCTTACATTTCTATAATGCAGGGTGACATCTGTATCTTAATAGCGCTGGCACATGAAGTGGTTTCTTAATTTCAGGGCTTACTGATCTGCCCGTTTTGCAAGTGAGTTACGTTTGCATGGCTGCTTACTTAAACACTTTCATGAGTAACTTTTGATAAAGCAGGCACTTTACCTCCTGTTCCAGAGGGTCAGAAACTGTGTGACTGTTACAGAGGCACTGACAGCCAGCTCCAGGATACCTGACAAAGCTGCCCAGGAGCTACAGGAAGTTTTTGTTTGGTTTGTGCTCAAAAACATCAGGTTTTCTCCCTGCTGAGACCTCATACTTCGTAAGTTGCTTTGCTATTTGGTTGCTTCCTGATAAATCCACATGGGTCACTTTGAGGTGTCTTTTTTCCTCTGTGAAGGTGATGCAGAGGGTTAGAGATTTGCAGGTTTGTAATACAGCAAATAAAAATACCTACTTAGGCAAGAAGGGCCTAATGAGCCACCCCATCAGCCTTAGGGCAGTGCACTTGAGCTCCATTTAAGTGGGATCTGCTGAGCTCAGGAGGTGAAAAGCTTATGATTGGATGAAAGAATTATTTTTCACTTTCGCATTGCTTAACTGATAACAGTGAGTAAGGAAAGCAATAGGAACCTTGAATGTTAGAATAAACCCTACAGAACAGTATCCCTGATAATCCCTATAGAGCAATAACCCTGCAGCCCCCTGAAAGCGGTAGGTCTTTCTGACTTTTCTACCCAGAATAATGAGGTTTGCAGATATTAGAGGCTGGTTCAGCCTTTCACTGCTTTCAGACCATCACAAGTTCTTGTGAATAACTCCTGTTTGTCACTCAGAGTTCTCTGGGTTGTACCTGCTCTGTCCTGCTGTGGTCTGAGTCATTCTTTCTGCCTTCCTCTCTCCCCTCTCCAGCAGCACGGTGGTGGCTGAGCCTTGAAAATGCAGCTGAAGAGCCAAGAAACACGTGAGGTTTCAACTTCACTAAACCGAGTGTTTTAGTGCCTTTGGCCTAACGGTGCTGCAGCAGCTGGGTGTCAGCGCAGGGACAGATGATGAGCGTCTGCTCCAGATGCCACCCATGTCCCTGTGTGACAGGAGGTTACAGCGAGCACCCAGCTGAGCTTTTCCAGCCACTTCCATGGCTGTCAGGAGCAGGAGGAAGCGGGAGGGTGCTCAGAAGACTTTGTATCAAGAAACTCCTAATTTAATGCAGAACTATTTTTAAATTCAGAGTCTCAGCTAGAAAGATAAAATCTCCGGGCTGAGTGTGTGTAATCCCTGCTGTCTGAGCAGGCATTTTGCTTGTGCTTGCACTCCCGAGCAGGAAATGTGTATGTTGCATGATAGAACTGCTGCTGCCTGAAATACAAATGAAATTTCAGTTACAAATGGAATTCAGAAGGTGTTTCAGGTATTTCCAAATCTAGTGACAATTTTTAGCTCTGGTGGTATCTGTTGGTGAGACCGTGGCACAGGGTGCCCAGAGAAGCTGTGGCTGCCCTATCCCTGGCGGTGTTAAAGGCCAGGTTGAACAGGGCTTGGAGCAAGCTGCTCTAGTGGAAGGTGTACCTGCTTGTGGTTGGAGCTGGATGAGCTTTAAGGTCACTTCCAACACAAACCAGGCTGGGATTCTGTGATCCTGTTGTTGAGTGGGTAGTGGAGAGGCAGCTCATACCCAGCCTGATGAAACCCAGTGCCTGGGGATGGGAGAAGGGAGGAGCAGAATTCCTGCTGTAGGTGCCAGGGTGGAGAAGGGGAGAGTAGGAGTCGTGTGATCCAGCACAACACAGACTGCAGTGCTCTTAGCAGGAGCTGAGCCATGGGAGTGGTGCAAAGCAGATTTGGCTGCTGAAACCCAACGTCGCTGGTTTAACGGGTTATTGGAGGTGTTGGAAGATCCCGGGATTTGTAACTGATTTGGGCTTAAATCAAACGCTTTACCTCGTGTGAATGAAAACAGCCGTAATGCGTTACAGGTATTAGGGGGCTAATGTTCAAACTTTGAAGGTGGAATAATCTGCTGCTAAATATTCATAGGAAAAAGGGCTGGAAGGCACCTGAAGACGTCTGGGTTTTTTTTTTTTCTGCCTTAAGGCAAGATCAGCTTGACCCAAACACCCTTTTGCAACCTGCTCATAAAACCCCTTAGCAGTGAGTACTTGGTACCCTCTGTAGGTAACTTGGTGCAGCATTTAACTACCTGCTTGTGTTCAGAGAGACCTGCAAAGCATCCCTTATCCAGCAGTGTAGGTTCTCCTGTCAGTGATTCTCCTGTCAGCTGAAATCAGCCCTTTCTGGTGCCACCTATGTGCTGAGAGGATTGTGTGTATGTGGTACTGCAAGAGGGAACAGATAAAAATAAACACAAGGAATTGCAAAAGTTCCTTAGAATAACCCACTGGAAGGAAGCTCATGTTCTGGATTGTGCTGCTTTACTGACAGCCTCTGCAAATGGCTGTTCACAAGTTGAAAGGTTGTGTTGTCATCGGAAGCAGAACTGCAGATTTGCCTGGGTTTGTGCTCAGCACCTTTGTCCACCACCTGAAAGCTGCGTTAGATTTTACAGCTGTATTTATAGAAATGAAAGAGACTCCCTCTATCTTTTGCATAGCTGAATCTAGTGTTCAGTCTAAGATACCTGCTTTGGGGCTATGGTTTAGCTGTTTATGTACAGGCAATGATGTAGGAATAATAATGCAAGTTTTGTGCCTGGGTCTCGACAGGCTGTGCACGTGGAAGCAGCTCCTCCTTTTGGAAGGCGTTTGGCACCTTTGTACGGTGTACCCCAGCCAGGGACTCTCCAAGCCCCATTCCTGGGATGTGTTTGCTGTTATTTCTCACAGAATCATTCAAGACATTGAGAGCCAAAGTCTCATATGTTGTAATGCAGATCCCTGCGTGCTGCAGTTTGTCTTTCCTTCTGCTTTAGCAGGGCCAGTCACAGAGCTTCTCAGTGGCTCTTCCATCTGCCGTAGTGCTGCTGTTCGTTTAATTCTTAGACCTCTATAGCAGGATTTCCAGCTTGGTTGGTTCAGCTACTGCCACCAGTGCCAATTCTTCATCAGGTCAGAAACGTGCAGTTTTGATGGGGCTGTAACTGCAGCGCATGTTCCCTGGCTAGAAGCCTTCCACAGGGGGTGACACTGGTGGTGTGCCCAGCTTAGACCTTGCTGTCATTACTGTGTCAGAAGTCAGGTGAGTTCTCACAGCGAGTTTCTGACCACAGCTCAGGCAATTCAGAATCACTTTTACACTGTCACTGCCACTACCAGAGCAAGAAAAAGTAGCTCTTGGCTGGGGTTCTGCCACCGTTGTATTGCAGCCGTGCTCTGCACTGCTGCTGCTGGGCCTCTGCCTACTGAACGTGTCGATTGGAACTGTATCAGGAATGAATTTGACCTTGTCTCATGAAAGGAACTCGCCTGAAATTATCTATGTTGACTTGAGTAGGTCTTGAAGCAGAGCTGCTGTACCCTGAGTCGAGGTGTGATACCTCTGTGGAAGCAATTTTAGACCATTAAAGGTCCAAACGCAAAGGTTTGTTTTAGAATTAAGACAGCATAATACATACAAAACAAGTGGTGTTGACCTGCACTGCAGAGACAGCCTTTCAGTTTGGTTCAGCCACAGTGATTGCTGCTGAGAACAAAGAGTTCTGTTGTAGTCCACTTCCAACTCTGTGTATATTCTGTATGTGATATTCTGGTATCAAGTCAGGTGTCAGATACCAGATAGCTAATTTCTGTAACTGAGGTAATGAGAGCAGTATCTCAGGAAAGCATTGGCTTTTTCTCCTGCACTGGGGACTCCTCACTTGCATTTACAGAAATGTGTTGCTAAATTCATATAGACCCATAATTATTATTCTTGTGAAACTAGTTCTTGGTTGCTAGATTGTTCTTTCTGATCCTGGCAGGATTGGGTGTCTGGTGCTCACTGCTACACAGAGCTAATTCTTTAGACATGCAAGTGTGGCTCTGCACATTTCCCTTGTAAATCAAGGGACAGGCTCCCACTCTGGAACACTGCAGTTTGGAGAGCACATCAGACTGAAGCGTCACAGAATTCGGGTTTATTCACAATAGTCACTTTTCAGCTCTATGGATCTATGTTTAATTCTTCAGCTTCCTGGGGTTTTTTGGGTGCTGTGGCTTCGGGGTTTATTCTTGGCTGGTGAAGGTGGTATATTAAACCAAAGAGGAACTCCATTGCTTGTTGTCTCCTGTAGCACTACTTCCTAATAATGAACTAGTGAGTTCTGAGCAATAGTGGATGGTGCAAAGCCAAGAGTATTTAAGAAGAGTTGTATGTGGGGTTTTTGTGGGGTGGGAGCCTTCTAAACATTGTCTATATAGTGGTGAATCTGTATGGTGGTAGAATCATAGAGTCCCAGATTGTTTTGTGTTGGAAGGGACCTTAAAGCTCATCCAGTCCCAACCCCTGCCATGGGCAGGGACACCTTCCACTAGAGCAGTTTGCTCCAAGCCCCTGTGTCCAACCTGGCCTTGAACACTGCCAGGGATGGGGCAGCCACAGCTTCTCTGGGCACCCTGTGCCAGCGCCTCAGCACCCTCACAGGGAAGAGCTTCTGCCTAAGAGCTCATCTCAGTCTCCCCTCTGGCAGGGGATTTGGTTTTGCAGTGTCAGTTTTCACAAATATTTATGTGTTACCCTGATTTGTAGCTAAAATCTAAGGATGTTGAGGCAGAATGTTTGCCTGAGCTTCTTTCTTTTTAGCCTCCACCTTCAGTTTTAGCTGTCTTTTTTAAGACACTTGAATGGAATATGCTGCTTCTGCCATGTAATACAGCGTGGTGTAAAACGGGTTTTTTCCCATAGCGTAAGTCATGGGAATGCGACTGTTCAGTATGCAAAGAAGCTGACAGTTCAGATGTTACCAGAGCCTGCGGTACTTGGTGATGTTACTGAGTTACTGCCTTCTTCATCGGGAGCATTGAGGCCCTTCAGTGCTTGCCCCTGGCACTCACCCTTTGCATATCCCTTTGGATATTTGGATAAAGTTCATTTGGATCCGCTCTCCACCCAGCTGGTTCTGTTTGGTTGACTTCTTAGTCAAGGCCAGCTTGGGAATAACTTAAAAGTAGGCATGTCAGAAGCTGCGACATGACCCTGGCTTGTCGGGAGCGTTGTCCTCTGGTTCCCAAGCTCCTTTGGCAAGCGGCACCCACGATGCTTGGCAATGTCCCATGGTGGGTGCTGATGGGCTCCTGCAGGCCATGGGTTTGGCAGAGAAATAGCCCTGGGTACCTCCTCCAGGTGGAATTGCAAGGTTTTATTTGTGATTATACTGTACCTTGTGTATTCAATAGCAGGTTCTTGCTCAAGCGTGCAGATTGTAGGCATCCAGGGTGAGACAGCTTCATTGGACTGCTTCCCCCTTCCCACAGTATTTAAGAGCACAAACCAGCATCTTTTCAAAATCCAAATAAAAAAAAAAAGGAAAGAAAAAACCACAAACACATAAACCACAGACACCAGAGGTGTCCTCATGCTTTGTGCTCCGATGCACTGAAGCATTTCAGCGGTTGTCAGCTGCCCCGGGATTTTGAGAGTTTAATGTTGATAAAAGGTGTTGTGCTCTGGTGAGCAGCAAGGCTCTAATTGCAGAGTGTTGATGTGGTGGTTCTTGGCTGTGCTTTGCTGATCTGCTCTGTAATCCACTGCACAGCACAGGGATCCTCGGAGCACCTCTCCCCTTCTGTGTGGGGCTGGCAAGAAAATGTTCAGAGGAGGAGGGATAAAGTATAAGGAAGTTCTAAAATTTGCCAGCAAACTGCATATCAAAAAAGACAAACAGGTTTAGACACCGATAGTGTGAAAGCAGAGGAGCTGCCTCTCTTTAGCTTTGGTGGGCTTATCTTCTGTTGGGTGCTTTGGTATTTGTTGGCACTAATCCTGATACGAGGCATTCTTAAAAGACGAGAACACAGCTTCCCCTTGTAAAGGAACTTACCTAAGTGCTCAGGAATGGATTCAGTAGACATTAGTTTGTCTCCCAGAGCCAGCTCTGTAGTTTTGCATGACGGTTTGGCTTCTCTTTTTCTTACAGTCCTTCCCTAATGCTTGCAAGCACCTTCAAGGGCACTTGTGTATCTTATTTTAATGGAAAGAAAATACTCCAGTATGTTCTGAGCAGTTTCAACCTGCTTAGGCTTTTTTTTTGGAGTTTATAGTGATTTCATTCTTTAAGTTATTCAGACAATCAGCCTGTTGCTGACTTGTGTTTCTACTCTAACTCAATTCCTAACAATTATCCTAAACAGTCACTTAAAGCAGCAGTTGTCCCTTGGGGTGCCTCTGAACTAGTTGTGTGCTTACATTGAAGATAGGAAGGTTTCTGTATTCATTGACAGGGCTTTTAAAACTCGAGATGGCTGGAGGAAACCATTTGTAGCTCTTCCTGAAGTCTGGATGAGTACCACGGAGGCGTATGAGAGAGGGGAGGCTGAGATGAGCTCTTAGGCAGAAGCTCTTCCCTGTGAGGGTGCTGAGGCGCTGGCACAGGGTGCCCAGAGAAGCTGTGGCTGCCCCATCCCTGGCAGTGTTCAAGGCCAGGTTGGACACAGGGGCTTGGAGCAAGCTGCTCTAGTGGAAGGTGTCCCTGCCCATGGCAGGGGTTGGAGCTGGATGAGCTTTAAAGTCCTTTCCCACCCAAACCAGTCTGGGATTTATGATATATTTAATGCAAGAAGTTTGCTTTTGCCTGCGGTAGGGAGTAAAGCAGTGGTGGTGGTGGAATTTTCTTCCTCTTCGCTCCATTAGCTTTTCCCTCCTTTTTCAACCTGTTATTTTGTAGGGTTCTGTGGAGCATTATATTCCAGTCCAGCGTTTAAGTGGGTTGAATTAAGTAATTTGTAGTTTTAACTAAAGCCTTGAGAAGTGCTGTGGCTTTTCTGCAGCTGGAGATGCAATTCACCCTTCAGACAAGACCCCGTCTAGTGTTGAAACACTGCCAGTACTGAGCAGGTTTCAAGGATTAGCTTTTGTTTAGGTGCTAAACTATTTCTCATCTACATCTGACAATGCAGATGAAGAGGGGGAAGCAGGGAAGCATCAAATGCCACTTTAACACTCTCATTGGAACATATATCTCTTTGTATTTTCTTATAAATACTTGAAATACTTGAGTTTGTAGGCGGATAGTATTATAATGCAAATCGTTGTTGGAAGAGTCATCAAGCAAGTTGTCAGTCACTTATTTCCATAGGTTCCTTACTTGGAGTTCCTCCTGTCTTGCTTTGAGACTGCAGATACGCACTTCTGACCTCCTCCTTGTCATCCCCTGTCAGAATCCCCTTTGGCTCTTCCCACACTTCCCATGTCCTCTCCTCAGGTTGATGAAAGAGAAACGCAACTGTTCACAGGCAGCCTGGGGAGCTGTGGGCTGCAGGAGGGAACCAGCTCATTGTCTGACAGTTACCTCTTTGAGCTGATAGTGGGGTTTTATGGATCATCATTACTTTGGAATAGTAGATTTTGGGAGGCAGCAATCAACTGCCAGTAGTATCATCAGTGTTCTGGTGTGTTGTAAGAGTTACCCCTGCTTCCCTTTGGCTTGAGGAAGGACTGAAATCAACCTTGACACAGTGAATCCAAAGCAAACGGGAATTGTGCCTGTCTGTGTTGGAGCTAAACCTGCTGTTGAGTCCTTTTCCATTACATGGCGACACAGAAATATCTGCATATATGAAGATCTTTCCCTATGGAAGGTGTAGCACCTTTCTCTTGCTGTTAGAGAGACACAGCCACTGTACATGGTGTGTGCTTGTCATTCGTGGCAGCTTCAAAGCTGCTCTGGGTGACCCTGAGAGCGTCTAACAACAGAGCCTCACTTGAGCAATGCGTGGTGACTCTCCTGGCATTCACCAGGATGCTTCCAGTGCATGGGAAGCACCAAGTCCGGTCCTGCCGGGTTGTGTCTCAGCAGGTCCCGTGCATGCCTCTGGCATGTTTGCTCTGTCCTTCCAAGCTGCATTCCCTGTTGGGAATCCTGCCAGAGCCACGCGCTCCTGTCACACGGAGGAGGCCAGCAAGACTGCTCTTGGTGTTCCAAGGGATGCCAAAGTTGTGCATCTGACTTCATTTTAATATTAACTAGAGCTGTCCTTAGAGTTCCTTGTCAGAGAGGCACAACTTGGTCAGGGAGGTTATGGGGGAAGGAAGAATTGTGTCAGCTGGAGCATGCCTTGTGCCTGGGCAGCGCCACAGGGGCTGGTGCCACCTCAGTCACCAAGGGACTGGGTTGATCCATGCTGTGTGTTCTGAACACTACACCCCCTCCAGCTCAGCACGGGCACGGAGGAAGCCTGAACCTCTGTTGTTGTCCCTCTGTTTTCTCCTGCTGACACTGATGGACACTGTGAATAACAGCATTTGCAAAGATACACATCTTCATGCACAGGCAACGTCCAGTGTGTATTTAATAACAGCCAGGCTTGCTGAACAGCCTGCACTTGCAGAGCACTGAATGACAGCTGTGGGGCTTTTACAGTTGTTTCAATTAAAATTTGAATTTTAAATCTCACTTTGTGCTTTTGACACTCTGCATTATACAGACTCTTAATTCCTCCTGTTGATTGTGCCCGAGGAGAAGAGGTATTGTAAATTTAGCATAAAGCCACAAAACCTGACACCTTTCAAATAGGCACAGAATCAACTGTTTCGTTTAACTTCTTAACTATAATATCAGGCTGATATTGACATTCTGGTTTCAGCTTGAGGGAGATTTACTGCCACATCCTGCACAAGCAAGAGGAAAATGATTTTGCAATAGGTGTGTACTGGAGTGGGAGCTCTGACTGGGCATCAGTTACGTTCTGTAGCTCCTTGTGGAAACGCAGAGCTCCAAGAGGGGAATAAAGAGACTGTTTTTTTGTTTCAATTATATATATATTTAATGTTCTTTTTCAACCTGTGGAAAAGTAAATAAAACTTTAAAACCAGCTCTGGAGTCTGTGAGTGTCTGCATTGTTGCTGTAGCATGATGTAGCATGCATCCCCTTCCTGTGTTCCTAGGGCTTGGGGGGATCTTAGGGAGCCTTTGCCCCCCCCCCCCGCTAACATGTGTTGTTCTATCTCCCAGCTCCCAGGATGTCTGCAGACGGTGGCTTTGGCACAGCCGGGAACAGCGATGCCCAGCAAAGCCTCCAGTCCTTCTGGCCGCGCGTCATGGAGGAAATACGCAACCTGACCGTGGTGAGTGTCCTCGTCCACTGCCTTCCTCCTGGAGAACTGATGCTGAAAAGTGCCTGCTAATGCCTGGGAGCAAGACAAATCAGCTTGAAAATCCCTGCTGCTCATGGGATCCAGTAGAATTGCTGTGTACACCACAGGGCTGGCTCATAGCAAAATGAGGTGCAACGATTGTACCTTCAGCTCGTTCTGGACTGAGCCAGACAACAGAGTTGATTCCGAAGGCTCTTTTAACAGGCTGCCTGAGGACCATGGCTGCTGCCTGGAGAATTGCAGAGGAGTTATCTGCTGGTTGCAAAGGAAAGGGAGCTGATCTTAAAACAGCTACGTGGTGTGTAGCTGCTATGTGCTGTTCTAGCTTCCAGAGGCTGGAGGGTTTGAGAATACACCTGGGGTTATACTCCATGGGCTGTTTAAGTACCATTCATACTCTGTGATGTAAATGAGGGATCAGCATTGTCTGTACTGAAGGACAGGCCACATCAGCACACCCTGGGAGATGTTACTGTCCAAAATGCCACTTAGTCCTTTCCCCTTCAGAAATTCAAACACTTGGCTAATGACAGTTACAATTTTGTGAATGAATTTTGAGGTTTAGACTATTGCGTAGAACTCTTGTGCCCTCTTCTAGAAACATCTCCTTTGACAAGCCTGAAAATCTGAAAATCACTTGAATGCCAAGTGCATGGTTATCACAGGCTTTATTAATTTAAAGACATCTGATTAGAAAAATCCTGTATAGGCTGCGAAGAAGAATTGGACTGAGAGGCTTCTATTTTTTTCCATCCCCAAAAGAGATGTGCCTGGGAACAAGGGCATATAATAAAAGTGACTTTTCAGGAGAGATTGATAGCTTACTGTGATACAGTGGTCCTGACAGCACACTCCGGTGCTTCTAATGGAGCTGAAAACAAAAGAGCTCCAGTGGAAGACGGGCTGTTCAAAGTGAAAACCCCAATCCCTCAGCCTGAAGATAAGCTGCTTTTTTCAGGCTGTGCATAGATAGTTGATTAAAGAAACAGATGTAGAAATTTGTATGCATAACCAGAATTAATGACTTTCCTCTTTGAGCACAGTGAATTCTTGTGTTCAAGAGCTGTAGTTTGGCTTCATCCCCACATGAAAGAGGTTTATTTTGCAGCTTATCAAGTATGGGCAGCTTCATTTTTAACTGTTGTGAATCTATTTAGTGCATTGCAAGCTAGGAAGGTATTGAATATTGTACTGGGGACAGTAGAGTTGGAAAGGAAAAGGGATAACTGCAGAACATCCCTGTGTAATAGTGTAATAAATCCTGAAATGTATTGGCATCCCATGGATGCGGACGTAAGTAAACTTAAAGCTGTCTCACAATTCCCATTTCCAGCCTCTTCTGCATGTGCTCCATAGCAGAGGTCAGAGCTGTTTGGTGGAAACCTGCTTTTTGGGGCACACTCTGTCTAGGTTTGTGTCATGTGCCACTTGTAGCTACAATTCAGAGGAAAAAACATGGGAGCTGCTTTTGAAGAACAAACCGGAGCTCCCTCTTCTTTGCCCACCACAACAGAGAGGGCTCTAGCCTGGGCTTGGAGAAATGGGAAACAGAACCAGGCTGGAAGGAGCTTCCCAGCCCTGCAGGGAGTTAGAAGAGACCTAATTTGGGAAAAAGAAAAGATGAAGAATTGGTGTGTGAAGTTTGTTGTGCTGGGAGGTGGCCAGTGCTGGTCATGCTTCCCTTCCCCACTGTGCTTGTGGGGTAACGGTGATTTATGTGATGTTTGCCTGTCTGCCTTAAAGGGATAAAGGAGCTTTAATTCTTTTCTCATTTCTCCCACTGCCTCTCCTCTCTGAAGATGTTAATGGTGCTGTACCTGTGCAGCTCTGCTTGCAGCTTGGCTCGTCATAGAAGTTGATGTGCTTAAGGCTGTCAAGAGCTTCACAAACAAGACACTTTGTCCTCATCTGTCTATAAAGCTTGCGCAAAGCTCACCAGGCTCTTTAAAAAAGGAAAGAGCTTTAAAAAAATGAAAAAAACTAAACCAAAAAGTGTAAGACCCCCCTCTTCTGGATGTGTTTCCATGCCCTGGAGCCCCTTACCCTGCTTGTGTGGCGGTTACTGGTTGAAAATGCCACCTTGAGCATGTTCTGTGTTCAGACACAGGACCCAGCCCTGGCTGCCCTCTTCTCATTGCCCCCAAATCCTTCCAAACCTCTGTGATCAGCAATGGATGAGGCAGCCCTCAGCACTCCACCAGGCAGGGATGTCCTCACCTCTCAGATTAGTTCTAGATTTTCCCCCTCTTTTCTTTCACTACCATGTCTCACAGTGCTTTCTTCCTTGGAGAAAGGAGTTTTCTATAACATTTTGGTGAAGAAGGGAAGATGTGTTTTCAAAGCCCTTTGTTTGAAGGGACCCTTCATTCCTGATGCAGTGGTGCATCAGCTCAGCCCAGCCTTTCTCACTCTTCAAGAGGCTCCTGGTACGACCCACTGTGGATTTATATTATTGTATTCCTCTCTGTCCCTTCAGAGGAGGTGGAGCACTGCTTGTTGTGAAGCTCAGCAGGTTCCCTCACTCCGAGAGCTCTTCAGAGAGGATCTCTCCAAGGGACATGTCATTGGTATCTCCAGAGCTGCTCCCATTGGGTACATGCTAACAGCTGAGCAGAGCAGGAGCATTCAGTGCAGCACTCACTCTCCATCCCTGAACCCAGCGCTGCACTACTTGGAGTCAGCAACAAATGCTGGAAAACAGTGAAAAATCCAGCTAAAAACAGGAAAAGAAGAGATTTCTGTGAAGGAGACTCCTGCAAGGTTTTTAACACCAAAACTGATATTGGGCAACGGGGAAGTGCAAATAAAGCCCAGAAGATTTCATCCTGTGGCCCCACATAGCTCTTGTTTGCCTTCATTTTCTATTGTGGCTTTTGGTAAATTCCAATGGTTTCAGGTCCCAAGACACTTAATTGAATTAGTTGCTTCAAATATAAATAGATGCAGAAATGTCTAATATTAGAAACATTCTGTTCTGCAGAATGGCTGCAGCTTTGAGATGAAATAGTAAATACAAATGTCTGACAGATTTAATAGAATTCTATCAGTACCAACTACAGAAAAGCAGATGAGAATTCTCAGGCTTGAGGAGAAAAACTGCTCTATCCCAAAGAAAATAAGTTATTTGTATAAATCTGATGTTAGCCAGTTCTGGTCAATCCAGACTTGTTCTGACATCATGTATTTTACCTTTGTTTTAAGTTAAGTATCAGTAAAGAATCTCTCAAATGTGCATCTCTCTGCAGAAAGACTTCAGGGTTCAAGAACTCCCTCTGGCTCGGATTAAGAAGATAATGAAACTAGATGAAGATGTGAAGGTAGACTCTTGGGGTTTTCTGGACTATTTCTAATCCTTTGGTGGATATTGTAGCAATTCCTTGCAATTCATTATTTCTTACCAGCATTATTTATTATTATTTCTAAAGCACACTCTAACAGTTGCCTTGAATGCAATAGTAGCTGGTCTTGTGTAACTAAACTGAGCTGGGAAAGCAGACTGGTTTGGGAGCTTTGCAAGACTGGCAGTTTTGCTTTCTGCTAGTAAAGATCAGATTTCTGTGTAATTCTGGATATTTCCTGTTTTTTTCTAGTGCTTGCTTGTCTTTGCTCATGTGTCCTCCTTGGTTCTCCCAGTTCTTCCCTCTATAAGGCTATATGAAGTGATAGCCCTTAACCCTGTGCCCTGCTGTTTCAATTTTTATGGAAAAAAATAAGTAGTACTTTAGGTGGGTGACAGGAGTGTGATACCAGTATTGAAGCTGAGCCCTTGACGTGTGACTGATGACCATAACACGTGCATTCACTGATGAAAACTGCACTGCCTTCTTGTTTTTCCCAGTGTGACACCATCCTTCTGTTAGGACAACCTTTAACACTTGAACGAGATCCTGAAGGAGGTGTGTGTTGTCTCCCTATGCAAGAGAGCCATTCATTCACCTGGGAAGGGAGCAAACCCAGGCCTGAGGTCCCAGGTCTGTGTCTGAACCAAATGAGTGCCACATTTTTGCTGATGACGAGGAAGAGGAGATTTTTAGGGCAGGACAAGTTTCTGGCCTGGAACATTATTTAATCAGAAGGATGTACTAGAAGTAAGCGCTAATGCCAAGCCAGCTAATAATGAAAGTGCTTAATTTGAGTGAAACTTGAGCTAGAGACTTTTTAAGGAAAAGGAATGTGGAGAGGAGGCAGAGTCCTTGCTCAGGCCTCCAAACCTCCTTTGCAGTTTCAGCAGTTATGGAGTCACAGAACAGCAGATTGGTATTCATTTCAAACTACAGAAATGTAATGATACAGCGGAGCACTCAGCCTGTCCTCTTCAGTTGCCAAATCCCTTATGGACATGCCAGGGCGCTGCTAGGAGAAGCTGCTGATTGACACCGTCTTGGTGAATGTGCACTGATGCTGTTTACTGACCATAATGAAATACAATAGAACCATCGAATCTTAGAATCCCAGGCTGGAAGGGACCTCAAGGACCATCTAGTCCAACCTAGCTAGGCAAAGCATGACCTAGACTAGATGGCCCAGCACCCTGTCCAGTGAATCTTAACGGTACTCAGTGTTGAGGAGTTACAGCTTCCCTTGGGAGATTATTCCAGGTTGTTCTCACTGGGAAAAATTTTCCTCTTGTGTCCAGTCAGCATCTCTCTGGGAAAACTTGTGCCCATCACCCCTCGTCTTTTCCATATGACCCCTTGTGCAGAGGGAGTTCCCATCTTCTTTATAGTCATCCTTTAAAGGCTTACAAGGTCTCCATGACCTCATGGAGCTGATATTTGACTGGAGGAAGCAGACTCGGGAGGCAAACTTTAGATGCCCAGTCCTGTTCCCAGTGTGTTTAACTGGAATGTGGTGACTCTTTGGGACTCTGATTGCAGATGATCAGTGCAGAAGCTCCGGTGCTGTTCGCAAAGGCTGCCCAGATATTCATAACAGAACTGACTCTGCGAGCGTGGATACACACAGAGGATAACAAGCGCAGGACACTGCAGGTAACAGAGCTGCTCCCACCCAGCCTTCAGCTGCTTCACCAGCTTTCCAGCTCTTTGTTTCCATAATATGAAGCATGCTTTGTGGACAGTACCTTTAGTGTCTGTGTTTACCCCTACAAACCTGTGTACCACGCACAGGGTGCAGTGCAACTGAAATGCTGTAAACAACAACAGCAAAACCAAACCAGAGCTGCAGCTGTGAGCTAACTGTGACCTGCTGTGAGGACTTGGGTAGCTGTGGTGGTCAACTTGCAGTTGATTGAGTTTTCAGTAGTCGTTCTAATGTAAACCTGTAGATGGTTGTACGGATAAATCGAGATGAAAACATAAATACCCTCCTCCAGAACAGATGACTGTTTCTTCTGGATTGAAGGGCCCTCAATAATGGTCAGTTTTTAGTGGTTCAGGAGTAAACTGTAACTCTTAAGGTTTTGTTTGGGTCTTCCATTAATTTTTAGTCTGGCAGGTTGACTAGAAGTAATTGAAGCTACACCAACAATCAGTTCAGGCCTTCAGATCAGAGGTGAGAAATTTAGGACCATGTCACACTCCTGTACCCTGGCACTGAGATTGGTGTGGTGGCAAGGAAACACATCTGATTTCAGTCCAAAGTTGTCCTATTGGGTGGGCATCCAGCCACTCAATCCTCACTAAACTGGGCTAAGGCTACTTGTTTAATTCAGGTTTTAACATAGTCGCTGTCAGAGGATGTGTTTGATAGACATTCCATGATCAAGATGCTTTGTAAGTAGAAGTGCTGACTTGAGCACGTCCTCTTGAACAGTTTTCAAGCTTGGATGGGTCCATTTATTTCAGAATCATACTTAAAACCTGATCCTAACATGCAAGACCTTGAATTGTCTCAGGTTTTGTTCCTCTCTTGCCTTCCCTAGCAGCTGCTCTCCACATGGTCAGTCCAGCTGCAGAAATGCAGTTGCTGCTTATCAAGTACTTGGGAAGAAAACTTGGAGTGGAGAGGTCTGAGTTATGGAAGTGTATTCCCGAGGAGATTGGATTGAACCCAGTTCTCAGCAGGGAGAATGGAACAGGAGCTGCATCTGTTCAGGCCAAGTTTTCTTCCTGGTGAAGACACTTTTGTAACACGTGCTGCCTGCAGAACAAAAGAAGTCTCTCAGGCTTTGTGTGTGATCGCTGTTTGGCAGTTAAATGCCAAAGGCAGTATGAGGTTTAGAAGTGTCAACTAGCACAAAGTGAGAGGGTTGATGGTCTTTCAAATTTCACCTCCTCATCAGGCAGCATGGGCATCTGTGTCTCAAATCTGGTTCATATACATATATATATATAAAAAATATATATGCTTTACAGATTTATCTTCAGCTAATGAGACTTTCAACAGCTTCTTCAATTAGCCCAGCTTTGTAATAAGGCTTGCAGGGGTTTTGAAGTGACACAGTACTTCTTTTGTTGTGGTTTTATTAAGAAATTCAGCTTTTTTATCATGGGGGTTGTTTCAGATCTTAAGCATATACATTTAAGTGATGACTTATTGCTGGGTTACTGTTTATGCAGGTCCTTAATGCTTTGACCTAATGCTATTCTTTAGATTTCTTTTTCAGGCACGGTATGAGAGCAAAGTTACAAGGTGCTTGAAGCAGACATTTACCTTGCCAGTTTTTCACAGAAGCTCGTTGGCTCTTGCACGTCCTTTTTCTGATGCATGTTTGGCCAGTTTGCTGAGTGTGTTTTAATCTTCATGCTTTCTTCTACCCGTTTTGCTCATCCACATGCTGAAGCTTGTTCTCAACATCTCTTGGGATTCCCCTGCCTTGAATAAGATCCTGTAATACTTAATTTTTTTCTTTCTTTTAATCCCTGCTCACCTCAGACGCTCTGCAGACTTTGCCCCATGGAGCAGCCATCCAGCAAAGCTTCATTTTAGCTCACTTTGGGGTTTTAAAATGTTTTTTTAAAAGAATTCACCCTGTTTTTTAATGTGCTAAAAGGCTTATGGTGGTTGTCATGAGCCCTCAGTGGTGAGTTACAGCTGTACTATTGTGGACAGCCTGATGGGGCCTGGTGGGTGAGTAGATGGCTGTAAAAGCACCTTCTGTTATGCATCTTGGAGGCCTAACTTGACTCAGTTAACAAGCTCTAACTTTAGTTATCCGGAGACAAACCTGACTTCTAAAGATGAAGAATGTCTTTGGTTTTTTTTTCCTAGAGAAATGACATTGCCATGGCCATTACAAAGTTTGACCAGTTTGACTTCCTTATTGATATTGTTCCAAGAGACGAACTGAAACCTCCAAAGCGGCAGGTGAGACACAAACAGGCTTTATGGCTTGTCCTTTCCTTGGGGTGACTTCAGTCTGTAGTTAAACAGAATTGGTAAAACAGTACAGGATCAGATTAAACATGAGGTTTGTGCCTCTCTCTTTTACTTGTGTATTTACAGTAATTTTCATGCTCTTCAGACTTTTAATAGAAATAGAGCTTGAGAGAAGATTGACAGAAGTTGGACATGGGAACAAAAACTACTGAATAGTTCTCATACCCAATATTGCCAGTGTTAAAAAACTAACTTTAGAAAGTGTGCTGAAGCTGCATCCTCTGACTTGGAAAGGGAGAAAAAGGCTCCTTTGCTTCTGCTTCCTTTGGGGCAGTCCTGGCTACTGTAAACATCCTTGACTGGAAGCTTTAAGGTGTTAAAGGGGCTTTCAGTCGGATGTTTACAGCAGCAGGCTGCCACGCTCATCTGAGCACAGGGTCTTTGAAATTTCACAAGGTGCTTGTTTTACAAAGCACTTGTTTCCCTCCATGCTTTGAGAGGTGCTGAAAAGGCAATGAGGTGGGGTTGAAGCTCAGTCTTGTTGCTTCAAACGCAGCTCCTCGTAGACTCATTTCTCTCCTTCACCTAAAAACTTGGTGTTTTGCTGCTGAAAGGTCACCAGTTCAGTGATTGTTACAACAATTCCTTCAGCTGGTTTTCTGCTGCTTTGGAAGGTTTGCAGTGTGTTAATCTTTTAAAAAATCCAAGGTGATCCTTTAGCTTCCCAAGTAAGTGCTACTGGAGAAGCTGGAAAACATCTTCCTGGCAGGGAAAACACCTTTTTGTGTCACAATCTAGGCACGACAGTCCGTGCTGCTGCCACTGCGGTCAGCTGGGGTTAAAGTGAGCAGCATCCCAAGGCTTCATTCTGGGTGTGCTTGAAACTCTGTTCTGCACATACATGCATCACATGCAGGAGTGTGACACAGTTCCTTCCCCACATTCCCTGTTTTCTCCCTGCAGCAGAGATGATTTAGCCAAAGATCATGAGTTCTGTATTACATCAAAAATGAAGCAGCAGCCTGCCCAGCTGCTCTTGATGCTTCACTTCACGGGGGGGAAAGAAAACCCACGTTTGATTTGTTCTGCTCTGTAAGCAGCCTGAGATAGCACAGGTTAATTCTGGCATTGCAGATTCAGTTCTTTTAGGTGCTTCATTTGGTTATTCTACTTTGTAGAGCTATTTTTAGAAGTACTCCATGTTTGGGAGGGAGAACATTGCCCATATCTTCTCCTTGCTGGAGTTTTCTGATTCATGTCAGAATGTTCTGATTATGGAACATTCGAGTTCTGTATTCAAATGAATGCCTGAAGTATTTTAGTAGTGTTAGATGCATGTAGGTTGCTTGGTTAACGTGTCTTGATGATACATCAGTCTTTTGGATTGCACAGCATCAGCAGTGAAACACTGTTGGGTTTTGGTTTGAAAAAGGCTTTAGAGATCTGTCTGTCACTGATACATCCACTGGCTGTGAACACTGCTGAGTCACGAGAAATGCTTCTGATGGAAGGGAAATTTAATGAAGAAGCAGCTGCCTGATAAGAATGTAGTTAGGACTTTGCAATGGAAAACACTCCTTTGCCTCAAGAGCGTTGAAAAGTGGCTGCCCGTGGGCTGGCAGCCTGCACCTCTGCCTGGGGGCACAGTCTGTGTTTTCTCTCTACCACTGTTTGACAAGTTAGTGGTAGTTACGTGGAAGAGCTGGGAATGAAACCATCACTGTTATGTTGCTCTGGTAACTGAAGCCATGGCTGGAAAATAAAAGATGCAAACGATGTGATACAACGTAGTTCAAGCAGATTTGGATTTAAAGCCATTTTTGCCTGTAGCAAATGCAGCTTAGCCTGGAATAGATGCTTAGAGAAGTATTCAGTTGCTTTAGTTGTTATGGGATTTGGCTAGGAATGAAGGGTTGGAGCACTCTAGAAATAACATGTCTGAGGACTGGACTATACAGAAGCAGCCACAGCTCTCCTGTGCATGCAGTTCGTGGTTGACTGAGATATGCCCTGTTGAATATATATTTTACATTTGTTATTAATCCCTCCCCAAAGGATTTGATGAACTAAATAGGAATAATCAGTGAGCTCCCATATGTAGGAAGTGTGGTGAGTGTCTGATTGCAGTGATGTGCAGTACCATGGGATAGTGCCAGTGTTTGCTCTGAGAGCCAAGCTTAGAAGTTGCATCTTGATTACAGCCAGCTGTGAGCAGCTTCATCTTCGGGGGGTGATTTTCTGTGGGCTGTTAAAAACCTCCCAATAGTAAGTCTTTCCTTTAGTTGCTGTCTCTGAGAGACCTGCATCTAAGCAAACAGGCTCTTTTACTCAAGTCTGATGCCCATCTAGCAAACATGTATTGATCTTTTGTAATGTGGATTTTTCTTCTCCGGTCCAGTTGGATATACTGAAGGTAACCCATGAACAAGCCTCACTTAACGCAGGGGAGCCAAGCAGCCTGGTGTAAGAGTGCGAACTGCCATGTTGTAGCATGTGTAAACATCCTACACTCTCAGCTGTGAACTCGAGGTGGCTGGGAGAGGATTGTTTACGCCTTCTGCCATGGAGTGAACATCTGTGTCCGCAGCTTCTGTGTGTGCAGGATCCGGCTGCTCCTCTGAGGAGCTTAAGAGTTTGGCTTCTTGAGCGTTAACAGCTTGCACTTCACATCAGCTCTGAAAATCCACTTCTGTGCCTAAAACACTGTTAATCACAAGGGGCTTTTCCCTTCTAAAGACATACTTAAATAAAACAAACCAGCAGCATTTCAGCCTGTGCTTCTGACAGTGAGCTAGAGCAGAGCCTTTCGTTTCTTCACGCTGTTGAGATACTCCCGCCACTAGCAGAATCAGGCTGTTAAGCTATGGTACAAGATGAAATTGTTACCATTCTGGAGAAGCTGGATTTAAATAAAGTCACAACAGGGTACATCAAGTCCGTGGCTTTTATTCTCAGGGGTTTAACGTTGGAGCTAGATTGAGATTTGTATTAGGCTAAGATGAGGGTTTGGTAACGGATGAGACTTCATAAGTCTTCTGATGCATTTGCAGTTCATTCTGAGTTAAGGTAACAGGTGATGATAGAATTCGTTGGTAAGGAGTTGTGTGGATTTCAGCTATGGTAATTTTATTCTTTTGCGTCTCTTAATGAAATTGGTGACTGCGTATTATACAGAGGGTATTGGAAATTATTTTGATACCCCTGTAGCTGGAATAAATAAGGAAACCCTGTTTTATCATTTTATATTTCTTTGGTTAAACTGTTTCAAATAAGGTATTAAAGGTATTTTCCCATAGATTGTGTTTAGGGGGCAGATGTTTCAGCTGGGGAGGTCTTGGATATGGATCTGTTCCCTCCCTGTTTACCTGGCTTTTACTTCTGCTGCAGGAAGAGGTACGTCAGGCTGTGACCCCAGCTGAGCCTGTACAGTATTACTTCACCCTTGCCCAGCAGCCTGCTGCAGTGCAGGTTCAGGGGCAGCAGCAAGGACAACAGACCACCACGTCTACAACTACCATCCAGCCAGGACAGATCATCATCGCCCAGCCTCAGCAAGGGCAGGTGAGGCATAAGCAGCATTCAGAGGCTCTGCAGGTCAGTGTAGCTCCTGAAGCCCTCACCTCACCCATGTGTGTACTGCAGTGTCCTGATCTCACTGCTCAGAACAGCCAGTATAGGCCAGAAGTGTGTGTTCTGTTCACAACCAGGTGTTCAGATATCTCACTAACAAGGGTCATCTAGGTCCTGGCTTCCATTCGTGGTGATTTATGGATCAACAAGTACCAGTAGGTCTAGGAAGCAATCTTTCTGCAGTCTTTGTATCCTGTGGCTGTTTCACTCATGTTCAGTCTTTGCTTGGTCCTTATCCCTGTTTTGAATGCAGACCACCCCTGTGACGATGCAGGTCGGAGAAGGCCAGCAGGTACAGATAGTGCAGGCACAGCCGCAAGGCCAGAGCCAGCAGGCTCAGAGCGGGACGGGGCAGACCATGCAAGTCATGCAGCAGATCATCACCAACACAGGAGAAATCCAGCAAATCCCGGTAAGGCTTTGCCAGGAGAAATGTCGCACAGTGTTGAGATCAAACTGTCTGCTGGTGTTCTGGCACGAGACTGCAGACGTGTGCTTTTTTAACTGGAAGAGGAAGTTTGGATTGAGTGGTGTGTTTCCTGCACTTAGAGAGGAAAACTAACCAGGTGTGACATGAAGAGGGAAATAAATCTACCCACTAGTGTAGAAACATTGCCCACCCCTTGCACTTGCCCCTGAGTGAAATAGCTATGATTAGGAAGCAGTAAATATTTCTGGATAAACCTCAGTTCTTTACTCCAGTGTGGTTTCAATAAAGCATAATTGACTTCTTTTGCCTTTACTTGGTTCTGCCTCTGCAATCTGAAGTCGCGACTGGGCAGACTGAGTAGGAAAGGTGCCATCTGTGAGTTATTAATAAAATTCTATGTTATAAGAAATATTTCTACAAGTACTTTGGGCTGGTTGAAGGAACAGCTTTGCAAAGCCGGAAGATACTTCTTCACTTTCACATCAATATAGACTTGCTGTGGCTGTAAGAAAGGGATTTTAAGCACCCACCATCAGCAGTGACATTCTGGCATGTGTCCTAGGTAAACACATGGGTCAAAAAAGTAACGTTTTTCCCCCCTCTGTGTAACTTCCATTCACAACAAAGCCAGGTGTTTTTGGTTCCCATCTGGAAAATTTCACACCTCTTAAAGAAAAGTCTACAGTTGTGTGTACTTAACCAGCAGCCAAAGGTCAGAGCGAGTGACCAAGACCAACATTTCACTTTGTCTTTGATTTCTGTTATTAAGCTGAGCTTTCACACCAGTGCTGCTCTTCAAGACTGGAGGAGCTTCCCTCCCTATGGCTGGAAATGCTCGTGCTTTGTCACAGCATCTTGAAGAAAGTTTCAGTCGTGGGTGTTGCCAGATTTTTCCTACCCACTTCCAAATTCTTTTCACCTCTTGAAGTCTCCAGCTAATTCCTACTGCTTGGCTTAAGGTGTTGGTCAGAAAGGAAATGAATTGCTTGTCAAATACGGTGCTTTACTATGGGCAACCTTTTTCTTCCCTGTGCTCTTCTCTGCCTTTCTTTTTACATCTTTTTTCCTTCCTTTCCTTTCCTTATGAAAGTCTCTCCGAGATACTCATTCTACAGAGCATTTTGTAAAGAGATCTCCACCTCCAGCCTCAGCGAGTCCATTAGAACAGCACTGAACATTGCAGCATCTTTCTTTGGTTCAGCAGTAAAAGGAATGGTTCAGTCTTGTTTTCCAGCTGTCTCCAGTGAATTTTGTAACTCTCTAAAAGGAGGAGGATTGGACATCTGCTAGGAGAGGGATTCTTTATAGTGAGGGAGCTGTAACCTGCTGAAAGAACTGTTCTCTGCACAGGTGGATCCCATTGCAAGTGGTCCCATGTTTTAGGAGTGTGAGACTGGAGGCTCTTCTCTAGTGTCTGTTTTTGGCCAAGCACGTGTTGCTCTTTCCTCTTGCTTGAGAGCATTTAAGAGCAGGTAGCTGGTCCTTAGAAGCTCCTTACACTGCTGAGTGTGGTATCTTTTGTCTTTGGGAGCACTTGGGTCTCTGACAATTGTAGGACTCCAAAACAGAGCAGCTCTGGAGCAGTGTCTTAATGAAACAGTCACAATTCACACTTCTGGATCTAGCAGAGATGCTGTTTGCACTGTAATTAAGAGGATTTTTCTTAATCGCAACGTGTTGAAGAATCAAGTTTGTGCTGAAAGAAGCATCTTCTCATTGCTCACTTCAGAGAGTGAAGTAAAATAGGGCATGGAGCTGTGCATTTGCTACAGAAGCTTTTTAATGCCCTGACCTGTTTGATTTATGAGAATTTCAGCCCTTGGTCTCTTCAGTGCTGCTGCCTGTTCTGCTCTTCCTGCTGTGCTTGTCTGATTTTTCCCCTGGGTTTCCTTTCTCTCTTGTTCTAGTTAGTGCTGTTTTCTCATAGTTCCTTTTCTCTCTGGTATGTGTTAGGGTTTAGCAAAGAATCTTTCATAACACTAATGTGACAGTTTACAACTCTCATGAAGCTGGTCATGCCTCTGGCAACTGCAGGAGTGTCGAGAGAATCTCACCAATGTTCTCTGCTGGTTTCCCACATGCTCCTGATCCCATGTACACATCTCTGCTGTGATTTACCAGTTAGGACCTCGGGTTGCCTGTGGAGAAGTGACTTACAAACTGAGACAACCTGGAAGGAAGTGTGTGCCTCAGTGAAATAGTGATCACTTGTTTGACTACGTTAATTTTGTTTGAAACTTAACCAGTGTCTCACTAGACCTCGCTGAGCTTAGGAGCTGGCTCTCATTGCTGACAGAACACTTGCTGAGTTGCTTTCACCAGTTCAGTTCATGGTGTAGTTAAAATGGAAGCAGGAAGCCCCCAGTGTGAAAAACAAAATCTGCTGGCAGATCTCAGTGCAGAAACAAAATCTTTATTGAAATGTTGATGTTCATGTGGAGTTTATTTGCTCTTGAAATAATCTTGGAGCTTTTAGCCGTGGCTGGTGAAGTCAGCAGCCTCTGTGTAAATGCCAAGACCAAGTTCTAGGCACTTGAACCTTTGTCAGTGAGCAGTTTGTGAAGTATTTTGTATGTCCTTCTTTCCCCTTTGTAAAATGAAGAAAACTCAAAACCTTTTTCTGTATATAATTAACCTTAAGACTGTGCATCTAAATGTCCTGAAGTTAAATAACACAAAATGAAAAACTCAACAGTAGTATCAATCATACTGTGACCCTTTTATTGCTTCTCAGATGTGTATTAGCTGTGTATATCACAGGTTAGCATGATGACAATGTCTTCGTATCCCACACCCCCAAGCATCTCACCTTGCAAGATCAGGCTTATAAGAAATAAATTTGTGTTTCAGTGTTATACACAAAGCATCAGCACAGAAAGTGCCAGCCTTTGCCAGGTGGGGGTTGATGTATATTGGCAGAGAGCTGCATTAAAAGCTTCCAAATATATCCTTGGGTTTTGTCATCTCTGCTGTCTTTATTTATGTGAAAATATCCCATATATTCTGTAATATTTCTTTGGCAGGATATGATAGGAGTGTCATTATGTGCAGCTAGCTCCTAACAGCTTTCTTTATGTGAAGTACTACATCAAAGTAGTAACTCAGTTCTCGTAACCAAAAAGAAGTGTTCTCAAAGCTCTCTGAAATGGAGCAGTTAATGTGCTTTCGCTGCTAACTGACCACCCCCATTCTGGAGCAAGAGGTAATGTTGTGCTTCCTCAGGGGTTTACCTTAGGAACATGCAGGAGTTCTGTGGAGCTCGCTCTTGCTTGGCAGGGTCCGTGGTAGTTACTCATCTAAACCATTAATCAAGCGAAGCTTCCCGGTGTCATCTGTTACTCTGGCTCCTGTTGTGGAAACGAGAAGGGAGGTTTGTGTGTTTCAGGTTACAGTTACCTGTTTAATTTTCTTTCCCTGCCCCCTCCACTTGTCTCCAGGTTCAGTTGAATGCTGGCCAGCTGCAGTATATCCGCTTAGCCCAACCTGTGTCAGGCACCCAGGTAGTCCAGGGGCAGATCCAGACGCTTGCAACCAATGCACAGCAGGTACGCATGGGAACAGCAGGGCTGACATGAACTGGTAAAGTGTTGTTCCCTAGCTCCTGAAACTGCAAATCCCAGTTGAATTTACCAACTCTTGGGCTAGGTTTCCTGCATTTCTTTTTCTTCCCTTTACATTCATCAGAATAATGAAGCAAGGAGCATAGAGGAAGCTTCCTTTACCTGTACGTGAAAGGTGCATGCTTATATGTATGTGTGTATGTGTGTGTGTCTCACTGTACAAAACTCACGCTGCTTCTTAGCTGGTTGCTGGTAAAACTCCAGTTCATCAACCTTCTCTTTACTTCTGCTCCTTCTGGCTGGGTGAGGGAGAAGCAGCTGTGCAGCCTCTCAGGAAAGCTGTTTCAGAGATGAAACATCAAGACCAGCATTGCTGCCAGAAGGTTCTCTCATGTTCTTGTTGAGGCTGGTCTCTTAAGGGATTCTTCTCTGCCTTCAGAGGATAGGAAGGCTGCTGCTTTTCTGTGATCCTGAAGGCCACGTTCTAAGTCAGAGAGGAGATGCTTGTGTCTGGTTTGGAAGGCCTGAATCCCTTGTTCTTTGTTCTTGACTTGCCATTAGCACCAGCATGACTTTGGGCTGGTGGCACAAGCTGTGTCTTACCACATGGTGGGGTAGTGATGTTTGAAAGAGTCTAAAAGCTCTTGAAAAGCAGCAGCAGAATATTGTTAGTGGGGTTCTGACTCTCTGCAAAGTGCTGTCAATGATCATCCTTCTGTTATCCTTGTAGATAACACAGACAGAAGTCCAGCAAGGGCAGCAGCAGTTCAGCCAGTTCACAGATGGACAGGTAAGAACTTGGAGTTCCTGGGTCCTACACCCTTTTGAAGTCAAGGGCTAGAAAGACTGTCCAGAAGTCTGCATGTTCTAGCAAATCTGCTCCTCCTGATAAAACCCTGCTACTCCTGGCAAGCCCTGACCAGGAGCAGGGTAAGTGGATGTTGTGCCAGTCTTAATAATTCAGGTGTATTCTCTGTGTTCTCCTGCCTTCACTCTCAGTTAATCCAGTCCCTTGCACTCTGGGTGGGATCCGTTTTAGTCCTAACCAGCTCAGTCTGGGCATCAAGGCCAGGTTGGATGGGGCTTAGAGCAATCTGCTCTAGTGGAAGGTGTCCCTGCCCGTGGCAGGGGGTTTGAACTGGATGAGCTTTAAGATCCCTCCAGCCCAAACCAGTTTGCGATTCTGTGATCAGAAATTCACAGGATGACTCTGTTAGGATTTAGCAGCAAATGTCTAGCAGTGATTTCATGGCCTGCTTTTTCAGGGGGATGGATTTTACTTGGACTTGAGAGTTGTTGTTAAGGCCACCACTAAATTTCTGGGGTTAATGCACCATGTTCTGCTCAGAGGGAGCTGGCACTGGGTATGATGAGAACTGACAGTCCTTTCTTTCCCCTCCTTCCATCTCTGCCAGCAACTTTATCAGATCCAGCAAGTGACCATGCCTGCAGGCCAGGACATCACCCAGCCCATGTTCATCCAGTCCACCAACCAGACCTCAGATGGCCAAGCCACGCAAGTGACAGGGGACTGAGCAGGGACCTTGGAGCAAGTTGTCTCCATGTAGGAAGGAGCACGTACCAGCTTGACGTGTGCCATACCGCCCTGGTCTGATGAATACATCTGCTTCTGTGTCTCTGTACTTGGTATTAAGCCTATAGTAGGCTGCGGTCTCCAGTGCACTGTACACCTTCCTCTGGTGGGTATGAGGGAATATCCAACAGACACTGCCAAGAATGCAATATTTTTATTTTTAGAAATCAATATTTCTGTGTATCCAGCTGCTTGTTCAAACCCATAAAACCTGAAAGAGAACTCATCAAAAGGAGTTTGTAGCATCTCATTGAACAACAACAACATGTAAAATGTTTTTATCTAGTACAATTATTAAAGGGTGCTGCATCTGGTTTGTTGTAAGAGCTTCATTCCCAGTATTCTGTTTGTGTTTTCTCTCTGACTAGAGCTAGATTCAGTCCTCCTATCTCAGTGGTTTGTTAGGGGAGTGGGGGGAATGTGTGTGTTAGATTTTCCTCTCCTGCCTCCTTTTTTGGTAAGCCAGATCATTGGCTACATGCAGCTCGAGGGCAGGGAGCAGGGGAGGAGTAATTAAAGTGAAAACAAATAAATCCCATTCCTTGTATTATGACTGTATTTTCTAAGGGCAAAAGATTCTTTAATTTGGCCTGGTTTATTCCAGGAACACTAATGGAAGTGTGGACAAACCCCAGCCCTGCTGTCAACTGTTGTACCAGCTGCAGTCCCTGCATGTAATACAAGCTTCATAAAATGAAATAAATCTCCTTTGTCAGATAACGTGTGTGCTTTATTTGAGCCCCAGGGCCTGGTATCAACCTGCCAAGGAAAGAGCATCCTGAATCCCTGGAAAATACCCCACTGAAATAGTGAAACCAGCAACAGCGTTTAAGGGTGGGCTGGATGAGGGCTCAAATGGGGAGAGGGGGGGTCTGTGGCTGCCTCCCACAGCAAGGGGGGGCTCCATGCACTGATTAATGCCTGAGTGCAGGCCTTCAGCTGTGGGTGCACCGCCTCTCCCTGCAGCTTCCCTGCTCATCCAGGAGCAGGGAAGGGGTTTGGGGCAGGTTTAATTGAACACACTGCAATTATCCTGGTGGTGCTGGGTCACTGAGTCTCACTCAGGTCTTAGCTAATCATGGTTACGAGTCTAACTGAGAACCTCACGCTGTGGCACAGTTGGCACTTGGTCCAGGAGTGGCTCCGTGGCTTTGTGCGGCACCTGCCGGGGCCGGTGCCAGCGCTGGCTCCTGCTGCTTGCTGCCAGCAGCACTCAGTGTGCTGCGGTTTCACAGTGGGGAGAAGCCTTGACCCATCTGTGTCATGCTCTCCCTCGCAGTGCCCAGGGACCCGGGGTGAGGAGCAGCCCTGGGTGCCCCTTGTCCTGCTTGAGGAAGGAAAACTCCTCTCCAGCCCTTCACTGATGCAAACTGCTCATCTGGACCTGGCTCTTCCAGTCAGCCATGGGACCTTGCTGCACGCGCTGCACCTCCTGGGCTTTGTAAGTGTTCATTTACTTGGTTTTAAGTGTTTTCCCTGGCCCTGCAGTGCCTGAGAGCCAGCAGCGGGATGATGCAGCCCGCGCCTTCCCAGGCATCATCATCCAGAGCCAGGGCTCTGGAGGAGCATCTCCTGTGCATGGAAAAGATGAACTCGGGAGGGGAAAATGCACCTCTGTGAAAGCTCCGTCCTTGGGACCGGCCGCGAGAAGGCACCCGTGAGCACTGCGCCCGGGAGTTGGTTGGAATGGTTCACATTTCAGTAGAAATAAACCGCTTAAAGGGCGGAAAATGGGAGTGAGGCGCTGCTCCTGCAAGGAGAGGGGGTTCCGACAACAATCTCTGTCTCTAGCTGACGGGGACGCTGCTTCTGACCCGCTCGGTATCGCCTCGGTGGTCGCAGACAGATCCCACCCTGGAGTGTGGGAATTCAATGGGCAGTTAATGCCGGTTGTGTTAATGTTTAGCTAATAGTGGAGATAAGGCTCTGTAAGGCTGCAGAGTGCCCTCGCTTGCTTGAGCAAGTGTTTCAGTGGGAGGGAACAGCGTGTTTTGGAGAGAGCTGACCTCGTTTGTCCGTGCCAGCTCGGTGAACCTCGGGTGTTAACGGGAGCCAGATCTCCTGCATAAGGACTTTGGTTATCTTCCGAGGGAGCCTGATGGCAAATCGAGTGATGGGGGTCGATGGAGGAGGACGGGCTCGTTCCCAAGGAGTTGAGGGACATGTGGGACCATCTGCAGGGGATGCTGATGAGTGGAGGTGGCAGAGCAAGATGCCTCCGGGGACCTGGGGGCGTTAAAGCTGATGAGGAAGCAGCGGTTTGAGTTTCCGTTTCTCTTCAGGGCTGATGAGCTCAGCACAAGCCCCACGGCTGGGGTTGGCGCTGGCGGGGTTTGGTGCTGATGGGGTTTGGTGCTTGGCCAACCCTCGCCCAGGAGCTGGGGTGAAGCTGCCCCCTCTCAGCCTCTCCCGGTTCAGGGTCTGGGCTCCCAACCGCAGCAGGACGCGTGCCCTCGGTGAGCAGCGCTGGAGGTTCCCTGCTGCGGGAATTTCCTGCGTCTTCCCAGGGAGGAATCTGGGTGTGAACTGTCCTGGCGCTGCCGATCCGCGGCCGCAGAGCCAGGGGTGCAAAGCTCTCTTGAAGCCCTCATCCCGGCTTCCTTCCTCGCCTTTGGAGCTGGGGAGCGGAGTCGAGGCCCTGACCCATCCCCTGCAGGCAGCGGTGTGGCGGAAGCGTCCCGGTTCCTCCCGCGGGGCCGCGCTGGGCCGTTCCCCAGCTCCTGGCGATGCTGGCTCCGCTCCAAGCGCGGGGTCAGCGCAGGCGAGAACCGACAGAGCCCTGCTGCAGCGCCGGGACCGGGCCGGGGCAGAGCAGCCACGCTGCTCCGGAGGGGTCCCCCGGCGGGATGGAGCCCTCAGAGCGCCCCAGCCTCTTGCTTGTCGGAGCGCGAGCGAGCACCGAGCCAGGAGCTCATCGCGCTGGACCGGGGCCAAGCTTCAGCACAAGCAGGTGCTCTGCAGCCTCCCCGTGCCGCCGCCATCGCTGCTGCTGTCCTCGGGGCTCGCCGGCTCCTGGGGCACCGCCAGCACCGGGTCCCCTGAGGCCTCCGTTCCTCACTGTCCCGGCCACCAAAGGCCGAACCCATCTCCTTGGCACGGAGGGGGCTGCCTGCATCCTCCCCACCGCGATGTCACCCCCAGTGTCCTCCCCGCCCACAGCCAAGGCGCCAGGCTGAGGCTTTGCTCCGGTGCTGGGCTCGCCCCGGTCCCGCCTGCCCCGCTCCCAGCCCGCGGCCCTGCAGCCGCATACCAGGACTGCAAAATTTACTGGAAATCCTGTGGATGCAAATCCCGGCCTCCCACCCGTGCCAGGAACCGGAGCTGCAATCCCGAGAGGGCAGCAGGCTCCGAGCATGCCGCCTCCCTCCTCGCCATCGCCCGGCCTCGGGAATCCTCTTTAGCTCCGCATGGGAAGGATGCTCTGCGGGCCCCCGGGGTGGCTTCCCAAAACCTCCACCGGTTCTGAGGGATGGGTCAGTACCGCGCGGATTCAGGCTCCCTGGCTCCATCCCAAACCCTCCCAGCCCCAAGATGGATCGTGGTTCCCAGGGTTGTGAGGCATGGATGGGCATTAATGTGGCGACCCCCAACTCCATGGCACCAAAGCGGGCGCAGCGGGGAGGGCGGCTGGTGGTGACGAACCCTCTCCCCTAATTCATGAGCAGCTCTCGGATTCCAGCACAGTTTAGAGAAGTGACGTCTTTGTTTAAAACGGAGTCATTCAGCAGCTCCTCACCTACAAACAGCTCCGCCGATGCCTCCCTGGGACACCAGCCTGGTTCCCCATCCAGCGGTGGAGCACAGCAGCAATGAAACAAATCCCCAACCGCCCCGACTCTTCTCCAGCGAGTGCCCGCCTTGGCCGCAATCTTTTCCAAGTCACCTTCCCTCTGCCCCCACCGCAGCCCGGAGGCTTTAATCAATCACCAGGTGAAACCTAAACCTTGGGAATACGCTGAACCGAAGGCAGCCGGTGAAGGTCAAGGTGCTCCCGCCGCGGGGAGCGTCTGCCGGGGCTGAGGCGTTCCGGGGGCACCCTGAACGCAGCCAGGGCCATGATCCAGGAGCTGCGTTCCCAGCAGAGGGGGTGAAGGCAGGAGGGGAGCACAGAGGAGACCCCGCAACTTCCCTGGGGAGAATTGGGGTTGGATTCACGGGATCTCAGCCTCCATGGACATGGCTCTCGCTGCAGTGGGGGCTGAGTGGCAGCAGGATGGGGCAGCATCCTGGGGGGGGGATGCGGGCTGGTTCCTGGGGTGAGTTTCACCAGCACCAGTCCCTGTGCACCAGTAAATAACATTTACTGTTTATTGTCTATTAAAATAGCCTCTTTATGGTGCGTTTCCCCAGAGCTCCCCAACACCGCAGTGCTCAGAGGGCCCGTGCCAGGATCTCCAACACCACGTTAAATAATTCACCGACCAACGGCTTTAGGTTGCTCTGCTCTGAGCCCTGCGCGGGGAGGGGGAACCCCGCTGCTGCAAAGGTGTAGAGGGTGCACGGGGACAGCAGGGACGGGGCATATCTGCCCCTGGATTGCTTGGGAAAGGGACTCCCAGCGCCTGCCTCAGTTTCCCCAGTGGTTAATGGGAGGCTGTGTGGAGGGGAATCAGGCAGATGGGAAAACAGCTGGGAAACACACCTGCAGGTATTTGGTGTCCCTCCAAACTTCGGTGTGCCCAGCAATTCCTGGCCCCCGAGCAAAGGAGAGGAAAGGAGTGTCCTGGGCTGAGGTGCTCAGTGTCAAGCAGCAGGGGGGGCGTCGGTGCCAGCTGCCCCAGGGAGCTTGTGCCTGGGGTGCTCCAGCCAGAAATCTCTGATGCCATGGGGTTTGGGAAGCTGAATCCCAGGGTGATCCACACCCCATGGTCTGGGATGCTCATTCCCGGAGTGCTCCACACCCCACGGTTTGGGATGCTTGCTCCTAAAATGCTCCAAGCCCCATGGCTTGGGATACTCACTCACAGGATGCTCCACACCCCGTGGTCTGGGATGCTCATTCCCAGGGTGCTGCACACCCGTGGCCGGGGCGCTCTGCCCGCTGCTGGGGGGCAGCAGAAGTCCCCGCTCCCCAGGACCCTCACGGGGAAGGGTCCCGCAACCGGACCGGAGTTCCCACCGGGGAAACCAGTGGAAGCGGCCCCGCGCTTCTTCTCCCCTCCAGCCCCGTCCCGGCGGAGCCCCCGGGGCGGGGGCCAGGTACTGCGGGGCGGGCCTGCCCCGCGGGGGAGGGCCCGGCGGCGGGCAGCTAAAGGCAGGTGGCACCGGCACCGGGACAGGGGCTGCGCGGGGCTGGGGCGCGCCGCGTCCAAAGGAGGAGCGGCGGCGGGCGGAATGCAGCGGGCGGTGGTGCCCTGAGCGGGGCCGCGCCATGGCCGGGGCGGAGGGCGGCGGGGAGCGGCGGGCGGTGCTGGCGCTGACGGCGGTGCGCACCGAGGGCACCGGGCAGCCCTGCGGGACCCCCCCGCCCCGCCGCCGGGGGCTGCTGCCGGGGCCGCGCCCCGGGGCCGCCCCCCGCCCCGCCGGGTCCCCGCGGTGCTGCCGCCGCCGCCTCCAGAACTGCCTGTACAACGTGCTGGAGCGGCCCCGCGGATGGGCCTTCGTCTACCACGTCTTCATGTGAGTGCCGACGGCGTCGGGGAGCGGGGCGGCGGCCGGCAGCGGCGTCCCGGGACTCCCGGTCCCGGTGGGTCGGCGGGGTCGGGCTCTGCTGGTGCCGGTGCCCGAGAGGAAGGGAGTGCGGGGAGCCGCTGCTGGTGCCGGTGCCCGAGAGGAAGGGAGTGCGGGGAGCCGCGGGGCAGGGGTCGTTCCGAGCGAGCCCCGCACCGAGCTCCGGCTCCCGGGCTCCACCGGAGAAGTTTCTCAGTGTTTTGGTGGCGGGGAAGCTCAGCCGGTGCCGGCTCCAACCGCTCGTCCGGTAACGGGGTCAGAGCGATGGGAGCAGCGCGCTGCGGGATCCCGGGGAGGGGGGGGCGAGAGCGAGCGGGGACCGAGTCCAGCGGCGGATCCGTGGCTCCGGTTGCGGGGAGCTGAGCGCGTCCCGGGGGATGGGACCTGTGTCCCTGGTGCAGCGAGCCCCTTCCCGGCGGCACCGGAGCAGAGCTGGGTCATATCCCGCTGCCCCCTCGCCTGCTGCCGGGTTCTCTGAGCCTCAAAGGCAGAGCTCCCCACAGGCTGACCGGATAGATCCGAGTGAGAAGAGGCTCCTTGTCCTGTTGTGTACCTGAGGTGCTGGGACAGAAGTGCCAGCCCGGCACCCCGGGAGCTGTGCCCGGATGGGACAGCGTAAGGTGGGGAAGGGGTGTCCTTGTCCCTGCAGCCGCTGGCTGCTGGACCCCAAGAGCTGTGCGCATTCCTGGGTCACGGCCACTGTCAGTCCCCTGCTCTTTATCATCCCTCTCCAGCGATGGAGCTTGGGATGCTCCCAGGGCCCCATCTGCTCCCTGCCCTGGCCCCATGCAGTTTGTGGTGCTGCTCCCTGGGCAACCCATGGTTTTTGCAAAGAAACTTCTCCAAGACGCGCAGCTCAGGGCTAAGTAACAAATTCAGCCCTTTGAGGTTGTTTGCTTTGGGAGCTGGAGCAAGGATACGGAGCTGGGCTGTCCCCAGCGCACTCGGGGGCTGCGGGGAGGCTCCATGCTGGGGCAGTTGTTCTGGATGCTCCAGCCCAGGACTGCACTGGACACCTCCGGGACACCCCTGCAGCCACGGGGGGGAAGTGATTTCCCTCTGTGTCCTTGGTGTGTGCAGCGTGCGGGCGCAGACCCCTGTGCCACCATGAGCCAAACCTGCCTCCTGCCCTCCCCTCGGAGCTGGGCCGTTACTGGGATGCGGGAGCTCATTAGGAGGCAGCAGCGCGGGTCCTGCCTAGGTGAGCACATCGAGGTGGCAGGATGAATTAGTCACTGGCTGAGAGGGCACCTCAGCTCCCCGGGGAGTGGGAGAGGAGCCCGGGGGCCATTTGTAACGCCTGCACTGAGCTTCCACAAGAATCCCTACGCTGCAAATCCTGCCCTCAAATGAGCTTTTCCTGCAGGGAATTAACGATGGCAGCGAAAACCTCCCGCTGCAGGAGGGGGACCAGACTTTTTGGTGTAGGTGCTGGAAGAGAGATGCCCTGCTCATCTCGCAGCTGAGACTCGTGTGCCCGAGCGTCCTCCACCAGTTCCTCCTCACAACCTGTGCATGTTTTGCCCCAGGAACAGCCCCATCAGACCTGTCTGCTCCCATCACCGAGTCCACCGAGCCCCAGGTCCCTCCTGCCCCCGGCTGTAGGAGACGGTCATTGCCCTGTGTGGGCAAGAGATGCCCGGTCTGCAGCAGGAACAAAGCCTGTGGAGCACTCGGAGGATGTGGGGTTGCGTCACTCGCTGGGTTCACAGCCGGGAAGGTGACGCAGTGGGTGCAAGATGTGGGCGAATGTTCCGTGAAGCCTTTTGCTCTCAGCGTGGCTCATTTCTGGCTCTCTAAAGTAGCCGTTTCCTCTGTGTGCAGCAGCGCAGGGCAGTGGAGTTCTCAGGAACTTGGGTGCCTCAGGACGTGAGCACTGGGTGCCAAGGAGAGGAGGGCTGTGCCACCCCTACGTGAGGGGAGACCGAGGCACGGGGGAGATGGAGCCCGAGCTCAGGGCCATTTACAGGTGCTTACAGCACCCGTCCTTGAGTCTCGGCTGAGCGCTGCCTGGCTCCATGCGGCTGAGAGCTCTTGGAATGGAAACACCTGCTGAGGAGCGACGCTCTTTGCCCCCCCGGAGCGGTTTAACAGCAGGAGCACGGAGCAGGGATGAGCTGGTACCGTTTAAAGGACAAATCCAGCCTCTCTTGGTTGGAGAATTGATCCCAAATAGCTTCCTGTGCCCAGCGCTTGGGGCTGGGCTGTTGCAGGGTGGTTTGGTGGCTTCACAGTGTCTGCAGCCCCTGAGCTGTGCTGGGCTCTGACCCGATGGGCTCAGAGCTGCTGCCGGGGCTTTGCGGCCCTTCAGGGTCCCATGCGGGGCGTCCGTGTGGGTTCCCATGCTCCAGCCTTTATAGGAAGGGGATGATGTGAATGTGGGTGCCCATGCAGGGATCGAGTCAGGGCTGAGGTGTGTGGTGCTGACTGGGCAGCCCCATCCCCTCTAACCCCGTGCTGACCATGGAGGCAAACACTTGGGCTTGCAAAGCTGTGCCTTGTCCTCTTGAAATCAGTTTCCAGCCCTGGAGCTTGCAGAGCAAATACAGGAGCGTGACCAGTGCATTAACCTAAAGGCTTTAGAGCCAGAAGGCAAAATGAAAACTTCCTTTCCCAATCCCTTTCTCTTAAGCCAAGGGGAAGGCTGTTCTCGTACCCAGCTCCTGCTTTGTGCTGTGCATGGAGCTGCTGGGGACCTGCTGCAGGCTTCTGCCCTCGGCACAGGCAGTGCTGCCAGCCCAGCCTGGTGCTGCCCGGCCGCGGGCTGTCCTGCGGCTGGGAGCTGCACTGGACAGGTTTGAGTTCAAGCTGTTCCTGCTGTGCTTTGAGGCTTCTCCCTGCAGTTGGGCTCACTGGGGCCATGTGCCAGCCCCCCCAGCGTGGTCCCCAGGAGGCTGCCTGATGGGAGCCAGGATCTGGGAGCTGGTATCAATGGTTATGAAACTGCTGGGTGTACCAGAAGTGCAGCTCAGCACTTTCCCGGTTCCTAGAGGAGCGCTTTAATGAAGAACAGTTTGACCTGGAGCAAATTAGGGAACACTGAGCTGGCAGCATCGGGAACAACCGGCAAGCCCCTGCTTGCCACCCTGACCTCACCGGGTGCTGCTGGGTTGATTTGGTGTCATTGCCTTTGTGGAAGTGTCACCCTGTACCCGGGGCAGGGAGAAGATGAGAGCACGGTGCCTGAGGGGTGCTCGTGGCAGCCTTGCTCTTGCATTTGGTGCTGTCAGGTCCCCAGATGTGTTTTGGGAGCAGAGTCCTGGGGCAGCCCTGGCACTGGTTGAGCAATGCCAGACACCAGCACTGGGCTCTCCTGACTCGGAGCCATGGGGATCCCAGCTGGCAGGGACAGAGGGTGCTGATGGGTGCAGGTCAGCAGTTGGCAGGTCCCCCCGATGCACTGTCCAGGGACCAGGCTGCTGACAGCAGGTCTGTCCCTGAGCTTCCCAGTGCTCCAGTCCTGCTGTGGTCCTGATGAGGGCTGTGGTGTGCAGGATGGGTCGGTTGTCCCTGCTGCAGGGAGAAGAGCTGTGCTGCCATGCTCCCCTCATCTTGCCGCATCCCTCCATCACCACTTGGCCAAAGGACGGGCTCTTTCCCTGCCAGGCTGGGTACTGCTGCCATGGTCGCCACCTGCAGCAGCTCCATCCCAACCCTTTGCCTACCCATGCAGGGCTGTTTCATGGCCCAGAGAGTTTGCAGGGAAATGGCTTCACCCCTTGCTTGGAGAAACCTCTTGCGTTAAGCTCTGAGTTGTAACTTGCCATCGCTGCATCTCTCGCGGGGGCTGGTGTGCTTGGTAGCCTCCTGCAGTGCTGCTGCTCTTGTATGGCCCAGAGAAAAGGGGCTGGGGAGGCTGTGCCCTGAGCAGGGGTCTTGCTCACAGGGCTGGCTCTGCTCACCTTCCTGGGCTTGAAATGGGAGCTGCGTCTGGGGGACACGGCAGCAGGAGGCGAAGCCGGTGCAGCACTTCCCGGCCTGCTGCGGTGTTCCCAGGGCATAAAATTAAGCAACTTTGGCGCAATATGAAACTGGGCATTGATTTTTTTCTTCTTTTTTCCCCTTTTCCGCTCTTGCTGCTCCTCAGCCTGGAGCAGGAGGTGCCAGTTTGGGTACCTGAGGATGGGGGATGCCCCACTGCTGGGGGGTGCAGAGGTGATGCTCAGCAGCATTCCGTGTTGGAGTGGGGCTGAGCTAGTGCCTGGGCCTGACCCTCATTCTGCCTGTGGGTGCTTCTGCCCTCTGTGCAATGCACTTGGGGTCTCAGTGTGCCTTGACTTCTTGGGGCTCTTCATGTCCCTGTGTCCCAAAGATCCTTGTTCCCTGCAGAGTCCCTGGGTGCTGGAGCTGGGGGCAGCCCCGATCCCTCTTCCGGGGCTCAAAGCCCTCTGTGCACTGGAGGTGCAGCTGAGAACGCACTGGGTTCCTTTTCCCCTCCTTAAGCCAGCTCCTTGCCAGATGATTCAAGAGCAAAACTATCTCAGCTGCTCTGTGTGAGCATCTTGGCACCATGCGCAGGAGTCTTGTGACCAAGCTCCCCGTGGGGACAGTGAAGTGGGGCAATGGGGTTCACAAGGGGGTGCAGACTTGTGCAGTGCAGGGGTGATGGGTGATGCTGTCTACAGGCTTTGGCTCCTGCTTGACAAAGCACAAGGATGTTGGGGCCATTGGTTGCTGTGTGCCTTGGGATGTCGTCTGAAGGTGCTGCTATGGGTGCTGCTGGGCTGCAGGACGAGGTTTGCAGCCTGCTCTTCATCCCAGCCCTGCTTTTAGTCTGCATCAGGGTGCTGGAAAGGCACTGTCCTGCTGCACCCCTGGCTCTGGGGTGAGGAGGGAGCTTGGAGCAGCACGTTCCTTCTCCCATTGCCAATAACCAGGTTGTGGACCAGGCTCTGAGCGTGTGCTGGGGTTGGCAGTGCTGGTGCCGCGGCAGTGCTGGGCTGGCTCCTGGCTCCAGCCCCAGTTTCCCTGACCGTGGGGAAGGGCTTGGTGCTTTGCTGCTGCTCTGCGGCGCGGGACAGACCCTGTGCCATGGTTACGGGCGCAAACAGGTCCAGTACACCCGGTTATTTATATCCCGCGGGGCAGACAGGCCGCCTGCTCCACCTCTGCCCATGAGCTGCTGTGCAGAGGGATGGGGATTTATAAACTCTGTTTATGCAACTGCAGACGGTGCTCGGGGAGCTGAGCCTCTGGGCTGGGGAGGCTGGAGAGCAAAGCACCATCTGTGTCCTCATCCCCATCCCACCAGAGCTGGGCTTGGCCAGTGTTGGTCCGAACAGCCAGAAGAAACCTGGAGAGGGGCTTTGGACAAGGGATGTATGGGGAGGACCAGGGTTAATGGCTTTAAACTGTGAGAGAGGAGATTTAGGTTAGATCCTAGGAAGAAATTCTTCACTATGTGTGTGCTGAGGCGCTGGCCCAGGGTGCCCAGAGAAGCTGTGGCTGCCCCATCCCTGGCAGTGTTCAAGGCCAGGTTGGACACAGGGGCTTGGAGCAAGCTGCTCCAGTGGAAGGTGTCCCTGCCCATGGCAGGGGTTGGAGCTGGATGAGCTTTGAAGTCCCTTCAACCCAAACCAGGCTGGGATTCTGGGGTTCCCACAGTGGCACAGCAGTGGGTACAGCCCGGGTGGGCACCCAGCACTGCTGCCAGCACCGGGATGGGGCCAGGTTTGGCAGAGAAGGGAGCTGTGCTGTTGAGGGGAGGCTGTTGCTCGCACACCCCTTGGCTGAGCTGTTTATCCTGCAGCACGTGGTGTTTTCCTTCTGCTGAGTTACTGCTGGGCTCACTGTGAGCCTCCCTGATGCTGCTTGTGCAGGGGGAGAGGGAAACGGGGTCTGGGCCAGCCCTGCTGCGACACATGAGTGCCCAGTGTCACCCCTATTCCAAGCCTGGACACTGGCTGCTTGCTGGGGCTGGGGTTGCAGCTGGGCTGCCCTGTGCCATCCCATCCCACTGCATGGGCTCTGAGCACCACGGTCCCATCACTCACCATGGTGCTGTGGCACAGCTTCTCCCAGGCTGTACCAGGCTACAGCCCCTTTACCCAGAGGTGTTCGGGGGGGCACTGGGTGCTGGTTGCTGCCCTCATGCCCAGCTCTGCTCCTTGCTGGCCAGGGCTGACCTGGCCCCACTTCCCTGTGCTCAGCAGCTTTCCCAGCTCACCTGGATCTCCAATGGCACCATGCTGCCGGGGTGGGCAGCAGCATATGGCAAAGTCCATTGTAATGAAGATTAATGGGAGGAGATCTGCCTGCTCCAAGCCAGGCCCCCCATCGGGTTTTAATTATTTTGGGGATGAATGTTCCTGCAGCCAGGCTCCTCTCCTGCTGGGGTGAGAGCAGCCAGAGAGATCCCATCCTTGTGTCCCCTCCTGTATGGGACATGTGCCAGTGGGAAGGTGTGTGGATGTGGCAGGAGTCCCTCGGGGAGGCGGCTGCTGGGAGCGGGGAATTTTAACTGGGGAGAGCTGATGCACCGGCTCAGCAACAACAGCATCTGCTCTCTGCATCCCACGGGATGCTGGCGCAGGGGCGCAGGGAGGCAGCGAGGCTGCTGCCGGTTCTTGCCCCACCATCTTTGCACCATCCCCATGTTCCCTGGTGCTGCTCCTGGGTTTTTGGCCTCACTTGGTGGGTGGGAAGAGCCTGGAGGTGGGGTGAGAAGCCTGGCACCGCTGGCACCGCTGCCTTCAGGCATCTGACCCTCTCCCTAAGCTGCTTACACGCTGCCGGCAGCGGGACGGGGCGTTTGCCCAGGCTTATGCATTAATTCCAAGCAGGTGATGTGTTCCCAGAAAGTTTCTTTCCCAGCCGGCCCCAAGGGGCCTCACATGCCTGTATCCTCCACCAATTCCTGTGGGATGCGGGGGGGGGCGGGTAGAAGGTGTCTGCAGCATGGCTTTACCAACCAGCCCCACTGCTTGTGGTGAGAAATGGGGGCTTCAGCTTGGTGCTAACTGTGATTTGCTGCTCCCCAAGGCAGGGCCACCCACAGCACATCCCATGGGAGCAGTATCCCAGGTACAGAGACCCCCCCTTCCTGCTCCCTGGCTGGGGTGAGAGGCACAAATCTTTGCAGGCTGGGAGATTCCTGCCTTCTCTTCTGCTTTGTGCTTCGCTGCCCATGTAATTGCCTGCTAAGTCCTGACTGTGTGATCCTCACTGCTGAGGTTCTGCTCACCAGCTCTGGGACTGCTCCTCAGACCACTGTGGCTGAGAAGCAGCAGCCGGCAGGGTGCTCCCTGCCCATGGCCCCACTGCTGCTGTGCTGGCATGGGCAGGACAGGGGCTTCATGAGCCATTGGCTGCTGGAGGAGTTAACGCAGAACTGCTGTGCTGGAGGAAAGGGGCTCCATTAATAATTCAGAGGGAGAAGGAACTGGCTCCAGCCTCTGCCTTGCAGATGGGCAGTGCCTGGGAGAGGAGCATCGTCCTCCGCAGCGAGGGCAGGGTGGTGTTTAGGCTGCAGTACCCTCAGCCCCATCATTCCTGTAGCTCACTCATGGTGTATTGCTCCGGTTCTCCCTTCTCTGTACTCTGGATCCAACCTTTCTCCTGTTTCCTGGGGTTTCTCTTCCATCAGTCCCATCTCCAGTTTCCCCTCCTGGTGGTTTTGGGGAAGGGGACCTGCCTGTCCCCTTTAGGCTGGGATTTGAGCTGGGTGCTACCCCCTTGTCTGGGTGTGCAGAGAGCACAGATCATCCTCTCCTCTCCCCTGCATCAACCAATGTCTCCCCCAGGCGCTGGGGCAGGGGTGTGGGTCAGGTCTGATTTCACCTCTCAGCTGGTCCAGGTTCGGCTCTAAATTCCATGTCAGCAACAAGAGGAGATGGGAGCGTGGTCCCAAGCGGATGCCCCCCACACCATTGATGGGTCCCATGGGCACTGGGGAGATGGTGCTGGGTGGGCAGGGTGGGCGCTCACCCACTTGAGGACATGGTGCCAGGGCCACCTTGCTTGTCCTGCCGGCCTCACCCTGTCCACCCTGGTGCTACCAGTGCCTGGTGCCCCCGGTGCCATCCTGGCGCCGGCTCTGGCAGCAGTGGCCCATAGCACGCCATCACGTGGCCGGTGGCACAAACCCTCCTATTTCTATTTTTAGAATCGCTGGATCAGGAGAAAAAAATGTATTTTTGGAGTTTCATTTGCTTCATCTTCAGAGTCTCTTATTCTTCCCCCCCCTCTCTATTTTAAATGGGCCAAAGCCCCTTGTGCCTTAAGCCAGCTCTCAGGAATAGATCCCCTCAGTGGCAATGATGCTGGGGGCAGTCAGGAGAAGCTCTGGTCCCTGCTCTGCAGCAGCAGTACCTTGCTGTGGTGCAGGACCCCCGTCTTCCCTCCCTGCCTTTAATTAGTGGTTGTTTTCTCTGGGCAGAGGCTGCAGCAGAGCCTGGCGCTGAGCCCTGTGGCTGCTGGAGCCTGGTCCTCCTCCTCCTGCTGCTGCCCAGGGATGTGCAGGTGCCACGCAGGGCTGGTCCCCATCACATGGGGGACCAGTGGGAGTGATGTCAGGGGGCCATCACGCATCCCCAGGCAGTGAGCTCATGCCCGGGGTTGCACAAGGAACAGGGGGTCCCTGCTATGAGCAGCCTGCCCTGGTGCCCACATTGACCCGCTCTCGTTCCAGATTCCTCCTTGTCTTCAGCTGCCTGGTGCTGTCGGTCTTCTCCACCATCCAGGAGCACCAGAAACTGGCCAACGAGTGCCTCTTCATCTTGGTAAGTGGGGATCAGGGCTGTGCTCAGGGTTCTCCTCCCCACATTACGCTCTAAAAGACAAGATCATGGACAAAACCTCTCCAACCCCTTCCCCAGCCCAGATATCACTATTGGTCATTGGTGTTAGTGACAAGGAAGAGCTGCAGGGTGGCCTCACTGCTGCTGCTGTCTCCAGCTCAGGATGCCCCATCACTGCCACTGGTGCAGACAGGTACAAACCGCTGGAAAAGGCAGGGCAGGAGGGGCTAAAAAAGGCAACTTTCCCCCAAACTGTCACAAAGAGCTGACGCTGGAGTTCTCCTGAGTGATGGAGACTAAATTGGGAAGGTCCTTGTGACTTTCTGCGAGTAAGCAGTGTGTATGAGAGGTAGGAGGACAATGCTGACGGTGGAGGAAAAGGACCCAGCTTGGTATGAGCTTGGCACAGGCAGGAGCCGGGGCTGCTCACGCAGGCTCGGCGCCTGCGGCTCTCGTCTCGCTGCCCTGATTCCCTGGGGATGGCTTTAGACGGGGCTGTGTCAGGGTGACATCATTCTTCCTCCTGCACCATCCTCAACACCTGCATTTCACTTTGCACCCCCAAAGCCGAGTACCCCCCACCTCACCCCCGTGTCCCTCTTTTCCCCCTGGCAGGAGTTTGTCATGATTGTGGTGTTCGGCATGGAGTACATCATCCGCGTGTGGGCCGCCGGCTGCTGCTGCCGCTACCGCGGCTGGCGGGGACGGTTCCGCTTCGCCAGGAAGCCCTTCTGCGTGATAGGTACTGGGATGCTCGGGGTGGGAGCACCGGGATGTGAGGAGTGGCAGCGTCAGCCCCTGCTGTGGATGGCGGGAAAACCTCTGCTTGTCCCCAGACTTCATCGTCTGCGTGGCTTCAGTGGCCGTCATTGCTGCGGGCACGCAGGGCAACATCTTCGCCACATCGGCGCTGCGCAGCATGCGCTTCCTGCAGATCCTGCGCATGGTGCGCATGGACCGGCGCGGCGGCACCTGGAAGCTGCTGGGCTCTGTTGTCTATGCACACAGCAAGGTGAGGACATGGGTCCTGGTGCGGCCCCACACACACAGCCCCCGAGCCCCTCTCACCCCCCGTGCCCCAGCAGGAGCTCATCACCGCCTGGTACATCGGGTTCCTGGTGCTCATCTTCGCCTCCTTCCTCGTCTACCTGGCCGAGAAGGATGCCAATGCCCAGTTTGCCACCTACGCCGACTCCCTGTGGTGGGGCACGGTAAGCTCGGCCGCCGCGGCCCCCCAGTGCCGGGAGGGGATGAGGAGGGTGGGATGGGGCTGTGGTGGGGGAGGTCCCTCCAGGCCTCTTCCTGCTCTGCCCCCGGGCAGGTCACCCTCACCACCATCGGCTACGGGGACAAGACGCCGCAGACATGGCTGGGGCGGATGCTGGCGGCTGGATTTGCCCTGCTCGGCATCTCCTTCTTTGCACTGCCCGCCGTGAGTAGGGCAGGGAGAGGGTCCCTGTGCCTCCAGAGCAGGGAGATGGGGAGAAAGGGACCCAATCCACCCCTGTGGTGGGAGTGTCCCTGTCTCTGCTGGCACCCACAGACCCCATTCCTTCCCATCCCCAGGGGATCCTGGGCTCCGGCTTTGCCCTCAAAGTGCAGGAGCAGCATCGGCAGAAGCACTTTGAGAAGAGAAGGACTCCAGCTGCGAATCTGATCCAGGTAGCACAGGGCAAAATGTCCCATCCCATCGCATCCCATCGCATCCCTTCCCGGGAATGCTCCGCTCTCACCCTGCCCCATCTGCTCTGCCTGTCCCTGCCTGCGGCAGGCAGAACCCAAACACGGAACCTTGGAGTTGGCTCCTGGGTGCCAGGCTCTGCCCGTGGTGGCCAAGGGATGCGTGGGGCTGGCAGGGGCTCAGGAGCTCTCCTCGCTCCCTGCAGGCTGCCTGGCGCCTGTACTCGACGGATGTCAGCCGCACGTACCTGACGGCCACTTGGTGTTACTACGACAGCCTCCTGCCCACCTTCAGGTAGGCAGCACGTGGCCGAGGGCTGCGGGGGTCCCAGGGGGTCCCTGTGGGGCCATGGGGTGCCCCACCGCCTGGGCAGCCCCTGCCAGGAGGGCCCACGTGGAGCCGCTGAGGGCTCTGTGGGGCTGAACAGTGCAGATGGAGCCTCGCTCAGCCCCGGGCCACCGGAGCACAGCACCTGCTGAAGTCTGGGGCTACTCACCAGGGACTGTAGGGACAGGACAAGGGGTGATGGGTTTGAACTGAAACAGGGGAAGTTCAGGTTGGAGATAAGGCAGAAGCTCTTCCCTGTGAGGGTGCTGAGGCGCTGGCCCAGGGTGCCCAGAGAAGCTGTGGCTGCCCCATCCCTGGCAGTGTTCAAGGCCAGGTTGGACACAGGGGCTTGGAGCAAGCTGCTCCAGTGGAAGGTGTCCCTGCCCATGGCAGGGGTTGAAGCTGGATGAGCTTTAAGGCTCCTTCAATACAGGCTGGGATTCCATGAAATACCCAGTGTCCTCCTCCATTCTCACCATCCCCCAGCATCCATCCCACCCATGTCCCCTCTCACCCCATCCATAGCCTTCTTTCAGCACCACCATGAGAAAGAGGATAGTGCCATGGGACCTCGTGGCTGGGGTGATGGAGCTGCAGCCAGCCAGGAGCTGGCTCTGAGCCTGGCAGCAGAGCAGAGGGACGTGGGGATCTGATGACAGGGAGCCCCATGCCCTGTCCATGTCATACTCTTCCCTCTTGGGGCCCCTGGATGTTGCCATCATGGTTGGATTGAAGATACCCTGTGCATTCCCATCACATCAAGCACACCAGGGTCTGCCCCTGCCTGCACGTCCTGCCCCTGCCTGCACATCCTGCCCCTGCTGTGTCCATGAGCTCCTTTGCAGTGACAGACGCGTTCTGTTTCACTCCATTTGTTCAAGGACAGGCTCTCACCATCGGCGGGCGCGCGTCCCTCTGGTCCCAACCCAGGAGATCCGGCTTCCCCAGCACCACTGCAGGGCAGTCCCACTGCAGGCAGCACGGGGCTCCACCGGCCCCTCCTGCTGTGCCAGGGCTTGGGATAGGGCCAGGCTCTGAGCTTGCCCCTCCTGGCTGCTCCAGCAGTGCCCAGACCCCTGGCTCAGGTGGAGGCGAGCACCCCTGTCCCCACGCCATGGCACAGTGCTTGTCCTGCCTGTTCTCTGCCTGACCCATCCCTCTCAGCACCCATCCAACTCCTCTGTGGGGCTCCCAGCACCCCTGCCCCTGCTCTGTCACCCCAGGAGCCAGCAGGACCACTCAGAGCTGTTAAGAAACCGTCTATTCCAAAGAAAAGTGCTGGGTTTTGCTTCTTCTTTTGCCCTGGTTTTGCTTTGGCTCACAGACAGCCTGGCCTTGCGCAGCCTTGGTTTGCTCAGCTCCTTTGCTTTGGAAGGTTTAATTTCTCCATGTTTTTATTTAACCCCAACCTCAGAGAACTGGTCCTTATCTTTGAGCATTTGCACCGAGTCCGCAACGGAGGATTTAGGAATTCAGAGGTGAAAAAGTTGCCAGACGGAGCCCCACCGCCTTATCACCCCTTCACCCCTGGCCAGAAAAGCGTCAGCCCCGCTGCTTGCTCAGGGGACAGGTAGGAGGGTGCAGCCCCAGCCCTGTGTTCTCCCCTCTCTGTCCTCTCTCTGCTCCTCTCTGTCCTCCTGCGGCGCCACCGCGGTGCATCTCAGCATCAACCCAGAGCCCCGCTCCTGCCACTGCCTCCAGAGGGGCCATGCTCGATCCGCATGGACTCCTCCTGGGCTGTTGGGCCATGGTGAAGCCTCTCACACTGCTCATCTCCACCTCGCAGCACCAGGACCCTGCACAGAGCAGCCCAGAGAGGCTGGAAATGGTCCTGTGAGGGCAGTGCTGTGAGCCCGTGGGGCTGGAGCTGCTGCAGAGCCAGGCAAGAGCAAGCCCAGTTCCTCCCGTCTGAGGTGGGCTGCCATGCCTGCAGCAGCCATGCCAAGCTGCCCCAGTGCCAAGGAGAACCCAGGCCAGCATCAGGATTAGGTGGGGAGAGGCAGGCTTTGTCCCTCTGTTTCCCCTGTGACGATGGAGCAGGGTCTATGGGAGGTCCAGCAAGGTGTGGGGCTGGGGGACCTGGAGCTCCTGCCAGACCCAAGGTGAGTATGGGTTTGTTGGGCTCAGAAGCTGGCAGGTGAGGGACTGAACCCTCCCAACCATCCCAGCTGGGGGGGCCAAGCCCCATCTTCTCTGTGAGCATCACCTCTCATAACATCTCATCTTCTCTCTCTCCTCCCCTGCTCTGCTCACTCTCCTCCTCTCCATCCCTCCAACCCACTCCAAACCTCATGTGCCCCCCATTCACCCCCCAAGCTGGAAGGAGGAGGATGTGCAGCCCCACAAGTGCTTACAACTCAGGTAACGTGCCAGCACCAAATAGCTCTTTGGGAGAGCCCCACTGCTGGGAAACTGGACCTTCCCCTGAGGGGCAGGCGTTAAGTGTTTATGTAGGACCTACACAAACAACGTTACTCGTGCTTCTTGCCTCCACAGCACAGGCGGGTACCGTGGCTGGTTCAGCGGGTGATTGATGCTCACTATGGCAGCCTGGGTCCCTGCACCTATGCACTGGGTCATGCCTGGAGCACTGGGGCCTGGGATGCTCCTGACTGAGGGCTAACTTGTGTTTTCTCCTGTGTCTTTGCCCTGCCCTCCAGCCCCATCTTTAGTGGCAAGCGGACGTGGGGCACGTGGAGATGGAGGTACAGCATCCTGCATGGTGCCCATGTTGGCTGCAGGGAGCAGGGGCTGGGGCTTGAGGCAGTGGGGTCAGAGGCTGCAGGTTGATTCTTCTGCATGGCAGAGGGGTCTGTGCATGGCCTGTGCTGAGCTGCCTGTCCCCAGTGTCCCCACATCGACCCCTGCCTCAGTTTCCCCTCCCATGCAGCATGGATGAGTGTGGTCCATTGGCCGTGCTGGGCTTGCCATGGCCATCACCGGGGCACTTGGATAAACTGAATCTCATTTCAGTCCCCCAGGACACATCCTTCCCATGCTCCAGCATGGATCGCATGACACCCACTGCAGGAGCTTGTGGCAGCCCTGCCTGGGACCAGCTCACCAGTAACCTGCACTGGGAGTACCCTCCCTTTCCCTCTGACTTGCCCTGGGATTCCTGCCCCAGGAGATGCAGGAAACTTCCCAAAGGCTCTGGCTTCCTCTGCTCAGAGCTGTGCATCTGCTTGGCCTCCTTGCGTGGCCCAAGGTGTGCCTGTGGTCCTGAGTTCTATAAAAGGCAGCACCCAGTGTTTTTGTGTAGGTCCTACATAAACGATGCCTGTTTCTTCCGCCTGCTGGACTGGGGAGCAGAGCTCATGTTAGGGCAGGCAGGGGCTGCTCCTCTCGCTCCCTGGAGTAGAGCCTGAATCAGGTGGTGTAGCCAGGAGGAGGATGAGGAGGATGAAGAGGCCTGGCTGGGTGCCTCCGTGCCAGCAGGGATGGAGCAGGAGCAGCGCTGCTCCCTGCGGGACAGAGACTAGTTGTTCTGCCATGGCTCTGCTGTGTCCTCTCCACCACCGTACCTCTCTGTCCCCTCCTTCCCTGTCTGTGTGTCTCCTCCTTTCTCTGCCTTTGGGGAGAAAAAACGTGTTTCAAGGAGTGACCCCAGAGCCGCTCCTTCATGGGAACGCAGCATCTCCTGCTCCTGGCCCAGCTCACACCTTGTGCCCATCGTGTGCCAGGGACTCTCCATGAGCTCGGCACGGACACCCCCATCCTCACCCCCACCGTGTGGGCACTGCGTATTCCCACAGCAGGGATCTATCTGCTCCCCCATCCCTGTCCCCATCCCTGTCCCCCCTCACTGACCTGCCCGCCCGGCTCTTCCCCCGCAGCAACAGGATGGGCATCAAGGAGCGGATCCGGCTGAGCAGCTCGCAGCGAGGCAGCCGGGGCAGGCAGCACCTCGGGCCTCCCCTGCACCGCTCCCCCAGCACCGAGGACCTCCCCGAGGCCTCCAGCCCCACCAAGGTGCAGAAGAGCTGGAGCTTCAACGACCGAACGCGCTTCCGAGCATCCCTGAGGCTCAAGCCGCGGACCACAGTTGAGGGTGAGCCATGGGACTGATGGGCTCTGGATGCAGATGTGGGGTCAGGCAGGGGCGTGCAGGCGTTTTGGGGGTACAGGGGTCTCTGCAGCCCTCAGTCTCTGCCACCATCCACAGCTGACTGCCCACTGGAGGACAGCGGCGAGGAGCAGAGCTCCCGCTGCGACCTGACCTGCGAGGACATCATGCCAGCGGTGAAGACCCTCATCCGGGCGGTCAGGTGAGACCATCCCCTCCTGTGTCCCCCAGTGCTTGTGCTGCCATTCCCAGCTGGATGAGTGGATCTGTCCAGAGAGCCTCGGTCCAGCCCATGGCAGTGCCCAAACCAGGCAGGGAGCAGGGATGGATCCTGGATCAGTCCCAGAGGGGCAGTGGTCAGGACCTTGGTGTTCTGCAAGTGCTCACCTCCTGCCAGCATGGACCCGCTGGGGTTCCCCACTGCCAGCCCGGTGTTCCTGCAGGATCCTGAAGTTCCTGGTGGCCAAAAGGAAGTTCAAGGAGACCTTGCGTCCCTACGATGTCAAGGACGTCATCGAGCAGTACTCAGCCGGTCACCTGGACATGTTGGGCAGGATCAAGAGCCTGCAGACACGGTGAGCTGCCCTCAAGGCTTGCCTGGGTCACCCACCACTACCCGTGACCATGTCCCTGGAGGCCATTGTGGCCTCACTCCCTCTGTTCCCGCTGGGAGTGATGGGCTTTTTCCCTTCCCTCCCTGCCAGCGTGGACCAGATTGTGGGCAGGGGCACCCTCACTGTGGACAAGAAGGTGCGAGAGAAGGTGGAGAAGCCGGCACTGGAGACAGAGCTGGTGGACGAGCTCAGCATGATGGGGCGTGTGGTCAAGGTGGAGAGACAGGTCAGGAGGGGACCACCCCTGGGAGCTTGAAACCATCCCCAGCTGGGACCCCCGTGTCCCTCCTCCTTGAGGATGGACCCCCCCCAGCTCTGCCCTCCCTTGCAGGTACAGTCCATCGAGCACAAGCTGGACCTGCTGCTTGGGCTCTACTCGCAGTGCCTCCGCAAGGGCTCCATCAACTCCTTCAGCCTGGCTGCTGTGCAGGTGCCCCCCTGTGAGCCAGACATCACCTCTGACTACCACAGCCCCGTGGACCACGAGGACATCTCGGTCTCTGCACAGACCCTCACCATCTCCAGGTCGGCCAGCACCAACATGGACTGAGTAGGGTGGCAGTGGATGGATCCTGCCACGTGCAGCAGCCGGGATGGGTGCTGGGATGGCCCTCACCACGTTACTTGAACCAAGTCTTCCCCTGTGGGAGCGTGGCTGCAGCGGGGCACCCGTGCTGGGATGTGCTGGGAGCCAGCAGCACTGAGCTATGGCCAGACCACACTGCTGGGATGCTCTTGCCCCTCCTCAGGGGTGAGACCCCAAAGCTCCTGGGCCCTTGAGTGCTCCCCAGCCATGGTGGGGATGCTCCAGGCTGAGCCCCATCCAGCTCCTCATCAGGGTCCAGCCTGGTCCCCCAGAGCTGAGCCAGGGCCAGCTCCAGCTATGCAAGGCTCCATCTCCCTCCTGCTGCTGGGACCAAGCAGAGACGTTGGGGCAAGACCCATTGTGGTTTTACTTGTGTCAGGGCTGTGTCAGGCCCCCCCCAGGCTGGTAATGGGGGTCTGTCCCCCTCACCCTCCTCTGCCTGGGTTATTTCTCTGCTTGCAGCCCTGGCTGCACCTCTAGAAGCACAGCAGAGCCTTCTGCCTGCCCGTGCATGCTCCCAGGGCAATATATATATAGAAGATATACATATATATTTATGCAATAATGTCTTGATATGCAACATCCTCGGGAAGAGCAACCCGTGGGGCTCATAGACAATAAGCAAACCCCTCCACCAGCACACAGGGCTGCATCCTGCTGCCCATGGGGGCTCGGGGCTGTGAAGGATGGAGGGATGCAGCACAGGCGATGGGGACAGTGGTCCCAAAGAGCCATCTCTCCCTCCTGTGTCCCAGACCCTATTCTTGCTTAGAGGATTCGTTCTCTGCCTGGTCCTGCAGTGCTCTCCATGTGCCCATCCCTTTTATGGACTGGGAGGCACAGGTCAGGTGGGGGGGTGTTGTCCATGATTCCTGTCATGCCCTGACCCCAGAGCCGGGGCTGGTTTCTGGCCCTGCAGCACTGGGCTGAAGGATCATGGTAGTGCCAAAGTTTGCTGAGCTGGGGCAGCCGGGGGTCAAGGGGGGCTCAGTGGTGACCGTCCCCTTGCTGCCAGTGCAGCTCCCCTCTGGGCTTTGCACCATGGGATTTGCACCCCCTTCCCCAGCCCCCCTGTGCCTCTGCTCCTGCACTGGGGAACCCCAAACCCTGCTCGTTCCTCTGCCTTGTCAGTGCATGTGGCCAGAGCCACCTGCAGCCTTCCCAGTGCTCCCATGCCACCCTGGCCCCTCTCACCCCGGGCAGTGGGGCAGCGGTGCTGTAGGGGGCACAAGGGGCTGTTTGGGTGCCCTGGATGGGTTGGTGTGTGGGTACTATGGGTGCACGCGCACGCAGCAGCTGACCTGGTGGGTTAAGCGTGGCGGGTGTCCGCAGCCCTCCCCGCGTGCCGTTACCTCACTTGATTAACTTATTAACGGATTGGTTTCATTAAAGCCTGGAGCAGAGGCCGCCGTCGCCGCTCGCGTCTCTGTCCCGGCTCCCCCGGGAGGTGGCAGTCCAGCCCCGTCACCGAGCACCGCGGTCACAGACCTGACCGTCCGGCCACGGGACCAGATCGTCCGGCCGCCACCATGACCCCCCCCGGGTTCCCCTTGAGCCCCCCGACATGGGAGAGGGGCCCCGATTCCGGCTCAATCCCCACATCCACGGCGCTGCGTGCCTGGGGCTGCAGGCGCGATGCCGCGGCAGAGAGGCCCATGCCCTGCGTTTGGACCCCCTGGGAGGGTCGCTGTGTCCCATCTGCCTCTTTAGAAGTGTCGCAGTGCGTCCCCAAGAGGGGATGGTGCTGCCACAGGACCACATCAGGGGAGGGGGGTTGCAGCGCCCTTCCCTGGGACACCACAACCCCTCAAGGAACCACAAAGCCTTCACCCCATCCCTGTGCGCTGGCGGTCGTGGGGACAATGTGAACCCCAGCCTGCAAGTGTCGGGGGTTCGGGGTGGCCCCTTCCAGCGCCGCCCTGCCCCGGTGCTGGCCGGGGAGGAAGCCGGGGCCGGCCGCAGGTCGGTCCTGCCTTTCCTGGACGCTTCTTACCAACAAACTCAGCGCTGGCTCGGAGCACTGCAAGGGCCAGCGCCTCCCTGCCCTGGCCGCACTGCCCCCAGCGCTGCCCCAGCCTGCTGGGATAGGGGCTTTGGGGTGACTCCGGTTCCCTGGCCCCTTTGGGTGATCCCTGGGGATCCTTGAAGCTGCGCATGTCCGGCTCACGCTGCTTTGAAGCACAGGCTTTGAAGGGGGAGCCAGGATGCAGCAGGAAAGCCCCGTGTGATCAAACTGCCCGGCTCCCCAGCCGGATCGGTGGCTTTCCAGGGTGGGTTTGGAGGGATCGTGCAAGGGGTTGTGCATCGCTGGGGTGCTCACCCTGCGCTGTGCAATGGTGCGGCTCAGCACGTCCCTGCTGCTCCACGGGGCATCCAGGATCAATGCACCTGGCTCTGGGCTCTTTCCACATCTCCATGCAGTGGTGGGACTGGCTCTCCTGCAGAGTGCAGGCAGCAGCGGTGAGGGCAGGACAGGCACTATGCCAACCCACAGCTCCTTGCTCTGCTTCCCACAGCCACGTGGGCCCAAGGTGCCCCAGCTGGACTTTGCCCTCGTCCACCTTGGCTGCCCCACGTGTGCCAGAGGCTGGCACTCCCCGGAGCAGGGACACGCAGCAGGGGAGATGTTGGCATCAGAGAAGGCAGCAAACTGTGACCCCGTGGTGCTGCATCGCTGCGTCCCACCAGGAGCCACACTTGGCATGCGGAGCACGGTGCAGGAAGCGAGGGGGGGTCACAAGCACTTGGACTGCTGCTGCTCTCACCGCTGCTCACGAGCCCTTATCTGCTGTGAGGGGAACGGGGGCTGCAAAGGAAAGGAGAACGGGAAGGGGGCAGCTCTGCTGGCAGCACCCCATGGCATCCTCAGCCACTGCCAGGGAGCTGCCTGGCAGCAGCACAAGGGCCTGGAGCAGAAGCTGGGGATGTCCTTTTAGCCAGTGGCTCTGCTTTGTCCCCTGAGGGTCTTGGGGAATTTGTGACTCACTGAATTCCTGGCAGTCCAGTCATGGAGACAGACGGACTCTGGGCTGGACCCAGTTCCTTCCTGAGGCGCTCCACAGCCCTCGAGCTCAAGCTCCAGCCCAAGGCCACACTTCCAGGAAAAGCCGATTTGAGAACAACAGCCGAGGAGCTGGGCAGGGGTCTCTGGATGGGGCTTCTGCAGGGCCCTTGTTTGAGCACTCAGAGCACCCTGGGGTCCCTGGCAGCTGTCATGCCCAGTGGGATGCAGTGCTCCCTGTACATGGGGTCTTGGGGTGCAAGCATACCCTGGTGAGTCCCAGCATCCTCCCTGCAGGCTGCAGATGGGAAGCAGGAGGAATCCCTTGGCAGAGCTGGGAGATGCTCCTTGTGGGGCAGAGACAAGGCAAGAGCCGGGGTGGGCAGATGAAGCCCTGCAGTGAACGCTGGTGCTGCAGGGGGAACCAGGACCTGTGGGGTGGCCAAGACCCCCATTCCCAGCTTCTCAGCACCTGGATACGGGGCTGACTCCAGGAGACACCGACTCCGTGCCCTGGGCTGCGATGGGGTTTGCATCCTGTGTTTGCATCCCTCCCTGTGTCACTTGCATCCACCTGCCCCCCTGCAGCTGGTGTGCTGGGAGGGGGGAGACATGAAATCCCCCTACCCTCGGTCCCTTGCATGTCCCGGGCAGCGGAGGGACCCCGCTGGGTGCCAGGGGTGCTACCGGAGCTGCCGGGACCCCCCAGTTTGTGAGGGCGCGGGGCTGGGAGCAGGACCCGGGAGAACCCCGTTCCGCAGGGCAGGAGGTGCCGCTGAATACCCCGGGCGAGGGGTGGTTCAGGGCCGCGCTTCTCCTTCCCGCCCGCCCCGACCCTCGCCCCGGGCCCGACCCTCGCCCCGCCCGGGGAGGGGCAGAGCTGCCCGGCCGATGGCGGCTGCCCCGGCACCTCCCCGCTCCCCCCGGCCGGGGCGCGGTTATAAGGAGCGGCGGGGCCGGGGCACGAGTTCGGCGGTGGCGGCGCGGGAGCGGCGGGCGCGGCAGGTACGGGACGGGGCTGGATGCGAAGGGAAGGTCCCTCCGCACTTGGGGACTGGGGTTAGGGCTGGGACCGAGGCCGGGGTTGGGACCCCGGTAGCCCTCCCTCCCCCGGGTGCTCTGGGGAGCACCTTCCCGCTGGAGTTTGCTTTTGGAGCGGAGGGCGTTAAGGAGTGTGAGAGGGCTGAGGGCACCCGGGAGGGAGCCGGTGTTTTGGGTCCTCAGAGCCACTTTGGTCTCTCACAGGGAGTTAATAAACGTGAACTGTGGAGCGTCCCGGGGGAGAGCAGGGCTGGGGCGAGGTGGGCAGCGCTCTGGAGTGGTTGACTCAGCAGGATGGGGCTGGTGTCGGTGCGGAGTTGCCCTGCGTGCTCAGTGCCCTCCCTCTGCAGCGGCTGCAGGTTGGGGACACTCTTGGCACCATGCGGGCCCTGCTCTGCCTCTGGCTGCTGGCCGAGACGTCCCGGGCTTCTCGGGTGCGCACCCGCCGGGAGCTGGCCCCCGGCCTCTACGAGCACGGGGTCTACGATGCCGGAGGGTCCTACTGCCAGCGGGGGGACGTGTGCTGCCACGGCCGCGACGACGCCTGCACCGTGCCCTACCACGACACCCTCTGCTACTGCGACCTCTTCTGCAACAGAACAGTGTCCGACTGCTGCCCCGACTTCTGGGAGTACTGCCTGGGCATCCCGCCCCCCTTCCCCAAAGCTCCGGGTGAGGCAGCCCCTGGTCCAGAGGGGCAGGGGGCTGTGGGTGACAGGGCCACAGCCCTGGGGTGTCCCGTGTGCTGTGTGATGCTGCTGGGGTCGTGTTTGTGGTTGGATATGGAAACCCGTGGCCCCGTCCTTGCTGCAGGGTTGCTCTGAACCTGTGGGGTGGGCTCCCAGAAATGGGTCTGGGAGCAGCCCACGGCCCCACAGCACGTCCCCTGTGCCTCCCCACAGGCAGGGTTGTGGGGGTCAGAGGAGCAGCTCCAGCCGCACGTACTTGTGGGGCAGAGCAGGGGTACAGGGGAACATATCCCTGGTCATGTCTGGGGCAAGCAGATGCTGGCCCTGACTTAACCCCTCTGGCAGCTGGACGGGGCGAGAAGGGGGCACGGGCAGCCCCCCCGTGCAGGACAAGGCTTTCTAAGAAGTCCCTGCAGAGCAGAGCCAGCTCCCGAGCACAACTGGCCCCTTTATCCCTGTCCCGACAGGCTGTGCTCAGCAGCCCCATGGTTAACCCTCCCATTGCCGAGCCACCCCTGTACTGTGGGGCACGAGCTGGTCCCCGTCACAGGTCTGGAGGTGCCGAGATGCACCCAGGAACATGCCTGGCTCTAAAGACCTCATTTATTTTCCCCTCGGTATTTACCTCCTGAAGCCATGGGGGTGCCGGAGCCAAGCGCTCACCGGAGCTCCCCCTTTTCCCATCCAGGCTGTGCCCGCGCTGGCCGCAGTTATCCCACCGAAGCCACGTACCGGGAGAACTGCAACCTGTGGTGAGTGTCCCGGTGCTGCTGTTGCCGCAGCACCGCTGCCTGCTCTCAGGAAGGGCGTTGGGGGGCCCGAGCTGGGTGGCGGGCGCTGGTGCCAAGTGCTTTGCTCCAGCATATTCCAAGCAGAGAGCCCGGGGCCTTGAGCCGCTCCCATGTTCCAGTGCATGGCCTGGTGGAGCATGGCCAGGCTGGCTGCGGGCTGCCGACACCAGCCCCGTGCCGCCGGGGCTTTTCTGGCTGCGCAGGTCCGAGCCCAGCTTGCCCAAGCCTGACAAGACGTGCCTGCATGGCCAGAGCCCGGCGCCAGTGCAGCCATCCCACCCTGCGTGCCAGGAGCTCGCTGTTTGCGTTATCCAGCCGCGTGGGGTTTATCTGGGAATGGTATTAATGGCATCCTGGAGGTGGGGGAGAGTGGAACCGGCGGGGAGCAGCCCCAGCGGCTGCCTCGCAGCGATGCAGCAGATAAGGGGAGTGAAAAGCTCCATGTGGGGCATGTGTGAGGGCACGAGCACGTGTGTGTGCATGTGTGGGCAGGCGTGTGCGCCAGAGCTGCAGGTGAAAAGCCAGCCCGACCCCTCCATGCAGCTCTGGTGCTGCCTGGGGTTTCTCCAGGACCATGGGGCAGAGGTTTGTGGGGCTGGAGGACGTCCCCAAGCCTTGGGGAAGGTGGAGGTCCCCAGGCTGTGCACTGGCAAGAACACTGGGGAAGCATCCCTGCATCCCATTCTCACCAGTGCTGCCCTGGGGGGCTGAGGCTGTGCTCCCAAATCCTTCCCCCGCACTTGGCACATGGAGAGCAGCAATTCCAGGAGTGCTTTGCCCCAGACCTTATCCCTGCTTGGCTCCTGTGGGATCTAGGGGGTGACAAGGGGGCAGGGGTGAAGCCGAGGGAGGTGCTGTGGGCACCCAGCTTGCTGCACCCCGAGGTGCTCCCGTGGAGTCCCCAGGGAGTGAACCAGCAGGCACAGAGTCACCAGAGCAGTGCCGGGGATGGGATGGGGTGAATGGGATGCAGGTGCCGTGGGTGGGCAGGGCTCGGCTGCCGGGACAGGGCCTCAGACAGCTCCTAAAAAGGGAAGAGCGTGGCGGGAAGCTGGCGGGGCCGCGGGAGCGCGTCAGGCATTGCTCCTCGTAAGGGAGGGCCCCGGCACGGCCTCCCCCACCCTCCGCGGGGCTCCCCATGGGGCACAAGCAGCTCCCCCGGGGGGGGCACCTCCAGACCCAAACCTCCCCCCCCGCCGGGCTGGTGTCCAAGTGGCTGCAGCCCTGGCTGCTTTACAGCGCGCTCTGTCTCATGCTCCGGCTGCCCTCTGGGACAGTCCCCAGGGCCTCACCAGGGGCTGTCCCTGGCCCAGCTTCACCCCGTCCCGTGGTGCTGAGCCACTTCGTGACCTCCAAACCCTCGCCGGCTGCCCGCAAGAGCGGAAAGTGCCTGGTTTGGGAGCACCAATACCCATTCAGGACCCCCCCAGTCACCCCAAGGGCATCATCCCTCCCCATCTGGCTGTCCCCTCTGGTGCCATCCCCTCTGCAGCACCTGCAGCCCCGGTGGGCAGTGGCAGTGTGAGGACCACGCGTGCCTGATGGACGGGGAGCTGATCGACGCTGTCAACAGTGGCAACTATGGGTAAGGATCAGGCACAGGAGGGGCTGCCTCACCCCTCAGTGCTTCTCAGGGCACCCCTGAGCCGTGTCCCGTCCTCCCCTGCAGCTGGAGCGCCACCAACTACAGCCAGTTCTGGGGCATGACCCTGGAGGACGGGATCCGGCACCGCTTGGGCACCTTCCGGCCCTCTCCCACCGTCATGAACATGAATGAAATGCAGGTGAGTCCCCGCAGGTGCCCGGGGAAACAGAGGCATGCCAGGGCTCAACGCAGTGCTCACCATCCCCTTGGCTGGGTGATGTCCTTGCTGTGTCCCCTGCCCTGGGAAGGGGCTGTGCTGGGTGGGTGCTGTGGCAGCCCTTGTGTTTGGAGACAGCAGCTCAGCACATTCCCCCTGACAATCCCTGCTCTGCCAGTGTTGTTTTTTCCCCTTCTCCTCTCTACTGGTTTCCCATCGGAAAGCCAGCCCCATACTGCTGAGTCGGCAGTCGGCTGCTCTGGTGCCCTGCGAGTGGGGTGCCTCTGGCTGCAGCCGAACCCAGCTCCCGTTCAAGGTGGGCAGCGTGTGGGGGCCGTGGGTGCTGGTGGGGAGCAGGCACCATGCACGCCCAGAGCCGGCGCCTTGAGGTTTAATTGTAGAGGCACTTCCTGTGCTGGAATACGCCAGGGCCGTGGCCGCATCCTCCCCAGGAGCGGAAAGGCTGGGCCTGAGTCAACGGCCGGAGGCCACAATGAGGGGCTCAGGACATCCAGTGCCGTGCAGTTGTTGGTGTATGAGATCGGACACTTGGTGCTGGTGTTGCATAAGCAGCTGCTGGGGCTGAAGAGCCCAAGCTTAGGGAAAGTTGAGGGATCCAGCTTCCCTGGAACACCCAAATCCCGGTCATATTTGGCTGGGTCTCTGGGTATCTCCATCCTGAGGGGTCCTGCAGTGGGTCACAGGGATGCTGACGCTGGCTGGGGACCCTGAGAGGGAGTTCTGAGATGCTGGGAGCAGGAGGAATAGAGAGGAGGGTCCCTGTGTGGTGAGAACCCCCTCTGCTCTGGCTCCCATAGATGAACATGGACTCCAATGAGGTGCTGCCTCGACACTTTGATGCAGCTGCAAAGTGGCCTGGGATGATCCATGAGCCCCTGGACCAGGGCAACTGCGCCGGTTCCTGGGCCTTCTCCACAGCGGGTGAGATGGGGTGGGATGGGGCACTTGATGGGGATAGAACCCTGCTGTGGGGCTGCAGGCAGGGCAGGAGCGGGAGGAGCAGCTGAACCTCCCTGACCCCTGCTCGCTCCCAGCCGTCGCCTCGGACCGCATCTCCATCCACTCCATGGGACACATGACACCCGCCCTGTCACCCCAAAACCTCCTGTCCTGCGACACCCGCAACCAGCGGGGCTGCAGTGGGGGGCGGCTGGATGGCGCCTGGTGGTACTTGCGCAGGCGAGGGTGAGTGGGGATGGGACAGGGCAGGGTGATGGTGTGGGATAGGGAGCTTCAAGGCTCTGGTTACCTGCAGAGAGCCCAGGGCTGCTCCATGCGTATCCTGCTTCTGGTACCAGCGGGGAGCAAGGTGCGCAGGTGGGATGGAGAACAGCATTTGGGGATGGGGATGGAGCTGAGTGGTTCATCCCCTCCTTGTGCTTGTCCCTGTGCCCAGGGTGGTGACGGATGAGTGCTACCCCTTCACCAGCCAGGAGAGCCGCCTGGCCGCACAGCCCTGCATGATGCACAGCCGCTCCACAGGCCGTGGCAAGCGGCAGGCAACTGCTCGCTGCCCCAATCCGCAGACCCACGCCAACGAGATCTACCAGTCCACCCCTGCCTACCGCCTCTCCTCCAGCGTGAGTGCCCATGGGGAGCTGGAAGGGGCTTGGTCCAGGGTGGTTTCCTTGGGAAAGCCAAGGCTGGAAATGAAGCTGGGAAAATCCCTCTGTGGAGCCCCTGGGGGAGCTGCTTCTCCTCCATCACCTCCACAGCACCCACCCATCCGTGCCTGCGGGCCCTGTGCTGGGCTGCACCCCCAGAGCGTGAGCAGCAGCTCAGGGAGGGGATCCTGCCCCTCTGCTGTGCTCTGGGGAGACCCCCCCCTGCATTCCTGGTCCAGCTCTGGGGCAGCAGCACAAGAGGGACCTGGAACTGCTGGAGCGAGGCCAGAGGAAACCACGGAGATGCTGCAAGGGCTGGAGCAGCTCTGCTCTGGAGCCAGGCTGAGAGAGCTGGGCTGGGGCAGCCTGGAGAAGAGAAGGCTCCTGAAGGGGAGACCTTAGAGCAGCTTCAGTGCCTAAAGGGGCTGCAGGAAAGCTGGAGAGGGGCTTGGGACAAGGGCCTGTAGGGACAGGACAAGGGGAATGGCTTTAACCTGCCAGAGGGGAGACTGAGATGAGCTCTTAGGCAGAAGCTCTTCCCTGTGAGGGTGCTGAGGCACTGGCACAGGGTGCCCAGAGAAGCTGTGGCTGCCCCATCCCTGGGAGAGTTCAAGGCCAGGTTGGACACAGGGGCTTGGAGCAAGCTGCTCTAGTGGAAGGTGTCCCTGTCCGTGGCTGGATGAGCTTTGAGGTCCCTTCCAGCACAAACCATTCCATGCTTCTCTGATCCCCAGGGGGTGGGAAGGGCAGTGCTGGGGTCCTGGCCCTGGCACCATCCCAGCTCTGTGCTTGCAGGAGAAGGAGATCATGAAGGAGCTGCTGGAGAATGGTCCTGTGCAAGGTAAGGGGCCTTGTGCCCCAGAGCTGGTACCGCAGTGACTGGGGGGTGAGGGGGGGTGAATCACCCTGCCCAGGGCCGGGACCCCCCCTCGGCTCCTCCCCGCTCAGTGCTACCCCCTGCTCCCGTGGCCCCATCTCACTGCCCGCACCAGCGCTTGGTGCTCATTAACCCCAGGATTTAATCTCTGTCTTGGCACTTGGATTTGTTTTATTTTGTGTTTTTAATCCTTCTCCGAGTCCGGTCACACCCGTGGGAGGGATCCGGCCCCTGCGCTCCCTCCTGCTGGATAACCCCCGTGTCCCTGGTGCCCGCATCCTCCATCCTGAGGCACATGGAGCCCCGGGAGCTCGGCACCCCCTCCCTCAGGACAGGTCCCCAACCTTCTCCCACTTCCCGCAGCCATCCTGGAGGTGCACGAGGATTTCTTCATGTACAAGAGCGGGATCTATCGGCACACGCCGGTGGCCAAGGGGAAGGGGCCGAAGCACCAGAGGCACGGGACCCATTCCGTTAAAATCACTGGGTAGGTGGAAGGGGCCGGGGAGGTCCCCTTGCTCTGGGCAGGGAGGGGAAGGAGGGTGCAGGGTGAGACAGGGGCCACAGGTGCCACGAGTGTGCAGTGCTCAGCCCCTGCAGAGGGGGGTGGGCTGGAGGGGCAGATTCCAGCAGCTTTCTTCCTGCTCCCCATGGCTGTACCTGCCTGTGTTCTGTGGGCCCGCAGGGAAGTGCCAAGACTGAGAAGGGAGTGGGGTGAGCACAGCACCCCTCTATCATGGTGTTGGATGGGGTGATGCCTGCAGTAAGGGGCACATGGGGAGGACCCCCTTTCACCGCCCTCTTCTCCTCTTGCAGGTGGGGAGAAGAGCAGCTTCCCGATGGCCAGACCCAGAAATACTGGGTGAGTGCTTGTGGGTGCCATGAGTGCGCTGGGGCTCAGCCACTGGGGGTGGGGGGGAGCTGCAGGAGCTGGGATCCAGCTCCTTGGGGTCTGGCTGAGCCGTGTCCCCCCCACAGACCGCAGCCAACTCCTGGGGCACAGCGTGGGGAGAGGGCGGCCACTTCCGCATCGCCCGCGGCGTCAACGAGTGCGAGGTGGAGACCTTTGTGGTGGGAGTGTGGGGCCGGGTCAGCGTGGAGGACATGCCCCACAAGTGAGCACCGCGCTGCCACCGCCCTCCTCCCAGCCCTGCCACAGTCCAGCACTGCAGCCCCTCCATCCCCTCCTGGGGACCCCCACAGTACCTCAGGGCAGGGGGCTGGGATTGTCCCCTGGGTCCTCTCTCTGCTGACGCAGCGGCTGGGTGCAGTGGGGCATGCATGGGGCATGTGGCCGGGGTGCCACAGGGGCTGCTCCTGCATCCCATGGGATTTACCCACTAATCCCCTCACCCTCGGCTCCGCTGGGCTTTGGTGGCAGTTGGGGGCCCTTCAAAGGTGGCTTCATCCTCCTCTTCCTCCTCCCAGCCCTGGCTGGGGAGCGCTGCAGTGGGACCTGCAGGGCTGCTGCCCCCCTGTATCTGTCCCCCCTGCTCCCCTCATCCAGGGGCTGAGGGAGAAAAATAACTCCCGGGGGCCGCCCAGGGCCGGGGGTCAGGATGGGGTGTTCACCGTCCCCTCTGCCTGTCCCTGTGGTGCTATGGCCCCTGCCACCCCCTTTGAGGACAGGAGAGGGCTCAGCCCTCTTGTGTCCCTGTCCTGCTGGGGCCACAATTGGGGACCATGCAGCACAGCCCCAGTCCCCCCTCCCACCCGCCCCTTCCTCCCTGCCCCGGGTCGGACTTTTAAGACTTTTTTTTGTATTTATTTGCTTTTTACTATTTGTAAATAAAGTGCCTGAACCCTCGGTGCCCCCAGCTCTGCTCCTGCCCCAGCACTGCTGGGGACACGCATAGCACTGCTGTCCTCTGGCTGCCTCATCCCGGGGGGGTTCAGGGGCCCCAGGAAGGGCTGTGAGGGGAGATAAGTCCCCGCTCATTGTGCTGCCTTCCGGCCCTACCGACTGCCTGTGACTGTGGCCAGCACCAGGCCTGCCGTGGGCACACACAGCCACAGTGGCCACTGCAGCTGCCATTGCAGCCAGATGTGCCACCGCAGCCAGGTGGGCCACTATAGCCACTCTGGCCATCACAGCCACCCTGGCCACCAGAGCCAGGCATCCCAGTGCAGGCAGATGTGCCACCGCAGCCAGATGTGCAAACACAGCCAGATGTGCTACTGCATCCACATGTGGCAGCGCAGCCTCGCAGCCGGCACAGCGGGGCCAGGGGGAGGGGGTGGGGGGTGTTATTTTTTAGAATTTGTTGATTTTCTGCGTTTCCTCCCGATTCCTTCAGTGCCCCCCCCGCCATAGCCCCCCAAACCGCGGGGAGCACGCACAGGCTGGAGTGGGGCGCCACCTGGTGGCTACAGGCCGCACCTGAGCGGACAGGCACAAACCCGCGCGGACCGGCTTTGGGGATGCTTACACACATGTTCACATTGTGCACACACATATACACATTGTACATGTATATACACATTGTACACACACATATACACATTGTACATGCATATACACATTGTACACACATATACACATTGTACACACACATACACACATTGTACACACATATATACATTGTACACACACATACACACATTGTACACACATATACACATTGTACACGTATATACACATTGTACACACACATACACATTGTACACGCATATACACATTGTACACACACACATACACATTGTACACGCATATACACATTGTACACGCATATACACATTGTACATGTATATACACATTGTACACACACATATACACATTGTACACACATATACACATTGTACACACACATACATTGTACACACATATATACATTGTACACACACATACACATTGTACACGCATATACACATTGTACACGCATATACACATTGTACACACACACATACACATTGTACACGCATATACACATTGTACACACACATACACATTGTACACGCATATACACATTGTACACGCATATACACATTGTACACACACACATACACATTGTACACGCATATACACATTGTACACACATACACACATTATACACATGTACACACATGTACACATTGTACACACACATATATACACATTATGCACACGTACACACGTGTACACATTGTACACACGTATATACACACATTCTGCACGTGTGTACACACATATACACATATAAGCTCATACATATATTCTTATGCATATGCACATGCACATACATAGATACATGCACATACATAGACACATATACATATACACTTACACATACATGCACTTTCACGAACAGATGCTGCTGGGGCTATATACATACACACACACAAACAGTGTTGGTGGTTTATGGTGGTTTATGTGTGTAAATATGTATGTACACACATGAACAGAGGGTGATTTTTTTTAATATTATATATTAATACACACACAGACACACTAACACACACTGATGGTTTTATATATATATACACACATGCGCACACACACTGATGTGTTGGGGGTTTTTATATATATACACATGTGCACACACACACTGATGGGTTTTTTTATATATATATACACACACAGAGTGATTTTTTTTTTTTTTAATATATATATACACACAGAGTGATGGGTTGTTTTTTTTTTATATATATATACACACAGAGTGATGGGGTTTTTTTATATATATATATGCACACACACTAACAGATACTGATGTGGTTTTTGTTTTTTTTATATATATACAAACACAGACAGTGATGGGGTTTTTCTATATATACACAGACACAGACACACACACTCACTAACAGACACTGCTGGAATTTTATATGTGGATATATAAATATCAAACATATAAACGCACATAAACTCAACCACACACAAAGACACACTGACCAACACTGTTGAGTTTCTATAGATACACACACAAACTAAAAGGCAATGTTTTTTATCTAGTTACACACATACGTACACACACACTTAACAGGCACACTGCTGGGTTTTTGTTTAATATATATGTGTATATGTATACACGCACTCTAACAGATACTGTTAGTGCCGGGGTTTGTTTTGAGATATATATATACACACATATATATTTATTTATTTATATATATATATGCAAACACAGTGTTTAATATATCTATAGATACATATACGTATACTTTTCTACACACACAGAACAGTGTGATTTGAAACAGCACTTTGTATAGCTCTGTGTGTGTATACTTTGTGTATGTATATATATATAAATAAAACCCCAACAGTGTCTGTGTGTGTATATATGTGCATGTACATGTATGTGTGTCTATATATATGTATATGTTTATGTGTATATACATGCCTTAGAACCCCTGGTGCCCTCCGTTCTCCTCCCGTGCCAAACCATTCAGAGCTGACCTGTGCGGTAAAAATTCTGTCGCTGCCCATGGCAGGGGGGTTGGAACTGGATGATCTTAAGGTCCTTTCCAACCCTAACTATTCTATGGTTCCATAGAATATATGTCTGTGAATGTATGCGCATATATGCATATGTACATACATCCAGCCATGTCTGTCAGTGTGCCTACAGCTCTATATTAGCAGCAGCATCTGTGTGCACACACACACGCACATGTGTGTATATATTTGGTGTGTCAGTGTGTGTGGCTACATAGGGGCCTCTATCAGTGTGTATCGATTCACACAAGGGTCCTACTTTGTGTATACATACATAGGGGTGTGTTTCTGGGTGCATCAGTGCTTGTTAGTGGGCGTGTATCCATGTCAGTAAGTGCACGTGTGCAGGTATGTGTATACACAGGGGTTCCTGTTTGTATGTATGGGGTTTGTATGTATGTATGTATATTCAGGCTTGTCTGTTACTCTGTGTGTGCATATATACACACACCCACCCCGTATATCTATGTATTTATTATATATTTATATAAGACATATATTATTATAATTTCCATATATATATTTACATATGTGTATATATACATGTGCACAGAGCCCTGTGTGTATATATACATCCACAGAGGGTTGTCAGTAAGTGTGTGTGTGCACAGGGTGGTGTTTGTGCATACATATGCTTCCCTGGGTATTCTTTCTACCTACCTACCTTCTAAAAGCTGCAGGTAAATTACTTGGGCTTTTAACTATTTTGTTTCATAAATATTCCTTCAAATATATAGTCTCCAAAGGCATCTCAGCTTCTCATCAGGCCCAATTCCAGCAGAATCGCTTAGACACCATTTTAAAACCCCAAGAAAACATTTGTGTGTTGGCTAAATCTTTACATTCCTGGTTGTACCTCAGCAGCAAATGCCAGCATCTGATTTTCTGTGATTTGACATGAACTGGGTTAAGAACCAAATCCAGGGCTACGCTACAAGCATAGGATGTGTCCCCAGAGCCGCTGCTGGCCCCATGAGGGTGACAGGAGGCAGGACCATGCTCCCATGAGCTGCTCAGCAAACACAAACCACTCAGCAGCCAGTGCACATCAGCCTTTATTCAAAAGCCGTAAAAATAAGCTCTAAACCGCTTCCAAGTTTGGCTTTGGCAGAGACACATCAAAGCCCACACTGGCAACAAGGGGGGGCAATGATCCAGCGTGGCCCAGAGAGAAACAGGGCTCAGGAAAGCTGGAGCACTTCCAGCAGATCGGAGGGGCTGGAAGTGCTCATGGGGAGGAAGAGCAGTTTGTGAGGTGAGGAAGGATGAGCTCTGCCATCACTTGAACCCTTCCTGCTGCTTTTCAAATGAAGGCCCAGCTTTTGGGCACTGGAGAGTCCCTGAAAGCATGATGAGACGGGGCTGTTCCACTGCAGACATCCCACCAAGCCAAGGGACAGCACAAAAGGGGTCTAAGGATGATTTTATGTCTGGCAAGGGAAGATCTAAGTGCTCCCCAGGAGGCACAGCACCAGCTATCAGTTTGGCTGTCCCACCCTGCAGCGTGGCCACAGAACCAGGCTTTAGTTTGGCGTGGAGGCATCTACTGCCATTGAGTGGGGACAAGGAATTGAAGCCGGGAGGGTCCTGGAAGGGCTCGGGGCTCCTTGGAAAGCTGCCCTGGGAAAACAGCTTGGTCACATCGCAGAGGAGAGCTCCCCACCCTCGGCAGAGGCATCACAGCATACGAGTCACAACCATGGTGAGGAAGTCCTCATAGCTCAGGCGCACATTGCCCACCAGCCCCGTGTCCTTCTCGCGGAAGGCGTCGGTCGTGCTCTGGAGCTGCATGCAGATCTGGATGAAGCGGTCCAGCTGGATGCTGGGGCTGGGTGATCGCTGGGCATAGCGGGCCAGCAGCAGCTGGCTGAACTGGGGGCTCAGGTTATAGCCCATCTGGGAGAAAGCTGGGAGCATTAAAAACTTGGATTAAACCTTCCTGACAAGAGGGAGAGTGACTGCACCTTGCCTGCCCCTTGCTGGCACACACCCCACCTCCCACTGCCCCACCGGCTTCCCTTGCAGCAGCGGGTGTGTGCAGGCAGGGCTCTCCCAAGGGAGAAATGAAACCAAGGCACGAATTCCAGACATTTTTCCCCTCCATCAGACACACACACCCAAAAGCTCCTCCCAGAAAACAGGCTTTAGCCGGATGCCATTTGAGGGGGCATTTTGGGTTTCCTTAAGGAAATAAGTTTGTGCCACAACCCTGCTGCAGCTCCTCGTCTCCTGTCCCGTGGGAAGGCTCAGTGCCAGCTCTGCCATGGCTGGCTCAGCAAGCCCAGCATGCTGCTTGCTCCACCACTGCATGGGAGGCACCCCAGGAGCTCATATTCACCCAGCCCTGCTCACCAGGAGAAGACACCAGTCTGGGCTGGCAATAAACACCAGCAGAGGCAGATGCTGGTGTCAGCAGGGGTCAGGTTGGTGTCTCTGCCTCTCACCCACCTTGCTGGAGCTCACTGAAACTGATGGAGCCCGACTGGTCCCTGTCGTACTGCTGGAAGAGGTTCTTCCACTGCTGGATGAAGCGCAGCAGGGCTGAGAAGCCGTACACATCGATGCGTCCTGACCTGGTCCTGTCAAACGTGTCTGAGGAGGAGCAGGGAGTGAGGAGTGGAGCAAGGGTACACTGCAGAAACTCCCAGAGAGCTCAGGATCTGTGCATGGCTCCCCAGCACCCAGCTCTGGCCCCAAAAGCTGTGATCAACCAGCACCCAAGAGGCTGGTATGAAACGGTACCAAACCCCGATGCAGGCACATCCAGGGGAATGGGATGACTCTGGCTCAATACTGGAGCATTCCCCCCTTTTCTCCTGGCTCTTTGGGAGCTGGGGCTCATGCGGAGCTGGGCTCCCTCTCCCAAGCAGGATTCTGAGCCCCTGACTTGTGTCCCCCACTAAAAGGGTGCTCACAACTCCCTGATTTGCCCAGCTCTTGCTCCAGAGAGCACTTACAGACCAGCTGCCCAAGTAAGTGACACCCAGAGACAGGGGAATATGGCCTGGGCTGGGCTTCACCCTGACAGCAGCGCATCCCAGACAGATCAGCACAAGCAGCAGCAGGAGGGCAGGGAGCACCCAGACGCACTTATCATCAGCAGGCAGGTCTCATCATTGAACGTCGACCAGTTGGAGTTGACCAGCGCCTGCTTCAGCTCCTTCACAGAGATGTACCCACTGTGATCGGCATCCACCGCCTGGAACCAGGAGAAGGCCTCTGGGTCCACACCCGGGGGAGCGTTCCCTGCATGGGGAGAGGCCATCAGCAGCTCCCACCTCCCCTCAGAGCGACCACTGACTGCTCCATCCCCGGCGGTGGCTCACAAGGGCACCAGGGCCTCAGCGCTTTGCTAAGTGGCGTTTACAGCCCGATGATCCCAGGGATACGGGCTGGGAGCGCCGGGGCTCGGCACGTAGCGCCTGGGGGCTCAGGAAGCGACACACACCAGCCCCCGGCACGGCTGGGGGCCATAAACCCGGACACTTGATGTGTGGCCAGGAGGTTTAACGGGTGGTGCTCGGGGCTAGAGCCTCCTCAGCACCTCCCTACCCATCCTAACGCACCAAACCGGGGCTCAGCTTCACCCACGGGTGAATGGAGCCCAGCCGGCTCAGGGGCACCGGGCTGGGGAACACCCCAACCCCGCAGCGCCACCCAGGGGCTCGGTACCGATCACGGGAGGTTCTCCTGAGTCTCGCAGCCCCACTCACCTCCGGGAGTCGCTCCTCTGTAAGGCCCGGGCTGGGGCGCGCAGCCGGGCGATCCGTAGGGTGCCCCCGGCGGGGCGTGTCCGTACGGAGCTCCGAGAGCTGGGGGGGGTCCGCTGCCGTACGGAGCCCCGGTGTAGGGCCCGGCCGGGGGCGCGCCGGGGGCCGGTCCTGCGCCGGGGAAGCCCTGGGGAGGGGACAGAGCCCGGTTGTGCGGCCGGTGCCTGGCACCGCGCTGCCGCCCGCCCCGCCCCGCCCCGCGCCGCCGGACCCCTCCGTAACCTCCGGACGCCGGCCCCGAGCCCCCGGCCCCGGCGCGGCCTCACCTGCCCCGGGTACGCCGCCATGACACGGTTTCCGCTTCCCCTGACCACGCCCCCCTCAGTGAGGTCACGAGCATCACGCACGCCCATTGGTCTCGAGATGGCCCCGCTCCTCTCGGGGGGCGGGTCAGCTGGGCGGGGCGGGAGGAAGCCCTGAGGTGGAGGCGCCTTAAGGCGGTAATGGCGGCTGGGTGGGAGGAGGTGGGTCCGACCGATGCCCCTCGGTCACTCCCGGAGCACGGCTGGGATCTACCCGGGGCGGGGCCCGGGATCAGCACAGGAACAGGGGGCAGGAGTGGGGCTGGATCCCCCTGGGAACAGGAGTGGGATCTCCTCAGGAGCTGGTCCGGGATGTCCCCAGAGGCAGGGCTGAGATCAACCCAAGAGCATGGCCGGGATCAGCCTGGGAGCAGGGGTAGGGCCAAGTCAGAGCTGGGATCTCCCCAGGAGCTGGTCTGGGATTGCCCCATATCATAACTGGGAGCACCTGGGTCAGTTCTGGGGCATCCACATGAGCTTGTCTGGGATTGCTCCTGAGGCAGGGCTGGGATCCTTTGGAATCAGAGCTGGGATCTCTCCAGGATCTTTCCCCATCAGAGAGATGTGGGGGGCACCGTGCCCCCAGCTGGGGTGGACTTAGTACCGAGTGCTGGGCTGGGGCTCCAGGGCTGTGCAGAGTATCCCTCGGGCACAGGGATGGGGACAGGGAAGTGGCGGAGGCAGGAGGCGTGGGGGCACCAGCACGGGTGTATTTGACCGGGCAGGATCCACCCGCCCTCCCGATCCCTGCGGAGCTGTACAACATCCGCCTCCCGCCCCCCGTCCCCCGCGGAACAGGCACAGCCCCGGCACAGCGGGGAAACAATATTAACAGCACAGGCGGGGGACGGGGACACGAGGGGACCCTCAACCGAAGGGGCCCTTGACGTTCTTGGGCTGGAAGAGGGGCTGCTCCATGGGCAAGGCCCCCATGCACTCTGCCGGGCTGCAGTGCCCCGTCTTGCCTGGCTGCCCCGTGGCACCAGGCGGGCCGGGGATGCCGGGGATGCCCTGCTGCCCCACGGGGCCGGGGGGACCCATCTTCCCATAGCCTGGGGGCCCTTGGGGACCTGGAAGAGAGAAAGCAGGGGAGGGTGGCAGGGTGTGGAGATGGGTGCAAGCTCCACCATGGGGCTGGTGGGGATGAGGAGGGAAGGGTCTTACCCGGGGGTCCGGGGGGGCCACTGTCCCCCATCAGCCCCACGCCCTTCTCTCCTTTCTCTCCTTTGGCGCCCGGCTCACCTGGAGGAGATTTGGATGGACAAGGGTGAGACCCTGGCACAGCGGTGACAGCGCCGCGATTGGGGGACGCGGGGAGCAGCACCTACCCCGCATGCCCGGCACACCCTGCCGGCCCTCCCTGCCGATCTGCCCCGGCATCCCTGGGGAGCCGGGCGGGCCCGGCCGGCCGGGCAGCCCGTCCTTCCCTGGGGGACCGGGTCTCCCCGGGGATGCCACCATCTCCACCGGGAAGTGCAGCCGGGAGGTGTAATAGGCCATCCGCTCTGCAGGAAGAGGTGGCTGCGCTCAGCACCGGTGGGGACAAGGTGATGCCGAGGGGTGACCGGCCCTTGCCCCCACCACCCCGTTACCATCAAACATCTTGTTGAGCTCCTGCCGGATGAACCTCTTGATCTCGTCGTAATTCACCACGTCTCCCTGGAGGACACACGTGAGGGAACGCTGCCACTGGCCCAGCAGGGGACAAGGGTCCTGCCCCCCAACAGCTGCTCCTTACCGTCATCCCCGGGGGTCCCGGCAGCCCAGGGCTGCCTGCGGGGCCCGGTGAGCCCGGGGGACCCCTCTCTCCTGCAGGTCCCCGTGGCCCCACGAGCCCCATGGAGCCACTTTTCCCTGGCCCTCCTGGCATGCCGGCTCTGCCCTTCTCCCCGGGGTAGCCGCGCTCACCGGGGGAACCAGCATCACCCTGGGAACAGACATCAGCGCTGGCATCCCCTGCCCTGAGAGGGATGTGAAGTGCTGGGATGTGTACGGCCAGGCTCTGCCCTCACCTTCTGCCCTGCCGGTCCTGCGATGCCAGGTTTTCCTGGGGGACCCTGGGGGGACACAGAGGAGCAGGGTGGCAGCGAGGTCCCCATCACGGGCAGGCCAGAGGCTGCCACCACCCAGCCCCAGGTCCCCCTGTGTGGGAGAGCCAGCAGCCACACTTGTACCTCTTTACCCACAGGTCCATCTGGTCCCTGCTCCCCCTGTGGAACCAAAGTGGGGCAGTGTGAGGCGGTGCTGCCCTGCAGGCGCCCCTGCACCGGAGCGCAGGGCTCTGTGCCCCTTCCGTGCCTGCTGCACTCACCGGTGGCCCTGGGTGGCCGGGGGGTCCCAGCTGTCCTGGCATCCCGGGCAGGCCTCGCTCCCCCACGGAGCCGCGCTCGCCCTTCAGCCCCTGCAGGGAGGCAGGAGGAGGGAGCCGGGAACATCCGCAGGGATGGGGTCCCCAAAGCTGCTCCCATGTTGCCCGCCGAGCCCCACATCCCACAGGCACCACTCACCACTCCAGCGAGGCCAGTGGGACCCGGCTGCCCCGGGGTGCCAGGGGGTCCCTGTGGGCAGAGGGAGGAGTGTCAGCTCAGGGGCACCATGGCAACATCCCCACTCCATGTGCCAAAGGGAGATCCCACCATGCTCCCCTCCATGGGCACCATCCTGGTGTGCCAGAGAGAGCAGGACCAACTTACAATGAGCCCCGGGGGTCCCTGCCGGCCTTGGGGTCCCATGGGTCCAGGTTCACCCTGAGGAACACAGGGTGATGAGGGGGGATGAGAGGCCCATGCAGCTCAGGGCTCCCAGCACCCGTCCGCTTGCTCACCTCTGCTCCTGGCCGGCCTGTGCTCCCCGGGGGACCAGGTTGGCCGCAGTCACCCTGGAAAGAGGAAGGGACACCACGGGCAGTGCAATGTGGTCCCTGGAGCTGTCACCACTGAGTGTCCCCCAGTGCCACCATCACTCACCTTTGGTCCCGGGAGACCCGGGTGCCCCGTCTTCCCCTTGAAACCCTGGAGAGAGAAGAGAGCTGAGGGGGTCCCCGTCCTGCAGCACCAGGATGGTGGGATGCCCACTCCATGTGCCCACCCACCCCAGCACCAGGGAGGGGTGATGAGGGCAGTTGTCACTCACCGGAGGACCCATCATCCCTGGTGGCCCAGGGGGGCCGGGGTCACCCTGGAAGGAAAGAGACAGGGGTTGTGGGTGTCTTGGGGGATGAGGGGTGGCTGACCCCCCCGTAGAACCCCAATGGGTCCTGCAGCCTCACCCGCTGCCCTGGCTTGCCATCCTTGCCATCCAGTCCCTCTAAGCCAGCAGGGCCCTGCGGGGACAAGGTGAGGGTGTCAGGGGGTGGCTTGCATTGAGGGGCTCTGGGGGTCCCCCAGGCCATGGGAATGGGTCCAGCCAGCGGCACTGTCCAGCAGCACCATGATACCGGTGGTCCTGCCCCCCATGGGGGGGGTCTTACCTGGATGCCTGGCGGTCCAGGAGGCCCAGGGGGTCCTGGCATCCCCGTGGGGCCACGAATGCCCTCGCTGCCCTGCAAGAGCCACAGGAGGTCCCAGGAACAGCCACGGATGGGCCCCAGAACAGGGACCAACCTGGCCACCAGTTCGAGGGATGAGGGTGCCACCAGCCCGAGGGTGCCACCATGCAGCCATGTCCCAGTGTCACTGCACAGTGTCACTGCACGATGGAACTGCATGGTGGCATTCACACACAGCACTCACCTTCTCAGCTGCAGGTCCTGGTGGCCCGGCTGGACCAACCTTCCCTGGGAAGCCGGGGGGTCCCTAAGGAAAAAAGCAGCATTGAGTGAGGGTAGAGCCCAGCCCCGCACAGCACCGACTCCAGGCTCAGTGCAGTGGCTTTGCTCAGAGGCTGCTCTCTGCACTTTATTCTATGGGATGTGCCCGTGCTCCCTGGATGGAACCCTCCATCCCATCCCAGCCCCATGGGGACGCAGAGCCCGGGATACGTGCTGTGCTGGAGCATCGCTCCTGCAGCCCCTTTGGGATGCACTCACCGGTGGTCCCGGGAAGCCAGGCTGGCCCTGGAAACCCTGCGGAGACACAATGGCTGAGCAGGACCCCGACGGCTGCATCCTGCCCCGCGGGGGCCCCGGGGGTGCTCACCTGCTCCCCCTTCTCACCAGCGCTGCCAGGAAGTCCACGCTCTCCCCTTGGCCCCTGCAGAAAGAGGGGGTGAGGAGGGTGAGGAGCATCTCGCTGCACCCACAGCCCCCCCATAGCTCCCACAACCCCCAGGACCTACCGCTGGCCCTATGGGGCCGGGGAGACCGTCCAAGCCAGGGGGTCCCTGGGAAGGGAAGGAACAGGTTGGATGGATGTGGCTGGAAGGACCTCAGCCCTGGTGCCCACAGTGAGGGGAGTGGTGGGAGAACCCCCAGCCCTGAAGCACGGCCCCAAGTGACTCACCAGCTCCCCTTTCTCCCCAGGGGGGCCCACGTAGCCTCGCTCGCCTTTGATGCCCTAGGGAAGGAAGGAGATGAAGGCTCCATGCAGGACAAGGGGTGGGCTGAGATGTGGGGCATAGATTGAGGAAACATGGGCGCAAACATGGGATGCACAGGGAACAGATGGGGTGAACAGAGAGGAAACAGGAATGTGTGGGATGGGACGGATGGGACAGGGATGAGCCCTGCAGGGAAATGGTGCTCATTGCCCACTGGGCCCCTGCCCCAGCTGCATGGAGGGGCCCTCAGCAGGCACCGGGGGGTACACGGAGACACAGGAGGTGGCAGGGGCTGCCTGGCCCCCGCAGTACTCACAGGGAGGCCGGGGGGCCCCGTCGCCCCCGGGTAGCCGGGCTGCCCTGGAGGTCCCTGCACAGGAGGAGGACAATGCTGAGCCCTCTGCAGTGTTCCTGCCCGGTGCTCGAAGCCCAGTGGGCACCAGTGTCCCCACATCCCTGCTGCCCACAGCACTCACCGGCTCCCCTTTGGCTCCAGCAAGCCCGGCAGGGCCACGTTCCCCCTGAAGACCCTTGGGAGGGAGAAGAGAGGAGCTGCAGGGGGGCTCCTGCAGCCCCTGCCCCGGCTGCACCTGCAGCACAGCCAGGAACGAGGACCCAGGCACGGCCCCTGGGGCCTGTGACCTGCACCAGCCCCGGTCAGGACCCGCTGGGCACCACGTGCCCCGGGCTCAGCACCCAGGGGTGGCCGGGGGACACCCAGACATGGGCCACTGCTGTGGTCAGGGCCCAGGGTCAGCCCTGGAGGCACAGGCAGCTCAGCCCATGGGGTGCCAGCTCCCAGCACCCCGGCCACGCACCAGGACACTCTTAGACCACAGCTCCAGCCTGTTTCCCAGGCACGGGTGACATGGGCTCCGTGTCACGGAAGCACTGGATGGGTTAGTGAGGTGATGTGGTGTTGGAGGCTGGACAGCACACGCTGGCACACCGCAGAGCGACGACCCACACAGACCCACACAGGCCCACACAGATCGTGGTGTTACAAGGACATTCGTGGATGAAAGGACAGGAGCAGGACACAACCAGCACAAAGAGCCACCGGCACAGCCCCACTGCCACCTTGTGCTAGGATGGAGCACATGGGGAGCAGGAGGATGAGGATAAGGTGAGGATCGAGATGAGATGGAGATGAAGATCAAGATGGAGGTGAGGATTGAGGTGGAGACTAAGATCAAGGTGGAGATCAAGATGAAGATGGAGATGGTGGTGGAGGCTGGCTGCCAGCTGGTCCCTGGCACCCTGACAGCAGCCTGGGGACTGCTGCTGTCCTCAGTACACACAGGTCCCACGGCGATGAAGGGCCCCAGCACAGGCCCCCGGGAAGATCATTCCCGGGTCTGCCGAGACCCCCTGCATAGGGATGGAGGAGATGAAAATGGGAGGATGGAGATGGGGTGGAAGGTGGGGGGCAGCTGGGCTGCAGCTGCTCCCGGGGGCACAGGGACACAGGACACAGCCAAACCAAGCGGCAGCAAGAGGCACAGAGCAGAGCCGTGCTGGGTCCTTACGGGCAGTCCGGGTGCGCCAGGCGTTCCAGGAAAACCTGGAGGGCCCTGAGGGGAGAAACAGGGAGGTCACAGCCTGGAAGTGGCACCCAGAGCCTGGGCTGAGTCCTGGGGATTCCACAGAGTGGCTGGGCACGGGATGGCTTGAGCTCAGCCTCCCACCAAGCCGGGTTCCTGCTCTGTCTCCAGGTTGGCAACACTTCCACCTCCATCTCCAGCCTCACTGGGAATAGCCATGTTGTGCTGCACCTCCTGGTCATGACCCTGGCCCTCTGCTCATCATCATGGCTCAGAGCAGGGCATCAGAACCCCCTTGTGAACTGCAGTGGGGGGCTCCAAGGCCCTGAGGACCATACCATGATGCCCACAGAGCCTGGCAACCCCCCCATCTTTGGAAGGGTTTACTTACGATGGGTCCGGGTGGCCCTGGGGGTCCCCGAATTCCTGGTGAGCCCTGGGGGAAATCAGTGCATTGGATGTGACCACAGCGAGGACAGGGCCCGGCTTTCAGGGGCAATGAGGGACCCACAAGGGCTGGATGCTGGGCCCGGTGTGGGTGTGGATGCACATGTACCTGCTCTCCCCTCTCGCCAGGGATCCCCGGCGCGCCCGGCAGCCCAGGCTCACCCGCGCAGTGCGGGTCGGGGCTGTCACCCTGCGGGGAGCGGGGATGCGTCAGGAGCCGGAGCCAGGTCCCGCTTCACCCCACGGCTGAGCCCTGCCAAGCCTCGCCAGTGCCCCCCGAAGTCCCGGCTGCTCCCGCAGCGCGGGTGCGGTGCCGGACGCAGCAGGAGCGGGAGCCGGGCCGCAGCCCCGCCGCAGGGCCGGGAGGGGGCGCTGCGCAGCGCGGATCACTCACCCGAGCCTCCTCCGCCCTCGGGAGCTGCGCGAAGCACTGCAAGAAAACGCAGGCGTCACCCGGGCCTTCCCTGCGGGGGGCACGGAGCCCGCATCCCGCACCCTTTGGCGCCCAGCGCCCTCCCCGGGGCCCCATTGCGGCGGCGGGAGCTGTGCATGGGAGCAGGACCGGCGTGCCCAGAGCGTGCCCAGTGCGTGCCAAGCTGCTTTGCAGTGCTGCTGCGTGAGCCGGCGCAGTGTCGCTGCCTTTCACGCCGGCAGGACCAGGGGCTGTGGGCACCGGGATCCCAGCGGTCAGCATTAACACTCACCTCGGCGCAGGTCTCACTGCCGGGGGCACCGGGCATCCCCCCGGGGCCCTGCTCGCCCTTGGCACCACCAGCCGCTTCGAAGGCTGCCTGCAGCTGCGCGCAGTCCCCGCACAGGGTCTGGGGGGAACATGGGGGGTCAGGGGCACCCTGGGGTGCTGGAGACCCCCGGGCACTACTCACACTCACCTTCAGCACCTCAATGTTCCTCTCTGCCATGATGGCCAGTGGGCCCTGGAAGAGACACAGGAGGCATGGGGCTGGATCCTGTGCCACGGGAGCAGGATGGAGGGATGCGGGCGCACAGCTGGTACCTACCAGGTCTCCTGCTGGCCCAGGAAGTCCCGGCAAACCGTTGTGTCCTGGCATTCCCTAAAGCCAAGGAGGGAGCTTTGCTGTTTAACCCCTGTGCTAAAAGCTGGGCTGGATCAGTCCCAGCTCCCATCTCCCAGTGCTCACCTGGCGGCCCGGGGCACCGGGGGGGCCGGGGGGACCGGGAGCTCCGGGGGGACCCTGCAACATCCCAAGACACAAACAGAGAGAGGTGGGGAGGAGGTGGTGGGGATGGGGGGGCTCAGCACAGTGGGGGCAGCACCCACCTGCGGGCCCGGCTGCGGCTGCCAGGTCATCCCGGTCCATAGGCCTGGGGCTCCCTGGGGCAGAGGGAAAAGGAAGAGGGGTCAGGGGGGTGAAGCAGAGCTGGGAGTGCCCGTGGCTGCTGGGGGTGTCCATGGGTGCTCGAGGTGCTTACTGGCATCCCGGCGTAGCTGGGGTCCTGACGTGGGCTGGGGGGGCAGGAGCATTCCCCAGGGTCTCCCTGCAGAGAGGGGAGGTGAGGGCAGCGAAGGTGATGGGGAGGCACAGGGTGGCGTGGGGGTACAGCCTGACCCTGACCCCAACTCACCTTCTCGCCCCAGGCACCCTTCTCCCCCTGCAAGAAGGAAAGCCACAGATGCACATAAACAAGTGGCCCCTGGACCTCCCGCTCCCCCCTCCATGGCTCAGCACCCCGCTGTGCCCAGCACATACCGGCAGCCCGCTGGACCCAGGTGCCCCGGGGAGACCCGGCTGCCCTTCGGGGCCCTGTGAGGAAGAGGAGGGTGAGGAAGCTCTGGGCTCAGGCCCTGGCATGGTGGTTTACAGCGAGGGATGGGCAGCAATGCCCACCCAGGACTTACCGGTGGCCCTGGGATACTGGGCCCTGGTGGCCCTGGGGGTCCTGCAGCACCTTTGGGCCCCGGAGAGCCCTGCAGAGGAAGGACAGCAGGAGCTGGAGGGCAGTGGAGAGGGAGGGGGGCTGGGGGATGCTCCCTTACCTTGGCACCTTTCTCTGCTGGCAGCCCTGGGGGTCCCTGTGGTCCAGGGGGGCCCTGGGGGCAGGAGAGGGTGTTAGGTGCCCCCAGCAGCCCCAGCCAGTCCATGGAACCATGGAATGGATTGGGTGGAAGGGACCTTAAAGCTCATCCAGCTCCAACCCCTGCCATGCGCAGGGACACCTTCCACTAGAGCAGCTTGCTCCAAGCCCCTGTGTCCAACCTGGCCTTGAACACTGCCAGGGATGGGGGAGCCAAAATGGTACTTACGGGTATCCCAGGTGATCCGGTGCTCCCGGGCTCTCCCTGGGAAAACCAGAGAGCATGAGAGCCGGCAGAGCCACATGGCACAGCACGGCACGGCACGGCACAACACAGCATGGCACATGGCGCATACCTGTGGTCCCGGCTGGCCAATGCCCCGTGGTCCTGGCTCGCCCTATGGGGATAGAAGGGCAGTGAGCAGCCCCTGGCCCCCCATGCCCGGTCCCCCATGGCCCCACTCACCTGCAGCCCCTTCAGCCCCATGGGGCCCTGGACCCCCGGCAGTCCCGGCTTCCCCTGCAACACACCAGCGTCACCGCAGGGCATGGTGCCACCTCTGGGCACCCCCCGCTGTGGGGACGGGGCACTCACGGCTCTGCCAGGCTGGCCAATGCCCGGGGGGCCCTGGTCCCCTTTGGGCCCCGGTTTTCCAGGGATGCTGACTACATCCCCATGTGGAGCAGGACCAGGCTCGCAAGCATCTCCCTGCGGAGGAGGGAGCACAGGAGGGCAGGCTGGGACGGGTGACACCCCAGTGATGGGATGCAGATCCCCATACAAGAGCGGAGCTCTCACCTTCTCGCCTTTGGGGCCTGCTGGACCCCTGATGCCGGGCTCACCCGACAGCCCCGGGACACCGGCCATGCCTGGGGTGCCTGGGTCCCCAGGGCTGCCTGCGTCCCCCTGCCAGAGAGAGAGGACAGGGCTGGCACAGGGCAGGGGGCACAGTGCTCCCCCAGCCCCACAGCTGGGGGCGTCACAGCCACCTCTGCCACCGCCAGCCCCATGGGAACCCCATCCCCAGCGCCACTCACCTTCTGCCCCTTCTGCCCAGCATCCCCGGGCCTGCCCTGGGGAAAGGAGCAATGGCTCAAGCTGGAGCATCCCCCAAGGGGCACCCGTGAGGGGGAGCACTCACCGCTCTGCCGGGGAGGCCACCCTGGCCCCTCTCCCCTGGTGGTCCTGGCACTGTCAACACCGTGGCAGCCCCTTCGAGGGCCTGTGGCTCGGGAGGGCACTGCCCGCACGGCTCCCCCTGTGCAGGGGACATCGCGGTTGGTTGGAGCTTTGGGGACCAGAGCTTTGGGAGGCAGCTCAGAGCCCCTCACTGCTGTCCCCATCTCAGGGCTGTGCCATGCAATGAGCTGCACAGGTCTCAGTTGAGGGTTCAGTGCGGTCCCCATCTCAGCACTCACCTTCTCTCCTTTGAGCCCTCGCACACCTGGATCACCTTTGTCTCCCGGGAGACCCTGCATGGAGAACCCACAGTGGAGGTGACCCTACAGCCCCCAGCACCTGGCTCCTGCACCCCTGGGTCCGAGCACCCACTCACCGGTGTGCCTGTGGGTCCCTGCTGGCCGCCGTCCCCCTGGAAGGCAGCAGGGTCATGGTCAGACCCAGAGGAACCTGAACTGCCCCATCCTCATGGGGTGATGCAGCCATTCCTGCTCCCTTGGGGGCTGCAGCAAGGCAGGGGTTTGGGGGTCTCTCACCTTCTCACCCTTGATGCCAGCCAGCCTGGGGAGCCCCGCTTCACCCTGTCCGACACCCCATGCAGTTACACACCCAGCCCCAGGGTGCCCCTCGGGCACAGGAGGGGGGCTCAGCCCCACATACTCACCACTGGGTCACCCCGCTGCCCCTCGCTGGGTGCCTGCAGCAGCGCGGCAAGGGCACGGTCATCACAGGCCAGGCAGGAGTCCCCCTGGGAGGGCAGGGAGGGGACACGGCTCAGGCACGGGCCAAGCAGGCAGGCGGGATGCAGGGATGGACACTGACCTTCTCCCCTTTCATCCCTTGGATGCCGGGATCTCCCTGGGAAGGAAACACAGGAGCTGGTCCGGGTGCTGCCAGCAGGGGCTGGATGGTGCTCAGCATCCCCCTGCTCCGGCTGGATGAGCCACCCCTCGGCCCTATGTCACCTACCCTGTCCCCTTTGGGTCCTGCAGGTCCGGGTCTGTCCTGGGGAGGGGGAAACGAAGAGGGAGCGTGAGGGATGCTGAGGGAGCGTCTGCTCTGCCCCTCAGCCCCCGGGCTCAGACTCACCGAGACGCCGTCCCTGCCTGGCGCTCCGGGTGCTCCCCGGGGTCCCGGTTCGCCGGGCAGCCCCGTGGCACCGAGCAGCCCCGTGGCACCGAGCATCCCCTCGGGCAGTGTGGGACAAACCTCGCACGGCTCACCCTGCCCATGGGGACAGTGAGGCACAGCCCGGGAGGCTCTGAGCAGCCCTGGGCCCAGAGCACCGGCTCTGCGGTGGGGCTGTGCCAGCAGGGTCTGCCCGTGCCTGTTCCCATGCCCGTCCCTGCGCCCCCCAGCTGCTGCACCCACCTTGTCTCCTTTCGGCCCCAGGATGCCGGGAGGACCCTGTGGGATGACGCCAGGGAATGAGGCTGCTTTGAGAGCCCCCAGGCCAAGGTTTGCCCTGGCAATGCCACCAGCACCCCGCAGTCCCTGCCACCAGCTATGGCGCGGAATGATCCCAGCTCCAGATAAGGCCACCGACTCTCCCAAACCCCGCTCCATGCTTGGTCTCGGATCCCATCACTGCTCTGGCCAAGCAGCCCTGACCCCAAGCCAAGAAACCCGACCCTGACCCCGAGCCTTGGCTCCAGGCTCATGGTACTTACAGGCATCCCAGGGGGTCCTCCAGGTCCAGGAGCTCCTGAGCTGCCCTGGAGCCAGAGGTGGGAGAGCCTGAGCTCAGCAAGGGAGAGAGCTGCAGCCCTGGCGCCCCAGCAGCCCCGGGCTTCCCTTCACCCCTGGGGGGTCCTATCCCCCAAGACAAGATTTGGGCCACCCGGCTGGGGCTCGCCAGTCGGCAGCACCATGAGCCAGCACTGGCTAAGCTGCTTGGAGGCGGCTCCAGCCGGGAATCCTTGGCACAGCCCATGGCGAAGCCAAGGGCAGCCAGCACCTCCTTCCCCCCAGCTCACCTTTTCTCCCTTTGGACCTGGGGGGCCACCAGGGTCTCCCTGCAATGCAGAGAGGAAGGTGTTAGCCTGGGTGCCCCACTGCAGAGCCACTGCCTGCAGAGCCGGGAATGCCGCAGCCCCATGGCACAGGCTTCTTACCGGCTTCCCTGGAAAACCGATCCCAGGAGATCCTGGCTTCCCAGGGGGCCCTGGCTCCCCAGCCAGCCCCTCGGGTCCCACCAGCCCAGGGTCACCCTGGAAGGCAAAGGGGGTGTCAGTGCTGGGGATGCCTCTGGGTGCCCTGGCTCCCACGCGTTCACCCCCAAACCCCAGCTCTTACCTTCTGCCCCTTGGGTCCCACCACACAGATCTCTCCGGGCCGGCCCTGCCGGGGAGGAGCGGGGTGTGAGTGCCCCACACGTGCAGCACCATGGGGAGGGTGGGCCAGCAGCAGAACCCCACTGCCCAGGGGGAGCCCCAGGGGATGCCCAGGTACCGCCCAGCACTACTCACATCGCGCCCCGGGCGCCCCGGCTTGCCCTGTAGTCCCCCGTCGCCCTTCTCACCCTTCTGGCCCTGCAGGACACAGAGATGTCACCCGTGCTGCCTCCCGCGTTGTCCCCGGCAGGTCCTGGAGCCTCCAACACCATTGCAGGACCCATGAGGCTGCTGCCCCTGCTGCAATACTGGGACCTGCAGCTGCACTGGACTCACCTTCTGCCCATGGCTGCCTGCTGTCCCAGGTATTCCCTGCAAGGAGAAGTGGGTGCCCATGGATGGGCTTATGAAGTCCTTCCCTCCTGCTCCTTTCACCCCACCAGCACTCACTGAGCTGTCTCCTCCAGGCTGCACCCCCGCATCCCAGCCCAGGGTATACAAGAGACACGGGGGGGACGCACCCCACGCTCAGCCCCATCCATAGACCGCCACTCACCGCCTCTCCACGCTGCCCCTTCTCACCCCGCGGCCCCTCGGCGCACTGGGGAGGATGAGAAGGAAGGAGTGGGGTGAGGGTGGGCAGCACCAAGGGGGTGCACAGAGGATTGGGGGGGTCTCACCTGCACGGGGCTGCCGGGGTGGGTGCGCACGCAGTCAGCTCCCTGAGGAAGAGGGGAGCAGCTCAGGGGCTCTGCCTGCACCAGCCATGGCCAGGGATGGGGGGGCCATGGGGGCAGGAGCAATGGGACCCCCTTGTGCTGCCTCACAGCAGAGGGGTCCCTGCCCAGGACACTCACACGCTCGCCTTTCTCCCCCTTGCTGCCGGTGGTGCCAGGCAGACCTCGCTCACCCTTCCCACCCTGGAAGAGAGGGGAGATGTGGGCAATGAGACAGGGCGCGAGTGCCCCCATGTCCACAGCTCCTGGGCAGGGATGCTCCAGGCACAGCCAAAGGTCCATGTGGCCACGTTCCTGCTGGAGCCGGGCTCTCTGTGTGCTGGAGGGGAACAAACCTACCTTTGGACCTGCGGGGCCAAGCGTGACCTAGGGAGGAAGGAGAAAGGTGCCCTACAGTGCCCTGAGCCCCTCCAAAGAGCATCAGGAGAGAGCCCCATCCCTGCCATGGTCACTGCCCTCTCAACACCCTGTCCCCAGGTGCCACCCCAGGAACCCCATGAGGCACGTGGAGTCTCAAACACCCAAACATTCCCACACCTCCAGCCAGAGGTTGCTTAGGAATGGAGCCACATCTGGAAGGGATCAGACTTTCTCTTCCCTGCAGCCAGATGTTGACAGGCTCCAGGCCAGGAGGAGCTGTGGGTCGTGGGGGGCTGACACCCCCAAACCAGCACCACAGTGGCTGTCCCCATCCCCAGCTCAGCCCAGCCTGGCCCTGGCAGTCCCCAGGTCGGGGTCCCCGTCTCCTGCCAGCAGCACCAGTGCTGCCCAGTGGCACACTCACGTTTGCTGAGGCTGCCTGTGACGAGCAGAGTGGGCACTGGAAGAGACAGGGATGGTGGTGGCTTGTGCCAGCTCCATGCACTGCCCACAGCACCCAAACCCCTACAGCACCTGCAGCCCTGCAGCACCCGCAGCCAGGACCAGCCCCACACCTCACCCCTCACCGGGTGTCCCCTGGTACCCGGGGGGGGCCCTGTCACCCAGCAGAGCAGTGACATGGAGAAGGTAACAGGAGGAAAAGACAGGCAGGCTCATGGACCTCACGGCCGCAGGGCCCCCAGTCCAGCTGCTGGACCTGCTCTACAGCCCGGGGATCCCTGGCAGGGTCCCCCATGGGGATGCAGCCGCTGCGGGGAGATGAGGACATGTGGGAATGGGACATGGGGTGCACTGGAGATGCTTCCCGGCTCTGGCAGTGCTCCGGAGACACTCGGAGGGAACAAAGAGGCCCTTGGCTGCAGCTGGGATCGCTCCAGCAGCAGCAGCGAGTGAGTGGGGCCTCAATTCCTGCTCGGGGGAGCAGAGCAGCCACTTCTGCAGGCGTCCTGCAGCTCTGGCAGCAGCAGCAAGGTCCCAAATGCAACGGGAACAGACCCAGCCCAGGGCACAGGAGGGCTCCTGGCATGGCACCAGCATCAGCAGGAGAAAGGGGAGCAGAGCCAGCACCAGGGACTCTGCCACCTCCCCTCACCTCTCTGTGATCTCCCTTTGGACCAGTCCTTCCTGAGGTCCTCAGTGGCTCCTGCGGAGACAGAAGAGCACCCATGGGTGCTACCTGCCTGGTAGTAGTACTACCAGATAGTACCACTACCTGTGGCACCCACGGGTGAGACCTGGCTCGGGTTGAGCCCCCATAGAGCAGAGCAGGAGCATCCTGAGCCAGGCTGTGGGGGATGCGGGAGCTCACCATGCCCAGTGGCTCCTCCAGGCAGAAGCAGCGGGTGTACACGCGGCCCTCGGGCTGCGGCAACATCTCGATCAGGTTGCTGCTCTGCATCAGCTCTGCTTGCCGACGCGTCTTGGGTGCTTCTGGGAGGCACTGCTGGGAGAAAGGGGTGTGCTGGGAGGAGAGCTGGAAGCACCCGTGCACCTCGGGAGAGGGATGCATCCAGCACCATGCCCCACACTGGCCATGGGGTTGGCAGCACCCACGACCACCAGACACAGGTGAGCTCTGCCCTGACCATGCCTCAGTTTCCCCATTGGGAAGACCCCTGTTAGGTGATGGCAGGGCTGGGTCCAGGTGGAGGAGACTCACCCCACTGGCCAAGATCTCGCAGCACCCCTCTTGCTTGGCCAGCTCGGCATCGCAGTAGATCTGAGCTTGCTGGAGGTCGAACTGCAGTGGGATGGGGTGGGAGGTGAGGGGCAGGTGGGGGGGTCCTGCAGCTGCCCGGCCCCTGGCACTCACCCGCATGGGGGTGCCGCGCGTGGCGTCCAGCCCCAGCAAGGCATTGCCCTCCACGGCCAGCGCCCGCCGTGCCAACAGCGGCTTGGAGGAGATGGAGGCGCAGTCGAGGTGCACGGAAACGGCACGGCTCTGCACTGCCACCACCACCTTGTGCCACGACCCATCAAAGAGCGACGCCACGGCCTTCCCGGAGAACACGGCGCTGACGAATGTGGATCCTGGAGCCCGGGCTTGAAATTCCAGGCTCTTCTCGGGGCCGTGCATGGCCAGGGAGAGCTGGGCAGAGTGGGGACAGCAGGGTCAGGGGTGGCTCCCGGCTGCCCCCTGGCCACTGGCACATCCCTTGGCCCCACGGCTGTACCTGGGGGTAGCCCTGCCGGTCAGTGATCTGGAAGAGGTACCAGTGCTCCCCGGTGCTGTTCTTCTTCAGCAGCAAGGTGAGGACAAGGGTGAAGTTGTGGGGCAGCCCTCGGGGGAACACCTTCCTGCAGGGATCAGTGTCAGAGGTGGCCAGACCCAGCCTCGTGTTCCAGTGCTGGTGGGGGCACCGTCCCCAACACCCAACCCCTGCAATCACCCACCACCATCACCCCAAAGCCACTGCCTCCACCTCACAGCCCCTCCTGGGATCCGTGCACTTATCACCACAGCGTCTGTTTTTGTCCCTGACCCCCAAGGCTCCATGGGACGGATGCTCCCATGGCAGGGATCATAGGAACCATTCCCAGTGGGATGTGCCCAACTCGCCTGCAGCCTGCTCAGCCCTGGAAATACTTGCTCCAGGCTCCGCTCTGCTCCTGCCTCGGTTCCGCACCAGCGGTTTTCCAAGCCACCGCTCTGGAGCTGGACCAAGGTGTGGGGAACAGGCCAGAGCCACTGGGCCCCTCTGCTCTCCATGGGGCACCAAGGGGCAGGGCTGGGGTGGGCACCAAGGAGCACCCATGGGTGCCCCTCTGGAGCCTGTGACCTGGCTGCTGGGGCCACCTCCATGCTGAGCATGGCCCAGGGCTGGGTCTAGGCTGCTGCAGGCACCCAGCCAACAGCAACACCAGTCTGGAGCATCTGCCATCCCAAAGCCATCTAAGGACTTGGCTGCCCAGGTCAGGAGCCAAGGCTGGGACTCCATCACCCTCGAGAGATCCCCATGCCAGATGCAGCTTCATGCCAGCCCTGGGGCGATGTGGGGACAGGCAGGAGGAGGCAAACCACAACAGCTTCCTGCAGGAACAGCTCCTGAGAACATGGACCTGCTCCCACCTCACCACGCTGCAGCATCCGCGCCAGCCCAGCAGTGAGCACAGCCTCAGGCACGGCCGGGAGCGGGTCTGTGCGGGTCTCCCACAGCTCCCGTAGTGCCTGCTCAGAGCTCAGCAGCATTTTGAGCCTGTCTAGACCCTGCTGAGTGCCTGCCAAGCTGAGGAGAGCAGCCACGGAGCAGCCACAGAGCTGCAGTTGCGTAAGGGCTGGCCGCAGCCCAGCCCCGTCGCCACAGCTCATCAGTTACTCTCTAGGAGAAAGGTGGCTTGGGCACCTCTGCATCCCCTCAGTGCCATGGAGCTGCCCGGCATCTCCAGCGTGAGATAAGGGCAAAGCCAAAGAGCTTCCTCCATTGTTAAAACACAGGGACAGTGCCCAGGGATGCTTTGGCCACTGCAGTTCCCTGCCTTGTGCTGCCCGCACTCACTGTGTTGGCTGCACCAGTGGCACAGTGCCCAGGCGCAGCACCACCTGCCCCCGTGCGTGCCGGACCTTCTTGATGGAGGAGATCTTGAGCAGGTCAAACCTTTTAATCAGGTTAAAACCTACGGGACAAGAGCGGAGGTGAGAGCTGGCCCTGGCATGGGCGCTGAGGGTTGATGGTCTCCAGGTAGGGTGCAGAGCCCATCCCCGTGGAGTCAGGGCTGGCAGGGAGCCCATCTGCAGAGCAAGAGGGGCTTTTCCTTACCCGTTACATTCTCATACTTGTCCCCGACCAGATCCTCATCCCAGAGCTGTGGGCACAGCTCCCCTGCAAAGCAAATCCGCACATCACCGCAATGTCCCCAGGGCACAGGGCTGCTCTACAAACAGGGTTGGACTGCGCAGAGCTCCTCAAGCCCAAGTGGGTCTGGGGGCTGCCAGGAGCTTGCCCCAGCCCATGGAGGCTCCTGGCAGCCACGGGGCAGCACAGCTCCAACAAACACCACAGCCCCTAGCAGCCAGCCCACCAGGAGCGGAGCACAGCGCTGGAAGGGGCGGGCAGTGAGCTCAGAGCTGGCCTGCCCCCCTCCCAGGAAGTTCCCCAGGTGAAGCAGAAGCTTCTCTCAGTGACTGCGTGTTTGGAACCAAAACAGCCCAGTGGCTGGAATCAATATCAGGAGACTCGGATGGCTGCCACGGACACCCAAGGCGGGGAAATGGCACCCAGAGCTGGCCTTTGTGTGCCATCCTGGTGACATCCTTGGACCTGGTGGCCCTAGGGACAGGGTGAGGGCTCTGAGCCGCAGGGACCAGTGACAGTCCCAAGGATGCAACCATACTGATGTATTATTGCTTTAGCAGCATCAATCCACCTCTGCTGGTTGCTACCAGATGTTGGGAGGTGTGAGATAGAGAAGGGAACAAACGGGTATTGACAAAGGAATTTGTTTTTGTCTCCGTGCTCACCAGCCCTGGAGCAGGTTTGGCCCCTGACGATGGATTCATCCACCCCTTCCCAGCCCTCAGCTATTCCCAAGGGACAGCTCTGGCCCCAACAGCCCCACGTTCACCTCCAACTCTGCCCTAGACATCGCCCCACACTGACCCCTGACTCACACAGGGCCAGCAGCAGTGCAGGGAGCTGCCCATTTCCCCCCAGACCCTGACATGGCGGCGGCTTCGGACCAGCCCCACAGCACGCGTTGTGTGGTGGCCGGGGCGAGCTCCCTCCCGCTGGTGATGAGATCATCCAGAGCGGGGAAGGGGTGGAAAGAGAACGTAAATCACCCCAGAGCGATCGCTGTGAAGCCTCTCCCCACCCCAGCGCTGCCCCTTCCCAAACGAAGGGCTGGAGCCAGGAGAACATGCTGGGAGCTGGTGATGGCTGCGGGGTCCCTTGCATGGGCAAAGGCCCCCCGGCTGAGCCACTGCTCCACCCCACAGTGACTGATGCAACCACGGCTTCGCTGCCAGTGGCTCCTCCCCACCATCTGCCTGGAGCTCCCCCAAGCCGCAGCCAGCCCCAAACTGAGACCCACACACAGTGACCCCCATAGGCTCAGTCATCATTCGGCTATCCCCAGCTGCATGTGGACAGCACTGAGCCCTCCACTATTGGCATGGACCATGGCCAAACCTCTTCCCACCTCGCAGCCAGAAACCAAATCCCCCTTGGGAGCCCAGTGCATCTTCACCGCTGCCCCGTGGTCCTGGCTCACCTACAGAGCAGCCCCGGATGGCGCTGCCTTAGCTGCCAGCTGGCACCAGGCACCCAGTGGCCGGAGTGTGGCCAAACCCCTTATTCCCTCCATGACCCTGCAGCATTCCCAGTGCTCAGCTGCATCGGGGTGATGGAGGGCTGTCCCCAGGCTGGCTTCCCATGTCAGGGCTCTCTCTGGCATCCTGCCTGCACGGGATGCTGAGCAAAGCTGCACAGCCCAGTGGCGGCACAGAGCAGGGAGCTGATATCCACAGCCACCACTCCGGCCACCAGCAGGCCCTTGTGTGCAAGCCCTGGCATGGCTCATCGTGGTCCCTGGGCACCACTGCCCTGTGATACCTCCTTCTCCTTAGGCACAGACAAGGAGCAGGGTGGGATGCTCCCATGTGGACCCCTAGCTCCCAGTGTTCTTACCTTCTGCCGGTGGCAGCTCCTTCCCCTCGCAGGCACTGAGGAGTCCCACGAGCATGAGAGCCCGGAGACCCCTCATGGTGCCCAGGGCAGTGGCTCAGAGCTATGTGGCTGCCTGCGAGGGAGAGAGATGTGGCAGCAGCGAGGCAGGCACATGGTGGGCACTGACCACCAGCAAAGCCACCAGCACCGAGAGGATGCTGACCATGGCTCGGGCACGTTTTGGAGGCTCAGCGTGGCCCCCATCCACTGCTGGATCCCCCTTCTGCTCCACACCCAGCCCAAGCACACAGGGCAGGACCCCAGCATCCTGCCATTCAGGGGCTCAGTTCAACCCCAGCACCCGGATTTACTCCAAACATCTGGAAACACAGAGGCTGAGGTGCCCCAGAGCAGAACTGGTGCCTCCTGCACAGACCCCCCCGGAAAGGTCTTGCTCCCTCCCGTTTTATCTCCTGATCCCATGTGGATCCCCGCTTGGCCCAGGCCCTGCAAGTCACACCGACCTGGCTCCCTCCTGCCTGCTTCCTGCCACGAGGCAAGGCCGGGCTGCAGGAGCCGGCAATGGGACACACCAGACACGTTCAGCTCCACTAAGCACTGCAAGAGCAGGACCTGCATCCCTGCGCCTCCATCCCAGCCACAGCAACTGAGGACCCTTGCCACGGGCAGCCCTGCCTCTGCCTTGCCTGCACTTAGCTCTGTCGCACCCCCAACTCTTCCCTGCCTGCACCTCCCGGCTCCCCTCTGCTGTGTCTGGCACGGCTTGAGCCCATCCTGCTCCCCCTGCACCCACCCACGCCCTCATCCCGCTTCCACCGCCCCCCGTCTTTCCAACCCTCGCACCCTCCGCACCGGCGGGTCCCCCCGGGCCCGGTCCCAGCCCCGGCCCGCCCCGGGGCGGTGATTAATGACGATAATTAACGGGACACCGCCGGTTCCGCGCCCGCCCGACGGCGGGTCCGCGGTTTGCCCCGCTGCGCGTGCCCGGGGCTCACCTGGCGGGGCCGGGGCTGCCCGAGGAGGGAGCGGGTCCGGCCTGTCGGGGCGGTGGGAGCGCCGCAGGACACCGGGAGCTCCGCCGCCTTCCCCGCCTCCCTCCGGGGGGGCCCGGGCCGCCCCCGGCGCTGCCCGCCCTCCGCCTCCCAGCCTGGGGGGGACCGAGCTGCTGCCCGCCTTCGCATCCCCGCCCTCCTCCTCCTCTTCTTCCCCTCTGCCGCCTCCTCCTGTAGCGCCTCCCCACCCGTCTTCCCCCTCCCTCTCCGGGGCTAGACCCCCGCCCGGAGGACAGGACCCATCCCAAACCCCATTCCCTGGCTTCCAGCCCTGTGGAGCAGCTCTTCATTCCCAGGGACCAGAGGGGACCCAGGTCGTGGCACTGAGGATGGGCATCGCTGGCCAGAATGGTCACCACTATTGGGAAGATGGTGTCCTCTCAAGAGTGATCCTCCAGTGCTTGGTAGCTTGGGGGCAGACTGCCCCATGACAAGGTGCTGGGGCTCAGGGTCTCTGCTGCCATCATCCCTCTGGCATCGCTGCTTGCAGCAGGAAAGCTGCTTGTGTCTGCCACGGCTCCTCCCTGGTCCCCAGCAGCAGAGCCATTGACTCTCCAGAGCTGAACCATCTTCACTGGGCACTGGTTGGCTCCAGCACCCATCCCAGCTCCCACCAGGAGCCACAGAGATGTGCCAGCCCCAAATACTGCCACACTGCTACCAGCACCTGGCTGCTTGGATCCATGCCAGCATCCCACGCTAAGGCCAGCCAGGCCATCCCGAGCCCCAGCAGGCAGGGAGCAGGCGGGGAACAGACCCACCCAGGACAGCAACTCACCCACTCAAGTTCAGGTCTGCGGGATGCAAAGCACCTATGGGTGTCCCCATCCCTTCATCCCATCTCTGCAGGAAGCCCCGCATGGCACCATGAGGCCCCTGCTCAGCCACTTTTCCTCCCAAACTGTGATGGATCTATTTACACGGAAGCTTTACAAATGTGTGTGCAGGATGCATCCATCTCAATGAAGGCGCTGCAATTAACAGCTGATATTTATTCAGCCCACAGTAAATAAGCTGTCGCGGGCAAACCAAGCGGCTCCACTCTGCCATTTATGCAAGGCCAGCCCCCGAAGTGCGGTGACAGAGTGCTCCATCCTCCCTCAAGGTTCCTGCTGCAGTAATTAAGGGTAATTAAAGCAAGTGGGGACGAGATAGAATGAAACTTCCATAATTCCCGTTCATTAGGCAATTTTTCACCCCGAGCTGATCTTTTCTCTGTGGCCACCCAGCAGCAACAACTCTCTGTGCAGGGTTTGATCACCTCATAGGCAGGACCTCGCTTGTCCCACAGCCCAGCCCTGGCCCCACAGCAGAGCAGCGATGAAGGGCAGCCACATCCCTTCCTTTAAAGCCAGACCAGCACAGCCAGCAGCAGCCTGGGCCCTCAAATCTAGCTATGAACATCTTCGGGTTCCTCCCTCCTGCTGCTCCTCTCATGCCTCAGTTTCCCTCATTTGCCAGGGTGCTCCCCTGGGTACGTTGTGCCTAATCCAGTGGCATGAAGGGGCTTTACCAGCCCCAGAAACACTGAGTGGAAACCTTCACTCCTGCTTCCCTTGCGCCAGTGCATGGGATCCTGCCTCCCCAGCTCTCTGCTAAGGTGGAAGCAGTCTGTCTCCATCCCTTGCCGGCTTTCCCTGGAATGCTGCCGAGCTGGGGGATGGAAAATACAGATCCTGTGGCCCTTGCCCACCGACCCAGCACGGAAAAAGCAGAGGCAAGCTGCTCTTCCCAGAAACACCGGCGCCAGATGCCAGGAAATACAAGCCGGAGCAGAACCCGGCAATTTTCGGGCTGGAGACAATTTGCCTCGAACTCCAAACGTTACCACGAGGCTCCCACCAACCGCGCCAAGCTCAGCTCCCCAGGGCCGGAGGCGATGGTAACAGCAGCTCTCCCTTGCTGCATGGGCAATGGTCAGGAGGGAATTCCTGTGGTGGGGATTTCGGCGGTTCAGCGTTTATTCCTGCACTGATTTAGGCACAGATCCCCCCTCCCTCCCCCAAGTTCCAGCTTTCAGCCGGGAAGGAAGGAGCCTGCGGGGATTCTTTCCAGCCTGACAGGGCCCATTTGTTTCCGCGGCGTTAGAACAGCAATTTCGCCTCTTTCGGAGGAAATAGTTTGCCGAAGAGCGGAGCCAAGCGGAGGAGCTCCGGTCCCCCCGCGCCGCCGGGCGCGGCGCAGCCTCAGAGCGGGTTCTCCAGCGTTTCCGCCCCCCAAACGGAACAGTTTTGGCACGGGGGGGAGCAGGCAGCTTGGCTCGGGTGGGGGCTGCGGACGGAAAATGGCTCCAGAGCTTTCCAACCTGCTTGGATCCATCTGCACCCCCCAGACCCGCAGGACTGGGGGCTCTCCTTGTCCCCCCGCAAACCTGCTCCTCTCACCCGGGCTCCGTTCCTTCACCGCATATGGCGTCTCCGTGACTAATAAAAGCCGCTAATTGCCAACAGATGCCCCGGGAAAGCCTGACGCTGCCTCTCGCGGCTGCGCTTGGCTGGGAAGGGAAAGGAGCTGGAGCCAGCCCCCCGGAGCGCGGGGCGGGGGGATTCCAGCGCATGGGGCTCCTGGCAACTGGGGCACGAGGATGCGGCTGCCGTTAGTAGGCAGACCAGCAACCAGGCCATGGCAGCGGGCAAACATCCCTGGGGATGGGATGAGCCCCGTCGCAGCCCCTGCTGCAGCCCTGTCCCCTCATCCCGTGTGCCAGCATCTGTTGCACAACTGGAGCTGGCATCAGCCCAGAGCCGGCAAACCCCGGGCAGGAGGCGGCTGTGCCGAGCTGGGATCCCCTTCCTGCTGTAGTTGAGAATGGTCTAACGAGGAGGAAGAATTTGGCACCTCCCCTCGCCTTCCCCAAGGGCGGCCACCTCCTCCCTGCCCTCATCACCGTGCTGTAGCTCCCAGCCTGCTTCTTCCCACCCCCCAAACCCAAACTGGGTGGTGCTGGGATGAGCTGTTATTTGATTAGTGCTTCAGCCTCAACTAGGCTGCCTGGGGGCCGGGGAGAGACCCCCACTCCCGGGGGTGGTGGGTACTGGCAGCTCCAGGCACTCCCAAGGCAAGTTCAGCCCATGATGCTCCCCATCACCCTGCCCAATTTCATGCTCCATCTCACCGTCACATCTCCATGCCTCCCAGCCTGCTCTGGAGGACAAACTGATGCCGTGGTGGGGGAAAGCACATCTGCCCCCCACCCTGAGCACCCAGGGGCTCAGGGAATCCCAGGTTTGCAGGGTGCTGAGCACAGATGAGGAGCAAACCAGCACCTTAGAGGCCACTGGTCCAGGCTGGGCAGCATCCTTTGCCCAGCTGTCCCAGCAGTGCTGGGATCCCCTGTGCTATATCCCATGGCTCCCACCAGCTGCATCACTGAGGGTAAGTTGCACACCCAAAATACAAGTGCTGATCAATAACCATGACCAGGACATGCTCCCATGCATTATGACGCACCACGGCAGAATGGTTTCAGTGCCATGGTCCAACCAAGCTGCTGGAGATCCACACCACAGATCAACCCTTAGCAGAGCCCCCATTAGTCCTTGAGAGCCATGGTGCAGGGACACCCTCTCCTCCAGCACTCCCCAAGCTCGAGTCCTGCCCCTGCTCTCCCAACACAGCTCCTGGTCTAGCACAAGCCTGGCATTCACGTGCCCCAGGCAGCTGCGCCTGTGCTGATGCCCGGGATGCTCCATGTTCCATCCCTCTGCAGATTGCATGGGAATTGCCTCCGAAGTTACTAATTTGCTCATGGATTAATTACCATGTAATTCACCGCTCCTGGCTCCTGCGATAAGACACTCATTTGCGAGGAAAGGGCACGGGCTCAGAAGGATGCTGCAAGCTGGGGGTGGGGAACCAGCTACCACAGGGTGACAGCCACCCCCTTTCCCTGGCTTGGACACGAGGCTGTGGCCCCATGGCACCACAGAGAGTGAACTTTTATTTCCAACAACAACAGCACCTTCCCCGTGGGGGGGGATGGTGGGGAGGGCTGGGACGGGGCGCCGGGGGCGGCCGCTCGCGTGCACACGGTGCACGGCGTGAAGAAACATCCCGGTACAAAAGAAATGAGGATCCGACGGCCTCGACGGCCAGACCTGCCCCGGGGGCTGCAGGTGTGAGCGGTGGGGTGAGCATGGGCAGGGGGGTGCACGTGTCCCCTCTGCACCTGCATCCGGAGGGTGGCAGGAGGAGAAACCACGCAAAGGACGGGCGGGAGGCGGCCGCAGCCGGGGGGGATCGCGGTGTGTCCCATGGGAATGGCTCCAGCCACGCAAGGGGCCCCCGGCCGCTGCGGAGGATGGAGCAAACACAGCATCTCGGCTGGTCCAAGACGGTGATGGCGGGCGCAGGACTCACACCTCAGTCTGGAAGTCACCATCGGCCACATCCAGGCCGGTGCAGGGGCCCCCCCAGTCTGTGCATCGCAGCTCCAGCCGGTCCCACTGGGCGCTGGGCAGGGATCCCAGTGTCATCGCCTTGAACGTGCTCCAGGGCTTCGGTGGCGCTGCCGGTGCCTGGAGCTGCTGCTCCTTAGGGCTGGCCGCATCCTGCAGGCAAAGAGGGAGCTGCGGCAAGCAGCCGGGTGCATGGCAATGTCCCACCACCACCCCCCTCTCCAGGGGCACAACCACCACCACCACGCTCCATCCCATATGGGATGGGGCCCAGGCACTTACATTGGCCATGCTCTTCTCCCCGCCACCTGATGAGATGCTCCATCGCTTTTCTCGCTGTGGAAAAAGCCACTGTGGTCAGCTCCAGCATCATTCCAGGGATGCCCCATTTCCCCAGCAGCCCCAGTGCATGCAGGGGGAGAGGGAGGGGTGCAGAGGAGCAGAGTGGGGTCCCCAGGACCTCACCTTGGAGGAGCCGGCAGCCGGGGCTCGGTACCGGTCCAGCGTGTGAAACTTCTGGTTGAGCTCATGGTAAAGCTCAGAGTGGCGCTTCCGTGTGTGCATCACCTTCTGTGGGGTGAGAGCAGGGCTTGTGGCCATCCACATGGCCCTGTGCTCCTTGGCATGTCCTCCCCACTGCCATCCCCATCCCTGACCCCTTCCTGCCTACTGGAGGACCCAGAGCCCCCTGCAACACTCCCTCTTGGTGTTTTAATCAAGAGCCAACACTCGTTATTGCCTGGTATAAAACCCTCTGAGCAAGGCTGATGCTTTGCTGACATCAAGCAGAGGGAACCAGGGATGAGCTGGTTTAGAACCCAGATGACGCCCAGCCCCATGGCAGGGCTTACCTCGAAGTCCAGATCTGAGTATCGCAACCTCTTCCTCTGGTAGGGGACACACAGAGCCCGGAACAGGGGGAGGAGATGGAGAAGAAAAGGGAAAGGTCTTTGCAGGCCCAGGATGTGGCAGGGGGAAGCTCATGCCAGTCCTAGGCTGTGCCACTCGCATGAGGCAGAGCCCGGCTGGGGACAAGGAGCTCCAGGATGAGGTGGGGACATGCAGACCCCCACTGTGCTGCCCCATGCAGAGGGTGGGATCCTGAGCAGGGAGCACGGGGGCAAAGCATGCTACACTCTCACCCAAACCCCGTCCCCAGGTGTGCGTCCTCACCAGCCCCACTCACCTCCAGGGACCCCACTTTCATGGCAGACCCGGGCACGGTGCGGGGCATGGTGCGGCTGCGCTCTGACAGCTCCGAGGCCAGGATCTGCCGCACGGTGGGTTGCTGCTTGAACTGGAGACCATAGGGAGCTTTCACCGTGCCGTAGGGCTGGTTCAAGTTCACATTGATGTGATCCACCGCGACGAAGCCGGGGTAGGCATCACCCTCGGCTGCCGGGTGCCCTGTCCCGCCGGGCACCCCCTCCTCAGTGCTCTCATCCCGTGGGAAACGCTTGAGGCTGCTGGTGCGGTGCGGCAGCATCATGTAGTCACTCTCGCGGGGGGGCTCGGGGGCCCGCAGCCACCCATACTCCAGCGGCCGCAGGCTGCTCTCCGTGCACAGGTACATGGGACCTGGTGCTTCCAGGCCGAGCTGCTGCGCCGGGGAGTCCCCCAGCTCACCCAAGCCCGCCACCACATTGGGTGTCATCTTGGGGACCTGGACCAGGATGCTGGAGGGAGGGATGTTTCCTGGCAGGCTGGAGAAGCCCAGGCCACCCTCCGAGGTGGTGTTGAGCTTGGGGTCTTCATCCCCATCCAGGGAGATGCGGGATAAGGTGCCCGTGATGGTAGCAGGGTTGCAGGTATTCACCTCCTTGAACAGCACTGTGGGAGGGAGTGGAGTCAGAGCCAGCCCAAGGGTCTGACCCCCAGCGCACGCTGCCTGTCCCTGTCCCATGGTGACAGCAGCCCCAGCACAGGGGCCAGGGACACCTCACCTGTCTGACACGCCAGGTCAACATCCTTTTCAAAGTCTGTCTATAAAAATACATAAATGGGGGAAGAGAGAGACAGAGGAGAGAGAGAGAGGGGGAGAGAGATGGGGAAATGAATGCATCTTGGCCAGCATGGGGGCAGTGGAGTTTGCAAGGGGGACCCTGCCCCAGTGTGGTGAGCAACCCATGCCACTGCCCTCTGCATCCCACACCACTGCCCGCTGCATCCCACACCACTGCCCGCTGCATCCCGCGCCATGCCCGCTGCATCCCGCGCCATGCCCACTGCATCCCGCACCGGCGCTGCCGCACTCACCAGGATCTGAACCTGCCCATTCTTGCAGGAGTCGGGCGAGTTTTCATTCTCCTCGCTCCTGCACCCCCCCATCTGACACTTCACCACGTCCTGGACCTGTGGGGACAGAGCCGGTCATGGCCCCGCAGCCAGGGGTGTCCCCTCCTGCCCTGGCACCCCCTGGGGCCACCCCACCTCTCGGCGCAGGAACCCGTGCACGGTGATGATGACGAAGCCCTGGACAGAGTTGAAGACGGCAAAGAGGACCTGGAAGAGGATGGAGCGCCGGTCGGTCATGGCGAGCACGGCCGACATCCAGGTCAGCGCCAGCAGAGGCAGGACCACGCAGGAGCTCCACAGCGATGCCCTGCGGCAGGGAGAGAGGGGCTGGGGTGAGCCCATTGCACCGGGGCTGCCCCACAACAGCTCCCCAAGCATCACCCCTCGCCCTGCAACGTGGACGGGGCTGACCGAACCCCAGCACCCCACCAGGCCCCCAAGGATCCCTCTTTTGTGGTGTCCCCAAGTGCTGGCTGGGTGCCTGCCTTAGGGTGAGGGGGGCCTGGGCTCCTTCTGGCTGCCCAGGCTGAGCCAGCAGCATTGTCAAGCAGCCCAGGCAGGGCACAGCCACACGTCCCTGTCCCCACACAGTGTGAGGGGTGACATGAGCCCACCATCACCCTCCCACAGCCACAAGAAGAGCATAAACGAGGTTTCTTTGTTTTCAGACAGTGAATTTTGGGGCTGCTTCTATTGCAACTAACACCTGGGACTGGGGACCTCCACTGACCGGGGTTCAGTGGTCACAGCCCAGCCCTCTGGACACATCCCAGCCAGGAAGAGAGTCCCAGAGACACCCCAAGGCCAGGACTGTCCCATGCCCCATGGTGTGGGACCCCTCATTCCCTCCCCACTCCCAAACTGCCCCAGGGAAGAGAAGCTGAGCCCTCACGATGATGTGACCTGTGGGAAGCCATGCCATGCAGACGTGATGGCCACGGTGGGGCCGCCCCAAGCACACAGCCTTCACCCCGCTTGTGGGACCCCCAACCCAGAGCATGTCCCCCACCCCAGGGCGATGCCCAGAGTCCCCCCCCGGGGTGCAAGGCTGTGCTGGGGGCGGGGGGGACGCGTGGTGGGCACTAACATGGCACTGCTGGCGGTGGCGGAGGTCATGGCCGCGCTGGACACCACGCCGCACTTGGTGCATTTCAGCAGCAGGTTGCCGCAGGGCGGGGGCTTGGAGCTATGAGCCCACCATCCCCCCGGCGCCCCGCGGCCAGGACCGGGCCACGCGGGGATGCAGGTGAGGGGAGCAAGGCCATGGGAGAGCGGGGTGGACGGACAGATGGAGGAAGGGATGGATGGATGGATGGATGGATGGATGGATGGATGGATGGATGGATGGATGGATAGGCAGAGGGAGAGAGGGAGGGAGGGAGGGAGGGAGGGATGGATGGATGGATGGATGGATGGATGGATGGATGGATGTACAGAGGCAAAAAGCAAATGGAAGAAAAAGAGAAAGAGAGAGAAGAGTCGGGTTAGTTGAGGGAAGCAGCAGTTGTTAATGATGAGTGGTGGCGGGATGGGGCAGGCAGGGCTCAGCCCCCTCCGCTGGCAGCAGGGAATGGGCTCCGCAGTGTGAGGCTCCCCAGGGGAAGGTGTTGGGGTGATTTCCTCCCCCCAGCAGCCTACAACAAGGGGCTGTGGGTGCCCCATGCTTGGCTCCCACCACCCGCTAATGGAGTGAAGTGTGCCCTGTGATCAGCGCACTGCTGCCAGACACCCCTTGCCGTGCCCTACGGCAGGGCCGGGAGCACCGTGTCAGCCCCGGGACAGCCCCGCAGGCGCAGGGCACTTACCCAGCTCGCTGCTTTTTGGACTTATCTGAAATGCCATCGCGGGACATGAGCTTGTTGAACACGATGATGCCCACCAGCATGTTCACCTTGGGCGAGAGCGGCGCTGGGATTAGGGCACGGAGCCCTCGGCGAGGCAGGGCTGGCACCCACCACGCACCGGGGTGGGGTTTGGGGGTCCCAGGCTCAGGGTCAGCTCACCAGCACGATGACAGCAGCAGGTCCCACGAAGGCGTAGAGCAAACCGCCTTCCAGCGAGAGCCAGCAGCTGCAGGGACCGTGCTGTGTCAGGGGCTGGTGGAGATGGGACCATCCGGGTCCCCATCCCCTGCTTCCAGCACTGCTTCCAGCCTGGAGCGGTCCCATGCCCAGCCCTGTGTCCCCTGCCCCCACATACTAGCTCGCTGTCCCGTAGCCTTTGGTCCGTGTGAAGCCAACAGAGACTGCGACCACGAGGGCTGGCAACCCTGAAGAGGGGAGATGAGGCTGGAGATGCAGGGGGTGGCAGCACTGTCACCCCCCAGCATCACCCCTGTGGATGGGATGGGGCCCTTCTGTCAGCCCCCCACTGGTCTGGCTGGTCAGAGGGACCAAGACACTAGGGTCTGCTTTCCTCCACTGTGCCTCAGTTTCCCCTCCTGACAACCCTGCGGTGCCTCCCCTCTGCTCATCGGGACCAACCCTGCCATGCTCTTACCCCATCCCAAGCACAGGAAGCGTTTCCTGACCAGGCGTGTCCGGATCCGGCCGATCACTGCCAGGTAGGACTGCCAGGCCTCCGTCAGCACCCAGCAGAAGGATGAGAGGAAGAAGAAGTGGAGGAAGGCAGCTGTCATGGTGCACACACCCTGCAGGGATGTGGGTACATCAAGGGGACGCATCATGGCACCACTGCAGCCACGTGGTGCTTAAATTACCAAACCCAGGCAAGGTTTGTGTCAAATCCACTGGCGCAAAGGATTTAATCCTGAGATTGAGTTAATCCAAATCCAATCTGATGCTGGGAGCCAGCAGGGACGAGAAGACCAGACAGGAGAAGAGGTCTCGGGCCCCACTGCAGCCCCTGTGCTCACCCAGAGACCCTCATGAAGGGGGCACGGTGGTGGCACCCACCTTGCTGAGCATCTGGGACTGCCCCACGAGGATGAGGATGTTGGAGGCCAGGATGGACACACAGAAATTGAGCAGGATGATGGAGCGCTCTGACTTGATGAACCTGCGGGCAGGAGCAGCATGGGATCGGGGCACCAGCCTGACCCACATCCGTCCCTTGTCCCCAGCACGCTGCGAGTGCTGTCCTGCACCAGGGGCAGTGTCAGGCAGCCCGGCTGCTGCCACAGTTATTCCATTCCCACCACATTGCATTTCATCACATTGGTGCTGAGCCTTTGTTCATGTTGTGCCCCCCTTTTGTCACCCCCTTCCCGCATGGTCTTGCACCCCATGTGCCCCCCCAGTCCCCCTCTGTCCCAGTGTCACCTCCAGAAGGCAGCGTAGATCACCAGCAGTGTCAGCAGGGCCATGCAGGACACAGCGCAGCCGATCATCAGCGGCACGGATGGGGTACCCGAGGAGTCCATGGCCTGGTGTGGAACAGGAAGGGGGGAATGGCTGAGCCCGGCCCCCCCACAGGTGCTCCCTGTGCACCACTGGGCCCCTCCACCCCCTGGTTGGGGACCCCCAGGTGCCTGGGAGGGTGGTGGCATCGCAGCCAAGGCAGCTTCCCAGGGACCCATGCCCATCTCCATGCCGACGCAGGATGCAGGTGGAATAGCAATGGGATGGGGGGATGCTGGGGCCAGGCCTGTCCCTCCCCTCCCAGCACACAGCAGTGCCCTGCATGGAGCCCTATAGACCACAGCAGCCCCGTGCCCATGTGAGCCCATGCTTGGGGTGCCAGGGGACAGGGGTCCTTCCCATGGGTGATGGAGGACACCCCTCTACCCTCCAGTGCCCACCCCATCCACCAGGATGCCTGCAGGCAGCACCCGGCCCATCGCCATCCCCCTTTGGGACCCCTGCCTTGGCCAGGCCCCACAGCCCAGGGATCACCCCCCATCCACAGCCCATGTTCCCAGCAGGCTCATCCCAGTCCCCTACCAGGTCTCTGGGCAGCTGGGCGAGGATGGCGAAGGTGGCAAGCTGGCGGCACTGGCACTTGGTGTGCGCTGGGAGGGTCTCCAGGGTTTGGCAGCTCTCTGTGTCCCAGTTTCCCAAGCCAGCATCCCTGATTAATGGGACAGGGAGAGTGAGGGGGAGCAGTTTGAAATGATCAAACACAGGCGCAGCCCCTTGGCCTCTCCAGACTTAACCCTTTGCTGGCCCTGCCTGGGGGGTGGTGGATGGAGGGGTCACTGCCAGGGGACAGGTTAATCCCCCCCTCGCTGCCTGACCCACCCTGGTTCTGATCCTCACGGAGCTGTGCAACGTGAAGGCTTCGTTTTTAATCATTCCAAACAGGTCTGGGTGGAGGGGAAACCACAGAAAGGGAGGGACAGGCCCAGGAGGAGGGGTGGTGGGGATGGATAGGGATGAGGCAGCACCAGGGCAGGAGATCCCATAGCTCACAACAGAGATGTGCTGCCCCAAAGCCAGACCTGCCTGGGTACCCCCCCGCCATGGGAACCCCCCCTGGAGGGGGCTGGGTGCCCCGTGGTTACACTAACCATGCACAGAGAGAGCAGCCATGGCTCCCTGCAAGGCAGAGAACCTGGGAACTGGGTCTGTGGGACAGCTGGGAATGTAGTTCATCCCACCCAGGGCCAGGCTGAGACCAGCCGCACTCACCACAACCCATCGCCTCCCCGTCAGCACTGGAGCTGCACTAGAACCAGTGCTCCGGGGTGCAGAGCCCCCACAGGAGCCTGGCCCCCTCCCCGTGCCCTACTTTCCCTCACTGCTGCCACGGCGCTGAGCTCCGCGCTCACAAATCACATCTGGCAGGCTGGCAGCATCTGCGCTGCGGCACAGCCATTCCGGTTCACCCCAGTGAGGGACCAGCCCCGCTCCCCATTCCTCCCACCAGGACCCATCACCCAGCGATGTCCCTGTCCCCACTCACGTCCTTGAGTAGTCCCAGGTGACGCACTGTGGGTGGGAGGTTCCCTGTGGACAGAGGGGTGGGTCAGAACTTCATCCCCTGCCCTTCTCCCATCCCCAGAAGGGTATTTGGTCCATAGGGACCTTCCCGGCTCCCCCAGCACTGGCACATCCCCACCACAGAGGAGCTGCTGGCTTCTGCCTGGGGACGGGGCTGGTGGGACCCACGTGGGACCACGAGGTGACACGGTGCGGGGCTGGGGACACTCACGTTGATGATGTGGGACAGCTCCACCAGGACGAGGGGCTCAGCGGGCTTGGTCGGAGGGCGCACGGTCACCATGAGCACCTTGGAGGTGATGGCGAGGGGGGTCCTGCGGGGGGGCAGCAGGGGCTGTCACAGGGATGGGGACAGGCGCGGGCACAGTGGGCAGCGCACTCACCTGGGTGCGGGCAGGATCAGCCCCAGCGTGCGGAACAGCACAGCCCCGATGACAAAGTGGGATGATTCATCTGCTTCTGCAGGGGCAGCAAAGGGAGAGTGGCGCCGTGAGCCCAGCACACGCGGGGGCTCAGCCAGCACGTGAGCACACGTGACAGCACACACGCCTGTCCCCAACACACGTGAAGGAACAGGGAACCCCTCCCCGACACAGGCATGGCCCACGTGTACTCCTGGGTGTGCAGCTACACACACACAGCCCCAGACATGCCAGCCCATACATGTTCACAGGCACATATATCCACACTCCCAGATATGCTTGCTCACATGGGTGTGAATGTGCACCTCGCCACACGTGCACGCTCCATGCACACACGTGTGCAGAGCCCCAGATGTGCACTCACACGTGTGTGCTCATATACATGTACACGCCTGCAGAGCCGCAGATGTGTGCTCTCACGTGCGCATTCCCTCGCACACACGCACGTGCACGTGCAGCATGCTGGCTCACCGGCAGAGGCGAGGCTGAGCACCTCCCTGGGGATGAAGAGCTTGTCCTCGGAGCTGCGGGCCCAATCCTTCATGCCCCGGCGCCCCTTCATTGGGAAGTTGATGTCGCTGGAGACAGCGGTGATGGGCTCCCGCTGGATGCTGATCACTGCGGAGGGCCCGGCTGGTGTCAGCACCCAGCCCTCTGCCCTCACTGAGCCCCGTGCCCCCCTCCCCCGCTCACCCAGGTTGTCGGTGACGATGAGGTTGCTCTGGAAAGCCTTCAGCGCATCCCCCACCAGATGGATGAAGTCCTCCACCACCTTCATGAGGTGCACGGAGCCAGGCGAGACCTGCAGGCGAGGGGCTGTGGTGGGGACGCGCCGGCTGCACCCTGGCCGCCCGTGCCCGTGCCTGGCTCCACTGACCTGCTGCGCATCCTCCCACTTGTCCCGGTTCTCCGCATCCACCATGTAACTCACCACCTGGAAGAAGCGCTGCGGGGCCGGGGCTCAGCGGGGCCGGGGCTGGGCACCAACCACCTCCCAGGGCTGTCCCTCACCACCCCCAGCCCCGCTACCTGCACGTCCTCAGAGGATGGGATGTATGTGGCCCTCTTGAAGGTGTCAGTGACATTGCGCAGGATCTCCACGGAGAACAGCAGGTCCCCGCTGTAGTAGGTCTTGCGGGCCATGAGCTCCAACAAGCTCCGCACCACTTGTGACATGCCCTCGCCTGCCAGCACCCGCTGCCCCTTGGCCAGATGCTCCCGCAGCTTGTACAAGGGGGAGGACACCAGTGTCACTAGGCCACCAGCACCCTCAGCAGTGTCCCCAAGTCCCTCATCATGCTCAGAGCCCAGGAAGGGTGGACACTGCAGGGCTAATTGCACTATTTAGGGTAGCAGCAGGATATGGGGGTGTTGGGGGTCCTTCGCATCCTGATTTCCAAAGGACACAGGAGCACAGCCTGGACCTCTGGCTCTAGGATGGCATCCCGTTTCCCAGCCCTGTCTGGGGGGGCCCTGCCTCAGTTTCCCCATGTAGTAGCCAGCCAGGGTTGCCCAGGGATGGGGCAGACCCCTAGTACTGGGGAGGGGAGAGGAGGGTAAGGAGGGTCCACGCCAGAGCGAGCACCTACTGAGAGATGCAAGTATCGGTACTCGCGGGAGATGCAGCGGGCGAAGCTGGGGACGCCCCAGTAGGCAACACCATGGGGGCTCAGCAGGCACCGGCGGCTGGCAGACCCTGTGTGGGACAACCAGGTTTGGAGCTGGCACAGGAACCGGCACATTGAGGGTGGCAATGACCCCTGGTGCCACCCGGCACCCCCTGCTCTGCGCCCCTCACCCGTGGCATTGGGGGGACACTTGTTGTAGATGATCTCCCCTGCAGCCGTTTTCTTCCAGGTCATCAGCATCACGTTGTCGTCCTTGCACATCTCATGGTAGGCTGGGGGGTGAGAACAGAGGGTCAGGCGCAGGCTGGGTGCAGGGTGATGGGCACTGGGGTGGGGATGTCCCTACCTGGGCACTTCTTCTCGTTGCAGGTCTTCACCTCCTCGCCGGAGCCCTCGCAGGGGTAGCCCTGCATGCCTGTGCCTTCGCACATGCGGAAGCGCCGCTGCCAGCCCGTGTCGCAGGTCTTGGAGCAGAGGCTCCAGTGGTTCCAGGGGCCCCATTTGCTGTCTGCTGTGGGGATGGGGACACCATGGGATACCTGGCTCAGCATGGGAAGTGGCACCAGAGGGATGGAGACGGGGCAGCCACCAGCTACAGCTGCCCCCATGCCATGGATCAAAAGCCCCTCTGGGTATGAAATCCATGGATCAATGATTGAAATCTCCTGTAGACGCTACTGGTGCCGCATCCCAAGGGCCTCTTTGGGTGCATGGCAGAGTCAAATCCCTGCTCTGGCTGCTGTGGTGGCCATGGCACAGCAACCACCCCTCTCCGCGCCTGTGACCAATGCCAAGGGCTCAAAGGACAGGATGAAGATGAGGTTGAAGGACATGATGAGAACAGGATCCATCCATTGGCCTGCCTACCCCCTGCCTGCTGTCCCTCCATCCCCAGAGCTAGCCCCATGTGTGCACACAAGAGCTCGAAAGTGTTTGCACACCCAAAGCACGCCAGGACCTGTAGCCACCTAGCACCAACGGGTCCCCCCAGCATGACACAGGGTGAGGGCACAGGGTGAATCCCTGACTCCGTGCCCAGTGGGTTCAGCCAGTACAAGGGAGGGTGGCTGCTGATCTCTGGCATCACCCTTTGGCTCCTGCTCCCCTATGCCCAAATCTGCGTCCTCGTGTCACCAGTGGTGACACTGCAGCAGATGCAAGGCTGGACCATGTGCTGATGTGCTGTGCACTGACGTGGTGTGCACTGATGTGGTGTGCAATGATGTGGTGTGCAGTGATGTGCCGTGCACCAATATGGTGTGCAATGATGTGGTGTGCTCTGACGTGATGTGCTCTGACACGATGTGCACTGATGTGCCATGCACTGGTGTGCCGTGCACTGATGTGCCGTGCACTGATGTGCTGTGCACTGATGTGCCGTGCACCAACATGATGTGCACTGATGTGGTGTGCACTGATGTGCTGTGCACCAATATGGTGTGCAATGATGTGATGTGCACTGATGTGCCAAGCACTGATGTGCCGTGCACTGAAGTGCCGAGCACTGATGTGCTGTGCACTTGTGTGCCATGCCATTGGCATGCCTGGCCTCCCCTCCCTCTCCCCTCACCGCGCGGGGCCTTACTGGGACAGGTGGGGTTGGAGCACTCCCGTGCGTCGGCGTGTGCCCCGCGGCACTCGGCCCAGCCGTGTGCCGAGACGCTGCACTTGCGCGTCCGCTGCTGCGTGCCGTTGGCGCAGGTGACGGAGCAGCGGCTCCAGGCGCCCCACTCCAGCCACTGCCCTTCCACTGTGGGGACAAGGAGAGCGGCGTCAGCCCCCATCGGCCAGCGGCCTCTTGGCCACGGCTCCCTGTGACCCACACCGGGCTCTCTGTGCAACGGGTCCAACCTACAGACGTGCCAGCTCCTGTGCCGCCCTCAACAGCCAGCGCCGGATCCTGCCGTCGGGGGGGACCGTCACCAGGACTGGCCCCCTCAGCATCCTGAGTGCTGCTCCTGCAGCACCGTAACACCCAGCTTTGCTGCATGGCCGTGCTCCAGGGACCCTGCCATCGCCAACCACCAAAACCAGCAGCCCCAGCCTCACTCCCCACCAAATCGGTTGCTGTAAGTGCCAGGGCAGGTGAGGAAGCAGCTGCTGTGAGCTTCCATCACTCCAGCAGCATCTCCATGTGCAATAGTGGCAGGTCTCTCGTAGAGCTGCTGCACATGGGGTGCACCCCATAGCTCCTGAGCTCTCTCTGGCTCCCAGCCGGCCATCAGCATCTCCACACCACGTGTGGGGTCCATGCCTGACGCTGCACCATCTCTGTCCATCACAACAGAAACCCCACGGCCACCACCACAGCCTCTCCTGACACACAGGAGGAAGGGATGAAGATGCCACACCACACACAGACAGACTTTGAAGCTGACCCCCTTTGCCACCTCCGGCCGCCTATCCGTGATGTCCCCGTTGTCACACTGGTGCCAGTGCTGAGCCTGCCACAGGGAGCAGTCAGCAAAGAGCGGGGAAGGAGCCAGCTCCTCCATGATCCCCAGGCTGGTCCTGCCTGCCTCAGCAGGGCCTCAAGCACCTTGGCACGGCCAACAGAGCTGGATCTGCATCCAGGTTTCCAGCAGGGACCGGAGGGTGCGCCCATGTGAAGGCACTCATGTGCCGGGAGCAGTGTCCTGGCATTCCCAGGGGAAGGAGGAGCAGGGGAAGGAGGTACTGACCCTGGCAGCTCGCGATATTGCAGGGCTTGGCCTGCAGCTCGGGGCCCTCGCAGGCTTTCCCTCCGCGCCGCGGGGCCTCACACCGCCGCGTCCTGGTCCTGGCCCCTCGCCCGCAGGTCACCGAGCACAGGCTCCACGGGGACCAGTCCTCCCATGCGCCGTGAACTGCAACACAGCACAGAGCCATCGCCGCAGACCCCGGTCCCGTGGCACCCGCGTCCTCCTCCTGCCACCGGGGTCCTGCCTGTGGCAGACCCCTTGTGTCCAGGGCTCCATGGAGGAGCCAGGCACAGTTCCACTGGCACCTCCTGCCCCATCATCACACCTGAGCCTGAACCCTGAGGGCTCCAAGCAGGCAGCGGTGCTGCTGCCGCTCCCTGCCCTGCTCCAGCATCCCGTTCACGTCCTGGCCCCGGCGCACATTACTCGCCACATCCACACACAGCACAGATCACCCCAACCCACGGCGCTGCACCAGGCATGGCTCCCCAAGCATAGCACCCATGGGAGATCAGGGAGCGGGGACCCACATGGCACACATGCATCCTAAAGGATGCTCCTCCATGAGCTGTGATCCCCCTGGAATGCCAGGACAGGGCCGTGCTCCCCAGTATGGAAGTGAGCGTGTTTTGGGGGTGCAAAGTCCCCAGAACATCCCAGGCTCAGACAGGACATCCCGCACTGCCAGTGTCCCACACAAGACACACAGACATCACCATGGACAGACAGATCAGTACATGGCCCAGTGAGCCCGCAGGCATCCTGCCTGCTCCTGCCTACAACCTGCCTCAATGCACCAAGCAGGTCATCCCCCTTCTGCCCTACATGGTTGGGGACCCCAACACCACCCCGAGTCCGCTGGTGCAGGCTCCAGGCCTGACTTCTCCTCCAGCACAAAGCATGGAGACTCCCCAAGTTTCCCAGGACGGAGAGGGATCACTGGCCGAGGTGCTCCCAAGGCAAACGCCCCGGCACTGCGGCACCCATTCCAGGCTTGCTTGCTCCCCATTGGATTCCCAAGAGCTGGGACAGCTGGGAAGGCGAGATGATGGGTGGCTGTCTGGGAGCAGCCTAGCATGGGATGGGCAGCGCCTGCTTCCATGACAGTACTGCCACGCAGAGACACCCTCCTCATCCATCCAAGCACCCCCAGTGACACATGTCCCCACTGTCCCCAGCCAGCACTCGGCACTCCCTGGGGCCCCCGTGCCCCCCGTACCTGGGCACGTGGCTGTATTATTGCAGGTCCGTGTCTCCCGGAGAAGCCCACTGCACAGCGTCCCATAGGGTGAGGAGACGCAGGAGCGTGTCCGTACCTGGGAGCCCTGCCCGCACGTCAGGGAGCAGACGCTCCATTGGGACCATTCCTCTGCTGCCGGGTCCCCTGTGGGAGACAGGGAGAAAGAGACACAGAGCCTGAGAGAGGGAGTCTGCCCGGGGGGCTGGAGGGTCAGAGGATCATAGAATAATGGAACAGTTTGAGTTGGAAGGGACCTTAAAGCTCATCCAGCTCCAACCCCTGCCACAGGCAGGGCCACCTTCCACTACAGCAGCTTGCTCCAAGCCCCTGTGTCCAACCTGGCCTTGATCCAGGCAGCACCCATGAGCACAAGGATGTGGTGATAATGGCACTGAGGACATAAGGAAGGTGAAGGAGCCTGTGCCACTCTCAGACCTAGGACCAGCTGCACGTGGAGAAAGGGTCAGGGCACAGGATCATGCCCCACATGAGGGACAGCACCAAACCAGGGCAGCCTGGTGCGGTTCCCTCTCCCCACCCAGGCACAGCGCTGACATTTACAACCACCTGGCTCTTATTAAGCTTGATGGTGTCCCTGAAGCTATTGGACAGGCCAGAAGAAAAGGCCATCAGTTTAAATTAAAAAGGAATACACAGAGGAGGGCTCTGAGGGGGATAATTTGTTCTGGAGACAGGCAGGATGCAGGGCTCCCATGGAGATGACAATGCTCTGTGTCACACAGGGACCCTGGGGCTGGACCGGGTCACCACTGAGGTCACCCCACATGGATCCCAGTGGGGGCAGGACCCCTTTGAGCACCTGAGTGTGGCCAGGAGGAGATCCGCATGCCAAGCACACAGAGCGGAGCCCTTGGAGCGCTGAAGCATGCATCTCGTGCTCATCTCGAAGCCCTCCGACCATAAATCAGGACGGCGGGGGGGGGGGGGTGTAGCACGCTCAGGTGACCCCGATGGATTTGCCAAATAAATACATTTGAATTAAACAATTACTAATGGATTTTTGTGCTTTGCTTTATAAGCCTCAGAGGAAGGTGTAAAGGAAAAACATATAAATGGAGCAAATTAAGTCACTCCGTGGGCAGGAAGCAAAGGCAGTCGCTCCACCTCCATCACCACTGGCTACCAAGCCCAGTGCCACCAGTGTCCTGTGCTGGGGCCACGCTGGTACCTGTCTGGGCCATGTAGACACCCGGCTCATCTGCTGACCGTGGCCACTGGGTTTTCACCTTCTGGTTCTCCTCAACTGCATTGCCTGGAAGAGAGAAGTGCTCCTGTGAGAGCAGGCAGCGGATGGAGACGAGGATGAGGACAGGCCACAGCGGGTCAAGGGACATTGCAGGGGGATACAGGGATGCCTGACCCACCCTGAGCACTGTGTGACATCCCCAAGGGCAAGAGATGGTTGAGCATGGGTGAGCAGACTCATAGACCCCCCAAAATGTGTCAGAGCTCCCTCAGACACATCATCCCCCCATCACAGTGGCTGCAGCAGGAGTATGGCCTGGGGTGCTGTGTCCCCCTGGTGCTCTCCCATCCCCTCTGTACAGCTTGCTGCAGCAAGGTGGCACAAATTTATGGCTCGGCTCACCAAAAATAACAACTGATCCATCAAGAGCACTTGGCATGAAATTAACTGGCACATGGAGGGCTCGGCAAGAGGGCCCCCCCCGAGCCAGCCCCTGCCCTGCAGCAGGGGCCCTTGTCCCTGGGCACAGGACACTGGGGAGCTCCTGTGGACCACAGGAAACAGCAGGGGCTCCCCCAGGCACCATGGATGTGCCCCCCAGAGTGCCAGGGGCACACTGCTGCGGTGACAGCTGGGACAGAGCCAGGGATGGAACAACCACCTCACAGAGCTCAGCACGGTGATGTTTGCAGGGGATGGATGGGCAGTGACATGGGGACACCATGGGCAAGGGAGCCCCCAGCCATGCTTTGGGCACACTGCAGCTCCTGTTGTAACACACAGAGGTGATCCCAGCCCCAGGTGGGGAGCACTGCCTGCACTGACACCTATTAGAGCCATCAACCAGAGTCAAATTCACTGACTTTTGCCTTCAACCAGCCTAATCCCTGCATGGGCCCCTCGCTGTCACCCCCAGCTGCTTCCCCCCTGTGCGTCCTGCTCCTTGTGCAGGCGGTCCCCATGGGGCTGCTCACCCCCATGAGCAGGATTATGCACATCACGGCGAGTGCCTGGGAAACCCATAAATCCCAAGGATATACGAGGGAGCTCTCCCGGGCTGTGTTCAACAGAGGCACCAAATTAAATTTCCTTCAGAGAGCACTATATCCACGGCTGTCACTGTGAGGTGGCTGCGGCCACCCCCAGCACCCACATCTTCCCTGGGGGTCCCCCAGTGCCCCACACCATAGCACGGTGCCTGGGCTGCAAGGGCAGGGCTGTTCTCCTGGTGACATCAGGGTGTCCCCCACTACCAGTTGTGTCCCCAGAAGCCACAGTCCCGTCCTGCATCACCTCCCTGGGGACTGATTTCTGAAGGGTGATGGGTTTGGGGCAATGCAGCCCAGAGCTGGAACCCCTCAGCACTGTGGGCTCTGTGGTGGCCTATCCCTAATGCGTGGCTGCAAGGTTCCCAATGTTACCCCACAAAGCCTCAACCTCATCCCCACGCCTGTCCACGCTTTCTGCCCACAGGGACCCAGCGCTGTGCTTGCACCAGGGCTCCCCAGCTCCAACATCTCTATCCCTGTGGAACACCCAGTGCACAGAGGGGGCCATAGCTGGCAGGGGGGGCTGAGGAGTGGCTGGGTGAGTGCCAGCCCCACATTGCTGCACGGCTGTGGCGCTTGGAGGAGGAGAAGTCGGTGAGATCAGCGCTGGGCGCCCGCCAAGGCTCCCCTCACAGGCACCATTCAGCTCTGCTGCCACCACCACCCTGAAAGGCGACCATTCTCCACGCCATGGGGCACAGGTGGGAGCCCAAGACCCCCCTTTGCCACCATGAAGGGTGCTCTGTGCTCCGGCCCCATGCCCGGTGTGGCCATGCAGGCTAAACCCCGGCACAGGGGCTGCACCGGCTGGCAGCAGCGTGGCACACGGTGTGGCCAAGGCAGCACGCTACCCTTGCGGCTCCGGTGCACCAGGAACACTGCACGTCCAGGTTTTCATGGAATGTCAAATGTCGTGTGGGGAAGGAGCGGGGAGTTCATGCTCTCACCATCGCAGTGGTTTCTGTGCCAGCCTGCAGGGAGGTGGCAAGCAGCTCAGTGCCCAAGTGCACCAGGTCTGCAGGGACCCTGTTCTCCATCACCCAGCCCAGCATCCTCTCTCTGAGCTGTGCTTGGCATTGCTAACCCCACCAAACCACGGGTGGAGAGGTGCAGAACCCCTTGAGAACGACAAGAACGGGGCATCCTGAAGCCTGCAGCACCCACACTAGGTGTAAGGCCCCTGACCTTGGGAATGACACCTGGACCCAACACTGAGCTCTTAATCATGCACGTGGTGTTGCATTTAAAGGGGGGAAAAAAGGAAGAAATAGAATAAATAAAGCCAGCTCAAGCAGCTCCTCTTGGGATGAGGCGATTTATAACCCTGCAGCTGTAACGGACCAGGGATTTAGTCGGGGGATCTGCCCATAATGACATTTAGCCCTGAAATAAATGCTAAATCCCAATGAAATTATATATACACCCACAGCCCATCACCACTGCCTAAGCTGCTATATAAAGACCCTATGCGGCACAGTTGGGGATCACTCCTCCCTGTGCATCACCAAGCACTGGCAGAGTGGGAACATCTGGCCAGATGTGCCCCAAACCCCCTGCATCGCCTCAGCAGAGATGCCCCACAGATGAAGGGAGCGCTTGGACAAGACAGGCCCCTGCCATGAGCAGCCCAACCCCAGTGCCCAGGAGAGCACGGCTGCTTTATCTTCACTTGAGGTTCCGTAATAAGCAAATGGCTTCATTCTGGCTGGTTAATAGCCCGGCCACGCCGTGCCGCGGCTTCCTGCCTGGAATAACAAGCGCCTGGGCTGCAGCAGTCAAGGGTAATTTGCCACTGGAAAGGGTCATTTTACCTGCAAATTGTTTTCCACGTCTCCACCAATGCAGAGTGAAAGGGTTCCTGCCCCGGGTGAGCAGCAAGGCGAGCAGCAGCCCTGTGCCATGCTGGCTGTGCCACAGCAGCCATGGCAAACAGCTGGGGCTGGCATGGCCTGGAGCAGCCCTCACAGCACCGGCTGACCATGGCAAGGGCAGAGCAAGGGGCAGCTCCACCGAGCCTGGCCATCGCACCCCACTGCCCTGAGAGCGCGCATTGGCAGGATTCATCCATTGCATGGCCTCCGTGCTCCAAGCACAGCACCCTACTTGCATCCTTCTACCCTAGGGAATGTGCACAGGCAGGATTCATCCATTGCACAGCCTCCCTGCTCCATGCACAGCACCTGATTTGCACTCCGCTGCCCCAAGGAACATGCACGAGCAGGATCAATCCATGGCACAGCCTCCCTGCTCCATGCACAGCACCCGCTTTGCACCCCCCTTCCCCAGGGAGCGCTCCCAGGCAGGTCCCACCCATGGCAACCCCCGGGCAGCAGGGACGGAGCCGCGGTGTCCCCCCGCGCTCACCGTGCCTCACGTCGGGCAGGTCGAGGCCGTCGGCATCGCCAGAGCGCAGGTCCGTGGGGCAGCAGGCAGTGGCGGGCGGCGAGGCGGGCGTGCGGGGGCCGTGCCGGGTGCCGTTGTGCCGCGGGGCGGTCGGGGGCTCGGCCTGGCAGCTGCAGCCGGCGTGCGTGAAGCCGCAGCGGCGGGCGCCGGGCGCCTGCAGGCACTCCTCGAGCCAGCGGCACAGCACGCTGCAGGTGAACTGGCTGGAGTTGTTGTTGTTGATGAGCAGCACCTCCACGAAGCGGAACTCCAGCGCCTGCGGGGCCAGGAGGCGCGGGGCAGCCTCGGGCTCGGCCGCCAGGCAAAGCTGCACAAAGTTCTTGTCGAAGTGCAGGAAGGTGAAGGGCCCTGCGCCCTCGCACAGCTCCAGCTCCGCTTCCTCCTGCTCCTGCTCCTGCTCCTCCTCGGGACGCTGGGTGGCAGGTGGGGGGCTGGCGGCCTCGCTGCGGGGGTCGCAGGTGTAGTTAGCCAGGTAATGGTCGAGTGGCAGCACCATGGGCGAGAAGTGGGTGCAGACCTGCTCCTCCCGGTTGAAGCGGAGGTAGAGCGAGTATTTGGTGGGGTCAGGGTTCTCCAAGGTCCAGGAGCAGCCGGAGGCGATGGTCGGGAAGAGGTCCTTGAGGGAGAAGGAGCCGTAGAGGACTCCAGAGGCCAGGGCAGAGCAGGCGCTGGGAGCAGGGTCGAAGCCCCACGTTAGCCACAGGAGAGTCGATATCACAGCCAGTAAGAGGGGACCAGCAGCGGTCATCCTATGGCATTTGCCCTGCGGGAGAGACAGACGGATAGGCAGACACATGGATGCTTCCCAGGAGGCACCCGCTGTGGGTCCAAGTGTGGAGCTGGTCCAGAGGGTCAGTGGCCTGGCCCATGTCCCCACCTGACACCTTGCAGGCAGGGGACAGCCATCAAGATCCCCTGCTCTGTCTCCTGGGCTGTGCCAAGGCAGCCCCTGGGGTGGGGAGAGTGCAGCACAGGGGATGTCTCCAAAAAACACCAGACAGAGACCCAGCTCCCACCCCACACTGGGGGACCCCCATTGCAGTGACACCCCTGCCCTCAGGAGCCAGCCAAGCACAACCCGGGCAAGGAGCCACCAAACAGCTTCTGCCCAGACGGGGCTATAAAAAGCCTTGTAGCTATTGCTGGTGCCCTAGAGCACTGCGGGGACAGGCCAGAGGCTCACAGAGGAGGCCAGGGTGCTGTGTTGGGGGTACACAGGCACCCCAGCAGCACGGTGTCCCCTCCAGTGCCAGTGAGACCCTGGCACAGGGCTATCAATGGTTAAAGGATGTGTTTCCTGGGCATCACGCCGGGTACGCAGCAGCATCGCTGAGGATGGCTTTTTAATAACTCATTAATAAAATAATGCATGCAGTGGCCTTATTAAACAGGACTGGAGTGTGGCTTTACAGAGGCTGAGGCCATCGCGTGCGTCGGCAGTGCTCTGCCGTGCCAGTCTGCGCCTTGGACAGCCCTGGGGACACTCAGAATGGCCGCAGGGGATGGATGCTATTCCAGAGGCTGATTTCCAGACTCACTGAGGTCCCTGCTCCCACCTATCCCAGCCATATGTGGGGGATGCTGAGCGCTTGACAGGACACAGGGGTGCTCTTCTCCATCTCCTGCTCCCAAATCACCCCTGGCTGAGATGCCTGTACCGGGGCGTCCCCCGTGTTCAGCGGGGAGGGAGCCTGAGCATCAGCAGAGCCTGCGCTGAAGCCATGACAGGCACATTACAGCTAAAAATAACTCTGCTCTCATGCAACAGGCTGGTGCTGGCTCCTGCTGCCCTGGCAGCATGGGAATCCGTGCCGGCAGCCAGCCGCTGCCAGGGGGACACAGGCCTGGGGAGAAAGGGGCTGGGATGGAGCTAGGGGGAGCAGCCACTCCTGGGGCAGGATCCAGGCAGAACCACCCTGATGCAAGCAGGGGGATCCGAGGCAAAAAAAAGCCCCCTGTCCTGTCCTGCAGCCATGTTCACCACTGGGACACTCCAGGGGATTCACCAGGAAACCCCTCACTGGTGGCAGCTGCAGTGGGGAGCCAAGGGGCAGCCAGGGAGGAGAGCCCCATGAGGTTCCCCCACTGATGCTCCTCCAGCACGAAGCAAGGACCTGGGATGCCCAGGAGAGTCACAGCCTTCCATTGCTCCAAAAGCCGAGGATGAGAAGAGGAGGAGGTGGAAGAGGAGGAGGCAGAGGAGGAGGAGGAGGTCAGGCAGGGACACGCTGCTGCTCTGCAGCGAGCTTCTGGGGCTCCCGCAGCCTGGCAGGGACACAAGATGGTGTTTGCTTCCCTCACCCGGGAGCAGCAAGGAGGGATGCTTCAGCACTGCCAGCCCTTCATCCCTCCCTGCTGCCGGTGCTCAGCCTGCTGGAAAGCTCACTGGGGATGGGCAAGGCCAAGCAGTGCACTGCCCCAGCACCCTGGACTCCCCATGCTTTAAACCCTGGTTGCTCTGGACCATGGGGAGCCTCCTCCCAACCCAAAATCCTGCCAGGGCTGCGGCTGCCCAGGAGCCCGGCACTGCGCCAGTGCCGCTACCGAAGGCCAAGGCTTGTGAAGAGCAGCTCAGATCTGCTCCAGCACGCTCAGCACCAGCCCTGCTCCCTGCAGCGCTTGTTGCTGCTGCAGTGAAAACATTTCACTGAGCTGCAAGCTGGGTGAGCTGCTGAGCTGCAAGATGTTAACAGATATTTAACATCTGGGGCACCAAAGTCACCCAAATGAGGTCACTGGCACCCCTGACCTGGCACCACAGTGAGTATCTTGCATGCTGCAGTGTCACCATCATGTGGTCCAGCAAGGATGAGCCCAGTCCTGCTGGGTGCCAGGGCACCACAGCCTGTCACCTCTCTGCCTCCCAAACAGCCTTGGTCCATGCATGGAAATAACCCACCTCTCAACAGTGACTGCATCCCAGCAACGCTGGCAAAGCCTGCCCATGGTGGGATGCAGGATGCTGGCTGCTCCCGGGACCTACTGTATCCCACCGCCTTGCTGGGCTGCTGTGGGAGTGGGCGCTGCTCCGCTGGGATGGCAATGGCACCGAAGCAGGGCTGGCACAGCCTGGTGCACTCATGTGCTGCAGGCACCCGCTCCAGCGCCTTCAATTTGCCTTTACTGCCCACCCCAGTGCGGGGAGGGGGTGGGATGTTAATTAAAACTTTTAAAGAGTCATCACAAGAGCTGGGAAGCAGCCGTGTGGAAGTGACATCCCCGACTCCCTGTTCCCAGGCATCAGAACACGGTCCTGCTCCATCACTGCCATTGCATCCCTCCTGGCTCCGGTACAGAGCTGAATCTGGGCAGGGCGCACATCTCCCTCACCACGGCATGACAGGAGGAGGCACTGCTCTACATCATGCTGCACAAACAGGTTGTTTCCCTGAAGACGCTTTTCCTGAATGGGAATTTTGGCAGGGATCTGGTCCAGCTCCATCCTCCTGGCACAGAGGGGGTCGGCTCCTGACCATCACGTTTCCACCTGCCTGCAGCCACCCTTTTCCAACCAGGAACAGCCAGGAACAACCAACCAACCCCAAAGTGATAAACAGGCAACACTAAACCCCGCTGGCATTAATAATCTGAGAAACGATTAATAGCAATATAAAAGGGATTTGGGTTTTGAGAGACACGGTTTTTAACTCAACAGTGTTCTTTCAATAGGCTGTAGAAAATAAACGATCCATGAGAATTCCTAGCACAAATATGGTTTGGGCCAAAGGCACCAGGGTAAGAAAGGGCTGGGCAATCCTGGGTGTTGAACTATGGCTGGAAAAGCCTCATTTCCTGCTGACAGGCTACAGCATCTGGGGAGGAACAGGCCATGAAACCGACTCCATCCCTGCCTGCCCAGCAGGGATGCCGACAACCAAGCACTAGAACGAGCTCTTCCCGCCGGGATTGTCCTCAACCCTCCAATTACCAGGATCTTCACTAGTGTTTCAAAGGCATCTGGGAAGCTCAAAGCTGCCTCCACAATGACCCCCAGCTCCAAACCCCATCCAACACCAACACCAGCACCGCGGCTCTACCGAGTAACAACCACTATGAGCATCACCAGAGCAACCCCACCACATCCCTCACCCACCAAACCCCATTCTCCTGCAAGGTGTGCGCACGCACACGTGTGATCACACGTGGGCTCCATCCACACACGGCACTCAGTGGGGAAAGGGTTACCCATGCTGCTCCCTCCCGCTGCAGCACAGTTCCCCCCCGCTGCCCTGCTCCACGATTCCCTCTCTCCATGCTCTCCAAATCTGGCTTCCCCAGTGCTGCCACCAGCTCTCTGGCACGGGCAGGCTGGCAGCAGCGCTGCGCTGTAATTAATGGTGCTGCTTTGCCAGGCGCTGCCTCAGCCCCGCTCACACTGGCAAGCACAGGCCGGTTTATTTATTTTACTTAACTGCTGTTGGTAAAACTCCACTCCAAAAGCAGGGCCGAGAGACAGCATACGGAAACCTCCACCGGGATCCGGGATTAGGCTGTGCCAGGGAACAGCGTGTGCTGCCTCCCACTCCACCAGAGTCCCTGGAGGCAAAGCCCCCCCCTTGCAGCTGGGCACCCGCAGGGGTTGCAGCAGCTGAGCTGCTCCTGCTGCTTCCAAGGAGTTTCCCTATCGCTGGGATGTGGCTCCTTCTTCTCCATCAGCTCCATCCTGCAAAAGGGATGGCCCAGGAGGGATCCATATGGGGGGGAGAAGTCACAGGGTGGATGTGTGCTCACTCCAGAGAGGGACAGTTTTCATAACTCACCATCTAGTCCAAACCCAGATCCACCAGGAGCCTCCAAGGTGCCCCAAGGAAGAGAAGGGGCCTGGCTCCATCCTGCTCTTGGAGAACATCAAGAGCAAACAGATGGGATGAGAGCAAGGGGGGACACAGTGGCCCTTATGAGCACTGAGGAGCTACAGAGCCTCTGACGTTTGGCAGCCAAACTGCATGGCTCAAACCCAGCCCTGTCCCCATTAGAGTATGGCTCCGTGGTAGGAAATGAGTTTGCAGGGCCTGCATCCAGGTTCCCGTGGGGAAGCATTGAGGCATCGCAGCAGCCCAGTCCCGGGGGCTGTGCTAGCAGCTTGTCTCACGGTTTGTGCATCCATGGGGCCGAGCATCATCTTCCTCCAAGCAAGGGGATGTGGGGAGCCCATCCTGCAGCCCCCATCTAGCATGGGTCATGGGGACGTGGCAGCGCTGGGAACAACCCAGGGGAAGGAAGACCCATCTATTCCCACTGCTCTACGCAGGAGCTGGTGCCAGGGCAGGGCTTCCCGCAGCCGCTGAGCGTGCCGGGGAGGACAGATTCCACTGCAGCTCTCTGGGAAGAGGTGCTGTGCTGCACGGCCAGAGGTCCTTAGAGGCATCAAGAAGAGCTGGAGGCAGCTGGGAAGAGCAGGCAGCGTGTCCCAGGCAGCGCTGGAGCCCCTCTGCCACGTGGCTGTCGGTCGGAGAGCAATTGGTCACCCATGGTGCCAGTGCAAGATCCGTTTTCTCTCCAGCAAAATCCATAGGAGCCTGGCTGCTTGCAAACTCGGATCAGAGCAGGGTTTGGTGACAAGGCTGGACAAACAACCGGGCAGGCCTTGGAGAGGAGCTGCTGCCAGGCTCCTGCACTGCCCCACAACCAACTCCAGCGCCTGCTGCCGTCCGTGCCTCTGGTAACGAGCCCCGTTGAGACACAGGTGCCAATGAGGGTGGCTGGAAAGCAGCCGGCTGATGGTGATGGTGATGACAGCCGCGTCACCCCGCTCCTCCCCATGGGCACTGGGGCGATTCCCGCAAGCCAGCTCCATTCCCATGGGCCCTCCTCGGCTCAGCCAGTGCCTTCAAAGAGGGACAGGTGAGTCCCAAACAACCACCCCACCACCCACTGGGAGCATTCCAGCTCAGTGCCAGCCCCGTGCTACTGGCTCCACAGCCATCAGCAGCACCCATACAGAAACCCCGACCAGACATTGTGCCACAGCAGCTACCCCAGAGCCACCTCCCCAGGTCCCCAGCATCCCCGGCTGCCAGGCACCATCCAGCACAGGCAGCAGTGACATGACCTAGAAAAGCAAAGGGTTGTTCACACGCGGCACTGCCGTGAGCCCCCGGCACCGACCATGCAGGCAACGATGCACACGCACCCCTGCTTCAACAAGTGACCTGCACAGGCACACACACACGCGTGCACACGTGGCACCCCTCCCACCATCAACCCCAGGTCCCATGGAGAAGGGAAGCAATTCCCAGCTCCCCCTAGATCCACCTGAACACCGCATGTGCCTGCACTGGCACATGCTGGGTGCTCACAGTGCCCAGGTCCTGTGACACGAAGGGTCCCCACCACCAGCACTGCACAAAGCCCCACGCAGGGAGAGCTGCAACACCACCCGCTGCCAACACGCGGGCCCACGCTCCTGGTGTGTGCCAAAACCCGGGCCCAATGGCACGGGTGATGGCATGGGGAGAGCACCCACACACGTGTGCCCACGCCAGGGCTGGCACAGCACACAGCCGTGGCCTTGCTGGATGACACGCCAAGGCACCGTGGTGCCACATGTGCACCCAGCAACACATATGTGCTCACCAACACACGTGCAGCACCACCAGTGTAGGGCTGCCGGAGCCCTGACACTGCTTGTGGGGAGGGACAGGCAACGGGGGCAGAATGGGAGCAGCGGCGGGGGGGACCGGCAGAACCGAAGAGAGAGGACCGGCAAATGGAGGGGAAACATGCTACAGGGGTGGAACCGGCAGCCAAGGGAAGGAACCGGTTATCGGCGGGGGGGGGTGGGCAGCAGCTCCGGAGGACGACCGGCAACCGGGAGAACCGGCAATCAGAGCGGGAGCCGCCAACCGGGGAACCGGGCAGACCGGGGGGGACCGGACCGGCAGCCCTGGCCATGCCGCCGCTCGCAGCCAGCCCCGGTACCGAGCCCGCCCCGCCGCCGCCGCAGCCCCGCGCAACTTCCAGGAGGGCCGGGGCCGCCCCGGCCATGCCGCTGCCCTCACCGAGCACCGGGCACCGGCGATTCCCCGGCGAGGCTGCAACTCCCGGGCCCCGCCACCCACTACCCGGGCAGGGAAGTTGGCCCTGGGGCTGGAAAGGGGGGGGCGGAGGAGGGGGTGTCACAGCGGAACCGGGGCTCTGCCAACCGGCAGGACCGGCCGCTGCATCCCGCAGCCCCCGCTGCGCCGCGGATCGGGGGCGGGGAGAGCGGAGCGCATCGGGGCTCGGTGCACCGGGAAGGACGGGAGGGGGATCTCGGTGCGCGGAGGGGAGAGGGTGCTGGTGCACTGGGGGTGTGGAGGGGTCCCCGTTCCCCGCCGCCGCCCTTACCTGCGCTCCGTTAGCAGCGCGGCGCGGCGTGCAGCGGGATGGCCATTCCCGAGCGGCGGCGGCGGCTGCCGGTGCCCGGGCGCGCCCGGGGGAGCGCGGCGGCGCGCGGGGCCGGGAGCGGGCGCGCCGGGCCCCGGTAGCGGCGGAGGGGAGGAGAAGGAGGCGGGGGGGGGGGGAAGAGGGGGGGGAGCGGCGGCGGCGCGCGCCGCTCGGGCACTTGCTGCATGCGCCGGTGTGACAGCGGCGGGGAGGGGAAGGGGGAGCGGGAGAGTGCCCCCCCCCGGCCGGCACCCCGGGATTGGGGGGGGGGAAGGTGATCCCCGGGATGCTGCAGCGCTGGGGGGGGGCCGTACATGTACATACATGGACGTGGTACGCACACACACGTGCCCACGGGTGTTGTGATGCTGCTGGAGGCTCTCCATGCATGTGGCTGGTGTGTGCAGGCACACACATGAACTGGTTCATTTTACACCCAGGCACTGGGCCGTGTCTGCGTGCACATGGCTGCGTTCTTCATGTGTGCACACATGTGGGGCTGTTGGGGCTTGCTGAGGGACACGTGTACAGGGGAGGGTGATGTGGAGGGCATATGCATGTGTATGGCACTCTCCTGTGTGGGGTACGTGTGCTCACTGCCAGCACACACACATGCAGGCCTTGGCATGGCATGTTTCAGATGTGGGATGCAGGGAGAGCTGGAGCACCTGCAGCACGTCAGAAATGGGGCTGGCACGCCCCGTGATTACACGAACGTGGCACAGGTGTGTGTGAAACAGGGACACCAGACTCCCAGAGCCACAGTGGTGTTTGAGGGGGTGCAGAGCTGCAGTTTCCTATGTGAAAGCTGTGCTTAGATGGGGTAAACCTGGTGGTTCACAGGGAATAGAGAGCAGCTGGCTCAGAGGCTCCACTGCAGCCTGGATCCTGCCCAGGGCAGAGCCTACCAGGAGCACAGGGAGGTCTGTCTTGGAAGAGATGGGGTGTCACCACCACAGAGCCCCAGCCATGCAGCAGGGAGCCCAGCGGGATATAGCACAGCCTCACTGCCATGGTGCTGGCAATGCAGCGTGTTCCCATTGCAGCCTGTCCACCTCCACTGGCCACATCCTGCACTGTGTCAGACCTGCAGTGCACAGGTCACTGGTGGCTCCTTACAGCCTCCATTCAAGGCAGAAATCCAGTAGCAGGAGGCACCATCACGACTATTGTTCATTACCCTGGGGATCTGTAGCTCAGCACCAGCCCTGATCCAGCCCAGCACTGCTGGAATTGCAGGGTTGTATCCACTCAAGACCTTTGTGCTCCTTCCTTTCCTGGCATTTCCTTATCCCAGTACTCCCCTGCAGCCTGAGGGTGCCCGACCCAGTGTCCCCAGACAGACACTGGACCCCTCTGGGTTAAGGCTGAAAGCAAGCACACCAGTTTCTCAGGCTGATCTTTATACCAGGAAGAAAAGCATCATTAGCTCAGACATAACTGGAGGATATTCCAGAGCCCGTCTCTGCAGATCCAGATCATTGCAGTGCCTGCAGCTCAGGAGATGAGCAATCCCAAACCCCAGCTCTCTGGGCCACACTCTGCTCCTGAATAGGTCTGCATGCTTGACAGACTCTCAAACACATTCGTTGTCACCAGCTCCCGCTGCCCTGCAAGCCACGTGGGACATGATGCAGGATATGATGCGGAATGCTCTGCCCTGACCCTGGTGCCAGCTGTGGCACAGCCTGGCTTGCACCACTCTGTCCTGCATCTACAAAAATCTCCTCAGTCCCCAGTGGGACTCTGCCTGCGGCACTGAGCTACGGAAGCTGGAGGCACCCACTGTTACCAGGACAACTGGGTGCTCTTTGTAGCTGCTTGTTGCTGCTGCATCCTTGCAAACCTCCCCCAGCACAGTGTGAGCTCCGTCACCAGCCATACCCTCAGCCCAAAGCAAGGCAAGTGGGGTGCTGAGCCCCTACCAGCATCCTGCCAATGCTCAGGAAGTAGCTGGAGACCCCGCAGCTAAAATGAAGCATCTCCCTGGCTGATGGGTGTGAGCATCCAGAGCCTTCCTCGTCCTCCTCACCTCAATGAGGTAGGATATGGAGAAAGCACTGAACAGGGCACCCAGTCTCAGCAGTGCTGTGGATTCAGGGGGGCTGGAGATCAGAGCAGGGCAGAGTTAGAGCAGCACCCGCGTGTGTGGATGTTGGAAGCTTTGCCTGCTGGATGGGAATTAGACCTGTCCATTACGGCAATAATAACCTGCCAATTTGACACAAGGCCCCTGGTGCCACCCCAATCATCACACAGATGCTGCTGTCGCAGTTACCAGCGTCTACGGGCATCACCGGGACAGGCAGCTCTGGGCAGGGACCAGCCAGGGGCTCCCAAGACACTGGCACGGTTGGTTTCCAATACTCCTATTTCTCCTTCATTTGGCACAGAAATGAGAGACGGGAGAATGCCGAGGTGGCAGCTCCTCTGTGCCTGGCCCTGGATGAGGAGTCAGGGAAGAAATTGACTCCAGCTCCTGGCTGGGGGAATGTGGGGATGCCCCCAAGCTCCTATGGCTTCAGATGGGCCGCAGCCCCAGGGCTCATCTCCCCCAAGCAGCAGCTTTTCAGAAGGGTTCAGCAGGAGCATCTCGGCTTGAAGCACAGAGCAGGACAGGAGCAACAGAAGGCAGTCACCTGTCTGAACCGCTTCCCATAAACTTCACTGTGAATCGCTCCTGTGGAAAAACAAAAGCAGTGATAAACAGGGAAGTCTGGTTTGCAGGAGCATCTGCCTTAATGGGAAGAGGCAGCAAGCACAGGCCGAGGAGCCTTTACCAGGTGCCAGGAGCCCATCACCAGGATGGAGGGATCAGCCTCATTCCGGCTGCCCGCGGCCACTGCACCCCTCCAGGTACCTTCACATGAAGCTGGTGGTGGCAGGGAGAAAAGCAAAGGAGCGAGGGAAGCCCGTGTGATGAGCAGAAGAGGAAGGATGTGAATAAGCTCCAAAGCAAACCATGGCACAGCCAATTCCCAATCTCAAGCGGCTCCCAGGCTCATGGATGTGGCCGTTGTGCCCAGGAAAGCTGGTTTCAACTCAAGGTCTTAATTTTGATTTTTCCAGACGCTTTGTGTGCTGAAGGATGGACCAGGGCTGATCCGTGTCCATCTGTGCCAATGTGGAGATGATGCCTTGGAACATGGCAGCGCAGTGCAAGGACTGAAATAATTTCTGCTGGGTGAGGGTGCAGGGGCTGCCTTCTGGATCTGTGCGGTTGAGGGATGAGCACAGCATCAGTAAGGAGCCAGCAAATGGGAACCCTGCAGGATTTCTACCTCTGGATCCTCCGCACGCCTCAGAACAGCCCTGCTCCATGCTGGGGCTTCGGTGAGGATAAATCCCTCCAGATCACAGCGTGCTGGAAGATTCTCCCAGACTGGAGCAGCTGGCAAGGAGCAAGCTCACACCCACCCCTGCACACCCCACCCCATTGCAGCCTCTGGCCACCAGAACCATTTCAGTGCCCAAACCTCAGGCGGATCGCACCACACACGAGTCACCACTGAGAGCAGGAACCTTGCATGAATATTCATCTGGATTAATATACATGAGGGCTGCAGAAAGCCCGGCTGAAGGCGTGAGCAGGATGTTATCTTGGCTGCTCAGCCCTGCTGCGTTCAACGCTGGCACCTGACGGCTTTTCACAGCGAGAAAACTCGGAGCTGGATGTTGGGAAGTCGCATGGCCACATCCCCTGTCCCCCTCAGCATCTCTGGTGGCCTCTTCCACAGGGGGCTGAAGCCCCAGTACCTCCCAGTAAGCCATAAACTGGGCTTACTGGTCTGGATCTGGATGTTTTCAGCTCCTGCCATGGGGGAAATTGAGGCAAAAAGATAGGTTCAGGGCTGCCAGTGGCAGATGCAGCAGCTCAGTCCTGGCCCCATGGTCCCATCACCACCATGCTCCCAGCATCACCATTACCACAGCAGGGTGATGGTGATGCCGGAGCCATCAGAGCCAGGTTACATGTGGCTCCTCCAGGACTTTGCCTTTGTCACTCTGCCAGCAACCTGGGGCACAAGGAAGAGCCTGACATTTCCACACCGCTTCCAGGCCCCAGGATGAAAGCAGAACATAATTAGCAGATTAATCAGGAGACAATAGCTGGGGCTCTGATGCTGCTGAGCTGTCACTAGCTCTGCGTGGAGCTGACCCCGAGCATGTTCGGGGCCAGACAAGCCAGGGATGGCCACGCATGGGAAGGGGCAGGCACGATCCCCATGTCCTCACTGAGCTTGTGGCCCCTGCCATGTCCTGTCTGCCTCTGCACCCGTGGTGGCAGGAGGTGATGTGACATTTTGTGCCTGTCAGGAACCTGCGAATGAAACCTTCAAAGGGCAGCATCATCCCTCGCCCTCCAACCAGCTAAAACCCATGAATCACAGTGAATTTGCATTCTTATGAGGTGCCCTGCAAGTGCAGAGAGCCTCGTTCAAACACATTTCAGTGATAAAATGATATTGACTCTGAGTAATTAAAAACCATTTCCATATTCAAATACAGCTGATTGAGGAGAAAAGGCTCCTTTTAGTTGCCTGGAGGGGAATTATCAACTTTTGGAACACGCAGCCCAGCAAACGCATCTTCAGTTGGCAGCGTGAGAAAGGCCCATGGAGGAGGAGGAGGAGAGGAGGAGGAGAAAGAGGAGGTGTAGGAAGAGTAGGAAGTGTAGGAGGGCTGGCGTGCAGGGTAAGGTGTGACTTGGCTGCGTGGAAGCTCTTCCTTTGCATCCTGCCTGATCCTTGAGGAACCAGGGCTGATGCCACAGCTCAACCCTAAAACGATGCCCTCCTTTCTCCCCTCTCATCCATGGGGTCTTCCCAGGGAAATGTGGCCTCCCAGCCCCTCCGGCAGCAGCGTTACCAGCTGTGGATAGACCCAGCCCTCCCGTTGCTCCGAAGGGGATGGTCTGGGTGAGCTTTGAGCAAGGCCACAGCAGCGAGAAGGTCAGGACATGTCCTAGCACAGTGAGCCCCGCACCACCCCACCTAGGTCATTTTAGAGTGCCAGGGGAGCAACCAGAGGTTGCTTCATCACTGAACCCACCTCTCCAAACCCCCAGCCGCAGCCAAGCTGCCACCAGCCAGAGCCCCCCTTGCACCCACAGCCACTCCAGTGCCACCGCACTGCCACCGCCACCAGTGTCCCTGGAGCACCAGGTAGGACATGCTCCCAGGTCTGCAGCTCCTCAGAGCCCCTCCAGCACCTCTGAGTATGGTTCTGGGCTCCACTCAGTTTCCTATGGAAACCAGCCTACAGCTCAGCTCAGCCTCCATGCATGGGTGTGTGCACAGGGGATGTGGGTGCCCCACACCCTCCATCTCTGCTCCCAGCTATCACTAGTGCATCAATTGATGCTTGGTGCCGAGCACGAAGCCACTCAAACCCTTGAGCCAGAGGCCAGGGGGAAGCAGAGTACTCTCTCCTGGGTGGCCTCTTAGTGGGGTCTCTGGAGGGATGATGCAGGTCCCACACCATGAGGATGCTCCATGCAGTCCTCAGAGTCTGTCCAGGGGTGCAGCACCTCAAAGTGCATCCACAGCCTGGTGTTTGCTCAATATAACCCACAGCCAAAGGCTCTAAATGTGTTTGAAAAGCATCAGGGAGAGCCCAGTGTGAGGTTTACAGGGACACCGGTCCTGGGAACAGAGATAAAGCAGATGTGTGGGTACCATGGATTGCTTGGAGTCAACGATGCTTTCCTTCCCCTTCATCCCACAGGCTTACAGTCCAAGATCCAGGTATCCCAGAGCGCTTCTCCATGGGAACCCCATGGTGGGAGCAGGGTCATGCCCAGAGGGAACCGCCAGCACTGGGGCCATTGCATCCCATGGGACACTCACCCTGGCACCCGCTGCTTACAGGGGAAAAATATTGAACATAAAACCAGAGCCGGGGGAATTAAAGAACCATAATTAAAGAAAATCTGCAGCATGTTGAAGCAGAATAGGATCATTGTGTTTACCTCCCACATCCCAGATGGATGCACGCGGGCTGCAGACAACGTTGGAGTGTGTGGAGAAGAGGAGAGGAAGGGAGTGAGTTAGCCCGGGATGTGTGTGAGCAGAAATTGAATTTTTATCAGTTTCTATGTAGATGGTGTTTATTCATCTGTCTCCTTTCCATCTCCCCCTGCATCTCCCTATTTCTTTTACAAAATTACTTTCCTCCTTTGCCCTAATTTTGTTTGTACAGAGAGCAGCTGCTTTCCTCCATTTCAGCATAAAAAAACATCCTGGTAAATGAGGTGCTGTGTATCCCCGGCAGAAGTTTTAGCAGCTACCCAGAGCACATTATCTCTTTGCTCCCGAAGGGCTCCATTTCCATCACAAAAAGCTAATGCCTGCTGCCTGCTTCTGCCACCCCTGCTACCTAAAGCCCATCCAGATCCAACCCTTGCCACGGGCAGGGGCACCTTCTACTAGAGTAGGTTGCTCCAAGCCCCATTCAACCTGGCCTTGATCCGGTTCGTGATCCCTCACACTCACAGGATGGGTAACACAGCCCAAAACTGGTCCAGATCTCCAAGTGACACCCTCCTGCTATGGGAGATGCACCCTCCTCTCCAGCTCTGCTGGGAGCTCTGCTGGGAGCTCTGCTGATATCTATTAAGGGCCTTACCATCAGAGATGGATGGAGCCGGGATCATCCAGAATACCAATAATGGTGTATTTTCCCTCAAGAGGTGGTACCTGTCTCTCAGCCTTTCCAGGAATGTCAAGGAGAGGTGCACGGGTGAGCCTGGAGCACAGCCTCTGGATGCTCCCAAAAACCAGGAGCCTGGAGAGAGGCTGATGGCCGGGCCCCATGTCCCAAAGCAGGACCCAACCCCAGTGTCTCTGTGTCCCACTAGGAAGAGCATCCCACTGTGACACTCAGCACCCCAGGCCTCCCATACTGCAGGTGACACACGGCCACACTGAGCACATTCCTTCCATGCAAAATCCCCCAACAACAGACACTTAGTCCTGCAAAGCTGGAAAAACCTTCCAGGAGACCCCAGCCCAGCCAGTAACTCCTGAGGAGATACAACCAAGGGGATATTCCCAGAGAGAGGTCCTGGGATGACTTTGCTATAGGGGCATAGGAGCTGTTGGCTCATGCTGCCCCTCCTGCCCCAGGGAGCTGCTGCTCCCAGTGCCACCAGATCAAACAGAATCACTTCGTGCTGTCCCTCGCATGAGGGAACCTCAACTCACAGCATGATTGATTCCCCCACAGGGGCTACCATTAAAAATGTGTGGAATTACTCATGCGAAGTCCCACTTACACATGGGCCTTCTGTGAGGACATTAAAACACCAGCACTTGTCAGTCACTTACCCACTGTTTGCAATTTGCTCCTATTTATTATCATGAACAAACCAGCACTGATTCTATTTTCGCCTCCTCGCGCACCACACTGGGATCCCAGGCTCCCCTGGGCTGGTGTGTGCTCAGCACAGCATGGCTCCGTCCCCCAGCCCCTCTGCTATGGCAAAGCTCACTTGCAGTTGAGGCCAGGAGAGCATCAGGGTGCTCAGGATGCTCAGCATCACCCCCTTATCCCTTCCCAGCTCTCTTCCCACCTCTGATGGGGAAGAACCCGACTGGGGGATAGCTGAAGGAGCATCATGATGCTTGGGATAGGAATGGGCTTTATCCTTGACCAGGATCCAGGCTCTCCCTGAGCTCCTCCTGGCATTCACTGCATCCCTCGGGGCCAGGCTGGATGCAGTGGATGCCTGGCTTGTTGGGAAGCAAGTGCTGCAGCAGCCAGCTCCTGGTTGAAGCCCCAGCTCCTGAGCTGGGGAGGGAACAAGCACTTTTACACTCATGGCACAGGGAGGTGAGGCAATGTGGAGAATACAGTATATTGTGTTCGCTGGGTTGCTCTCGCTGGGAAGAACGGGACTTGAATCACATAATGTTTCCCCTCTGCTCTCAAAGCATTTCAACTTATAATGCATTTCCCTTCCTGCCTGAGCACCTTGCCGAGTCAAAAAGACAGATTTCCCAAGGCTTCAAAAGCTGCTGAGATGCACAGTGCCGTGCCTCAAACCATCACTCATTCACTCAAACAGCCTCAGCTCCCAGCAGCTCCTGCCCTCCCTCCCCGGCCCCTCCTCTCCCATCCCAAATTACAAATCAGCGTTTTCCCAGGCTCCAGGTGAGTTCCAAGCACAACCACAGCTCTCAAATGTGGGTACACGGCACAGAGCATCCCCCTGCCCACTGCCTGCCAATGAGAGATGGGAGCCCCTCAACCCAAACAGCAGAGAATTGAAAGCAAGTTGGGTCTGGGGGCTCTGGCTGGATGGAAGAGGGAAGGACTTTGGAAAGGTGGAACCCATCCCTGTCCTCAGATAAGGACAGTGATACAGTCCCCAGAGCAGCAGTGATGTCCTGAGCACCTCCAGGGACAGCACTGACCATCACCAACACCCAGCCCTTGGCTGTTGCCACATCCTGCACCGGTTCATGACAAGCTTGGTTCATTCTGACTCTTGCAGCCAGAGCAAATCAAACCTTTCCCAGCCACCAAAATCCCTGTGTGGGAACCCTCAGCTCCAGCCAGGAGGCTAGGGTTGGAATTGGTTTTAAAAGGATTTGGCAGGAGGAGAGACCTCCCCACTCCCCTCCATCACACCTTCCCATGTACATGAACACAGGATGAGTCTTCAACAGGAAGGAACAAACCAGCTGGCTGAATGGGACACATGGAGGAGGTTTTGGGGACACCTCCTGCTTCTCGCACAGTGCAAAGGCACTAGCAGGTCCCACATGATGCCTGGGATGGGACAAAGCCCATGGCCACATTTACAACCAAGAGAGAAGCAAGGAAGGGCTTTTTTCTTCCAAATGATGGCCCAGTTTCGATACTTCATGCTGGTGCAACAGAAGGATGCCATCTTCACTCATTCAAGCATGGTTGGCTGCGATGGCAGCTCATCGAGGCAGAAAGATAAGGGCAAGTGGAGCACACCAGCCACCCCGACAAGCCCCATCCAGACTTTCCCCTTCCCTCCATCCCAGTTTCCCCCATTCCCCAGGACAAGCACATCTATGGAAGAAAGCAATACCCCACGGCAAAGCCGCCCATAGAGCAGCACAGCCAGCAGCAGCGTGTCCACATGACCACATGCCCATGGAGTAAAAGGAAGGCACCACTTCCAGGCATTCCCAAGGCCAGGATGGTGCCTCCAGCCCCACTGCTGCCTTCGAGACTGTGCCAAAGCAGCGCATGCAATTAGTAAATTAATTAGGGAGCAGTAACAGAGATTTCCCGGCCCCGAGCTGTCACATCACCAGTGTTTTGTCAACCCAGATGACGACTGGTAGAATTATTACTGCAGTGCTGGGGGTGAAAGAAAGAGGAGAGAGAGATTTGCAGGGAGAGGGGAGGATAAAAATATAAAGAGAAGAGATAGGAAAGAACAAGATAAGTGGGTTTTGTTGCTAATGGAAGCTGGCACAGGGACAGAATTGCAACTATTATAAGACAACACACTACACTAGTAGTGGTTCTGAATGATCCTCTTAATTAGCAGCCAGCTCAAAAGGAGCCCGTGCCCACCTCCAAAAGCCAGCATCCTGCTGGAGGAGCTGCACAGCTCCATGGGGAGCATCCCACAGCCAGCCTAGGGCCAGCCACAGCCCAGAATGCACAATCCTGAGCCTGCAGGAATGCTTGGAGCAGAGAGGATGCTCAGAGCTGAGGGCAGCAAGCCCTTTGGATGAATCCTTGTGCAGAGCAGCTGCAGGCACCACAAACAACTCCATGCCTTTGCTTTCCCATGCTTTGTCCATCTGCATTTCACACCCAGCACCACTGCAGCACAAGGAGCTGCAGGGATGCACCGATGGGGACATAAGCAGCAGCTCATACAGGTCCCTGTGCCCTCCTGCCACCCCAGCTGGGCTGGGGACATAGCGTGGCATAGGCTGGGGCTGGCACCAACAGGCAACGCTTCCAGTGCATTCAGAGCTCGTGGCTGCAGAGCAGTAGCACTGGCACACGATTTCCCTTCCCCACCCCATTTCCTCTTCATCTTCTAGGGCCAGATTTAAGCTGTGTATCCAATCATATATAAAAATAACACCCCACCCTCCCACTTGGGAAATTGATTCCTTCACTTCCCACCCGGCTCCAGCTTTAAATATCCCTATTTAAATGCAGATTTGTGCTGTCTCCCTGCAACTGCCTGCTGCGGAGCTGGAGCTGGTGGGTGCTTGACCATGGTGGGGCCTGACTCACTGCTCCATGCAAGCCTGAGGTGGGGAGAAAGGATCCAGAGGAAACACCCCCAGTGCAACCACTGTGATGCCCTGTTGCTCCTTCCTGAACCAGGCACCAGCTGCCCCTACACTGCTATTGAAAGCCACCCTGCCATCTTCTTGCCATGGGAATTCAGGCAGAGATGGAATGGAGCAGCAGGACTTATCCTGACTGTGACCCCCTAATCAACGGCTGGAGCCCTCCAGTCACACATAGGACACGTCTGCATCCCCAGCACCAGGCACAGGAGATGCTGGGAGAGGATTAGGAGACATGGGCAGCGTGGGTGCACCCTACCTTTGCAGGGCAAAACGTGGAGGGGGGAAGCAGAGCTGTCGTGTGAGCAAATACAGCATCTGTGCGACTGGCAGAGCTCACACCCACAGCCCCAGACCTGCTGTCTCAGAGCCAGCCTTCCCCATTCCCGCACACCGGCACACCCTCCGCACAGGGAAACCAGACCGGGGAAAGAAGGAGCACGAAGCATGAAGGAGAAAGGGTGGAATGGGAGCCTGCAGCCATAGGCAGGGATTTAAGGATCCCCCAAGTCTCTCAGTTGCCTCACAGGGAGGTTGGTGCAGGGTTGAAGCAACGCAGACCCCAGCATCACGAGGAGCAGAGCAGGGATGGTCAGCGTCAGCACTGGCAGTGACCATGTATTGTAACTTCTAATGGAAGGGAAAAGCAAGGGTGAATTTGAAGAAGCCATCATAAGGATCCCAGAGGAACTTTTCCCAGCTTCTCAAAGTGCTTAATTCCTTCCCCTCAGCAGCAGCCGAGATTCGTGGCAGTGATCCCGATATATTGCCCCTTGCAGCATGAAAGGAATTGACTCTGGGCTGTGAAGCTCTTCCTTTAGGAGAGGTCCAACTGCTCAGGGCTGAGCCTGGTCCCTCATCACCTGCCTCTAGGAGGATGCTGACTGCAGAGCATCCCCCAGTGGGACAAGGACCAGCCTTGTCCCCCCCACCCCGAGGTGGCCAAAGGCAGCTCACCCACTGCTAGCGACAGCACTCGCCGAGTTTGGGTGGGAAACCAACATTTATCAGACCTTTTGCGATAGAGGACATCAGTACCGGGGGGCCTCGCAAATCCAGGGATCCCAGCTCTTCCACTCCAACATAGTGTTGTGTCCCAGTACTCCCTAGTCCAAAATTGCCTCCTTGAAAGCAAAGCATCATTCTTGCTGAAATTAAGGAGGCAACAGGGCAAGCACAAACGGCATTTACATATTCAAGCGCCTTATTTCTATTTTAGCACCTCATCATCTATTTTTGTCGCAGCAGAAACACAACAGGAGGACAAGGCCAGAGAAAGGGCAAGGAACGGGCTCGAAATGTGGGGCAGAGGCAGAAAGAATAAATCCCAACCTGCGCATAGGCACGGCTGAGACCTCTCCTGCTCATCACACCCAAGGCCTTGAGCTTCTGACTGTGGTGCCCCCTTCATGGCCAGGAGCTGCCGCTCATTACATTAAACTGGGTGTGAAAGGCACATTTGCCTTGTACACAGCGGATTTATGCAAGGGAGGGGGTTTAAACAGGGGAAACTCACCCAAATGGGTGTTATTTGAGCATCTGCTCATCCCCGTGGTCTAAATTGGTGTGGGCTTCAAGTCTGCACTGATGTCTTGTGCCTGTGGATGAGGCCTGGAGGGGGAGATGGGGGCTTTGCAGTGGGTGGGTTCTCTCAGGCACTGGGGGCCGCATCGAAACCCCAGCCCTGGCATGGAGCACCCCGGGGCTCTGCTGGTCCCAGTGCTGGTCCCTGCTGGTGTCAGGGAGCTCTCTGGTCCCAGAGGAGCCCTGTGGCAAATGGCTTCATGCTGGCAGGCTGCTGGTAATGAACTAATTGATATTCCACTGGTGCCAGCCCCGCTCCACTCCTCACCCCGTAAATAACCACAACCCAGCCAGGAACTGGGCAGGGCAAAGGGACACAGATGCCTCCAGCCACCCCTGTCACAATCCCGTGTGCACCCATGGGAGCAGAGGGCTGAGCACTGGATGGTCCCCACCACCCCTGGGGCAGAAGTGCTCCTTTTCACGAGGAAATGCATCAAGACCCTCAGATCCCCACACAGAGGGGATACTTCAGGGTGAGGGCAGCCCCTCGTAGCCGGAGGGGAATGGTGGGGGCTGGCTCAGCAGCATCCTTCCCTGTTGCCAGGACAACAGGATGTGATGGAGCCATCTCCATCAGGGCTATTGCAAGCGCAGAGAGATGTTGGGGTGTGGGGGATGCAACAGACAGCAGGATTGAGTGCTGAGGAGGACCCCCAGCCTGGAGTCTATATGGATCCCTTGGAGATCCCCCCAAGACCCACCTGTACCACACTAAATGCAGCCCAGCAGGCTCTACGTGGACAGGGACACGGCCTCATGGTAGGAGGCACTGTGGCAACACGGGGAAAGCAGGATGGAGAAGGAAGCCCATAGAGACAAACCCCAGATCCCTAGGAAAGAGATAAAGCACATCCTGAGGACCCAGTTGCCCCATCCAACACCTCTGCCCTTTCACAGACACAGGGCAGTGACCGGGAGCAGGCAGGGAGACAAGGGGGTCCTTTGTGCCCCACAGCATCCCACTGCCCCAGGCAGAGGGGCTGGGAATGTCAGGAGGCTCCAGAGCAGCAATGAAGGTGCAGCTTCGTTTCTTTGCTTGTGGTACCATGGCAACCTTTCCCACTTGGCTTAATTACAGAGCCTGTTCCTGCCTCTGCAGGGGGCTGTTCTCTGTTCCCCAGAGCCAGGGCTGCAGGACAGGAGCTGATGGGGAGCCATAGGATCCCACAGGAGCCGGAAGACCTTGCCCAGCCCTAAAGGAGCATCCTCACGGAACAACCCTGGTGTATACCCAAGCTGATGTCCCACTGGCACCCAGCTTGTGGCTAGCCTGGATGCCAGGGCAAAGCCAGCAGAGGCTGTTCCCATGCAGGGATAGACCTTTCCCTCCTCCTTGTGGCACTGCTCTCAGGCACCAGTGTCCCCCCAGCAGCCCTTGTCCCACCTCACTCCTACACTCGCTGCTCCTTGAGCCCCACCACACGCACTGAGGTGGCCTGGCCCAACCATGCACCCAAACCAGGGTGAAAAGCAAAAGCAGACCAAGGGGACCAGGGCTGGGTGGCTCACACTTTCCCACGCTCCTCCCCAAAACACCCCACACTGCAGCTTGCATCATTCCTGGCTCAATGTTTCCTGCCAGAGCCATCGTGCTGCTCTAGTGAGAAAATCGGCTGCTTCTTGCATGGATGTGGGAAGGGTCATAAAAATCACTGGCTTGTTTTGGAAGGGACCTTAAAGCTCATCCAGCTCCAACCCCTGCCATGGGCAGGGGCACCTTCCACTAGAGCAGCTTGCTCCAAGCCCCTGTGTCCAACCTGGCCTTGAACACTGCCAGGGATGGGGCAGCCACAGCTTCTCTGGGCACCCTGGGCCAGCGCCTCAGCACCCTCACAGGGAAGAGCTTCTGCCTGAGAGCTCATCTCAGTCTCCCCTCTGGCAGGTTAAAGCCATTCCCCTTGGCCTGTCCCTACAGACCCTTGTCCAAAGCCCCTCTCCAGGTGTCCTGGAGCCCCTGTAGGCGCTGGAAGGCAGCTGTCGCACCGGGCAAGTGAAGGGACAGACCCCGCAGTGTTTGCAAGCTGCCAGCACCGAGGCATACGCACGCAGAGCGCTCCAATACTGAGCTCAAATAAGCAGCAACGAGACTTCCCCACGCGGCGGGGCCGGAGCAGGGCAGCCTTTCACGGGGCAGAGCTGCTGCCCGAGGCTCTTCCCTACCAATTAAACACAATTATTCTCCCGTGGCGGGTGACCCCGGCCCCGTGCCGGTGCCAAGCGGCAGATGGAGCCCGGCCACGGCCGGCTGCCGGGGTTTCATACCCGCACTGATCTGCCAGACGGCCCCATACGCTGCGCCCGCGGGGGCACCGGGCTGAGCCCGGCCCCTCGCCGAAGCGGGGGATGTGGGAGCACACAGGGAGCGCAGGACGGGAAGGAGGTGGTGATGGGCATCTCTGGAGGAATGCGGCGTAATGCAATTAAAAACAGAGAGAGAAAAGGAGGCGCGAAGGAGCCCTTCTGAAGCAGGGCAGAGCACGAGGAAGGAAAAATAAAAATCCCAGCCCAGCAGCAGCCAGAGCCGGGCTTCAAAGGTCACCTCTGGGCAGGATTTTACTTCACACAGGATTTTTGTTCATTTGTTAATTATTTTCGGATGAAAAGAGAGATATTCCTGTGGCGGGTGAGGAAAGGGCCGCAGCAAGATTTGAATTTCAAAAGCAAGCTGTTTGCAAGATAAAGAGAAGGGGAGAGGGAAGAAACAACTTCAGGAGGAAAGAGGGGCTGGCGAGGGTCCCCAGTGCCCCTGTCCTCACCAAGGGTACCAGAAATAAACCCTGCAACAGCCCTGGTGTTTCATGCTCAGACCCATCTCTCCTTTCCCCCCACCCCCTTGCTGTGCCATCTATCATGTGTCTACATTCCCCTCCCGAGGGACAGACACACCAGGGATGAGTCCTTACCGTGGGATGTGGCTGGGAGCAACAGAACTGCAGATGATGGAGATGCTCCCAAACCCAGTCTCAAAGCAGGAATTGCCTCTGCTCCTCTGCAAAGGGTTTGACCCCAGGAGGACAGAGGAGAAGAGCAAAAGCAATTGGAAAGCCAGACCCAGAAAGGTGAGCACATGGACCATGGGAAAAATTAAAGCTTTTCCTTCTCCTTTTAGTTTTTAAGGCAGCAGTTTGCTTTTTATGGAGTTGGAGGCCCAGGGGGGACCCAAGTGCATTGGTCATAAAGCACAACCAGGCGAGTTAAGCCCCCGGGGCTGTGCAGCACAGTGTGTTAATCCAGCACTGCAGGTGCACACTCAAAGCCTAGCCAGAAAGGTGGGGTGAAGCATAGCAGCCTGTGCATCCCTGCCTGGGCAGGAGGGTAAGGGTCTGCAGGCCCCGCTCTCCAGGTAAATGCATCTGTCCTAAAACAGGGAGTGGAAGGAAGGCAGAGACCCTGCACTGCTGCCCCCGGGGCAACTCTCCAGCCAGCCCCCAGAACTGTTCCAGCTCAGACCAGTGCTTCCCCGTGCCTCAGTTTCCCCATGCAACAGCTGGGGAGGGCCCAGTCACTCTGCAGGCAGCCCACGCACAAGGAGCTGGGAATGATCATTACTTGGGAAGAGGAGGATTAGACCAAGGATTCATCGTGATTTCTTGACTACTCTTGATCTCCCACTGAAGCTATCGGGGGGATTTTACTCTCAGCTCCTTTGCAGCGGTTCTGCCCTGCCAAAGCCAGGGAAAAGTCCAATTTCAATAGCCCTAAGTCTGTTCTGATCTCCTAAACTCAAGTGTATTTATGCCTAGTGCAGAATTAGACTGTAGAATTAGCCATGGCAGACAGTGCAGGTGCACCTCAAAGGGTCTGGGGGCAGAGCAGCCCTCCCTGCAGCATGACCGTGCTCCCCAGGCATAGGATGCTCACCAAGCTCTACACATTCACCTCTCCCAGCATCATCCCTCCCATCACCAGCAATGCTGGTGGGCACATAAAGGCAGCAAAGGGACATGATGACCCAAACCCCGCCACCTGATAACCCACAGCCCCAGCCTTTGCGGATGCCAAGACCTGAAGCAGTAGCACAGGAGGCTGCCCTGGACCTGGAGGTGAAGGGCAGAGCCCAGGACACCCCAATGCCATCCTCACCCCAGGTGATCCCTGCAGGACAGGGACATTCAGCTCCTCCTGGGCTCCCCATCCTGCACCAGTTGTGCCCCACTGCATAAATCACTTCTGTTACTGGTTTCCCATGGGCTCCCACTAATGAAGCAGCAATAAAGAAATCAAGGGCCAGGTTATAAATAAAGCAAAGCAGCTCAGGGAGGCTGCACTCTCCCCCAGCAGCACAGGGACGAGCAAACATGGCATAATTTGAACATCAGTGCCTGCACCGGAGTTCTGAGGTGGAGTCACTGCTCCTCCATCCACTCCCTATCACCATTCCTGGCTGTCAGGCACCTGCTCCTGCCAGCACCGCTCACCAGCACTGCCCTGGAGCCACGGCAGAACCCCGATGTGCTGAAGTGCTCAGTATTTTATGTGTCTACAAGAAAATACCAAGTGGAGTTTGCAAAGATGAGGCGCATTTAGATGCAAATGGTGTTATTTCTGTCTTCAAAAGTGTCATTAATACATTTTATGCAATTTGGAGAAATCAGTGGCAATTATTTTCTTCGAAATGAACCATTAGCCGACTTTCAGTTGAAGGGGCAAAAATACCAAGAAAACCGTTCCATGACTGACACGTTTCCTCCCTCCAGGTCTGCGAGCTGCTTTATCACACCAACAACAATTACTAAGCAAAGGAGCTAAAAAGTACTCCGAGGAGACAGATTTGCACAAAGCCGAGTCTTCGCTTTTGCAGTGCACCAAAGGGTTGAACCAACACGTGTGAATTCAGACCAGCCCAAACCTCTGTGCTCACTGCTCCCTGCCTGAGCATCACTGCATAGCAGAGCCCATCAGCAGTGGCATCAAGGCTGCGTGTTTCTTGCTGGAGTTTTTAATGCCTTGGGTCCAAAAACCTTCACCAGCACCCATGGTACCAATACCCAGGTAATGCCTGGCTATAAAACCCACATACCCTGGTGTAAATCCAGCATTTGGTGTGATCTCCTGGCTGCTTTGCTGCTAAATGAAAGGAAATGGAGGAAAAAGGGAAGACAATCTGTGGCGAGATTAAAAGAGAATGGGAAAATAAAAGGCACTTGCTCTGATGTGATTCCTTGGGGTGAGAGCAAAGAGCAGATTTACATACTGCTGCAAGTGCTCATTAACTGCTGGTAAATGACAAGACCATGGACTAGCCAGGGAAACCCGCTGGCCTCTGCTCTCCCACCTGCCCTGCAGAGCCCCAGCACCAACACACCTCCAAAGCAGCCTTTGCTCCTGGGAGGGAATTTAGATCAAGCTTTGCCTGAAGGCCACGGTCCCCGGGACATCCCGATCAACATCACTCACTGCCAGTCCCTGAGGTCTGGCAGTGCCTCATTTCTGATGGCTAACTAACAAAAGCACTCATTCTTCCTTCTCAGGCATCCCAGAGCTGAGCCCACAGATGGGACCATCAGCCAATTCCATGGTCCTCTCTGGGATAAGCCTCAGCCACGACGGCAGCTCCTCACCCATGATGGATGGGCCCTGTCATCCCTCCCAGCCCTTTCCTATTGACTTTAGATTTTAATACACATCATAAAGCCCCAGAGCAGCAGCCTGCGGCAGGGCAGACACCTGCACATGACCTGCAGCAGCAGCAGGATGAGGGGTTGCCAGTGCCCCGATCAGAGCAGGTGATGGATGAGGGCTTTAAAGCATCCCCAGAATAAATGTCCCCTTGGCACGGTGATCACAGAGCTGTGCAGGTCCCAGCCAAAAGGACCGAAAAACCACCCAGAGCACATCCCTGGGCACCAAAAACACAGGACTCTGCAGCCAGCCTTGCTCAGGGGAATAAGAACATGTCCCCCAGCCAAAGAACACAAGTCCTGCCCTCAGTGGGGCTTCGTTATTCGAGCAATTAAATCCCTGCTCCTGGAAAGCATCTCCTTGGCTGCCTCTCACTTGCTCTTCAGCAGTGAGCAGCTGCACAGGTAAAGCATCTTCTTCCGTTCAAGCACAACCAAATTGCTTCTTATCAATCTCAGCCTCCCAGAACCACCATCCCAGGGTGCAGCACCCCATGGGGTCAGGCTGAGGGTGTCTGGGGGTCCCCAGGGCTGTCCTTGCTCTCCATGGGCCACGCTGAGCTGTGGATGATGCTGAGCTGGTGCTCCTCGAAGGAGCTGAGTGAAACCCAGAGTGCAGCTGTTTAAGGCCCATAAATTATGTTTGTGTTACCTGCTGAATGCTTAATCAAAATAGCGTATTTCACCCGCCGGCTTGACTGATCTGCTCTCTGCTTTTAGTGGCTTTTTTCATGTCCTCTTTTGCTCCGATATGGATCCAATATCCTGCAGCGTCCAAGACCATAAAGATAAAAAATGGGGTAATTGTGGCAGAAGTTTATTGGTGGGAAAATACACGCGCTCACGCGAGCCAGCCCTGACAACTGTTCTGTGGCAGATGCGCTGCAGGGGCAGACCCTCCAAAAGGAATCAATCCCTCCTCTGGCCGGATCTGCTCCTGCCGGTGCTGCCAGCTCCAACAGAGGCACTGAGATGTGAGCAGTGTGAGCTCTCAGATGGCTGATGTGTGGTCCAGGGGATTTGGGGAAGGTGGCTGCACCCTGCGAGCAGCCTGAAACGGCACCAGACTGGAAATGATCAGGTAAAGGAGACTCCAGCCCTGGGTCTCACTGGGTTTTCACTCCAAGGTGAAACAGGAGAAAGGATGATTTTGAGGAAAGAAGCAACTTGGGCTGCTCTTTCCAACACCACTGGATGTCCTTGGTGTTGTCCCACAAGGAGCAAGGTTGGGGTTGGAGCACCCCAAGGGAAATGCTGCTGGGTGCCCACTGGGATCACTCCTCTCAATCTTCACAGGATTTTGGCTTTCACAAAGCACACAGCTGCTCACCATGGACAACATCAACCCTATGGCTCAGGGCCTGGTGGACAGCAGTGCTAGGAAGAGCCATAACACTGCATGGCGCGACAGCACCTCCTGTCCCTCGCATTGCTCCTGACTTCCCTCTGCTTAAGCAGAACCTCAGTGAGCAACCAGCAACACCCAGGGCTGCTGATGAGCATCATCCAGTAAGTTGCCAGCAAAGCCGTAGTCACTGCCATGCTGATGCCTGGGTCAGAAATAGCCCAGCACAGCAGCTCAGGCAGTGGGAGGGATGGGAAGTTGATTTATCCACATAGCACACTAGTTATTTCTGACTCATTGAAGGGAAATAGAGAGAAAACCCCAAGACAGGCTCTTGGGAGAGCTGCTTCCCCATCTAGTGCCGAGCTTTGCACTATATTTAAAATAACAATCCAATGAATTAAGAGCCACAAGGCAGCCAGCAGAGCCGGTCAGCACAGAGAACTGATCCACTCAGCTCCATCCCGGCTCCCAGCGCCGGTCTGGGAACAGCATCCTTGTGCCCCACCTGCAGTTTGTCCTAGGATCAAAACTCCAATGGAGCTGGGTCTCTCCCAGTTTCCAATGGGGATCCTCTCCTCCCCCTGCTCATTCCAGCACCATCCCCATCCTTTTGCCCTCCAAGTATTTCCCACCAGCATCACACCCATCCCGGGGGAGCACTACTTCCTCCCCGCGTGAGCACCCATCCCGATGATCCCCCTGCTCCATTGCCAGGTGCCCCATGAGCTCCACATACAACCACAGCACCGAGCGCTGGGTTTCACGACAGCTCCATGGCTGAGGCACGCTGCTAATTAAAGCACAGCTCACTACAGCTATTTTAATTACAATTAAAAGACAGCTGCACAAGGCGCTGCACAATGCTTCATCCCTTCTGGCCAGGCAGCTTCTCCCCATGAGTTTGAGGACCAGCAGCTCCTGGCCAACAACACCATCATTGGCTGGCAAAACCACACCAGAGCCACTCCACCAACCCATGCTCCTTCCTTCCCCTTCCCAAGGCAGGGGGGTTCCCACAGCTAAATCCCGCTCCCCCCACCACCTCTCCATCGCACCCAGTGCATTGAGCACAGCACTGGCTTGTTTTTCCCCTTCTAATTTCTAAACTCCTAATGACTGTGTTATTAAGCCTGTAATATCTGGTTAAATTGTGCATGTCCTCCTGCTGGATCACATCCTGCAAAGAGGCAAAGCTTCAGGCAGGAATGCCAAGACTGGAGGGGCACAATGGCATCATGCTGGCATGGCAGCACCAGTGGGTGCTCTTGGGATGAAGGTAGGTGAGAGGGAGCCCAGGGCTGAGTGGGGAGAGACGCTTTCCTTCACCCCTCCATATGGAAAATCCCATTTTTCCATTTACAAGTGACAGATTTGAGCCTACAGATGGATGTGGCCACAAGCTGGCATTGAGGATGGCTCTGAACATGGGGACAAGAGGAAACGAGCCACATGCTCCCATGTGGAGATGGAAAGACCGAAGGGAGGCAAAGCCATACTTTACCTCTGTGCCATGCCACTGGCTGTGTGGAGCACACTGTTCACATTGTGAGCCTGGGATTCATACCAACAACTGGGGCTGCTTAAGCTCATGTATTCGTGATTCCTTCCTTTCCTGGATAACAAGAAGATCCCATGAGCTACTCCAGCAGCCGAGATTACCAATAACTTATCAAAACCCACAACACCCCAGCCATTTCCCACCATGTTCTTCCCCCTGGCTCCCCAGCAGCACGGGTTACAGCAGTGCGATGGGATAAGTGGGAGTCACTCTGCTGGATCCTTATGCAAGAATTTCAGGCTAATTCAGTTTGATCCTTGCTTGCTGAGTCCCAGAAGAGTGCCAGTGAGAGGATGACAGTGGGAAATGAACAGGGATGGGACTGTGGATGCTGAGTGAGGAGTAGGGATGCACTTGGAAAGCAACACGAGCCAACAGGCAGCTCCCACAGGATGCAAGGACCCACACCAGGAGATGCTCAGGCAGGGAGGAGAAAAATAGGCTTAAAGGCTGATAATGAAAGCCTTCCTGTCAGGGTATTAATATCTAAATGCAACCAGCAAATGCATTAGCAGGGATCCCACTGGGGCTGTTGTGCTGGTTTATTTGATGGGTTTAATTAATTTATTGCTCTGCACACAACTGCTCTTCCCAACCCCGTGTGGCCAGGTCTTTCCCAAGGATGGCTATGGGGACACCCCAAGGCAGCACTGCCAGGCTCAGTGATGCTGTGGGGGCCCAGGGATGACCCCAAGCTGCCCCACATCACACAGGGGCTGTAACCCAGCTCCCAGCACGCACCACTCACCCCCTCAGCTCCTCCTGCCTCCATCTGTGCCCCAGGTCTCCATGGCCCAGGTCAGTGGCCTGGTGGCCCAGCTTGGCTGTGCCCAGTCCCGTGGGGTCCCAGCACAGGGACAAAGCTGCACAAGCTCGCCACCATGTGCTCAATTCTCTCCAACAGGGCAGGAGCCTCCTCCAGCTCCACCATTTCCCTTATACCCCACAGCTGGGCTCATGGGTGGGGAGGGCAGCAGCAGGCACCCACCCAGCCCTGTAGATGCTCGCTACCCTTGTTAGAGACTCTCATTAGGGACCCACAGCCCCCATCACTTTGTGCTGTCCCTATCAGTGTAGTCCTGTCCTTGGCCCTGCCCAGAGCTGGGCTTAACCCATCCTGAGTTCAACCCCAAAACATTTAGTGGACAGGGTGTCCTGGGTTCAGCAGCAGCAGTCAGTTTTTCTCCTTCTTAGTAGCTGTTGCAGCACTGTGTTTTTGACTTTCAGCCTGGGAACAGAGCTGATAACAGCGATGTTTAGACTGACCAAGGACTTTGTGAGTCTCATGCTCTGCCAGGGAGGAGGAGAAGCTGGGAGGAAGCGGGAACAGGACACCTGACCCAAACTAGCCAAAGAGGTATTCCATACCACAGCACGTCATGCCCAGGATGTAGAACTGAGAGTTCCCGGAAGGGCTGGATCATGGCAGGGTGGGGGTGAGGTACCGGTTGGTGAGCGGTTGTATTCTCTTGCTTGTTATTTCCTTTATCATTATTACTATTAGTGGTAGCAGTAGTGATTTGTGTTATACCTTAGTTATTAAACTGTTCTTATCTCAACCCATGGGAGTTGCATTCTTTCGATTCTCCTCCCCGTCCCTCCAGGAGCGGAGGGAAGAAAGGTGGGGGGGGGGAAGTGGACTTCGTGGTTCTGATTTACAGCCTGGGCTTAAACCACGACACAGGGACAAACAAAGGACCCATCCACCCACTCAGCACCCACAGTCCAGGACCTTTACGTGCTTGTTCACCCCTTCTATGTTTGCATGCATATCCCTAACAGTGCTCAAGGACAGGCTGGATGGGGCTTGGGGCAACCTGCTCTAGTGGAAGGTGTCCAAGGGGATTGGAACTGAATGCCACTGGCAGGGATGTACCAAACCCCACCATAACCCCCCCACCCCCCCACAAATCACAAACCTCAGGGGTGCAGGCGGTCACTGGTTTGAACATACATAGATGTGCATACACGTGTGCACACCTATACACACACATGCACGCCCAGACATGCATTCACATGCCCCAGTACAAATGTTTAGGTCTCATTTACTTCCTCCCCCCTCCTATCATCACCAGCCCCACTACAGGGATAGATGTGAGCAGCTGCCTCTCCCATTTCTCTCTTCCCAGGCTCCCTGAGGAGCAGCGGGCAGATGTTTGCTCTGTGACAATCTGCATCCTGCTGGATTCAATACTAATATCAATTACCCCAGGCTTCCAGTCTTGGAGCTCTGTGTTCTCTGGCTCTTCACTGGCAGCCAGAGGGGCAGGGGGTCCCATGCAGCAGTTGTGAGGACACAGAGCCTAATAGCAGACAGGGAGGTCACAGGGAATTAGTGGCAGAAGGGGCTGGATTCTCTCTGGGAAACAGGAAAATGCTGCAAATCTCCCTATTTCCAACCTTAGCTGGAGGGGAAGCCCTGAAGTCTGCATTGGTGTGAATGGGGGGCAGTGTGAACACCTCCGGTTCCTCATGGAAGCCCTGGCTTGGTGCTGCCCATCAAGAAGGTGTCTGGTTTTGCCACGTGTCATTGTTTTGGCAGCTCTGGAGTCAAGTAGCTCAATTAAGCAGGAGCTGCCTCTGTGCAGCTGCCCACAAAGTCCACAGTAACTGATTAAATGCTGAAATAATACAGCAGATGGGAAGCAGCACTGGGATGGAGCCGAGAGGAGCCCGAAGGGCTCCTGCCATCGCAGCAGCTGCAGGAGCCTGGGATGCTGCCCATGGTGCCACGCGACTCCCAGACACATCCAGCATCCCGCAGCCCTGGCCAGCAGGAGGAAGGCATCCAGCAGATGCCGTGTGTAGGGACGGCTGTGGTGGGATGTGCCTTGGGATCTGGAGGTACCTATGGGATGCGGACATGGAGATGTCCCTCTGCATCTGGCGTTGGTTGGGACCATCCTGCCTGATTCCGTTCCAGTGGCCCCAAATCCCTGCATTGTCACACTGTCTCCCTCCTGCCTGGCTCATCCTCAGCCCTAACCACCGATGTAGATCCAGGTCACCAAGTCCTGAAAATGCTGGAAAACCCCTGAAGAGGAAATTTTTCCAAATCCCAGCTCCCACACCGCATCCCTGTTCCCGAGGAGGCAGCAGAGCTGAGTGGGAACGGCGGCACACGGAAAAGCATCACGGAAAATTTTAACCAAGCCCCTCTATTGATCTAGACTCGAAGCACATACCCAAGCAAGCCTCCACTCTGCTTGCAGATCTCTGCATTTAGCTCCTTCAGCCCAGTACAGGAGCATCACTGAAAGGCCTAATTATAAGCTGCTGATAGATAAATATTAATGTGACCCCCCAGGAACAAAACCACAGCTTGGTGCTGGGCGGGCTCAGCACCAGAGCCACAACAGCCAGCATTCTGTGGGGCTCTCTGGTGTTCCCATGACAGGCAGTAGTGGTGGTTGACACAGAGCTGGCATCACCTGCATGTGCCATGATCCCCGCTGTACCCAGCAGAGCTGGCAGCGAGCACAGCAAAGGCAGCAGAAACTTTTGTCCCAGCCCTGAGACTTGAAAGCAGCTCCTGCTGCTTCCAAGGGGCCAGAGGTGTTTATACGAGGAGCTGGCTGTGGGTCAGTGGCTGCAGGCTGGTGTTTTAAGCTCTCAGAGGGCACCGGCTCCCATGAGGCCATCAGAACATCTTCTTCATATTCACATTTCCATCACATCCTCCTCAAACAGCACTGGCTTCCATCCTCCATCCCTAAATGCCACCTCCAGAACGGAGTGACTCAAAACATCTTCTCCTCTTGTCATTCGGCTCCCACCCTCCTCTTCAGGATTTGCCTGTTTGATTCTTGGTGTTCACAAAGGCTTTGGACTTGTGGGACCTGGGAGTGATGCAAAATGTGTCTTCTGCCTGGGGCTGGGGCACGGATGATCTCAAAACCCCTGTGGGTCACTTCAGATCAGGTTCCCCAGCCATGCCAGAGCTCCCATGTCGGGTCTCATGCTTCCAGCTGAGCACAGGCAAATCTGCAACAAGGGGAGAGGAACAAATTCCCATTTCTTAAAGCAAATGGTGCCCATTTGGGTCTGTAACAGCTCACCCCAACAAGGCTGCAGTGCCCAACCCCATATGTCACCCACCTGAGGACAGCCCTGGCCATGGCTCTTTCCCAGGCTCACAGCCAGCAACAGCTTCGCTGCCACTTATTTTCTGAGCATGAATTGAATCTGGGCTGATGAGGCTTTTGTGCAATATCTACCTGGCAAACTAGATCTGTAACATGACCCTGGAGACATCTTCCACATCTTCATCCTCCTTCGTTATCAGCTCCCGGCCAGTTCTGTAATAGCCCCAGCACACAGCTCTGAGCTCAATCTCACACCCAGCCACTGGGATGAACTGGGATGCTCCAGGCATCTGCCTGTGCATGGCTGAACCTGCACATACATGCAGCTTCTCAGTGCACACACTCTGCAGGGGCCCCCATGGGGGGAGTATGTCCCTTGGTTAAACCCCCCTGTGTCACCTCCCCATCCTCACCGCACCTGCCTTTGGGGACACGCTGATGCTCAGCCCCGACTCTGCTTGCTGGGAGGGTGGTGGTGACAGTGATGGTGGCGGCGGGGGCCCAGCGCAGTGGGAGCTGGCAGGGATGTGACAGGGTGTTACACAGCCCAGCCCCCCCGGCGCGCTGTCAGGGAGCGTTTTTCTTAGGAGCTGCTGAATAATTTACATCCACCAAGACGCAGCTTGGGGCCATGTTTGTCACAGTCAATCTGCAGCTCGCTGCCTCCGGAGAGCCCAGCGTGATAACGGCATCGAGCCTGACTGGGATCGCTCTGGCACTGCCGTCACCCTGGCACAGAGCCACACAGCCAGTCCCACAGAGCGAGGCTGGTGCTGGGAATCCCCCATCCATCCCAGTGCAGCCCCTGTCACCCTCAGCCCCAGTGATGCAAACTCTTGGGTGATGGCAAGGAGCCACTGGGTCATGGGTGCTGCAGGGTGGATGTTCCCATATCCATAAGTGCCAAAGAAGAACCAAAGGAATTAAATGCCATTATCAAGCAGCAAGTGCAGAAGCATCACCTTCGGCTCCTGTGTGCCTGCCCATGGTTCATGTCACGAGCTGAGGGTGCTGAGCTCCCACCTCACCCTCCCTCCCAGGCACCATGGGAATGGGACAGTGGATGCTCCAGGATGTTCCCTCTGTGACAGCTGCCAATCCTGCCATAGAGCTGGGTTCTTTGTTCCTGTGTTCTCTGCCAGGGAACAGGCAGAGGGACCAGGATTCTGCAGCAGGAGGACGGGGCCGTTCACAGCACTGCCAGGCACAGTGGCACCGTGTTGAGCTGGAAGTGGAGGGGAAGAGGAGGAAGAGCCAGAGCTCAGATCTTGCAAAGGGGCTCAGCCCCTCCCAGGGCCATCACTGGTCCTCCCTGAGCAGGAAAACACACCGAAAATGCCTTTATGGGTGCATCTGTTCATAATCCCCCAGGTCCCTGCCCAGTAGTGATGAGGGAGCCCTTGGAGGAGGGACCGGGCTGGGCTGTGTGACATGGGGACATCATGGGCATGGCACCAGCATTGCCAAAGCTCAAATACACAGAGCCAGGAGCACGTCCATCTATCCCAGAGCACCACAGGTCTCCCTGCTCTGCACAGCCTGACCTGCCGCAGCACGCCAGGCACTCCAAAGCAGATGAGTGCTGCAGGCTTAGGCACCCCTGAGGGCAGGACACGCTGCCCTCCCATCCCTCTGCTTCATCCACCACCCATTACAGCCACTGACAACCCCAGCTCAGCATTTTGGGATTCCCACCCTCCCCTCTCTGCCTCCCAGTATGTGCCAGCCCTGCCAAATTCCAGGGAGCGATTTGCAGTGATTTGCAGGCTTCCCATCGTCATCCTCTGGCACAGCCTCCCCTTCACTGCCAAAGTTCTCAATTCAAGGGGAGTGGGGGTTGTTCTCACTTTTATGTGCTATCTATAGTCCCCTCTATACCTCTATATATAGATTATATATCTCTTAGCTAATCTCTTTGCAATCATAAACCCATTAAATTAATTAGCCGAGGGAAGGAGAGGGAAGGCTGGATGCCCCCGAAGAACAGATGATCATTTTACATTCATTTATACCCAACTTAAAGGCAGGGCAGCCCCAGGGCTGCATGTCCGGGGCTGCTCCAGACACATGGGGCAGAGCCACCAGCCCACTGCGATGGGCCTCATGGGCGGAGCAGCCTTGGCATTGGAAGCTCTGCCAGCACTGCAGCCATTCCTTCCTTACAGTTTGGGAAATGAGGCATGGAAAGAGCTGGAGGTGGCGGGAGCTATGTGAGACCTCCAGCTCCCGCAGCCCTGCGGCATTCCTTGACGGATGCAGAGCAGGAGAGGGTTGGGAAGCAAGTGCTGAACCCCCCACGCAGCACTGGTGCAGCTGCTCCCACCTCGCAGGCATGCGAGAATTCCACATTCTGGGAAGGGAGGGTGTGAAGTGGGCATGAACCCTGCAAGTGCCAGCAGCAGCCGGTGGGAGTAGTCACTGGAGCTCCTGGTGGTGAGGGAGAGCTCAGCACGGGCTGGTAACTGCACGTTCACATCCAAATGCACTCCCAGCTCCTCTGCCGGGAGCTTGCCCGGTGGATTTGGTGTGAACCGTTGGATGGAAGAAGGATGAGGCTGAGACGAGCACCCAGGGAAGGAGAACATGAAGCACCCCAGGCTGCACGCTGGGACCAGGGAAGCTTCCCCTCAGTGGCTGATTGATCGGCTGCCTGCTGCAATCCCCAGCCATCACTCAACCACTAATCCACAGCCCTGATGCATTCTCCTCCTGACAAGGAGCTGACACGGTTTTCATTGCACTTAATCAGCTCTTTAAATTTAATGCCCTAATCCACAGCAGCTGCATTGGCTGCTTGGCAGCGGTCGGTCCCGCAGAGGTGGAGAGCAGCAGGCGGCATGAAATCCCTCACTGGAATTTTAAGGACCAGGCCAGCACCCAGAAGCCCTGGCAAAGGGCCCCCATCCAAAACCCACCTCAGCTCTGAGCACCTCCCAGCTGCACTGGCAGCAGCCTGGTGCTATTTCGGCAGCTCTCCCCTTCCTCCCATGTTCCTGCACGTGTCCCTGGCTCTGGTGACATCCCCCCTGCACCATCACATCACCACCACCCTGGCTGCAAACCACAATGGAGAGAGAAAGCGAAAAGAGCTTTCACTCCTCTTATTCCTGGTGATGGGAAGCTGGAGCACACTGTGCTGGAGCTTAGGCATAGCTGTGAGGATCCAACTGCATTCACACAGTCCCCCGCTCCAGGCCACCAGATCCTCAGAAGCTCCTCAGTGACAAAGTAGGTGACACCAGTGCTGTAGGGGCAATGGAGATCCTGGACTCAGGTGGGTCCTGCAGTGATGCTGGACAACGACCACCATGGAGTAGTGGGATGAAGAAGTGATGGCCAAACTACAGACTTGGGACTGATGGGCAGGGAGAAGGAAGCCGTGCTGGCCTTTTTGACAGCCAGGCAACACACTGCTCTCCCATGCAGCAGCCAAAGCCAGGCACTGTGGGCACAAGGGAACAATGGGCTTCACTCCACATGGGAAAGGATTGGAATGAAGAGCCTGACGGGAATGAAGAGCCTGGCAAGGTTTTGAGGCTGACCTGCAGCAAAGGCAATGTTCACCCTTCCCATGTGAGCTCAGCTGCTGAAAGCAGACATTGCTCGAAGCAGCTGGGATGGGCACAAAGATACAGACGACGCTGGTTCCAGTGCTGGAGCAGCTTCCCAAGGGTTTGGAAACTGCTGAAGCACATCCAGGAGCAACATCTGGGATACCAGCTCAAGCTCTCTTTGTCCTTCTTGTCACTTGGCTGCTCCCCTTGCCCATGGTCTTCAAAACCCAATGCCTCTTCCTCTCCCTGGAGCCAGTCATGGATGACCTCCGTCCTTCCCACACATCCGGGGCTGGGACAGCCCCATGGCTACTGCATCCCCTCAGACCATCCATGCTTCCTGCCCCTCTCTGTTTTCCCCATTGCCTGGTCTTGCCTGGGAATTTGTGCAGGCAGGAGCTGAGGGGATCCCGCCATGGGGCCCTGATCTCATGCAGGATTCCAGCTGCTGCGGCTGAATTGAGGATGCTCTTTTAAAAGCTCCCAAAAGCTTTGGCTCTGGCGGAGAGCTGATGTTCACCTTGAAAAAGCAGTTTGCTGGAGGCCAGAGACATGATCTCTGCTGAAGTCAAAAGCTGCTCCAGTAATTCATGTGCAGACAAAAGCACCGACTTGGCAGCAAGGGGTTCGGGGGTGCTTCACCCCATCCTTCCTGATGGATGGCTGCTCTGAGCCCTGTGTGCCACTGGGCACCAGGCAGCTTGTCGCCATCCGAACCCAGGGATCCTGGTACACAGCCTTGTTCTGGCACTCCAATAGCTGGAGCTGTGCAGGATGTGGCCTGGGGCTGAGAGGTGCCTTTGCCAAACCCACCAACTCCCGGAGACATCATGGGAAGGAAGGAAGGAGAGAGCAAGGATGAGGGAGGAGAGCAGATGCACACCCAAGAATATGTTTCCTCCTGCTCTTGCTCCTTTTCCTCACTGCACAGTGGCCGCTGCTGCTCTGCTACAGGCAGCCACCTCATCACATCCTTCCCCTTCAGAATGAGCCTCCCAAATCACAGCCCCATTTCTTTGCCCCTGTGCAGGGCACGAGTTCACACAAACCCCACATTAACTGTCACTGTCAGGGTGGCCTGACAGAGCCCTGGGAAGCCTCAATACAGCAGTTCCACTATGACATGGTTAATTAAATGTGGGCAGTGGAGGGGGGCTCTCCCCTCTACTGCGTGTTCATGCTGCTGAACCATAGAATGGGTTGGTGAGGACCGTCAGATCATCTTGTTCCAACCAAATAGATACTTCCCTCCCTTGCCCAGCAGCCGCAATCTCAGCTGCATGCCCTAGCCCTGTCTGTGGGGGTCCCTGCTTCCATCCCAACCCTGCAGCCATCATCAGAGCATCACGAGAACTTTCCTTCCTGGCACTTTATCATCCCATAAAGCCCATTAAGGACCAGGCTTTGCTTCAGCAAGCATCCCGGTTTGGGCCCTACCACCCAACACAGGAGCTGCAGCAACATTGGGAACATGAGAAGACACAGAGGACTTTTAAAATCAGAAGTAATTCATAAATCCAAACATTTCAGCAAGCAATTGCCTTTTTCCCCGAAAACTGTCCAACCTCATAAATATGTATTTCCCCATTTTCACTTTCTACAAACCTATTATTGCTTTTCTCAACAACAGGAGGCTGCAGTTTGCATTAGGAGTGTGTAATGTATCATTAAAATGTAATTTATAACATATAGAGTAGAGCATAATAAAGTGTGGATGTGGTGATGGATGGCCAGGAAGCATGTGTTTAAAGGGTATCTTGTTTACATCCTTGTAGGTCTGCTCAGGAAGGGAAATGTGATTGTTTAAAAATAATTACCTTCATGTTCTGCATTACTGTGGGCTCCCCCCTGCTTCTCCAACACACCCCCCCGCTGCTCCACTGAACCCAGGAGAGCCCCGGAGAGCATACGGCAGAACCTGGAGCTGGGCAAAGGCTGAGGCTGGGATTGCTGGGGATTTATAGGGCATCAGGTGCTGTGCCCTGGCCAGGGAAGGGAGAGCACCCAGGGGAGGATGAGCATCCATGTCAGGAAGAGAACCCAGGGAAGGGAAAACACCCAGGGGAGGATGAGCATCCATGTCAGGATGAGAATCCCTGGAAGAGCAAGCATCCAGAGAAGGAAGAGCACCCATGGAAGGGAGAGCTTGCTCAGCAGCAGGGTGCTTTGTATGGTACAGGCAGTGATGGAACTCAGACACCAGCAGCTCCAGCTGGATTTGAGCTCCCGGGGACAGCTCTTGTCCTGTTCTGAGTTGTTGCCATACAGGCAGAGACCAACCAGTCCCAGCTTTCATTTCCCAGTGAGCGGAGCAGGGAATACATGTATTTACCAGCAGAAGGGAACTGCATTGCCCGCCGAGCTGTCACTTGGCTGACAGCATCAGGACATGGAGCCACACGGAGCCAAGTGCAGGTGGGACAACCGGGGCAATTTCCCCCTGAAACTGCCAGGAGAGACTCCCATGCAGCACTAGAGCAGAGCCTGGCCGGGCAGAGGCTGGGGCCAGGGCCTGAAGTGATTTATATGTGCAAGTTGCATGCTCACAAGTCCCTGTGCCGGGTCTTCCCTACATATTAAATACATACACAGAATGTGGGAACAGGACATGCTGGTCCAGGGTACATCCCCACAGCCACCAGCAGCCAGGAGGATTCTTGTGGCAATTTAGGTGTTTTAAGGCTGAAAGTACAGGAAATTTGGGAATGCCCAGGAAATCTGTCGGGAAAAGGCTCCCTGGAAGGAGGCAGACGCGTGCAGGCAGCATGCATCCCGCACGCTTTGCCTTTGGAAGTGATGCAAGACACCTCTCTGCTCTCCATCCAAGAGGTGTAAATCTTGCACAGCTCAACTGATCCAGCAGGATTCTGGCTTCGTTCCTGAGCTGCTGACAGCTGAATCCGGCCCATTGTTTTCAATCCGTCTGCTTCCAAATTGCTCCTAAATAACACAGTTTATCTTTGGCTGATTGAGTCTAAGAATTTTGCAATTACAGACAAACAAGGACATTCAGCATGCCATGTTATTTGCATTTTTAAGGACCGAGATTTTTCCTGTGGCATTTTTGCCTCACAATGATTCAGGTTGGGGCTGATGAGTGATTTCAACCCTGACATTGCTGCACGCTCAGCCCACGGACCCCATCACCCCCAAACCTCTCGAGTTCCCCTCTCAAACCCATCCCAGGACTCCTTATGCGGCTGGAGATACAAATTCCATCCCAAATGATGGGTTTTTTGCCTTTCTCCCCCTTCTTTCCAGCTGCATTGGCATTGTGGGACGGTGCCACGGTGCAGTAGAGTGACCCTGGAGCATCTCCAGGGCCAGCAGCAGATGTCTCACTGGTGTTACTGGATCACTCCATGGGGAAACTGGTCCCAACCTTGCTCTCGGAGGGACCATGTGCAAATATGTGCTTCTCACCAGCAGTCCCACACCAGACCCCCAAAACCCTTCCCATCGCATCCCCCCAGCACACCCGCGGCAGCATCACAAGCAGCTGCCGAGGTCTCCACAGGGCTTTCAGCGAGGGGTCAGCAACACTGCAGCCACATTCCAGCTGTTATCCCCCTTTTCCCCGGCATGCCTGCTGGGAAAACCTGCAGCCCGGCTGCTCCATTAGGATGGGCTCCCTCCTCCCAGGCCCCTTTTTCTGCTCTATTTCCCTCCTCCCCATCCTGCCCCTGCCACACCGGCGCTGCAGCACTCATTGATCACATTGTCAGAACCTCCCAGCTCGCCTGGTGAGGAAGAGGAGCAGGAGAAGTGCAATTATCCCCTACCAAGGATGCCAGGGTCCTGGAGCTCTATGAATGATTAATTACAGCTGCTGCTAATGCACTAAGTGCTCTGCCCTGCAAAGTACCTGCTCGAAGCCTGAAGGGAGGCAAACAACCGCAGTGGTGCAAACGCTGCACACAAACCTGGGCAATGCCCCAGTTTCAGGCCTCTGCATGGTCAGTGAGGGGCTCATCCCATTCGGCACCCATGGGAAACATGTGAGTGCTGACCCTCAGCAGCACCCACGTGAGCTCCTACCTCCCACATCTCCTTATCCCCCAGCCCTTTTATAGTCAAACCTTTGAAATGCTGGCTTGGGCTGCCTGGAAAAACAAGCTGAATCCCTGAATTTTTGCAGCAGGGCTCATCCAACGTGGTCTTTGGAATTACCACTACAAAAGTGGGTCCAAGTGGGTCCCACAGGGTGGTAACTCGCGGTACAGCTCCAGGACAACATGGTGAAGGGATGCTCCAGACATCCCAATGTCCATGGTGCTAGGGAAGGGCTGGACAAAGCCCCCATCTCCTGTGGGGTGCTGCTCCAGGACTGCACAGACCCTCTGTCAACAGAGAGCCCAGTGCCATGTATTCCCAGCAATTCCCTAGCCAGCAGGCCATTAAATCAAAGCTGTAGCTCATCTTTCATCCTCTATTTTTTGCCCCTATTTTATTAGGTTGTTTATGTTGCTAAGTGCAATGAATTCCTGATGGAAAGACAGTGGTGATGGGGAAGGGAAAGCACCCAGCAGTGAGGGGCTGGGATGGGGCTAGCTTCTCCTCCCTCCTTCTGCCATCCCCGAGCACCAAGGGTTTGGCCCCTGAACCCACCACAGCATCAGTGCTTCTCTCAAACCCCAATCAGGAGCCACTTTGGCACCTCTAAAACCTCCCACTAATCCTGGCTGTCAGTAACAAACTGGTCATGGAAATTCACAATCCTATGGCTTCGTGTGTTATGGAAGAAGAACCTAATGGGAAAGGGAACTGAGTATAACATCATATTCAGTTAAGCTCACCTCATTACAGTTTAACATTATAGGGGAACTTTTGGCTGGTAGCTAAGGAGAGGGCTCCATCACATTTTGTCCTTGCCAAGGATGGGGAGGGAAACCGGTGTTTAATTAAACATGCACCTTGTTAATGTTGTGGCTAATGTGGCATTTAGGTGCAGCACGTTGCTCTGGCACGGACTCCCAGCTGTGAGGCAGCAAAGCCACCGAGATGGCTTGATCCGATTAACCATCATTTATATCACGCTCATCAGCACTTCCCTACTGCGGGATTTGCAGCTTTGCTGGGATGTGCCAGCTCTGCTGGGAGATCCCAGCAGCAGAAACCTCTTCCCTCCCTGGCTCCCATCATGCTGAGCACCCCTGGGATGCAGCCACCCGTCAGCAGCAAGACATCAAGTTTTATTGGGGTGAAGCCTCATAAATTTACACCCCATCACTAAAGATTCTTTTGGCATTTAGACTTTATATCCTGTGCTTCTCAAGGGGTAAACCTGAGGTTGGGTGTATTTATCTCAACACCCCCGATAATGAGAATTGCCCCTCTCCATTGCTGTTTTCTGGAGTGGGGAAGCCTAATCCAGAGGAGGTCCAGCCACAGGGACCAATCATGGCTGGTGCCAGCCAGGGGATAAAGAAAGAAATAACCCACTGGGGAGCCTTTTTCTCCTTCTCCCTTTATGAGCCACACACCAGTGGATGGTAAACAGATGTTGTTTTCCTCACAGAGGGTCTAATTTACGGCTGTGCCCACACTCGAAGAGGAAGGGGGGAGGAGATGGCAAGGATAAGGAAGAGGAGGCAGAAACAGGGGGGTCTCCAAGGAGCCATTTGCTCAGCTCACTTCTGCTCTGTCCCTGCTCATCCTTGCACTTGCTCCCAGGGAGCAGTCACATAAAATGAATGGGTGAATCCCCAAAATGCTTCATGTCCCCCCCCCCGCCACCAAAGCTCCCCACCCATGAGCCGGTCCTGGGGTCTGACTGAGCCCCATTATGGTGCTCAGCCCAAATCCTGCCAATGGCTCTTTGCTGGGGAGGATGGGGATGCCCCGGGGCGATGAGCCCTGGGGACAAGGGATTTCAAGGCTTATTTGATGAATCGCCTGTGAAAAGAAATTCCTTTGAAGCAGGAGAGGCTACAAAAGCACGTTACATCCATAAAATGGTATTAATGAAGAGAGGGAATAATCCCTCCTGTGTGTGCCAGACAGGGCTGGCTGGGGCTCCCTGAAATCCTACTGTTCTCCCCAGCCCTGTGTGCTCCAGCACTGGGAGACCTTATCCTGTCCCCGATCTCCTGGTGAACACTCACAGCCAAAGGATCTCTAAAGGATGGGATCCTCCCGGATTCTGTCACCTTGGCCAGACGCAGCCATCAGAGAGGATAGATGCTCCATCTCTGGCAGTGTTCAACACTCCAAGCCCGGCTGGATGGGACTCGGAGTAATCTCGAAGGTGTCGCTGCCTGTGGCAGGGGGTTGGAACTGGAGGAGCTTTAAGGTCCCTTCAACCTAAACCAGGCTGGGATTCTGTGACATGGGGACAGGATGGATGCCGAGCCGCTAAGCACAAAGAACTGCACCAGCCAGGGACCGCGGTTCCCTTCTCCAGCCCGTGGCGGGGCAGACAGGGTGGTCCCACCTCCTTTCATCTTTGCCTCGGCTGAACTTTCGTTCCTTATAATCAGGCCTGATATTAATGATGCATAAAATTACCCCTGATTAAAAGAACCTTTCCCAACAGCAGCTGCGGGTGGGGGGAGCTCCCAGGGGTGAGGAGCAGCATGAGCCCTGCCTTGGGCACCCACCCCAGCACAGGCACCACTCCATTATTTAGGGACCGATGGCTCTGGTCGCTGGATCCTCACATCTCCCTTATGAGCCCTAATTAAGGGCTCAGTGGGAGCATCCCAGAGCTGGATCATGTACCTCCTGCACCCCATTCTGCTGCCAGCCCGGAGCTATTTGCATTGCCTCTGCCCTGTGTCCCAGTGGGAGACAGGAGGGCATCACCTATCCCTTGAGAGAAGCATCCTTTTAACAGCAGCTAAGGGGTTTGGTGTGTTTTTCAATGTTTTAAGTGAATGATGCAGCTAATGAATGTGAAATTGTAGCAAAAGAGAAAAACACCCCAGATCAAAAGCTCCCATGAGCTGCATGTCAACACTAGAGAGGTAATTCCTGTTATAATAACCGAACTGGAGGGATGCAGAGCATGAATAGATGGGTCACATCCTAGCCTCTGCTGCCGCAAACCCACTGTGAGACCAGGCACCAACCCTGGCACCTAGCTCAGCCACAGTATCCATAGCCCGTGTGGGCAAAAGGCTTTGCGCTGGCTGCAGTGGTCAGCTGTGCTCAGAGATGGGGTGGGTGATGCTGGACCCTGGGCCAGACCCAGAGTGATGCCTTTAGAGAAGAGGGAGGCTGAGGAGTGGCCAGGCATTCCAGGAATCACAGAATCCCAGACTGGTTTGGGTTGAAGGGACCCTGAAGCTCATCCAGCTCCAACCCCTGCCACAGGCAGGGACACCTTCCACTAGAGCAGCTTGCTCCAAGCCCCTGTGTCCAACCTGGCCTTGAGCACTGCCAGGGATGGGGCAGCCACAGCTTCTCTGGGCACCCTGTGCCAGCGCCTCAGCACCCTCACAGGGGAGAACTTCTGCCTAAGAGCTCATCTCAGTCTCCCCTCTGGCAGGTTAAAGCCATTCCCCTTGGCCTGTCCCTACAGGCCCTTGTCCAAAGCCCCTCTCCAGGTTTCCTGAGATTCCCCTGGGAATCTCAGCTTTGCTGGTCCTCTCAGCACCAGCATCCCTGCACTGAGTGCCTCTGCCCAGCAGATGAAAGAGTGAGACACTTGCGAGATAAAGGGGATGAAAGTGCTCCTGTAAGGATTCTCCAGCGAGGTGAGCAGAGGCTTCTCCATTCCCTCCGTTCAGCCCTACCCGGGGATCACAACCAGCCCCAGCAGAGCCTCATGCATGAACCAGGGGGTGCTTGATTGAAACGTGGCTTTGCACAAGAGCCCAGGAGGGAGCAGCGATCGCTGTCTGCATCCTGGTGACAAGACGATGCAAGGGGAGGACAGCTGAGCTCAGCCCTGCACGGCGCGGGGGGAGCAGCATAAAGCCCTTTATTGCACCTAAATTACCGTCGGCTTCTTTGTGCTGCTTTTAAGGAGCTCTTGCTGAAGCCCCACGGGCTTCTGCTGATGGAGGGAGATTATCTCTGCCCGAGTGGTGGGAGCGGATTAATGACTCCAGGGAGGGAAAAGCTGGATCCAGGCTCCCGGGCAGGGGCCAGCCATCAGGGATGGAGGGATGAGGTGCTGGCAGAGGTGACACTGGGGCTGCTGGGCACAGTCAGCCCCCTCAGGAGTCCTGACCCTGCCGGGCAATGGTCCCAGTGTCCCCATAGCATCTCCTGGGGCACCAGGGAGAGCAGATATTAGGGAAAAGGGCTCTTTGCCAGCTGGTCCCACACTCCTGCAATGCCACAAGGACACGAAAGCACCATGGATGCCCCCTCAAAGCCCTGCTCTGATGGACACAGCCTCCGGCAGGGTACTTCTCCAGCATCCCCTCCATTAGAGTATTTTCTATTCCTGTTTTCCTCTCATGTCACTGGGGTTTTCAGAGGGCAGACACCAAACACCTTGGTGCTGACATCAGCCATCAAACCCCCTCAGCCGGGGGTGTCATTCCAGCCCTGTCCCTACCCCCTATTCCCACTGTAAATCCCCTAAATCCCTGAAGCCACTTGCCAACAAGCCCCGAAATTTCAGCCAGGAACTCACACCAAGGAAACAGCCAGTTTTCCAGCTCCATTCACTTCACCTTTACAACCCCTTTTAACAGGACACGAGTGCTGTCACTGCTAATGGAGGACACCCACAGCACATGCCAGGAGCGGGGCAATGCCTCCGCCCTTGGTCACAGAGATGGTGAAATCCAGGAGGGAACCCCAATGCCAACCCCAAACACGCATTTGCAGGACCAAGACCCATCACCTGCACAAAAACCACATTCCCAGGCTGCCTGCTCTCAACAGTGCACACAGGGATGGGAAGAGGGATGGGGACCAGGAGCATCCATACAGCTTAACATCATGGCTTAACATTCCCCCAGCCCCTCCTCTCCCAAGGGGTTCGCTGACATTCGAAGGACTTTGTCTAATCCAGGGAGAAAAACGAGCCCCAGCCCATGGGACATGCTGTCTGGGGTAGAACTAATAGTTATTGCCTACATTAAGCACCTCGGCTGTCACGGAAGAATTAATTTCCAAGCAGTAAGAGATGAAAGTTGCCCATTTTTCAGGGGAACCTGCACCGGGTGAGGTGGTGGAGAAAAGGAACTGAAACATGATTAAAAATGATCCCATTTTATTAAAACTAATTCTAATTTATCTCTCCCTCCGGCTTTCCTGGTTCACTGGCATAAATCCCAGTTACTGCTGGAGATCCCAGTGGCTGGGATCATACCGGGACCCCAGCTGGTGCTGCAGCTGCGGCATCCCCAATGTGGCTTTTGGGCATGGAGAGGGTGGCACAGACATGCTGGAGAGCCAGGCTGCTCCCTGCTAAGCCCAGACACCCCTTTCCACCACCCACGCTGGAAAACCCTGCCCTATTCCCAGCCATTTCCCAGGATGCTGAAATCCAAGGAAAATGGGTTAAAAATCTGATACAGGACCCAGGTGTGGGGTTTGGGCTGCACTGGGGCTGCTGGTGAAGTCGGGCACTGACTCTGCTGCTCCACCAGCCCATTTGTCTGACTGCAAAACAAGGATCCTGCTTCTGCATCTCGCCAAGATGCTGCAAAGAATCAATTAATCGCTAATGACATTACAGCAGCTTCGGAGATCTAAAGCTTCACAGGACAGCGAGTGGTGGTGATAGGCAGCGAGTCAGACACCACCAGTGGAGGACGGGCTTTGGCTCCTGCTTTATGAGCAGCCACTAATGCTGCTCATCTCATTGAGTGCATTATTGAGCTGGGCTTCCCCAGCCTGGCCAGGGCTGTGGTGGGGACATGGCTCCTGCTGCACGTGTGGGCCAGGATGAAGGCTGGAGCCACTGGGGCTTATTTTAATCATCACCACCCCCAGACACTGACTTTGCTCATCCAAAACTCAAAGGGTTTAGTAATCTGTCAGATCAAAAAATACCCAAAATGGAAATTCTTTGGTTGCCAAAAATACATCTGTAATGGAAAGAGTCGTTTGGCTTTGAGCTCTCAGGATTTCAGACGTCTTTCACTGTGGCTCCGCCAGCAGTGCCAGTCTCCGTCCTGCCAGGACCATTCTAATAATACCCTATCATAAGAGTTAAAACCTTTCATTCTGTTTCAAGCCCTAAGGAAGGATTCTCCTGCATATGCAGCAATAGCAGCTCTCCCTTTTGAGATACTGATTCAAAAAGGAAGGGCAACAAATCCCCCATATTTCCAAATGACTTCTGGCATTTCAAAACGGGCTCAGCCCTGATGCCACCAGGATCTGTTACAGCTGCAATTCCAGACCACATTTAGCACAGGTTTAGAAACCCCCAGGAAACATCCCCACCTGTGATGGTGACAGGTTGCAGCAGGGGCTCCATCCACTGGTTCACTTCCCAAACCCACACAGATCCCATTGCCTCCCAAAGAGGGGAGATGTCCTCTCCAGTGCTGTGCCTCAGTTTCCCTAACGGCAAGGACAGGCTGGGGCTGGTCTCATTCCATCACTAGGATGTGGACTGATCCAGGATGGGGCACTGGGAAATCGGTGTTGTGATCACAGCCCAGGGCAGTGTCCCCAGCCCTGCCCCCCCACCAGCTTCAGCCTTTTCAGTGCCTGGCCTCGGGGCATGTGCCTGATCCCATCACTTCAGCAGCACCTACAAACCAACCTGGTGTTGCTAAACCAGCCTCAGCTCCCCTCCTTTCCAAGGAAAACATGCCAATGGCAGGAGGGGGAGAGGAGAGGTCCCGAAGCAGCATCAGAAGCTGGCACTGGTCAACAAGGATGCAGGTTTCTTGCCCAAGCGCAGCCCACAGGAAAGGTCGCTCCCTGCTACAGCTTCAGTGTTTATTGACCAAGTGCTGAAACCAGCAAAGCCATTTAATAGTTGAATATATCAGATCAATGGAAGCAGGGGAGAGGAGCAGCAGGATTAGCCAGAGCTGCTCTCCTGTGCGTGCCGGGGCCGGCAGCACCTTGGGCTATGGCAGATGGGGACAGGCACAGCACACACAGGTGCCAGACACCGCGCTGCAAGGGAAAGGGTGGGCTGGGAAGGGGCACGGTGCTGGGTTGGGGCAATCTCCAGCACAGCTACAGGCTGGGCAGAGACTGGATGGAGCAGCCCTGAGGAGAAGGAGAAGCTCCCCATTACCCGGCTTCAGTGTGCGCTTGAGCCTGGAACCCCCCCCATGTGCTGGGTGCACCCCAGAGCATGAGCAGCAGCTCAGGGAGGGGATCCTGCCCCTCTGCTGTGCTCTGGGGAGACCCCCCCTGCACTCCTGGTCCAGCTCTGAGGCAGCAGCACAAGAGGGACGTGGAGCTGTTGGAGTGAGTGCAGAGGAGGCCACGGAGATGCTGCGAGGGCTGGAGCAGCTCTGCTCTGGAGCCAGGCTGAGAGACCTGGGCTGGGTCAGCCTGGAGAAGAGAAGGCTCCTGAAGGGGAGACCTTAGAGCAGCTCCAGTGCCTAAAGGGGCTGCAGGAAAGCTGGAGAGGGGCTTGGGACAAGGGCCTGTAGGGACAGGCCCAGGGGAATGGCTTTAACCTGCCAGAGGAGAGACTGAGATGAGCTCTCAGGCAGAAGCTCTTCCCTGTGAGGGTGCTGAGGCGCTGGCACAGGGTGCCCAGAGAAGCTGTGGCTGCCCCATCCCTGGCAGTGCTCAAGGCCAGGTTGGACACAGGGGCTTGGAGCAAGCTGCTCCAGTGGAAGGTGTCCCTGCCTGTGGCAGGGGCTGGAGCTGGATGAGCTCTGAGGTCCCTCCTAACCCAAACCTTTCCAAGATTCTGTGATCTCTGAGCCTCACAAGCCTCCACAGTGGGGATCTGCAGGGACACAGTGAGGCATCACAGAAACTCCTGGCACTGGGAAAAGGCAGCAGCATCCCAGGCATCTGACACGGCACCTTGTGCATGTGTGTGCCTGTGCTCACCTTCCCCCCCCCCATTGTTTGTCTTCATCTTTATATGGTTGTTAATTGCTCCCTCCTCCATTTACTGTGTTACTCCAAGTGCTGCTCTTAATTTGCTGCTCTTGCTGCAGGTGCTGCCTGTATTATTAACTTTTAATGTGGAGCGTTAGGGATCCATGAGTTTGTTTTCCTTGTTACTGATGGGTATTTAATTGGTGAGTGGCTGGTGGGGCGGGGGGGCTGCACCGCACACCCTAGTGCAAACAGGATTTTACATTCTTCTGCTCCCACACCGGTTGCCAAATACTTTAAATAAACAAACACATTTGCATCCATCTATCCCCGGCCCCAGCACCACTGTGGGCTCCCCTGCAGCCCAGCACCCAGCTGTGGTGGGATGAGCTCAGATCATTCCCGGAGAAGTTGGGCAGGGGTTTTGCCGGGAGCATCTGGAGCGTCCCAGCACGTGCCCCAGCCCTGCAGTGCCAGCCCAGGCTGTGAACCAGCTGCTTAATAACACTTTGCATTAATGTCCCGCAGTGCAGACGCTAACCAAGAGCCAGCATCTCCCACCCCAGCAGCAATTTAACCCTCTGGCAGCCGCCAGACTTGCTCTGTGCTCAAAGCCAGGTGTTGGGCTCCCAACCAGCCCAAATCTCAGCTCCCAGCTCCAAATCCCGGTTGCTGTGGGTCAGTGTTCACCTTCTGCACCCCATGGCCATCAGTCTGACACATCATGGAGCTCCACAGGACCCCAGCCCCACACCAAGTGCATCCTTCAGTCAGGGATGCCCCAGTATACCCGTTACCTGCCCGGGCAGCAGATTGACAGCTGCCATTCAGCCCGCATCTCCCCAGCAGATGAATATTCATGGTTCCACCGCTGCTGCGGGACCCTTCCGCAGGTTCCCACACCATTAACTATTCATGAAACACCAGGCAAAATGCTAATGTTAACGGGTTTGGTCCATGGCAAGCAGCTCCTGCAGCACCGGTGGCCATGACCCTCACCCTCCCATGCTACTGGGAATGCTGGGAGAGGTGAGAGAACAGAGCTGTCTGCCTTCAGATCTCATCTGTGGGGTGCTGGGGGCACCCAGGGTGGGGAGGGATGGATGGAGGGATGCCAGAGTCCCCCCTTGTGGTGTGGTGCTGGGTGGTGTGAGCTTGGCCAGTCAGTGAACCCTCCTGCACATCCACAGTCCTCAGCCCCAGCACGGTTGGTGCCCTGGGCCCAAGCTCCAGCATGCCCCAGTGCACGGCAATATGCTCCCCGTCTGAAACAGAGCTCACGGTGCTGCTGGACCATTAATAAGAGTGGCTGAGCTAATTAAATACCTGTTAGTGATACACTCGTTAACAAGGGCAATAAAATCCACCTCTGGTCCCCCTGGCTCCTCTGCTCTGCATCATGCCCAGCACCTGCAGCAAAGCAACCTGCAGTGCAGTACTGGGTCCTATGGGTGCTGGTGTGCACACAACACAGCCCTGCCCCAGTGACATCCTGACAGCCAAGTGCTGAGCACTAATGCAAAGCAGAGCCCAGAAAAACACACACAGAGGGATAAAAAGTCCCAGTTTGGAGCCTGCTTTTGTTCACCATAACAAGACAGGGAGGAAAACCAAATAAGAGGCTCATGTCTCCTGGTGCAGGTCGCAGCTCAAGGGGGTCCTGCCTACCAGGATGCTCTCACTCACTCTTGCTCTGCCCAGTCCCATTTGGGTGCTGCAATTTGGTTCTCAGCAGAGTTGCTCTTTCTGCTCCTAAAGGGAGATTCATCCCTGGCTTTGGGAAGGCCAAGTATTCAGGTACACATCAGAGAAACTGAGGCACGAAGCCACAAAGCACAAAGTCTGGACTCACCCCTCCTGGCCATGGTTGTCACCGGTCCTGCTGCTCTGTGAATGGCACAGGACTCCAATAACCGATGTGCTCAGGTTGCTGGTGGACAAGGTGATGGGAACCAATTACCCACCAGTTAACCCCAGCACCCCCATCACCAGCAAGTCCCAGGCTGGGGCCTGGGTCCCTCACTGGGGCCTCTGCAGGGATGCTGCTGGCCTTAGTGGTCTGGGCCCCTTCAGTGGGACCCCACTTTGCCAGAGTCAACCCACAGTGGCCTGGCAGAGCAGGGAGCAGCAAACCCACCCCAGCTTCACTCGTTACCTGGCTTGGAAACCTCGATCAGCACATGTGCAATGAATGTAGAGGGCTCAGCTCCCATCAGGTGGATCACTGGAAAACCCCACAGCAGCAGAGTGAGGACTTGTGGGGCCTGAGGCTGTTGCAGGATTCTATGGAGAAGAGGTGGAAGTTGGGGAATGTTTAAGCCCTGTCTGCAGCACCTCCTCAAAGCAGCCCAGAGCAGGAGCTGCTCAGGCTCCTGTGAGATAGGGAACCCAGGGATCTGCAGGGGAAATGAAAGGGCTCAGTGAGGGCTTGTGGCCAGGGACCTTTACCAGCAGAGGCCCCTGCATGTGCTCAAGTGGCCCATTAATAGCCCATCTTCTCTAACGAGCAGTGCAGACAGGAGGGATGAGCCCTGGGAGGGTCATGGGCAGTGGAGGTTCCTGCAGTACTCCCTTGGCTCCTTTCTCGTTGCCACCTCAGCACAGCAGCTGAAACTCCCGAGTCCCAGCTGCCGCCTTGGCTCGTCACTGTAATCGCTTCCCCAGTCTGTTCCCATGCAATGGGGATGACATCTGCCATCTGTCTGCAGCCCAGCCCTGTCCCCATGCTACAGAGACAAGCCCACGGCCTTGGAAACTGCTCATTCCTGTACCTTCCATGGGCATCTCCTGCCTATTCTAGACCGAACCAGCTGAGAGCTGGTCCACAGTGCACGTGTTCGCCCCTAACCCAGCCGTACGGCTTTCTATGGATGGTTCCCATCTGGCCACCCCGCAGAGAAAGGAGATGAGCCTGGGGAGGTTTGATGCAGGGTAGAGCCAGGGCTGGAGGAGGAAGAGGAGGAGGAAGAGGACAGGGCAGCCTAGCTCTTTCTCACTCTCACTCCTCCCCACCGGAGCCACAGTGAGGGCAGTGGCAGTGCTTAGACACCCCGGCTCACCTTCCTGGGGTGTTTGGTCCTGGTGAAGCCTGGGATGGAGGCAGTTCCCGCCTCCCCTTCCCGGCTTTCCTTAGTTTAAACACATGGATGCATGAAAAATAAATGTTGTTCGGGAAAGACAGTGGCAGAGGGCTGGGAAGCAATTGGCATCCAAAGAGGCATAATTAGTGCTCAGAATGCAAGCAGCAGAGAAGGAATAAAGTAGCATTTGGATGCAATCAGGGTCGTGCCTGAATTACAAACCGTTAACTGAATTGCTAATTGAGCATGGTGTGAATCACGGCTTATTGAGGACTCAGAGCAGCCTCTGCCACCGTGGTGGAACGAGGCAATGGGGGCTCACAGTGGAGGCTCCATGTGAGGTGGGACGGGGTTTTCACAGGCCCTCAGCTCTCACTTGGTGACATGGTGTGATCCTCAGTGCTACCATTCACCCAGCAGGGCAGATGCCATGTGCAAGGCACCAGGTTTTGGGGACAGTCCCCACCGGGATGGCAGCAGCCACCGTGCTGGCTCAGTGTGAGCATCTCCATGGCAGGCAGGGCAGCGGCTGACCGGGCAGGTTGTTAGCTGTGATCAGCAGCACTCATCTCGGTGTAGTGCTCTGGGCAAATATTTGCTCGGCAGGCACAGCCAGGCTGGCTCCTGCGGGGATGGGGCTGGATGAGCCAGTGTGGGAAAGGGCAGGAGCCACGTCCAGCCCACAGCATCCCCGTGGGTCCCCTGTGGCCCCAGATGCTGCCCTGGTCATCACCTCCGAGGAGGGGAAAGGCCCAAGTGGAGCTATTTCCCTTTGGAGACTGCCCAGGACATCCCCACAGCCTGCATCCCACATCCCCACATTGCCACACTGCATCCCCACAGCCTGCATCCCTGCATTCCACGGAGGGCAGGGGCTCTCCCGTTCCTCAGCCCAGCGGCAGCTCAGAGCCTGCAGACACACATCGTGTACACAGAGCCCCATCGGGGGAGGCAGAGGGGGAAAAAGGATTAATAATTCATATTTTATCCGGTTCAGACACATCTGCCAAGCTCCTGCTTTGCCCAGGAGGCAGCTACCCCCACCCCTCGGCTGCCTTCTCTTCTGCTTCCTAACCCTTTCTCCTTTTTTTCCCCAGGACTATTTTTATCTTCACCTTTTCCTTTCCTCTGTTTTCCGCAGCTTTCCAGCCACACTCCTCCCTGGTGTGTCTCTCTAAGCCTGTGTCCTTGCTGGGTTTGTATCCCAATATTCCTCTGTGTGGGAGGTACTGAACTGCTGGGATGCGCCATGGCCCTGCTCCATCCATGCCGAGCTCACCAAGGGCCAGGATCCCCCAGCCTTTCCCTGGAAGGCAGTTCCAGGTCTCCAGCCTGCTGAGCTCTGGGATGAAAGGCAGACGGCTTCACTTGAAGCCTCGCAGTGGGGAAAGGTCTTGGGAGCACCAAGGTGATCAAAGGGAGCTCTTCATCTATTTTAATGAGTCTGGGCTGAGGCCTGCAGTCAGTTTGACATGAGGAAGGGGCTTTCCAGAGGAGATCAAAGCCCCACGTGAGCATTGGAGGAGCTGAGGGACATGGAGGGGGGAGAGGAAAAGGAGGATGAGGAGGAAGGGGGCAAGGGCTGGGAACAAAAGGAGGTGGAGAGGACAGAGATGTGGCTCCAAGCACTGGTTGGAAACTGCACTTGGAGCTTCCCCACTGCCTGGGCAGGAGCAGAACGTCAGGGACAGCAGCTGCAGGGCAGCAAGGGGCAGCCCGAGACCCCTGCCCTCAGCCACCATAAAATGTCCAGGCTGGTGCTGGCCACCCACTTCGGCTCCACCACCCAGCGCCATGTCCCCGAATCAGGCACTGCAGAGCAGCCCTAGGGCCAGGAGGAGGTGAGGGGACAGAAGGGCACATGTCACCACTGGCAGGAGGCAGAGACCCACCAGGATGCTCCCAGGAAGGAACAACCAAAGGGTCCCCCCAGGTGCAGGTAGAGGTAAGGTCCTTCCTGCTCATCAGCATATCCCTGAGCACCAGGGCCACTGAGACCCCACCAGCCCCAAATACAAAACCCGGCTCACGAGGGACACCAAAACCAGCAGCAAGGCCATGGGGCACAGCATCTGGTCCCCAGGCTGGGAAACCTCCACTGAGCTGTGATAGCAGGAAACACAGTGGGAACAAGAGCAGCCCGGGCTCCTGGGGAGAAAATGTGCAGCAAATGAAGATGTGCGGTGCTGGAGCATTTATCACTCATCAGCTCCACAACGGCCCCTTTGGAGATGAAACCCCTTTTTCTTTCACAAAGGATTTATCAAGTTTTGTTTAAAAATCACTGAAGAAGATTCCCCATTTCGATAAGCCTCTGGCTTGTGCTGGATTAGTGTCCCAAGCCGGGAACTCGCAGATGTCTGGGAACAAGATAATAAGCAGCAGCAAATGGAGCGATAAGGCTCAGCATGGCACAGAGCCGTGCTCCCCCCCAGCCCAGGCAGCCCCCTTGTGCTGGAGGAGCTGGGAGGGTGCCTGGCAGGGAAGCAGGTACCCTTGGCACAGGACAGGTACGATGCTGGATGCTGCAGCAAGTGCTTTGGTGCAAGCAAAGCCCAAGGGCTGCTGCTGCAACTGAGGTGTCTCCAGCAATTGGGACTTTTGGGCAGTGGGTGGGGTTTCTTTCTTTTTCAAAGGAGAGAAAACATGATGATTCCCCTCCAGCGCCTCAAGGCAGGCACCTGGTTCTGCAGCAGCAGAGCAGCAGCTTCCCTGCCAAGGGCTCGTCATGGCATAAGGCAACACACTGCTGGTATTCCCCCATCCGTCCCAATGATGGTTCAGCCTGAGCAGAGATGGAGCTGCTCAAGCCTGGCAAGGCAAGAAACAGCCACAGACCAGCTTCTGCAGTGGAAAACCCCAGCAAGGGGTGAGTGCTGATGCAGCAAAGCGGATGTGCTGCACAGGGATGCTGCTCCTGGTCCCCATGCATCAATACATGAGTGTATCCCAGGGCATCTCTGGGAATTACACTGTCCCCTGTGTCCCCTGGCCTGGTGGCAGTAGGACCTTCTGTCCCCACACTCTCCTCCTCGCTGACAGCATTCAGCTCTTGTTTGCCCACAGATCCTGTGATCAATGTCTGTGTGTGTATTCTGGCAAAATTAATCACAATTGCTGAAAGCGAGACACAGCACACTGTAACTCATATCCCATAATTAGGATCCTGTAATTGGATACAGCACTCCCTGTAAATCCAATTACCTGGGATTAGAGCAGGCAGCAGCACCATGGGGCCATGCCAGGCTCCTTCCCACCCCTAAAACCTCATCCTGACCCCTTCTCCCTCTGTGATGAGGGGGACTGGGAAGGTCTAGAAGTGCAAATGTCCCTAAATAAAGAGTCAGTGGAAGGATGCTTCCCAGAGCCCTGAATCCTAGGGATGTGTATCCCAGAGCCATCCTTGCCTGATTCAGCAAGAAGCAGTTTCACTCCCAGCCCCAGCCCAGCCAGTCGCCTCTACAGTGGAACAGCTCACATGCAGCAATGCAGCTTAGCAGCAACCAGCCCAAACCCTGCTCCAAGCACTCAAGCATCTTCTCCAGCAGCACACAAATTCCAGTGGCCAGGAACAGCTCTGGAAGAAGGTGATAGAGAGCTGGAGCCCACCATCTGAGATGCTGCAGATCACAGTCCCAGCATGGCACAGACACAGTGATGCTCTCCCAGCTCTGAGGACCTGCATTGATCAAAGCCCTTTGTTACTGCAGCTGTGCACCCAAACCCCTTCTCCCATCCCCTAGCCCCAGGGCAGCCCCACATCCCTCTCCCCAGCTCCATAAAGATTAAGTTATAAAAGAAAGGCTTCTTTAGCTACACTGAACAATCATCTCTTAATACCTACAGATAAAAAGTGTAATTGTTTCAAGCGAGGAAATTGAGGCTCCATTTTATGGTGGTTTAGACCATAAAGTCCCTCGGCTGAAACCTCCTGGTGGGCTGGCCAAGGGCTCAGGTTTGTTGGGGGATGTTTTCATTATTTTATTTAAACTTAGCTGGCAAATATGGAACAATTACCTCTAATTCAAGGTGTCCTCAGGGCGCCCAGCTCTCAGAATACCTGAGCATTGTCTGAAGCTCAGAGAAAGCAGATACATTTGCCTGTTCACTGTGCTCCAAATGAGCTTCAGCCCTGGAGGGAGCCACACATGGGGAGTGGGTGGGCAAGGGGATGGTGTAGCCAGGGCTGTCCCAGGAAGAGGATATGCCTGTATGTGTGTGTACGCACTGTGCATACCTGTGCAGGTATGTACACGTGCTGTACATGCTCATGCAGGCGTGTACACGCACTGTGCATGCCCATACAGGTTTGCACACACTGAACATGCCCATACACACCTTCCCATGTCCCACTGCCCATGCAGCAGAGAGCCTGGCCCAGTGCAGGGCTGCCTGTGCTTCCCTCCCCTGCTGAGCCACCCTTCGCTTCCCAGCAGTGGTGGATTCCTATCACTGCAGAAGACAAACACACTCGCTCCCACGCCCCGAGCCCTGCAAGGTTTCCTAACATCTTCCCCTGTCAGGCTCTAAGTGTCAGCTCTAATCTTGACTTACAGCAGCTGTTTAACACACGGATTTGTGGCACTGGTGGAGGGCGCCTCCATCCATCTGCCTGTTCATAAGCTCCATCTTCCCCTCAGACCTAGAGCACTGGGAGCAAGGCAGGGAATGGCTGGGGGAGGGGGAGACCCCAAGCCCCATCCTGGCCATCCCTATCCCTGTCCCTGCCGCCTGAACAGATGAAAAATGGGGGGAAAAGGAAGAAAGAAAGAGGAAAGCAGGAAGGGAGCATGTTGGAGGTGCTGGTGGCATCCTCAGTGTCACGTGCCAGCCAAGGCTACTTGGCCCTTTGCTGGGGGATCCCTGGGGATGTAACACTCTTCCTCATGGTGCTGGATGCAAACTGCATCTCAGCACCCAGATGGACCCTGCACATATACACAGATGTGGCACACATGTGGTGTCACAGGCCAACATCCCACTGTGCCTACGTCTCTTCTTGAGCAGAAAGGGAGGGATCAGACCCCCAAGGGCAGAGCAGAGGGAAGCTCTAACCCTTGTTTTACTTCAGACATGCTCCAGAAGCACTGCACTCTCGAAACTGAATTCTTCCCCAGCTGGAAGGGGCATGAGGTGAGCCTGGGCTAGGGGCACCACAAGCAAGTTGATAAAACACCTTGGGAATAGGAAACCTCCCACAGCTGAGATTCATTAAGATAGGGATGAGGCCTGGCTGCATCCACACCACAGGGGAGCAGAGCCCAGCCAAGGCAGAGCTGGACCATATATCCCTGCATGCCAGCATCCCCCCACTGTGACCTGCTGTGCTGCACCACTGATCCCCCGCAAGCCCTCACAGTACAGGCAGCCCTATTACCGTAATTAATTATCCCAGGGGCTTATGGATTATCTCATTATAAATGTGCCTCAGTTTGATTTTCCTTTTAATTAATTTGTATTATTTACACACAGCAACAGCTGCCTGGGAAGGACCAGGGTAAGTGTCTCCCCACTGCTTGGCAAAGAGAAGGTCCCAGAGGGAAAGGGGTGGCCAGGGCTGACACGCTGGTGGCAGCACCCTGCAGCCCAGGGCATGGCAGGGAGATAGAGGGGTCCCGTAAGCCCATAGGAAGGGGAACATGAGCCCAGATGCTTTGGGGGTCAATCGGTTTTAAGCTGGTGACTTGTCCTGCAGCGGGACATGGAGCAGCTATCCCTGGGACAGCAGTTCCCACCACAAAGTGCCACCATCCTGCAGAGACATGGCCTGTCCTGGAGACCCCAAAAGGGTGGTGTTAGTGTGGTGGGGACCCCAAAGGGAGCCCGGCTGACAGACCTCACTAGAGGGCAGCAAAATGCTGCTGTTCCCAGGGCTGGTGACATGGGGCCACCAGTCTCAGGTGCTGGCAGCCACATCCTCCTTGGGGGCCCAGTACTTACCCCTCAGGACTTGGAGGCAGCTCTTCCCATCATTCCTGGTCATTGCTGAACAGCGACCTGCAAGCTCCTGGCTCTGCTTCTATGTCAGCCTGGGAGATGCTCAGTGCAGCTCACCCTTGCATGGCAGGCACAGACCCACCACACATTTCTGGGTGATGCTAAAGGTACCTGTGTTCCAGTAGCATGTGGACAGCCAGCAGGTACTGCTGAGAAACACAACAAAGAGGAGCTCAGCACCCTGGGCACCAGACCCCACCCCTGCCAACCTCCCTGTGGCTCCAAGTTTCTCTCCGAATTCCTAATTTCATGCTCAAAAAGCAGGACCCATGGCTGAACGAGACAGCACTGGTTTCCCTGGGAAACCTCACCCATGCCATAAAGCCCTCTGCCAGCAGCACTCATTGACCCGTGAGTGCCAGGGCTGTGGGTCTCAGGTTCACCACTGCAGCCCCCAGAGAGGTGAAGGAGACCAACACCAAGACACCAAAGCCAAGGAGCACTGGAGGCTCGAGCAGAGCACTCCCAGTGCTGGCAGGCTGCCTCCTGTGTTCACTACCAGAGGACAGGGAGCCTGGTGCCATCTGGATCCTGGACAAGGAAAGGAGGTAAATTCAGGGGCACAGAATTTCCCCGAGGTGATCAAAGGCAGCTGGATGCCAATGGGAAGGAGACGGAGCCCTGGCACTGCTGGGATGGGCTCCTGCCCTGTGCGTTATTCCTGCTGTCTCACAGAATCCCAGCCAGGTTTGGGTTGGGAGGGACCTTAAAGCTCCTCCAGCTCCAACCCCTGCCACGGGCAGGGACACCTTCCACTAGAGCAGCTTGCTCCAAGCCCCTGTCTCCAACCTGGCCTTGAACACTGCCAGGGATGGGGCAGCTTCTCTGGGCAACACGCAAACACCCAACCTCAGGGCTGAGCCCTTTTCCCCCATGAGCCTTCCAAAGTGCCGAGCTCCATGGCCCAAGCAGCCAGCCTGGATCACCAGGAGGAGGTAAAACACATCAGTCCTCTGTGCTCCTGCTGTTTGCTCCCTGTAAAGAGCATCTGCAGCAATGAGTGGGAATGACCCACCCACATCCTATTAAACAAATGCCTTGTGATCATGTTCTCCAACCAGGATAACATTTTTTAGCTGCCATCCAGCCCATCTGCGATAGTCCATGCCTTTGACCTGAGAGCAGTGGGGTTCCCCAGGGCCCCCAGCATGGGATATGGGGCAAAGCCTCCAAACAAGCCGAGGAACTCAGTCATGTGGCCACCATTGCCACAGTACCACAGGAATGGTCCTGCACAAGCACAAGCACAGTTTCCATGGGAGGGGATGCTCTGCCCCCACAGCTCCCTACCTATGCCAGGTTCCCTGCCTGCACTCAGGCAGGCAGAAGAACCTCAAATCCCCTGTGCCGAAAGCTGCAGCCACAGCTCTAAGCACTGCTGCTAATTGAAGGGTTTTTCCTGCTGTATCAGAAGATCTGGAGATGGGAATACTGTTTTCCTTCAAGTGACACACCAACACTAATTGTATAAATCACTCTAGATGAAGAGATGTAGCTAATTCTGCATTCCAGCATGTCACTGCAGCACAGCTGTGACTTGAGGCTGACCACAGCTAAAAATAAGGCACCAGTTCTACAGTGAGCAGCAACGTGCAGTCACTGCAGGCTGTGGCAGGAATCACTAGTTAGAAAGACCAAAACCCAAAGTACAAGCCCTTTCCAATAACTCAGGTGACATCACCCTTCCTTTTCCCAGCTGATGCTAAAGCGCTTCACTGCCCCAAACAGAATCACAACAGCCAATTGAGGTTTTAGGCAGGGCTCGGGAGCAGGGGCAGGATGAGTCTCTCATGGGCACCGCTGATATGCAAAGTTGGCTTTGCCAAAAGATGCTAGGGCAACAGCACAAGAGGGACGTGGAGATGATGGAGCAAGTCCAGAGGAGGCCACGGAGATGCTGCGAGGGCTGGAGCAGCTCTGCTCTGGAGCCAGGCTGAGAGACCTGGGCTGGGTCAGCCTGGAGAAGAGAAGGCTCCTGAAGGGGAGACCTTAGAGCAGCTCCAGTGCCTAAAGGGGCTGCAGGAAAGCTGGAGAGGGGCTTGGGACAAGGGCCTGTAGGGACAGGCCAAGGGGAATGGCTTTAACCTGCCAGAGGGGAGACTGAGATAAGCTCTTAGGCAGAAGTTTTCCCCTGTGAGGGTGCTGAGGCACTGGCTTGGTGAGCCTGCTTTGGAAAACCTTCTTAAAACCAGCTTTTAAAGCTAAAGGAGTGAAAATACACAGGATTATCATTATTATTTATTTGATAACCTTCACATCTACTCAAGGCCTATGTTTGCAACATGATACCACACTGTTACTGCTATTAATGTCAATTATTTACTTCTAGCCTCTAGAAAGTGGCCTTCCTGCAGGGTGGGGCACATGCTTCACATTTCTCAGACCAGAAACATACACTGGGAGACTTTCTCCAGCCCCTCTAAGCAAACCACACAAGGAAAAAAACCCTCACATGTGGGAAAACCTCTCTTCTAGCCACTTGAGTTGAACCCCACATCTCCTGTGCCTCAGCAGCACAGGTCAGCTTCCGTATCCCACACTACAGCAGAGCTGAAACCTCATTGATGCCAAATACCTGAGCAGCTCGATCCCAGAGGGAGGTGTCAGAAGGAGGACCTTGACCTTGTTTTCATTCCTAGGGAGGGAACATGGCACAGATAGTGCAGGAGTTTAGTCTCATCCTCCAAGAAGAGGCAGCTGGAGGTTTCGGGTGAGTTTAAGGTATAACAACTTCTTCCTGGGGTGAGTCAGTTCCCTGGAGAAGCACAAGGAGGAGGTTTGCTGTGTTTCAGAATAGAAGCAGCTCTCACTCCATAACAATCGCATCCCAAACAAGGGTTTAACTCCCTGTACTTTTAAGGGAAGAGGAACCAGATGCAAGGCTTCGCCTGGTAACTGCACCCAGCTCATGGAAAACACCAGCACATTCATGATTCTCACCCACGAGCCACATTAGCTTCTGTGCACCAACCCTGGCAGAGCCTGTTCCCTTAAATCATTAAATTGCAGTGATTTGTGTTGGAAAGGACCTTAAAGCTCATCCAGCTCCAACCCCTGCCAGGTGCAGGGACACCTTCCACTAGAGCAGCTTGCTCCAAGACCCTGTGTCCAACCTGGCCTTGAACACTGCCAGGGATGGGGCAGCCACAGCTTCTTTGGGTATCCACAGAATCCAACTTTCTTCTTCAGAGAGCCACCGCCAATGGGCAGACACTGAAGCTTCCTCAGAATATGCCTCCCCACTCCTCTGCTCCTCCTCACCACGTTACAGAGACCAGCCCTGATGACCTGAACCCCTTCTTCCTCTAATGAGAGGGATTTGGGAGCCCCGAGCATCCTCTGAGGAGGAGCATAGGGCCAAGGTGCTCTTCAGATCTACTGAAGGCACATTTGAGTCTCAGCATCCAATTAAAATTTATTCTTTGCCTTCCCCAAACCTGTCTCCTGTTTGTATCAATGCAGACAAAAGAACAAAATCATTTTCTACCAGAAATCATTCTCAAAACACGATGCAGACACGCATCTCCCCACACAGCAACACAGCCTCCTCATTAATGGCACAGAGGCACCTCGCTCTTGCATGAGGTGACTATTTAATATGTGTTCTTGCTGAACCAGGAGGGCTGAGACTATCACCTGCCTGAGCAAGGTGTATTTGCCAGTATTTTCATTCCTGCCCATGCCAGCTTGCTTAACTAGTTCATTCCTCACCCTTGCCCCAGCAGAAAGCCGTGCTGTGCCTAGTAAAAGGGCTGACCCATTATTAACTCCAGTCCATCTCTAATGACAGCACAGCACCCCCAGGATGGCAACAACTTGGGAACAAGGTAGGGGAAAAATCATCACTCTGCTAAATTATAAGGTTGTTAAAGTCAAATTCCACACGACTGGAGAGCTCACGTTGTGTAACGGCATTTGCAAGCAGCTGCAGCCTGTGGCAAACACAAGGCAGACTTTTATCTGCTGTGGATACACGTCCTTCAGATCTTTCCAGGTCAGCATTGCTGCACGTGGCTGTGGAAATGTGTCCCCCACACTGGGCATATCCCAGTGATGGGAATGCGAGCCCGGACAGGTGCATCCTGGCAGCACAAAGCACCATGTAGCCCAATTACCCCTAAAAGAACAGAATGCTCTGGGTCAGGAAAAAGGCTTCATATGACAGCCCAGCAGAGGGGCTGCCATGCAGGAAGATGCTCTCCACCTCCATCTGCCTACTTCATGGGCTGGAAAATTCCTCCTGCTATCACTTAATCTGCCTGAGGAGCAGCGCTGCTTTATCTTTTCAGGATTAAGTTCTAATCTATTTCTAGTGAACCAAGGCACTGTGCTCCAGGACAGGAGCGCTGCTCATCTGCTACCTGGGGAACTGCGGAGCTGCCATTCAAAATAAAGGGGCAAAAAAAATAAAGGGAAAAAAAAGAGACTGGCTCAGGAGCACTGCCAGTGAATGGGCTGACCCCAGGCACTGTCACCGACCCCCCGTGGGGAGTGCTTCCCACTGCAGACAGCTCAAATAACAGGAACAACCCCCCTCTGCACCAAGGCCATGCAGACATCCCTGTTGATGAAGGTCTGGGTGGTGGTAGCTCCTTCTCCTCTTGCCTGGTGCTCACAGGAGGCCCCACCAAGCCAAGGGACATGAGGTAGGGCTGCAGAGTCAGACTCCAAATCAACATTAATACCCAATTTCCCTGCAGAAGCCAGAGGACAAGGGCAGGGTGGGCTACACCAAAACCACTTGGCTCACAGCACCTTTATTGTCGGCAATGAGAGGCAGAACTCGCTCACAAGTGAACAAGAGGCAGTTACAGGGCCACCAGTTGCACACCCCCCCCACCTACACGAGGCTGATCTACGGCCTTGCAGGAGAAAAAGAGAGCGGCTGAAGAGCAGACAGCTAAACTGCTGCACTCTCCCAAGGTCCATCCCTACACCAAAATCCATCATGGCACAACCCTCCCACAGAAACCTTCATAATCCAGCTGCCCCCTTCTTCCCTCTGAATGGTCATGAAAAGAAACTGACGATCCTGATAGTTTGCCAGAAAAAGAGGAGGGCACTTCTCTCAGAGTATTGCCTTGCACGGCCACATGCCCAAATACTACTGCCTCATTCATAAACATTTCATGCTCTGAAAGTTAATATTCCATCCAGAAGGCTCACAGACTGGATCACACCACCAGCCAGCTTCCCAGACAGTGCACAGTCCTACGGAGACAACAAAGCCTGCTCTCCCTTGGCCCTCTGAGCCAGTGTTGATGGTCTTAACCATCACATCTCCCCTGCAAGCAACACCCTGCTCAAAACCCAGCCTCGGTCACATGAGGCATTCCCTAGTGCTGTATGCCCTGAAGCAGAATCAGGACCACTCCATCCCCCCGTGTCCCGCCCCTTACGCCATGCTGCTGTCCTGCAGAAGCAGCTGGGGAACCTCACCCTGGTAGGCTCAGAGCAGCATGACCTGACATGGTGAGCACCAAAGGACAGCCGGGGTACCCTGTCCTGCACCCGGAGGACACTGCTGACCTGTGTGCTGGGCCATCTGCCCTACCACGTGGGCTGCGAAGGGCTATGAATCTCTTTTACAGAGGGATGGACCAGCAGAGCCAGAACCAGACAGGGTTTTGCACCCAAATCCCATTAAAACAAGATGCATTTTTCCAAGGTCAGTGTCCTAGAAAATTCCCCTTTTAAGGTGACTTCTCAAGCTGTTGAAATCCAAGATCTGTAGGATTTTCCCTTGTAATAATCCTGCTGAGATTTACCTAATCTCCAAGTGACTCATTTGCCTCCCTGTATCCCCTCTTAATCACCACAGCACCCCTCAGCCTCGTGCTCTTGGTATCTCCCTCCACATCCACATTTGGACCATTCCAGACCATTTTGCTGCTTCCCCAGGCCTGGAAACACTCTCTCCCTCCCATTAATACCTCCCAAATACCTGGCTGGTACACAGCACCCTAGTTAAACACAGGGACATCCATCCCCTAGTTCCAGCAGAGCTGGGATTTCCCAGGAAGCTGTGGGGAGCAGCTGATGTAGGGCATTGCCCTGTGTAGGATCAAGACCATAGAATCACAGAATGGTTTGGGCTGGAAGGGATCTTAAAGCTTATCCAGGTCCAACCCCCTGCCACGAGCAGGGACACCTTCCACTAGAGCAGGTTGCTCCAAGCCCCAACCTGGCCTTGATGGCCACCTTTCATCTCATGCAGGAGCTAGCAGCTGGAAACCTGATCTACATAGGACCTAGGACAGATTGCATGAACTATCATGAGGCAAAGGGCTCATTTATCTACCCTTTGAATCCTTTCTCCGTTATTCCATATTCCCCACTGGGAAGTGACAGCCACATCTTCCACTGCAGATCACATCTCAAGCCAATCCCTCCCAGGGTAACACATCCAGCACCTCCCAGCCCTGCAGCTCAAGTGACTTCTGAGTTCTCCTGCTCAGGGCAACCCGCTCTGCCCCAGGCACCTTCTGCTACAGCAGAAGTTACCAACGATGAAGCTGTGATGAAGGCAGGAGATGAATGTGAGCAGGGACCAAGCTTCAACCCACAACTCCCCCACAGCCAAATCCTCACAAAGCAATAGGCACTAACAACACTTGTTCACTCAACACGAGCCAGACACTGCCGAACTCCCAGAAGCAGCTGCGGAAGCCAAGAAATTAGCAACAACCAAGCAGAAGCATATGTTTATATGCATAACAGTGAATCATTTTCAAATAGTTAACTGCACATGGGAAAACAAGGGGAAAAACACACTCATCCTTCCTGCTTCGGACAAATATTGGGGATCAGGCAGAAACATAAACAGCGGGGTCTATCTCATGAAGGGTCACTTCTGCAGTGACAATCAGAGACCAGCTACACGACGGACAAACTCCTCCCATAGTACCACATGCACTTTTAACACCACGGGTTAAGAATCAAGCACCACAGAGATCTACATTTTCCACCATCATCTCCCCACCACATCTTCCTCCTGGAGCACGAGAAAAGGCAGGTCTCAGGCCCTCTCAGGCCGGGGCTGGCTCAAATGAACTCTTGTTTATATAAGGCACTGCCAGGCAGCCTCTTCCCTGTGTCCTCACTTCAACGGTGCCTTTCCAGCCTCATTCTTTCACTGGCAAAACCAGGTCACAATCTGCTCTCCCTCCTGACTCTGGCGCCTGCTTCTGCAAGAGATAAAAGAGCTACTCTGCAAAAAGCTTTCCCTATGGCAGGCTGGGGAGTTCAGAGATTCAGCCTCCAAACCAGATGACCAACAAGGACACCAGGCACAGGGATGATGCCTGTCACAAGGAAGCCCACAGGCTATGAAATAATGACCACGAATGTCTGCCACATTCATCAACATGCCCCCAGGAGACAGGAGATCTATGATTCCCGCCTGGAAGGAATTCAGCCTGCTCCACTTCCAGCTTTTATTTTCCATCCTAAAGTCCACAGTGACCTGCTCCTGGCGTACGGACACAAAGCACTCGAGCAGGCAGGTGATAGGCACAGACAAGGCCTCCAGCCCCAACAGGCTCTGTGATCACCAGCCTCTGAAGGAGAAACCAGGAGGTTTTAACATGCAGAAAGGTTTACAAAACCAAGGGTCAGAGAAAAGCTGCCTTCCCTCTCTGGAGCCTCAAGGGCCTCACTCAGTCCTGCTGGTCTCCTTGCCATACCCTGGGAAGGGTGGGCAGGTCCAGGCTGGCACCTTTCCACCTCCTGTTGCTTCCCTGACAGCCCTTCCCTGGGAAGGAAGCTGCTCCTAAACCCTTTCCCTGCTTCACAAGGCAAGCCTGTCTTTCACCCAGTGCCTATTTCATTGTGTCAGGGTCCCCAGCAATGATATGTTGGGGTAGGATATGTAGGAGGGACTTGAATCTGCATCCCAGACAAGTGCCTGATGCTCTTGGCTACCTGGAGTCAGACAACTGCTCTTGCTCATGAAGATAAGACTTCGAAGTGCTGGGTTTGACCTCAAAGCACCACTGCCTGCCTTTCCGGGTGGCAGGAAAAACACCAAACAAGAAAAGCCAAAGGTCAGCAATGCACATGGGTTGCACGATGTGTGACTGATAAACCAAAGGAGCCTTTTCCTCCCTGGACAAAAGGAAACAGAGATCACAACCTCAAGGGTCTGCTCACAGGTGTCTCATCCCCTGCTCAGCCCTGCAGGGTCCTTCAAGTGTATCCCATGGAAGCCAGCAGCCCATGAACCTGCTGACAGGCAGTGGAGCTTTATGGGGCACAATGCTCTATCCCTCTTCCCTTTAGTACAGGACATAGACAGTGACAGCCTCTACGATGGAAAGAGCTTCTCCACCATCACCCAGTGCTGCAAACCCAGTGCCTTGAACCTCAGTCAACGCTCCCCAGACCAACACCACGCCCCCGGGCCAACCTGAACCTCTGCCGCCGGGAGCCAGCCGGGGCAGGAGCCCATCCATGCACCACGGTGAAGCCATTTGCTGCCACCTGGCCCGGAGGCAGGAGCCCGCCCTCCTCATGGCGCCACTCGCCTCCATCCCAGCGTGTCACGCCGGTTGCCATGACGATGGACCGTTCGGAGGAAGGTTTATTATCAGTTCCTCTATTGAATAAAACCTGGGATGAAATTTTGTTTTCTCCCAGCTAATGCAAAATGTCACGGATCTGTTTCCTGACCCTGCTACATTTATAGACTATCCAGGCCAACATTCACAGCATCTTTTCCACTGCTGCCAAGGGGATCTGATGTACGCTCCACCCTGTGTCTGAAACCCCATTAACAACTTGTCCAAGCCCTGGGTAAAGCACAGAGCAGCATCCAGGAACAGAGCTCATCTGAACACTTCCCGAAGGCTCAAGAAACGTGAAAACTGTCTTTAATTCCATAGCAATCAGCTCTTTCCTTTCCCACAGACAAGGGGTCCCCTAGTTGAATCCTGTGGGGTGCAGAGCATGTTGTGCTGAGCTCTTCCACATGCTCCACAACAGTACTGCAGAGCTAGGAGACATCCAGTACCGCATGAATTAGGCCCTCAGGCTGAGTACCAGAAATGCAGAGCAGCAGGTTTATGAGTCAGTCCCAGGAATGTGAGAAAACTGGGGAGGAAACAGCTAAACAAATCGCAGATTTCTTTCTTTTTAAGCTCTCTGTGTTGCAGTGCCAGGGACCCTTCCTACGCAGGCCAGTTCCCCTCCCCTTCCCTTTGCATCAAAAGCTCTGAAAAACGTGTTCCCATCACGCTCTCAGGCTGCCACACTCTTCAGTGTGTCCTCCAAAGCACAAGGATGTGATTTGAGAAAGACTCCAGTGTTTTTAACAGGTTTTTAAAAGTCAGTTGGGAAGTGGGAACAGGGAAAGAGGAAATCTGCAGCACTGTGCAGCGACACAGGCAAGTTGGTCTCGTCTCTCCCGGGATAGGAGATTCCCAGAAACAGGTTAGCCTGAACATCCCATTTCACTGCAGCTCAGTGAGCGCTGCCTTGGCTGAGAGCCCTGCCCGGAAACACAAGGAGAGCGTCATAAAATCCTCAGGTTTCATCCCTGCGGCGCTTTGCGAAGCATTTCACTGGAGCACACAGAAGCAGCCGGGCCTGCCTCAGATGGGGCTTGGGAAACACAGCGCACATATTGGGAAGGGTGGTGCATGTGCTGGGGACAGAGGGGGCTCGCAGCCTGGCCATGGCAATGCCAGGGCCACCGCTGGCACAGCACACACGAGCCTTCCCCTTTGCCAGCAGTGAGGGGATGGGAAGCAGCAGAGGAGCAGCACTTTGCTGAGTCACAGCACATCACACCCTCTGTATCTCTGCCCCGGGAGCCCGGGCACATGTGGCTCCATCTGGCATGGAGCAGGAGAACCACTCCACTAGGACACAGCGAGACATCGCTCCTGATCCCCTTCCACCCCCTGGGATGACTCAGTCCCTGTCTCTCCCAGCGCCGTCAGGATAAATCCCAGGGTACTGCACCACAGGAATCTGCTCTTCACTCCTTGGCAAGGCAAAGGCAGGTGCTCTACCAGATGGCTGAACTTTAAGGATGTATCCAGCATCAAAACCAAAGGCGTCTGAGCCCACAAGCCTCTCAAAGTGATATACACCATTCTGGACCATAACCAAGAAGGGAAGTTATTCATGGAACTTGCTGTTTTTCAGCCAGGAACCCGCCCATGCTGGGTTCTGCCACCCCTACATCTGCCTCACTCTTAGTTAGCAAAGACATTTCACTAAGGGACGTAGAAGACCTCAAGGGTCCAGACCGTCATGCTCAGCCAGGTGACAAATACATCCTGCCTCCCTCTGGGATTGTGTTCAGATTGTGTGAGGCAGACAGCAGATGGGGAAGTCAGGGAACCGGGAATAGCAGCTCCAGTTCTGGTAATCACAAAATATAGCTGTGGAATTCAGACAGGCTGGGATGGCACCGGTGTACAGGGGATGGATTGTATTTCTAATTACACTCTAAGAATAAGGGCAACAGAGGCAGCCAAGCTGAAGCACCTTTTGATCTTCCACATGGCTCCCGTGGCTCCTAAGGGGAGGTTTACAAAGCTGGAGGCATGGAGAAGTCACCACCCTGGAGTCATAAGGAGGCAGCCCCCAAAACCTCTCCTCTAACAGCAACGACATTTGGCTCTGGGGCCACCCCGGGATGATCTCACCAATACAGGAATGAGCTGATGCCATTTGAAGAGGCAAATCCTGCACTGTGCAGGCTTCTGACAGAGCAACTGAGGGTCCCACTGCCTCAACTGCTGGGAGTTACTCTCACTCCCAGATGAGATTCCCAAAGAGCCCTGCCATGCATAGCCTGGCACTGGCAGAGCATCCAACCCCAGGCCACAATCAGGACCCCACAAGCAACAGGGCCATGGCCTTGGTACATCACTGTGAACAACGGGATGGGGAGGTGCCCAATTGCACAGCCCCAGCGCTGCAGAGCAAGGAGCCAGAGCTCCTCATGAGAGCAACTGATGTGGATCCCCAGTGCTGCTCATACTTGAGATTATAGTGCAGATTTAGAAGGTCACTGTCCTCAGCATCACTGTCTGCCTTTGAAACATCCCTGTCAAGGGAACAAGGATCATCTCCTGCCTGCATTCTGCCAAGGAATCTATCTAAAATCCCTTCTTTCTCTCACACCAAAAGCAAAACATGCATTAAATCAACATCCCTGGTGTTTTATGATCCTTTTCTCACTAGAGCTGGAGACATTCCCCCAGCCTTCAGCTCTCAGTGCTGTTCTCATCTGTTTTCTGCCTCAGCTACACAGCAAACGTGAGGGAGACGAGCTTAGAATCAGGTTTTATGAAGCGCAGAGATCTGACATAACAATGGAAATGTGGGGACGGGACTGGACTGGGAAGGCAGCGTTGCAGAGCCCCACAGAGACCCATGGCCCCCTCAGTCTCCTGCTGGGAAATCACTTTCTGAGGCTGGAAATATTTCTTCCACTTCTCATGGGAGGTCCCGGGAAGGAACAGATTTAATGCTGCTCCATTTCTACCCCATATTGATCACATATTGGTGTTCTGGAGCAACACAGAGCTCTCATCAATTAGGACAATGCTCCCTGCTGCATCAAGCCCTGCAGATGTAAGTCAGAAGCCCTCAAGGGCTGACTCAAAGAGCAATTGCTTTCTATATTATTGCATTTTCAATATGAGACTGATCTCTAAGAGATTACATCTATTCCCATAAAAAATGGCTCACTGGACGAATGACAGCCCCAGCAGTCAGACAGTAACAGCACCGCAGGGATATCTGCAAGTAATCCCAGGAAAATGGGACAGGGCAGCAGGGAGACATTGGCTTGCTGTAAGGAGGGAAGGGAGGGAAGAGGCTCCTCTCCAGGGAGCTGCCAGACTCCAAGTTACAAAGCATAGGATGAAAACAGCCAGATAATTCCTGAAGAGGTGTCAAGAGAAGATGATGGACCGAAGGAGGCTATTGCATCCTGTGCTGCATGACTGGCTCCCATCAAAGAGCATCTCTCAAAGAACCCACTCCCATCTCATGACAAAATTCAGACTGGGGGAAGCTGGTTCACACGGTACTCAGGCGGCCTCCATCTGCCTGGACTAACCATTTCCCATTGCTGGGATCTTGCAGGCTTATTGCAAGGAGTAAAAGGCCCAGGAAAGGGAAGGATGTAACTTGTGTAAGCAGAGACAGTGCTTTTGCAGGAGAGGGTGCAGACAGCCAGAACCCCTGGGGAAAGGCTGAGACATTCTTGCCTCTTCTCACAGCTTGCTGTTACTAGCACAGACCACAGTTCTGCTGACAGCAAAGATCCCCCAGCACCAGGCTAGGGGCTCTCACACTTCCTGCCCACTCCTCCTGTGGAGCAGGGGTGCACACAGGGCTCAGCTGCTGGAAAAGATGGGCAGCCATCCCCTCTGTCAGGGACATCATAATCCCCTGTGGAACTGTACCGTAACTGTTCAAATCCTCTCTCCCATATGAATCATTCTCATTTGGCTTCAGTTTGGAAGCAGGACCCAAGCTGAGGCCATTAAGGAGATCAAGGCAAGAGCTGCAAAGGGCAGCAGAGCTCACAGCCCGCAGCAGCATCCAGCCAGGATTTTGTGCCTGGCACCCACATGCTGGTGCTTCAAGAGGAAAGGAAAAAGCTCCCTGCTCACATGGGCTGCTCCACACGTTGCTTCCAAATGAACACATTTCCAGAGCTCCAAGAGCTGAGCTGGAAGAGGCAGGAGGCAGCAGAGTTGAAATCTGCTGGGGTGCTTGCTGACACCTTCATCTACTGAGGCAAGCACACAGATCGCAGGCACAAACAAACCCGCTCCTTGCTGTCTAGCTGAGAGGCATTTCTTTCATGCTACAGCAACTGCTTCCTGTAATCAATTCACTGCTGAGGCCATGAGACAACAGATCATGTATTTTCCCCAAAACAAGGAGCTGATTTCAATTGATCTGAAGGTGGAAACGGCCTCCCATTATCTGAGAGAGGCCAGGAGCCTAGGAATTGCCACGGACACCTCAGAGCCTCTCCTGCTCAGGGCCAGTTTTCTCTAGCCCACATGTTTCTCAACCAAAAAGGAGCTGGCAGCAAGCACTGCTGCCAGAGGGAAAGCTGGCCCAGGAACCTGCTGAGTGAGCAGAGCCCTGGCTGGGTGTGAGGGAAAGCATAAGTGTGCTGCAGGATGCCCGTGTCGAAGCCCAGATCCATTTGTATTCCACAGGATCCTCTCCTCTGCCTGTTTGTACAACAGCCAACAGGGTCCCCCCGCAGAAGCTGAGGCTGGGATGAATGCTCAGAGCTTGCTCTGCTCTGCTCCTGTTCGAGCTCCTGCTGAGGATGGGTTTGCCACAGAGCTGGATTGTTAGTCTGTGATGAGCAGAGTCTTCCTGAGGCTCATCACGAGGCAGGGGCTTCACAAGCATCCCTGACAGAGGGCGCAGTACTGCTCTGCAGATTGGCAAGACCAAGGGCTCGGAGGCAGCCGGGCAGCAGCCAACAGCTGGTCATGTCATGATATGATATTGCAGCAGAGCCAGGTACCAGTTTCTTGTCAGAAAAGCATGACAAAATTGATTTTTAAGTCACTCCAGTTTTGAGCTGATCTGGTTATTTGAACCCTGCCACAATTCTCTGCCACACAGGACTGGTAATTTCTTCTTCAATTTCTCAGCAATCCCTCTAGAACAGAGCACAGCAGATTTCCCTAATTCACATAATCAGCACCATTTGCCTCATGAGCGGCAGAAGGACCACCTGAGATTAAAAGCAAAGCTGCTGCCCTTTGGGTTCTCCCCCCTCATAAGGCTACACGACATCTCTGCTTTTAGCCTTCTGCCCCAAAGGCATGCAGAGTTTCAATCCTCTGCCCAGCAAATGAATGGTAGATGCAGAACCTCTCAAAGAGCAGAAATTCTATTCTCTTCCTAGGCTGCTAGACACCAGGGATAATTGATACATGACTCCATGAGAGACAGAAATAAACCATTCTTCCTTCTGGAGGCCCCTTCTGCCTCCGAGGCTCAGAGCCGGATAGCCTTTGACCTTGAGTCCTTGCATTAATGCCTGCACAGCCAGAACGGGGCTATCGCACATGCACTCAGCTCATCCCCTGGGGTTTCACTTTCTTCTGCCCCTGAATAATGGCAGCTTTGTCCTCTGGCAAAAGAAGGAGCAGCCAGTTTATTGCAGGCCCAGCTTGTCCTCAAAGATAAACCCAGTGAAAAATGTCACTTGCTGATGCAATCCGCCCCATGTGACACTTTAGCAGCTGCTCCATCCCAAATACCCATTATCAACAAACAGGTGGAATAATGGAAATGTATACAGCTTATATGCATAAACATGAGAGCTGGAGAGCATTTAGTCTCTCAGCCCTGCAGGCCTGGCTTAGAGAGCTGCTTTGTTTGGCAGCAACAACAGCCTGGATTCACAATGAAGCTCTATCACTGCCCTGCTGGCACTGCAGCATCCAGGGGCAGAATTCCCTCCTCTGCAGACCACCCAGCTCAGGGCATAAAGCAGGACCCCCAGCAGCAATGGGGTCAGCAGGGAAGTGCCCTGGCAGCACAGTGGAGCTGCCCTGAATGTCACTCCAGAGTGCTGTCTGCAGCAAGAGAAGCTCTGGTGCTGTATCAATTATTACTGATGTATCATGATTTTATTATCACTATCAGTCATTACACAGCTGCAGGGCTGGGAAAGGCAGAAAAGTGCAAACCAGCTGCCTAGAACTGTCTCCCATCCCAACTATCACTAGCAGACTCAGCTCTGTGAGCACCAGAATTAGTATCTAAAGCCACTTCCAAGCAAAGGCGAACAGTTTAATTCTGCTGCCCTTTGGCAACACTGCTTTGATTTCTTACCAAGGTCCCGAAATAAATTGGAAGGTTTGGATTCAGCTTTGCAGAACACAAACAGGAAAGCCATATGATAAATCTCCTTTGCAGGCACAAGGGGTTCACCTGGGACAGTGTTATTACCTAGTAACTAGGAAGCAACTGCAGGTTACCAGAATCCAATCAGCTTTTGGCAGCGCAGCTTTGCCCTGTGATGTGAGTGTGTGGGAGCCTCTCTCATTACTCCGCGGTGAAGCAGCTCCAGAAGCCTCACTCATGGGGTGATGTTAAGAGAGTCGTAGCAGCAGCAGCAGCTCCCGCAGCCCTCCCGGGGGTTTAAATTTACTGTCATCATTAAGGACAAAGACGCAGATGTCAAACGGAGCCATCCTGTAATGGATTTAAGGCAGGCTGGAGAGGAGCTCACTGAAATTCAGTGCATTCATCTTGCTTTAAGTAATTACCCTTGTAGGCAGAACAGCACTACCAAAAGCAAGGCTGCTGTAATCCTGTCACCTTCCTCCTGACCCCTTCTCCTATTTAAAATTTCTGGCTAGCTTTACAGAACGGGCACGCTCATTAACCAGGGTACAAAGAGTAACTACAGTAGGTTGGGATGGAGTCCACGCGGTAATCAAAACAACGCTTTGTAGTTAGCACTGAATTCCTGCTGTCTCAATTACGTTTGTGGAGCCGCTCCATGCCGAACACTGCCGTGGGGAGGCTCCTCTGTGCGGTGCTGCCGCCGAGCAGTTTCCTTGACAACATTTGCTTTTAAATAGCAGCTCTTATTCCCCTTGCCCCACTCCATGGCTGTGAGATAAGGCCTGACTTTGAATCCCGACTGCAAAGACACCATGAGTAGCAGTCTTCTAATACCAGAAGGGGCCTGCAAGAAACCTGGAGAGGAGCTTTGGACAAGGGCCTGTAGGGACAGGACAAGGGGAATGGCTTTAACCTGCCAGAGGGGAGACTGAGATGAGCTCTTAGGCAGAAGCTCTTCCCTGTGAGGGTGCTGAGGCGCTGGCACAGGGTGCCCAGAGAAGCTGTGGCTGCCCCATCCCTGGCAGAGTTCAAGGCCAGGCTGGACACAGGGGCTTGGAGCAAGCTGCTGTAGTGAAAGGTGTCCCTGCCTGTGGCAGGGGCTGGAGCTGGATGAGCTTTAAGGTCCCTTCAACCCAAACCAGGCTGGGATCTGGGATTCTATGAGTACAAATTAGCATTCCACAAAAAGGAACACCATAGACGCCAGTCTGCAATGTCACGTCCCAGTTCCACACAGCTTGCAGTGGCACAGGAGCTAAAGAAAACTGAGAAGCTAGTGATTATCATGAAGTTGTCCATCCCACAGTTCTTTCTCCAGGTTTCTTCTGCTACCCTGACAACACTGTGTTACCCTTCATCTTGTTTTCATTGTCTAGGGAGAAAGAGAGAAATCTATGGCTTATACCCACCCCAGCACGAGCTGCTCCTGCCCAAGTCGCACAGCCAGTGCTCTGCAGTACAACACATCCCAGCTGACTCCTCCAAAGCACCAGCCAACCCCTCTGTCCCCAGGGAGCCCATCAAACCTTTAGTTTATCTCTCCAGTGTCTGGTCTGACTAAAGTGGACAAGAAACCCACTGACTCACTGCCCCCCAGCAACAGAAACACAAAAGTGAGGCTCATTATTAGTGGTCAAAGATCTTCCAGCAAAACAGAAGCTCCCCTCCCTGCCAAATGTGGAAACAATGGGATTGAAGATCCATCATAGCTCTCAAAGAAGCAGGAGGCTTTTTTGCCTGCACTCCAAGCACAGGCAGCAAAGCTGTGCAGCAGTGAGGGTTAGACGCCAACAAGCTGCTGCGACTAACATTTCCCCCTCAACCCTGCTCAGCTCTAGCCTGATGGGTCCCACTGTCCTTTCTCTAGGAAAATTTCTTACTTCAGTTCTAAAGCCATTTCTATTCCACAGAAGAATTCCTCTTCCCTTTTATTGTTGGAAATTGAAATTCAAAATGGCAATATATCACCAAGTAGCACAAGCCACGCCTGCACAGAGTCACTTGCAGCGAAAGACAGCCCAAACACTAAGTCCAGTCAATTGAAATAACCACCTCAGCCAGCCCACACCACCCAGCACGCCCATGATCCAGCAGCCCCCTGGATAACAAGGACAACAAACAGAAACAAAACAGTAGTCCAGGAAAGTCAGGAGCTTCACAAGCACACGGCCTTGCCAAAGACAACCCAAGGGCTTGATGAGTATTATTACAGCCAAGTGCCCATGCTGTGCTCTCCATTCTCTGCACAAGCTTGCAGATGTTCCCAGCGCCAGCCTCCAGCTCCGATGAGAGCAGGGGGCCTTTCACAACCTCCCACCCTCCAACTCTCGGCATGTGCCTCCCCTCAGGGTGCTTGTCAGTGAGGGAATTGACTCAGTGAAGGACTCCAGTCATTAACATTCAGCCCAGCTTCCCAGCAAAGTGGCTTCAGAAACCACAGAGGACATCCCACATCTAGGACCAGATTCCCTCCCACTGTTGACTTTGTGCAGCCCTAAAGGAGTCACATTATTACTCAGTGCTTTTGTTTTCCCTTGCTGGACAGAGCCAAAGTGATTCCTTACTTGGTGCTTTTCCCTTCTTGAGCTCGCCTCATCCATCCACAGAATTACATCAGGGATTTTCCTCTGGCATTGGCTCAGGGTGTCCCTCATTTGTCTCCATCTACAGAGTTAAGCCCTGTGAGAAAGGACAGAGATATAGCCCTCAAACTCCAGGTCTCCTGCAGCTGCTCCAACAGCCTCTAAACCTCACCCAGATGTTTCACCAAGAGGCAAGCTCCTTGTCAGTCACACCACGACCCTTTCAAAGTGCTGTTACCTGGTACCAACCACAGCGCCCAAATGAAGGTCTGTCCAGTGCTCCAGAAAGCCCAGGAAGAAGAGCTCGTGTCCTGGGTGGTCCAACAGCTTTGTCAGCCCATAACTTCGTGACAGCACCCAGTTTTTATTTTGGTGGTGTTGCACCAGTCAGTGGTAGCAGGATCTAGACTAAATATATGGCGTGAAAAATAAGACTCCACTTATGTCACTTCCATTCACTGATGATGGTGATTTAGGTTCTGATGAAATGAGTGGTCAAAACAAGGGAAGGTCACAAGACACCAAAGGTATCTTCATACCAAAGGTTTTGGGTTTTGATAGTCTGATGTTAAATATTTTTGCAAGGTAATGATGTCTGCATAGCCCTTGGACAGCCTAAAGCATAAGCTGTTCCAGACACACTTGTGAAAAGCATTATCTGTTGTGTCCCTTTGGGTAGATTTACATCAGACATGAGGAAGAAATTCTTCACTTCAAATTCATCCTAGTTGGAAAAATCTGATACATATTAGGAACACGACACTGATTCCCAAGTCATATTTCTTTGATGGCAGCAAAGCAGAGCTGATTGGGCTGTTATCTGTGAAGCCCAGTAAATAGCACCTTGCTGTTATTTAAATGAATTACACAGATGGAGGCATTGACATTCCAATGCCAAGCAAGGGTAGATCCCTGGGATGCAAGGCTCCAGGAACTTGCTTGTCACCCCAGGCCTGTGGCTCAATAGTAGGTTCTGCAACAGACCCTTGAAAGTTCTTGGGAAAGTTCAGAGCTGGTGTTTGGGTTGAAGGTTGTTCTGGTTCTTTGAAAGTAAGTTTACTCGTTTGAAAGGAAGGAAATTGTTCCTGCCTCCAGGGCTGTACCCTCTCTCCAAGGCAGAGCTGCCTTTCCCACCAGCAAACCCAGGCGTAGAACCCAGTGGCCACCAGTAACACCAGGGGCATGAACAAACTTACCAAGGGCCTTCACAAAGCAGATTAAAGAGCATTAATTAGCTGCAATAAATTCATCAGGAGCCAGAGGGAAGACATTTTACTGCAAGAACTTTATTGCACTATGCTCAAGTGCTGAACCAAGTCTTGTGCTACTGGACATCGGTCACAGTTACACCCCCCTTTGTGTCTACACTCCATGACAGTCTGCACTTTCTGCTATTTTTCCTCAATTAAGGCTGCAGAATCACAGAATAGGATACTTAGTACGGTAAAAATCAAGAGTAAAACTAGGGGGAAGAATGCAGTTATACAGACAGCATGTAAAAATTGATTTTATTGTTCTTCAGAAGGGCTTGGGGTTTGGTTTTTAATCCATCTCAACACCTTCCCCTCCAACCTGACTTCCACCATCTGCCAACCCAGCTTTAACTACCAGTATTTCATTTTACTAGAAACATCCATTTTACTCTGCAGAAACAGTTAGAACATTAGGTTTCTAGTTTGCAACGGGAGGGTAAAGCCCCTTTCAGCATCATCTACCTTCCATATGGACTCAAACACAACCAAATACATTATTTCCCTAATGAAGGCATCGACATCACAAACACATCTGTGTCTTCTTTATCTATTAATCAGAAACGTTACACATCTTAAACAGAGAAAGGAACTCAGTACACCACCACAGCTTGAGTCAGGCTCAGAGCAAGCTCTGTGAAGCTTGGTGTTTTCTAGCCATGGACCTTAAACAGGTCTGTCAGCAGCTCTGGGAGGGGCTTCACAAGTGCCATTATTTTTAGCTTAAACTTATAAATCCAGGAATAGAATTCTAAAAGGCCATTACCTGTGTTCTGAAAACATGTGCCCAGTTAACCTGCAGACTAAAAGTAGAAATCTGGAATAGGAAAAAATCCTGTGAAGCAGCTCACATCACCCGAGGCTGAAGCATAGGTAGAGACAGATATCAATCTACTACCACAGATCCAGACCAACAAGAGCCTTTGGTGCTTCACAGCAGATCACAGGAGAGTAGGACACTAAACCTGGATTCAGAGCCCTCAATGGCTCAATATTACAGATATAATGTCAAGTTCAAAGCATATGAGGTCACTTCAGGGGCACGGCCCAAAGTTAACATGTGTTTGGTAGAAGTAGCCTGGTTGAAACTAATTAGAGGCTGTAACACGACTTGTCTTAATTCACTGACAACACCAATGGCCTACAAAGAGAACGTGGTGCCATCACACTCCAAAAATGAGTGCGTTTCTAGCCTGCCAATGGTGAATGAGAGGCATGTTGTTGTATAACTAGAGATTTTCCCTCCAAAAGAGCCTAATAAAAAAAACTACAAGGCAATCAGTGGCTAAATGGAGCTGTACATGAGGGCTAGTCTGGGAAAAGACCCATACAAAGCATTTATTCACAGACCACCTTTCTATGTGCATCCCACCTTTACCTCAGATGTGATATAAATGAGACCCTCCCCAAAATCCTCATTTACTGTGTTCAGCAAGGCAGAGAATCTGGACAGCAGTGAAATGCCTCTTCTTCTTTCTTATGACAGCTTAATTTTAAGTCCTTGTCTGAATCATCCCTTGCACATCAGTCTCCTGTCAGGATAGATTTTCTATCTAACAACAGAAAGACAATTAACATCTCAGCCAAATGCTTTGGAAAGGTAAGACAGAGACACACACATGCTACACACACTCAGTTAAAGCACAACCTTGTACCCATCAGAAAAGGCCTTTAGCAGAGTCACCAGAAGTATCAGGCAGAAAATCTTCTGTTCAAGCCCACCAGGAAGGTTTCTCACACCTGCAGAGCCTGAACACCATGTACGCATACAACAGACATCACCCAGTCTCTAGAATTTGCCCAGGCTGGGCTTAAGGCTGCAAGACTGCTCCTATCCAGCACCAAATGCTCCTCCTGTGCCTCAACCAGGGCCCAGCAAGGTGAAAAACAAGGCAACTCCATTTCAAAGAGTCCTTTTAAATAGGAATTAATTTATCATGCCCTAATCTTGGGGAACTTTCCTTCAATCAAGAAAATAGTTTCTGCACAAGCCAATGCTCTGCTGGTTTTCCTTAGACATAAAATTTACTTTATTTCTTTTCTTAAAAAGTTAAAAATACAGAAGATTCAGAAACTGATTTTCTCCCTGCAGATGTTCCAACTGCAGCTCAAGGAGAAAACAATCCTTCACTGAAATGTTGCTCTTAGGTTTGTGTTTTAATTTTTATTGTTTTTCAATCATCACCACCATTAGGACAGAGGCTGAGGTCACTGACTCCCCCCAATCTGATGACGTAGTTTGATTCCAGATTCACATTTCCAGGTGCCAAGAGTCCAGAAAAGAGCCATGCTAACTTCTGCCTTCATTTGAGATTATGCTTTATTGAACACAGCAGTGACCGTTGGCATCTTTGAAGCGTAATCGCATCTTAGGCCGGTATTTTTCAAGGTAAAGCAGCTGTTTGGAATTGAAAGCTCCCCTCCTTTTCCTAAAACAAAGAGAATGAAGGCTAATATCAATGGAAAAAGTACTGCTTCAATCGCCACACCCCCCAAGACAGATCAGTCCTCTGTTCAAAGCCTTCCTGTAGCTACAAACCAGCATTTCTGTCTCAGTTCTGTACCCACTGACTCTCTGAGGAGGGATAAACCAGGCCATTTCATTGCCTACATATCAAAAATATTAAAATCCAGGTAACAAATTTCAGTCTGTTTTCTTGGAGTTTATTTCCATCACCAGCAGCAGCAGCTGAACAACACTGAGGTTACTCTTTCCTTGCAGGTGCATGAGCTACTTGTATCAGCTAAGCAAGGCCATGACATTCGGATACAAACACGTAAAAAGTTCTCAGGAAAGAGCTTCTCGAGATAAAGGTATCATCCCCAAGATGAGAAAAATGGAATTTAAGTAAGTTAAAATTCAAGAAAATCTCTCAACAGCAATACAGTTCACAGAGGCAACTGAGGACCCTGGAGTCTGCAAAAGGATGAACTGTTTTTTTGGCAAAGCTCATTCAACATAAATCACACCTGCTGGGCTTCATTTCAAGATGTGATGTTATCACTAAACCAGCAGAGCTCTGCAGTCTCATCCTTCATCGCATTTGTCAATTTTCCAGACATTTCCTGGGCGGGTAACACTCCCCACAGGACACAGAGGAGGGCTGGTGCTCATGTGCTGGCCCACCCACACTAGCATTTATGCCAATTTCATTAGGAGAAACTAGCCCATGGTCAGGTCATCCACGATTTTTACAGCCCCAGCCTGGACATTTTTTCCTCCCAAGTTCAAAATCTTTGAGTCTAAAGTCAATGGCTTAATACATAAGCCCAGGTTTAATACATATATATATATATATATACACACAATGACAATAAAAGACAGGGAGAGAAAGACCACATTTTAATCCTCATCTCTAAACAGAGGAAAGGGCACAAGCCTCAATATTTACATCAAAGTCATGCCAATCATGTTAGGATATAAGTACTAGAAATCAAATCAGAAATCTAATGAATTCTGCTGCAGATACTGTTCAAATAACGTAAATTAGAGATTTCTTGAGCAAATGAAAGTTTAACTTACTGCCTTATAAACTGAACTGCATCTTCGTACTTCATTCCACATTCAATGAGAGCAAGTGCAACCAGTACAGGAGCCCTAAAGGAGAGGAATCAATATTTTAGGAAGATCTAGAGAAACAATACATTGAACCCCTCAAAATACATCAAGTTAATCTGTAAACAGCTTCAGTACTTTCTCTGTAAGCATTATCTATAGAACAACATTTGCCTGCTGAGTACCTAAGTAGACAGCTCCATTTCCTCCTAGCTCACAGAATAAACAGAACATTCAGAGGTTACATTTGGGAATATGAATTTAGCATTGAGCTCTCCTGAATCAGTCTTTTTAAATTATTACTTCATCTTGAAAGGAAGTTCTTTGCAAAGAAGGAAGTTGAGTGGCGAGGAGAGAAACATCAGTCCTCATGTGAGCAAGAAATACAAGCCTATCTCCTCCTGAAACCGAAGTGAAGCCACTTTATGGAGTAAGAAAGTCATTGAATTGGTTTTCCTAAATGCCTTTTTTTTTTTTTATTATTATTCTCACGTCCTTAATAGTGCATCATTTGAAAAGGAGGAAATTAAAAACTGTACAGCCTTAGAAATTGTACCACATGTGTCCAGAAGCCCAAGAGATTTTCAGCAAAAAGACGCCTTCAAATGAGTAACACCTCCAACTGCTTGTGTCATTCCTGACAGGAGTGTTCTCAACAATCTCACCATGTTTTTCCTTCCATCCTTGATAAGAGTTATGAAACCACTCAAGATTAAGTTGCAGTAAATCTCTCTTGCTTTAATGGCACAAACTTGCTGCTGCTTTAAAGTGTCACTTGTGAGAAAATGGAGGAATTGGCACTTACTTAACACCCTCCCTGACCTTCCAGACAAAGGAACTAATTTTTAAGTCCAGTATAAAAAGAAGCCAGCAGAACACCAACCTTCCCAACCCTGCAACACAGTGAACAGCAATACAGCAGCCAGGCTCCTCACGGAATTTGGATTTCAACAGGTTGAGCCAGTCATCAACTATTTGATTGGGGGGTGGTGCTCCATCATCAAATGGCCAGTCCTTTGAAGGAAAAAGACATTAGTGACACGGATTTCAAACCACAGTCAACAGCAAGGTAACCAGAACTGGGAGAAAGAAAATACTGCATCAGCAAGAAGTGCGTACTACAAACAGATCTATTTTTCTGGCTGCACGGAAGCCGGAAAGTCAATATAATGCAACACTAAATGTTTAACAACCATTAAACAGCACTTTTCAATAACATTTCAATAAAATATACCAACTCCTGTGTGGTACAGAATTTTTAGAAAAATGGCTGCCTTGGAAATCCATTTTATTAAAAATACGTAAAAATCAAGACATATCAAATAAACATCTGAGAAACGAAAACTCTGCAGACTTTTGTCTGTGGTTCTGTCAACTTTTTAAAGTGCTACTTGTACTTCAGACTGTACAAAGAAGCTACTTCCTAACAATTCAAGGGGATCAGCAGAGAAGGTTCTTCATAACAACTCAAATGGATCACCTTGTCCAGCTGCCATGAATCCAGTCAGCAAGACAGTTCAAGTCCAAATCCCCCAGCCCATTCACAAGCAAGAAGAGTGCTCAGACATCAGCCAAGTCACCAAACAAGCAGCATTTACAGTTAATTTTCTGCCTACTAAAGGGGCAGCCACCATTTCACTACCCAGATCACATCTGATAGCATCACCGTGCCTGTCAATCAAAATTGCATGTCAGAAGCTTCCCATTTCCCTGAAGTAACAAGCACTCTCCTGGAACTTGTGCTAAGTGCAGTACATGTCCTACATTTCAGGACCATCATGTGCTTTATAACCTTCTCAAGACAACAGGGAGTGCTGCAGAAAGAGCACTCCCAGATGCAAGGGGAAAAATAATACTTAGCAGTTATTTAGCACTTTTCATTAGACTGCAATGCATTTTACAAGAGAGACTCATAGCCAGAGCTTTGTATTATTCAGCCTCCTCTCCAAGTAGAAGGGAAATGGCTTTGAAAGGAGCTGTCTTCTTCCCTCACTGGCTAGAAACAGGTCTTTCACGTAGTGTCTTGAGAACAGCTTAATATGAAGTAATATTCTGTGAAGCCTTAAAGAAGCACGCAGAAACTGAGCAAGTACAGCCAAAGGTAAAAAAAACCACCAGGCTTTCCCTTACGAAATACAATTACTGCTACCCTCATAATTCCTGAACAGCAAATAGAACTTGGCACAACCCTTGGCCTGAGAGCACCCAAGCAATGTGCTGGCACTTACAAAAGCTGCAAGGTGGAAATTGTCTTGGAACTACCAAATCAAAAAGCTTTAAGTTCCTGAAATGACACTGTATGCGATGAATTCAGAAAGACACAAAGTCTGAGGGGCACAGAGAACTCCTTTTCTAAGGCAAAAGGGAAATTAAAAGTATCTGGGACAACAAGGCTATAGAAACAAGATCATAAAGTGAAACTTGCTCTTTCTAATTACAGGCTTTCACCAGATTTTCCACTCCATCACACATGGCTAGCTCTATTATTTTAGACCTAGTATTATGCACTGTCCCAGGAAGAGCAGTATGGGCTGCCAAGAGAAGACGCACTGCCCACTGTAAGGTGCTTTCTTCTGAAACTGCCTTGCAAAGAACACGATTTGCACGTCAGTTCTGCTTCCTGGTTTTCCATTAAACTAAACCCTTTCCGTCAGACTAAACACAGGAGCTTATTACACTGTTTGAGCTTATATATTAAACATCACATCCACACAGCTCTTGTGCTGGCCTGAATTAATCACAACCTCACACCAGCATCACCTTCTCAGGAATGGTACAGCCCTGACACTGAACAGGCACTGATGAAACCCTGCCCAGGACAAGGAAGGAGAACACTTTTGAGACTGGAGGAGTGAATGCAGCAAAGTTTTGCAAGTCTTTTCCTGCTGAGTTCTGCCAGCATCACCTCTGAGCTTCTGTCAGACAGGATAAAACCCATCTGCTAAGCTCTCCAATCAAACCAGTCATGTAGTAATCAGGGTGATGCACTGAGATTGCACAAACAGAATACACAGCTCTTCTGTGCCACTATGCAGGATCTGGGAAGGATGATAGGAAAGAAGGGGTTATTCTTATCTATCCTTCAGCTGGAGCAGCACTGCTTAGCAGAACAGCTCTGGGTTTGTCAGTTGGCAATGACTGCAGGATTGGAAATGCAGAACTGAGACAACCAAGAAGCAGTAACAGGACTTTAAGGTGACAAGAACCCCATGTTCAAAACCCACATGAAGGACTGAGAGAAGAACAATGACATCTGTCTTCAATCCTGAAGACGAACAAACCCCCTACAGCCTCCTTGGTTGCTAGTCAGTGCAAAACTATTTCCAGAAAACCACCAGTTTTTGTGATGTAACATTTCTGTGTTACAAGGCCTGATGCATGAACCCAAGAACTGCAGAAACCCACAGAAACTAAATCCACTCCCGCCTCCTGGATTTAATCTCTGTTGATAAACACACGCATGTAATAGTACTACTTCAAACACAGAACATCCAATTCTCTACTTTCTCACTATGCCATCTGCCAAAGCAGCTCTGGAGCTGCCAGTTCTACCCACCCTGCCAGTGCACACTCCTCTCACAGCCTGAGAGCAGGCTCTGCTCAAGTGCTCTCATTTGGAGAGGTTTCACTATGCTTTTGACCTCAACAGTTTTAAAATAGACACTAATCTCTGTCAGGCTGTTTTTAATCTTAATGTTATTTTTGCAAGCAAATATTAGCTTTAAATAGTGACGTGTTATTTTCTAAGCCAGCTGGTAATTCAATACCAGTTCTGAACAGCAACAGGACTCTGCTTTGAAAAAGGAAGTGCTCCTAGGAAAGCTGGTCATGCTGGTAACTAGTTAAGCTTATCTGAAATAGAAAACACTACTGCAATACAGTAAATTACTAAGACAACCCCATGACTGGGATCATCAGGATCACGAATAACATTAGCAGCAAACCTTCCCTGCTACTTTCTGCTATCCTTAACAGATGCCTGGTAGATTTATGCTCTTGCTTGTTTGTCCTTCTGCAGCAATGGAACACTAAGATCTTGTACGTACCCAATGCAAAGAGGCTTGTTAGCTGAGAAAAACCTGTGGACACAAGACTCTCACATGTGTTACTTGAAGTGAAAGGATCTCTTAGCACAGCTGCAGAAAAAACATTTCCAGTTTTTACAAAAGCTTCCCCAAAAACCTGCTTTCAGTTCAAACCAATCCAACACCAAGTTCCTAAAGTTTTCTGAAAACCAAAATCCCCAAACTATTTCAGAAGCAGAGGCTGCAGAGGACAGTGCACTTTCAGCTCCTGCAGCTGCCCCAGGGGGCATGGACTGCAGGAGGTGGATTTGGCTCCCAGCTGCAGAAGCCAAGGTCTCACAGGGCCTCACAGGGTAGAGCTGGACACCTGCAAAACTGTCCCAAGTCTTCTAGGAAGAACCCAATTCTTGATCTAGCACAGGAACACAAACTCTTAAACCCCAGCTTAAATCAGGGCTCCGAGTCCTTTGACACCAGAAGTTTAATCCTTCCAGCCTTTCGCAACCATAGGAATATCACAGCTGGAAGCTTCACGGCAGCATGATGAGAACACTTGCATGTCCCAGTCCAAGACAGCTCCAGAGAGAACAGAAAAGCCCTGGGAGCAAAGCTAACTCTATAATGACTGATTTTTGCAACAACATTGAGGCACACATGGCTGCCTGGAGCTGGAGTAAATGCTTACCAGGGCCAGAAGCCAAGAAACCCAATCGACCTGTACGGGGAGTGTTCACAGATATGCCAGGATACAAGTTTTTCTCCTAATGGAAAACTGCAAAGTTTTTCTCCGCCTGAGCCATAAAAATCAAGGGGTAATGGAAGGCTGACTACCTGCATCAAGAAAGTAAGATGCAATTTCTGGCCTCAGAACAGAGTATTATTCACTCCAGTAAAATAAACTGATTATATGTGACACACTGTGATGATTCAGAAGTACTGCCTGGAAAAATACCGCCTGCAAGCTTAGTGTGAGCACACACCTACTGAAACAACCTTCCCATAACCACCGAGCAACACCAGACCATACAGTCAGACAATCACTGCATAATGGTAGCTGTGAGCAGCAGTTATGGAATTCCACCTGCTGAAGAGGGGAGCCACTAGCAGTCAGGCTCCATTTGGAGACGAGCAGTGATGAGGCTGTCGATCAATATCCTGCCACAGTCAGTATCAACATGTAAGAAAGTCCCAAAAGGTGGCACTTTCTGAAGGATGGACTTTTATCTGCACCCTCAGAAGGTCTAACAGTAAAGCCAAGAAGTGCTGAAAAGCAGTGAGCTGTACGAACCACAAGGCTGAACAGTGGGTTAGTATCAAACTAGTCACTAAAAAGCAATCAAAGTATCTCAACAAACCAAGAAATCCAGGAATAGGCATTTCTACTCCAATTAAAGAGCTCTGGCAATAGTAATAAACAAGCAAGTACCTCTTACATCACTTTTGGCTAGTATGAAACAGTCACAACTGCTTGCCCAAAGCCCAGGGCATCCCCACCACTTCTGCCCATGGTGGGTTTCATTTTTAGACAGTTTTAAAGGCAACTCACTAGAACCTGGATTCCTTCTTTTTCGATGGGAGCTTGATCGTAAGTAGCTTCACAAACTCGCACCAAGGTTCTCACTCCGTACTTCTTGAGCTCCTTTAGGGAAAAGGAACACAGATGAGCACATGACACAAGGACCAACGCAAGCACTTTCCCAGCAGCTGAAAAACTAAACACTCAGTGGTGCCACCACTACTGTACAGCTCCAACTACACAGGGAAGGAGCAAATGCCAGCACAGGAAGGGAGGCTATGGCCTATAAGAGGACAAGGGCTACAAATGACAGGAATAAGCATAAAACACTCTGAACCTTCGTTCTCCAGGGAAATGCCAAGATGGGAAAAAAAATGCATATGTAAGAGCCAAATTAAAATAACTGCTTAATTCTCCAAGCAGCTGCTTCTTCTCTGTAAATAGAAGCCTGGAACTGTTAGCTTCGGACACTGTTGACATTTTGAGGCAGGGAGGAACAGAATACACACACCATCATACTCTAGCCTCTTTGTAATGCACTATAAGTAGCATATTGTGCTAGATAAATAATCAGAAGATCAAACAAAAGCTGTTCCAGTTCACTTTGAAGGTTCATACAGCAAGCAGAATGTCCTCTCATGCTTGGAATGAATCACTGTAACTTCTAACAATTAGCAATAATACCTATTCCAGAGTCAGAACTCCTGAAAAAGGAAGACAATCCATGTTAATGGGGAATATATATATATATATATATATATATACACACCAAAAGAATGTGGCTTTCAAAATTAACCGACAATATCTGAGCAGATTCATGGTGAATGGTCACTGCTGAATGATGGAAGTCAATAGGCACAGTCAGACATCAGTATCAGATGACAGAATCTTTCTAGAAGAAACAGACCTGCACACGCAACATGAAAATCCTCTAGATATGAGGCCACAAAGATTCTGTAGGTTTGCAGTGACCCAGGACACAGAAATATACTGTCCTACCGCTCCTCTGATGACACAATCATCGGTTGCTTTTTCAGAAAGCTGAATGTTAGGTTTTGCTGTATTTAAGTTCTGATCGTGTCACAGTGACAGCGCAACCCACTGCCCATGTAACTGATTCTTCCCAGCACTCAGGCCCAGCAGATGTCATGTCTCACAGATACATTCTAGCACCCAAAATCTTGGGCCGTTCTGGATCAGGGCAGTTTGGTAACACAGTCTGTGAACTACAGCATGGGTTTAAGTATCCTGCTTACGCCTAGTCTAAGGGAGAAGACAGGTCAGAAACCAGTTACAATTCTGTCAACTACTTTAAAAGCCAAAAGGTGAGCAATAGATTGATATATTGGAAAAACTGCATTATTTAATGAAAGATAACATTTAAAACCACGGAACATGCAGACCTTCAGAAACCAGGCCAAGAACACGGCGAGAGGAGTGTATTCTAAAATGGAAGCTCATTCAGCCTCTTGCAATTAAAGAAATGCAGGACTTTGGAAAAAGCAATCAGTGTATTTTCTTCTCATCCTGTCAGGAGAATGTGACCAATATATTAAAGATAAAAACACCTTATGTTTCAGGTAACATGTAATATACAGCTAAAGTATTGAGCCACAGGTGTGAAAAGTGACTGTCCAGTGCTTCTACAGAAGCATGAGCATGACAGGAAGCTTTTTCTGGTTGCCTTACCTCTATGAACCTGTTGAGGGTTGTGTTGGTTGGGTTGTGAGTGATCAGGAAACGCATGTTCTCATAAGTGATTTCCACGGGAGCTGGACGGTTCATAATGGCAACTGAAGTGTGTAAAGGGCCAAAAGATTGAGGAAAATAATAAAAAAAAAATTAAAAAAATCAATAACCTTGGAAAGGTTTCACAGCAGAAAACATTAAAGAGACCACTAAAATGCCTTGGACAGATCAGAGCTTGCTTCGATGTGCTTGTTCCTTAAAGAACTCGCTGCTAGAAAAGCTGGTTTGCTTCAGAATCCACTCGAATTCAACTTCGGCCTCAACTGCTGCAGGTGGTACCCTTCAGACTCCAAAACTCTGACTACACACAAGACTAGGCAGCCTGTTCTACATTTAGGCACTGGTGAGGCAAAAAAGTAAGGGCAGATTTTCTCTCCACTTTGTTTTCTTGATGCTTAGTTTTGCTAGAGTCAGTAAAAGGAAAATGCTTCCAATGTGCAGAAGATATCCCATATATCTGAGTGTCTACTGTGTCCGGAGTCTTCAAGGCAAAGTAATTATGGCACGTGGAAGCCCCTGCACTCAGCTCACTTGTCAGCCAGGATGCTGTGCTGGGCCTGGCAGAATTCTGCCCTCACACTCAGAATCGCCATAAATGGGCAGCGTATGCTCCAACAGAACACCTGAGAGAAGAGAAAGATCAGGTAAGAAGATTTGTTGCTTCTACTTCCAGAGACACTGAACGCTGACCCTCCCAGAGAAACTTCAGTTAGACTAGAGAAGACTGTTTAAAAAACAAACAAAACCCAATCTTCATTGGATTCCTCATAGGTGCAACCCTGAATATTCTGTGGGCACTGAGACATGGCCTTCTGGGAAGTGCTGCTGCCGGCAGGCACCGGAACTGAGAACAAGGAAACCTTTCTATGCTCTCTGCAGCCCTTCCCTCCCCTCCAGGTGCCTCAAAAGAGGAGAAAATAGCCCAAAGCCAAGTACACTCTCCAAAGTGGCTGTTGGTACAGTCATACCTGCTTGGCTTAAGGCCAAATATGTTAAAAATACTGTTGGTATAGCTTTTTTTTTATGAGCAAAATAAACAGCACAAGCAGAAATAAGAGTGTAACTAAGTGCCACGTATTTGAGCTTTTGCTAGCAGACAAATTTCACCCACAGTGCAGTATCCACAAACTCCTACAGCAGCAGGGAGATACCCTCCAGAAATCAGCCATTTAAACAGCAACCAAATGGTCACTTAACAGTAATAACTGTAAGTTATTCTCAGTCTTACCTGTGTTCACGGACTAGGGCATTAAGCTTGTGGCAGCTTCCAGTCCTAACACATAGGCTTCAAAATACAGATGTTTCAGCAACAGCAATAAAAGATGGAACCATGCAACTCAACCATGAAGGTTAGGGGGATGAAAATGGAGCTAAAAGAGCTCAGATCATTTAAGGCTGAAACACTGAATAAGCAACATGGCTTTTTACTGCATTTAAAAAGCCAAAGAGTCACTACTGACACTTCAGGGTTTTAAGGAAAAAGTTTGAAATCTGTTGAATCAAATCCAAACTAACAGCCAGAAGTCACAAACCTGCAACTCAAGTGGAAAGGTCAATGCTCAGTGAATGCCATCAGGGAAACACATACATGGAAGTTTACCCCCCAGACTTCTGGTGCACCCAACATTTTAATGAGATCCTCACTTGAAAATAGTCAAATTAAGTCCTACAGAATCACCTTTTTCACTGACATGAAGCCAGAACTCACACACAGAACAGCAATTACTTCCTTAAAGAACAGCTCTCAGTGCCAAAAAAAATTCATGGATTAGGTTGCCAGAGGCAAGAGCAGAGATGTTGTCAATGACCTGCCCCAGCCTCAGCACAGCTCCATTGAGTGACTCAAAAACACATTTCAAAAATGAATCCAGGAATATTTCAGTAGTGTCATGACTACAGGATTGACTTTCACCCCAGCTGGAAGAATTCCATCTAAGCACATCACACTCAAGTCCTTACACATGTCAATTCTTGCCCATTTGTCACACACATACTACTCAATACAATACCTGATTTGTCTCCTATATAACACACAATGTCAAAGGACAGAGGTTGTTAAAATCAGTTCCAGCCTGCTGTAGCTGTAATGCACCAGGAACAGAATGACCAAAGTCACAGCATCCACATGTGCAACACCTGTAAAACTTGATGCAAGAAAGTATGTTTTCAGGCCAACTCTGACCTGGTTTCCTTGCTTTGAACACAGTCCAGTCATCTGGCATGTCTTGAGAGTGACCCACCCACACACCTATGTTACACAATGGTTCCAAAACTAACTTTTGAGGACCCAAAAAGGTCATTTAAATAAAATCAGTGGTGACCAGATCTTGGCATACAAGATCAGAACTTGGATCCTGCACACCAGAAGGCTTGCAGCATTACAAAGTACACTGTCATGAGGGGAAGAGCTGTTGCATCATATTTAAACAAATCCTTTAGACATTCTTCTTTTCAGCACCAATAATTTTGTTGGAAAAGCCTCATGCAGTGCTATTTGCACTGTGAGTTGTATCAGCCCAGATCATTATAGTTACACTTCTCCTCCCTCAAGCAAATCAAAGAATGAATTTCAACCCAATTATTTTAAGTCTTTTGTAAAACTGATTTACCAAGTCATTGAGAAAGGACACATGGAGATGCCATGTTCCAGTGAATCCAGAGTGGCAGGGGAGGCACCAGCTACAGTACTGCTCTGATCTGCAGCTGCTCATGATCTGACCCCGGCCAAGCCACTTTCAGTAGCTCAACTCATCCTGTAGAGCAAGAATGACACAATTTACCTTCCCCAAAGGAGTATGACTGAAGTGTTTAATCAGCTAATAGCTAAGGAATGATTAAAAACAGAGTGCTGTATTTAAGGCTGAAAAACAATTTCCAAAAGGATAAGCAGTTCATGTAGCACACAAACCTATTTGTAGAAGTTGGGTTACTGACACATACATCCCTTCCTCCCTTGATTTTCAGCTGCTGTTAAGCTGAAGTTTAAAAAGAAAAACTAGGCTCCTCATTAAGAAAATAAAATCCAGGAAAACCCCTGTTGTCTGCAACTTCTGATCTCCCCAAGCAAATACTTTACCATTTCTTCCTCCTTGTGTTAGCAAGCAAATCTGCACTTCAAAAATCCCAAGAGAACAGAGCGCTACCAAACCAACAAGAGTAACTAGTAACCAGGTCTATGCACAACATAAAAAAGGAGTAATTTCTCAGCCAATTAATCTTCAACTTTTTATATTTAGAAAGTGAGATAGTACATGGAGAGAAACCAAAAGATGACACCACGTCTTGTGTGGCTGGCCTCAGAAAGGGAGAGGAGGTATCCAACACGTCAACACCATGAATGAAGTGCAAGAGCTCCATCAGGATCCGGAGGAGGAGAAAAAGCAGAGGCAGCAGGACAAACAAGCCAAGCAATAGCCATACATGCATCTGAAAAGAACTAAATATGCTTGGGAGCCAGCTCATGATGTTGTTTAACTTAATTATAGGGAATCACTATCAATGAAGGTGTGCATCTATACAACCGAGTTTAGCAAGCTGTGCCAGTGCACCTACGGCCAGGACTAACAGTGTAGTGAGCCTCCCACCTCATGCTCACACACAGCCACAGATGCCAAGAGAGCTTGGTGAAGCCTAAGGAGAGCAATTTGAGAAGAATGTATTTCAAACTACTAAGAACATGGAAGAATATGCTTGAAACACGAGCAGGGGGCAATGTATTAACCAACATAAATAGATCAGGATGATTAACTAATTAAGAGAACAGGTAAATGAATTCCTGACTAGATAGAAGCTTCACCTGAGATTGCCTTAAGCAAAAACCCAGCACACCTACACCGCTCACATCCAGTGCCTGCAGCCCCAGTCCTTACACTGATGCCTCAATTAGATGCTTCAATAGGACAAGCTGCTGCTCTTCCCTATTGAGCCCATGCAAAGCAGGAAGACAGAGCTAATGAAAAAAAAGTAATAACATCATCAGGAATTCCCAGTTCCACAATCTCCTTCAGAACACACTGGCAGAAGTGCTGCCTTAGCTACACCGAGACAGCAAAGAGCCTGTAACAGCTGCAGCTTCCACAGACTTCAGAACACGGGTACCTGTGGAAAGGTCACTTGGATCCCCTTTCAAAACAACCCGGCAACAGGATGTGCAGCAGAGCCATCTAATTTGTCAGGCTGTACCGAAGAACACTACTGTGTTCTACAGTCCAGTACTTTCAAACCATCTCAGCTGGTTTTGCTCCTGTAAGTGGGAATCTGCATTCAATGTTAACACAGTCAGGTCATGTGGTGCTTCATCTTCCTTTTCTAGAAAACCTCATTCTTGGGGTTAGCATTTCCGCACGTGAAATCAACATCATGGCATGCTGAGGGTGCCAAGCTGATCCCATACAAATTCTCATCCATACGAGGCTGCAGCCAGCCAGGCTTTTCCTGACACACTGTACGTCAGATTTCACCTCCCCTTTTTGCGCTGCCCCGCTAAGTGACCCACATTCTGTCCATACACCCTTAAAACGTCCTGTTTCATCTGGGTACTTGTCAAGTGAAAGAATTCACCAAGTCCTCCAAACTGAGCCTTCAACCAGCAGAAATACACGTTAGCAAGAAACAAAGCAACTATTTTTTCTAAAATATACTCTCCTAGTACAAAGGGGAAAGCAACTCTGGAACGTTCTTGGAAGGAGTTCTTGAATGGTCTCTGAAGGAAGCTTGCTTGGAATGACACGGGCCTAGAGAGGGGTGAGGTCAAAACTTTTACTGTCCCACCCTCCCCTCCCAGCCTGCAGACAAGCTCTGCGGGTGACTCACACGTTTCCTTTCACACTAACCCCAGCCCAGGCTGTAAAACCCACCCTAGAAGCCACAGCAGCACAGAGCAACAGAGGGAAAGTAAGTACAGATTAAGTAACTCAGAAGTGACACATGAGGAAATGGCAAGAACTGTCAAGTGTGCTGTGCAAAACTACTCGGGGAGAGAAGAATCCTGCAGCACAACTCAGTTCTGAGTACTACACAGGAAAGGTTTAGCTGCCATCCCCAAATTTGAGTGAGGTCAAACCACGACATCCAACAAGGGCATCGATGCACAGAGCCCATGACCCTGCAAGCTGGGAGCGGGAAGCGATGAGACACCACCGGAGCTCTTTCCAAGGCCCAACAGGTACATGTGCTTTGTGACTCAGAACTTTTCTTTCTGGACAGGGGCTTCTGACAAGAGCCTGTAGGGACAGGACATGGCTTTAACCTGCCAGAAGGAGACTGAGATGAGCTCTCAGGCAGAAGTTCTTCCCTGTGAGTGTGCTGAGGCACTGGCACAGGCTGCCCAGAGAAGCTGTGGCTGCCCCATCCCTGGCAGTGTTCAAGGCCAGGCTGGACATAGGAGCTTGGAGCAACCTGCTCTAGTGGAAAGTGTCCCTGCCCGTGGCGGGAGTTGGAACTGGGTAAGCTTTAAGGTCCCTTCCAACACAAACCAGACTGGGTTTCTGTGATTCCCTCCTGCAAAATAGAAGCTGCTTTATCGTGAAAAATCCTGTTTTGACACAGGCTCTTCTGAACACTTTCCCCACCCACCATTTACTTACTAAAAACCCTTCAGAAGACACATTTGGATGCTATTTACATACCATGCCTCAAAAAGTTTAAAGTTGCTAAAAGTCTTTGAAAGTCAAAAGCAAAAGGCACTGCTAAGAAAAAGAAACTTCAGCTGTTATCCCATTTAACTAACAGAACTGTATTTCAGTAAAATTAAAAATCACTTTAGACAACAGTTCATGAGGATGCGACACTAAGAACTCATCCTGAAAAACCTGAATGCTGAGTGCTCTGAGCTGTATCAACTGCTGGTCTCTGAAAATACGGCCCTGCAAGGTCAGCAGCTCCCAACAACTCAAACTAAATATTCTCACACTTTCAGATGATGGAGCAAAAAACCAAACAACCCAGAAAAAAGCCCTTAACAAGTCAAGCAGGACTTTCACACCACAGCAACAGAGACTTTACCCTGCGGAGGTACTGAGTTACTTGCATCTTACTCATCTCACTCATCTGAATTTGTGTGTGCCTCGGCCAGAAAAATGACTGAGAGCTGGCTCCTTCCCCCTGCTCCTGTGGCAGTTAAATTCAGCCTGACAACGCAAACTGAACCTTACCGATAAATCTCACTGCACCTCCACTAAGTCTCAATTGTCAGAATCCACAGTCCATTATTTTGAGCAGAGTTAGATTTCAGTGTAAGAGACAGAAAAGAATTTATCCTTTTAGTATGGAACAGAGAAACAAGAGGCAACAAAAAGGTACACCTAATGGTGACCTGAATAGAAACAGCACCACAGTGTCTCAAGTCTTAGAGCTGAAAAAAAGGATCAGGAGATTTAAGACTCCTTTACCCCTTCTCAATTAGCAAAATGAGCCCCAAGATGATACCAAAGTCAATACCCACCCTAAAGGTACTTTATACTCTGATGATAGGCATCAGCCAGATACCGGCCTGAATAGGTGCCTGCCTAACCCAGCTTCAAAAAGAGGAGTAACTTCTAGCCCAGATCCTCAAGCCATTAGGTCTATTTTTCAGTGTCAGACACAGCTGGTTTACATCTCCAGCTCTTTACAACGCAAAGAAGCTGTCAAACTAATCCAAATGCAACAAACACCCCAGAGCTCCTCTCTGCTAGTTCAGTAATGGTGCATCATTGACAACGTGTTTTCCCCTCCAAGGTACTATCAAAATACATAACCTAAACTACTTAATGACGTGATCTGCTTGCACTGCAGGATCTCAAGAGCTATGTTTTCAGCTGTGGATCATCCTCCTTCAAGCGAGGACAGAAATGTGCCTTTCCATAAGCAACAGCTCTCCCTCCCAGGCCTCACCACAGTCAACCAACAGGACATGCCACCACAGGGCGAAGTCCAGCAGCAGGAGTGAGGTGAGCTACTGCGATCACAGCTCAGCTCTGCTCGAGGAAGGACATTTGAGTACAGCTGTGTGCAACAGAATGCTGACTACTTGCAGGTAATCAAACCTGAAGTCAATCATCTACATTTATGAGAGATTCCATTAAAAAGATGGCAGCTAGCCCCTATGCAAGGCCACCTACATTTCTGGCTCTGCAGCCACACGTATGCAGATACCTACTCCTACCTTAACTCTGACCAATCTTTTCTTTCCAGCAGTTGGGTTCATTAAATCGAAGTATTTCTACGTGTTGAGTCATATGGAGATAGAGGTTTTTGGCTGCCTCTACTGGTGGGTTTATCTTTTTTTTTTTCCTTCTTTAAATACTAACTGCAGTTCTGAGTCAGAACCTGACTAGTTCATCTGGGGAGTTTTGAAGCGAGTTTCCATTTATACAGTAGCCTTTAAAAGCCAACTTTCTGCCTTACTCCTCCTCACACAAACCAAGGAGCACACAGCTGCCCCGAGAGACAAAGCAGATTGTGACTAATCACACCAAGGAACCACGAGGAACCATCACTGCAGCTGAGTGGAGGCCACATCTACAATCACCCCCATCCCATAACACCTCCCAACCTCCAAATCCCAAACCTCCAGCTCTCAGTAACTAGGGCTCCTCACCCACTAAAGCAGCAAACCCCAGCCATGCCCAGTAAGCACAGCACTTCCTGTCTTAGGCCTTCCTGCAGGTCACTCAGCACCCTCAGCAACATCAGCGCTGGCTTTAGCTGTTGCCCTGGCCCTGCTTACAACCCAGGCAGCTCCAAGTCTCACAGGGCAGCCCTCTGAATTCACAACCCTGCCCCTACTCAAACCCCAGGAAAACCACCACATCCTGGACACCCTTCTTTTCCAGCTCCACATGCTCCCCTTGAGCCTTGAGAAAAATTCCACACACACACTGCTCCCAGCCTTTTCCCTCCAGTTTCCAGCCCAGATTCCAGGAAAAAATTCTTACCCTTTACAGACCCTCTCCAGGCCTAACCCCTTCTCCCAAAACAACTCACCCATCCTTTCTCTATCCATACATACACACAGAGGAAGTAACACCCCCTCCCCTCAAACCAACCCCTACAAATGCCCCACTTTTCAGATACAGGCAAGATCCCCCATTCACGCACACCAACCCCTTTGCAGCCTCCGTATCCTCTCTCTGCTGCAACCCTACAGCCCCTCAAGCCCAGGCAGAAAGCAGTTCTCTCCCCTAAGCCATTTCTTTGGGGTGCACTCCCCCTCAGCACCACTGTTGAAGGAGGACCCACACTAACCAGCCACACAGCCCTGGAGGATGGGTGCTGGAAGTTAACCCCATCCCACTAACGAGGAAGGACCCTCGAAACCAGCCTCGCAGGTGGGATACCTCACAAAGCACCCAATGCTGCAGGCAAGGGCTCCCATTCTAAATGAGTCTCATCGGCCATGGGGGTCCCTCACACCATCCCACCCCACAGGCAGCACGGTAACCCCCTTGAACCAGTCCCGAAGCAGAGAAGGGACCCTAGAGTCAGAAGCGCCTCCACGCCTCCCCAGCGCAGCTCCTAATGCCCGGAAGGGTTTTCCAAACAGGCCCCAGAGGTCAGGAAATACCCCCAAGACCAGGATAGGCCCTCCCAAGCCAGCCCGGCGGAGCATGCGAGGGGCCCTAGGCACAGAAGGCGCCTTCAAACCGTCCGCAGGGGCCGAAGGAGACTCCTCAGGCCAAAGAAGCCCCAGACCTGCCCCCCAGGCCGCGGAATCCCCTCAAAACTTTCTAAGCAGCAGAAGGGAGGACCCCACAGACCTCCCCAGATCCACTATCCCCGGCACTGGGGACCAGCCTCCCGCGAGCCCCCTCCTCACCCGAAGCCCCCCAGTTCCTCCTCGCCGCAGACCCTCACCCTGGGCATTGAGCGCGTCAGCGTTCTTCCGAGCGGGCCCGGCGCCTCCCAAGCACCGGGCCGGGCGCTGGTAAGGAGCGGAGGAAATAAGAGGGGGACCGGTAGCGGCGAAACTGGGGCTGTGGTGGACCGGTCCGGCCCGGAGACACCCGAGAGCCCGCGCGCCGCCACACGGCTCCTCGCACACAGGCCGCTCCCTCCCCGCCCGCGCCCCGTGGTACGGCCCAGCCCGCCGCTGATTGGCACGACCTGCTTCACACCCACACCCGGCATTGGTACGGTCCACCCGACCCGATTCAGCGCGTAAGGCGCACCCATCCAGAGCGTCGCGGGGGTGCTCCGGCTATATCGATGCTCGCATAAGAAGCGCTGGGGTGGCTTCGCTACGCGCTGCCGCGACTAGCCGTGCCGGGTACCCGTCCCCGTGCCGCGGGGAACGGCTCTCTCCGTCCCGCTGCTGTTAGAACAGACCTTCCCCCTACGCGTGGGAGGTAGCATCAGTACGGCTCCCTTCTCTTCCCTTTGAGCAGTGGTGCGGCCCTGCCGGCGCTGAGCACGGCACGAAGCGAAACGCGCAGCCCTGCTAACCCCCTCTCACACTTAGTACGACCCGGCCTCGCCCTCCCGCCGCCGCTCTGTCGCACTTGGACTGTTCCTCCGGCCGCATGGGCGCACGGATACAGCCACACGAACACATAGCGCACAGAGGCAGTGGTACAGCCCGCTCTTTCTCACCCCCGCTCAGTGGTTCGGTCCGCCCGGTGGTTCCCACGTCTCTAGCTTCCACCGGTGGCATCAGAACCGCGGCTCACGAGCACTCGGCGGGCACAGCGCTGCTGCTGCCATCTCCGGAACGGCCAGCACACGGGCAGGCCCCCGCCACAACCGAAATAAAGGAGCACGGTGGCTAAGAGCTCGGGATTCCAGCCGGAGCTCACCCCCCGGTGACAGTCCCACCTCGTTACGTAAGGTAAAGACAAAGGAAGGTCTCAGCCCATTTACAGCGTCAGTAAGCAAGACAATAAGAAAAAAGACAAGAAAAGTGACTTAAGTTACAAATAGTGGTCCAACTCGTTGAGCAAAGAGTCCAGGTTCACTCCAGAAACCTAAGGAGTCATGGAAACTGGTCCCGGGTTTTCGAGTTTCCAGTCCAGAGCCCCATTCCACAACCTTCCTCTAAAATACTGAAACACACTCCCAAGGAGCCACATGCATCTCGCTTTGTGCTGAAGTTCCTTGAGGAACCCCTCGAGACCTGCCCTGCAGAGTGCAGCAGAGGTTGCGGGAGGCCAGGAGCTGGGAGCCCTGTGTGAATAAGGAGGGAGCTGGTGGAGGAGGAGCAGAGCAGGCACCCGTATTGGGACACACACAACTCTGAAGCCATCACTAGCAGGAGCTCTTTATGCAGGCACGATGTTTTGTGCAGCGGAACTGTTAAGCGCAGCACAAAAGGTTTGTGCAGGTTCAGGAGAGGTTGTTGGGAAATGACACTGTGGAGGTGAGAGGGACAGGACAAGGTGCAGGTTGTGTTACCTGTTGATGTCTGGGGTTATGTTGGTCCATGAACATCAGCTTCAGCTCTGCAGAGAAGGGGTTGCTGCAGGCAGCAGTCTGTCACCAGATATTGAGAGATCAAATAAGAATCCTGAACAGGCTAAAGTGTATATGTAAATCACTCATTATAAAGGCTGTTGTCTTCCCATGTTCGCATTCTACAACTGTAAAATTATTAATGAAATGCCATGTTTGATACTAAACTGAGGAGCTGCAGTGCTCAAAATGTACCCTGCCTCTGGTTGTGCTGCCTCTGCATCCACACTAACAGAACGCTCTGCACACCAGGGCTGTCACACATCATCCTGAGAAGCTGTTCAGTGTCACTGGGCTGGATCTCACGGCTGCTCACAAGCTCCCCTCCAGCGCGTTTAACTGGAGTTCCTTAACCTCTGATAACCGCACCCCATAGGATTCTTCCTCTTCCCTGCTGTGTAAGGTCACCTGGCACACAGAAATTGCTGGCTCTCTCCAAACCCCCATTACATGGGACCAACGTAACGAGGGCTTCTCTCCCCGGGCACTGCCGAGGCCCTGCAGCACAGGACTACAAGGAGAATCCATTGCCGCTCACCAAGCCTGCACACACCAGGCTAAAGGGCGGCTCCCTGCCACGGCACTGCCGCCTGGAGGAGACGCGCATGCGCGACACCCGCTTTGGCTCCGGCGCGCCCAGCGCCTATGCATGCGCAATGCGACACGCAGGCGCTTTCTCCCGCCGCCCCGTGCCTAATGTCGCACCCCCCGCTCCCCGCATGCGCAGCCGGACCCGATCTGGCGCTACCGCCGCCTACCCACGTGTCGAGCCGTTGGGGGCTGTACGGCGCAAGTGCGGAGGCTCGCGGGGTGGCGGCGCGGGAGTCGGAGCTGGGGGGGAAGAGAGAGGAGGAGGACTCGGAGCTTCCGTTGCGTCACTTCCGGCGCTGTCGCCGTGGCGGTCGGTGTGGCTGCGCCGGTGCGCTCCGCCCACCTTTCCTTGCCATGCAGCGCCGCGATGACCCTGCCGCCCGCTTGGGCCGCGGGCCTGGCCCCGGCGGTGCCCGGCAAGGGGGTGCCCCGTCGCGGCGGCCACCCCGAGGTGGGGGGGGCCGTGGTGCTGGTAGTGGGGCGCAGCCGCCGCCGCCTCTCTTGCAGTCCAATGCCGCTGCGGCCGGCGGCTCTACCGCACAGGCCCCCGCCGCCGGCACCCCCGCCCCGCTGCTGTCCGGCGGCGCTGCCAAGATGGAGCCCGAGAACAAGTACCTCCCCGAGCTGATGGCCGAGAAGGACAGCCTGGACCCATCGTTCACGCATGCCATGCAGCTCCTCACCGCAGGTACCCGGGCTGGGCAGGGCGAGACCCCCGGGGTTCGGTGGGGCGGGCAGGAGAGAAGGCAGCTCCCAGTGAATGCCCTGTGTGGAGGGATGGGGGAGCGGAAGACGCCCGGGTGGCCGATGCTGCCGGGGCATCGGCGAAGAGCCGCCGCTGACCGACCCTGTCCAGTGTGACCGCGAAGGTTTGAAGTTCAGATATTTCTCTTATTTAGTCTCTGTTAGCCCTGTGCTTAATCCGTGGCGTGGGCCAGATTAAACACACAGCCAGAACTTTCTTTTTAAACATGGTGTGCGGTCGCGTTGTCTCTTTTCATCCCTGGGGAAAGAGGGGACCAGAGAACACGGTAAAACCCGGGGTTTCCTCATGCAGAGCCTGATTGAGCCTCTGCGAGCCATGGTTTGTGCTCTCTTTTGATTATCCATTCTGGTTACCTGTGTTAGAGTTTATTTCATGTTCCTGGTGAAGCTGAACAGGGAATGGAAATGGCAGCCTTTGTTCTGGGCCTGACTGGCTCCTCTCATTCCCCATCACTGGTGGCTCTGATTTCTTCATATCTCCACGGAGCAGCTGCTGGTGCCTCTGCCGAGCAGATTCTGCTGCTTTGAGACTCTATGGCTAGCTTAAAAGTGGGAATGAGTCAGAAGAGCTGCTACTGACAACGTTATGTGCATGTAGTGGAGAGCTGGGAGGCACCCAGCGCAAGGATATGATCAGGTTTAATCTTCACATGAGCAGAGCGCTTAGCTCTGTTGCTTATTCTGCTTTTGAATTGGTTTATTTTATTTTTTTAAGGTCTTTAAAGTGTGTAGTATTGTGGCTGGTGCAGTGCTTGGGATTTTATTATCTCCTCCTTTAACGTAGGAAATGATCCTTAGGAATCACTGCCTCCCATTGTGCGAGTAACTGAGGTCTGTCATCGTGGGGACCTTGGCATCACTCGTCGACATCTTGATCTAAATAAATACTTTTATAATCTGATTTGACATCGATTTGATATTTTTCATTAATAAAACCCTTTAGCCAGCTGATACTCAGCAGCTCAGGATAATGCCTCCCAGAGAAATGAAACCTAAGGAGTTTGCTCACTCTGACACAGAGCCGTGTTCTCAACCCACTTAGTAAAGTTCTGGTCACTCAAGTGGTGTAACTTATGAGGGGGGTTTTTTTCCATTAAATTAAAAATTGCTTGTAGTAGACTGCAGCTTTGTGGGGCTTAAAATTGATAATTGGAAGAGCTCCAGATGCTTCATGCTTGCTTTGGATGTTTGAAAAATTAGTGACCTTTAAGAGCATTCACAAGCAGCCCAAATTCAGGATGGTCTGAGCAGGGAGCTCATGAGAGAGAATCTGAACTAAAACAGTGAGTTTAGGTGACTGAATGACAGATGACCCCAAACTGATCTGGATTGCTCAGAATTTCTCTTCTGCTGTGGCATCCTTTGGTGATGTCATGTTGGAGAAGCTGCTGTAAAGCTTACTTAGCAATTTAGGTCTGAGCCAAAGCACAACTTAAGCAAAATGACTTCCAGACAAAGAAGTGGCTGATTATTGAATGTCAGCAGTATTCCTATCCCAGCCTGTTTTCAGGAATGGAAGTTGCTCGTCCTGCCTGCGTCTGGGAGGAAACCCTGAGGAGCTCTGCCTTGAACACTGGCAGTGTTCAAGGCCAGGTTGGACAGGGCTTGAAGCAAGCTGCTCTAGTGGAAGGTGTCCCGGCCCGTGGCAGGGAATTAGAACTGGATGAGTTTTGAGGTCCCTTTCAACACAAACCATTCCATGATTCTATGAAATTAAGACTTCTTCTTCAAACACAACATTTAACAGAAGCCTACAATACCTTTGTGGTTCTAAAGCTGCTGTTCTAGAGAAAAATAGCATTATTGAGGAGCAAAGTGAAGGGCAACGCAGTGATGTCATACTGATTCCTGAGAAGTGTCCTCTGTGATGGAAAGGCACAATTCTAAACAAACTGAAAACTGGGATTTCTTGCACCTTGGAATATGATCCATGTTTCCTCACTTCTGTCATTCAGGGTCTGTGTGATCTTCCATAGGAACAAAAAACCCTTTTTTTTTTTTTTTTTTTTCCCCCCTCACTTTGATTTATGCCCTCCATCTGCTGTAGGGAGAGCAGGAGGAGATGCTGATGCTTTGAAAGGCACAGTCCTCTCTTCCGGTGTGCCTTGGGAGGACAGGAGATGGCCAGCAATGTGTTAGATAGGCATAGGGGTGGGGGATTCTCCAAATTCTTGTGGTAATCTTGGCTATTTTTATTTCATGGAGAAACTCCAAGTGAAAAGAGCTGGTCATCTCTGAGCTTCCTAAGCCACAAACAGGTATTTGAGCTGTGTCATTCCACTATCAAGGCTTTATATAGCTAGAATCTAGTTGGTCCTCATGTTAAATGCAGCCCTTTCCTTCCCCAGAGGTGAGTAGTGAGGGGTGGATTCACAGCACTGAGTTGGGTGTTGGAGAGGGACCTGTAAAGGGAGGGAGGGCTGAGGATTGGAGTTAGAGCAGCACATTGTGATGCAGGGAGCAGTGTGAGGTGCTGGAGGACTCCTAAACAAATCCCCTGTTGACCAGACTGGTTCCTGTGCCAGGTTCATTCAGTCTGTGTGTATGCCTAGGAAGGAAAAAGGGCTCTATGGGAAAATTGGCTGCATGGATGGTGGCTTCGGTGGAGTGACCAGCTAAGGAACCCACCAGTGGGATTAGGGAAGGGCTGAGGTCATGGGGGTGATGAGAAGCTGTGTGTAACCCAAAGCAATCCAGTCTGCTGGAGCTTTCTTCGTGTGGTATTAAAGCTGTCCTGAAATGCAAACAATCGTACAGGTTCCTGTGCTGCCATGTGCATGCCCTGCTCCACAGGAGCTGTAACTGCAGCCTTACACTCATCCCAGATGCTGCAGGCTGTGATGTGCTCAGAGCATTTTCCAATGTATTATGTGTTGCTGAGCGTGCCGATGTGATGGGGCATTGCTCTCCTCTGCCTCTTCCTGCTGCGTCCCAGGAGCCTTCACTACCTGTGCGTTCCTGAGAGCTCACCTCCAGGCTTTCTCCCTGCCTCAGCTTGAGCCCGGTTCCTTTTCTTCCCCACATCCCTGTGCTAGTGGCAGTTCCCTCCCTTCTCATCAGAGCTGTTTGTGTGTGATCCCAGCGTACTCACGTGTGGGAGGGTGTTGTGGCAGAAAGCGGGAGGGAAATAATGGGAAATGCCAAACCCTGCAGCTTCCACTCTTAAAGGAGTCCATCCCAGAGCAGGTCCCTGCTTCCTCTCCTGTCAAATCAAACCAGCTGGGGAGCAGTAGTGTAGGAGAGAGGTGGCTCTGCTTCCTTCCAGAAGCTCTCATCCTTAAACTCTTGGGGTTTTCCTGGGGTTTTTTGGGTGTGGGGTCAGTATTGTTATACTGTTAATACTGATAAGACTCTTAGTATTGTGAATAAACAGAATGCCTCTCTGCTTATGGAGCACAAATGTGCTGTGGAACAGTGTTTAATGTGTTTTTTATTAAGGAAGAGCTTGGGTTTAGATCAGGAGTAGCACTGTGGCTGCTTAGCCTCCTCCTTGCAAAGCAGCGGTGTTACCAACCCCCTTTACCTACCCCTTAGGATTTCTTCTGAGACAATGCAATCACTGCCCCACATGAAGTCCTGGAAACCACTGCCACACATGCCGCCAGCCTGCTGCCATTCCCCATGGCAAGAAGGTAACCTTCTGCTGCACCTCTGACACGGCTTTAAAATATCAGCACTGAAATGAGGCATGCTTAATCCCTCCAGGTATACGAACGCTTCTCCTTCCTATCAGTAAGTGGTCTGACAAACTGCTACCACTCATCAGTTCATTCAGTCCTGCTTCGTGTTGTATAGCCAGAATGCAGACAGGTAACGCTGGAATCCGGAGCCGTAAGACATGTCACAAGTGGAATGTTTTCAGTCCTTCTTCACACCTATTTCCAGACTCAGAGTTTGCTCTGCAGGTGTAAAGGGAACTGCTGGGTCACCACGCTGACCTGAACCACAAAACCTAGAGAAGAACTTAGAGTCATTCTGCTGTGCAGGGCTTCCCCTTCTCCTTTGTTTTATACCTGAGCTGGAGATGTGGTGGTGGTGGATTGGATGGGGGTTTTTAGCCAACAGTTTGGTATCTGTTGCCCTCACAGACTGGTTCCCAGTTCTGTCAGGAGGCAGAGTGTATCTAGCTGTGCGGTTGGTGGGAGCTGTGATTCACTGGTTTGCAGAGCCTGACATCTGATTGTATTGTAGTTTGACAAGGTAGAAGATGCCTCTAGGTACTTTAATTTACATCAAGAAAGGATTAGGGTGCTTTTATTGCTGATGTGAGCATAGAAAACACTTCTTGTTAACATGCAGAATGCATTTTTAGGAATTCATCTAGTGTTTTTGGAGAAACAGAACGCTTGAGAAGTCACCGTGGTGCATTACAGGGTCTAAAGCTGTTCCCAACCAGGGATAAGACCACCAGAGCAATCTTCAGTTTCCAAATCCTGATTCTCCAATCTGTTTTTATAACTAAAATTAAAACCTATGTAGAACTCCCCAAGGCAGCAGCTCTTTTTCTTATTTTATACATTTGCCAGTGCTTCAACTCTTGGGTTTGTTTTTTTTTTACTTTTGTGTAGTATCTTCAGAAAATCATCTCTGAAAGCAAAAATCAAGGTTTTTCAAAGCAATTAGAGCTGGTAATTTATTTTTTTTAAACTAAGAAGTCATGGTAACACTTTCGTGAGAGAGCCAAGATGCTTTTGCCAGTAGAAATAACGAAATTCAAGCTTTTTTTTTTCACCATAATTTTGCAACACAATCTCCAAGTTCCATGTTGAGAACCTGAAACTAAACCCCAGTATATATTACTGTGTCCAGAACTGAAAGGTTAAAATATTGATCATTGGATGATGTTTTCCTAAAGGTTTGGGATTTTTTGTGATTGCACATGTCATTGGTAGACTTCCTTGTGCTTCTGAGCCCACTAGGCCGTGGTTACCTTTGCAGTCAGGAGGATGCTGTTATCCCATTGTACCTGTTTCTGTTTGGATGACATGAGAATATGACCAGGTGGATAATATGTCAAGTATCTGATACACCAAATTGTAAACATGAACATTTAATCTAAAGGTTATTGTTTCTGACATGGGCAGAAGTCACAGGAAACACCAGATACTGAAATTCTGCTGAAACTCTGGTGATGGCTAAGTAGGCCTCAGTTTTGTCTTGCAGCTTTAATCCGGTTACAGGTGTAATCTTGTGAAAGTGTCTCTCTTCTCCCAAGATGTGAGAATTTGTATTTAGAGCACTTTCAACTCAGAAAAGGTATTTATCATTCTTGGGTTTGCCGATGAAATGGGCGTTTTAGGTTTAAGGCAGGGTCATGCTCCTCTCCTGATCAGCATTTGTAAATAGAAATTTGGGATGGCTGTGCATGGTGTGAACAATTTTGGTTTTGGTTGGACCAAAGAGTGTGTAATGGTTCATCAGTGATTTGGGGTTGTTAATAATGTATTGGCTTCAAATTTGTGGGAACTTGTCTTCTAATTGTTGGCCATTAAATAAAATTTGTACCTAAATGGACATTCTTGGCAAAGAAAAGCCAGTCAGCTCTGGGCTGCAGGCTTTGGGAAGATGTTGGGTGTCCTGCGCAAGGCAAGGTGTGTTAATGACTGTAAGAACCTGTGCTAGAAATGCCTGCCTTGTAGATGGTCCATAATCTTCTCCATTTGGGTTGTCTTTTGAGGTGATCATTTCTTACCATCTCCAAGTGAGTTGGATTTGAGAAGGTGTTTGTGTACTAGTTCCCAGTTGGCCTGCCTTAACCGTCTGCTTCCAGAAAGTTATTTGGTCTTTGTTCCAGATTCCCCTCAGGCTGCAGCATGCCTTCAGTTCAGTCAGGCCACTTCAGTGTTTTTCCAAGACCCTGGAATTCACAATATACAATTAAAAATCAGGATCTTAATTTGAGAGACAAAAATTTGTCCTTGCATTGCCTGCCAGAAAGGAGATTGAGATGAGCTCTTAGGCAGAAGTTCTCCTCTGTGAGAGTTCAGAGGTGCTGGCACAGGGTGCCCAGAGAAGCTGTGGCTGCCCCATCCCTGGCAGTGTTCAAGGCCAGGTTGGACACAGGGTCTTGGAGCAAGCTGCTGTAGTGGAAGGTGTCCCTGCCTGTGGCAGGGATTGGGACTGGGTGAGCTTTAAGGTCCCTTCTAACCCAAACCAGTCTGGGATTCTATCAATCAAGTTAAGGACTTGACACTCACTTTTACAGCTGTATGCCTGAGGCTCACAACCAAGTTACGAATTGAGTGTTCAGAATTCATTTAATGAAATGAAGCTTATAAGAATTTCCTAAACCAGACCACACTCTAGTGTGTCATGCATTCAGGCCTCTGTTTATTAGGAATGCTTGCAACTCACTGGAACGCCGTGGTCTCAGCGTGTGGTGGCACCACTCATTAAATTACAGGTTTAGAATAGTGCATCAGCTTAGATGATAAGAACTTCCTTGGTCTGCTGCTGGCTGCTGTGTTACAGTGAGCATAACACACAGTGTAGCTGGTGTCCTTGGAGGTTTGGGTGTCTGCATGGATTGCTGCATTCATGGTGGAGGTGTGAGGCTGGGCTCTGACAGAGGAAGGCACAGCAGAAGTGATACACAGAACTGTACGTAGTTTCCTACTCTGTGTTGAAGTTACTTGTAGGGCATTCTCTGCTGTTCTTTCTTAGGTTTATTCATTATCCCATTATTGGCCTTCTGGAGTCCCTAGGTGTGAAGGGAGGAAGAGGTTAGCACTGTCTGTCCAGACTCCATCAATACAATTCTGAGTGTTCATGTATTCACAGAGAATGAGGGTGGTCTGTCCTGTCGTAATTCCAACTCTAAATGGTGCTTGTTTGAGGAATATAAGCAGCCCTATTTTTATCTTGTTTAGAAATTGAAAAAATTCAGAAGGGTGAAACAACAAAGAAGGATGATGAGGAGAACTACCTGGATTTATTTTCCCACAAGAATATGAAACTGAAAGAACGAGTTCTGATACCTGTCAAACAGTACCCCAAGGTGAGGGCCAGAAAACAGCTTATTGAATCTCTGTGATTTGCTTGTTTTCTATGAATTTTATGGCTGACTTTTGGAGATAGGAGCTGTCAAAGTGTCACCAGGAGTTATGCCATTGTTCCATTATTGCTATGGATTTTTTCCTATGCAAGCTTGCAGGGTCTTATTTCTAATATATTGCATTTCTAGAATGCCTTGGGATAAAGCTAAATGGTGATGCATAGTAGATATTTTATTATTAGAATAGACACTTTGATACATAGAGCTTTTTGTTTTACAGTTAAGAACTCATTTAAGTCTTCAGACTTGCTGCCTGTAAAACTGCTGGAGAGTAAATGTTAGAATTAAACACTTTACATGAGTTGATTTAGCTTGATTTTCTGGTGGAGCATTTTTTCATGAAAAGAATGTTCTGGAACTTAAATTTTCCTGTGCATTTTTTGGTGAGGTGCAGAGGAAAAGGAGCGGTAAATTTTCTTGTCAGCCAGCATAACACTCAGAAAAGCTTTTGTTACTGAGCTCTGGAGCTAAGGTTTTTTTAATTCTTCATTTACAGTTCAACTTTGTTGGAAAGATTTTGGGACCTCAAGGCAATACCATCAAGAGGCTTCAGGAAGAAACTGGTGCTAAAATATCTGTCCTAGGGAAGGGTTCAATGAGAGATAAAGCAAAGGTAAGGGCATCACCCTTGAAAACATACACATTAATACCTTTCATATGGCCGTGAGGTGTAGTGCTTTTCAAAGCATTTCATAAAACATTAAACCATTAAAATCCATAAGCAAAGGCAGTCAAAAGTCCCCATGTTTAGGAAGTCACGTTTCCTAAAGTGGTCTGTGCTTATTGGAAGCAGTCTTGGATGGCGCAAAAGCGTGAGATACGTTTTCTTTATGAACTTGACTTTGAGACCAGTCATCTTTTAATTCCCTATGCCCTTGGATGCAGAGATAGTTTATTTGAAAGGTGAAGTACCAAGTTTATAAAACAAGAATTAATCCCAGCTACTCTGACAAGTCATTCACAAAAGGAATATTTTTCACCTCCAGGAAATAAATAAAATAAAAATCCTTTTTCCAGTGATTCCCTCTGAAATCCCGAAATTCCATTGGCTCACTGAAGATGCTGGAGCAGAATGTTCCAGGGGCTCTTTACTGGATCTTAAAGTGCCAAGAGGGGTTTTTTTAACAGAAAAAAATGGGAAATATTTTTTTTCTTCCTGCTTATTCCTAAAACTGAGCCGGCAGTCGACGGAGCTGTAACTTAATTCAGCTTTTTACTTCAGCAGCGCAAAAAGCTTTTCTACTTCTAGCTTATTTGTAGCTTCTTCAAACCATCAGAATAGCACAGATGTCTGAGAGGCAAGTTAAAGAGCAAGCTTGTTTGTGGTGTTAGATAGTGAAGAGCACCTTGGTCAGAAAGGTGGTGTGGAAGAGGAAGAGCACAGCTTGTGTATGCCTAATCTTCTGGGGGAAAAAAGGGGCTGGCATCACTCTGTTAGTAAAAATATCAGTCACCTGCAAAGGCAGCTGTAAAGAGATGGAAGGTGTAAATTGTGTGTGGCTTTTTATAGAACTCTATGCTCATATGCATCCTATGTTACCATGATGTGTGTCCAGACATGACCAAAATGCTTTTACAGACATCTCCTGCTAAGGCTTAGAAGACAGGTAAAAGAAAAATAGTTTCTCTATATCTTATTTAGCTTTAGGAATCTTTAATGTGCTTTGTTTCAGGAGGAAGAACTGCGTAAAGGGGGAGATCCTAAATATGCTCATCTGAACATGGATTTGCATGTCTTCATCGAGGTTTTTGGGCCCCCCTGTGAAGCGTACGCTCTGATGGCTCACGCCATGGAAGAAGTCAAGAAGTTCCTTGTTCCAGTATGTATACTGGTGTTCTTTTCTTTTTGAAGGAGGTAGATGGGTTGTGACTCGTATAAGGACGCGGTAAGGTCTGCACAGTGCAAGGCTCATGCTACAGGAATTGGTGTCATTGAAGAACCCTGGAGTATTAAAGAGTGTATGTGGCATTTGAAGATGACCCCATTAATCTTGCATGAAGGCAGGTATCATTCCTCTAACCATAATTATAAAGACATACGCTTACAGAGCAATTGTTTAGAACACTTGGAGTAGGTATTTCTCTCCCAGGACTAGCTGTGGACCCTGGTGTGGGTGTCAATTTTAGCAGCAGGATTAAGTTTAGCCACGCCTGGCATGGAGTCTTGACTGGCTTCCTCTGAATTGGGGCTGTAGTGTAGAAATCTGGCTAGAAAACGTCATTGGTCAGATGAGAAACTAGGTACAGAGGTGTTTGCTCTGCCCTGAAGGGGTGGCGAGAGGATGAAGAGGATAACCGCCCAGGCAGCTGGGTATTAGTATTCAATGTTGTAGTTGTTTTGTGAGACAAAACTGTCAAATCAATACTTCTCCTGCTTTAAATGCAAGTGATATGAAGGAACCTCTAATTTTGCTACCCAGGCATTTATATGGATGACACTTGTCAGTTTGGGGATGTCTTACTGGTGAACCTTGTAAGACCTTCAAGGTCAGTTTTGTGCCAGTATGTAATGCAAAAGTGCTAGAGTATTGCCTCCAAGAACTGCATAGCTTGGAGGAGTCTTTCATGTATTACAATGATAATGTCGCTCCTTAAGTTAGGATAAAACACAATGGGGAAAGAAGCAGGTAGTACTCCCTTTGTTCATTATCCTTTGTGTCTGGCTTGCTCAGCCGGTAACTCAGACATGTAAGGGAATATAAGGGAATAGTTCTTCCTTGAATATAAGGGAAAAGTTCTTCCCTCAGGGTGCTGAGGGGTGGGCACAGGGTGCCCAGAGAAGCTGTGGCTGCCCCATCCCTGGCAGTGTTCAAGGCCAGGTTGGACACAGGAGCTTGGAGCAAGCTGCTCTAGTGGAAGGTGTCCCTGCCTGTGGCAGGGGTTGGAACTGGATGAGCATTAAGGTCCCTTCAAACCCAAACCAGTCTGGGATTCTGAGATTCTATGAATATCAGCCCCTGGTGCTGCTCTGTAGCTGTGCTTGAAGAGCTCAGATGTGCTTCCTGAAACACCAGGTGCAGGTGGAACCCAGGAACTGTGGGTAGTAGGGAAGAATGAACGAAAAGCTTGTGGGTACTGTGTGATTTTTGTGAGTGACACGGAGAGGAGAGAGATCGCTATGTGAAGTGTGTTTGAAGGAAGGAGGTCATCTTCAAGGAGCCCCTGGGATGTAGAAAACCTCAGCTCGCTAAAGCAAGTGTTCTCCTTGCTATTTAAAGTGTCTTAAGTACTGCTGCCTTCAGACAATGTGTGAAACTTGTGAGAATTGACAGATAAGTCATTATGGAAGCCAGCAGTGCTATGAAGACACATCTGGTAGGAGACTCCTTGCTCTGTGGTGTTGCCATGGCACTGTGAAGATCCCTGATGCAAGGCTAAGCCTGCCTGTGTGTTGAGAAGAGATGTGGTATACAATGACTTCTGCAGGGTTGCCAGACATCTGTGCTAATTCCAGGAGCTACATCCCCCAAGGTGATAATGCACAGAGCCAGAAACATGCTGCATTCCTAAGAATTTGAAAAGACATCCTGGATTTGTACATGGGTGTTTGTTCTTTGTCAAGCTGCGTCTTACCCAGTTCCTTTAGTGTGTCGGGATTGCAGCAAGGTGTTGTTACTTCACGTGGGCTCATTGCCAGTCACTCCTTAAATGTAAGGTGCTTGAGGTGAGATATGTCTTGCATGACTTTACCTCTGAACTCCCCAGTGCTGGCGAATAAATCTTTCTGGGATGCTGAACATCACATAGCTCCAGAATTGCTGTGAGAGGCCCTCTTCCGTGGGAGCAGTGGTTGGGCTGACCGCAGCTCCTCAGTTCATGCAGGTCATGTGCCCTTCCTTGCCAGTTTGGAGAAAGTTGTAGTTGTGCACTGCTGATCACATCCCAGTAAAACTAACCCATGGATTTTCATTTAGGACTATGAGGTTATTTTATTCCAGCATGGTAGCCTGTGATATCCTGGAGCACAGACTGGCTAGTTAGCTGTTCTCTGGAGTTCACTCTTTCCCCTTTTTAGGATATGATGGATGATATCTGTCAGGAGCAATTCTTGGAGCTCTCCTATCTGAATGGTGTACCAGACCCAGCTCGAGGCCGGGGAGTCCCTGTGCGGGGAAGGGGAGCAGCTCCACCACCGCCTCCACCTGTCCCAAGGTATCTTTCCCAAAAGCACAAGATGCGGAAATGTTGCATCCTGCTCAAGAGCTGTCTTGCCAGATGAGGTTAATGCATATCAGTTATTAGCTTGACCTTGGCTTTTCCAAGGCTTTCTGACCTTGTGTTGCAGTCTTGCTTTTGGCAAGTTGGCATTAAATGCTTTGTGTTTTGAGACGTGATCAAGCATAGTGGGTATCTTCTATATTATTTTTTATATCTGAAATCAGTAGCTTCATAAAGTAACCTTTCAAAACCAGGTGTACAGAATCATGTGTAGATAGATGTTGTGTTTGCTTCTGTAGCCTTCAGCAGAATAAGCATTTTCAGTTTAAACTGACCATCTTTTGAAAGTTATAGCATTATTCTGTCATTGCTGTCAAGGCATGGGGATAAATTGGTGATAAAACTGTTACTAGAGTTCCTGCTTCAGTACCTGTTTCATGGAGGGGAAGTCTTTGCTTCTGAGTGTTTAGCCCAGAAGTGCCCCTGCTCATCTCATTGTTGATCTGTAACTTCTGGAGGTCTGGCAGTCGTTGCAGGTTAATGGCAGAGGGTTGTTTAAAATGAACTCTGAGAAATTGCTTGCCCAAAGCTCTGTATCAGATTTATTTCACTGTCTGTACCACATCTAATACAGTAGAGTTCCCATCTCAGAAGAAGCTTTTGTAAATCTAGCAGTAGCATAATGATTTTTGTGCTAAAGAAGTCATAGTTTGGTTAATGGTATTTATTTATTTATAATGGTATTATTTATTTATCAAGCTATTGCATTTTAAAGTAGGTCTAAAAAGCACATGTGCTGCCCTCAGCATTCAGCACTTGAGCTGTAGCTCTTCACAATCCTTCTGATCTCCTTCCCAGGGGACGTGGGGTTGGTGTCCCCCCCCCACCTCCTCCTCCTCCTCCTCGGGGGGCCCTCGTGCGAGGCGCCCCAGTGCGAGGTGCCATTTCCCGGGGAGCTGCTGTAGCCCGCGGGGTGCCTCCCCCCCCAGCAGTACGGGGGGCTCCTGCACCCAGAGCACGAGCAGCCGGCATTCAGAGAATACCGCTTCCTCCTCCTCCTCCTGCACCAGAAGCCTATGAGGAATATGTGAGTAACTCTATATCTTTGGTTTAATTCCAGCTTAGCTGATCATGTATCAAATGCTCCACATTACTGAAATAAGGGCTAAGATTGGTCTGGAGACATGACCAGCAGCGCAAACGTTGGTATGGAGCTGGGTGACCTGCCTTGTGTCTTATTCCTCAAAGGAGGGAGCTGCTTGTGTCCAAAATACCGGGCAAGGGGTGGTTTTGGTAAAACAGAAATGTACCCCTAAGGCTGAAGTTAGCCAACTATCAATGCATGGTAAAAAACTACATCACGAAGATTGATGTAGTTCACATTCTGCAAGGGAATTCTTTAAGGAAGAAACACTGAAGATTTCCTGCTTCCCCTAAAATCCTGAGAGTAAACATGTGAATGAGCATGGTGGTGTTTCACGTAATGTAACTAAGCACCACCCTCCTGCCAAGCTTCTCTTGGCATCTGTGCTCTTGGGGGAAAAAAAAAAAAAAGGGGAAAAAAAGGTTTTGATGCACAATAGCATTTTTGGGAATCATCACAAATATTCATGCATCTAAAAAGTCTGTTTATCCTCTCAGTTGAACTTAATTTTTCCACTGAAACCAATCAGAAGTTATTAGGTTGGGTTTGTCTACCTGTAAATCTGTGGTTTTGACAGCGCAATTATAGGCTTCCTGGCATGTGGATTTGTAGCACAGACAAACTGCAACCTTGGACGTGTAAACGACTTTCAAATGCATTGTAAATATTAGTGTGGTTCATTCCTCTGAAGCCAGAGGACACAAGCAGATCTCAGCTGTTTTATGACTGAGCCCCTTCCCTGCATCAGGCAAGGATTCACAGGTTCTCCTGAAAGCTGAATTCAGTTTTGCCATTACTTTTGATCAGGCATTAACCTCCAGTCCTTCCATTAACACTGTTTTACATCATCATCCATTTCAGGGCTATGATGATGCATATGCAGACCAGAGCTATGAGGGGTATGAAGGCTACTACGGCCAGGGCCAAGGGTAAGTCTGCTTGTCTCCTGTCTTGTTACTGAGCAAGTTATACATGGTCCTCTCCTTCTGTTTTCTTTTAAGGGAATGGAAGCACTCAGTTCAGAGTTTGAGCTGTAGGGAAAGCGCCCTGTTCTGCTGAAACCCAGGAGAGCCTGGGTAATAATTTTTGGGAGTGTCCCAGTGTCCTTGACAATTCCATAAAAGCAGCGATCAGACTCGCCAGAGCCATGAGTGACATTGGGCATCTTTTGCTTTTCAAGTGTTTGTGCAAGTTGTGTCAGTTTGATTTCAGCACTGTATGTAACCAACACAATTATTCTTCCAGGGACACAGAATACTATGATTATGGACATGGGGAGGCACAGGAAACCTATGAAGCTTATGGTATGTCTGGGAATACTGTTCTCTTGACAGGGAAGGGGCTGCACATACTTGGAAATTGCCTGCAGCAGTTGCACATAGTTGAGAATTGCTTGTGGTCAGCCAGCTGTTTTCTAGTGCCATTCCATTCTCTAAGCAAAAACTTACTGAGGAGAACCTCAAGTAGTTTTCATTGTAAGATATTTATGCCCTACAGATTATCCAGGTCTGAACAACCAAAGGCATCCTGTGGATTTTAGATTCTTATCTAAGTGGGTTCTCTCAAAGATGATGCTTTCAAAATTCTGTTTTTTAACTATTGAAATATTTTTAAATTTCCTTATAGCTTTAGAATATTTTAAGAGCTCTGGATTTCCACCCACAGCACTACTTTTGCTGCAGTCTGGTTTTCACAGATTGTATTTTGTTGAGTTGGATGAGTGCGTGGTTCCATCTGCTTCCTTATCCTCAAAAACCCACTGGCTGATACTGACTCTGCATATACATTTGATTGAAAAATGGATTTAAATGTCATCTGAAGGCTTCCCTTTGACTAGGTGAAACGATTTTGGTCAATATGACTTTTAAGTAGTCTATGAAGTTTAGCTAATTACATAAAGCTATTAACTTAGGCTAGACTGAGGGGTGGGGGAGACCAGTTTAACCACAACTGTACATCACCAGCTGTCAAAACCAATAAGCCTTATATCTGAGGTGCTGGCAATAAAGGACTGGGTGACAACGGCATTTTTTTTAAGCTACTTCATATATCCAAGCTTATGAATGGCATCTGCATGTGGCAGTGAGTGAGATTCATTTTCCTCTCTCTGTAAACAAGCTATAAACAAGTTATGAAAGCCACACAGCAAGCTGCTTAATGGCATGGAAATACGCTGTATTGTAAACAGTCCCTTTAGCAGAGCATCAGGCTGAAGGCTTCAGTGAATGCAGGTAGTGAGGGTCATGACCAGCTGGAGGGGATTTCTGGGATCCTTGGGAACTGGGAATCCCCTGTCATGTATTAGGGAAGCAGAGTTGTCAATGAGGTGACTGTGTCCTGCGCCAGGGCATTCCTTGCTCTGGACTTAAGTTGTGTGAAGTTCAAATTCAGGTGCCTATCAGGGATGTGTTTCCAGTCTTTTCCAGTCTGAGATGCATTTCAATAGACAGCTGCTGTCAGGAGCTCCTATCTTTCCTGCCTTCAGTGGCTTGGTTTGTGGCCTGTGTTTAGTCACACAGTACAAAGAGACTTTTGTGCTTTCTACTTGGTAGGAGAGCTGTGGTGCTGCCTGGGATATGATGGCCAAAATGCTCACTGTACACTTGGTGTCAGGTTGCCACAGCTTATCTGTTTATACACAGTAATTTCCTTTGGTCTCTGCTTTCATAAAAATAGAATTAGAGAAATAAATTGTTGAGCCAGGCTGGAGAGTTCTGAGAAAATGGGAACGTGCTCTAAGGTGGTAGGAACCAGCTTGGCTGGCCTCAGGCTTCGTACACTTGATTTCATAAACCAGTGACCCTGGAGAGAGTGGCAGGCATGCAAGTGTGAATGTTGCAAGGACAAGCTATAATGGAAGCTGAGCTTTGATATCTGAGGTTTGAGCGAGCTCAGAGACAATGGGATGTGAACTTCACTTGCTTGAGCTGTGTGCAGTAGGAGGGTTGGGGCTGTCCTGGCGAGTGCTTTGTCCATCAGCAATTAACACTGGTACAGCGAGCAGATGCTTTCCTGTATTTGTGGAGAGGAAGGAACAGCATGTCACAATCAGAAAGCAGACTGGTGTCTGGAAGTTGTCCTATCCTACAGCAGCATAGGGACTTAATTATTTTGGCACAGTTATCCAAGAGCTGTCTTACCTGGTGCCTGGGAAGGATGGAAGTGCTACCTGTAGCTGTCCCCCCAGCCAGACTCCAGGTTAGAGGTGCTGCTGGCCACCAGCCTGAGGGGCTGTGGCTGTTGCCACCTTTGCCACAGCCCAGCTGCCAGCGCTGCCCTGTGAATTGGCTTTGGCTCTGCTGGAGTTAATGACCTCTGAAAGGCACTGGGTTTGTCCAAGTGGGTGCTCAGCAGGGCTGTCAGAGCTGCAGGCTTCCCAGGATCCCACACAAGTGCCTTTTTTCCCATAGTGTCAGAAGGAATGTGGTTTAGTGATGGACTTGGCAGTGCTGGGTTAGTGGTTGGACTCAATCTTAAGGGTACTTTCCAACCTGAATGATTTTGTGTGCTGTGAATGAGAGATTTTGGTGGACCACAGGGTACTCTGCAGACCAATTTTGGGGTGAAACCACTCTGAAGATGCCCCATGCTGCTGCATCGACTCTGGAGGGAAGCTCATCCATCCAGCACCACAGCTCCCTCCATGCCCTTGACTCACAGCACTCCACCATCCTTGACATATCCCTCTCTTTTCCACAGGGCAAGATGACTGGAATGGAACCAGGCCCTCCCTGAAGGCCCCGCCGGCCAGGCCAGTGAAGGGGGCCTACAGAGAGCACCCATACGGACGTTATTAAAAAACAAACATGAGGGAAAAATATCAGTTATGAGCAAACAGTTGTTACTGATTCTTGTATCTCCCGGAATTCCTGTTGCTTTACCCACACCAGACAAGTAATTGTCTAACTGTTTTTCTTCGTGGCCCTTTTTCTCCCACTCCATCCTCACCCTGCATTCTGGCTTCTGTACGTAGTATTTTAAAATGAGTTAAATAGATTTAGAGGAGTGACTTTAAGTTCTTTTTGTTTTGTCCTTTTTTTAAGTCTGTAGGTGGCTTTTCTTTCTTTGTTGTTTAGCTAAAACACAAACTGTACCTTTTTTTAAGAAAAAGAAAAAAGTTGAGTTAAAAATGTTAGTTTCAGAAGTGACATGCTTTGCTTAGCAGTTATGAAATTAAGGTTTTGTTAACCTCTTCAGTTTGGTTTTAAGGAACCCATAAAAGTTGTAGTTGCAGAATCCCAAAGTAGGCTACATTTCAAAATTCAGGGCTGTTTTTAAGAACTAATAGCATAATGTAACGGTAGTAGCTGCCACCGTTTAGAAGTAACCTCAGATGTCAGACTTTCCTTAAAAGCAGATTGCTGGTGAATCCTAAGTTTAAATTTTAATATGAAGGATCCTCAAACAAATTAAATAGTTGGGGGGGTTTTATTATTAATTTATTTTAAGGTAATTGACTTAAAAAAACCAAACAACCAAATTAGGTTTATAAAATTGACTTTTCTTATGTGGGTTTTGAAATCTAGCCCCGAACATGCGGTGTTGAGAGATGCTTGGGAAGCAGATTTTCCAGTGTAAAGGAGTTCTTAGTTTGGTTCTGTGTGAAGAACTTCGAAGGGAAAACCAAATCAAAGCATGGATCTAATTTCCCAGTGTTTGTTTAGAAAGCAGAGTAAAATTGCCGTTTTATTCCTCTAGTTCTTGGGGCAGATAAATCAGCTCTAGTTTAAAACCAACATAAGTGTTAATGTTAGCGATCCATTGCCTTGTTCAAGTGTATCTCAACACTAGCTTTGCATAAAAAGGGACACTGCAGCTGAAAAAAAAATGAGGAAAAACTTCACTTTGTACATAGGATAAAGTCCTAATTGGATTTGTACACTGTCCTCCCACTCTGTTCCTGAAGATTAAATGCTACATGTGTAAGTCTGCCTAACTAGGTAGCTAAAACTTGTCAAAATGTCTGCCTCAGTTTGTCAATAAAGTTTAGTCCTTTTTTAATCAAAGTAAATGTGATGAATTGTCATTTTTTTTGGTTGAGAGCTAAAATAGCTATTTATATTTTTTCATTCAAATAAATTTAAATTAACGCTAAAGCTAATTGTCTTTTTAAAATCTGGAGACATTCTAAACCGCGGTTGTTTGTGTAATCCTTACAAAAAAAACCTACCAAGCTCATTGAGCTTCAGTTAAAAAGGAAAGGAAAAAAAAAAAATGGGCAAAAGAAAAGCAAATTTGTTTTTCACCCCCTGGAAGTTGTTGCAGTCACTTTGATCCTGGGCTATGGCAGGAATCTGTCCTTAGGAAAGTGGTCATGGTTCTTTGCTGAATTACCAATTCAGATTTCAGCCTCACCAGGCTATTCCATGCTGCAGACTCCAGATTGAGTCTGAAATGGCTGGTTTAAACCTAGCATGACAAAATGAGCGCTGAAAATTCCAAGGCTCAGCTGCCACCAGGAGGAGAAGGAAGCTTGCTTTCTGCTTCATGTTAATGTGCCTACCCCCCTTGGCTAAGCCCTTCCGACTTACAGTAGCCTTTCTTTGGAAAGCCACATAAAAATGTAGTTTTTTATTTGAGAAGGTGCTCCAGTTGCTCCTCATATCCTTCTGCAAGGGTATGTCTGTCTACGGATAGAATAGAATAGCTTAAACTGCTGCCTAGACGCGAAAAAGGGTTTGTATTTCCCATCTGCAAAATGAATCTGGCATTCCAGGGGGAGAGAATTAAACTGCTCGGGGGTGAAAAATAGAGCGTTAGGAACCAAACTGCCTGTGGTAGTGCATGATTGAGGGGAATACTTTAAAACAAAAAGTTGTATTTGTAGATTGTTATTAAAGTGTAAATAACGGCATTTTCAACACTGGTTTGGAGTCAGCTTTCAGGGCATAATGTCTTGCTTGATGAAAAGATCACCCTATGCCCCCCTTTTAAAGGAAAATTATCGCAGGAGAATCAGGATGTGTAAAGCTAACATGCATCGCAAAGCCCAAAAGGTAACCTAAATGTCTGATTTTAATAGCACATTTCTCTTTTACATAAACTGCGACGGCAACTTGCATAAACTTTATTGAACCAATTCTTCAGATGTTAATTTTAGTGTAAAAAAAAATGGCAAAAATTGTTTAAAATAAACATTAAAAACACCCAAACCACGTGCTTCTGCATAAATCAGCAATAACGTTAATAACATGCCCTTTGAAACTGTAACGTAATGTGGGCAAAAAGGAATCGGCAAGCTTAAATCTCAAGAGATGTAAAATGACAACGGATATAGATAGTCCTGCTACTGCCAACAACAAAATTCTGCTCAGTTACTTAAACATGTAAAATGATGGCCCTTTTTAGACCCTGATATTGCTATTTACTGCAAAATTCCCAAAGCTCAGCTTAAGTTGCATGTTTTCCTTCCTGTGTAATTGCATGCAGGAATCTCTCTGGGTTTTTTTTCTTCTTTTGATTTGTACTTGCCTTTGGGACACTCACAAATGTCTTCAATTTACAGGAGTCAAGAGTGCATTGTGCCGAATCACTTGGGTGAGGATGAGCAGGGGCACCATGAAGTGGGTGAGTTTATTTATTTTTGCAACCTATTGCAAGCTGCTAATGTGTTCTGTGTGGGAACGGGGGGCTGGGGGCTGGGAGGAGGGGGATGGCGCCATCTGAGCTGTGAAATCGAAGACATTCTTGCTATATGCATAAATAAATGACTCTGGAAGGCTGGTTACATGACTGACACTCTTGCAGAGGTCACAGCGTGGAGGAGGCTTTGGTACATACCTGTGTAAAGCTCTCCCACTGAGATCCTGGAGAGAAGGAGGTTTAAGTGGGTTTGAAGAGATGGAAATGTGGGGAGATACATGTCTTGGAGCCAGTTCCCAGCTGAGATACCTCCAGGAGGGTGCTCTCAGCAGCAGGTGCCGTTGAAATTGTTGTCCAGTGCTCTAGAAACAGAGCAGCTTGATAGGAATTCCTATGTGAGTCCATAATGTGTTAAAATTGCAGACTGCAGGTTTTAGGTCAGATGCTGCCCAGCCAGATCTTGCTAGTTCTACCTGGTCCATGTCTCCATCAGTTCTGGAATGGGATCTGGCTACTGGCTTTTGTCCAATGTCATTGCCAGAGATGGCTCCATCAGTGGTCCTGTCAGACTGACTGGGACACGTTTAGCTTAGAGCCCTGCAGGGCTGCACACCTGTTGTCAGTGGGTAACATCCTGAGCCCTCAGGAGGGATGCTGAACCCCCAGCACCTTTGGGTGCTGGTGCTGGAGAGCACTCACAGCAGTGGGGCTCCCTCTGCCGGCTGCTCTGGCCTCACTGATGTGCTAAATCTCCAATGAATACCTTAATAAATGCAAACAAGTGCTCACAAACCAAGTGGTACCTTGCACCATGCATCATTGGAGTGACCTGCACACACAGCAAGGACGCATCGCCCCGAGGCCCAAAGGCAGGAGCTGGAAGCATTTCCTTTAGGGACAGCTCATTGCTTTCTGTCCAAGCTTGATACCCATAAATAAAAGAACAAAGAATCAAGTCCTTGCCATGCTGAAGAAGTCGAATGGCTTCAAAAGACAACTGTGAAAAGCCCTGGGCATAGGACAGAGAAGGACGTAAGTCTTATATGGAATTTTAAAGCTACCAAACGAGCTTCTCTTATCTTAGGAACATGAGGAAAGAGGATAGCAGAGGATAGTGGAAATGCAAGAGTGCAATTACCCTTAATTTTTCAACTTGAAAATTGGATCCGTAGTTTTCTGCTAGGGGAAATTATAACATGTCTGGATTTGTGGCCTGTTTGTTGAATGCATCTTCATTTACAATGTAATTGGAACATCAGTTTATATGGTGGTGTACCAATGTTTCCCATTTCTTTCTTAATAGGCACAGCATTTATATCAAGTGGAAAAGATTTGATAGAGATCATCTATTATGATGCAGTTTTTTACCAGTAGAAGTGGATCTTGTGACACTGCCTTTGGAGTAACACAGCTTGGTTGTGCATTGCATTTGTTGCATGTTTATGTGTAAGACTTTCATGTTATGAAGGAATGTAGATCTTAATCTACTGAAATAACTCTATATGGGAAAAGTATTTTGAAAACATGCCCTGCATCAGACATCTTCCTCCCTCTCATGGCATTCCTGCATTTAGATTTTAGTCTGGAGTCTGCAGATGCTAATCTGAGGTCCCAAAATAGCCATTGGCACTGGATGTGTCTCTTGGAGGTAATCCAATTAGCCAGGCATTCCGGGGGTGATCCAGGATTGAAATTAGTCAGAGGTAGAGAGTCCTTTGAGTGTTGAAGGCTGAGTCACTTAAATAACCTTCCCTTTTCTACTGGCACATACCTGCTGGAGGTGGTAATCTGGTTCTGAGCTCACAAGCAGCAGTGATCTCTCATTTCCTGCTTTCCCCAAAGGGCTAATCCATATCTTATTGTTTGTAGGGTTTTTGTAAAGACCATAAACAAGATAAAGGCCCCCATTGTACTTGGTGCTGTGGGGTATGATGTACAACAACATTCACCTCTCCTCTCTGGAGGGGTTTCCCAACAATTCAGTTGTTTCCAAGAGACACATGGCTCTAGAATTACTCTCTTGCAGTGAGTGCTCTGTGCCTCCACAGTTCCATCTCCTCTGGTTCATGCTTCCAGCTCTGTGGTGTAAATACTCAGGCTGGCCTTGCTTGGAGCTGCTACAGACTTGGGCTTGACTCTTCCTTAGTGATATCTCACCATGCACAGTGGTTCATAGTCAGTATGTTGGGCAGCAACAGGAGTGGGAACCAGAGCTTGCAGGGAAAAACACTCCAACTGGTATGACAGAGATATCCCCCAGTGGCTTTTCCTGCACAGAGGCTGTCATTCTCTGCCCGTTCCTTACACCTGGTTTCAAGTTGCTGTTTGGATTATTAAATAAAGCAAATCGCTATGAGCTTTATTTTATAACTTAGGGTATTTTAATATTTAACTTAAACCACTGTTCTTTCAGTAAGGCTAAGGCATTATCTTGACACGGCCCTCTCTCAAACTCTGTTTGGTAAATCGGGTTTTAGAGCACAGCTGGATTCCCCACTCAGCTGTTGAAGCAGATGATTCCTTTTGTACAGAAAGAAGGTTTAAATTTGTACGAGAGCACCTGTCACAACCAGAGCCAAGAGAAAGAGTTCAGATGTGTGCATCTTCCTTCCCTCACCCCATGCCACTGCTCTCCTCCAGAACACCAGGGCTGAGGGTGATTCCTGTAGCCAGTGATCAACCTTCAGAACAGCCCTGAAGGAGGAGGGTTACAAGGAATAAGTACATATGGTGTTCTTGGGGAGGAAGATGGGGCTTAGGGAAATACTTTAATTGATAAGCCTCTAACATCTTGGATGAGATGTTGGACACATGCCCCGTTCGTAAGCTTTGAGGGGGAGAAATTCCTGCAGGTTACTCTAGGCCTGTGGGAGCTCCCATCTCTGATGTAGATGTTACTCCTTTCTACTCAGGAAATTCAGTTCCTGTGAGCACAGAGCAGAAACCTTCGCTGTTACTGCTCAGTTGAGGCTTCTATTGCTACCGTATGTTTTACTGGAAGTGTTTGTCTCTGTGCTCATTTTGCTCCTTTTGCAAAGTGGGATGAATCTCCTGATGAGATGATTACAGATCTGATAAAGGAAGGTTAAGGTGCTGTTTGCTCTACTGTGGCTGGGAAATAGGAACCTGCCAGCTCTTGGTGAGTGTTGGAGAGCACCAGTGTTGGAGAGCTCCTTGGCAGCCGCAGATGCTGGAGAGCACCAGCATGCAGGAGTACTGACATGGAAAGTGTTTTCCAGCAAAGCTGCTACTTTACTGCTGGCTTCAGAACCAAATACTGCAACCAACAGCTCATATGCAGTGTTACAGATGCAAACCTGGCATCAGTACAGGTTTGCCTTTAGCATTGTCAGTACTGTTGCCTTTAGAGTTGTTCCTGGAAGACTTAAAGCCTTGGGTGTCTGGATACTCTGTTTTTTTGATGGCTTTGCATGATAAGACGTTTCAAAACGAATAAGAAATGAAAGATTGTCCTGATGAAAGGTCATTAACTGCAGAGATGGACAGGGCTTGGAGCAACCTGCTCTAGTGGAAGGGGGTTGGAGCTGGATGAGCTTTAAGGTCTCTTCCAACCCAAACCATTCTATGATTCTATGAAAGGGCAAAAATTGCAGAGATATTCCTGTGAAGGGTCATTAATCAGTAGAGGTGGCCCTGTGTAAGTTCATTAATTGCCTTCAGCCCAGACACGGGTGATTCTCAGGATTGTATAACGCTCCATCTGCATTCAAGCGTTAAAACACCCACAACTTAAGGAAATCAGTGGAAAACACCACACGTGGCTGGTGGAGATGGTGAAAGCTGATCAAGGTGAATCAAGCATTAAAATAACTCGCAGAGGAGATGGCTGGCAGAGTGGGGAGCTGAGGCAGATGTTGGAAGTGATTAGTCATCCCCTCAATAAAGGCCTAATGAGGTTTATTGCCCTGAGGTGTCTCGCTTGTGTCTCTTCCCACCGCGTAGCTGACGTTCCCGTTCTGTTCGGGGGGATGGAGTCGGGAGGGTCCCAAACCCCCGCCCGGGGTATGCCCGGGGGGCGGGGTTTAGGGGCGGGGGCGTGGCCATGCGGGCGCGCACGCAGGAGGCTTGTCCGCTGCCGGCCGCCATCGCCCCGCCCGCCATATTGTGGCCGGCACAGGCTGAGCGCGGCCGGAGATGGGTGAGGGGGGCGAGCGGCGGCGGGACCGGCACCGGGGAGGGAACGGGGGAGGATGGGGGGTGAACCGGGAGCTGGGGGAAGGGCCGAGCTGCCCGCGGGGCGCTGCAGAGCCCGCAGTTCGCCCCGCCCCGCTGCCGCCGCGAGGGGGGCGGCTCCCGGGCCGCGGCCTGTTTCGGAGTCAGCGGTGCTGCCTCGGAGCCCCGCTCGTCCCTGCAGCCCAGGTGCGTGCTCGTGTAGCTCCCCTGGAGTCCTCCTTCCGGGGCCGCTAATGTTGCTCTGCAGGTGTATCGTACCCCGGTGCTCTGCCGTGGCCCGTGCTGTGAGCCTGTAGCTCCCACTGCAGCCCTGCCTGCTCCCCGAGGCCTTTATAGCCCCCACTGCTCTCTCATAGCCCCTACTACTCCCCGTGTGCCCCCCGCTGCTCTCCTGTAGTCCTACTTATCCCCCCAGATTTCCCCTTTGTCCCCTGCAGCCTTTGCCTGCATCCCTCTAGATGATACAGCCCCTGTCCTCTGCCCTCACAGCCACCACTGCTCCTTCAGAGCTTCCACTGAGCTCCTAGAGCCCCTGACCTGCACTCCTGCAACTCCCAAGTGTCTCCCCCAGCTCTCTACCCAGGCCCAGCACTTGCATCCTACAGCCTTCCCCTCTCAGACTCTCTTGTCATGGTGATGTGGGTGTCAAACCCACTGGTTTGAAATCCTGTCCGTCTAGTGCCCCCCACACAGCCTGTGGGTTGTATCTCTGTGCACAGCCCCTCCTGTTCACCAGCATCTCCAACTCACAAAGGACTCTGTGTGCCATGACACATACTGGGGTTTCTGCGCTTTACTCTGTACTCCCAGCCCTGCAGCCACCTCTGTGCCCCTGTGATGACACCCACATTGTGGTGTCCTTGCTTTGCTCAGGTCTAGCTCCAGGCACAACCCATTTGTGCTCTGTCTCTCATTGTCCAGGACTAGTACATCAGTTGCTGAAGGACTGGAGCTCAGCCTAAGTTTTAACCCTTGTTTAAGAGCAATCTCTAATCCTTCAGCAATTATTTTTTTCCTTTCCCCAGATGCTCAGTGATGCCAACTGGAAATCAGCAATCAGAAAAAGAAGGGTTGAGCAATTGCTATGGCCTGATCTGAGTTTCTTCACATCTCAGATTTCACTTCTAGTAGCTGGTGTGTTATCACCCTGGCCTTTTGCTACGGTGTGTAGATCTCCTAAGGTTAAACAGGATCTAGAGGGAGGGCCTTGTTATGAGTGTTATGGTTTACACTGACAAGAAAGCACTAGAAAAGCTAACTTTGGACTAACATCTTGTTGAGCTCTGTGCCATCCAAACATACAACAACAACATAAAACTCTAAAAATGCTAGTTATTTTTTCCCCTGTTAAAGGAGCAAAGAAGGAAGAAGCCCCTTCGTGTGCTGTTCTGGTGTCCCTTTAAAAGACTTGTGAATCTTTTGATTCCAGAACAAAATTGGGCAAAAGGGGACCTAGGTAATACCCCCAAATTTACTCAGTCCTTTGGGCAAATTATTTAGCATCTCCATAAGTGTATTTGCTCTGCCTGTAAAACAGGGATAACACCACAACCATGCAGATTAAGTTCCTTGTAAACTGCTTTGGGTTGAGAGAGAGGCATGAAAAGCTGCTTCCTGCTCCTCTGGAAGCCTGCATACACTAGGCTTGAGACTTTCAGTGAATTCCCAGCACCTTGACAAGCTGCTGCATGTCCAGGAGTCAGGAGCTATCTGGGGCTGCATCTATAGCTTGTGACAAATACAGGAGGTGTAGAAAGGGGCTGAGCAAAGTGATCCTGCTTTTTCCTGCAAGGCAGCAGTGTGAGCGATGGGTTACGGCTGATCACCAGAGGGCAGGAAGCAGGTGAGCCTTAAATGATAAACCTTTTCCATTCAGTTCTAAGGCCTGCAGACGTCACCAGGCAGTGAAAAGCAGAGAAGACACCTGGCAGAAGAGCCCTGTGCTCCCTCTGTTATTATGGCAGGGGGAAGACGGGGCCCCAACCGCACATCCTACTGCCGGAATCCCCTCTGCGATCCCGGCGCCGCTGGCAGCTCTGGCCACGCCACGAGTTCTTCTGTCACGGGCGTGCGCTCACGCACCAGGTACGTCCAGCTCGCATGTCCTCACATCAGCTGCTCCTCAGCAAGGTGTGAGACCACTCCTGCGTCCCCATCTCACACACTGCTGCTTCTCTTGGGGCTCAGCGATCTGTTGCCTCCAGGTGTCTAGCTGGGATCCTCTTTCTCCAGTAGCAGTGTCCATGCTATGTGTTCTAATTGGGATAATGTGAGTTCTGATTTCCCTGAGTGCTTTATCAGAGTGTGACAGGCTTCCAGGAGGCAAATCTTTCTCCAAAGCCTTACTCTGGAGTTCAGACTGTTACATCTCTTGAGCCCTGAAGTTAACATCAGTCTAGGGTGGAATTTAGCCAGGTCAGGTGATGTGTAGGCTGTGTTTGGGTTTTTTTGCAGGTTATAACCTAGCTGGTTCATTGCATTTCTGCTACTGAAGTAGAGAGGAGGAAGGAGAAGCAGAGCACCAAGAGCAGTGCATAAGCAGCAGGTGCCTTTTTATGAACTCTCTGTGAAGAAGATGTGAGATCTGTCTTAACATGCTCCCTGCTTACAGCCCCAGGCCAAGAAATTTATAAGGATACAGTTATTCAAAAAAGCTATGGCAAGGCCACGGAAGATGGAGAAATCCACCTTGTACTTTGCTGTGAGAGCACACACAGCGGTCCTTGTCATGAGTAGGTAATGTGGTACAAATCCATGCCCCAGTGTACCTCCAAGGATTCACCTCTGATAGCCATACCCTCTGATATGGTATCAGAGGGTAGCTGTACCCTCTATGGTAGCCTACATCACCTATGTGGCCTTCCAGGCTGAGAAGTCCCAAAGTGCTTTATATGTGTGTGAGACCCTTGTTGCTGCTTTTGCAAGAGCACCCTTGGGTCTCGTGTGTCTGTTTCAAGCAGAAAAGGCTTTGTGTTTCTATTTAAAGCGCTTTTCTGGAGAACAGGAATTCACGTTCGTGTACAGGAACAGAGTTTATTGGTGGAGTTATCAGTCCTGAGGAGCTGAATGAGTCTGGTCAGCTTGGGAATGTGGGGATTTCAGAGAGGCAGCTCAGGTTCCTAGAGTTTTCTCTTCAAGCACGGCCTTATTTTAGGCCATCAGGAGTGATGCACCGTGTCCACCCCTGGGCTCAAAGGCTGTCTGCAGTCATACTCCAAGACTGTTGTGGTTTCATTTTGGAATTTTGAATAGGAGTTTGTGCTCTCTAGTTCCTTTGAAACCCACACCCAGATTCCTTTGACTGTTGTTATTTGGAGATTGCAAATCAGGAGAGATATATCTAGTGTATATTAATTCCCTTCCCTTTGAGTAAAATGGTTGCTGTCTGGGATTGTGTGCATGCTCACACAGGAATATGCACCTCTGACTAAACTTGTTTTTCCTCCATAGTTGAATGAAATTGAAGAATGGGAAAGGGCTTGGGTTTAATTGCTCTGGGTTTCATGTTCAAGTACTCTTAGAGATGTAAATAGCAACTTGAGGCCTTAAAGCTTCCAATTAATTAAGAGGGCCACTGGTTGCCTCTTGAATAGCAAAACACAGCTATGGCTTTTGAACGTGATTCAGTGCAAGGGATGTAATGTCAAATGACCTGGTGGTGTAGGCTGGCCTGGTTCCAAATGCTACTCTCATTGAACAAATTCCTGCTCACATCTGCCTATAACAGCCATCTGAGACATCTTTGGGTGCTGATGCCTCTGGTTTATGGCAGCCAGTGACCGTGAGAGTCAGCTTAGGTTTCATAGTCAATATTAGAACACTCTTTGTACAGTGTGAGCATGTGGGCTGGAGGACAGCACCATGCTGATCTTGAAGTGACTGCTGGCTTTTTCTTTACCTTGACAGGAGCGGTTCAGGCACGGGTCTTTCCAGCCCACCCTTGGCAACTCAGACAGTCGTCCCCCTCCGACACTGTAAAATCCCAGAGCTGCCCGTAGAGAGGAGTGTGCTGTTTGAGCTTCAGCTCTTCTTCTGTCATCTCGTTGCTCTGTTTGTCCACTACATCAACATCTACAAAACAGTGTGGTGGTACCCACCCTCCCATCCTCCTTCACACACATCACTGGTAAGCACCGACGGGCAGCTGCTGGTGGGGATACTCATGGGCTGTCTCCTTGATCCTTAGACATTGAGTTTTCTAGGTATGTTTGATGCATTCTACATGTGACACTACAGCCCTGGTGGGTTGCTCAAATTACTCTTACTTGGGAAATTTTGGGCAGTGGCTGTCTGCTTGGCATTTGACATGATTTAATGGTTGCCTTGGCAGTCCTGGGGTAACAGTTGGACTTACGATCTTAAAGGTCCTATCCAACCTCATTGATTCTGTGATTCTGTGCTTCTCATCCTGGAAGAGAGTCCAAGGAGAAGAGAATAATTGGGAGCTTCTCTGTCAAATGTGGGTTTCTGGTGCCTGATGGAAAGTAGAATCACTTTGGTTTTGTCACAACAGAACTTTCATCTTATCGACTTCAACGTGCTGACGGTGACAACGATTGTCCTGGCACGCCGGCTGATCAGTGCTATTGTGAAGGAGGTAAAGTCCCCAAGCAGATCTCAGACCTATTTTTTCCTCTCGGCTGAAATGTAAAGCTGTTGCAGTTCCAAACTCTTCTGTCCTTTTCTAAAGAACTTTGTGCTATGTCAAGTCAGAAACTGAGGCATGGGAAGAACAGAAAACAGAAATGAGTGCCCCAAACCATTGCTGTCCTTCTGTGATTGCTTCTGAATTACTGTCTCAACTAGACTGTAGTAATTCTGCTTTCTTCCTTGTGAAGAACAGTCTTTGGCTCTTTTCCTGTTTTCTTAATTACTCCATCTCTTTGCAAGGAAGAACCAGTGTAGGTCAGTTTCTGCTGACTGTGGAAGCTCTATGTGGTGAGCAGGTCCAGGAGAGTGGTCTGGTCACACCGATAACTACCACACGTTAACAAGAAACTCTGAAAGCTGTCCTCATCCCAGCTTGAGGAATGAGGCCCTGGTTTATGGAGAGTCCAAATTTCAGCCTCAAGAAAGCCTCTCCTTCCTGGTGAAACAGAGCCTTTCACTAGCTCTTCCTTCACTCATATGAAGTTGATTTTACAGATTGAGTGCTGCTCATTTACTGTTTGATTCCCGTAGCAAGAGTGGATGAGTCTCTCTTCTGCCCAGCTCCCTCTTCTCTCCCTGCAGGCCTCACAGAGTGGGAAAGTCTCCCTGCCACGCTCTATTTTCCTGGTGGTCACTCGGTTTGCTGTTCTCACTGGCACAGGCTGGAGTTTGTGTCGATCGATAATTCACCTCTTTAGGACCTACTCTTTCCTTAATCTCCTGTTCCTGTGTTACCCGTAAGTATCTCTTCTGTCACTTGTGTGTGATTTCTAATGTTGCTTCAGTGCAGTGGGTGTTGCTCAGTTGAAATGAAGCCTGATAATAAATAAGCACTTGATTGCCTGTTAACAGAACTTAAACTACCCTTTTACCTCCTTCTGTGTCACATTTCTTCTTGGTGATAGGGCATATCTTTAACATTTACCCATATTTCAGCTTTAATGTAAGCATTGATTCATAGATTGCTCTGGAAAGGATTGTCTGCTTTTCTCATGGTAGTTAAAGAACCTGTGTCTTTGGTTTACTTCAGTCATTGGGTGCCTCTGCCAGGTAGTGAATCAAACAGCTTCCCTGCTTCATGTTAACTAACAAAAGGAAGCCTGTTCTATTTCCAGTAGCTCCCTTTTCTCTAGTAGGTACAGGAGGAAGCATCTCAAAAATCTGAGACTCTGCTTGTGTTTGAGATCAGATTGGTGAAGCTCTTTCCTGGAGTTTATCTAGGTACCAGGTGCTGTTTGGGAGGGGGATGTGATCATGATGCTGATCTGCCACCAGCAAAGGCATCACACGGGGAGCTCGTAAGGAAGTAACGGCCTTTCTGCACTTTGCTGCCCCAGGTTTGGCATGTACATTCCCTTCCTTCAGCTCAACTGTGACTTTCGGAAGACGGGGCTCTTCTCCCACGTGGCCAGCATCAGTCCTAGGGAGACAAGCGAGGTGACCTCCAGGAGCCGAGACTACCTGAGTGTTCTGAAGGAAACGTGGAAGCAGCACACGCGGCAGATGTACGGCATGGAGGCCATGCCCACGCACGCCTGCTGCCTCTCCCCAGACCTCATCCGCAGCGAGGTGGAATACCTGAAAATGGACTTTAACTGGCGGATGAAGGAGGTGCTGGTGAGCTCCATGCTCAGTGCCTACTATGTGGCCTTTGTGCCAGTCTGGTTTGTGAAGGTGAGCAAAGGCGAGCACTGCTCTTATGGATGCTGCTCCTCCAGGACTGGCTGGGGAGGGTTGCTGAGAGGTGGACACAGAGATGAGGTCTGATTCTTGCTTTTCTCTTAGCTGCAACCTGGGAGAGGTCAGTCAGGGGGCTAGTCTGCATGCACAGCCAGCCATATCAAACCCTTTTACAGAGGCATTGTGAAAAGCAAGAAGCAGAGCCATCTAGGTTTAGCTTTGCTTCAGCTCCAGGTGACAGAGGACAATATTACCGTGATAAAGTGTATTCTGACTGTCAGGAACGTATGCATGCCTTTATGAGGGAGCACTGCCTTTTCCTGCTTCCCCATGAAGACAGAAGACTCCAGACCACCCAGTTCCCCACACACTGACCTTCTGTGAGGACAGAGCCCTGGAACAAGGGGATTGACTTTAGTAAGGGAGGCAGTACAAAGGAGGCTGAACCTTATTAGGATTATTAGCTGTTTTATTTAAGTTCCTGATATGTTGTACAGTGAGATAAATGTCTTATAGTAAATATGTCAGACTTCAGGGATGAGCCCAAGTCCCTTCCCTTGCGGGGCTGATGCTTCCACCCATCATCAGCTGAACTAGGAGAGTATCAGGAGCTGTCTCCCTGCTTTTGTGATAGGGGATGATAGCATATTTTCACTGAGATGTGTTCAGAACTTGTACAGCAGCCATCCTATGTGGGTGCTTCTTTCTGAAGTGGAATCAGTAGCTCTGCACAAAGCCCTCATTTTACCTACCTGAGTGCTTTGTGTCACACATTCTTCTTGTCCCCCCACAGAATACTCAGTACTATGACAAACGCTGGTCATGCGAGCTTTTCCTCCTGGTGTCCATCAGCACATCAGTGATCCTGATGCAGTACCTCCTACCTGCGCGCTACTGTGACCTGCTCCATAAAGCTGCAGCGCACTTGGGCTGCTGGCAGAAGGTCGATCCAGCCCTCTGCTCCAATGTGCTGCAGCATCAGTAAGAAAGCAGCTGACTCCTGGGGCTGGGGCTGGAGTTTTCTCTTAGCTGGCAGGCCTGTTGACGGGAACAGGGATGGGATGGGAAGCTCAGCTTTGCAGCCACCTCTCCTCCTCCTCTTGCTTACAAGAGAGAAAAACGAAAGCAGAGTTGTTGGCTGACACATCTGACAGCGTGCAGACACTCTCTGTGCTGTCCGCTTCCAAGTGCAGGAAGCAGATCTCATATTTGGAGATATGCCTTCTGCTTGTTGCCACAAGTAACTGCTGCTTGTCACTGCCACAATTCTGAGCCTCGGTGGCCAAACTCTGGTCTCGCAGCTGTGGAAGCGGCTCGTATGTTTTCCTATCTGATGGTGGGACAACAGCAGACCCCCCTTCAACCATGGAGATAGAAATCAGAGCACTCTGCTTGCTCCCTGCAGGTGGACAGAGGAGTGCATGTGGCCACAGGGAGTGTTGGTGAAACACAGCAAGAACGTATACAAAGCTGTGGGTCATTACAACGTGGCGGTGCCCTCGGACGTCTCGCACTTTCGCTTTCATGTAAGGTCACGTCTCCTACAGTCCCAGTATCCCAGCCTGGTTTGGGTTGAAGGGACCTTAAAGCTCATCCAGTTCCACCCCCCTGCTGCTGCAGGCCGGGACACCTTCCGCTAGAGCAGGTTGCTCCAAGCCCTATCCATCTCTGCAATTAATGACCTTCCATCAGGACAGTGTCTTGTCTTGCTGATTTTGAAACCTCTTATCATGCAGAGCCATCAAAAAATCAGATTCTTTCCTACTCCCCACAGCTCTTGAGTTCCACCTGCCCCTGGTGTTTCAGGCAGCACATCTGAGCTCTCCAGGCACAGCTGCAGAGCAGCACCAGGGGCTGACATTCGTAGAATCCCAGGCTGGTTTGTGTTGGAAGAGACCTTAAAGCTCCTCCAGCTCCAGCCCCTGCCACGAGGCAGAGACGCATTCCACTAGAGCAGCTTGCTCCAAGACCCTGTGTCCAACCTGGCCTTGAACACTGCCAGGGATGGGGCAGCCACAGCTTCTCTGGACAACCTCTTCGTCCTGTTCTCTTGAACACTGAACTGCCTGAGCTGGCTCTGGCGGGAGAGCTGTCCATGGTGTGCAAGGGTGGTGGAACAGGTAGTGTTTGGCACATATTATTCTCCCATTGGCACTGCCAGAGGGCAACTGGTCCCTGCAGCCCAGGGCTCTGTCCGGAGCCATTCAGTGGTGAATATTAAGGGAAATCCCAGGGGAATCCTCACAGGCCTCTGCTACACACATCCTGTAGAAAACACAGCCCAAAAGGTCTCATTGTGGTCTCTCCTACAGTTCTTTTTCAGCAAACCCCTGAGGATCCTCAACATCCTGATTCTGCTGGAAGGAGCCGTCATCTTCTACCAGCTTTACTCATTGATTTCTTCGGAGAAGTGGCACCAGACCATCTCGCTGGCTCTGATCCTCTTCAGCAATTACTACGCCTTCTTCAAGCTGCTGCGTGACCGTCTGGTGCTGGGCAAAGCCTACTCCTACTCTGCCAGCAGAGACTCAGAGCAGAAGTTAAATTAAACCAATTGCACTGGTGCTCAGCTGATGACGAAACAAACAAAACGAGATCCTCAGAGCTTTGTATTTTTGTTACCACTGCTTTTTTTTCTTTGATAACTGATATAATTAAAAGGAAAAAACATATTTTTTTACTCCCAACCATTGTTTGTGTGTTTGTTGTCTGGTGAAACTCCCCAGAGAAGCCTTCTACTGTTCGTATTTGGGAGGAGTGGTTGATGAACAACTGCACTGAGGTTTGGGAGGTGCGATTGCTGCTGCTTGTGCTGGAGCCAGCTCCAGCTGGTACTGGGTGGGAGAATGAGAGTTCTGGGGATATCAGAGCTCACACGTTGGGTGCCTTTACCAGGGCTGAGCCCTGACCCCCAACTCCTGCACCCCCGCAGTGGAATTCTCCATTGCCCCACTGAAATGGGTTAACTGCTCGGGGGAGCTGCTGCAGCCCCTCCCTCACCCCCCAAGCAGATGGTTTGGGGTCTGCAGCCCTGTGAGGGGATGGGGGGACTCACCGTGGGCTGCGAGGTAGGGGGCGAGGTGGAGGGGGCGAGGTGGAGCTTTGGGAAGCTCGGAGGGGCTCCGGTCGCCCCAGCTCTGCCGTGTCAATGTCGGTGTTTCCCCTCCTGCCCAAAGAGCCAGGGAGGATGCACGGGGAGATCACCCGGGGGAGGAGAGGGGGATCCGATCTTTGTTCCGCTGCGACCCCGCCGCCGCCAGGGGGCGCCGGGGGCCCGCACGGTCCAGCTCCGGGTATCCTGGTCGCGGCAGCGCCTCCGGCCTCCGGGCCGCAGGTGTCCGGCATCACTGCGACAGAAAGCGGAGATCAGACCCCGGCCCGGGGCGGGGTATCGGGGAGCGGGACCGGCCCCTCCAGCAATCGGGACAGGGCAGCAGCACCGGACTGGGGCTCCGGTGGGGCGGGGATGCTGTGCCTGGCCCTGCCAGCGGAAGGAGCCCAGTAGCAGCGAGGGGACCGAAGATGCCCCGGGGGTCTCAGTGCTCGGCAAAAACCCCACAGCCAGCCCCGGGACACGGCAGGGATACGGTGGGGATAAGGCCATGGTGAGGCCAAAGGCCACTGGTATCCTGTTATCAGCTGCCATGTGCCAGCAAGCGAAGGGCACGGTCAGGAGCAGGAGGAAAGACAAGAAAATGGAGTGCTGAGCCCCACAGCTCACACACTGCGGAGCCCCAGGCTGGAGTGCAGCTGAGCCCCACAGAGACGCCTGCACACAGCACCAGCACCAGAAGTGGGTCAGCACCATGCGGGGATGGGAATGGGACAGAACTGAGCCCACACACCGGGAGGCTGAGGGCAGGGATGTTTCCCTGGTTCCTGCTGTTGGAATGCTGCAGGAAGAACCCCCCAAATCCCCTTAGCATGTGAGTGGGACTGGGGTTGGAGGTTAGGGTCCAACCTGTCCCCAGGCTCTCACATTGCCCCAGTCTGTTCCAGCTCTAGTGCTGGTGGGAACGTCGGGTCACTGTGGGCAGCTGGGCCTGTGTGCCAACCCCATCCCCAGCGTGGCAAAAGGAAATAGCCATGTCCAGCCTTTCCCAAGGATGAGGATTTCCTTCCTCCCATTGAGTGGGGATCCTGAGGTTAGCACGCAGCTGTGGGGCGCTTGGTCTGCAGGATGGGGGGCATGGCAGGAAGCTGTGGGGCAGACACCCCCTGACACCCTACATGGGGTGAAGTTCCCAGCAGGACCCTCATTTCCTCCCCTGCCTGGCCAGGACCCCATGCAGCTGCCTGCAGGGATGAGGGAGCCAGTTTGGTGGGTCAGGATGGAGACGTGGATGTTTCCTTCTGTCCTTCCTCATGGCTCCTCTTTGCCCAGCCTGAGTATCCTGCAGATATTTCTGGGGCAAAACCAGAAGTTGGATGCGGAGATAATGGATTCCCAGAAAACGCTCTTCCTGCTTCTGGGAAGGGCCGTCACAGGGAGCAGGGACATGTCTCATGTCCCATGTCTCTCAAATCCTCTCTGACAGTTCACAGGGGCTTTCCCAGGTGACAACATCCCGGGGGAGCTCCCACGTGGGAATTCCCCTGGCAGCAGCCGTCCTCAAGGTGATTTCATTGAGGACCCAGCTGCCTTGGTGACACCAGGGGTCCCAAGCAGCCCAAATGTGTCTCGTGGCCTTGCTGTGCTCCATCTGCCACCCTACCTGTGCCTGCTAATCTCAGGATTAGCAGCCAGATGCCAGGCACAGGTTTGCTGCAGGTAACGGAGTATCCCTCAGGAAGGAGGTTACGGACATCACAGTGCAGGCAATTAGGTCTGATCCCACAGCTGTGACCCATGGGGCTTGGAGCAAGCTGCTCTAGCGGAAGGTGTCCCTGCCCGTGGCAGGGGGTTGGAGCTGGATGAGCTTTAAGGTCCTTTCCAACCCAAACCAGGCTGGGATCCTATGAGTCTGTGATGCATCCTGGGGTGACCCCAAGCATGGGACATCCAGATAAAGGCCATGCTGGGGATCATGGAGCAAAAAGCCAGGCAGGAATTCCCCCCACAGGGCACAGCCAACCCCTTCCTTGTGCAGACCCAAAAACGGGGCACATGCACAGGGGTTAAGCTTCAGCCTCCCACGCCCCTTCAGGAATTCTCTCACTGCTTCCCAGCAGACACAGATGATGGGAAGTAGCTGGTTTCCCTGCAGAACCCATCACAACATTCCTGAGAAGCCACATCTGCCGCCTGCATCCCCATTCCCGCAACCTACCTGCAGCCGAGAACCCGCTGCTCCCACCCCAGCTGTGTACTGACAGAGCACAGCAGCTGCAGAGCGCTCAGCCCAGGACCCCTGATCCACACACCTGCCCTACACCTGCACCCATTGAGCATGATTTGGGGCAGAAACACGGGCACACATCTCCCACCAGAGCCTGCAAACCTCCATTCTTCCCCCGATGCAGGGGCAAAACCACTGTCACTTTCCAGAGCAGATGCAGCGATGGTTCCCAGGATGAGCCTGCAGCAGTAGTACCCCACTGGGGACCTGGCACCCCCCCCGAACCCCTCCTTGTCCCCCACCAACACACCAGCCTGGGGTGGGACAGGAGCACCCCACAAAGCCAAAGGTGCCCAGCCCAGGCACACTCTGTGGCCTGTGTTCTCTGTGATCTGGAGGCTGGTAGCTTTAATTCTTCCTTAATAATGGTTTATTAATGAAGCCAAACCCCTGAAGGGGCTGATGAAGGGTTTGTTTGCCCACTGCCATCTTACACCGTAGCAGGTTTTGTGTGTGATCAAGGGGAAAAAATATCACTGGGGAGTGATGGGACCATCCTCCCAGTGCTGATCCCACCAGCATCCCCACTCCCATGGGGTGGGGACAGGGCCTCCCGGGCTCTCCTCTCCCCAGACCCAGACCCATGGGCTTCCCATGGGCCCTGGGCTCCCAAACCCAGGAGCTGCTGATCCAAGCAGAACCACACTGGCCGCCTCTGCCCCGCCACTGCCTGACCTTGCTCCAGGCTCCCCTGGCCAAAACCAGGGCAGGACACGGCCCACGAGGCCCCACACTGAGACCTGCCATAATTGGCAGCCCTGAATTAGTGTAACCATACCCTCATTAGCAACTACAAACACATGGCCTCATTTTCTCATCTCAACAAGCCCACGGAGCAGACAAACATGGGGAGGTGCTGCCCAACCTCTCCTAATCCACTGCTCATCACCTGGGCCCGCTGAACTCATTGCACTTGTGCAGCAGAGAATGGCGCTGACACCTCATCCCCACCGCATGGTTCCCATGGGGAGATGATGACTCTCAGCACTACATTGCATGGAGCAGTGCAGGATCCAGATGGACCAGAATGTCCCCTCCTCCCCTTCTGCTTTTGCTGCCATTTAACCCAACTGTCCCCAGAAGTGGCTGTAAATGTATAACAGCTCCATCCTCTGTTCCAACAGCCAGAGGGATGGGAGATGCCACCACTGCTGCTCACTTGGCACTGTGCTGGGCTGAGAAGCTGCATCAGTCTGGGTTTAAACAACCCCAGTGATACAGGCTGGAAACTCCGGATGACTGAAAGGCTGAGAATGGACTGATGGGAGCCTTTGAAGTATCCAAAGAGCAGGGGACAAGGAGGGAGCACGTCTCTAATAGGTGTCAGCCTCTTTGTTGGCCCCATCCCAGGCTCTGTGCAGGTTGAGCCCTCCTGGGTGTCCAAGGGACCACAAAGTACCTCCAAACCCACCCCTGAGACCCTGGAGGACCTAGCTCCTTGCTCAGACCCCAACCAGGAGACCTGTGGGCAGCAACAAGGGGACCCCAGGGGTGCTGGGTTGTGTGTCCCCAGATGGCTGCAGGATCTCCCACATGTATCTGCAGACCCATGGGCTCACCTGGGGAAGGCTCTTGCTGGCACCAGGAGGGTTTCAGTCCCCTGTGAGCCACACGTGCACTGGGGCCAGGCTTCCTCCCGTGGCAGCCCCGAGTCTTTCCTCTGCTCTTCCGCCAATCCCAAGGCCGTCGGCTGCCTTCCTGCCCTGCCACTTCATTTCCTGCCCATGCTCCCAGTGTTCCCTGCTTTCCCTGCTGTGCCAGAACCATCCATCCTCTCTACGGCTCTTCTTTTAACAGGGGAACCTGCCTCCAACACAGTGTCCCCAGACACCATTCTGGGAAACAGCTCAGACAGGGAATTTCAGGGGATCTGTGTTTCTCCACCCGTTTTCTTCTAGCTCAGTGATAAAGGCATCAAAAGGACCAAGTTTCCTGTGGGATCACCCCTGCAGAACTGCAGTTCCTTGACTCCCATCACTTTTGGGGGTCTATCACTGACGTAGTCATGAACCCGCAGCAGGGATCACACACTGGGCTGCCTTCAGGGTGAGAATGAGCAAGATCATCGATACCCCCAGGGCAAACCCCTGCTGCTGCTGGGAGCTGAGGGTCCCACACAGCTCGGCAAGGCCGGCCCCGCTCCGTGCCGCAGCCCCTCTAAGGTCAGGCCATTCCCACACTGATCCCAAGGGTTTCACCCAAACCGGTCAAGTGCGCGGGAGCCCCAGCCTGCAGCAGCAGGCCCGGGGGGGCCCAGGGAGCAGCGGCAGGATGGGACCTGCACAGGCACCCCCATGACCCAGGCAGCCACAATGGAGCATGAACAAAGAGGAAGGCAAAAAGGATTCCTTTTCTTTCCTCCTGGAGTGAGCTGTGTCCCCGCTCCATACCACAGCCCCTGCTGTCCCCCTCCACCCCACACCCCTCAGGGTGAGGATAGGGAAGGGCTCCTTATCTCCCTTCCTGGGTGATGCAAGGTTTGCTCGTCACCACTGCTCCTGAGGTCCATCCATCCACTCCTGAGGTCACTTCCAGTGACAGCTTCACCCGGCGCTGCAGGGGTGATGGCCCTTACGTATGCTTCATCCCTCCCTGCCCCACAGCTGCTTGGCCAAGACCCACTAGGGTTTTCCCCCTCCATTTCCAGTGCAGCTGGAGACATCCCAGGGGACAGAGGGGATGGGGGAGGTTCCCTGCACACCAGGCGTTGGAAGCAGCCCTGTGTCAGCCAGGAAGAAGTGAATTAGGAACCAATCTCATTATCACTGCTGGCTGCTTCGAGAGGGCTGCGGGATGGGGACAGGGACACAGGGCAGAGTGTGGTGTGGTGCTTTGGCTGCTGCCAGCACTGCAGCACCCAGCTCTAATGAGCTGGGAGGTTAATTAGTCAGTGTTAATTCATGTTAATTACTCAGAGGAGCTGGGAGACTGATTCTTCCTCTGCCACCTGGCTGGAATGTGCAGGGCCTGGCTGGTGGGTGGCACAATGGTGTGTGCAAGTGCACCTGTGTGTGCACACATGGGTGTCTGGATCTGCATGCGCACAGCCAGCCATGCACCCATATGCCCGTGTACACGTGCGCACGATGGGATGAGGGATGTGAAGTTCCCTGTGGGTGATTCACGCTATTCCTCAACTTTGTTGCCCTACAGCAAGGGCTGAGACGCCCGAGGAAGCTGCAAGGATTTCCAAACAGGCTTGGGAAAGCCCCCCCACCGGGATTTCTTCTGTTCTCCAGGATCCAAACACAGCTCTTTGGGGATGAAGAAGCCCCATGGGCAGCAGCAAGGCCAGGAAGCATTAGACTAGATTAGGAGCATTAGGCTCTGCTGCAAGGAGGGAAGAGGATGGGAAACATGGCGTGGCTGGATCCAGCCAGGATTGAGCCCCTCTCCGGGCTGGGGGCTGAGCAAGGGATGAAGCTGCTCCATCTCACACCAGTTTAGTCAATTTGGTCTCACATCTTGTGCTGCTGTTGGCTTCTGTGATTTCTTTCTTCCTAAAACAGAATTGCAAGGACAAAAATACTAAAAAAAGGCAAAACCTTAATCCTGTAAATCCTATGCTGAAGGCCTCAGAGTGCAGCACAGGCTTGGGGTGCCCATGGTCAGATGCAGCTCAGTGTCTTTCCAGGGGTGTTGCAGCCACCACATCAGCTAGGCAAATGGGACCAAGATTGAATCAGCTGCATGCCAGAACAATCCGTTATCACTGCCAGGGCAGCAGGGATGCATCCATCCCACTGGGGCACTGGCACCACGGTGAGTGCCACACCAGGGCAGGGACACATGGCACACACTGAGGCCTTGAGCTGCCACTAAATGAGGGAAGCAGGATCTGTGTCCCCACAATGGGGCTGAGCTGATGTCGCCCCCAGCTCTCAGCCATCTGGCCAGGCTGTATTAAAGCCCTGGAGAAGCTGAAGAGAAACGAGGTCAGGGCTGTGATGGCAGTGGGGATAAGGTCAGCCTGCACCCACTTTGCCTTCCCTGGTCACCCTCTTGTGTCTCCAGTGGGACCCAATTGTCCAGAGCAGGGACTGCTCTTTGTGATGTCCTTGGAGCTCAAATGGGAACCGAAAGCAAGCCCCAGCCCTGACTGGTGCAATGTGCTGGGTGGACTTTGCACCATTGCAGCTTTACTGCAGCCCAGCAGCACCAGCAGAGCTGAGCAGAAGGGCTGCACCGTGCCTTGAGGAAAAGCTGCCCATGCCCTCAGCACTGCTGGGGACACGCAAGACATCCAACACCAGCACAAAGGGAGCACAGAGCCCCCAAACCTCTGCAGATACCCCAGGATATGGTCAGGAGGCACAGCGTGTATCCAGATGTGCCACTGCTGCCCAACCCAGGCACATGGGGCAGTGCCAAAACTGTGCCCACACATGAGCACAATGTGCATGTGCGAGTCCCCACAGGCAGCTGCCTGCGTGTCATGCATTTTTCAGGAGAACAGGGTTAGTGGGTCACTCCAGCACCCGAGGCTCTGCTCCAGCTGAGCTGCTTTGCTGCCAAACCCAGCACCACAGCACTGACAGGGCTGAGGCAGGCAGCGGCTAAGGCCACGACAATGCAGCTGTGGCTGCATCTCCCTGGGGCTGCGATGATCTTAATGCCCTCACCAACTCCAGCCATCATACACTGGCATCCAAGAAGCCAGGCCAGTGCCCATCCTGCTGCCAACAGGCAGGAAGCAGTCAGGGAGGACACACGCACCATCTCGGAGGACAATGAAACCCCCCACAAGGGCTGTCAGATGCTGGGGCTCTCGCAGGCTCTTGGTGAGGCTGAAGAGGAAAAGCTGCCACAGTTAAAAGTTAACACAGAGACAAAGCAGAGCCGGGCCAGTAACGCCAGCGCAGCCCCACCAATGCAAACAGCACTGGCTTTATGGCAGCCCAGCCCTGATAAAGGAGTGAGTGGCTTCATTTCCAGCTGCCCTGCCTCTCCCTGCAGTGCTGCTCCCCTTGGCACTGTCATCCCCACCAGTGCCCATGCCCATGCTTGCACACACATGTGCAATGCAGCATGAACATGCTGGTGCACTGTGGACTGGGAATAGGGTGAATCCAGACCTAGGGTGAAGGCAGACCTGAGGTGAATCCAGACCTGGGGTGAAGACAGACCTGAGGTGAATCCAGACTTGGGGTGAAGACAGACCTGGGTGCAATCCAGTCATAGGGCACACCAGCAGCAACACAAGGCCCATCACCACGCATCCCTGTGCCCACAGTCACCCGCATCTCGCATCCCTCAGCCGTTGCCATGGCTACGGCCATGCAAGTCTGGGTGAAATGCATCCTCTGGAGCAGCCGCAAGCCATGGGGGTGGGGAAGGCACCACTGCTCTGCTGCACACCACTGAAGTATGATGAGTATATTATAGTGAGGACCCCCCATGCCAGAGGTTTGCCAGCACTGAGTGAGCCCAGGGATGAGGGTTCAGAGAGCAGCGGCTTCCTCCAGCCCATGTGCCCCCCATCATAGCATCCCACCAGCTCTTGGAAGGCAGAGAGTGGAACCAGCATTTCTGGAAGGCAAAGTGCTCCCCAAGAACCTTAGCACAAGGCTGGGGCACAGAGCAGCCCTTTGGAGCCCATCACCAGGGTGTCTGGGCTGCCCGACCATCTGGCTCCTGCCCAGCCCCGCTCTGGGGCCACTTTCAGTTTTGCTCCAAGGTAGAGGGGAATTCTGTTCCTGCCAATTAAGCAATTCAGGGACAGCAGGGGCTGAGGGAGGGGATTTCTGATGGAAAGTTGCAGACAATCCCAGTGCTGCATCATTCCCTGCTGAGCTCTGCTCTCAGCTCCCACCCCACATCCCACCCTGTGGGGACTGAGCCCCTTCCCCATCTCACCTGCGTGGGAACTTGGGAAGAGGCTTTTCCTGGCACCCCAGGATTTACTGGGGGTGACAGGTACCCCTCGTGGCATAGCCCCAGTAAAACAGCCAGGATCTCCTGGTAGAAGGAGCAGCAATGAAAGGGTTAATGGCATCAACACAACATAATGAAGCTGTAACGTTAATAATCATTAAGATGGGTGGGGCTGGAGTTTACATCTCTCTGTTTGGATATCAAAAGATGACACCAACTCTCTCATTTCCCCCATTCCCTCCTCCATTCCTCTGGTGCTCCCCATCCCTCCATCCAGGCTGGGTGTCTGTGTGTCCTTCCTGCTGCCTGTCCATCCATCCCAGTCCCTTCCCCCATGCTGTCCTCTGCACACACTGGCCTCTTCTCTCTGCCTGGGCCCGTCAGATGTTGCTGAAAGGGAACAATGCGACGTATTGTCTCTCCCCGCTCACAGGCATCAAAATCTAGCAACGCAACAAAAGGACACATTGACTTGCTGGGAGAAAGAGGCCCACACATCCCCGGCTGCCCCAGAGCATCCCAGCGCTGAGCCTGTGGCCTGGGTTTGCCAGCACGGCTGCCCCATGATGCAGTTGGGTGAATGCCACCAGCCCTGGAACTCGGGCAAGAGGGGTCACCACGATGGGTTGGGGGTCACCATGATGGGATGGGGGTTACCAGGATGGTATGAGGGTTACTGTGATGAGCTGGAGGCCACCATGATGGGATGGGGGTTACCATAATGAGCTGGGGGTCACCATGAAAAGATGGGGGTTACCATGATGAGCAGGAGGTTACCACAATGGGCTGGGGGTCACCACGATGGGCTGGCCATGCCCTGTTGCTAGGGTATGTCCTTGGGATCAGCATTGTGGCTGTGCACGTATGAGATGCTCGCTGGACTCACACTGACTTTGCTGTCCCCCACCAGCCATGCACCCACCTTTGCAGCCTCAAGTAGACCTGAGTCTCACCCACGGTTGTACCCTCTGAGATAAGGGAAGGAACCAGCCATGTTCACCACAGCATGGCTGGGCTCAGGGAGCACTGAGCAGTGTGGCAATTCCCAAAATGCACATGCCCTCCTGCTCACTTCCCACTGCGTGCTCCAGCTGTGTGGCATGCAGACAGCTCCCATTCACCTCCACAGGCAGCTCCAAAGGAAACAGGACGGGAAAAGCTCCACTTGGACTGAGCAGTGCTTTTGTTACCATTATAAACTTCCCTTTTAATGAGGAAGGAGGCTCTGAAACACAGTCCCTGCTAAGTACCCAACCGGGGAACGCCACCAGCAGCCCTGGCCAGGGTGGGAGGGAGCAGAGCACCCATCCACCCTGCCATCTCTGCTGCCAGCTGGATGCTGTGGCCTCTTTGTTCTCTGGGCACCCACTCGCAGCCACCCTGCTCTCCTAACGCAGCCGAACCAGCTTGCTCAGGGTCAGGGAGCCCTTTATCAGCACCGAAATGCAGCTTGCAGTGGGATGCAGGAGATATGGTGTGTGGGATGAGCATCCCGCCAGGGCGAGGGATTGTGTTGGATTCCTGTTCTCCCAGGAGCAGTCAAGAGACCAGTGGGCTGGCAAGGGTGATGTAGGGGCTCCTCGGAGGGTGTTGATCCCCAGAAACTCCTCCTGCCCAATGCCTCACATCCCACCACTGTCCTTGGGGTGAAGCGGGGCTGGGGGCCTGGGGCAGCACAGCACAGCCCCTGCTGATGAGCTTGGAGGGGTTCAGGTTTTCAGCTTGGCTTTTTTTGCAAATGCTCCAGCTGCTGGCCCAGCAGAAGGGCAGATGGTCTCTGACATAAGAGTCCAAGGCAATTGCTCTCTCTTTCCTCTGCCATGACTCCAGCTGCCAACCACTTCCTCCCCCATGCAAGGAAGGAAGGGGGTGACCGGGGAAGGGTCCTGGGGTGGAAGCAGGGGCTGGTCCCACGGGGTGGGATGTGGGAGGATGGTACTGGAGTGAAAGGCAAGCCCAGAAATAGCAAACACAGTTACAAAAGGCGCCGGTTGCCATGGGATCTTCACACCAAAACTGCCAGGGCTCTGGCAAGCACAAGAACGGCCCTTTCATGTGTTTCTAGGGGAAGTCAGCACTGGGCTGGAGCCTTTCCCAGTGCAGGAAGGATTTTGGGACCCTGCCTGTGGTACCAGCTATGTGCAGGCAGCAGCAAGAGCCCTGGTGATGTCCCAGGCAGACCCTTGCCTGAGTCCAGGATGCTTTTTCCTGAGGCCAGTGTCAGAGCTCCACTTGGCACCGACTCAGAAGCCAACCCGAGTGACAGCACAGCCATGAGTGGGTTCAGCAACAACTGACTTCTGCTTAGTTGAAAGACTGGGAAGATCCCTTGGGCATCCCACAGCCACACTCTTCCTCCTGTCTGCCTGGCCCCCCCATCCCTCTTCTCCTGCAGAAATCCCCCCTCACCTAGCACTTACAACCCCCCCAGCCCCTTCACCCATCCCCTGAAGGGCAGCACAGGCAGAGGCAGACCCTCAGCAGCACGTACTATGTTTATGCGAGGGCTGTTTCCCAGGGCTGTTCCCATGTCAGAGCTGCCATGTTGGCAGAAGCCATTACCATCCATCCCTGTATACAGCACAGCCTGGCCCTGCACTGTCCCTGTTGGAATTCTCTCCCCAGAGAGATCTAATTAGATAATTCCTTTGCTATTTATAAATCAATATGGAAATCCCTCTGCTTTATTCCCTGCACCACCAGTTGCCCTGGCTGGGGCCCTGCTAACTCAGTTAAAAACCTCGAGCAGATGATCAGAGGCTTGTGAATGGCTCTAGATACAGGAATAAATAATGGCATTAATTCTTTGTTAAGGGCTGGGCGATACAATAGGTGCCAGCGGCAGGGCAAGGGGCAGGAGGCTGCAGACCCAACCCCATGGCACAGGGGCTGTGGTTGCGGCAGTCTTTCAGCCCTTAATGCCTACTAAATTACTAATGAGCACACAGGCTAAGTAGGTCTGGGAAGTGGAAAATAATATCCACAAAGATCTTGGATCTTGGGGGTCTTTCAGGTAGGAGCAGGGCAAACAGATCTGTCTGCCCACCCATCTGCTAGAGGAGCAGACAGAGCCCTAATCTGCCTGTCCTCTGCTCCCTGCAAAGCACCATCACTTCCCCATCAGCCACAGCTTCGGTAGCCAGCGGAGATCCCACATGGAGCATCCTCTGCCCTGCTCCAGTTCCCTGCATGGCACCTGGGGATGGACCAGCCCAAACTGCATGTGATGGACCCCATGGCAAGAGGGGCTGGCGGCTCTTCTGCTGCATGTGTTTGGGTTGGTTTTCAGTTTATGGTGTTGCCACAGCATGTGTTCTGTGCCATCAACATCCCTGCGACACACAGAAGAGAAATACAGCCTCTTCCCAGGTTGAGAGCTGGAACAACCAGGTCTGTCTGAGGAGACCCATGCTCACCCCGCAGAGCTCCGGGACTTGGCCACAGCAAGTGCCACTGAGCCCTCCTGGTGCTGCTGCCACCAGCATGGCAGGATAGACATCTGTAGCACAGCAAGGCCTTGGAAGAGGAGAAACACTCAGGAATGCATAGAGGAAGGTCTCTGTTTATAAACACAGCCTTTACACAGGGCTGCAGAAGAGGGTTTTAATTAAAAGCTGGGATAAAGAGATGTGGCAACTGGGGAATCCTTGGAGATAAAAGCCACTAGAAAACCATGAGTGAGGTTTCCTGCATCACCTCAGATGGGGACAGGGGCCACCACCCCTCCAGCAAGTCTGCATCTTGACTGATCATGCTGAAGTTTGCCCTTTAGAGCGATCGCATCTGCCTGCCCTCACTCCAGCGCTGCCCAACGATTGCTGTGGCAGGGAGCAGTGGGTGTGAAGTGTTTTCTCCCCTCCAGCAAAACATGGAAGAGACTTGGGCTCTGCAAAGGGCTGGTTAATGGGAGGCCCCAACCCCATAGATCTCCTCTCAAATAAGGAAGCTCAGCCACTCATCCAGCCCACCACTGAAGAAAACATCTTTCCAGCAAGGAGCACTAGGGCTGCCGCTGGCACCCCAAAGGCCTCACCCCCAGAGCCCCCAGCTGCAGTACCTGCAGTGGGGACGGTGCGGGATGGTCTTGGGGTTGTCACATGGATGGACAGACTTGAGTGGGTGCTGTAAAAGCTGATGATTCTCCGGATGCCAGATGTCTTGGTGCAGTGGTGGGGCAGCATGGTGGGATGAGATGGACAGATTGGGACAGGATGCAATGGGATGCAATGGGGTGGGGTGGGATGGGACAGCAGCATGAGGACTCCTTGCATTGCTGCAAAGAGCCAGGACAGAATGAACCTTAGCAGAAAGACAGAAAATCACTCCCAGAGGGTGGGAAGAAAGCCCAGGCGCCCCCCAAGAGCTGCTGGGGTAGAGGGAAGAATGCACCAGCTGTGGCTCTGCAGGGTTTTGCTCCCCAGCAGGTAATGGTTGGGAACACTGGCCCAGAGCTCACCCTCTGGAACAAGTGGCAGAAGACAAAGCATGTTTGCTGATCGATCTAATACACTTTCTTGGACCATTTATCTTCCCAAAGCAAACAGCAAAGCACTTGCTTACGAACAGGGCACGTCCTCTGTGGCTCCTCTGCAGCCCCGCTGGCTGCTTGGGCAGCTCCATCTTGCTGATGGCCAAAGCCATTCAAGGGCTTTATCAACTGGCAACTGAAAGTCAATAAGGAAAATGCTGCCTGGTTTAATTAACAGAGAAATCTTGCTCTGACGAGGGTGAGATGATGTGTGCCAGGGGGAGGAGGGAGGACAGAGACAAAACATGACCTTGTTGGTGGCACACACACAGTACCACATTGTTGTTTTCCCTGTGGAGATGCTGGCCTTGATGCTGCACAGGCTCGGTGGGTGCTGGGGTCCTGCCTACCCCATGGCAGGTTTGACAGGAATGGGATGCATGGTGCCTTGATGGCACTGGGCCTGTGGGGCTCAGGACCTGGCACTCGGGAGCTGCAGCTCTGGGAGGATGTGGCTGGCCAGGGAGAACCATTGGCTTGGACAAGCACAAAAGGGTTTTGATTTCGGGACACGCCCCCAGTGAAATCAGCTCTGCCTGGGTTGGAAGGGACCCCCATGAGTGAGTCCCCCATGGCCACTGCTGGCTCCAGGCAGTAGCAAGGCTGTGGCCAGTGGCCATGGCAGCATGGGAAGCTGTAGGCCTTTTGCCAGTGTTAGTGTCCGCTTTGGTTTAGTTCCATTTTCTTTCCTCCTGAACTCTCCTTTTCCAGGAAAGCAGAGAAGAGAAAGACCTAGAGATGAAAAAACACCCTAATGGTCTGCATGCTGGGGTTTACTGCGAGGGGGGAGCTGAGGTGTGACCCATAGCACAACCTGTCCCCTGCAGCAAGACCCATTAGGATCTGATGGGCTGGGGTGAGCAGTACCTCGGGGTAAGTGGTACCCCAGGGTGACAAGGCTGAGGCAAGCTTCACCAGGACACTGTTCTGGGGGTGATGGTGCTCGGATGAGCGGCATCATGGGACCTTCCTATGGGGGACTGGGATTTGGGGAGCAGCACCCCAGGGGTGTCAGGGCTGGCGGCAGAGGAATCCCAGGGATGTCAGCGTCAGGATGAGCAGCACCCTAGGGCTGGCGGAACTGGGGATGACAGCGATAGAGGGAGGAGCACCCCAGAAGCGTCGGGGCTGGGGACAAAGGCACCGCAGGGGTGACGGGGATGGGGTGAGGAACACCCCAGGGGTGTCGAGGCCATGGGGAACACCGCCCGCTCCTTTTGCCCACTGCCTTGCACCAGCCCCGTCCCACCGGGGCTGTCCCGTCCCCTGGGGTCGTCCAGCGGCCAATCCCCCAGCTCGTCCCCGGCGGAGCGGTGGCTGCATCCCCGTCCTCGTCCCCCGCCCCCGGGGCGGGGTCGTCATCGTCCCGCCCCCGCCCCGCGCCTTATTAACGGAGCGGCTGGGGGCTCCTTCACTCTCTCTTGGCGCCGCCCCGCTGCAGCGGCGCGGTCCCCCCGACGTGCCGCACCATGGGCAGCCAGGGCTCCAAGGCGGGGGGCAGCGCCCCACCGGCCGGCCACGCTGCCTCCACCGAGCCGGCCAAGGCAAACGGGCAGGTAGGTACCGAGCAGGGGAGGACCCCGGAGACCCCGCCGGGGTGGGCGGACGCGCAGACAAAGGCGGCTACGGCTGCTGCTCGGCGGGAAAGGGGTGGCGGTGACGGCCCCGGGGGGCCCCTCCTGCCCGGCGGGTACCGAGCGATGCGGCTTCGCCCGCGCCGTCCCCCCGCTCCCTCCCGGTAGCGGGTGGGGACCTGCCGGCCGCCTCGCCCTGGGACAGGGCGTGGAGCGCGGGCGCCCCCCGGTGGCAGCTCATTGACGCCCGCCCCCCCCCCATGTCCGGTTAGTGCGTCCCATCCTACCCTGCTTGCTCCAGGTGCCCTGGTTTCTCTCCAGTATCCCGGCGGGTTGCGGGGCTTTGGCGGGGAGGCAGTGTGTGTGCGGAGTGGGGTGTTGCCGGTTCCCCGCCGTGCCTGATGCGGTTCTCTACTCCGCCCCTGCAGGAAAACGGCCATTTGAGGGTGAACGGGGACACGACGGCCCGGGCGGGCGGTGAAGCGGCGGTTCCGAACGGGAACGGCTCGTCCGAGCCTCTCGAGTGCAGTGGGAACGCCATCGAGCCTGTTCCCCCCGCACAGGCGGGGGATGCTCGGCCGGAGGGGGCCGCTGCCGCTCCCCGGGACACCCCCAAGAAGAAGAAGAAGTTCTCGTTCAAGAAATCCTTCAAGCTGAGCGGGATCTCCTTCAGGAGGAACAAGAAGGAAGCCGGGGACTCCGCGGGCTCCACTCCCTCGGAGGAACAAGCCCAGGCCGGGGAGAGCCCCGGCAGCGCGGCCGACGGGATGGAACCCCCGGCCGCCCTCGGCGAAGGGGCGGTGGCGGCGCGGGGCAGACCCGCGGCGAGCACCGAGCCCGGAGGAAGCGGGGAGGAGGAGCAGCAGCAGCCGGGGGAGCTCCCCGGGGCCACAGCCGAGCCAGGGGAGACCTCAAAACCTGCGGGGCCTGAGCCTACAGCAACCGCGGCAGAGCAGGAGGAGGAGTAGACCCCGCTTGGAATGTCCCAACCCCAGGAGTGTCATGGACTCACAGCCTTCCCCACACACGTCCCACCCAAACTGATGCGGCTTTCCAAAACCAACCCCCTTCCCGAGTGATTCTTTCCCATCTCCATTAGAGAGCTAGTTTGGATTCCCACCACTGCCGCTACAACTTGGAGTAGTTCTACCTGAATCCTTCACGATGGTCGAGGGAGATTATCCTGGACGTAACTGGAACTTACAGTTTGTGATCGCTGCCGGCTCCTGGCTGTCCTCAAAGCCCAGTAACTGTTCAATGGATCCTTTTTCTTCTTTCTTTCAGTTTACGTTCCTGGTTCTGACTTTAAATGAAGGCATTTTGTGCTTTTTTCCCTAGAAATCAATGGTTTAAGAGCTAATCTTGTTAGGTTTTTATAATGGCTTACTCTTGGCTTAAAACCATAAAGCTTGTAAGTCCCCTGTGTTTAATTCTACTCTAGGGGTGTGGGATGGATGGGCAGGGACCTGCAGCTGTAAACTGTGAAGCAACATTGGGGTTCTCTGTAAATAATTACTTTTTTTAATGGCCAAAACACTTGATTTGCAGTTTTCTAAAAAGAAAGAAAGAAAAAAAAAAAAAAAGCTGTATGGGCTTTCTTGTAACATTTGAAAGGAATAAATGGTGACCCCTTCATGGGTGAGCTTGAGTCCTCCTTGTCCTGGCTGAGGGCTGGGGATGGTCCCAGTTGCTTATTTAGTTCACCAGCTGCTGCATTTAATCACTCCAGCCCCATTAATTGACTTGCAGCAGATGTAGAGCTGCAGCCACAAGGGACTTTCTCACATGAGCCTCTTGTCACTGCTTTGGGCTCAGGGTTGAGCTGGCTGCTCTGTACCTGTGTTCTTTGGGATCTGGTAGGGGGGAAAGAAAAAGCCTTTTCTGATAAAGAGGGGCCCAGGAGGGCTGCTGGGTGAAATTCCCATTTTAAGCTTGGTTTCTTTAAATATTCTTTAGACTATGATTAACTCCTATTCCCTGAAGACAGCTTGGAGTACAAAAGCCATGTGCTGGGAGCAAAGATTTACTTGCAAAGAGAAAATGGGTGCTATTATCACTTGTCCCATTGACCTGCACAGGGACAGAGGTGATGTTTCCCAAGCAGGCAGTAGTACAGACCTTAAGGGCTGTGGCCTTGCCTAGAGCTGCAGCAGCAGCCCCTCCATTAGTGGCCTGCTCCTAATTCCTATCTTAACTCCTGGTATTTGGGCTGGCAAGAGATAGAGAACGGCAAGGACCCTTGTTTGCCCAATGGGATGGTGGGGCCTGGGGTGAGGACTGCCTTCTGTAGCCCTGGAGTAGCTGGAAATAGCCAAAAGTCTTGGTTTTACATATCACATCCTGCTATCAACAGCTAAAGCGAGTGACCTGATACCAAATGCAGCCTGATGTTCATCCCTAATTATCTGGAGGGGCAAAAAAATGGGTATTTTAAATGTAGTCACAGGTCTGCAACTGATTTCCAGGATCGCTGGGGGTCTGTGGTGGGAGATGGAGCTGCAGTGAGCCCCAGTGGGATGCAGGGCTCAGTGCACCCCAGTGTGGCAGCCTGGCAGCCATTTTGGGAGGCACTGGGAAGAAGAGGGCTGTGGATGCACATCAGGGAGCATGAGCTGGGCAGGGGTCACCTCAATGGGGCACTTGGTTTTGTTCAAGGAGGAGAAGATTTCAATTGTCTGCTGTGCTGAAGGGGATAACAGAGTTTCCTGGAGCAGTATTCCAGCAAGGGAAGTCAACTGTGCCATACGAAGCTTTGTTTTGCCGACAGCAAAACCAGAATTACAATCCTTTGCTTATGAAGCTTGAGTCTTTTGAGCCCATTTCAGGTGTGATCCCTGTTACAGAATTATCCTGCTCTTACTTACATTAAATAAGTTTTTTACACTTGAATACTGGATAAAATCCACTCAAGTTCATCCAGAAGATGCTCCCTTCCCATAACATATTCCTTTTCTGGATCAGCATTGCTTTCAGAGCATCTAATGTATGAAGGACTGACTCCAAACATACCACAAAGCCAGTGCTGATGGATGAGAACCCAGGTGTAATTGAGGAAGGAGATAAAACCCTGTGACCCTTAGGAAAGTTGCGAGCACACAGACCCTGTGGTGTTTTGACTTACTTTTTGTGGAGAGAATGGGCACGAGGAAAATTTCAAGGCTATTCTGTAAAGCACAGGAGAAAAGGAAAAACAAACCACAAAACCCCCAAACCTCAACCAAAGAAGATGAGGCCACCTTTCACCTGCAGCATGTAACGTGCTCCAAACATAATGTTTTGGTGAATGGCATTTAAACCTACACATCCAGCCCTCTTCCTGAAAGAGGGAAAGCAATCCTGCCTTACCTCATCTTTCTTTCTGCTGTGTTTTGTGGCCTGGACCTACATTGTACTTCATTATCATGACCAAGCTACCGCTCCATTTTCCAGCAATGGCTCTGAGAACAAACTAAACCCCAGCTCTTAAGCATTTCTTCTCAGCAGAAAGCATCACAAACTCACACCACCCATAGAAATGTGCAAGTTTTATTACAAAGATTCTCAAAATTCAAAATAAAAGCATCTTTAAAAAACCACACGATCCCCCCTCCCCAACCCCAACACAAAGGTACACTGATCTCTCTCACTTCACATACAAACACTGAAGAGCTGGAGTGAGGTGTCACTCAGATTCAAAAAGAGACTTAAAAACTCATGCTGGAAACGGGAAAGTATTTAAAAAAATAAAACATTTTTAAAATAACCTGTGTGAAGTTAGCAGCATTATTAGAGTTGAAACCGTCAGCAGCGCTCCGTGGGAGGTACAGATCCTCTTAGGGCCAGAGGAATCCCCCTGAGGAAGGAGAGCAGCGAGTCAAAACTGCCTGCAAAACTTCAGCAAAGTATTTCCCCAGAAGCTTATCTAATGATCTGCTGCACACACGGAGATGCAAAAGAAAGGCCAGTTCTGGTCACAAAAGACCTCTGCGTGTGAGATAATGTGTGGGAGTAGGAAGAGGAGTAGTTATAAAAACTTACAGAGCCCCATCTGCTGTTCCCTGATAAAGATAACAGCTTGGGAGGCTGATAAGAAGGGTCTCCTTGCTTACTGGCCTTGAGAGCAAGAGAGAGGAAAGGTCTGGTATGATAATGTTTGTAACTTCACTTCAGAGAAGAGTTTTTCAGTGAGTGACGCACATCAACAAAAGATGTCAGCCAAGTTCTGTTCATGAATGGTGGTTTCAGGCTCAGGACATGGCTCAGTACTGAGGAAAGCACACGATGGCACATGCAGCACAGGCTGAACGAGCAGGGAAAGCAAAGCAGGCAGCCAAATGGGCAGTAACTCACTTTCCTCCTCAAAGAGGGGCGTAGGTATAGGAAAAAAGGTATAGAAGTTTCATCCCTTTTCTTACTCGAGATGCAGAATGCCACACCAACTGGATCTGCAAGAGCTTGGAAAGTGTTAACCACCACAGGAGGGTGATTTTCAGTTTGCATTTTCCAGATCTACACCCTCAGGGCTCTGGGTCTGGTTCACTTTTCAGATTACTTTTAAGCTGCTTCGTCTCTTTCTGCAAGTTTGCTGCAGGGAGGTAGCCAACTCTATTCAAGAACTGCACTATTTGACCCTGAGAAGCAGCACCAGCTTGCAGTTACTTGCCATGATGGAATCAAATTGAAAACCAAAGGAATAATTAGTCTCTCACAGGCTTCATTTAGGAACTTGGATTCTCCCACAAAACAAAAAGGAAATAAAACATGAGAAAGAAAATTCATGGCCATCTCTTTCCACATAACCTGAAATGCAGATACTACTTCTATTTAAACTAATCTTTTCCAAGGGTGGTTATTTCAGAGGAAAGAGTAAAGAAAGGAAGTGATTTTTTTCTTAAAGACACACTATAAGGAGGCAGTGGAAGGCAAGAGTGAAACTTCCCAGTCACCAAATCTGGGCAGTGCAGGTCTGTCTACTCCACAGAATCCTCCCTATCTGCTCCCAGCGGAGTGCAGCAAGGAATAATTTACAGTTCTCAAGTAATTTATATATTTATATAGAAATATATACAGAAACATATATAAAATATAAATCCTATGGAATAGGAGGCAACCAGAGAAGCTAACCTATGACAGCTACACACTGACAGTACTGTCCAGCTGCAGCCATCTTAGGTGGATTTCATCTCTTCCTTCATCCTGTGGAAACAAGCAGTGAAGAATTTGGTTCAAACAAGCAGCCCAAGCTTTCATAACAAGTCAGGGTTGTTTGTTTAACCCTAAAAATGCTCCTTATATGGCCCATCTTCATCTGAAACTTGTAACATGTTACTAATGAAGGAACAGTATTTTTAAGCCCCTTCCATGGAGGCTCTCACAGTGCCTTATCAGATGTGGGGTTCTGCATAGGCAAATTTCTTCCCATTAAGAGCCCATGACAAAGCCACCCAAACCACCATGTCTCTCCTCCAACCCCTCAACTTGTGCAACATTCCACTGAGGGAATGAGTGCTATTTAATCACAATGCCAAGAGACAGGGCTCACCCTTTGGGTTCTGCTTTCTCCTCCTTTGCCTTTTCCTCTTCTTTCTCGTCTATGAAAAAACCAAAAAGACACACAGTAGTGCAGTAGCAATGTACATGCCAGGCAAAGTTGCAGAGCTGTGAGGGCTTCTAGTCCTAGCTCTCCTCCTTACCCTTCTTCTCCTCTTCCTCCTTTTCCTCTTCTGTTTTCACACGTTTAGCTTTCTTGAAGTTGGCAATGTTTTTGCGCCCTCCTTCCCCTTCATCTTCAGAGTCAGAGAATTCTTCATCACATGATATTCTCTTATCAGAATTGCGAACTGAGCATGAAGAGGACAAGGAGTTGTTTCAGGAGATTCAGAAGTCAGGAGAGACCAACCACTAACTTCTTCAAGTGCATCTACACAATGGAATGAACTACCAAGCCTAAGTCAGAATTAGGCCATGATAAAGATTTTATCTTTCTATGTGCTGTATCTTTTAGCTCATCACTCCAACTGCTCATGCCCAAGATGCCAGATCACATGTACAACTTGGAATAGTCATACCACTTGGAATAGGTACAGTGTGATGTCTAGACTTGACAGTGTAAGAAGGTTAACCAGCCTCACACTGAGAAAATCTGCCCGCCAGATCTAAAGGCCATCAGCCAATCTGGATATAAACTGCCATTTTCATTGTGGAAGACAACTTGTGGGATCAAACCTGACAGTCTCCCAGAAAGCATCCTGTCATAGCAGCTACATAGAATCATAGAATAGTTAGGGTTGGAAAGGACCTTGAGATCATCTAGTTCCAACCCCCCTGCCATGGGCAGGGACACCCCACACTAAACCATGTCACCCAAGGCCTCATCCAACCCAGCCTTGGAACACTGCCAAGGATGGAGCATTCACAACCTCCCTGGACAACCCATTCCAGTGCCTCACCACCCTCTCAGTAAAGAATTTCTTCCTCATATCCAATCTAAACCTCCCCTGTTTAAGTCTGAACCCGTTACCCCTTGTCCTGTCACTACAGTCCCTGATGAATAGTCCCTCCCCAGCATCCTTGTAGGCCCCCTTCAGATACTGGAAGGCTGCTATGAGGTCTCCATGCAGCCTTCTCTTCTCCAGGCTGAACAGCCCCAACTTTCTCAGCCTGCCTCCACACGCGAGGTGCTCCAGTCCCCTGATCATCCTTGTGGCCCTCCTCTGGACTTGTTCCAACAGTTCCATGTCCTTTTTATGTTGAGGACACCAGAACTGCACACAATACTCCAAGTGAGGTCTCACGAGAGCACAGTAGAGGGGCAGGATCACCTCCTTCGACCTGCTGGTCACGCTCCTTTTGATGCAGCCCAGGATGCATCACAGGAACTGTTTAAATGTTCATATTAAAGCCTAGGTTCTTCCATTATGGAAATCATCTGCCAATAGTGCTGCTTCTCCAAAGGCAAAAAAACCCCCACAATGAATCTATCAGCCCTGCAGTGCTGAGCATCATCACTTTATCTTACAACATCAATCGGAAAGATTCCAACTGAAGGACTGCAGAATCAAGCTGTATCTAAATCATAGCTCCTCCTCTCTTTATGAAAGTAACTCAGTCTGGAGCCTGCATGCTTCTGCAACTAACACATCCTGCCCAGCTTTGGCACCCACAGGCTCTGTAACCGTACACTGCCCAGGCGAGCAACACAACCACACCAGCGACAAGCACGTACTTGAAATGCGTTTCTCAGGATCTTCTTCCTCTTCATCCCCACTGTCTTCCTGAACAGCATCCTCAGGAATTGGCTGCATCTGGACGCCAGGGGCATGAGGCAGCATGCGCAGATTCTCAAAGAGACGTTGCCTAGAGCCAGCCAGGAAAGGAACACCTCCGTCAGCAAGATGCTGCCTGCGGCTGTGAAGCCCTTGGTGGAAGGTGTCAGTCTCCCAAAAAGGAGCAAACACTTACTTGATCTTCTCGAGATACTCATTGGTATTCTGGTTAGTCATGTTTGAGGGACTGATGTGGAGCTTAAAGTCTGGTCCAAAGTACTCAAAATAGTCATTATACGGAAGTTCTGCAGGTAAGTTAAAAGGGAATAAACACCAAATTACCACTGGACTGGTGATGAAATACAACAAACACTTTATACTTCTACAGAAAAACACAACTGCATTTACCTGGGCATAGGAGCCGAAGCTCTCCTAGCCCAAATTCAGATCAAAGCAGACAACTTGGCAACAGCTTACTTGGCAGTTAAACGCTATCAGTGCACACCAAAGTTTTCAGTACAAGGTCATCTCATTTCAGTAAGTTGGCAAGGCTGCTGGGTACCTTTTGCTGGAGGGGAGAGCTACACAACTAGAATGCAAACAAGAAGAGCTACTGCAAATTAAGGCATCCAAAAGCTCCTCTGAAGTCCTATCAAGAGCTAATGAAACATCTCAGGGTTGCTACCTCTCCCACAACATCACTTTCCTGTGCTCCCTTAGTCCTTAAGTCTTTCTTCAAAGTGGAGAATTACCATTGGGAATTTCCGTGTCCAAAGCCACAGCAGTCTCATAGGTCCAGCATCTAGCCACATTGCGGATTGTGTAGCCACCTCCTCCCAGCATCAGCATAGGCAAATTAAAACTTTTTACAAACTCCACACACTTGGCATGACCTGCAGCAAAAGCAGCACGGGAAAGTGAGGTCACAGCCTCATGGCATAAGAACAGCAAACTTTTCAATGAAATCTCATTTTATCAGTTATGCCCATCCAATACAGACACTGTACAGTACTCTTACCTTTGATGGTCAGATTAAAACACCCCAGCCTGTCCCCTGACAGAGAATCTGACCCGCACTGCAAGACAACTGCACTAGGCTGGAACGTCTCCATCACTTTAGATATAACCTACACAAGAAACTTATTGTTACACACTCTCCACAGGACAGTGTCACAGCAACACAGTAATATCCATGTCAGCAAGTGACATGAAGACATCCCTAGTGTTCCTACAGCTGCTGACTCCCCTATATTGGTAACACTGAGGCCCTTACGAAGAGAAGCTTACTGCTGACAGGCTGCAATTGTTAGGGAGGAATACAGACCTAATCAATCTCCCCAGAAACTGGCTTCATGAGCTACCCAGTGACAAAGTATGAACCACAAGGAATCACTCAGCAAAGTGAGTGATATTCAAACTTACCGGCTTGAATATTGCTTCATAGGACTCATCATCGATTCCATCCCGGAGGGGATAGTTGACAGCGTAGTACTTGCCTTTGCCTGCACCAATATCCTATTAGAGTGGAAGACAGGAGAGACCACAAATCACCAGAGAACCAACTGAAACACAGAAATTGTTCTCCAAATTAGGAATGGAAGCCTGGGATTCCATCAGTGTAATCTGAATGTAAACCCAGGATTTGTCTCATGGACAAATACTGTCCTGGCAGAAGGAAGCAGGAGGCAGTTGACTCCAACTGCAGCTTACTGGCAGAAGTGGGTGCACTGGCCCTCAACGTTCAGAGAAGAAAAATCTGCTATTACACATTGCTCTGAGCACACAGGCTCTCATTTCCCTGGCAAAGGCACTTTCTTACACAGCAATAAAACTGGCAGCCAAAACTCTAGTTCCAAACCTGTATGCTGCACAGATGTGCAGCCCAAAATACCAGTTTGGGCTAACTGTGCAGCCTAGTAACTGAGGGAATCTATATTTAAGACTATATATATATTTAAATTTCCATTATCATTCTCATAACCAAGTGTTTTATTAAAAATAAGGGTTTAATTTGGTGCAGAGTTGCACCAGGGAAGAATCCTGTAGCTGCATGTACTTGGCATTACCACAGACAAACTCTAAGCACGGCTGAAAAAGTACAACTCAAGTGGAAGAGAAAAGAATTTAAATCAGAAAAAAGCATATGAAAAGAAAGTAAAGAACCTTTCACCCCCAAGAACAGCATTCTGACAAGGTCACCACGTGAACCACACCTGCATCTAAACCAAACGAGTGCCATGTTTAACATCACAATTCATTAACCTGCAGAACTGACTCACAGGAGGAAATGCCAACAAGATAAACCAACACAGGCAGAAGTACTTCCTCATAAACCTTCACCCCAAAGCTTGCATGACCAAGCTCAGTTTCCAGGTAGCTACAGAGGACCAACATGCCATCTTCAGAGTCACTTTTCTGAGCATAATCCCACTGGAAGGGCGCCAAGAGACTGACAGCAAAGCCTTGGGTTTATTATTATACGGGCCATGATTACAGGGATAAGGCACCCACTCCAAGAGCTAAGCCTTCAGAAAAAGGATGCCACTTCGAAAGCAGGAAACCCGAGGAAAACAGTGATTTTAGTCAAATTAGTATGACAGCAAACATGAAAGAGACCAAATTCCAGGGTAATTTTTTCGCTAAGCCTTCATTCTCACCCGCAGGTCCCCTGTTCCTGGGAAGTATTCACCATACTTATGAAAGGACACGGTCATCACACGGTCTGTGGTATAAAAAGCTTCCTCCACGCCATCTCCGTGGTGGATATCAATGTCAATGTACAGCACTCTCTGGTGATACCTAGGATCACAAAGGAGTCAAAATACTGCATTTCTTCAGAGCAGAAAATGTCTTTATCAGCACAGCAAATGGGAGGAGAGGAAGGAACTTGGTGCTAACCCCCAGACTGCCAGCTACCAGGCAGCTCCCTCTCTGGGATTTACAAGCAAAAGAGCTGTGAAGAACAGACACGAGCCTTGGTTGCCAGTAGAACAGAACCACAGAGGAAAATGAAGTGGCTTTTGCTACTGCAATTGATCTTTGAAGGCAGACTCAACTCAGTTTATTCAGATTCAGCCAACAGACTGCATTTTTATGTCAAGCCTCCCACTGAGGTCTGCCTTGAGCCAAAAGCTGTCACATATTAGGGCTGTGGCCCATTTTCCAGGGTGGGTGGTAGAGGGAAGGGTCTAAAAGCAAGCACACAATGCTTCAAGCTTCCTGCATAGTGCCACCACTAGACACAGCCCTTTGGGAGAGAGGGTACTGCACCCCCAAAAATAGCTGATTTAGCCCTCCTGGGAAAACACAGCTTAAAAAAAAACAATAAGAAGAGGAGATAGGGAAGAAAGCACTAAGGACTCAGAGGAAATGCAGCAGAATGGACAAACAAAAGGGGTAAACAGCAGTGCCCATACTTTAAGAGCTCCAAGATAGCCAAGACGATATCATTGACATAACAGAAGCCAGAAGCCTCTGACTTCTTAGCGTGGTGAAGGCCTCCTGCCCAATTCACTGCAATATCTGTCTGTTGCTTGTTCAGCTTCACAGCACTGGCTGTTGGGAGGAGAATTACACAACGTTAGCACAAGAGCAAAGGCCCATGACAGAGGACCAAAGAGTAAAGCACTGGTCCCTTATGACCACCTCTCTGCTTATGTGTGTGTTTGTGTACTTCACAAAGCACAAGCCTAAGGCTTTAACACTGGATGCCTCCACAAATGAACAGAAAGCAAAGGAAGAGACATGCAGCTCTGTTTTGTCTGCATACACAATTCATAGCTTCCCACTTTTGCCTCAGAGCATGAAAGCTCCACAAACAAATACACAGGATTTTAGCTGGGGTCACAGCTGAAGACAGTTGAGATTTCTCAGTGCCCTGAACAAAAGGTTTTAACAAAACGTCTTATACAACATAAACGTAGGTCATTCACTGAATATGCATTCAGGCGAAGAAGGTTCTCTTCCGCCAACCCCTTCAAAAACATTCTGCAAATCCTGAAAGTTTACCAGATTCAAAACAAATGATGTATTCTGTGGAATTAGGACCAGAGAGCACGGAGCTACTTCAAAAGATGCTGCAGGCAGCGCTTATCTGTACTGCTGAGCTACATTACAGGAAATAGAGACTTCTAGATGCCACTGTGGGTGTAGCAGCCACAAAGTTTTAATGCCTTTGCAAAAGGATACCAGCCTTCCTGCTACAAAGTACTTGAAAATAGCAAAAGCATTTTAAATGTCCCGCTTTCAGGGAGCTTACTGAAACCTTGCAGATTCTGTTCTGCTGGGTGTTCATGACACTGGTGTTCTGTTAAAAACAGATAAAGTGGCCCTTGTCTTTCCTTTCCAGGTTCTGCCTGCCCTGAGCAAGGATTTTACAACTTCTTTTTTCTTTCCTGTGAAGCTGACATTGATTTTATTAAACCCCTGTTGCTGCTGTGGTTTTGTTTTAACTGTATCGCTGGTGATGTTGTTATACCACTTACAGAGCCTCACATAGTGAAGTAACCTGGACTAGTGAAGACACACTTAACCAATCTAGAAGGATCTGTCAATACACAAGGCTTGAACTCCCACATGGGAAGAAATCTGGACCTAATTATTAAGGAAATCAGAAATATGTTCACAGAGCTTCCCCACCACAATCTACAACAATGTATTTCCCAGACAGAATGACATTACACACATCTGCTTAAGAGAAAAAGTAAAGAACATACGACTCATGAGCTTACCAACTGAACCTCCGGCAGAGAGCTGACAAAACTCAAACAGCCCATCAAAAACAGGGCAGTCTTCCCCAACATTAACTTGAAAAGAATACAGGAGAGTTAGTAAGACAAAACTCCAAGTGGCAAAGCTTAGACCACCACTTATTTAAAAAGCTAGCCAGGTAAGCGAGCAACAGTTTTAAACACAAAACATTAACGTAATCAACCTGAGGATGCCTGATGAGGCAAAAAAGGGTTTTGCTGTAGGGAAGATGCTCTTGACTTGCAAGAAAATAGGAAAGCAGGTCCCAGGAGCACTGGTGAGAGCAGCACTCCATCTACTGGGAATCCAGAAACCAGGCAATCACAGTGGAAAATAAGAGGGCAGGGAGGAGCTCTCAGTGAGAGCTGTGTAATACTACTCATACATGTCCTCAGCTGCAACTCAGGGTGGATTTACAGTACTCTGCTCTGCTCAGGCAGTACATGCTGGTCACCACAGGCACATACATGCTGTGCAAAATGGGGACCAGCACTCCTTGCTACCCCACACAGGCCATGCTGCTGCCTGGGCACCATGTTTTTGTGGGGGTTGGAGGAGGATAGTGTTGTTTGTGACTATAGAATGGCACCAAGCTCCATTACACAACCCCACAGCAAGGGGGAAAGGGTTTTGTTCCTGTTTCCTGCAGTATTGCTGACGAGGAGCTGAAAAAGCAAACAGTGCCAGCACTGCAGGAGAACATGGGGAATGACAGGGAGCGGTGGATACTGGACGAGAAGTTCACATTCACATCTCTTTTGTTACACTTTGTACATTCCTTTTACTTCACACTGGGCAATCAGTTTTTAAGTTCTCAGCAGTACTGTAGTTCTGGCCTAGATAAATTTTTTACTCTGAATATTTCCATGATTAAAAATTTAAACAGTAACTACAGATATACTGAATCTAGATTTTGCAAGATTTACTTTTACAAACAACAAAAAAATAAAATCTGTATTTTTGTAACATCTGTAGAATGTTTTCTTCTGTGCTTAATGAGAAAGGCACCACCAGCACAGTTCTTTGTGTTGCAGCACTGGAAACTCATCAGTGCACAGACTCCACAAAGACACTGTGATAAGGGAGCCTGAATGATTCCAGTTTGGGACAGGGAGACCCAGAATGAAGCAATTTCTCCTGCTTTCCAATTGTTTCAGCAGGCAACTGGCAGAGCTTGAATAACCAACTCAAAGAGGTGGTTGGAAGCTTTCCCTGTTAAGTGAGGAGAATTTAAATTGTCGATTTCTGCATGCTTCCCATCACAGCAAATTAAACTTCTTGCCCTTTAGGTGACAGAGCAGCTTTCTCAACTTCTCAGGCAGGCAACGGGCATGAGCAGAATGAAATCAGAGCCTGTTCATTACCTTTACTGCCACTCAGAACTTTGTGGGCAGCACTGACAGTATTTGAAGGCATCCCTTTGCTATACCTGAGCTGCTGTGCAAACAGATGCCAGTTGGGCTTTTTCCCACCTGGAGATTCAAAGCAGCCAGGACTGCTAAGGAGGGATTTAATAACAGGGGTCAATCACTGACTGTAGGCATAAATCTCTGGCATAAAATGATGAAGGATATGGATGCTCCCTTTTCCTTGCAATGAGTGGGTAACAAGCTTTGTATCTGGGAGAGCACAATCAGAGAGAGACCAGCATTAAAGGTGGAAACATTCTCACGGAAATCATAGCAGCTACCCTTCTCTCAAAGGGAAAGCTGAAGCATCAAGCAGGCTGGAGTACTGCCACTGGACTTGGGAGCAGTGACCTTGTCTCCTATATCCCTAATCTCCATTCTGAGCTGCCTGTGCTAGTTCTCTAGCTACACAGAGGCTACTATTCTCAGGTCCTGTTGAAGCAGAGCTCTGTCTTCTGCATGTTTTAAGATTAATTTTTGTATTTTGCCTCCTCCAGATAAAAATAGTTCTGTGGAAATAGAGTACAGAAAATGCTGACTACCAGAGAGCAGAGTGGGTGTTTTTGAGCTATATCTGCTTCAGGAGCAAAGCATTCAGTTTGTGTAAATATGTACTTTGGTATGTTAAGACATATCATTTACTGTAGGGAGTCTTTCAACATATATTACTTATGAACTATGTTACCCATTTTTGCTTGTGCCTTAATACCTGTCCCCTTCAGCTCATACCACATTTCCAATTGCCTCTACTTCAGACTCAAGACCCACAGCTCCTCTAAATTGCAGACTACACTTACTCCACCTAAATAAAACCCATGGGCTAAGAGCTTTTTCCTGCTCTTGAGGACTGCAGTATGCAAGGCCAGAATGCTGTTTAAATGAACTTTGAGCCCTCCCCACTATATGTACTTGCTAGAAATCCAGTTTGCCACAGCCATTGCCGAAGAACATCGACTCAGAGTTTCAGAGACCACAAAAAAAGGTTTCTGTAACATTAAAGTCACCTTTAAAGGCCCTTCCACAGACTGGAGAGGTTGGAACAAGAGATTATGTCACAAAATAAACCATTCTAACACCAAGCAGACAAGTATTATTGTGCATCTCAACCCTTCCCTACTTCCAAACTGCCACTGCCCTGAAAATTCTTCAGAGTTACAGCAGATTTTGAACACAACTTGTAAGTTGTGAAGGGTTTTTTTTTTTTGTTTGTTTTAAATTACACAACCCTTTCCCCACCTCAATACCTCTGGTTTAAGGTAAGCAACAACACAAAACACACTCAGCTCATAAATGGAGTAGTTCAGTCATCTCTGATCAGGAAGGCAATTTCGAAGAGTTTCCATCAAAACACAAGACCAAAAAAAGACAGCCAGGCCAAAGGGTTTTCCTCAGCTCTTTTGGCATATTAGCTAAAGAGAAGGACCCATTCTTAAAATGCATAGTTTACCAGAAAAATCAAAACCAAAGTCAGGATAAAGACAATTTCCTGCAGTTCTTCTACTCTTTTTTATCACAAACCTCTGAAGCTGGCCTGGGATTCCCAGAACTACAAGTTTTAACAATGGCAGGAATAAAGCTTACATCTTTGCATCTGCTTGCTGTACTCAGACATGTTATCTGGGCGAATAGATCTCAGAAATTTTATGTAGTCATCACTGTGGTACTTGGTCATTTCTTCTGCATTTGCCTTGTGAGGGCGCTGCAAGGACAGAAAAAGAGCAAGGCTCATTTTGCAAGACATCTCTCTCCCTAATTCCCATTTCCAATCTCAGATTCACTCCCAGGAACAGCAAAAACTCAAACCAGCATCATTAAACAAGAGAAACTTATTTTCAAAGGTTTAGAATGTTACTACCAGAGACTGGCATGTATTACATATCTAGATGAAGAAAGTATTTAAGTTGCAGGAAGAAAAGCAATTTTCCAAAGTTTATCTGAAGGAAAGAACATCTCATTATAAGCAAGCAGAAGAAATACATCAAAACAACTGGCTCCTTTCTTTTCTCCTTTCCTTTCCCTTCCCTTCCCTCTTGGATTGTCAACAGAGAACTTACAAGTCTGAAGCATCAAACTTAAAACCTAACACCTAAACTAAGGTCTTTCACATCAGTTTCTCTTCACAACCAGCCCTACACTTACATATATCTCCATCTTCCTGTACAGGCCGTAGTTCAGCAGTAGGTTGTGGGTCATCCGGATCCTGTGGGGCTTCATTGGATGTCCCTGGCCATAATAGTAGTTTCCAACATCACCTGGGAGCAGAAAGGATTTTATTATAGCAGGTAAAACTATGAATTCCTTCAATTGGGATCACAGCCGAGCCACAAATCCACCAGGTCATCTGTCATTTTATTTGTCCCTCAGCAGCGCTCTGTTCACAGGGGAATAGGGGCTACCATCTCGTTCACACAGGTATCTGCATGGATTCAAAAAAGCTCATGCAAGACTCAAACAAGACAGACATTTGTAAATTAGGATATGGCCAGACAAGGAAATTTTTAATGCCAGTTCTGAAGACAATAATCTAGGAAGAGCCTGAACAACCTGCACAAGACGTGGGAGCTCCAGCTTTCCTGGGCAGAATGAGCTTCGGGCACTACATCTGCCTGTCCTCACTCAAAGCACTCCAGCTCTCCAATGTCCTCTCCAGGTGGTTCAGGCCCACTATCGTACCTCACATCTACAGCTCACAGATTTCGCTGTGAAATGCAGCCACGCTCTGAGCAGAAACCTGCACACGAAGAGGTGCACCAGTAGGAGCACATAGCCTTTGCCTGTTTCTTACTATTTCCCTAACAGAAACAAGATACAAACCCTGCCAACAAGCAAATGCCACAGCAGCTATAGTTTTGCTATTTTCACCTCTTATTATTGCTTGAAATCCTGCAGAAGAATCCCAGTCCCACACACAGACACACCTGATGAGCTATCCCTTGGGCCTCAGCATTAATGAAGTTGGCTTCCTGCAAATATATCACACAGATAAATCACACAAATATTATCATCCTCATACGTGGATTTTCTCCTACCTAAGCAAAAGCTAAGCTCATGCTGCACTCTCTCATAGTAGGCACTGCTGGTTTTCAACCCCTCCTCTCCAAGGGTACTTATATTCATGAAACTTAGAAATTTAATTCGCAGATTTCTGCCTCCTGTCTGATTTGGCTGCAAGAGACAGAGTCAAAACTTGTAGAAAGCAGGAAATGCAGACAGCTACACACAGCAGCAATATAAGGGTGGTGAGGCCCTGGCACAGGTTACCCAGAGAAACTGTGGGTGCCCCATCCCTGGCAGTGTTCAAGGCCAGATTGGACGGGGCTTGGAGCAACCTGCTCTAGTGGAAAGTGTCCTTGCCCCTGGCAGGGGGCTGGAACTGAATGAGCTTTAAGGTCTCTTCCAGCCCAAAACAGTCTGGGATTCCATGATTCTACGATAGCACCATGCAAGCCCCATTTTCCTGGGAAACCAGACTAAGTTGTTCATGTAGTTGTACAACTCCACATCAGTTCAGGAAGCAGGAGACCCAGTCCAGTCTGTCTGGTGACTCAGTTGGGAGTATTAATATTTCATCACCAGTCTTAACATTCAGGAGAAACTCCTGCTTCCCCAGTGCACACAGACGTAGTTTTTCCTCCTGTGAACATGGCTCTATTTTTTAATCAAAGTAGATGCAAACAGTGCAAATCCTACACCCAAGCAACTCTGCTGCTGGAGTTTACCTCTCCCGTGGCACTACAATGAAACAGGGTGCTCTCTGCACGAAGGTATTTTACTGGGGCAACTATCCCTTCAGTAAAATCAGGTTAAATCAAGCTTTGGGGAACCCCTTAAGAGATGCGTAAAACCCTATCTAGACAATACAAGCACAAAACTACATGAAGCTTTGAAGAATCATCATCTTCACCTCAGTCTATCTGCAAAAGGCCCTGGGCACACCCATACCTCTTCCAGAGCCTGATGATATTCACTCTGCTAAACACATCCCACCATAGGTCCACTAGAGTAGCAGACTAGCTTGTCTGCTCATGGATGTCAGTGCAGATGAAGTGTGAACTCAACAGGTACCTCTTCCTGTTTGCTAGGGTTAAGCAAGTCCCTACATGGGGAGCTTATAAAGGAGAAGCAACTGTTCAAGGTCAAACCCTTGCATAAACCTCAGCACTCCTCAGGTTTTCCAGCAAGGACCCTTAGGATACCCAATTATCTTTTCTTGCATTGCACCTAGACCCTTCCCTGCAGCTAAGGTTCATTCTCCAGGACAGGATGCCCTCCAACCACCTGGAATTTATGGAAGACCCACAAGCCACCCAAAACAGTTCCCAGGGATCTCCTTTTAGGGTGCAGTTACCGCACTAGATTGCACTGCTCAATCTCCCTGTGTGGAAAATAAGACCCTAACAAACTAGCCTCCCTCAACTCCGGATCATGCCTTCCCCAGGAAGAAAAGTACACTTTTACTATAGGACACGTGGATGCTTGCCAGCCACTCGTAAAAGAGCAGTGGAAAGACGACCCTGAAACCTCACCACAGAGTAAATTAGTGAGGGCAGCTATAGATGAGAGCATGTAACGATAACTTCACATAGCTACCATGCAATAATGACTACAACTATAGCATCTCAGCATCTTCAAGAAAAATGACTAGCAATTTCATATTTAAGACATCACTGTGTGCCTTTAAAGATTATAGCTTGTCCACAAACTGCTGCTTTGTGAGCAAAGTGACAAGCTGCTTTGTGAACATGTTATATTCCAAATCCAGGGATAACTTTGGACACCATTTTTTACCCAGCATCCAGATCAAGTGCACATGTGTGGCATCCTGGCACATCCCCCAAGCACTCTAAGTTTAAAACAGGCATTTTAAAGGGCAGGGCTCCAGCACCCCCTTGTGTTTCGATATGATTGCACAGAGATCAGTTGCATGGTGAAATTTGGCTCAGTTTCACTGCACCTATTGCTCTAATTCAGATTCCTCCTCACCCTGCTCTCCTGGAGGCACTGGCTGAGTCAGAGACCCTGCAGACTGTCATTACAGGTTGCAAACCTGTTTAGATTGACTTGTCCAGAGAAATAAAAGCCCTCACTACACGCCTGACACATGCAGCAGTTTAGAAGAGCCTCGCTTCATTGCTGGAACACCGAGCCCCTCCACTTAGCAGGAAAAATTAGTGAGGTTTTTATTTGATTTCACAGACTGAAAACCATGAGGAAACAGAGAATTGCACAATACCTTTCACAGCCTCTGTTAAAAAGGAGCTTGCCCATCACCAAGGCACCAGTTCACCCCTCCAAAGGGAGGAGGTTGTGAACGTGCAGATTGTGATTTCTCTCACAGACTATGGGGTAGAAGCCACACATGATACCCAGCTTGGGATTTGGCCAGCCCTAACACCCTGTTACTTCCCAATTCCAATGGGATGATTATGTAGGCCCAAAGAAATGGGTCCTCAGCCTTGTAACAGAAAACAAAAAGAACCAGTTTAAGGTCCAGCCAAGTTCACAACCAGAAGGAAACAATGTTCCCAGACACAGGAAACTCCCTACAAACCAGTCATGCAGTCCGTCTGGCTCCTCACACCTTCGGCTTATCCCTTGCTTGACAGCCAATACCACTGTCCCAAACTGGAGCTTCAAAAGAGCCTCTTCATAACGTGGCTTGAGGAAGCTTAATGTCCCCACAATCCATCCTGTGCCCCAGCACTTCCCCGAGTCCTCCCCATCCTCCTAGAAACCTTCTTCAGCATCTCAGCATGGCTCCCAAAGCCTCTCTTGTACACATGCCCCCCTCTCCATCCTGGACCCTTTACAGCCTTTCCCCACTTCTAAAGTCTCTACATCTCCATACTTCCCCACCCTACACTACCCCTGTCTCTCCCCAGTACTTCTCCCCTCTTCCCCACACTCCTCTGTTTCTCCACTCCAATGCTCCCCCATATCACCTCCATGCTCCCACGATTCCTATGCCCTCAGGCATCCTCCATTCTCCAACCCTGCTACAGTCCCCACATAATCCTGTCCATATCCATGCCCTGACCCCCATACCTCCATGCCCCTATCGCTCCCTGCCCTCCAGTGCAGCCCCCAGCCCTCCCCTGTCCCTCAGTAGCCCCAATACCCATCCCTGCACCCCCCAATGCAGCCTCTGCCCAGTGACTCCCACTACCCCTCCCACCACTCTCAGGACAGCCTCCAGCCTCACCACGCTCCCCAATAACTCCCCTACTACCCCTACCCCCTACGGCCTCCAATGACCCCCCATTACCTTCCCCCAGCCAACACCTCACCCCCAAGCCCAATGACCCCAATTACTCCCCAGTGCAGCCCCCACTGTCCCCCCCATTCCCTACCTCCCCCTCTCCCCGCACCCAGTGCCCCTCTCAGCCCTCCCATCCCGGCGCCCCCCGTGGCCGCCCCACCGGTGCCCTGCAGCCCCTCACCGTCGTAGTAATAGCAGACTTTCCGCTTGGTGCCCTGCGTCAGCGCCATTTTCCTACCTCCCCACAGCGACGGATCCTCCCGCCGCCCCGCACAACCCAACCCGGACCGTGCCCCGCCACCCCGCCCACCGCGTAGCCCAAGGCCTATCAGAGAAGAGCTTTCCGCCCCTCTCCCGCCCACCAGCCAATAGAAAATCGCAGCGGCGGGGAGAGCGCGGGAGCGGAGACAGCGAGCAGGCTAGGCGGAGCGGCGGGGTGCCTGGGCTGTACCACTGCTGAGGGGGTGGGGGGGAAGAGGGGAGGAGAAGACGAAGGCGCGGGCTGCACCATCGCTGAGGCGCGGAGAGTGGGGTGGGGGCAAATGAGAAGAGGGTCCATGTGTGTGGGGCGGAACCATTTGGCGTGGGAGGAGACACCAGGTGGGGTTGAAGCCATAGCGGGGTGGGCGGGACACACAAGGTAGCGGCCTCTACCAGGACCCAGGCTTGTCCCACCCAGGGCTGCTGTAAGAGGGACTGGGGGGGGTCTCAGGTCCCAGCATGAGAACGGCCCGGGACCCTGAGCAGCACCCCCGTGAGGGACTGGTGTGAGTGGAGTCCATCCCCTGAGGCCATAGGGCAAGCACCCCGCTTGCCCTATGGCCTCACGGCGGCTGCGCATGCTCCGGGGCTATGATGGCAAGGCCTTTTTCTCTTCAAAATGGGGCCTGTGAATACCACAGTGGGAAGGAGTACTCCACCGCCAAGGGCTTCAGCAGACATCACTTGTGGGGGGTTCCTGCCATCACTGGGGGTGAAGGAGTTGGTGATGCCCATGGGCAAGGGTCTGGCATGGGCCTCGGGCAGCCCCTGTGGGCTGGAGGCCGGGTTTGCACCCAGCAAGTGCAAAGGGACAGTGGGGGGAGGAACCCAGTGGGCCCCACATCACACCCTCAGGCCCCCCCTACACCAGGCCTCTGCTCTTTGGAGTTATTTGTCAGCTTTGCCCATCCATCACCTTCTGAAGGAGTGAAATATGCTCCAAAGACTTGAAGCGCTTCAAATCTTTACTTCTGAGGTCCAGGCAGTGCAGGCCAATACCCCAGGTGATGTGCATAGAGTTTGTGGGGACCTGGTGCATGGGCAGCAGCTCCAGGCACCCTAACCCATTGTCCTTATGGCTGCTGCTGGTACTGGCCCTCAGTGGCAGTGAAGAAGTCCTCCAGCACACTCTTCATGTACTCAAAGGTGGGACGCTCCTCGGGCTTCTCCTTCCAGCACTGCATCATCAGTTCGTACAACTCTTGTGGGCAGTTGTCTGGCCGTGGCATGCGGTAACCACGCTCCAGGTTCTGTATCACCTCAGGGTTGGTCATCCCTGTGAGGAAAGGCACATGACACTGAGTTTGGGTCACCCCCATGTTGCAGGTAGCACCCTATGCTTGCAAATCCCATGGGGAAGCTTCCTTCTCCCTCTGCTGCCACGGAAACCTGCCGTGGCTGGCCACGTGCATCAGGAAGTGGTTGAAACCATTGCAGGCTGGCAGGGAAAGGAGCCAGATGGGACGTCTGGGAGCGTGTGTGCGTGCAGGAGTGCATGAACACACTCCTGGGTGTGCGCTTGCGTTGAGTGCGTGTATGTGAGTCCTGCTGCACAGCTGCTGGGAAATCCTGACCTGGATATGGGATCCGGCCATAGGTGATGATCTCTGTGAGCAGAATGCCAAAGGACCAGACATCCGACTTGATCGTGAATGTCCCGTAATTAATAGCCTCTGGCGCTGTCCACTTGATGGGGAATTTAGCCCCTGAAAAACAGCAGGAGGCAAGGAGAAATAAAACATTACAGCTGAGCTGGAAACATCTCTCTCTGTGTAACTGGATGACAACCCTGAGGCTGCCTCTGTCCCCGCTGTATGCCTAGGGACAAGCTGGGTTTGGTGGCAGCCAGCTTCCACAGATCCCTGCTGCTTGGCCAGCTACAGAGCCCTGAGGCAGGCCAGCAGCCCTGTTTCTGCAGTAGCCACCAGGCAGGGCTGTCACCCCACCAAAAGCAGGGTTATGTGGGCATGCAGGGATCCTGCAGCCCCCCTTCAGCTGGGGGGAGAGAGATGGAGGGGGTGGATGGGTGGGGGGTTTCTCTCTCCTGTAGCCCTGAGCTGTGTGGACAGACCCTCGCGAGCCGTGTACTCGTTGTCCTCGATGAGCCGGGCCAGCCCGAAGTCGGCAATTTTGCAGCACAGGGTGTCGGACACAAGGATGTTGGCGGCCCGCAGGTCGCGGTGGATGTAGTTCTTGGCCTCTATGAAGGCCATGCCCTCAGCAATCTGCAGTGTGGAGTGATTGCAATTAATCACCACCAGCATGACAGAACCCTCCCCACCACCAGCCCCACGGCTCTGTCCCCCCTCACCTGCGCTGCCATGTCCAGCAGTTTATTGATTCTGAGCTTGATGCCTTCTGAGGTCTTGAGGAAGTCCACAAGGCTGCCTGCAAGGAAGGTGGTGGGTCTCAGCAGCAAGCTCCCAGCTGATGGGAGAGCCGTGTTGCAAGGGCAGAGTGGGGAGGTGAAGGATGCCAAAAGAAGCTTGAGATCCATAAGCCAGCACCAACCACTGGATAAGAACAGCCAGAAACCGAAAGACCACGGCTCTTCACAACATCTGGGTGCTCTCACCCTTCTCCATGTACTCTGTGATGATGTAGATGGGCTCCTTTGTCACCACGGCGTACAGCCGCACCAGTCGTGGGTGCTGCAGGTTCTTCATGAGGTTGGCCTCTGCCAGGAAGGCATTGGGTGACATGCTGCCCTGCTTCAGGTTTTTGATGGCCACCTTAGTGTGGCCATTGTAGAAGCCTGCAGAAAAATGGGGCAGAAGGTGATGGGAGAGAGGGACCCGTCACCACGCACTGCTGGGGGATGCATGGCAGGGAAGGAGACAAGTGTGAGGGCTACTCTAATGATTTACAGCATCCCAACCCAAAACTGCCCAAGCAAGAGATGTTGGAAGAGGCAAAGGTTGGTTGAAGACAGGCAATGGACCCTTGTGCCCTGGGGGGCTGTTGGCAGGAGGACCAGAAGATTTTTGGTGATGATCACAGCTCCATGCTTGCCACCTCCTGGGCAATAATCTGTAACTGCATTTTAACCCACCAGGCAGATACTTTTGCATGTGGCTTTCAAGCTCCAGGAGCAAAGGAAGCTGTTGGTTGCTGGGCTTTGAACAGGGAGGCTGGGGGAGCGGGGCAGCAATGCTGAAACCAGTCCTGTCCCGAACAATCCCATCCCATCCCAGCCAGCACCCATGGGAGCAAAGGCAGGGAATCACCCCAGTGTCACCAACTCACCCATCCAGACTTCTCCGAACTGCCCTGCTCCCAGCTTTTCCACCAGCTTCAGCGACTCCCGTGGAACCTCCCACTCATCCTGCCACCAGGGCTTCTGCGGGCGCTGGGTCTGGCAGGGCTTGCCCAAGCGGGTGCACAGCCCGTCCGAGCATCCTGCAGCGCAGGGCACAGGGCCTGTGTCAGAGCAGGCCGAAGGCACAGGGCACCCAACACAAGCTGCTGACTGCTGGGGCACAGGTAGCAGCATGTCCTGCTCATCCCATCCTGTCCTGTCCTATTCTGTCCCATCCCATTCCAGTCCATTCCATCCCATCCTGTCCTATCCCAAATGGTCCCGTCCCATCCCGTTCCATCCTGTACCATCCTATCCTATCCCATTCCATTCATCCCATCCCAACCCATTCCATTCCCTGCCTGCAGGCAAGACCAGCTCCTGGATGGTACATACGTGTGTAATACTCCACCAGCTCATGCAGACTGCTGAACGTGATGCGGGGGGAGATGTAGTACCCCCCCTTGTCCATGTTGCGGATCTTGTAGTGCTTCACCGTCTCACCCTGGTTCTGGTCGAAGTCCCTCACTGACAGTGAGTAGGAGCCTGGGAAGACAGGGACCATGTGGGTCTGGGACCCTGACACTCCTCCTGTGCTTCCCTGTGGCAGGAGATGCCAGCAGGATGGTACCTTTGGAGGTCTCGCTCTCTCGGATGAGGAAGGAGCCGTGTGTGTTGCCTGAGGCCAGGAGCTGCCGCTCTGCATCCTTGCGGCTGATGTTTTTGAAGAACCACCTGAGGACACGCAGGGCAGAGTTGGGGCTGGGAAAGCTCATGCCACCTTTACCCACCCTGTCTCCTTCCCACTCTGCCAGGACACAGCTCCTACTCAACCCTACTCACGGCTCAGGCTCCAGGCTGTTCAGGAAGGCCACGAAGTTGTAGGGGATCAAACCCTCCTGGCCAGTGGTGAGTGACTGAGCCTTCCACCATTCCCCACTCCTGCAAGGACACAGTGAGGTAAGACCCTCCTGGCTGCTGGGATCTGCATGGAAGCCCCTGGCAGCACTGGGATGGGGTGCAGCAGGGTGATGCCGATGTGGGTGCTGGGACACCTCTGGCAGTCACTCACTCTTCCAGGATGCGGAGCTTCTCGCCCTTCTGCAGCCCCAGGTCCCCGTTGTGCTTGGGCTCATAGTTGTATAGGGCCACCACCAGCTTATCTGGGAGGGGCAGAGGGACAGGGTGGCAGTGGCCAACTGTTAGCCATGGCTGCTCCCTGCCATGGACCATAACTTGCAGTGGGCATCATACCTTGCAGTGGGGAGCACGGTGGAGATGTGGCCTCGTAGGACACCAGTGGGTCTTGCACCTCAGAGCCGTTGCGGATCAGCCTCTGCCAAGGGATGAGGAGCCCCGTGAGCTCTCACCTTCCTGGGGTTTGGCCAGCTCTGGAGGTGTTTGGCCACCAGTATGGGGGCGGGGGATCTGCTCGCTCCCTCCTACCTGAGGCTTGCTGTCAGGCTCGATGGGGTAGTTGCAGTGCTCACAAATGTCAATGTTCTCGATCCAGTCCTCGTCATAATCTGAGCTGCAGCAGCAGCCCATGGTGGCTGCAGGGGGTGATAGGTGGTGAGGGAAGCCTTCAGGCACCCCTCACACTCCAGCACATCCCCATCCTTGCATCTATCCATCTTCCCACATCACATGGCTCATCCCGCACACTCCACAGGTCCTCAGCTGAACTGAAGGCATCCTCTGACTCCCCGTATTTCCTCCTAATCATTTTGTTCTCGCTTTGTTAATTAAAAACACCGAAGGCAATTAGTCCCCAGTTTGAGGCTCCCATTTCTCACTGCCACAAGCCAGCCAGCTCCTTCACATTCCGCAGCCCTTGGGCTGGGCCCTGTGTTCTCCATCTAGCTAACAATCTAATCATGAGTATCCCATTAGCAATTAATACAATGGTGTGTTTTACCAGACACCTCCCTGGCACCACCAGCAGCTCCTGGTGTAGAGGTAGGTGCGAGCACTCCCCCACCAATGCTGCACCACCTCTGATTTCCTTCCCCACCCTGCAGGTTCCCCTCATGCATTCACCCCATCGCTGTGCTCCTGTTTCTCCTTCGTCAGGGATGTCCCTTAAGTCCTCATAGCTGCTCAGGGGCCCCTCATCCTTGGTAGCTCACCCTGAAACATCAAGGTCCCCCCCAACCTCAAGCCACAGTGATGCCAAGCTGGTGTACCTGACACCACAGTGTGAGCACCGGGGCAGCCTAGCAGTGATGCCATGAGCACGGTGTGGACTCTGCAAACCAGCCATCAACTCTTGCCTTGCCATGAAAGCCAATCATGGCACAGGGCTGAGATCCCTGGCAGTGTCTGACGTGCAAACAGCCGCCAAAGCCCTGGAAAAAGCTCTTCTGCAGAATCCCTTTCGCCTACACCGCCGTGATTTATCTCCACCAAGACCCAGGCCCCAAACCCTCCTTTCCAGGCTCTGCCCAGCAGCTCTGGGGGCTCTTGGGGGACCCCAGCATGGTTTCCACAGGCACTGGGTGCCAACGGCAGGTTGGGACCCCCACACCATGCCCCAAAACCAGCACCTGAAAACAGCAGCTGCTTTGGAACTCTTATCTGGCAGCAAGTGGTGCAGGTGTGAGGGTCCCATCTGTGCCATGCCCTGCAGCAAGGTGGGTCCGCAGGAGATACTGGCAATGTTTTCTCCTTGGTTTCCTACCCAAAGGAGCCATTGCATGGCTGTTTCCACAAGCACATGCTTAAATCTACCTCTTTCCAAGGTAGTGGGGGTCTTCGTTTGAGTGTGTGCCCCCATGGGTGGCTGGGGACACAGGAAAGAGCCTCATAGGGGGACCCCAAAAATGGTGCAGGGTCCACAGGGTGCCACCAGCCACGGGTGGCCATTGGTGATGAGTGAGCTGGGAGGGGAGAGGAGAGAGAAGATGAGTGAGCTCCTTGCCCATGCCGTGCAACAGTGCTTCGGGGACTCAAAGGCTAAAAACCACCCTGATACCTTCAGCTTCTGGTTACGGCTACTTGGGAACACATTTTGGCACCCAAGAAAAGGGGTTTGGGCACATCACAGCTCCCTAATGCAGGCAGGAGGAGAAGCCTCCACTCTCCCAGACCTACCCACAGCCCTTCAAATGCCTTCACTGAAGGCAAGGGGTGCCAGGAGGTATTTTTTTCTCCCTGCACCAGCCAGGGTGAGGAGGGAGGTGCTGCTATTGTGCCTTTTTGTCTTAACACACTCAAGCCACAGAAGAATTTCCACCCAGCAGCCATGTCACCTGCACGGTGGAGGGCCTTGCTGGTGAAACACCATGTTTGAACTCAGTGTTTGGTGCCTGCATCTGGTGCAACTGAATTTCTCTGCAAGGGATGTGTAGGTGCCCCAGTCCCATGCCTCACTATGCCTGCTTGTGTGCATGCCTGTGCACGGGTGTCCTTGCATAGCTGTGTATGTGCCTCTCTCTGGAGCACGTCTAGACCCCTGGTTCATGCTGAAGGAGCTGCCCTGTGCCAGCCCTTCTGCATAAACCTGTCCAGCCAGGTCTGGCTGGCCTGTTCACAAATATGGGCAGGCATGAGGAGGGCTGAAGGATGGGCTGACCTTGTCCCTGACACTCTTCAAGGCTCACTGTGGTGGCCTGGATGTCCCAAAGCTGGCTATGACCCAGCTGGATGAACCACGGCCCCAAAGCTGCTGTTGCAGCAGAGAGGTGTTCAAACTGAGAAAGCATCAAAACCAGGCGTATCTTAGTGTCTGAACCCCCAGACTGGGAAGCAGACCCTGATGGACCAGCACTAAATTGCTGCCGGTCCCCACGCTGCTCTCATCCAGAGCCAGCTAGGTGAGAGCTTGCCCTGGGGGACACAACTCCATCTTTGCCCTGAAAATGAGGCCTTGGGGAGAGCCCTGTGATAGGGATGGAGCTCCCACTGTGAGCAGCACTTCCAGGCAGGCAGAGAGCACTGGGACAGCGCCTTTCACTCCGACTGGGAGGCCACGTAAGAGTGGGGAGCACAGCCTGTCTCCCCCATCACTCACTTGGGCACCAATGCTCTCACTCCTCCTGCAGCAATAAGCCCAAACCCCCATTTCCATCCCTCCTAGGGGTAACTTCAGAGAATGCAATGGGACCTCCCACCCTCCACATGCACCCAGGTGCTCCCTAGCTCCCGTCCGGACAATGCCAACCCTCTCACCCCAGGTCCCGGTTACCTGTTGGCAGCGAGGCAACGACCAGCTGCTCTCAGACTCCCATGGCCCAGCAGCAAGATGAAGACTCTATCCCTGCTCACGTCCTCTCCATGCCCAGCAGGAGCAAGGTGACCCTGTGGGGAGCAGAGACGAGCCTCCTGCTCACTCCTGCTCAGTGCCTGCCCTGGCTTCCTGCCTCATGAGCAAACTCTAGAGAAGCTGGTTCACAGCTTCAAGCACAACCGCAAGAGGTAGCAACAAACCCTGGTGGCTTCCTGCCATCCCCGGCATGCAGGGCTGCTGCTCTGGGTGTCTCTGATCAATAATCCTCAGGGAACAGGTGGGCAAAGGGATGCTGAGCCCCTCAGTCATTGGGAAGGAGGGTCCTACAGCTGGGAGATGCCCTGCAAAGGACCAGCGATGGGCAGGGGATTATCCCCCACTGCTAGGGCAGTCCTGGCTACCCAAGCCCCCCTGGTCCCCTGCACTGTCCCCTCTCTGGTGCTCAGCATGGGCATGCTGGTACCCTGCACCCACCATGACCCCATCAGACCCTAACATGGGTTGTGGGACTCATCCTGCACCCTGCAGTCCCCACTTTGGCCATCACAATGAGGTTACCCCAAATCAGGCACCCCAAGAGCTGTGGTGACGGGGCTGAAGCCAAGGGGCCACATTGTGCCTCAGACAGGCTGCCAGACCATGTTTTTGGAGACAGCTTAAGGCAGAGCAATCACCACACTATTGTCTTGGCTTTTGAGATGAAGCACTAAGCCGCAGGTCCCTGCTGCCAGCTCTGCAGAGGCAGGGGCAGGAAGCTCAGCTGTGACAGGGGCACGGTGGTGGCACCTCCAGACACAGCATCCACTTGGGCAGGGATGTTTCCCTGAGACAGCAACCATCCCCTTCCCATCCTGCTCACCAACCCCAACAGTGCCCCAGGCAAGGGGTGGTGGGAAGCACTCCATGGTTCTGGGGTGTGCCATAGCCTACTGGGGTGCATGTTGGGTTCTTCCTGTGTCCTGCTGCTACACTGGGAAGGAGAAGCAGCCCCCTCAAATTATCCCCAGGTCACCTCACACCTTCCCTGGCATTGCCTGCAAAAAAGTGTTCTGTGGAAGCCACATTCCCCAAGCAGCAACTTCTTTTGTGAAGGGTTTGCTGTTAATGGAGGAAGGGAAAAAGACAAAACTAAACCCCTCTGGTGAGAGGAGAGCCCTGCTCCCAGTGCAGGGCTGCAGGGGGTTGGAGATGGAGCAGGATGAGAGCATGGGGGCTGAACCCTGAGCACAGCCCCAGCACCTTCTGGCCTCAAGCCCCAAAACCAACCCCTCCATTCACTGCTGGTTTGGGAACAAGCGTTTCCTGCAGCTGTGCAGCCCAAGCACCCACCGTGGCTAGAGACACCTGGGGACAGGTTGGTCATGAGGTCTGCAGAGCAGAGACAGTGTCTTTCTGATAGGAACCGGTGAGAAGTTGCTACCCTCTGAGCGAGGGTTGGGGAAGAAGTGATGGAAGCACATTCCTCCCCTGCTGCCCGCAGGTCCCCCATGTCTGGAGGTTGAGGCAGGTGCCTGGGTGCAACAAAGGGAAAAACATCAGCTCTCACTTTCTATTCCTCCTCAAACGGCTGCTGTCTACATTTTCCACTGCAGTTGACCCCACCATACTTAAGGACAAGGCAGTGGGTGTCCCAAAATACCCTGTGCCCAATGGGGATAGTGGCATTTCCCATGCCACTGTGGCATGGCATTGTCCCCAGGGCAGGGCTGGCAACACCAAGGCTCAGCACTGCCTGCTGCTCTACAGTCCCCAAGGGGTTTTAGGAGGGTTCTTGAGCCCTGCCAAGTCTGGATGCACCCATGGGTTCCTCTGAGGCTCCCATCCAGGCTCACTGCTGAGCACTCCATGGAGTGCTGCCACTTTCAGCAGGAGAACCGCTGAGAGCTGATGTTCATGCGGGTGACGCGGATGTGCTTGAGTGGCATGGAGAGCAGGAAGGCGGCCTTGGGTGGAATGTTGCAGAGCAGATCTGAGTCTTCCTCGCAGCCCTCGAGGCCAAAGGTAGCATCGTCTAGCATCTCCTTGTGCTGGTGGCACGCCTGCTCCACCTTCAGCTGGTGCAGCTGTGCTCGCAGGTGCATCAACTGCTGTGCCAGGCGCTGGTCCATTGCTTGCATCTCCTGCTGCATGGGGAGATGGGCATCAGGGCTGGAGTGGGACCCCTATCTGCCCAGGCAGCAGGGCTGGGGCTTGGCCAGGGCACAAGCCCACTGGGGACCACATGCAGAAGTGGCCCTGGGGTTAGCATGGAACCCTGGGGTCAGCACAGGGTCTGTGCTGCAATCACAGCTCATGGTCAGCTCATGTTTGTACACACATGGCTGTTGCCACCCAATGGAAACCACCACTGCTGTGCCACCACACCAATAAAGTCCACTGCACCAGCAGAGCAGGCAGGAGGGGGGTGACAAGTGCAGGCCAGGACAGAGCCATGACCCCTGGAGCTGTGCTGGGGACACAGGCAGAGCCATATGTGCCCTGCAAAAACCCACATACACCAGCAGTACTGGCCAAGCGAGCAAAGCACCGTGTTGCAACTCATCCCATTGCTGCTGCATGAGGTCGGGCTGTAGGTGCTCTCTCTGTGCCCCATGGCCCCATCCCTGCCTTGGGGTAAGCCCTTTGCCGCCCCAGTCCCCCCAGCAGCAACTCACCAGCTCCATCCTGAGCCACTCCAGAACTGCCTCCATGGTGGCGAACCCACAGATGCCACCATCATGCTGGTCTTTGGGGTGCCCCATGCTCTTCTGTGCTCCCCTTGTTCCCCCAGGGGTCTGAGTGCGCCAAGGCTGGCCCCGCCCTCGGGCTTCCCACTCCAAGTAGGAGGGTGTCCGCGTCTGGAGCTTCAGTTTGGCCGTCAGTGCCTTCACACTGTCCAGGCTCTCTTCTTTCCAGGCAGGCTCCTCCTCACCCAGCTCCTTGAACTTGAGCTGCTCAAGGGCCATGGTGGCACCCACCACAGACCCCCCAGCACTCCGGGGTCACCTCTCTGCACTCAAAGCCTCAGTCCAAGCGGAGCCTCTGCCCCACTGCACCCGCAAGGCAAAGGACACCTTGGCCACCCGCAGCACCCACGTCCCGGCTATTTATTCACCTCCTGAACCCTAAAGGTTGGGGACGCTGAGGACAACTCCAACGGGAGGGGACTTTCCTTATCTAGAGGAGTGCGAAGGAGGAGGGGTTTGGGTGTGTTTTGTTGGTTTTTTTCCGTTTTCTTTCCCCTTTTTACACGATTGTGCCCCCTGGGATGAGACTCCTTGTTCTTCGGGAAAGCTGCTCACCCTCCACCTGGACACCCTGGCGAGGGACACCGGGGGCAGACTTACTCCCAGAGGCAGCGGACGGGGACGGGAGCCCCAAAAAAGCCCGGGGAAGGAAAAAGAAACAGGGGAGGAGGTGGTGGTGGTGGTGGGGTGTCCTGTGGCACGGGCGGGCGTTAAGGTGGAACCCGGTCAGGATGTGGCCGCAACTCTCACCCCCACCCCGCCAGCGCGGTCCCGGGAGCCGCGACCGAGGATGACGGGTCTCGCCTGTGTCCAATCACCGGCACCTCTCCCCACCCTCCCCCCAGCACTACCCTAACCCTGTTCCCCACTGCTCCCGGCCCCTCCATCCTCCCTGTGCAGTCCTCAAATCCCCTGCGAGCCCCTGTGTCCCCTCGCTTGTCCCTTCCACGGTCCCACGCCAGGAACCCCGGAGGCGAGGAGCGTCCGCCCGATCCCCCCTTCCCCTGCCCGGTACCCGCTGCCCGCCGGCGGAGCCGCCCCTGGGCCGGGCCACCTTAAACCCGACATCCGCCCTGCACCGAGCCGCCGTTCCGGCCGGGCTGTGCGGTTATCTTACGCTCTCCACTGCACTCCGATCTTCCCCGTTTACACCCACCATTTCCCCATTGGCAGTCCTGAGGTCCCCCGCTTGCTCCCCACGGTCCCGGATGTACCCACAGCCTCCTGCTTTCACCCTGCTGTTCTCGCTTGTGCCCCAAGGTCTCCTGCTCACACCACAGGATCCCTGCTTGCACGCTGAGCCCCCCAGCTTCTGCTGACTAGTTCCCTGTTTGCACCTCCAGCTCCTCCTCAGAACCCTGCTTGCACCCCAGGATCTGTGATGCACCCCACAGTTGCACCCTGAGATTCTTGCTTGTGCCCTTGGTTCTCTTCTTGCACCCCCACGTCCCTGCCAGCAGCAGAACCTGAGCAGGTAAGCACTGGGCTGGCTGAAGGAGGCAGCTCTGTCAGCTGCTTATCCTCATCCTTATGCTCATCATCCTCTCTCAGGGCACCTGCAGCAAATTCTGCTCCATCCCCAGGCCCAGGGGTGCTTGTGGGTGCAGAGTCCGTGAGAGCCAGGGCTCTGGCAGCACCATCCAGCCCCAGTGCAAGCAGGGAGGGACCCAGAGCTGCTCCCTGTAAGGCAGCAGCTACCAAACATCCCACCCTGCTGCAGCGCTGCAAGCAGGATACTTGGCTTGGGATCTGAGCACTGCTGGGAGACCAGAGACAGCTCAGCCTTCTCTGCCCTGTGCCTCAGTTTCCCTATCTGCAGTGAAAGCATTGCTGGGGGAGCAAATGTCACCCTCTCTGCAGTGAGGAATTTCCATATGCTGTAGGTGACCATGTAAACACGAAGAGGGGGGTGAAGTTAGAGGGCCTCACATGACACAGAGGGAAGAGAGTTTTTCCAGCCCTGGGCTGTGCTGCTGCAGAACTTCCCCTTTCTCCCTCCAGCCCCACGGCAGCAGCGGGTGGCACATCTTTCCATGGAGTTCTCGGAGCTGATCAAGACGGCGACAGTGGAGAACGTGTTGCTGTCATGCGCGGGGCTGCCGGTGGTGAAGGGCACCCTATGCATCACCAGCCACCACCTTCTCCTCTCCTCCTGTCCCAGGGGGGACGGCCAGCCCAGCACTGAGGAGCTCTGGCTGCTCATCCGCAATGTGGATGCCGTGGAGAAGAGGTGGGTCCCCTCCATGGCTGGCACCATGGTCTCTTTTAGCAGTGTCACAGTGTCACCCCTGTGTTAGCTGGAGGACATTCCCTACTGCTCTCCTAGTGCCCACGGCTACCCATTGCACTGTCCACCAAGCCTCGTCCCTCCTCTTCCCCATCGCCCATGCTGGAAGATGCTTGTGGCACTCACTGGGTATTGACCTTTTCTCCTCCCTGCCTCAGAATGCGGAATTTAGGCTGGTACCAGCTCCCCTGGACTTACAGCTATGCAAGAGACACCAGGTTTGTTTTTTAATACCCTCTTGGCTCTGCTAATCCAGTGCTTGGCTTCGTGTTACCCACTGCCGCACCCACCAGGCCCCAGCCAGGGCAGGGAGATGGTAGAAATCCCAGCTTCAGACAAGAGAGCCACCAGTGCTGAATGAGCCAGCGATCTGACGCCCACACAACCTTCCTGCTGCATACCTTGGAAAAGGGCAGCTCAGCCATTTTGTGTCTCTGTGTGCATGGACCTATAGCCAGGGCTCACCGTCCTCCTGCCTCCACCAGGTCCACTGGCTCCTCCGGCACCATCACACTCTGGTGCAAAGACCTGAAGGTGCTTCAGCTGGAGGTCCCAGGCCTGGAGGAGTGTCTCAACATCGCCAGCTCCATCGAGGTGAACTCCTCCTCACTGTGCCAGGGTGCAAAGGGTTGGCAGGAGAAAGCGGCCACCTGCAGTGTTTGATCTCAGTCTATCATTAATGTGGGCAAACACTTAGCTCCCAGACAGCCCTGGCATGGGTGCCCATGGGGTTGGTGGTGCCATAGATGTGGCCAGGAGAGCGGACCAGGTTTGGGGTTTGCAGAGCTCTGGGGACACAGAGGGGATGTCCTCACCCCCTGCCCATGACCTGCTTCACCTTTGCTCCCACTGTAGGCCCTCTCCTCAGTGGACTCCGTGACGATGATGTACCCATTCTTCTACAGACCCCCGAGCCTGAAGCTCGAGGAAGGCTGGCACCTTTTCCCCCTCGAGCAGTACTTCCAGCAGATTGCCTCACAGGTGAGCCTGCAAGGGAGAGACCCAGCTGGGCTGGGGAGAGAAGCAACTCCCCCAGTGCATGCTGGGCAACCCCACAATCCCATGTTCTCCCCTAGACAAGCCGGTGGCGGCTGAGCAGTGTGAACCAGGACTTTACCACCTGCCCCACATACCCTCCAGCAGTCATTGTGCCGGCAGCAGTGGATGATGATGCCTTGCGGAAGGCTGCCCAGTTCCGGCAGGGAGGGCGCTTCCCTGTCCTCAGCTATTACCACCCCAAGAATGGCACTGTGAGCTCATCTCCTTGTCCAGCCCCTCTTCCCCTGTCCCACCACTGCCAGCAAAGGTGGCTGGAAGCCCCCAGCTTGGTTTGACCCCACAGGCAATGCTCCGCAGCAGCCAGCCGCTGACAGGTCCCCACCGAAAGCGCTGCCGTGAGGATGAGCTGCTTCTGGGGATGGTACTGGACAAGGGGGAACAGGGTTTTATCATTGACACGAGGTCGGCACAGACAGCAAAGAAAGCTCGAATGACTGGCGGGGGCACGGAGCCCAAATCCTCCTACCCCCAGTGGAGGCGGCTGCACCAGCCCCTGGAGAGGTGAGGGGCTGTGCTGAGCCCTGGTGCTGTTGTGACATGGGTGATCACACTGCCCTGCCAATGACATTTGGACTCCAGCCCCCCACTGCAAAAGCCTTACCAAGCCCCTGACACTGCTTTCCTCCCCTTGCAGAGGCCGCCCACTGCAGGAAAGCTTTATTAAGCTGGTGGAAGCCTGCAACAACACCTTGACCAACATGGACCGGTGGCTGAGTCGCTTGGAGAGCTGCCGCTGGCTGAGCCACATCAAGGCAGCCCTGAGCACGGCCTGCCTGGCAGCACAGTGCATGGACAGGTAATGGGAGGCTGTGGTCCCCACTTTCTCCCTCCCAAAGCTCTCAGTGTTGCACAAACTTCGGGCGTTGCACTTCCTGCAGGAAAGAAGCCAGTGTACTGGTGCACGGGGTGGAGGGGACAGACACGACACTGCTGGTCACGGCGTTAGCCCAGGTGATCCTGGATCCGTCCTGCCGCACGCTCACAGGCTTCCAGGGGCTGCTGGAGCGGGAGTGGATCCAGGTGGGAGTGGCAGTCCCCAGGGGGATAAGGATCTCAGCACCCCCAAACTTTCTTTCACCCAGTTGTTCCCTGTTGGCGTCCCACAGGCGGGGCATCCCTTCCACCTCCGCTGTGCCCACTCTGCCTCCTCACATGCCCGCCTGAAGCAGGAGGCACCACTTTTCCTCCTCTTCCTTGACTGCGTGTGGCAGCTGAGCCACCAGTTCCCCTTCTCCCTGGAGTTCAGCGAGCGCCTCCTCCTCACCCTCTTTGACAATGCCTATGCCTCTGCGTACGGCATCTTCCTGTGCAACAACGAGAAGGAGAGGCAAGTAGGGAGGACAGCATTACCCCTTGGGAGCAATGCCACAGTCACCCTTGAGGCAAAGCAAAGCTCTCACGGTCAGAGCTGGGGTCACACAAGGACCCACAACCCCTTCCAGGGATTGAAGTGCATCTTGACTCTCCCATAGGTGCCTGTGTAAAGTGAAGGAGAGTACACACTCTCTCTGGGCCTGGCTGAACAGGCCTGGAGAGAAGAGGAAGTACCTGAACCCTCTCTACTCACCCAATGCCCTGGTCATCTGGCCCTCCGTGGAGCCGCAGAGCATCCACCTCTGGCAGGGTGAGCTGGGTCCAGCTCTGAGCTGGGCTGCATAAGGGAAAGCTGCTCTGCTTTTCATAGAATCCCAGCCTGGTTTGGGTTGGAAGGGACCTCAAAGCTCATCCAGTTCCAACCCCTGCCACAGGCAGGGACACCTTCCACTAGAGCAGCTTGCTCCAAGCCCCTGTGTCCAACCTGACCTTGAACACTGCCAGGGATGGGGCAGCCACAGCTTCTCTGGGCACCCTGTGCCAGCGCCTCAGCACCCTCACAGGGAAGAGCTTCTGCCTAAGAGCTCATCTCAATCTCCCCTCTGGCAGGTTAAAGCCATTCCCCTTGTCCTGTCCCTACAGGTCTTAGTCAAAACCCCCTCTCCAGGATTCTTGTAGCCACTTTAAGCACTGACAGCTGTTCTAAGGTCTCCCCGGAGCCTTCACAGCTGCAATAACCACAGCCCCTTCCTCCTAGGTTTATTCTTCCGATGGATCCGTTCATCCCAGCACCTGGACGAGGCCTGGGGGGAGATCCAGCGGTTAGCAGAGAGTCACAACCCCCCCCAGGAAGGAGAGCACAGGGAATAGACTGAGCCAGGCCCTCTCTGACCCCATTGCCTGGACAGAGAATGAAAGATGAACAGTAGCAGGGACAATTCGGTCCCTGTGGGTGGCTGAGCCAAGGTGAGCCAAACCCGTAACACCCTCTCCACAAAGGGCTGCAGCTCGAGTGTTGCGTCAGTCACTCCAAGCTGGGAGCCAGCCCGGGAAATCTGCCCTTGAACCCAGTTTTGAGCAAGGAAAGAGATACAAAGCACCCTCCAGACAGACAGACAGACACCAGGTGAGAGGGCTGGAAGGATGAGGATCTACAACACAAGCATGCCAGTGCAGGAAATAACTGTTCCATGAGGAAAGTTTGGGTCAGGGTCAGTGCAGCAAATAAACAAAGCACCAGAACTGGGCGTGTGTGTGTCATCTGGAAAACAACACCCGGCTGCAGCACTTCCAGCCTGTTCACACATCAGGGCTGGACATGACCCTTGGCTCTGGATCCTCCCTGGGAAGAGTCCCTGTCTGCCCAGGGGCAGAGAGCCCAGCACACAACAGCTCAGGTTAACTATTGCAGACTGGAAAAAAAGCTCAAATCCCACAGAGGTGATTCTCCTTGTGTTTATAAAAGATTTCTGTTTATTTCCTAATGATGCTTTTCTTCCTCTCCTGATATATAACTATGCCCAGTGTCCCCAGGTAGCCGACCTCCCCTCCTCGCCTGTCAAAGCCAGTCCTGCCCTTCCAAGCTGGTTGGGTTTCCAGTTCTCCCCACTGAGTTGCTGCTGTGTCCTCTTGTGAGACCTTGCAACAATTCAGTGCAGGAGCTGATGGACTGGGCAATGGGTTGGAGGCAAGAGCAGTGGAGAGGAGAATCCTCCTTTAAGCTTCAAATTCAAACTCAAAGTACTGGGGATCGAAGTAATGGATGCGAACGTAGCCATCCTCACCTCCGCTGCTGTAACTGTACAGGAGGAGAGACAGGATAAAGTCACTGATGCTGTCAGAGAGCACTACCTCTAGGTTTAAATCAAACTGTGGTGAAATCTGTTCTCACAACCCCCCCTGAAATGAACAAAGGAGTCACAAGACAAAAAAAAAAGGATCAGTGACACAGCAAAAATGTGTGATAGGGAGTAAGTGATCCCTTGGCCAGCCTGGGGGAGGCAGCAGGGCTGAAATGGGAACACCAAGGAAGGTGCTTGCTCTGTTCCCACCAGAGCTGCTGTGAGCCCAACTGTGCCCTAACCACATCATGTGTTTGGCTTCACTGCAGCATGCTGCAAGATGCACAGAAACACTCACCTCTTCCCATCAGGGTGAAACGCAACGCTGTTTATGGGACCAAAGTGACCCTTCACTCTGCCAAACTCTTCTTCAAAAGCCAAGTGGAAGAATCTGGAAGAAGGAAGATGATTTATTATTATATTATCTATTAGCAGAAGTTGGGAGCCTGCTTAGGGACATAATCAGGCTTTCCTCAAAAAAGCTCTGCAAGTTTAAGGACTTCTCAGACACTGGCAGCAGTAAGATGCCTTGGGAGCAGCACCCCTGGGCTGTCAGTGCTCCAGGTGAGGACTTGGCTCTGCCAGAGGAAAAGGACCAACCTCGCCTCGAATTTGCCAATCCTGGTGGAGGTTGTGGTCACATCCATGGCCTCCTGCCCACCACCAAGCACCACCTGCAAAGGAGAGAACCCACAACACTTCAGAGGCGCTTACACCATGCACTCTGAAGCAGGCAGAGGAGGATGGAGCCAAGCCTTGGGGAAGCCTTCACTAACCCACAAACTCACAAGTGGGCCTGACCCCAGCCCCAGAGAAGTTCCCACCTCCCAGACATGCTTGTTTGAGGAGCAGAGGCTTCATTCCCTCCACCAAACCACAGTTGTGTTTTTTAGCTGGCCTAGTGACACTCTGTCTTCCAGTTACCCAGGATGACATGGCAGTCACAGTAAGCCCGTTAAAATGAGTTCATTCTTACGTGGTCAAAAATAGGGGAAAGTGCAGCAGAGTTCACTGGTCGTTCTGTCCGGAACGTCTTCAGATGATCAAGTGATGTGCAGTCAAAGAGCTAGGAACAAAAAGGAGAGAGTTATTCTTCAAGAGAGCTGGCAGCCTGCATGTCTTGTATGCCGATCTCAAGAATCCACCCCGTTTCTGAAAGGAGACCTCACCTTGGCTGTGTTGTCCTTGGAGGCAGTGATGAACATGGTCATGTCCCTGGAGGTCTGAATATCATTGATTTGCTTGGTGTGCTCCTTGATGTTTGAAAGCTGCTCCCCTGACTAAAGGGTAGAGGAGGCAGTTTTAGCAAGGCAAGTGAGCACACACACAACTTCCCTGTTAAAAACTGGTTAGGAGATGTTGTTGCCAACAATGGATCAGATGTTGGTGCATCAGCCTTGGTCAACGGAGCCTCATATTTGGAACTAGATAATATTTAAGGTCTTTTCCAACCCAAACCATTCTATGAATCTAAGATATTTTAAGTATCCTTCCATAAGCCTGTTGAATTGAGCCAAAAAGCCCATATTCTGTCTCATGATCACCACAGGAACACTGACACATCCTCCTTCAGGGAGGGAGGATGCTGTTCCTTATCAGACTGACCTTGGCACTGAACTGGTTAAGCTCGCCGCTCTCATGTCCTGCGATGATGAACTCTCCCAGAGGGCCCCACACAGCACTAGTGATTTTAGAGTCACTGCAGGGGATTTTCATGTAAGGCTCATTGTTCTCTGCAGGAAGGAAGGAGACAGAGAAAGAGACACAATGGCACCGGCTCCAGCGATCAACTTCCCCTTATTCCCTTATCCACGCATTGGCCCGGATTCCTCACCAATCTGGCTGGGGTCCCGCAGATCAAAGAAGCTCACAAAACACTGATATCCCATCTGCTTGTCTGTGGAAAACATGATGATGTTTCCTCCAAAGTCAAAGCCACATGTCCTCACTGCAGAGCTGGTCTTCACCAGGGCGAGCTGCTTTCCTGGACACAGAGCAGAAACTGTCACTTCACCAGGTATTTTATTGTAAGGCTAATGGAAAGGATCAGCTCATGTCCTGCTGCCACCACATCCTCCCAGCTTAGCAGAATTCAGTGTAGGACAGAGCTGTGCCTCAAATGCAGCTCCCATGGAAATGGAAAGTCTCTTACCTGTTTCGCAGTCCCAGAGCCGACAGCTGTTATCTGCGGAGCCAGTGAGCACATGTCGTGTGTCCCCTGGGTCACCAGTTAGGGAATATCAACGTGTTCTCAGCCAGTTCCAACTCCCTGCCACGGGCAGGGACACCTTCCACTAGAGCAGCTTGCTCTAAGCCCCTGTGTCCAACCTGGCCTTGAACACTGCCAGGGATGGGGCAGCCACAGCTTCTCTGGGCACTCTGTGCCAGCGCCTCAGCACCCTCACAGGGAAGAGCTTCTGCCTAAGAGCTCATCTCAGTCTCCCCTCTGGCAGGTTAAAGCCATTCCCCTTGGCCTGTCCCTACAGACCCTTGTCCAAAGCCCCTCTCCAGGTTTCTTGTAGCCCCTTTAGGCACTGGGAGCTGCTCTAAGGTCTCCTCTTCAGGAGCCTTCTCTTCTCCAGGCTGAACCAGCCCAACTCTCTCCGTGTGGCTCCAGAGCAGAGCTGCTCCAGCCCTCTGAAACTGCAAATTTCCTTTTGAAATGCTAAAGAAAGAGGCTCCAGCTCTTGCATTAACACTACCTTTGCAGATTTCATCATACACGTTATCCCACACAACCCTGAAAGAAAAATACCCAAAAGATGAAGTAAGGGACACAGCAGAATAGTTAAACTGAGTATTGCCCTCCTCTAAGAGGAAATAGTGCAGCAGTTTGGAGGAACTGCCTCAACTGAATCATCATAAAGAAAAATATGGGACAAACTGGTTGCTGTGATCAAAGGATACAGTCTGCATCCACGCACCATACAGCTCCTGTGTGGCCATTGTATGTGCCGAGCCGCTCTCCATTCACCGAATACCACACGTTGACAATCTAGGGGAAGAAAACAACACAGCACCCTCTTAACAAACGGATTAATTACCGGGACCAATGAACAGCAAGTCAATTATTGCCGAGGGGTCTGGTTTCCACTCGGGGGACGGCAGGCAGGCCCCGCCACACTCACGGGGTCCTTGGCCACGGTGAAGAGCAGGTCTCCCTCCCGGTTGTACTTGATCTGCGTGATGGAGCGCTCATGGCCCTGCAGCAGGATCGGCTTCTGCGGGACGGGGCGTGGGGGGAGACACCATTAACATCTCGGCGACGGGCGGCCGAGGCCTCCTGGGTCCGCAGGCCGCCACACGTACTCCTTCCAGCGGCCTGGGGTCCCGCCCCCGCCCGACCACCGACCGCTGTCCTCGGCCCCGCCCGACCACCGACCGCTGTCCCCGGCCCTGCCCGACCACCAACTCCTGCCCCCGGTCCCTCTCTCACCATGGCGGCAGCGCGAAGGAGACTGAGATCACTTCCGGATCAGAGGCTGCGACGAGCGGAAATACGTTACCGTTACCATGGCTCCCCTGGGTGAGTTCCTACCAGGGCTGAAGCGAGGCCGGGTTCTCACTCGTCGACGGGTTCCCGCCCTCCGAAATGTTCCCGCCCCCCGACAGGTACCCGCCCTCCGGCGAGTTTCCGCCTTCCGACGAGTTCCCGCCCCCCGACGGGAGGTCAGGTCTACACATACTAGGGGTATCAGGTTTCAATACCTTTTTAATACTGACAAAGTCAGCAGCCAGCGGTTCTCGGGGCCACAGCGCGGCCCCACGCCATCTCCACCACCTGCAGTACCCAGTTTTGGACACATGGTGGCAGCACACGCTCACTTTTTCGGTACTGCAAAGGCAACGGGCTGCGAAACTGCCGCTCCCCCGCCCAGTTTACATCTTACACCAACTGCTGACTGGAGACAGGGCTGACTCTTCTGTGTTCCCGGCACCTTCGTACCAAAAAACTATACCAGACCTTTGCCGCTGACGACGGGATAAGGCTGGGGCTGTTCTGCCCATGCTCCCCAAGCAGGGAAACCAGAGAGGTGCGTTCACATACAAGATGCTGCTCCGTGGACAAAGTCCTAGGGTTGCTGTCCCCCTTGTCTCTTTTTGGCAGAGCCCCCCTTTTTCTTCAGGGTGCATGTACTTGTGTAAGTGGCAGTTATTAAATAATGAAGTAATGAGCAGCTCCTTGGAGCAGGTTTTCTCAGTTTTTGCTGATTTTTTTTTTAAATTTTTTTTTGTTTGTTTCTTTTTGCTTTGGGGGTGGAATAAAAAAGGGGGTGTGGGGAATCTGGGGACAGGGCAGGGGGACGATTATTCGGAGAGGAGAAGGTGAGTAGAGGATGGGGGAGGTTCTCCAAAGAAAGGGGGGTTTTATGTTCTCCATTTAAAATCCCTGCTTGCAAAGAAGCAATATTAGTAAAGTGACATCTGAGGAGCTTTCCTAGAAAAAAAGAATTCGTTTTAGGAGGAAAACCAGTGACAATACACTCATGATTTCCTAGGGGAATGCTTTTCAGATTCTCTGATAAATACTTTCAAAGTCTTTCTGCTTACCTGGCACATGGAGCACTGCCTGTATCTCCGTTAGCTCTACACATCCGGGTGGATCTGCAGAGCTTCCAGACTGCTGGGGAAGAAAAAAAAAAAATTAACCTGACAGTCAGGGTTAGATCTGATAGCCCTAGTGCAGGTAGACCTGATAGCCCCAGTTGGGGTAGGATAGCCTTTGTGCAGGTAGACCTGATAGCCCCAAACGGGGTAGACCTGAGAGCCGTAGTGGGGATAGACCTGATAGCCTGGTTAGAAATGGCCAAAAATGGTTTAGAAATGGCCAAAATGGCTTAAAAAAAGGTTAGAAATGGGCAAAAATGGGGGTACAGGCAGCGGGTCGCTGTGCGTCCAGCAGGCGGCGGTATAGTGCTGCAGGGGGTGAGGTCAGCCAAGGGCACGTACGCTCTGCTCTATGGGGGCTATGAGGGACTCTATGAGGTATCTGTGGGGCACTATGGGGGGCTATGTGGTCATAGGCATGGAAATGGGTTGTCTATGGGGTGTCAATGGGGGATACGGGGCTTTATGGGGAGCTATTGGAGACTATAGGGTGTCATGGGGGTATATGGGGTGTCTAAGGGAAGGTTATGAGTGGCTATGGGGCATCTATGGGGTGATAGGAGTATCATAGGGATGGAAATGGGGGCTCTGTGTGTCTCTGTGGTGGGTCTATGGAGCACTATGGGGCACTACGGGTGTCTATGGGTCTTTATGGCTTCATATGGGTCCCTATGGGTCTCTATGGGCCCCTATGGGGCTCTATGAGGCTCTATGGGTCTCTGTGGGTCCCTATGAGGCTTTATGGGTCCCTATGGGTCTCTATAGGTCCCTATGGGGCACTCACCCGTCGGTGGCCGCTGTCACTGCTGACACCTTCCCCGCCAGCGCCATTGGGAGCGCTCGGAGCCGCTGCCTCACAGCGGCCTCTGCCGTGCCGTTCCGAGCCGTGCCGTTCCGAGCCGAGCCGTGCCCGTGCCGAGCCGAGCCGTGCCCGTGCCGAGCCGAGCCGTGCCGAGCCGTTCCGTGCCGAGCCGTTCCCAGCCGTGCCGAGGGGTGGGAGGCATCGGCTCGTCTCGGACCCCCTCGGGTCTCTACGGGCGGCTCCGTCGCCTTCAGGTGCCTTGGACTCTCCGCGGGTCCCTTCGGGCGGCTACCCCTATCGGGTGGCTTCGGCTTCGCTCGGGCCCCTTGGGGTGGCTTCGGCTCCGCTAGGCTCCCTTCAGGAGGCTTCGGCTCCTTTCGGCTCCGCTCGTCAATCTTCGGTCGGCTCCGCCCCCTTTGGGCGGCTTCGGCTCCGCTCGGCTCCCTTCGAGCAAAAGCCGGTGTTCTCACACTTTTGCCTTAGAAAGTACTGGGAAAGAGGGAATTCCGTCACGTTTACCTCACGAAGCAATGGAAAAGAGGGAATTGCATCATTTTGACTGCATAAAGCAATAGAAAAGAGGGAATTGCATCACTTTTACCGCATAAAGCAGTGGGAAGTGGGAGGCGAGGGCGGTGCCATCTTGGGCTCTTCCTTCTGCCTCCCTCCCGCCCCGCAGGACTGGCCCTTCCAGCCTCGCACCGCCCGCCGCCATAGGGCGGCCATGGAGGAGGCGAAGAAGGAGCTGCGGGTAAGGAGACGTGAGGGGAGAACGCGGGAGGCGTCTTGGTGGAAGTACTTCATGGCCCGCGCTATCTGGAGTGCGGCTCTGCGTCGCCATGTTGAGAGTGGGAGACGAGGGCGGCCATATTGGTGGGGTGCCGTTGGCGCCACAGGATATGCGCCATCTTGACTACGGCACCTGGGGGCGGTGATATTGGGGAGGTGCCATCTTTAGTATGGCTCCTGGGGGCGGCCAAATTAGTTAGGCTCCATCTTGAGTACGGCACCTGGGGCGGCCATACTGGTTAGGCGCCATCTTGAGTACGGCTTGAGCACGTAGAGGCACATAGGGACCCATAGAGAGATGCTGGGGGTGCTGGGACCCATAGAGACCCCATAGAAACTCCATAGTGAGACAAGGCGGCATAAAATCACAAAATGAAATATGTAAACCTCTCGAATCAGTTTTAAATAATGTTAAGTTTGAAGCCTTTGTAAGAGTAGCAACAGAAAATTACTGAGGTGCACGATTCATGGAGAAAAAGAATAGAGTACAGCTAGAGAACATCCTGAGAGTCCTTGTAGAAGATAAACTGTTGTAGTTGACATAGTTTTAGGCCCTTATGACCTTAGTACAAACTGAGTGTAAGAAAAAGAAGATAGAAAAACAGGACCTAAGGATAAGGAGTATCTGGGAATAGCAGGTGTCCAGAATGGGCTGCAGTTAAACTAATTGATAAGTAGAAGGACAGGATGATTGCTGTGTCTGTGGTGTTAACGAACCAATTAAGCTGGTATAAACGTCTACTGCGTGTACTTCAAAGGCTGCCAGAAGTGCTGAAGATCGTTGGAAGAAATAAAGGACTCTCGGAGACCAGCACCATGTTTTTGTGCACCTGTGGGGAAACTTCCAGAAGAATGATGTAAGTAGCCTCATGAATGTGCATGTCTGTACGTAATGAATAGGTATGCTTAGTGACTATATAAGGACGGCTCGTTTAGCCGTTCGGAGACACACGTTAGGAGGAGCTGTCCCCCTGTGTCTGCTGGCGCCGCAATAAAGAATACCTGCTTGTCAACTGGAAACCTTTGCTGGCCAGTTTGTTCCTGGAGTTTTTTCCAAGTCACCAGAGACCTCCATATCTCCCCTAATCCCCCCATAGACCCCCCACAGACCCCATTATGGGTCTCCAGACCCCCAAATCCCCCCATAAGCCCCCCATATCCCCCTGTAAACACCCCATGTCCTCCCCATAGACCTCATAGAATCCCATTTAGGGACTCTAGACATCCATATCTCCCCATAGGCACCCTATCTCAACCCATACCCCCCCATAGAACGCCATGTAGGCACTCCGGTCCCCCATATCCCCCCATATCCTCTCATATTTCCCCCTAGAACCCTTTGTAATGGACTCCAGACCCCCATATCCTCCCAAAGAACCCCATGATGGGACTGCAGACCTCCATAAACCCCCATATCCTCCCCATATCCCCCCTTAGAAACCCATGTAGGGACTTCAGACCCCCATATCCTGCTATATCTGCCCATATTCCCCCATACACCCCCATAAAGGGTCTCCACACCCCCACAGAACCCTATGTAGAGACTCCAGACCCCCAAATCTCCCCATATTCTCCCATATTGCCCCATATGCCATATAAATCCCCCCATATTCTCTCATAGAACCCCATGAAGGGTCTCCAGACCACTGTAGACGCCCATGTAGGGACTCCAGACCACCATGTCCCCCTTAATCTCCCCATAGACACCCCATATCTCCCCATAGACCCCCATAAAGGGTCTCCAGCTCACCATAGAACCCCATGTAGGCACTCCAGACCGCCATATACCTAGACCTCCATGTAGGGACTCCAGACCCCCAAATCCCCTCACAGACCCCCATAATGGGATTCCAGACCCACACAGACCTCCAATATTGTGACTCCAGACACCCATATCCCCCCTAGACCCCCATGTAGGGACTTGAGACCCCATATGCCCCGTAATTCCCCCCAAGACCCATATGCAGGGACTCCAGAGCCCCATATTCTCCCTAATCGCCCCATAGACCCCCATAATGGGACTCCAGACCCCCAAATCCCCCCACAGAACCCCATGTAGGACATTGGGGGCAATGGGGAGGGCCTTAGGGGGGCCTGGGGGGTAATGGGAGGCAATGGGGGGGTAATAGGGAGTTAATAGAGGGTAATGGGGGGCAATGGTTGGGGAATGGGGGTTAATAGGGAGTAATGAGGGGAGTAACAGGGGTTAATAGTGGGTAATGGCAGGGTATTGGGATGCAATGGGGGGTAATAGGGGGGTAATAGGAGGCATCGGCTCCCCTCGGAGCCACTCGGGTGTCTTTGGGTGCCTCCGTCCCCTTCGGGTGGCTTCGCCTCCACTCGGCTCTGCTCGGGTCCTTTCGGTCGGCTCCATCCCGTTCAGATGGCTTCGGCTGCACTTGGCTCCCTTTGGCTCGGCTCAGGTACCTTCTGGCGGCTCCGCCCCTTTGAGGGAGTCTCAGAGTTTCAGATGCATTCTCTGCCTCAAAGTCTGAATTCCAGAGTCTTAGCCACAGAGTCTCAGCTGCAGTCTCAGTCCATAAATCTGAATTCTGTAGTCTTAGCCACTAAGGCTCAGCAACAGTCTCAGCCACAGAGTCTGAATCTGAGTATCAGCTCCAAAGTCTGATGCCCAGAGTCTCAGTCACCGTTTCAGTCCCAGAGTCTTAGCCCCAGAGTTTTAGCCACAGTCTCAGCCATAGTCCTAGCCACAGTCTGAGTCCCAGATTCTCAGCCCGTCTCAGCCTCAAAGTCTGAATCTCTGAGTCTCGCCCATCTGACCCAGAGAAAAAGAAGCAGAAAATTAAAGCCACGAAGCAAACAGTGAGCAGATATGGAACAGCCAGGGCACTTACAGACCAGCCACAGAGCCAGACCCAAGTAATACAATGACCCAGCTGTGGCTTATCAGGGTGCTTTTATCCCAGCTGGTGGTTTGCCCCTCGCCTGCCCCAGCCCATCGAGGGAGGGGTTGTGAGTGGGGCCCGTGGCATATGAGGCCCAGCCTTTCCTCAGGGAGCTCATTTAGGTTCAGCTCTAGTCAGGGTGAGTGCAAAATTCTTTCTCCCCCGGCTGGGTTTTATTTCCCCGGTCCCAGCCGGTCAGCGAGGTGATGTTCATTGCCTATATTCCGGTGCAGGCTTGCGCAGGGATGGGGTTTTCTCAGGCAGGGCATTTTCAATGTTCCCGGGAGCATCGTTCCTGAGGAGTTCTGAAGACAGGTTGGGGGTGTTGTCATGCACTAGGGAAGAAATGTTGCATGTTGGTGTGGCAGCCCTTCAGGTGCTTTATTATGTATGTGTGTAAGACGGTACGACAGTATATTTTGCTGCAGTTAGTGTTGTGTGTTGGGTGGAAATAGCTTTGTAGACACATAGAAAAATGTCAGCTGAGGTGGGGATGTTTAGAATTGATATTGTAATGATCTGGTTTGAAATTTATTTCTGTGCGCAGCTTAGTTTGTCGAGAGCCGATACTGTGAAGAGGAGCTCCCTCTGGTTTTGGACGGCTACAAGAAGCCTGTAGAATTTTTCCCTCAGAAGACTGATAGCGGTCAGCGTGAAACTGAAGACTATTTCGGTGCCAGAAAATGGATGCGTGACGATTCATATGTGACAAAGCATGGTAGGTATAGTGTGTCTTGTGTGAGGCATAAAGGGTTGTGGGATTTATAAAGATGAATTGTCCATTGTGCAAAATGTCATTTATGTATGCAATTGTGTATAACTAAAAGGTAGAATGTGAGTAATTTCTAAACGAAATGCAAGGTCAATGTTAATGGGATTGGTTGTAGAATGATTGTGTCAAATTTTGGATTAGGATTAGGATTGAGATTAGGATTGGGACTGAGATTAGGATTAGGATTGAGATTAGGATTGGGATTAGGATTGGGATTGAGATTAGGATTGAGATTTGGATTAAGGTTTGGGATTAGGATATGTGATTAGGGTTAGGGATTGGGATTAGGGTTTGGAGTTAGGGTCAGGGTTAGGGGGACAGTTAATTTTGGGGGGGGCATTTTTAGGATTAATGGTGTTGGGGGCGTGTCCAACCCTAGGGGGCGGAGTCAACCCTAGGGCTTGTCCAACCCTAGTCGGGAGTCTAACAATAGGGGGCAGAGGCAGCCTAAAGAATGTTGCTAACCCTAGGAGGCATAGTGAAGCCAGGGGGTGTGACTAACCCTAGAGGGGGTGAAGTCAAGTCAGGGGGCGTGAGGAACCCTGGGAGGGCGTGGTCAGGGTTGGGGGCGTGGGTAGGGTTGGGGCTGGGAGTTTGGCTAGTGGGTGGGTTTAGGGTTGGGGGTGGTGTCAGCACTAGGGGGTGGAGTTAGGGCTAGGGGGCAGTGTTAGACTGATGGGGCGGGGTCTGCGTTCGGGGGTGTGGTTTAGGAGGAAATCCCACCTAAATTGGGAAAAGCAGAGGTTAGGTTCAAGATAACTGAAAGACTTCCATGGAGCAGCACTGGCTGTACAGTTCACATAGATAGAGCACTATGCTGATAAAGGTAAGGCCATGGGTTCGAGTCCTGCTGGGTACACTCGTGGGTTAGCATTAGTGTTAGGGGGGATAGGGTTAAGGTTAGGGCTGCATTAGCTCTGTTAAGGTTAGGGATTAGGGTTAGGTCTCCATTACATCTATAACATCTATTAACCCCTATTGCTCCTTTACAACAATTAGGGTTGGGGATTAGGGTTAAGGTTAGGGCTCCATTACATCTTTTATGGTTAGGGATTAGGGTTAGGTCTCCATTACATCTATGCCATCTATTAAGCCCTGTTGCTCCATTACAACTATTAGGGTTAGGGATTTGGGTTAGGATTAGATCTCCATTACATCTATTAGGGTTAGGGATTTGGGTTAAAGATTAGGGTTAGTGCTCCATTACATATATTTGGGTTAGGGATTAGGATTAGGGCTCCATTTAATCTGTGACATCTATTATATCCTGTTGCTCCATTACGACTATTAGGGTCAAGTTTTTTGTCCTCGCTCTTCGGCTGTGGGAGCAGAGGCCAACCATTCGTGCTCTACTCACTGGCATGCTGGTCAGCCGAGAGACAGCACCACAGAGGTTCCATTGTAATGGACTTTGAGTTGGGAAACCGAGGAGCGACAGCAATGTGGATGGCACCGTTGCAAAGCTGACTTTCTGCAGAAGAGGCACAGCTCAAGTTTTTTGCCCTGGCTCTTCGGCTGTGGAAGCAGAGGCCAACCGTTCGTGTTCTACTCCCTGGGATGCTGGGCAGCCGAGCACGGGTGCCAAAGAGGTTCCATTGTAATGGACTTTGAGTTGGGAAACCGAGTATCGACAGCAATGCGGATGGCACCGTTGCAAAGCTGACTTTCTGCAGAAGAGGCACAGCTCAAGTTTTTTGCCCTGGCTCTTCGGCTGTGGGAGCAGAGGCCAACCGTTCGTGCTCTGCTCCCTGGGATGCTGGGCAGCCGAGCACGGGTGCCAAAGAGGTTCCATTGTAATGGACTTTGAGTTGGGAAACCGAGGAGCGACAGCAATGCGGATGGCACCGTTGCAAAGCTGACTTTCTGCAGAAGAGGCACAGCTCAAGTTTTTTGCCCTGGCTCTTCGGCTGTGGGAGCAGAGGCCAACCGTTCGTGCTCTACTCCCTGGGATGCTGGGCAGCCGAGCACGGGTGCCAAAGAGGTTCCATTGTAATGGACTTTGAGTTGGGAAACCGAGGAGCGACAGCAATGCGGATGGCACAGTTGCAAAGCTGACTTTCTGCAGAAGAGGCACAGCTCAAGTTTTTTGCCCTGGCTCTTCGGCTGTGGGAGCAGAGGCCAGCCGTTCGTGCTCTACTCCCTGGGATGCTGGGCAGCCGAGCACGGGTGCCAAAGAGGTTCCATTGTAATGGACTTTGAGTTGGGAAACCGAGGAGCGACAGCAATGCGGATGGCACCGTTGCAAAGCTGACTTTCTGCAGAAGAGGCAGAGGTCACGTTTTTTGCCCTGGCTCTTCGGCTGTGGGAGCAGAGGCCAACCGTTCGTGCTCTACTCCCTGGGATGCTGGGCAGCCGAGCACGGGTGCCAAAGAGGTTCCATTGTAATGGACTTTGAGTTGGGAAACTGAGGAGCGACAGCAATGCGGATGGCACTGTTGCAAAGCTGACTTTCTGCAGAAGAGGCACAGCTCAAGTTTTTTTCCCTGGCTCTTCGGCTGTGGGAGCAGAGGCCAACCGTTCGTGCTCTACTCCGTGGGATGCTGGGCAGCCGAGCACGGGTGCCAAAGAGTTGCCATTGTAATGGACTTTGAGTTGGGAAACCGAGGAGGGACAGCAATGCGGATGGCACCGTTGCAAAGCTGACTTTCTGCAGAAGAGGCACAGGTCAAGTTTTTTGCCCTGGCTCTTCGGCTGTGGGAGCAGAGGCCAACCGTTCGTGCACTACTCCCTGGGATGCTGGGCAGCCGAGCACGGGTGCCAAAGAGGTTCCATTGTAATGGACTTTGAGTTGGGAAACCGAGGAGCGACAGCAATGCGGATGGCACCGTTGCAAAGCTGACTTTCTGCAGAAGAGGCACAGGTCAAGTTTTTTTCCCTGGCTCTTCAGCTGTGGGAGCAGAGGCCAACCGTTTGTGTTCTACTCCCTGGGATGCTGGGCAGCCGAGAACGAGTGCCAAAGAGGTTCAATTATAATGGACTTTGAGTTGGGAAACCGAGGAGCGACAGCAATGTGGATGGCACCGTTGCAAAGCTGACTTTCTGCAGAAGAGGCACAGCTCAAGTTTTTTGCCCTGGCTCTTCGGCTGTGGGAGCAGAGGCCAACCGTTCGTGCTCTACTCCCTGGGATGCTGGGCAGCCGAGCACGGGTGCCAAAGAGGTTCCATTGTAATGGACTTTGAGTTGGGAAACCGAGGAGCGACAGCAATGCGGATGGCACCGTTGCAAAGCTGACTTTCTGCAGAAGAGGCAGAGGTCACGTTTTTTGCCCTGGCTCTTCGGCTGTGGGAGCAGAGGCCAACCGTTCGTGCTCTACTCCCTGGGATGCTGGGCAGCCGAGCACGGGTGCCAAAGACGTTCCATTGTAATGGACTTTGAGTTGGGAAACTGAGGAGCGACAGCAATGCGGATGGCACTGTTGCAAAGCTGACTTTCTGCAGAAGAGGCACAGCTCAAGTTTTTTTCCCTGGCTCTTCGGCTGTGGGAGCAGAGGCCAACCGTTCGTGCTCTACTCCGTGGGATGCTGGGCAGCCGAGCACGGGTGCCAAAGAGTTGCCATTGTAATGGACTTCGAGTTGGGAAACCGAGGAGGGACAGCAATGCGGATGGCACCGTTGCAAAGCTGACTTTCTGCAGAAGAGGCACAGCTCAAGTTTTTTGCCCTGGCTCTTCGGCTGTGGGAGCAGAGGCCAACCGTTCGTGCACTACTCCCTGGGATGCTGGGCAGCCGAGCACGGGTGCCAAAGAGGTTCCATTGTAATGGACTTTGAGTTGGGAAACCGAGTATCGACAGCAATGCGGATGGCACCGTTGCAAAGCTGACTTTCTGCAGAAGAGGCAGAGGTCACGTTTTTTGCCCTGGCTCTTCAGCTGTGGGAGCAGAGGCCAACCGTTTGTGTTCTACTCCCTGGGATGCTGGGCAGCCGAGAACGAGTGCCAAAGAGGTTCAATTATAATGGACTTTGAGTTGGGAAACCGAGGAGCGACAGCAATGTGGATGGCACCGTTGCAAAGCTGACTTTCTGCAGAAGAGGCACAGCTCAAGTTTTTTGCCCTGGCTCTTCGGCTGTGGAAGCAGAGGCCAACCGTTCGTGCTCTACTCCCTGAGATGCTGGGCAGCCGAGCACGGGTGCCAAAGAGGTTCCATTGTAATGGACTTTGAGTTGGGAAACCGAGGAGCGACAGCAATGCGGATGGCACCATTGCAAAGCTGACTTTCTGCAGAAGAGGCACAGCTCAAGTTTTTTGCCCTGGCTCTTCGGCTGTGGGAGCAGAGGCCAACCGTTCGTGCTCTGCTCCCTGGGATGCTGGGCAGCCGAGCACGGGTGCCAAAGAGGTTCCATTGTAATGGACTTTGAGTTGGGAAACCAAGGAGCGACAGCAATGCGGATGGCACCGTTGCAAAGCTGACTTTCTGCAGAAGAGGCAGAGGTCACGTTTTTTGCCCTGGCTCTTCGGCTGTGGGAGCAGAGGCCAACCGTTCGTGCTCTACTCCCTGGGATGCTGGGCAGCCGAGCACGGGTGCCAAAGAGGTTCCATTGTAATGGACTTTGAGTTGGGAAACCGAGGAGCGACAGCAATGCGGATGGCACCGTTGCAAAGCTGACTTTCTGCAGAAGAGGCACAGCTCAAGTTTTTTGCCCTGGCTCTTTGGCTGTGGGAGCAGAGGCCAACCGTTCGTGCTCTACTCCCTGGGATGCTGGGCAGCCGAGCACGGGTGCCAAAGAGGTTCCATTGTAATGGACTTTGAGTTGGGAAACCGAGGAGCGACAGCAATGCGGATGGCACCGTTGCAAAGCTGACTTTCTGCAGAAGAGGCAGAGGTCACGTTTTTTGCCCTGGCTCTTCGGCTGTGGGAGCAGAAGCCAACCGTTCGTGCTCTACTCCCTGGGATGCTGGGCAGCTGAGAATGGGTGCCAAAGAGGTTCCATTGTAATGGACTTTGAGTTGGGAAACCGAGGAGCGACAGCAATGCGGATGGCACCGTTGCAAAGCTGACTTTCTGCAGAAGAGGCACAGCTCACGTTTTTTGCCCTGGCTCTTCGGCTGTGGGAGCAGAGGCCAACCGTTCGTGCTCTACTCCCTGGGATGCTGGGCAGCCGAGCACGGGTGCCAAAGAGGTTCCATTGTAATGGACTTTGAGTTGGGAAATCGAGGATCGACAGCAATGCGGATGGCACCGTTGCAAAGCTGACTTTCTGCAGAAGAGGCAGAGGTCACGTTTTTTGCCCTGGCTCTTTGGCTGTGGAAGCAGAGGCCAACCGTTCGTGCTCTACTCCCTGAGATGCTGGGCAGCCGAGCACGGGTGCCAAAGAGGTTCCATTGTAATGGACTTTGAGTTGGGAAACCGAGGAGCGACAGCAGTGCGGATGGCACCGTTGCAAAGCTGACTTTCTGCAGAAGAGGCACAGCTCAAGTTTTTTGCCCTGGCTCTTCGGCTGTGGGAGCAGAGGCCAACCGTTCGTGCTCTACTCCCTGGGATGCTGGGCAGCCGAGCATGGGTGCCAAAGAGGTTCCATTGTAATGGACTTTGAGTTGGGAAACCGAGGAGCGACAGCAATGCGGATGGCACCGTTGCAAAGCTGACTTTCTGCAGAAGAGGCACAGCTCAAGTTTTTTGCCCTGGCTCTTCGGCTGTGGGAGCAGAAGCCAACCGTTCGTGCTCTATTCCCTGGGATGCTGGGCAGCTGAGAATGGGTGCCAAAGAGGTTCCATTGTAATGGACTTTGAGTTGGGAAACCGAGGATCGACAGCAATGAGGATGGCACCGTTGCAAAGCTGACTTTCTGCAGAAGAGGCACAGCTCACGTTTTTTGCCCTGGCTCTTCGGCTGTGGGAGCAGAGGCCAACCGTTCGTGCTCTACTCCCTGGGATGCTGGGCAGCCGAGCACGGGTGCCAAAGAGGTTCCATTGTAATGGACTTTGAGCTGGGAAACCGAGGAGCGACAGCAATGCGGATGGCACTGTTGCAAAGCTGACTTTCTGCAGAAGAGGCACAGCTCAAGTTTTTTGCCCTGGCTCTTCGGCTGTGGAAGCAGAGGCCAACCGTTCGTGCTCTACTCCCTGGGATGCTGGGCAGCCGAGCACGGGTGCCAAAGAGGTTCCATTGTAATGGACTTTGAGTTGGGAAACCGAGGAGTGACAGCAGTGCGGATGGCACCGTTGCAAAGCTGACTTTCTGCAGAAGAGGCACAGCTCAAGTTTTTTGCCCTGGCTCTTTGGCTGTGGGAGCAGAGGCCAACCGTTCGTGCTCTACTCCCTGGGATGCTGGGCAGCCGAGCACGGGTGCCAAAGACGTTCCATTGTAATGGACTTTGAGTTGGGAAACCGAGGAGCGACAGCAATGCGGATGGCACCGTTGCAAAGCTGACTTTCTGCAGAAGAGGCACAGGTCAAGTTTTTTGCCCTGGCTCTTCGGCTGTGGAAGCAGAGGCCAACCGTTCGTGCTCTACTCCCTGGGATGCTGGGCAGCCGAGCACGGGTGCCAAAGAGGTTCCATTGTAATGGACTTTGAGTTGGGAAACCGAGGAGCGACAGCAATGGAGATGGCACAGTTGCAAAGCTGACTTTCTGCAGAAGAGGCACAGCTCAAGTTTTTTGCCCTGGCTCTTCGGCTGTGGGAGCAGAGGCCAACCGTTCGTGCTCTGCTCCCTGGGATGCTGGGCAGCCGAGCACGGGTGCCAAAGAGTTGCCATTGTAATGGACTTTGAGTTGGGAAACCGAGGAGGGACAGCAATGCGGATGGCACCGGTGCAAAGCTGACTTTCTGCAGAAGAGGCACAGCTCAAGTTTTTTGCCCTGGCTCTTCGGCTGTGGGAGCAGAGGCCAACCGTTCGTGCACTACTCCCTGAGATGCTGGGCAGCCGAGCACGGGTGCCAAAGAGGTTCCATTGTAATGGACTTTGAGTTGGGAAACCGAGGAGCGACAGCAATGCGGATGGCACCGTTGCAATGCTGACTTTCTGCAGAAGAGGCACAGCTCAAGTTTATTGCCCTGGCTCTTCAGCTGTGGGAGCAGAGGCCAACCGTTTGTGTTCTACTCCCTGGGATGCTGGGCAGCCGAGCACGGGTGCCAAAGAGGTTCCATTGTAATGGACTTTGAGTTGGGAAACCGAGGAGCGACAGCAATGCGGATGGCACCGTTGCAAAGCTGACTTTCTGCAGAAGAGGCACAGCTCAAGTTTATTGCCCTGGCTCTTCGGCTGTGGGAGCAGAGGCCAACCGTTCGTGCTCTACTCCCTGGGATGCTGGGCAGCCGAGCACGGGTGCCAAAGAGGTGCCATTGTAATGGACTTTGAGTTGGGAAACTGAGGAGCGACAGCAATGCGGATGGCACCGTTGCAAAGCTGACTTTCTGCAGAAGAGGCACAGCTCAAGTTTTTTGCCCTGGCTCTTCGGCTGTGGGAGCAGAGGCCAACCGTTCGTGCTCTACTCCCTGGGATGCTGGGCAGCCGAGCACGGGTGCCAAAGACGTTCCATTGTAATGGACTTTGAGTTGGGAAACCGAGTATCGACAGCAATGCGGATGGCACCGTTGCAAAGCTGACTTTCTGCAGAAGAGGCAGAGGTCACGTTTTTTGCCCTGGCTCTTCGGCTGTGGGAGCAGAAGCCAACCGTTCGTGCTCTACTCCCTGGGATGCTGGGCAGCTGAGAATGGGTGCCAAAGAGGTTCCATTGTAATGGACTTTGAGTTGGGAAACCGAGGAGCGACAGCAATGCGGATGGCACCGTTGCAAAGCTGACTTTCTGCAGAAGAGGCACAGCTCACGTTTTTTGCCCTGGCTATTCGGCTGTGGGAGCAGAGGCCAACTGTTCGTGCTCTACTCCCTGGGATGCTGGGCAGCCGAGCACGGGTGCCAAAGAGGTTCCATTGTAATGGACTTTGAGCTGGGAAACCGAGGAGCGACAGCAATGCGGATGGCACCGTTGCAAAGCTGACTTTCTGCAGAAGAGGCACAGCTCAAGTTTTTTGCCCTGGCTCTTCGGCTGTGGGAGCAGAAGCCAACCGTTCGTGCTCTACTCCCTGGGATGATGGGCAGCTGAGAATGGGTGCCAAAGAGGTTCCATTGTAATGGACTTTGAGTTGGGAAACCGAGGAGCGACAGCAATGCGGATGGCACCGTTGCAAAGCTGACTTTCTGCAGAAGAGGCAGAGGTCACGTTTTTTGCCCTGGCTCTTCGGCTGTGGGAGCAGAGGCCAACTGTTCGTGCTCTACTCCCTGGGATGCTGGGCAGCCGATCACGGGTGCCAAAGAGGTTCCATTGTAATGGACTTTGAGTTGGGAAATCGAGGATCGACAGCAATGCGGATGGCACCGTTGCAAAGCTGACTTTCTGCAGAAGAGGCAGAGGTCACGTTTTTTGCCCTGGCTCTTTGGCTGTGGAAGCAGAGGCCAACCGTTCGTGCTCTACTCCCTGGGATGCTGGGCAGCCGAGCACGGGTGCCAAAGAGGTTCCATTGTAATGGACTTTGAGTTGGGAAACCGAGGAGCGACAGCAGTGCGGATGGCACCGTTGCAAAGCTGACTTTCTGCAGAAGAGGCACAGCTCAAGTTTTTTGCCCTGGCTCTTTGGCTGTGGGAGCAGAGGCCAACCGTTCGTGCTCTACTCCCTGGGATGCTGGGCAGCCGAGCACGGGTGCCAAAGAGGTTCCATTGTAATGGACTTTGAGTTGGGAAACCGAGGAGCGACAGCAATGCGGATGGCACCGTTGCAAAGCTGACTTTCTGCAGAAGAGGCACAGCTCAAGTTTTTTGCCCTGGCTCTTCGGCTGTGGGAGCAGAAGCCAACCGTTCGTGCTCTACTCCCTGGGATGCTGGGCAGCTGAGAATGGGTGCCAAAGAGGTTCCATTGTAATGGACTTTGAGTTGGGAAACCGAGGATCGACAGCAATGAGGATGGCACTGTTGCAAAGCTGACTTTCTGCAGAAGAGGCACAGCTCACGTTTTTTGCCCTGGCTCTTCGGCTGTGGGAGCAGAGGCCAACCGTTCGTGCTCTACTCCCTGGGATGCTGGGCAGCCGAGCACGGGTGCCAAAGAGGTTCCATTGTAATGGACTTTGAGCTGGGAAACCGAGGAGCGACAGCAATGCGGATGGCACCGTTGCAAAGCTGACTTTCTGCAGAAGAGGCACAGCTCAAGTTTTTTGCCCTGGCTCTTTGGCTGTGGTAGCAGAGGCCAACCGTTCGTGCTCTACTCCGTGGGATGCTGGGCAGCCGAGCACGGGTGCCAAAGCGGTTCCATTGTAATGGACTTTGAGTTGGGAAACCAAGGAGCGACAGCAATGCGGATGGCACCGTTGCAAAGCTGACTTTCTGCAGAAGAGGCACAGCTCACGTTTTTTGCCCTGGCTCTTCGGCTGTGGGAGCAGAGGCCAACTGTTCGTGCTCTACTCCCTGGGATGCTGGGCAGCCGAGCACGGGTGCCAAAGAGGTTCCATTGTAATGGACTTTGAGTTGGGAAATCGAGGATCGACAGCAATGCGGATGGCACCGTTGCAAAGCTGACTTTCTGCAGAAGAGGCAGAGGTCACGTTTTTTGCCCTGGCTCTTTGGCTGTGGAAGCAGAGGCCAACCGTTCGTGCTCTACTCCCTGGGATGCTGGGCAGCCGAGCACGGGTGCCAAAGAGGTTCCATTGTAATGGACTTTGAGTTGGGAAACCGAGGAGCGACAGCAATGCGGATGGCACCGTTGCAAAGCTGACTTTCTGCAGAAGAGGCACAGCTCAAGTTTTTTGCCCTGGCTCTTTGGCTGTGGTAGCAGAGGCCAACCGTTCGTGCTCTACTCCCTGGGATGCTGGGCAGCCGAGCACGGGTGCCAAAGAGGTTCCATTGTAATGGACTTTGAGTTGGGAAACCGAGGAGCGACAGCAATGCGGATGGCACCGTTGCAAAGCTGACTTTCTGCAGAAGAGGCACAGCTCAAGTTTTTTGCCCTGGCTCTTCGGCTGTGGGAGCAGAGGCCAACCGTTCGTGCTCTACTCCCTGGGATGCTGGGCAGCCGAGCACGGGTGCCAAAGACGTTCCATTGTAATGGACTTTGAGTTGGGAAACCGAGGAGCGACAGCAATGCGGATGGCACCGTTGCAAAGCTGACTTTCTGCAGAAGAGGCACAGCTCAAGTTTTTTGCCCTGGCTCTTCGGCTGTGGTAGCAGAGGCCAACCGTTCGTGCTCTACTCCCTGGGATGCTGGGCAGCCGAGCACGGGTGCCAAAGAGGTTCCATTGTAATGGACTTTGAGTTGGGAAACCGAGGAGCGACAGCAATGCGGATGGCACAGTTGCAAAGCTGACTTTCTGCAGAAGAGGCACAGCTCAAGTTTTTTGCCCTGGCTCTTCGGCTGTGGGAGCAGAGGCCAACCGTTCGTGCTCTACTCCGTGGGATGCTGGGCAGCCGAGCACGGGTGCCAAAGAGGTGCCATTGTAATGGACTTTGAGTTGGGAAACTGAGGAGCGACAGCAATGTGGATGGCACCGTTGCAAAGCTGACTTTCTGCAGAAGAGGCACAGCTCAAGTTTTTTGCCCTGGCTCTTCGGCTGTGGGAGCAGAGGCCAACCGTTCGTGCTCTACTCCCTGGGATGCTGGGCAGCCGAGCACGGGTGCCAAAGAGTTGCCATTGTAATGGACTTTGAGTTGGGAAACCGAGGAGGGACAGCAATGCGGATGGCACCGTTGCAAAGCTGACTTTCTGCAGAAGAGGCAGAGGTCACGTTTTTTGCCCTGGCTCTTCGGCTGTGGGAGCAGAAGCCAACCGTTCGTGCTCTACTCCCTGGGATGCTGGGCAGCTGAGAATGGGTGCCAAAGAGGTTCCATTGTAATGGACTTTGAGTTGGGAAACCGAGGAGCGACAGCAATGCGGATGGCACCGTTGCAAAGCTGACTTTCTGCAGAAGAGGCACAGCTCACGTTTTTTGCCCTGGCTATTCGGCTGTGGGAGCAGAGGCCAACTGTTCGTGCTCTACTCCCTGGGATGCTGGGCAGCCGAGCACGGGTGCCAAAGAGGTTCCATTGTAATGGACTTTGAGCTGGGAAACCGAGGAGCGACAGCAATGCGGATGGCACCGTTGCAAAGCTGACTTTCTGCAGAAGAGGCACAGCTCAAGTTTTTTGCCCTGGCTCTTCGGCTGTGGGAGCAGAAGCCAACCGTTCGTGCTCTACTCCCTGGGATGATGGGCAGCTGAGAATGGGTGCCAAAGAGGTTCCATTGTAATGGACTTTGAGTTGGGAAACCGAGGAGCGACAGCAATGCGGATGGCACCGTTGCAAAGCTGACTTTCTGCAGAAGAGGCAGAGGTCACGTTTTTTGCCCTGGCTCTTCGGCTGTGGGAGCAGAGGCCAACTGTTCGTGCTCTACTCCCTGGGATGCTGGGCAGCCGATCACGGGTGCCAAAGAGGTTCCATTGTAATGGACTTTGAGTTGGGAAATCGAGGATCGACAGCAATGCGGATGGCACCGTTGCAAAGCTGACTTTCTGCAGAAGAGGCAGAGGTCACGTTTTTTGCCCTGGCTCTTTGGCTGTGGAAGCAGAGGCCAACCGTTCGTGCTCTACTCCCTGGGATGCTGGGCAGCCGAGCACGGGTGCCAAAGAGGTTCCATTGTAATGGACTTTGAGTTGGGAAACCGAGGAGCGACAGCAGTGCGGATGGCACCGTTGCAAAGCTGACTTTCTGCAGAAGAGGCACAGCTCAAGTTTTTTGCCCTGGCTCTTTGGCTGTGGTAGCAGAGGCCAACCGTTCGTGCTCTACTCCCTGGGATGCTGGGCAGCCGAGCACGGGTGCCAAAGAGGTTCCATTGTAATGGACTTTGAGTTGGGAAACCGAGGAGCGACAGCAATGCGGATGGCACCGTTGCAAAGCTGACTTTCTGCAGAAGAGGCACAGCTCAAGTTTTTTGCCCTGGCTCTTCGGCTGTGGGAGCAGAAGCCAACCGTTCGTGCTCTACTCCCTGGGATGCTGGGCAGCTGAGAATGGGTGCCAAAGAGGTTCCATTGTAATGGACTTTGAGTTGGGAAACCGAGGATCGACAGCAATGAGGATGGCACTGTTGCAAAGCTGACTTTCTGCAGAAGAGGCACAGCTCACGTTTTTTGCCCTGGCTCTTCGGCTGTGGGAGCAGAGGCCAACCGTTCGTGCTCTACTCCCTGGGATGCTGGGCAGCCGAGCACGGGTGCCAAAGAGGTTCCATTGTAATGGACTTTGAGCTGGGAAACCGAGGAGCGACAGCAATGCGGATGGCACCGTTGCAAAGCTGACTTTCTGCAGAAGAGGCACAGCTCAAGTTTTTTGCCCTGGCTCTTTGGCTGTGGTAGCAGAGGCCAACCGTTCGTGCTCTACTCCGTGGGATGCTGGGCAGCCGAGCACGGGTGCCAAAGCGGTTCCATTGTAATGGACTTTGAGTTGGGAAACCAAGGAGCGACAGCAATGCGGATGGCACCGTTGCAAAGCTGACTTTCTGCAGAAGAGGCACAGCTCACGTTTTTTGCCCTGGCTCTTCGGCTGTGGGAGCAGAGGCCAACTGTTCGTGCTCTACTCCCTGGGATGCTGGGCAGCCGAGCACGGGTGCCAAAGAGGTTCCATTGTAATGGACTTTGAGTTGGGAAATCGAGGATCGACAGCAATGCGGATGGCACCGTTGCAAAGCTGACTTTCTGCAGAAGAGGCAGAGGTCACGTTTTTTGCCCTGGCTCTTTGGCTGTGGAAGCAGAGGCCAACCGTTCGTGCTCTACTCCCTGGGATGCTGGGCAGCCGAGCACGGGTGCCAAAGAGGTTCCATTGTAATGGACTTTGAGTTGGGAAACCGAGGAGCGACAGCAATGCGGATGGCACCGTTGCAAAGCTGACTTTCTGCAGAAGAGGCACAGCTCAAGTTTTTTGCCCTGGCTCTTTGGCTGTGGTAGCAGAGGCCAACCGTTCGTGCTCTACTCCCTGGGATGCTGGGCAGCCGAGCACGGGTGCCAAAGAGGTTCCATTGTAATGGACTTTGAGTTGGGAAACCGAGGAGCGACAGCAATGCGGATGGCACCGTTGCAAAGCTGACTTTCTGCAGAAGAGGCACAGCTCAAGTTTTTTGCCCTGGCTCTTTGGCTGTGGGAGCAGAGGCCAACCGTTCGTGCTCTACTCCCTGGGATGCTGGGCAGCCGAGCACGGGTGCCAAAGACGTTCCATTGTAATGGACTTTGAGTTGGGAAACCGAGGAGCGACAGCAATGCGGATGGCACCGTTGCAAAGCTGACTTTCTGCAGAAGAGGCACAGCTCAAGTTTTTTGCCCTGGCTCTTCGGCTGTGGTAGCAGAGGCCAACCGTTCGTGCTCTACTCCCTGGGATGCTGGGCAGCCGAGCACGGGTGCCAAAGAGGTTCCATTGTAATGGACTTTGAGTTGGGAAACCGAGGAGCGACAGCAATGGAGATGGCACAGTTGCAAAGCTGACTTTCTGCAGAAGAGGCACAGCTCAAGTTTTTTGCCCTGGCTCTTCGGCTGTGGGAGCAGAGGCCAACCGTTCGTGCTCTGCTCCCTGGGATGCTGGGCAGCCGAGCACGGGTGCCAAAGAGTTGCCATTGTAATGGACTTTGAGTTGGGAAACCGAGGAGGGACAGCAATGCGGATGGCACCGTTGCAAAGCTGACTTTCTGCAGAAGAGGCACAGCTCAAGTTTTTTGCCCTGGCTCTTTGGCTGTGGGAGCAGAGGCCAACCGTTCGTGCACTACTCCCTGAGATGCTGGGCAGCCAAGCACGGGTGCCAAAGAGGTTCCATTGTAATGGACTTTGAGTTGGGAAACCGAGGAGCGACAGCAATGCGGATGGCACCGTTGCAAAGCTGACTTTCTGCAGAAGAGGCACAGCTCAAGTTTTTTGCCCTGGCTCTTCGGCTGTGGGAGCAGAGGCCAACCGTTCGTGCTCTGCTCCCTGGGATGCTGGGCAGCCGAGCACGGGTGCCAAAGAGTTGCCATTGTAATGGACTTTGAGTTGGGAAACCGAGGAGGGACAGCAATGCGGATGGCACCGTTGCAAAGCTGACTTTCTGCAGAAGAGGCACAGCTCAAGTTTTTTGCCCTGGCTCTTCGGCTGTGGGAGCAGAGGCCAACCGTTCGTGCACTACTCCCTGAGATGCTGGGCAGCCGAGCACGGGTGCCAAAGAGGTTCCATTGTAATGGACTTTGAGTTGGGAAACCGAGGATCGACAGCAATGCGGATGGCACCGTTGCAAAGGTGACTTTCTGCAGAAGAGGCACAGCTCAAGTTTATTGCCCTGGCTCTTCAGCTGTGGGAGCAGAGGCCAACCGTTTGTGTTCTACTCCCTGGGATGCTGGGCAGCCGAGCACGGGTGCCAAAGAGGTTCCATTGTAATGGACTTTGAGTTGGGAAACCGAGGAGCGACAGCAATGCGGATGGCACCGTTGCAAAGCTGACTTTCTGCAGAAGAGGCACAGCTCAAGTTTTTTGCCCTGGCTCTTCGGCTGTGGGAGCAGAGGCCAACCGTTCGTGCTCTACTCCCTGGGATGCTGGGCAGCCGAGCACGGGTGCCAAAGAGGTGCCATTGTAATGGACTTTGAGTTGGGAAACTGAGGAGCGACAGCAATGTGGATGGCACCGTTGCAAAGCTGACTTTCTGCAGAAGAGGCACAGCTCAAGTTTTTTGCCCTGGCTCTTCGGCTGTGGGAGCAGAGGCCAACCGTTCGTGCTCTACTCCCTGGGATGCTGGGCAGCCGAGCACGGGTGCCAAAGAGGTTCCATTGTAATGGACTTTGAGTTGGGAAACCGAGGAGCGACAGCAATGCGGATGGCACTGTTGCAAAGCTGACTTTCTGCAGAAGAGGCACAGGTCAAGTTTTTTGCCCTGGCTCTTCGGCTGTGGGAGCAGAGGCCAACCGTTCGTGCTCTACTCCCTGGGATGCTGGGCAGCCGAGCACGGGTGCCAAAGAGGTGCCATTGTAATGGACTTTGAGTTGGGAAACCGAGGAGCGACAGCAATGCGGATGGCACCGTTGCAAAGCTGACTTTCTGCAGAAGAGGCAGAGGTCACGTTTTTTGCCCTGGCTCTTCGGCTGTGGAAGCAGAGGCCAACCGTTCGTGCTCTACTCCCTGGGATGCTGGGCAGCCGAGCACGGGTGCCAAAGAGTTGCCATTGTAATGGACTTTGAGTTGGGAAACCGAGGAGGGACAGCAATGCGGATGGCACCGTTGCAAAGCTGACTTTCTGCAGAAGAGGCACAGCTCAAGTTTTTTGCCCTGGCTCTTCGGCTGTGGGAGCAGAGGCCAACCGTTCGTGCACTACTCCCTGGGATGCTGGGCAGCCGAGCACGGGTGCCAAAGAGGTTCCATTGTAATGGACTTTGAGTTGGGAAACCGAGGAGCGACAGCAATGCGGATGGCACCGTTGCAAAGCTGACTTTCTGCAGAAGGGGCACAGCTCAAGTTTATTGCCCTGGCTCTTCAGCTGTGGGAGCAGAGGCCAACCGTTTGTGTTCTACTCCCTGGGATGCTGGGCAGCCGAGCACGGGTGCCAAAGAGGTTCCATTGTAATGGACTTTGAGTTGGGAAACCGAGGAGCGACAGCAATGCGGATGGCACCGTTGCAAAGCTGACTTTCTGCAGAAGAGGCACAGCTCAAGTTTATTGCCCTCGCTCTTCGGCTGTGGGAGCAGAGGCCAACCGTTCGTGCTCTACTCCCTGGGATGCTGGGCAGCCGAGCACGGGTGCCAAAGAGGTGCCATTGTAATGGACTTTGAGTTGGGAAACCGAGGAGGGACAGCAATGCGGATGGCACCGTTGCAAAGCTGACTTTCTGCAGAAGAGGCACAGCTCAAGTTTTTTGCCCTGGCTCTTCGGCTGTGGGAGCAGAGGCCAACCGTTCGTGCTCTACTCCCTGGGATGCTGGGCAGCCGAGCACGGGTGCCAAAGAGGTTCCATTGTAATGGACTTTGAGTTGGGAAACCGAGGAGCGACAGCAGTGCGGATGGCACCGTTGCAAAGCTGACTTTCTGCAGAAGAGGCAGAGGTCACGTTTTTTGCCCTGGCTCTTTGGCTGTGGAAGCAGAGGCCAACCGTTCGTGCTCTACTCCCTGGGATGCTGGGCAGCCGAGCACGGGTGCCAAAGAGGTTCCATTGTAATGGACTTTGAGTTGGGAAACCGAGGAGCGACAGCAGTGCGGATGGCACCGTTGCAAAGCTGACTTTCTGCAGAAGAGGCACAGCTCAAGTTTTTTGCCCTGGCTCTTTGGCTGTGGGAGCAGAGGCCAACCGTTCGTGCTCTACTCCCTGGGATGCTGGGCAGCCGAGCACGGGTGCCAAAGAGGTTCCATTGTAATGGACTTTGAGTTGGGAAACCGAGGAGCGACAGCAATGCGGATGGCACCGTTGCAAAGCTGACTTTCTGCAGAAGAGGCACAGCTCAAGTTTTTTGCCCTGGCTCTTCGGCTGTGGGAGCAGAAGCCAACCGTTCGTGCTCTACTCCCTGGGATGCTGGGCAGCTGAGAATGGGTGCCAAAGAGGTTCCATTGTAATGGACTTTGAGTTGGGAAACCGAGGATCGACAGCAATGAGGATGGCACTGTTGCAAAGCTGACTTTCTGCAGAAGAGGCACAGCTCACGTTTTTTGCCCTGGCTCTTCGGCTGTGGGAGCAGAGGCCAACCGTTCGTGCTCTACTCCCTGGGATGCTGGGCAGCCGAGCACGGGTGCCAAAGAGGTTCCATTGTAATGGACTTTGAGCTGGGAAACCGAGGAGCGACAGCAATGCGGATGGCACCGTTGCAAAGCTGACTTTCTGCAGAAGAGGCACAGCTCAAGTTTTTTGCCCTGGCTCTTCGGCTGTGGGAGCAGAGGCCAACCGTTCGTGCTCTACTCCGTGGGATGCTGGGCAGCCGAGCACGGGTGCCAAAGCGGTTCCATTGTAATGGACTTTGAGTTGGGAAACCAAGGAGCGACAGCAATGCGGATGGCACCGTTGCAAAGCTGACTTTCTGCAGAAGAGGCACAGCTCAAGTTTTTTGCCCTGGCTCTTCGGCTGTGGTAGCAGAGGCCAACCGTTCGTGCTCTACTCCCTGGGATGCTGGGCAGCCGATCACGGGTGCCAAAGAGGTTCCATTGTAATGGACTTTGAGTTGGGAAACCAAGGAGCGACAGCAATGCGGATGGCACCGTTGCAAAGCTGACTTTCTGCAGAAGAGGCACAGCTCACGTTTTTTGCCCTGGCTCTTCGGCTGTGGGAGCAGAGGCCAACCGTTCGTGCTCTACTCCCTGGGATGCTGGGCAGCCGAGCACGGGTGCCAAAGAGGTTCCATTGTAATGGACTTTGAGTTGGGAAACCGAGGAGGGACAGCAGTGCGGATGGCACCGTTGCAAAGCTGACTTTCTGCAGAAGAGGCACAGGTCAAGTTTTTTGCCCTGGCTCTTCGGCTCTGGGAGCAGAGGCCAACCGTTCGTGCTCTACTCCCTGGGATGCTGGGCAGCCGAGCACGGGTGCCAAAGAGGTTCCATTGTAATGGACTTTGAGTTGGGAAACCGAGGAGCGACAGCAATGGAGATGGCACAGTTGCAAAGCTGACTTTCTGCAGAAGAGGCACAGCTCAAGTTTTTTGCCCTGGCTCTTCGGCTGTGGGAGCAGAGGCCAACCGTTCGTGCTCTGCTCCCTGGGATGCTGGGCAGCCGAGCACGGGTGCCAAAGAGTTGCCATTGTAATGGACTTTGAGTTGGGAAACCGAGGAGGGACAGCAATGCGGATGGCACCGTTGCAAAGCTGACTTTCTGCAGAAGAGGCACAGCTCAAGTTTTTTGCCCTGGCTCTTCGGCTGTGGGAGCAGAGGCCAACCGTTCGTGCACTACTCCCTGAGATGCTGGGCAGCCGAGCACGGGTGCCAAAGAGGTTCCATTGTAATGGACTTTGAGTTGGGAAACCGAGGAGCGACAGCAATGCGGATGGCACCGTTGCAAAGCTGACTTTCTGCAGAAGAGGCACAGCTCAAGTTTATTGCCCTGGCTCTTCAGCTGTGGGAGCAGAGGCCAACCGTTTGTGTTCTACTCCCTGGGATGCTGGGCAGCCGAGCACGGGTGCCAAAGAGGTTCCATTGTAATGGACTTTGAGTTGGGAAACCGAGGAGCGACAGCAATGCGGATGGCACCGTTGCAAAGCTGCCTTTCTGCAGAAGAGGCACAGCTCAAGTTTATTGCCCTCGCTCTTCGGCTGTGGGAGCAGAGGCCAACCGTTCGTGCTCTACTCCCTGGGATGCTGGGCAGCCGAGCACGGGTGCCAAAGAGGTGCCATTGTAATGGACTTTGAGTTGGGAAACTGAGGAGCGACAGCAATGTGGATGGCACCGTTGCAAAGCTGACTTTCTGCAGAAGAGGCACAGCTCAAGTTTTTTGCCCTGGCTCTTCGGCTGTGGGAGCAGAGGCCAACCGTTCGTGCTCTACTCCCTGGGATGCTGGGCAGCTGAGAATGGGTGCCAAAGAGGTTCCATTGTAATGGACTTTGAGTTGGGAAACCGAGGAGCGACAGCAATGCGGATGGCACCGTTGCAAAGCTGACTTTCTGCAGAAGAGGCAGAGGTCACGTTTTTTGCCCTGGCTCTTCGGCTGTGGGAGCAGAAGCCAACCGTTCGTGCTCTACTCCCTGGGATGCTGGGCAGCTGAGAATGGGTGCCAAAGAGGTTCCATTGTAATGGACTTTGAGTTGGGAAACCGAGGAGCGACAGCAATGCGGATGGCACCGTTGCAAAGCTGACTTTCTGCAGAAGAGGCACAGCTCACGTTTTTTGCCCTGGCTATTCGGCTGTGGGAGCAGAGGCCAACTGTTCGTGCTCTACTCCCTGGGATGCTGGGCAGCCGAGCATGGGTGCCAAAGAGGTTCCATTGTAATGGACTTTGAGCTGGGAAACCGAGGAGCGACAGCAATGCGGATGGCACCGTTGCAAAGCTGACTTTCTGCAGAAGAGGCACAGCTCAAGTTTTTTGCCCTGGCTCTTCGGTTGTGGGAGCAGAAGCCAACCGTTCGTGCTCTACTCCCTGGGATGATGGGCAGCTGAGAATGGGTGCCAAAGAGGTTCCATTGTAATGGACTTTGAGTTGGGAAACCGAGGAGCGACAGCAATGCGGATGGCACCGTTGCAAAGCTGACTTTCTGCAGAAGAGGCACAGCTCACGTTTTTTGCCCTGGCTCTTCGGCTGTGGGAGCAGAGGCCAACTGTTCGTGCTCTACTCCCTGGGATGCTGGGCAGCCGAGCACGGGTGCCAAAGAGGTTCCATTGTAATGGACTTTGAGTTGGGAAATCGAGGATCGACAGCAATGCGGATGGCACCGTTGCAAAGCTGACTTTCTGCAGAAGAGGCAGAGGTCACGTTTTTTGCCCTGGCTCTTTGGCTGTGGAAGCAGAGGCCAACCGTTCGTGCTCTACTCCCTGGGATGCTGGGCAGCCGAGCACGGGTGCCAAAGAGGTTCCATTGTAATGGACTTTGAGTTGGGAAACCGAGGAGCGACAGCAGTGCGGATGGCACCGTTGCAAAGCTGACTTTCTGCAGAAGAGGCACAGCTCAAGTTTTTTGCCCTGGCTCTTTGGCTGTGGGAGCAGAGGCCAACCGTTCGTGCTCTACTCCCTGGGATGCTGGGCAGCTGAGAATGGGTGCCAAAGAGGTTCCATTGTAATGGACTTTGAGTTGGGAAACCGAGGATCGACAGCAATGAGGATGGCACTGTTGCAAAGCTGACTTTCTGCAGAAGAGGCACAGCTCACGTTTTTTGCCCTGGCTCTTCGGCTGTGGGAGCAGAGGCCAACCGTTCGTGCTCTACTCCCTGGGATGCTGGGCAGCCGAGCACGGGTGCCAAAGAGGTTCCATTGTAATGGACTTTGAGCTGGGAAACCGAGGAGCGACAGCAATGCGGATGGCACCGTTGCAAAGCTGACTTTCTGCAGAAGAGGCACAGCTCAAGTTTTTTGCCCTGGCTCTTCGGCTGTGGGAGCAGAGGCCAACCGTTCGTGCTCTACTCCGTGGGATGCTGGGCAGCCGAGCACGGGTGCCAAAGCGGTTCCATTGTAATGGACTTTGAGTTGGGAAACCAAGGAGCGACAGCAATGCGGATGGCACCGTTGCAAAGCTGACTTTCTGCAGAAGAGGCACAGCTCAAGTTTTTTGCCCTGGCTCTTCGGCTGTGGGAGCAGAGGCCAACCGTTCGTGCTCTACTCCCTGGGATGCTGGGCAGCCGATCACGGGTGCCAAAGAGGTTCCATTGTAATGGACTTTGAGTTGGGAAACCAAGGAGCGACAGCAATGCGGATGGCACCGTTGCAAAGCTGACTTTCTGCAGAAGAGGCACAGCTCACGTTTTTTGCCCTGGCTCTTCGGCTGTGGAAGCAGAGGCCAACCGTTCGTGCTCTACTCCCTGGGATGCTGGGCAGCCGATTATGGGTGCCAAAGAGGTTCCATTGTAATGGACTTTGAGTTGGGAAACCGAAGAGTGACAGCAGTGCGGATGGCACCGTTGCAAAGCTGACTTTCTGCAGAAGAGGCACAGCTCAAGTTTTTTGCCCTGGCTCTTTGGCTGTGGGAGCAGAGGCCAACCGTTCGTGCTCTACTCCCTGGGATGCTGGGCAGCCGAGCACGGGTGCCAAAGACGTTCCATTGTAATGGACTTTGAGTTGGGAAACCGAGGAGCGACAGCAATGCGGATGGCACCGTTGCAAAGCTGACTTTCTGCAGAAGAGGCACAGCTCAAGTTTATTGCCCTGGCTCTTCGGCTGTGGGAGCAGAGGCCAACCGTTTGTGTTCTACTCCCTGGGATGCTGGGCAGCCGAGCACGGGTGCCAAAGAGGTTCCATTGTAATGGACTTTGAGTTGGGAAACCGAGGAGCGACAGCAATGCGGATGGCACCGTTGCAAAGCTGACTTTCTGCAGAAGAGGCACAGCTCACGTTTTTTGCCCTGGCTATTTGGCTGTGGGAGCAGAGGCCAACTGTTCGTGCTCTACTCCCTGGGATGCTGGGCAGCCGAGCACGGGTGCCAAAGAGGTTCCATTGTAATGGACTTTGAGCTGGGAAACCGAGGAGCGACAGCAATGCGGATGGCACCGTTGCAAAGCTGACTTTCTGCAGAAGAGGCACAGCTCAAGTTTTTTGCCCTGGCTCTTCGGCTGTGGGAGCAGAAGCCAACCGTTCGTGCTCTACTCCCTGGGATGATGGGCAGCTGAGAATGGGTGCCAAAGAGGTTCCATTGTAATGGACTTTGAGTTGGGAAACCGAGGAGCGACAGCAATGCGGATGGCACCGTTGCAAAGCTGACTTTCTGCAGAAGAGGCAGAGGTCACGTTTTTTGCCCTGGCTCTTCGGCTGTGGGAGCAGAGGCCAACTGTTCGTGCTCTACTCCCTGGGATGCTGGGCAGCCGAGCACGGGTGCCAAAGAGGTTCCATTGTAATGGACTTTGAGTTGGGAAATCGAGGATCGACAGCAATGCGGATGGCACCGTTGCAAAGCTGACTTTCTGCAGAAGAGGCAGAGGTCACGTTTTTTGCCCTGGCTCTTTGGCTGTGGAAGCAGAGGCCAACCGTTCGTGCTCTACTCCCTGGGATGCTGGGCAGCCGAGCACGGGTGCCAAAGAGGTTCCATTGTAATGGACTTTGAGTTGGGAAACCGAGGAGCGACAGCAGTGCGGATGGCACCGTTGCAAAGCTGACTTTCTGCAGAAGAGGCACAGCTCAAGTTTTTTGCCCTGGCTCTTTGGCTGTGGGAGCAGAGGCCAACCGTTCGTGCTCTACTCCCTGGGATGCTGGGCAGCCGAGCACGGGTGCCAAAGAGGTTCCATTGTAATGGACTTTGAGTTGGGAAACAGAGGAGCGACAGCAATGCGGATGGCACCGTTGCAAAGCTGACTTTCTGCAGAAGAGGCACAGCTCAAGTTTTTTGCCCTGGCTCTTCGGCTGTGGAAGCAGAAGCCAACCGTTCGTGCTCTACTCCCTGGGATGCTGGGCAGCTGAGAATGGGTGCCAAAGAGGTTCCATTGTAATGGACTTTGAGTTGGGAAACCGAGGATCGACAGCAATGAGGATGGCACTGTTGCAAAGCTGACTTTCTGCAGAAGAGGCACAGCTCACGTTTTTTGCCCTGGCTCTTCGGCTGTGGGAGCAGAGGCTAACCGTTCGTGCTCTACTCCCTGGGATGCTGGGCAGCCGAGCACGGGTGCCAAAGAGGTTCCATTGTAATGGACTTTGAGGTGGGAAACCGAGGAGCGACAGCAATGCGGATGGCACCGTTGCAAAGCTGACTTTCTGCAGAAGAGGCACAGCTCAAGTTTTTTGCCCTGGCTCTTCGGCTGTGGGAGCAGAGGCCAACCGTTCGTGCTCTACTCCGTGGGATGCTGGGCAGCCGAGCACGGGTGCCAAAGCGGTTCCATTGTAATGGACTTTGAGTTGGGAAACCAAGGAGCGACAGCAATGCGGATGGCACCGTTGCAAAGCTGACTTTCTGCAGAAGAGGCACAGCTCAAGTTTTTTGCCCTGGCTCTTCGGCTGTGGGAGCAGAGGCCAACCGTTCGTGCTCTACTCCCTGGGATGCTGGGCAGCCAAGCACGGGTGCCAAAGAGGTTCCATTGTAATGGACTTTGAGTTGGGAAACCAAGGAGCGACAGCAATGCGGATGGCACCGTTGCAAAGCTGACTTTCTGCAGAAGAGGCACAGCTCACGTTTTTTGCCCTGGCTCTTCGGCTGTGGGAGCAGAGGCCAACCGTTCGTGCACTACTCCCTGAGATGCTGGGCAGCCGAGCACGGGTGCCAAAGAGGTTCCATTGTAATGGACTTTGAGTTGGGAAACCGAGGAGCGACAGCAATGCGGATGACACCGTTGCAAAGCTGACTTTCTGCAGAAGAGGCACAGCTCAAGTTTATTGCCCTGGCTCTTCGGCTGTGGGAGCAGAGGCCAACCGTTCGTGCTCTACTCCCTGGGATGCTGGGCAGCCGAGCACGGGTGCCAAAGAGGTGCCATTGTAATGGACTTTGAGTTGGGAAACTGAGGAGCGACAGCAATGTGGATGGCACCGTTGCAAAGCTGACTTTCTGCAGAAGAGGCACAGGTCAAGTTTTTTGCCCTGGCTCTTCGGCTGTGGGAGCAGAGGCCAACCGTTCGTGCTCTACTCCCTGGGATGCTGGGCAGCCGAGCACGGGTGCCAAAGAGGTTCCATTGTAATGGACTTTGAGTTGGGAAACCGAGGAGCGACAGCAATGCGGATGGCACTGTTGCAAAGCTGACTTTCTGCAGAAGAGGCACAGGTCAAGTTTTTTGCCCTGGCTCTTCGGCTGTGGGAGCAGAGGCCAACCGTTCGTGCTCTACTCCCTGGGATGCTGGGCAGCCGAGCACGGGTGCCAAAGAGGTGCCATTGTAATGGACTTTGAGTTGGGAAACCGAGGAGTGACAGCAATGCGGATGGCACCGTTGCAAAGCTGACTTTCTGCAGAAGAGGCAGAGGTCACGTTTTTTGCCCTGGCTCTTCGGCTGTGGAAGCAGAGGCCAACCGTTCGTGCTCTACTCCCTGGGATGCTGGGCAGCCGAGCACGGGTGCCAAAGAGTTGCCATTGTAATGGACTTTGAGTTGGGAAACCGAGGAGGGACAGCAATGCGGATGGCACCGTTGCAAAGCTGACTTTCTGCAGAAGAGGCACAGCTCAAGTTTTTTGCCCTGGCTCTTCGGCTGTGGGAGCAGAGGCCAACCGTTCGTGCACTACTCCCTGGGATGCTGGGCAGCCGAGCACGGGTGCCAAAGAGGTTCCATTGTAATGGACTTTGAGTTGGGAAACCGAGGAGCGACAGCAATGCGGATGGCACAGTTGCAAAGCTGACTTTCTGCAGAAGAGGCACAGCTCAAGTTTATTGCCCTGGCTCTTCAGCTGTGGGAGCAGAGGCCAACCGTTTGTGTTCTACTCCCTGGGATGCTGGGCAGCCGAGCACGGGTGCCAAAGAGGTTCCATTGTAATGGACTTTGAGTTGGGAAACCGAGGAGCGACAGCAATGCGGATGGCACCGTTGCAAAGCTGACTTTCTGCAGAAGAGGCACAGCTCAAGTTTATTGCCCTGGCTCTTCGGCTGTGGGAGAAGAGGCCAACCGTTCGTGCTCTACTCCCTGGGATGCTGGGCAGCCGAGCACGGGTGCCAAAGAGGTGCCATTGTAATGGACTTTGAGTTGGGAAACTGAGGAGCGACAGCAATGTGGATGGCACCGTTGCAAAGCTGACTTTCTGCAGAAGAGGCACAGCTCAAGTTTTTTGCCCTGGCTCTTCGGCTGTGGGAGCAGAGGCCAACCGTTCGTGCTCTACTCCCTGGGATGCTGGGCAGCCGAGCACGGGTGCCAAAGAGGTTCCATTGTAATGGACTTTGAGTTGGGAAACCGAGGATCGACAGCAATGCGGATGGCACTGTTGCAAAGCTGACTTTCTGCAGAAGAGGCACAGCTCAAGTTTTTTGCCCTGGCTCTTTGGCTGTGGGAGCAGAGGCCAACTGTTCGTGCTCTACTCCCTGGGATGCTGGGCAGACGAGCACGGGTGCCAAAGAGGTGCCATTGTAATGGACTTTGAGTTGGGAAACCGAGGAGCGACAGCAATGCGGATGGCACCGTTGCAAAGCTGACTTTCTGCAGAAGAGGCAGAGGTCACGTTTTTTGCCCTGGCTCTTCGGCTGTGGAAGCAGAGGCCAACCGTTCGTGCTCTACTCCCTGGGATGCTGGGCAGCCGAGCACGGGTGCCAAAGAGTTGCCATTGTAATGGACTTTGAGTTGGGAAACCGAGGAGCGACAGCAATGCGGATGGCACAGTTGCAAAGCTGACTTTCTGCAGAAGAGGCACAGCTCAAGTTTATTGCCCTGGCTCTTCAGCTGTGGGAGCAGAGGCCAACCGTTTGTGTTCTACTCCGTGGGATGCTGGGCAGCCGAGCACGGGTGCCAAAGAGGTTCCATTGTAATGGACTTTGAGTTGGGAAACCGAGGAGCGACAGCAGTGCGGATGGCACCGTTGCAAAGCTGACTTTCTGCAGAAGAGGCACAGCTCAAGTTTTTTGCCCTGGCTCTTTGGCTGTGGGAGCAGAGGCCAACCGTTCGTGCTCTACTCCCTGGGATGCTGGGCAGCCGAGCACGGGTGCCAAAGAGGTTCCATTGTAATGGACTTTGAGTTGGGAAACCGAGGAGCGACAGCAATGGAGATGGCACAGTTGCAAAGCTGACTTTCTGCAGAAGAGGCACAGGTCAAGTTTTTTGCCCTGGCTCTTCGGCTGTGGTAGCAGAGGCCAACCGTTCGTGCTCTGCTCCCTGGGATGCTGGGCAGCCGATCACGGGTGCCAAAGAGTTGCCATTGTAATGGACTTTGAGTTGGGAAACCGAGGAGGGACAGCAATGCGGATGGCACCGTTGCAAAGCTGACTTTCTGCAGAAGAGGCACAGCTCAAGTTTTTTGCCCTGGCTCTTCGGCTGTGGGAGCAGAAGCCAACCGTTCGTGCTCTACTCCCTGGGATGATGGGCAGCTGAGAATGGGTGCCAAAGAGGTTCCATTGTAATGGACTTTGAGCTGGGAAACTGAGGAGCGACAGCAATGCGGATGGCACCGTTGCAAAGCTGACTTTCTGCAGAAGAGGCACAGCTCAAGTTTATTGCCCTCGCTCTTCGGCTGTGGGAGCAGAGGCCAACCGTTCGTGCTCTACTCCCTGGGATGCTGGGCAGCCGAGCACGGGTGCCAAAGAGGTGCCATTGTAATGGACTTTGAGTTGGGAAACTGAGGAGCGACAGCAATGTGGATGGCACCGTTGCAAAGCTGACTTTCTGCAGAAGAGGCACAGCTCAAGTTTTTTGCCCTGGCTCTTCGGCTGTGGGAGCAGAGGCCAACCGTTCGTGCTCTGCTCCCTGGGATGCTGGGCAGCCGAGCACGGGTGCCAAAGAGGTTCCATTGTAATGGACTTTGAGTTGGGAAACCGAGGAGCGACAGCAGTGCGGATGGCACCGTTGCAAAGCTGACTTTCTGCAGAAGAGGCACAGCTCAAGTTTTTTGCCCTGGCTCTTTGGCTGTGGGAGCAGAGGCCAACCGTTCGTGCTCTACTCCCTGGGATGCTGGGCAGCCGAGCACGGGTGCCAAAGAGGTTCCATTGTAATGGACTTTGAGTTGGGAAACCGAGGAGCGACAGCAATGGAGATGGCACAGTTGCAAAGCTGACTTTCTGCAGAAGAGGCACAGCTCAAGTTTTTTGCCCTGGCTCTTCGGCTGTGGGAGCAGAGGCCAACCGTTCGTGCTCTGCTCCCTGGGATGCTGGGCAGCCGAGCACGGGTGCCAAAGAGTTGCCATTGTAATGGACTTTGAGTTGGGAAACCGAGGAGGGACAGCAATGCGGATGGCACCGTTGCAAAGCTGACTTTCTGCAGAAGAGGCACAGCTCAAGTTTTTTGCCCTGGCTCTTCGGCTGTGGGAGCAGAGGCCAACCGTTCGTGCACTACTCCCTGGGATGCTGGGCAGCCGAGCACGGGTGCCAAAGAGGTTCCATTGTAATGGACTTTGAGTTGGGAAACCGAGGAGCGACAGCAATGCGGATGGCACCGTTGCAAAGCTGACTTTCTGCAGAAGAGGCACAGCTCAAGTTTTTTGCCCTGGCTCTTCGGCTGTGGAAGCAGAGGCCAACCGTTCGTGCACTACTCCCTGGGATGCTGGGCAGCCGAGCACGGGTGCCAAAGAGGTTCCATTGTAATGGACTTTGAGTTGGGAAACCGAGGAGCGACAGCAATGCGGATGGCACCGTTGCAAAGCTGACTTTCTGCAGAAGAGGCACAGCTCAAGTTTATTGCCCTGGCTCTTCAGCTGTGGGAGCAGAGGCCAACCGTTTGTGTTCTACTCCCTGGGATGCTGGGCAGCCGAGCACGGGTGCCAAAGAGGTTCCATTGTAATGGACTTTGAGTTGGGAAACCGAGGAGCGACAGCAATGCGGATGGCACCGTTGCAAAGCTGACTTTCTGCAGAAGAGGCACAGCTCAAGTTTTTTGCCCTGGCTCTTCGGCTGTGGGAGCAGAGGCCAACCGTTCGTGCTCTACTGCCTGGGATGCTGGGCAGCCGAGCACGGGTGCCAAAGAGGTTCCATTGTAATGGACTTTGAGTTGGGAAACCGAGTATCGACAGCAATGCGGATGGCACTGTTGCAAAGCTGACTTTCTGCAGAAGAGGCACAGGTCAAGTTTTTTGCCCTGGCTCTTCGGCTGTGGGAGCAGAGGCCAACCGTTCGTGCTCTACTCCCTGGGATGCTGGGCAGCCGAGCACGGGTGCCAAAGAGGTGCCATTGTAATGGACTTTGAGTTGGGAAACCGAGGAGCGACAGCAATGCGGATGGCACCGTTGCAAAGCTGACTTTCTGCAGAAGAGGCACAGCTCACGTTTTTTGCCCTGGCTCTTCGGCTGTGGAAGCAGAGGCCAACCGTTCGTGCTCTACTCCCTGGGATGCTGGGCAGCCGAGCACGGGTGCCAAAGAGTTGCCATTGTAATGGACTTTGAGTTGGGAAACCGAGGAGGGACAGCAATGCGGATGGCACCGTTGCAAAGCTGACTTTCTGCAGAAGAGGCACAGGTCAAGTTTTTTGCCCTGGCTCTTCGGCTGTGGGAGCAGAGGCCAACCGTTCGTGCACTACTCCCTGGGATGCTGGGCAGCCGAGCACGGGTGCCAAAGAGGTTCCATTGTAATGGACTTTGAGTTGGGAAACCGAGGAGCGACAGCAATGCGGATGGCACCGTTGCAAAGCTGACTTTCTGCAGAAGAGGCACAGCTCAAGTTTATTGCCCTGGCTCTTCAGCTGTGGGAGCAGAGGCCAACCGTTTGTGTTCTACTCCCTGGGATGCTGGGCAGCCGAGCACGGGTGCCAAAGAGGTTCCATTGTAATGGACTTTGAGTTGGGAAACCGAGGAGCGACAGCAATGCGGATGGCACCGTTGCAAAGCTGACTTTCTGCAGAAGAGGCACAGCTCAAGTTTATTGCCCTCGCTCTTCGGCTGTGGGAGCAGAGGCCAACCGTTCGTGCTCTACTCCCTGGGATGCTGGGCAGCCGAGCACGGGTGCCAAAGAGGTGCCATTGTAATGGACTTTGAGTTGGGAAACTGAGGAGCGACAGCAATGTGGATGGCACCGTTGCAAAGCTGACTTTCTGCAGAAGAGGCACAGCTCAAGTTTTTTGCCCTGGCTCTTCGGCTGTGGGAGCAGAGGCCAACCGTTCGTGCTCTACTCCCTGGGATGCTGGGCAGCCGAGCACGGGTGCCAAAGAGGTTCCATTGTAATGGACTTTGAGTTGGGAAACCGAGGAGCGACAGCAGTGCGGATGGCACCGTTGCAAAGCTGACTTTCTGCAGAAGAGGCACAGCTCAAGTTTTTTGCCCTGGCTCTTTGGCTGTGGGAGCAGAGGCCAACCGTTCGTGCTCTACTCCCTGGGATGCTGGGCAGCCGAGCACGGGTGCCAAAGACGTTCCATTGTAATGGACTTTGAGTTGGGAAACCGAGGAGCGACAGCAATGCGGATGGCACCGTTGCAAAGCTGACTTTCTGCAGAAGAGGCACAGGTCAAGTTTTTTGCCCTGGCTCTTCGGCTGTGGTAGCAGAGGCCAACCGTTCGTGCTCTACTCCCTGGGATGCTGGGCAGCCGAGCACGGGTGCCAAAGAGGTTCCATTGTAATGGACTTTGAGTTGGGAAACCGAGGAGCGACAGCAATGGAGATGGCACAGTTGCAAAGCTGACTTTCTGCAGAAGAGGCACAGCTCAAGTTTTTTGCCCTGGCTCTTCGGCTGTGGGAGCGGAGGCCAACCGTTCGTGCTCTGCTCCCTGGGATGCTGGGCAGCCGAGCACGGGTGCCAAAGAGTTGCCATTGTAATGGACTTTGAGTTGGGAAACCGAGGAGCGACAGCAATGCGGATGGCACCGTTGCAAAGCTGACTTTCTGCAGAAGAGGCACAGGTCAAGTTTTTTGCCCTGGCTGTGCGGCTGTGGGAGCAGAGGCCAACCGTTCGTGCACTACTCCCTGGGATGCTGGGCAGCCGAGCACGGGTGCCAAAGAGGTTCCATTGTAATGGACTTTGAGTTGGGAAACCGAGGAGCGACAGCAATGCGGATGGCACCGTTGCAAAGCTGACTTTCTGCAGAAGAGGCACAGCTCAAGTTTATTGCCCTGGCTCTTCAGCTGTGGGAGCAGAGGCCAACCGTTTGTGTTCTACTCCGTGGGATGCTGGGCAGCCGAGCACGGGTGCCAAAGAGGTTCCATTGTAATGGACTTTGAGTTGGGAAACCGAGGAGCGACAGCAATGCGGATGGCACCGTTGCAAAGCTGACTTTCTGCAGAAGAGGCACAGCTCAAGTTTATTGCCCTCGCTCTTCGGCTGTGGGAGCAGAGGCCAACCGTTCGTGCTCTACTCCCTGGGATGCTGGGCAGCCGAGCACGGGTGCCAAAGAGGTGCCATTGTAATGGACTTTGAGTTGGGAAACTGAGGAGCGACAGCAATGTGGATGGCACCGTTGCAAAGCTGACTTTCTGCAGAAGAGGCACAGCTCAAGTTTTTTGCCCTGGCTCTTCGGCTGTGGGAGCAGAGGCCAACCGTTCGTGCTCTACTCCCTGGGATGCTGGGCAGCCGAGCACGGGTGCCAAAGAGGTTCCATTGTAATGGACTTTGAGTTGGGAAACCGAGGAGCGACAGCAATGCGGATGGCACTGTTGCAAAGCTGACTTTCTGCAGAAGAGGCACAGGTCAAGTTTTTTGCCCTGGCTCTTCGGCTGTGGGAGCAGAGGCCAACCGTTCGTGCTCTACTCCCTGGGATGCTGGGCAGCCGAGCACGGGTGCCAAAGAGGTGCCATTGTAATGGACTTTGAGTTGGGAAACCGAGGAGCGACAGCAATGCGGATGGCACCGTTGCAAAGCTGACTTTCTGCAGAAGAGGCAGAGGTCACGTTTTTTGCCCTGGCTCTTCGGCTGTGGAAGCAGAGGCCAACCGTTCGTGCTCTACTCCCTGGGATGCTGGGCAGCCGATCACGGGTGCCAAAGAGTTGCCATTGTAATGGACTTTGAGTTGGGAAACCGAGGAGGGACAGCAATGCGGATGGCACCGTTGCAAAGCTGACTTTCTGCAGAAGAGGCACAGCTCAAGTTTTTTGCCCTGGCTCTTCGGCTGTGGGAGCAGAGGCCAACCGTACGTGCACTACTCCCTGGGATGCTGGGCAGCCAAGCACGGGTGCCAAAGAGGTTCCATTGTAATGGACTTTGAGTTGGGAAACCGAGGAGCGACAGCAATGCGGATGGCACCGTTGCAAAGCTGACTTTCTGCAGAAGAGGCACAGCTCAAGTTTATTGCCCTGGCTCTTCAGCTGTGGGAGCAGAGGCCAACCGTTTGTGTTCTACTCCCTGGGATGCTGGGCAGCCGAGCACGGGTGCCAAAGAGGTTCCATTGTAATGGACTTTGAGTTGGGAAACCGAGGAGCGACAGCAATGGAGATGGCACAGTTGCAAAGCTGACTTTCTGCAGAAGAGGCACAGCTCAAGTTTTTTGCCCTGGCTCTTCGGCTGTGGGAGCGGAGGCCAACCGTTCGTGCTCTGCTCCCTGGGATGCTGGGCAGCCGAGCACGGGTGCCAAAGAGTTGCCATTGTAATGGACTTTGAGTTGGGAAACCGAGGAGCGACAGCAATGCGGATGGCACCGTTGCAAAGCTGACTTTCTGCAGAAGAGGCACAGGTCAAGTTTTTTGCCCTGGCTGTGCGGCTGTGGGAGCAGAGGCCAACCGTTCGTGCACTACTCCCTGGGATGCTGGGCAGCCGAGCACGGGTGCCAAAGAGGTTCCATTGTAATGGACTTTGAGTTGGGAAACCGAGGATCGACAGCAATGCGGATGGCACCGTTGCAAAGCTGACTTTCTGCAGAAGAGGCACAGCTCAAGTTTATTGCCCTGGCTCTTCAGCTGTGGGAGCAGAGGCCAACCGTTTGTGTTCTACTCCGTGGGATGCTGGGCAGCCGAGCACGGGTGCCAAAGAGGTTCCATTGTAATGGACTTTGAGTTGGGAAAACGAGGAGCGACAGCAATGCGGATGGCACCGTTGCAAAGCTGACTTTCTGCAGAAGAGGCACAGCTCAAGTTTATTGCCCTCGCTCTTCGGCTGTGGGAGCAGAGGCCAACCGTTCGTGCTCTACTCCCTGGGATGCTGGGCAGCCGAGCACGGGTGCCAAAGAGGTGCCATTGTAATGGACTTTGAGTTGGGAAACTGAGGAGCGACAGCAATGTGGATGGCACCGTTGCAAAGCTGACTTTCTGCAGAAGAGGCACAGCTCAAGTTTTTTGCCCTGGCTCTTCGGCTGTGGGAGCAGAGGCCAACCGTTCGTGCTCTACTCCCTGGGATGCTGGGCAGCCGAGCACGGGTGCCAAAGAGGTTCCATTGTAATGGACTTTGAGTTGGGAAACCGAGGAGCGACAGCAATGCGGATGGCACTGTTGCAAAGCTGACTTTCTGCAGAAGAGGCACAGGTCAAGTTTTTTGCCCTGGCTCTTCGGCTGTGGGAGCAGAGGCCAACCGTACGTGCTCTACTCCCTGGGATGCTGGGCAGCCGATCACGGGTGCCAAAGAGTTGCCATTGTAATGGACTTTGAGTTGGGAAACCGAGGAGGGACAGCAATGCGGATGGCACCGTTGCAAAGCTGACTTTCTGCAGAAGAGGCACAGGTCAAGTTTTTTGCCCTGGCTCTTCGGCTGTGGGAGCAGAGGCCAACCGTTCGTGCACTACTCCCTGGGATGCTGGGCAGCCAAGCACGGGTGCCAAAGAGGTTCCATTGTAATGGACTTTGAGTTGGGAAACCGAGGAGCGACAGCAATGCGGATGGCACCGTTGCAAAGCTGACTTTCTGCAGAAGAGGCACAGGTAAAGTTTTTTGCCCTGGCTCTTCAGCTGTGGGAGCAGAGGCCAACCGTTTGTGTTCTACTCCCTGGGATGCTGGGCAGCCGAGCACGGGTGCCAAAGAGGTTCCATTGTAATGGACTTTGAGTTGGGAAACCGAGGAGCGACAGCAATGCGGATGGCACCGTTGCAAAGCTGACTTTCTGCAGAAGAGGCACAGCTCAAGTTTATTGCCCTCGCTCTTCGGCTGTGGGAGCAGAGGCCAACCGTTCGTGCTCTACTCCCTGGGATGCTGGGCAGCCGAGCACGGGTGCCAAAGAGGTGCCATTGTAATGGACTTTGAGTTGGGAAACTGAGGAGCGACAGCAATGTGGATGGCACCGTTGCAAAGCTGACTTTCTGCAGAAGAGGCACAGCTCAAGTTTTTTGCCCTGGCTCTTCGGCTGTGGGAGCAGAGGCCAACCGTTCGTGCTCTGCTCCCTGGGATGCTGGGCAGCCGAGCACGGGTGCCAAAGAGTTGCCATTGTAATGGACTTTGAGTTGGGAAACCGAGGAGGGACAGCAATGCGGATGGCACCGTTGCAAAGCTGACTTTCTGCAGAAGAGGCACAGCTCAAGTTTTTTGCCCTGGCTCTTCGGCTGTGGGAGCAGAGGCCAACCGTTCGTGCACTACTCCCTGGGATGCTGGGCAGCCGAGCACGGGTGCCAAAGAGGTTCCATTGTAATGGACTTTGAGTTGGGAAACCGAGGAGCGACAGCAATGCGGATGGCACCGTTGCAAAGCTGACTTTCTGCAGAAGAGGCACAGCTCAAGTTTATTGCCCTGGCTCTTCAGCTGTGGGAGCAGAGGCCAACCGTTTGTGTTCTACTCCCTGGGATGCTGGGCAGCCGAGCACGGGTGCCAAAGAGGTTCCATTGTAATGGACTTTGAGTTGGGAAACCGAGGAGCGACAGCAATGCGGATGGCACCGTTGCAAAGCTGACTTTCTGCAGAAGAGGCACAGCTCAAGTTTATTGCCCTGGCTCTTCGGCTGTGGGAGCAGAGGCCAACCGTTCGTGCTCTACTCCGTGGGATGCTGGGCAGCCGAGCACGGGTGCCAAAGAGGTGCCATTGTAATGGACTTTGAGTTGGGAAACTGAGGAGCGACAGCAATGTGGATGGCACCGTTGCAAAGCTGACTTTCTGCAGAAGAGGCACAGCTCAAGTTTTTTGCCCTGGCTCTTTGGCTGTGGAAGCAGAGGCCAACCGTTCCTGCTCTACTCCCTGGGATGCTGGGCAGCCGAGCACGGGTGCCAAAGAGGTTCCATTGTAATGGACTTTGAGTTGGGAAACTGAGGAGCGACAGCAGTGCGGATGGCACAGTTGCAAAGCTGACTTTCTGCAGAAGAGGCACAGCTGAAGTTTTTTGCCCTGGCTCTTTGGCTGTGGGAGCAGAGGCCAACCGTTCGTGCTCTACTCCCTGGGATGCTGGGCAGCCGAGCACGGGTGCCAAAGAGGTTCCATTGTAATGGACTTTGAGTTGGGAAACCGAGGAGCGACAGCAATGCGGATGGCACCGTTGCAAAGCTGACTTTCTGCAGAAGAGGCACAGCTCAAGTTTTTTGCCCTGGCTCTTCGGCTGTGGGAGCAGAAGCCAACCGTTCGTGCTCTACTCCCTGGGATGCTGGGCAGCTGAGAATGGGTGCCAAAGAGGTTCCATTGTAATGGACTTTGAGTTGGGAAACCGAGGATCGACAGCAATGCGGACGGCACCGTTGCAAAGCTGACTTTCTGCAGAAGAGGCAGAGGTCACGTTTATTGCCCTGGCTCTTCGGCTGTGGAAGCAGAGGCCAACCGTTCGTGCTCTACTGCCTGGGATGCTGGGCAGCCGAGCACGGGTGCCAAAGAGTTGCCATTGTAATGGACTTTGAGTTGGGAAACCGAGGAGTGACAGCAGTGCGGATGGCACCGTTGCAAAGCTGACTTTCTGCAGAAGAGGCACAGCTGAAGTTTTTTGCCCTGGCTCTTCGGCTGTGGGAGCAGAGGCCAACCGTTCGTGCTCTACTCCCTGGGATGCTGGGCAGCCGAGCACGGGTGCCAAAGAGGTTTCATTGTAATGGACTTTGAGTTGGGAAACCGAGGAGCGACAGCAATGCGGATGGCACCGTTGCAAAGCTGACTTTCTGCAGAAGAGGCACAGCTCACGTTTTTTGCCCTGGCTATTCGGCTGTGGGAGCAGAGGCCAACTGTTCGTGCTCTACTCCCTGGGATGCTGGGCAGCCGAGCACGGGTGCCAAAGAGGTTCCATTGTAATGGACTTTGAGCTGGGAAACCGAGGAGCGACAGCAATGCGGATGGCACCGTTGCAAAGCTGACTTTCTGCAGAAGAGGCACAGCTCAAGTTTTTTGCCCTGGCTCTTCGGCTGTCGGAGCAGAAGCCAACCGTTCGTGCTCTACTCCCTGGGATGATGGGCAGCTGAGAATAGGTGTCAAAGAGGTTCCATTGTAATGGACTTTGAGTTGGGAAACTGAGGAGCGACAGCAATGCGGATGGCACCGTTGCAAAGCTGACTTTCTGCAGAAGAGGCAGAGGTCACGTTTTTTGCCCTGGCTCTTCGGCTGTGGGAGCAGAGGCCAACCGTTCGTGCTCTACTCCCTGGGATGCTGGGCAGCCGAGCACGGGTGCCAAAGAGGTTCCATTGTAATGGACTTTGAGTTGGGAAACCGAGGAGTGACAGCAGTGCGGATGGCACCGTTGCAAAGCTGACTTTCTGCAGAAGAGGCACAGCTCAAGTTTTTTGCCCTGGCTCTTTGGCTGTGGGAGCAGAGGCCAACCGTTCGTGCTCTACTCCCTGGGATGCTGGGCAGCCGAGCACGGGTGCCAAAGGGGTTTCATTGTAATGGACTTTGAGTTGGGAAACCGAGGAGCAACAGCAATGCGGATGGCACCGTTGCAAAGCTGACTTTCTGCAGAAGAGGCACAGCTCAAGTTTTTTGCCCTGGCTCTTCGGCTGTGGGAGCAGAAGCCAACCGTTCGTGCTCTACTCCCTGGGATGCTGGGCAGCTGAGAATAGGTGTCAAAGAGGTTCCATTGTAATGGACTTTGAGTTGGGAAACCGAGGAGCGACAGCAATGCGGATGGCACTGTTGCAAAGCTGACTTTCTGCAGAAGAGGCACAGCTCACGTTTTTTGCCCTGGCTCTTTGGCTGTGGGAGCAGAGGCCAAACATTCGTGCTCTACTCCCTGGGATGCTGGGCAGCCGAGCACGGGTGCCAAAGAGGTTCCATTGTAATGGACTTTGAGCTGGGAAACCGAGGATCGACAGCAATGCGGATGGCACCGTTGCAAAGCTGACTTTCTGCAGAAGAGGCACAGCTCAAGTTTTTTGCCCTGGCTCTTTGGCTGTGGGAGCAGAGGCCAACCGTTCGTGCTCTGCTCCCTGGGATGCTGGGCAGCCGAGCATGGGTGCCAAAGAGGTTCCATTGTAATGGACTTTGAGTTGGGAAACCGAGGAGCGACAGCAATGCGGATGGCACCGTTGCAAAGCTGACTTTCTGCAGAAGAGGCACAGCTTAAGTTTTTTGCCCTGGCTCTTCGGCTGTGGGAGCAGAGGCCAACCGTTCGTGCTCTACTCCCTGGGATGCTGGGCAGCCGAGCACGGGTGCCAAAGAGGTTCCATTGTAATGGACTTTGAGTTGAGAAACCGAGGAGCGACAGCAATGCGGATGGCACCGTTGCAAAGCTGACTTTCTGCAGAAGAGGCACAGCTCAAGCTTTTTGCCCTGGCTCTTCGGCTGTGGGAGCAGAGGCCAACCGTTCGTGCTCTACTCCCTGGGATGCTGGGCAGCCAAGCACGGGTGCCAAAGAGGTTCCATTGTAATGGACTTTGAGTTGGGAAACCGAGCAGCGACAGCAATGCGGATGGCACCGTTGCAAAGCTGACTTTCTGCAGAAGAGGCACAGGTCACGTTTTTTGCCCTGGCTCTTCGGCTGTGGGAGCAGAGGCCAACCGTTCGTGCTCTACTCCCTGGGATGCTGGGCAGCCGAGCATGGGTGCCAAAGAGGTTCCATTGTAATGGACTTTGAGTTGGGAAACCGAGCAGCGACAGCAATGCGGATGGCACCGTTGCAAAGCTGACTTTCTGCAGAAGAGGCAGAGGTCACGTTTTTTGCCCTGGCTCTTCGGCTGTGGGAGCAGAGGCCAACCGTTCGTGCTCTACTCCCTGGGATGCTGGGCAGCCGAGCACGGGTGCCAAAGACGTTCCATTGTAATGGACTTTGAGTTGGGAAACCGAGGAGCGACAGCAATGCGGATGGCACCGTTGCAAAGCTGACTTTCTGCAGAAGAGGCACAGCTCAAGTTTTTTGCCCTGGCTCTTCGGCTGTGGTAGCAGAGGCCAACCGTTCGTGCTCTACTCCCTGGGGTGCTGGGCAGCCGAGCACGGGTGCCAAAGACGTTCCATTGTAATGGACTTTGAGTTGGGAAACCGAGGAGCGACAGCAATGCGGATGGCACCGTTGCAAAGCTGACTTTCTGCAGAAGAGGCACAGCTCAAGTTTATTGCCCTGGCTCTTCGGCTGTGGGAGCAGAGGCCAACCGTTCGTGCTCTACTCCCTGGGATGCTGGGCAGCCGAGCACGGGTGCCAAAGAGGTGCCATTGTAATGGACTTTGAGTTGGGAAACCGAGGAGCGACAGCAATGCGGATGGCACCGTTGCAAAGCTGACTTTCTGCAGAAGAGGCACAGCTCAGGTTTATTGCCCTCGCTCTTCGGCTGTGGGAGCAGAGGCCAACCGTTCGTGCTCTACTCCCTGGGATGCTGGGCAGCCGAGCACGGGTGCCAAAGAGGTGCCATTGTAATGGACTTTGAGTTGGGAAACTGAGGAGCGACAGCAATGTGGATGGCACCGTTGCAAAGCTGACTTTCTGCAGAAGAGGCACAGCTCAAGTTTTTTGCCCTGGCTCTTCGGCTGTGGGAGCAGAAGCCAACCGTTCGTGCTCTACTCCCTGGGATGCTGGGCAGCTGAGAATAGGTGTCAAAGAGGTTCCATTGTAATGGACTTTGAGTTGGGAAACCGAGGAGCGACAGCAATGCGGATGGCACCGTTGCAAAGCTGACTTTCTGCAGAAGAGGCACAGCTCAAGTTTTTTGCCCTGGCTCTTCGGCTGTGGGAGCAGAGGCCAACCGTTCGTGCTCTACTCCCTGGGATGCTGGGCAGCCAAGCACGGGTGCCAAAGAGGTTCCATTGTAATGGACTTTGAGTTGGGAAACCGAGGAGCGACAGCAATGCGGATGGCACCGTTGCAAAGCTGACTTTCTGCAGAAGAGGCAGAGGTCACGTTTTTTGCCCTGGCTCTTCGGCTGTGGGAGCAGAGGCCAACCGTTCGTGCTCTACTCCCTGGGATGCTGGGCAGCCGAGCACGGGTGCCAAAGAGGTTCCATTGTAATGGACTTTGAGTTGGGAAACCGAGGAGTGACAGCAGTGCGGATGGCACCGTTGCAAAGCTGACTTTCTGCAGAAGAGGCACAGCTCAAGTTTTTTGCCCTGGCTCTTTGGCTGTGGGAGCAGAGGCCAACCGTTCGTGCTCTACTCCCTGGGATGCTGGGCAGCCGAGCACGGGTGCCAAAGGGGTTTCATTGTAATGGACTTTGAGTTGGGAAACCGAGGAGCAACAGCAATGCGGATGGCACCGTTGCAAAGCTGACTTTCTGCAGAAGAGGCACAGCTCAAGTTTTTTGCCCTGGCTCTTCGGCTGTGGGAGCAGAAGCCAACCGTTCGTGCTCTACTCCCTGGGATGCTGGGCAGCTGAGAATAGGTGTCAAAGAGGTTCCATTGTAATGGACTTTGAGTTGGGAAACCGAGGAGCGACAGCAATGCGGATGGCACTGTTGCAAAGCTGACTTTCTGCAGAAGAGGCACAGCTCACGTTTTTTGCCCTGGCTCTTTGGCTGTGGGAGCAGAGGCCAAACATTCGTGCTCTACTCCCTGGGATGCTGGGCAGCCGAGCACGGGTGCCAAAGAGGTTCCATTGTAATGGACTTTGAGCTGGGAAACCGAGGATCGACAGCAATGCGGATGGCACAGTTGCAAAGCTGACTTTCTGCAGAAGAGGCACAGCTCAAGTTTTTTGCCCTGGCTCTTCGGCTGTGGGAGCAGAGGCCAACCGTTCGTGCTCTGCTCCCTGGGATGCTGGGCAGCCGAGCATGGGTGCCAAAGAGGTTCCATTGTAATGGACTTTGAGTTGGGAAACCGAGGAGCGACAGCAATGCGGATGGCACCGTTGCAAAGCTGACTTTCTGCAGAAGAGGCACAGCTTAAGTTTTTTGCCCTGGCTCTTCGGCTGTGGGAGCAGAGGCCAACCGTTCGTGCTCTACTCCCTGGGATGCTGGGCAGCCGAGCACGGGTGCCAAAGAGGTTCCATTGTAATGGACTTTGAGTTGGGAAACCGAGGAGCGACAGCAATGCGGATGGCACAGTTGCAAAGCTGACTTTCTGCAGAAGAGGCACAGCTCAAGCTTTTTGCCCTGGCTCTTCGGCTGTGGGAGCAGAGGCCAACCGTTCGTGCTCTACTCCCTGGGATGCTGGGCAGCCAAGCACGGGTGCCAAAGAGGTTCCATTGTAATGGACTTTGAGTTGGGAAACCGAGCAGCGACAGCAATGCGGATGGCACCGTTGCAAAGCTGACTTTCTGCAGAAGAGGCACAGGTCACGTTTTTTGCCCTGGCTCTTCGGCTGTGGGAGCAGAGGCCAACCGTTCGTGCTCTACTCCCTGGGATGCTGGGCAGCCGAGCATGGGTGCCAAAGAGGTTCCATTGTAATGGACTTTGAGTTGGGAAACCGAGCAGCGACAGCAATGCGGATGGCACCGTTGCAAAGCTGACTTTCTGCAGAAGAGGCACAGCTCACGTTTTTTGCCCTGGCTCTTCGGCTGTGGGAGCAGAGGCCAACCGTTCGTGCTCTACTCCCTGGGATGCTGGGCAGCCGAGCACGGGTGCCAAAGACGTTCCATTGTAATGGACTTTGAGTTGGGAAACCGAGGAGCGACAGCAATGCGGATGGCACCGTTGCAAAGCTGACTTTCTGCAGAAGAGGCACAGATCAAGTTTTTTGCCCTGGCTCTTCGGCTGTGGTAGCAGAGGCCAACCGTTCGTGCTCTACTCCCTGGGGTGCTGGGCAGCCGAGCACGGGTGCCAAAGACGTTCCATTGTAATGGACTTTGAGTTGGGAAACCGAGGAGCGACAGCAATGCGGATGGCACCGTTGCAAAGCTGACTTTCTGCAGAAGAGGCACAGCTCAAGTTTATTGCCCTGGCTCTTCGGCTGTGGGAGCAGAGGCCAACCGTTCGTGCTCTACTCCCTGGGATGCTGGGCAGCCGAGCACGGGTGCCAAAGAGGTGCCATTGTAATGGACTTTGAGTTGGGAAACTGAGGAGCGACAGCAATGCGGATGGCACTGTTGCAAAGCTGACTTTCTGCAGAAGAGGCACAGCTCAAGTTTTTTGCCCTGGCTCTTCGGCTGTGGGAGCAGAGGCCAACCGTTCGTGCTCTGCTCCCTGGGATGCTGGGCAGCCGAGCATGGGTGCCAAAGAGGTTCCATTGTAATGGACTTTGAGTTGGGAAACCGAGGAGCGACAGCAATGCGGATGGCACCGTTGCAAAGCTGACTGTATGCAGAAGAGGCACAGTTCAAGTTTTTTGCCCTGGCTCTTCGGCTGTGGGAGCAGAGGCCAACCGTTCGTGCTCTACTCCCTCGGATGCTGGGCAGCCGAGCACGGGTGCCAAAGAGGTTCCATTGTAATGGACTTTGAGTTGGGAAACCGAGGAGCGACAGCAATGCGGATGGCACAGTTGCAAAGCTGACTTTCTGCAGAAGAGGCACAGCTCAAGTTTTCTGCCCTGGCTCTTCGGCTGTGGGAGCAGAGGCCAACCGTTCGTGCTCTACTCCCTGGGATGCTGGGCAGCCGAGCACGGGTGCCAAAGAGGTTCCATTGTAATGGACTTTGAGTTGGGAAACCGAGCAGCGACAGCAATGCGGATGGCACCGTTGCAAAGCTGACTTTCTGCAGAAGAGGCAGAGGTCACGTTTTTTGCCCTGGCTCTTCGGCTGTGGGAGCAGAGGCCAACCGTTCGTGCTCTACTCCCTGGGATGCTGGTCAGCCGAGCACGGGTGCCAAAGACGTTCCATTGTAATGGACTTTGAGTTGGGAAACTGAGGAGCGACAGCAATGCGGATGGCACCGTTGCAAAGCTGACTTTCTGCAGAAGAGGCACAGGTCAAGTTTTTTGCCCTGGCTCTTCGGCTGTGGGAGCAGAGGCCAACCGTTCGTGCTCTACTCCCTGGGATGCTGGGCAGCCGAGCACGGGTGCCAAAGACGTTCCATTGTAATGGACTTTGAGTTGGGAAACCGAGGAGCGACAGCAATGCGGATGGCACCGTTGCAAAGCTGACTTTCTGCAGAAGAGGCACAGCTCAAGTTTATTGCCCTGGCTCTTCGGCTGTGGGAGCAGAGGCCAACCGTTCGTGCTCTACTCCCTGGGATGCTGGGCAGCCGAGCACGGGTGCCAAAGAGGTGCCATTGTAATGGACTTTGAGTTGGGAAACTGAGGAGCGACAGCAATGCGGATGGCACTGTTGCAAAGCTGACTTTCTGCAGAAGAGGCACAGCTCAAGTTTTTTGCCCTGGCTCTTCGGCTGTGGGAGCAGAGGCCAACCGTTCGTGCTCTGCTCCCTGGGATGCTGGGCAGCCGAGCATGGGTGCCAAAGAGGTTCCATTGTAATGGACTTTGAGTTGGGAAACCGAGGAGCGACAGCAATGTGGATGGCACAGTTGCAAAGCTGACTTTCTGCAGAAGAGGCACAGCTCAAGTTTTTTGCCCTGGCTCTTCGGCTGTGGGAGCAGAGGCCAACCGTTCGTGCTCTACTCCCTGGGATGCTGGGCAGCCGAGCACGGGTGCCAAAGAGGTTCCATTGTAATGGACTTTGAGTTGGGAAACCGAGGAGCGACAGCAATGCGGATGGCACCGTTGCAAAGCTGACTTTCTGCAGAAGAGGCAGAGGTCACGTTTTTTGCCCTGGCTCTTCGGCTGTGGGAGCAGAGGCCAACCGTTCGTGCTCTACTCCCTGGGATGCTGGGCAGCCGAGCACGGGTGCCAAAGACGTTCCATTGTAATGGACTTTGAGTTGGGAAACTGAGGAGCGACAGCAATGCGGATGGCACCGTTGCAAAGCTGACTTTCTGCAGAAGAGGCACAGGTCAAGTTTTTTGCCCTGGCTCTTCGGCTGTGGGAGCAGAGGCCAACCGTTCGTGCTCTACTCCCTGGGATGCTGGGCAGCCGAGCACGGGTGCCAAAGACGTTCCATTGTAATGGACTTTGAGTTGGGAAACCGAGGAGCGACAGCAATGCGGATGGCACCGTTGCAAAGCTGACTTTCTGCAGAAGAGGCACAGCTCAAGTTTTTTGCCCTGGCTCTTCGGCTGTGGGAGCAGAAGCCAACAGTTCGTGCTCTACTCCCTGGGATGCTGGGCAGCTGAGAATAGGTGTCAAAGAGGTTCCATTGTAATGGACTTTGAGTTGGGAAACCGAGGAGCGACAGCAATGCGGATGGCACCGTTGCAAAGCTGACTTTCTGCAGAAGAGGCACAGCTCAAGTTTTTTGCCCTGGCTCTTCGGCTGTGGGAGCAGAGGCCAACCGTTCGTGCTCTACTCCCTGGGATGCTGGGCAGCCAAGCACGGGTGCCAAAGAGGTTCCATTGTAATGGACTTTGAGTTGGGAAACCGAGGAGCGACAGCAATGCGGATGGCACCGTTGCAAAGCTGACTTTCTGCAGAAGAGGCACAGCTCAAGTTTATTGCCCTCGCTCTTCGGCTGTGGGAGCAGAGGCCAACCGTTCGTGCTCTACTCCCTGGGATGCTGGGCAGCCGAGCACGGGTGCCAAAGAGGTTCCATTGTAATGGACTTTGAGTTGGGAAACCGAGGAGTGACAGCAGTGCGGATGGCACCGTTGCAAAGCTGACTTTCTGCAGAAGAGGCACAGCTCAAGTTTTTTGCCCTGGCTCTTTGGCTGTGGGAGCAGAGGCCAACCGTTCGTGCTCTACTCCCTGGGATGCTGGGCAGCCGAGCACGGGTGCCAAAGGGGTTTCATTGTAATGGACTTTGAGTTGGGAAACCGAGGAGCAACAGCAATGCGGATGGCACCGTTGCAAAGCTGACTTTCTGCAGAAGAGGCACAGCTCAAGTTTTTTGCCCTGGCTCTTCGGCTGTGGGAGCAGAGGCCAACCGTTCGTGCTCTACTCCCTGGGATGCTGGGCAGCCGAGCACGGGTGCCAAAGAGGTTCCATTGTAATGGACTTTGAGTTGGGAAACTGAGGAGCGACAGCAATGCAGATGGCACAGTTGCAAAGCTGACTTTCTGCAGAAGAGGCACAGCTCAAGTTTTTTGCCCTGGCTCTTCGGCTGTGGTAGCAGAGGCCAACCGTTCGTGCTCTGCTCCCTGGGATGCTGGGCAGCCGAGCACGGGTGCCAAAGAGTTGCCATTGTAATGGACTTTGAGGTGGGAAACCGAGGAGGGACAGCAATGCGGATGGCACCGTTGCAAAGCTGACTTTCTGCAGAAGAGGCACAGCTCAAGTTTTTTGCCCTGGCTCTTCGTCTGTGGGAGCAGAGGCCAACCGTTCGTGCACTACTCCCTGGGATGCTGGGCAGCCGAGCACGGGTGCCAAAGAGGTTCCATTGTAATGGACTTTGAGTTGGGAAACCGAGGATTGACAGCAATGCGGATGGCACCGTTGCAAAGCTGACTTTCTGCAGAAGAGGCACAGCTCAAGTTTTTTGCCCTGGCTCTTCGGCTGTGGGAGCAGAGGCCAACCGTTCGTGCTCTACTCCCTGGGATGCTGGGCAGCCGAGCACGGGTGCCAAAGAGGTTCCATTGTAATGGACTTTGAGTTGGGAAACCGAGGAGCGACAGCAATGCGGATGGCACCGTTGCAAAGCTGACTTTCTGCAGAAGAGGCACAGCTCAAGTTTATTGCCCTCACTCTTCGGCTGTGGGAGCAGAGGCCAACCGTTCGTGCTCTACTCCCTGGGATGCTGGGCAGCCGAGCACGGGTGCCAAAGAGGTGCCATTGTAATGGACTTTGAGTTGGGAAACTGAGGAGCGACAGCAATGCGGATGGCACTGTTGCAAAGCTGACTTTCTGCAGAAGAGGCACAGTTCAAGTTTTTTGCCCTGGCTCTTCGGCTGTGGGAGCAGAGGCCAACCGTTCGTGCTCTACTCCCTGGGATGCTGGGCAGCCGAGAAGAGGTGCCAAAGAGGTTCCATTGTAATGGACTTTGAGTTGGGAAATCGAGGAGCGACAGCAATGCGGATGGCACCGTTGCAAAGCTGACTTTCTGCAGAAGAGGCACAGCTCAAGTTTTTTGCCCTGGCTCTTCGGCTGTGGGAGCAGAGGCCAACCGTTCGTGCTCTACTCCCTGGGATGCTGGGCAGCCGAGCACGGGTGCCAAAGAGGTTCCATTGTAATGGACTTTGAGTTGGGAAACCGAGGATCGACAGCAATGCGGATGGCACCGTTGCAAAGCTGACTTTCTGCAGAAGAGGCACAGGTCAAGTTTTTTGCCCTGGCTCTTCGGCTGTGGGAGCAGAGGCCAACCGTTCGTGCTCTACTCCCTGGGATGCTGGGCAGCCGAGCACGGGTGCCAAGGAGATTTTATTGTAATGGACTTTGAGTTGGGAAATCGAGTATCGACAGCAATGTGGATGGCACCGTTGCAAAGCTGACTTTCTGCAGAAGAGGCACAGCTCACGTTTTTTGCCCTGGCTCTTCGGCTGTGGGAGCAGAGGCCAACCGTTCGTGCTCTACTCCCTGGGATGCTGGGCAGCCGAGAACAGGTGCCAAAGAGGTTCCATTGTAATGGACTTTGAGTTGGGAAATCGGGGAGCGACAGCAATGCGGATGGCACCGTTGCAAAGCTGACTTTCTGCAGAAGAGGCACAGGTAAAGTTTTTTGCCCTGGCTCTTCGGCTGTGGGAGCAGAGGCCAACCGTTCGTGCTCTACTCCCTGGGATGCTGGGCAGCCGAGCACGGGTGCCAAAGACGTTCCATTGTAATGGACTTTGAGTTGGGAAACTGAGGAGCGACAGCAATGCGGATGGCACCGTTGCAAAGCTGACTTTCTGCAGAAGAGGCACAGGTCAAGTTTTTTGCCCTGGCTCTTCGGCTGTGGGAGCAGAGGCCAACCGTTCGTGCTCTACTCCCTGGGATGCTGGGCAGCCGAGCACGGGTGCCAAAGACGTTCCATTGTAATGGACTTTGAGTTGGGAAACCGAGGAGCGACAGCAATGCGGATGGCACCGTTGCAAAGCTGACTTTCTGCAGAAGAGGCACAGCTCAAGTTTTTTGCCCTGGCTCTTCGGCTGTGGGAGCAGAAGCCAACAGTTCGTGCTCTACTCCCTGGGATGCTGGGCAGCTGAGAATAGGTGTCAAAGAGGTTCCATTGTAATGGACTTTGAGTTGGGAAACCGAGGAGCGACAGCAATGCGGATGGCACCGTTGCAAAGCTGACTTTCTGCAGAAGAGGCACAGCTCAAGTTTTTTGCCCTGGCTCTTCGGCTGTGGGAGCAGAGGCCAACCGTTCGTGCTCTACTCCCTGGGATGCTGGGCAGCCAAGCACGGGTGCCAAAGAGGTTCCATTGTAATGGACTTTGAGTTGGGAAACCGAGGAGCGACAGCAATGCGGATGGCACCGTTGCAAAGCTGACTTTCTGCAGAAGAGGCACAGCTCAAGTTTATTGCCCTCGCTCTTCGGCTGTGGGAGCAGAGGCCAACCGTTCGTGCTCTACTCCCTGGGATGCTGGGCAGCCGAGCACGGGTGCCAAAGAGGTTCCATTGTAATGGACTTTGAGTTGGGAAACCGAGGAGTGACAGCAGTGCGGATGGCACCGTTGCAAAGCTGACTTTCTGCAGAAGAGGCACAGCTCAAGTTTTTTGCCCTGGCTCTTTGGCTGTGGGAGCAGAGGCCAACCGTTCGTGCTCTACTCCCTGGGATGCTGGGCAGCCGAGCACGGGTGCCAAAGGGGTTTCATTGTAATGGACTTTGAGTTGGGAAACCGAGGAGCAACAGCAATGCGGATGGCACCGTTGCAAAGCTGACTTTCTGCAGAAGAGGCACAGCTCAAGTTTTTTGCCCTGGCTCTTCGGCTGTGGGAGCAGAGGCCAACCGTTCGTGCTCTACTCCCTGGGATGCTGGGCAGCCGAGCACGGGTGCCAAAGAGGTTCCATTGTAATGGACTTTGAGTTGGGAAACTGAGGAGCGACAGCAATGCAGATGGCACAGTTGCAAAGCTGACTTTCTGCAGAAGAGGCACAGCTCAAGTTTTTTGCCCTGGCTCTTCGGCTGTGGTAGCAGAGGCCAACCGTTCGTGCTCTGCTCCCTGGGATGCTGGGCAGCCGAGCACGGGTGCCAAAGAGTTGCCATTGTAATGGACTTTGAGGTGGGAAACCGAGGAGGGACAGCAATGCGGATGGCACCGTTGCAAAGCTGACTTTCTGCAGAAGAGGCACAGCTCAAGTTTTTTGCCCTGGCTCTTCGTCTGTGGGAGCAGAGGCCAACCGTTCGTGCACTACTCCCTGGGATGCTGGGCAGCCGAGCACGGGTGCCAAAGAGGTTCCATTGTAATGGACTTTGAGTTGGGAAACCGAGGATTGACAGCAATGCGGATGGCACCGTTGCAAAGCTGACTTTCTGCAGAAGAGGCACAGCTCAAGTTTTTTGCCCTGGCTCTTCGGCTGTGGGAGCAGAGGCCAACCGTTCGTGCTCTACTCCCTGGGATGCTGGGCAGCCGAGCACGGGTGCCAAAGAGGTTCCATTGTAATGGACTTTGAGTTGGGAAACCGAGGAGCGACAGCAATGCGGATGGCACCGTTGCAAAGCTGACTTTCTGCAGAAGAGGCACAGCTCAAGTTTATTGCCCTCACTCTTCGGCTGTGGGAGCAGAGGCCAACCGTTCGTGCTCTACTCCCTGGGATGCTGGGCAGCCGAGCACGGGTGCCAAAGAGGTGCCATTGTAATGGACTTTGAGTTGGGAAACTGAGGAGCGACAGCAATGCGGATGGCACTGTTGCAAAGCTGACTTTCTGCAGAAGAGGCACAGTTCAAGTTTTTTGCCCTGGCTCTTCGGCTGTGGGAGCAGAGGCCAACCGTTCGTGCTCTACTCCCTGGGATGCTGGGCAGCCGAGAAGAGGTGCCAAAGAGGTTCCATTGTAATGGACTTTGAGTTGGGAAATCGAGGAGCGACAGCAATGCGGATGGCACCGTTGCAAAGCTGACTTTCTGCAGAAGAGGCACAGCTCAAGTTTTTTGCCCTGGCTCTTCGGCTGTGGGAGCAGAGGCCAACCGTTCGTGCTCTACTCCCTGGGATGCTGGGCAGCCGAGCACGGGTGCCAAAGAGGTTCCATTGTAATGGACTTTGAGTTGGGAAACCGAGGATCGACAGCAATGCGGATGGCACCGTTGCAAAGCTGACTTTCTGCAGAAGAGGCACAGGTCAAGTTTTTTGCCCTGGCTCTTCGGCTGTGGGAGCAGAGGCCAACCGTTCGTGCTCTACTCCCTGGGATGCTGGGCAGCCGAGCACGGGTGCCAAGGAGATTTTATTGTAATGGACTTTGAGTTGGGAAATCGAGTATCGACAGCAATGTGGATGGCACCGTTGCAAAGCTGACTTTCTGCAGAAGAGGCACAGCTCACGTTTTTTGCCCTGGCTCTTCGGCTGTGGGAGCAGAGGCCAACCGTTCGTGCTCTACTCCCTGGGATGCTGGGCAGCCGAGAACAGGTGCCAAAGAGGTTCCATTGTAATGGACTTTGAGTTGGGAAATCGGGGAGCGACAGCAATGCGGATGGCACCGTTGCAAAGCTGACTTTCTGCAGAAGAGGCACAGGTAAAGTTTTTTGCCCTGGCTCTTCGGCTGTGGGAGCAGAGGCCAACCGTTCGTGCTCTACTCCCTGGGATGCTGGGCAGCCGAGCATGGGTGCCAAAGAGGTTCCATTGTAATGGACTTTGAGTTGGGAAACCGAGGATTGACAGCAATGCGGATGGCACCGTTGCAAAGCTGACTTTCTGCAGAAGAGGCACAGCTCAAGTTTTTTGCCCTGGCTCTTCGGCTGTGGGAGCAGAAGCCAACCGTTCGTGCTCTACTCCCTGGGATGCTGGGCAGCTGAGAATAGGTGCCAAAGACGTTCCATTGTAATGGACTTTGAGTTGGGAAACCGAGGAGCGACAGCAATGCGGATGGCACCGTTGCAAAGCTGACTTTCTGCAGAAGAGGCACAGCTCAAGTTTTTTGCCCTGGCTCTTCGGCTGTGGGAGCAGAAGCCAACAGTTCGTGCTCTACTCCCTGGGATGCTGGGCAGCTGAGAATAGGTGTCAAAGAGGTTCCATTGTAATGGACTTTGAGTTGGGAAACCGAGGAGCGACAGCAATGCGGATGGCACCGTTGCAAAGCTGACTTTCTGCAGAAGAGGCACAGCTCAAGTTTTTTGCCCTGGCTCTTCGGCTGTGGGAGCAGAGGCCAACCGTTCGTGCTCTACTCCCTGGGATGCTGGGCAGCCAAGTACGGGTGCCAAAGAGGTTCCATTGTAATGGACTTTGAGTTGGGAAACCGAGGAGCGACAGCAATGCGGATGGCACCGTTGCAAAGCTGACTTTCTGCAGAAGAGGCACAGCTCAAGTTTATTGCCCTCGCTCTTCGGCTGTGGGAGCAGAGGCCAACCGTTCGTGCTCTACTCCCTGGGATGCTGGGCAGCCAAGCACGGGTGCCAAAGAGGTTCCATTGTAATGGACTTTGAGTTGGGAAACCGAGGAGTGACAGCAGTGCGGATGGCACCGTTGCAAAGCTGACTTTCTGCAGAAGAGGCACAGCTCAAGTTTTTTGCCCTGGCTCTTTGGCTGTGGGAGCAGAGGCCAACCGTTCGTGCTCTACTCCCTGGGATGCTGGGCAGCCGAGCACGGGTGCCAAAGAGGTTCCATTGTAATGGACTTTGAGTTGGGAAACCGAGGAGTGACAGCAGTGCGGATGGCACCGTTGCAAAGCTGACTTTCTGCAGAAGAGGCACAGCTCAAGTTTTTTGCCCTGGCTCTTTGGCTGTGGGAGCAGAGGCCAACCGTTCGTGCTCTACTCCCTGGGATGCTGGGCAGCCGAGCACGGGTGCCAAAGGGGTTTCATTGTAATGGACTTTGAGTTGGGAAACCGAGGAGCAACAGCAATGCGGATGGCACCGTTGCAAAGCTGACTTTCTGCAGAAGAGGCACAGCTCAAGTTTTTTGCCCTGGCTCTTCGGCTGTGGGAGCAGAGGCCAACCGTTCGTGCTCTACTCCCTGGGATGCTGGGCAGCCGAGCACGGGTGCCAAAGAGGTTCCATTGTAATGGACTTTGAGTTGGGAAACTGAGGAGCGACAGCAATGCAGATGGCACAGTTGCAAAGCTGACTTTCTGCAGAAGAGGCACAGCTCAAGTTTTTTGCCCTGGCTCTTCGGCTGTGGTAGCAGAGGCCAACCGTTCGTGCTCTGCTCCCTGGGATGCTGGGCAGCCGAGCACGGGTGCCAAAGAGTTGCCATTGTAATGGACTTTGAGGTGGGAAACCGAGGAGGGACAGCAATGCGGATGGCACCGTTGCAAAGCTGACTTTCTGCAGAAGAGGCACAGCTCAAGTTTTTTGCCCTGGCTCTTCGTCTGTGGGAGCAGAGGCCAACCGTTCGTGCACTACTCCCTGGGATGCTGGGCAGCCGAGCACGGGTGCCAAAGAGGTTCCATTGTAATGGACTTTGAGTTGGGAAACCGAGGAGCGACAGCAATGCGGATGGCACCGTTGCAAAGCTGACTTTCTGCAGAAGAGGCACAGCTCAAGTTTTTTGCCCTGGCTCTTCGGCTGTGGGAGCAGAGGCCAACCGTTCGTGCTCTACTCCCTGGGATGCTGGGCAGCCGAGCACGAGTGCCAAAGAGGTTCCATTGTAATGGACTTTGAGTTGGGAAACCGAGGAGCGACAGCAATGCGGATGGCACCGTTGCAAAGCTGACTTTCTGCAGAAGAGGCACAGCTCAAGTTTATTGCCCTCACTCTTCGGCTGTGGGAGCAGAGGCCAACCGTTCGTGCTCTACTCCCTGGGATGCTGGGCAGCCGAGCACGGGTGCCAAAGAGGTGCCATTGTAATGGACTTTGAGTTGGGAAACTGAGGAGCGACAGCAATGCGGATGGCACTGTTGCAAAGCTGACTTTCTGCAGAAGAGGCACAGTTCAAGTTTTTTGCCCTGGCTCTTCGGCTGTGGGAGCAGAGGCCAACCGTTCGTGCTCTACTCCCTGGGATGCTGGGCAGCCGAGAAGAGGTGCCAAAGAGGTTCCATTGTAATGGACTTTGAGTTGGGAAATCGAGGAGCGACAGCAATGCGGATGGCACCGTTGCAAAGCTGACTTTCTGCAGAAGAGGCACAGCTCAAGTTTTTTGCCCTGGCTCTTCGGCTGTGGTAGCAGAGGCCAACCGTTCGTGCTCTACTCCCTGGGATGCTGGGCAGCCGAGCACGGGTGCCAAAGAGGTTCCATTGTAATGGACTTTGAGTTGGGAAACCGAGGATCGACAGCAATGCGGATGGCACCGTTGCAAAGCTGACTTTCTGCAGAAGAGGCACAGCTCAAGTTTTTTGCCCTGGCTCTTCGGCTGTGGGAGCAGAGGCCAACCGTTCGTGCTCTACTCCCTGGGATGCTGGGCAGCCGAGCACGGGTGCCAAGGAGATTTTATTGTAATGGACTTTGAGTTGGGAAATCGAGTATCGACAGCAATGTGGATGGCACCGTTGCAAAGCTGACTTTCTGCAGAAGAGGCACAGCTCACGTTTTTTGCCCTGGCTCTTCGGCTGTGGGAGCAGAGGCCAACCGTTCGTGCTCTACTCCCTGGGATGCTGGGCAGCCGAGAACAGGTGCCAAAGAGGTTCCATTGTAATGGACTTTGAGTTGGGAAATCGGGGAGCGACAGCAATGCGGATGGCACCGTTGCAAAGCTGACTTTCTGCAGAAGAGGCACAGGTAAAGTTTTTTGCCCTGGCTCTTCGGCTGTGGGAGCAGAGGCCAACCGTTCGTGCTCTACTCCCTGGGATGCTGGGCAGCCGAGCACGGGTGCCAAAGAGGTTCCATTGTAATGGACTTTGAGTTGGGAAACCGAGGATTGACAGCAATGCGGATGGCACCGTTGCAAAGCTGACTTTCTACAGAAGAGGCACAGGTCAAGTTTTTTGCCCTGGCTCTTCGGCTGTGGGAGCAGAAGCCAACCGTTCGTGCTCTACTCCCTGGGATGCTGGGCAGCTGAGAATAGGTGTCAAAGAGGTTCCATTGTAATGGACTTTGAGTTGGGAAACCGAGGAGCGACAGCAATGCGGATGGCACTGTTGCAAAGCTGACTTTCTGCAGAAGAGGCACAGCTCACGTTTTTTGCCCTGGCTCTTTGGCTGTGGGAGCAGAGGCCAACTGTTCGTGCTCTACTCCCTGGGATGCTGGGCAGCCGAGCACGGGTTCCAAAGAGGTTCCATTGTAATGGACTTTGAGCTGGGAAACCGAGGATCGACAGCAAGGCGGATGGCACCGTTGCAAAGCTGACTTTCTGCAGAAGAGGCACAGCTCAAGTTTTTTGCCCTGGCTCTTCGGCTGTGGGAGCAGAGGCCAACCGTTCGTGCTCTGCTCCCTGGGATGCTGGGCAGCCGAGCATGGGTGCCAAAGAGGTTCCATTGTAATGGACTTTGAGTTGGGAAACCGAGGAGCGACAGCAATGCGGATGGCACCGTTGCAAAGCTGACTTTCTGCAGAAGAGTCACAGCTTAAGTTTTTTGCCCTGGCTCTTCGGCTGTGGGAGCAGAGGCCAACCGTTCGTGCTCTACTCCCTGGGATGCTGGGCAGCCGAGCACGGGTGCCAAAGAGGTTCCATTGTAATGGACTTTGAGTTGGGAAACCGAGGAGCGACAGCAATGCGGATGGCACAGTTGCAAAGCTGACTTTCTGCAGAAGAGGCACAGGTCAAGTTTTTTGCCCTGGCTCTTCGGCTGTGGGAGCAGAGGCCAACCGTTCGTGCTCTACTCCCTGGGATGCTGGGCAGCCGAGCACGGGTGCCAAAGAGGTTCCATTGTAATGGACTTTGAGTTGGGAAACCGAGGAGCGACAGCAATGCGGATGGCACCGTTGCAAAGCTGACTTTCTGCAGAAGAGGCAGAGGTCACGTTTTTTGCCCTGGCTCTTCGGCTGTGGGAGCAGAGGCCAACCGTTCGTGCTCTACTCCGTGGGATGCTGGGCAGCCGAGCACGGGTGCCAAAGAGGTTCCATTGTAATGGACTTTGAGTTGGGAAACCGAGGAGCGACAGCAATGCGGATGGCACCGTTGCAAAGCTGACTTTCTGCAGAAGAGGCACAGCTTAAGTTTTTTGCCCTGGCTCTTCGGCTGTGGGAGCAGAGGCCAACCGTTCGTGCTCTACTCCCTGGGATGCTGGGCAGCCGAGCACGGGTGCCAAAGACGTTCCATTGTAATGGACTTTGAGTTGGGAAACCGAGGAGCGACAGCAATGCGGATGGCACAGTTGCAAAGCTGACTTTCTGCAGAAGAGGCACAGCTCAAGTTTTTTGCCCTGGCTCTTCGGCTGTGGGAGCAGAGGCCAACCGTTCGTGCTCTACTCCCTGGGATGCTGGGCAGCCGAGCACGGGTGCCAAAGAGGTTCCATTGTAATGGACTTTGAGTTGGGAAACCGAGGAGCGACAGCAATGCGGATGGCACCGTTGCAAAGCTGACTTTCTGCAGAAGAGGCAGAGGTCACGTTTTTTGCCCTGGCTCTTCGGCTGTGGGAGCAGAGGCCAACCGTTCGTGCTCTACTCCCTGGGATGCTGGGCAGCCGAGCACGGGTGCCAGAGACGTTCCATTGTAATGGACTTTGAGTTGGGAAACCGAGGAGCGACAGCAATGCGGATGGCACCGTTGCAAAGCTGACTTTCTGCAGAAGAGGCACAGCTCAAGTTTTTTGCCCTGGCTCTTCGGCTGTGGGAGCATAGGCCAACTGTTCGTGCTCTACTCCCTGGGATGCTGGGCAGCCGAGCACGGGTGCCAAAGAGGTTCCATTGTAATGGACTTTGAGTTGGGAAACCGAGGATTGACAGCAATGCGGATGGCACCGTTGCAAAGCTGACTTTCTGCAGAAGAGGCACAGGTCAAGTTTTTTGCCCTGGCTCTTTGGCTGTGGGAGCAGAGGCCAACCGTTTGTGCTCTACTCCCTGGGATGCTGGGCAGCCGAGCACGGGTGCCAAGGAGATTTTATTGTAATGGACTTTGAGTTGGGAAATCGAGGAGCGACAGCAATGCGGATGGCACCGTTGCAAAGCTGACTTTCTGCAGAAGAGGCACAGCTCAAGTTTTTTGCCCTGGCTCTTCGGCTGTGGGAGCAGAGGCCAACCGTTCGTGCTCTACTCCCTCGGATGCTGGGCAGCTGAGAATGGGTGCCAAAGAGGTTCCATTGTAATGGACTTTGAGTTGGGAAACCGAGGAGCGACAGCAATGCGGATGGCACCGTTGCAAAGCTGACTTTCTGCAGAAGAGGCACAGCTCAAGTTTTTTGCCCTGGCTCTTCGGCTGTGGGAGCAGAAGCCAACCGTTCGTGCTCTACTCCCTGGGATGCTGGGCAGCTGAGAATGGGTGCCAAAGAGGTTCCATTGTAATGGACTTTGAGTTGGGAAACCGAGGAGCGACAGCAATGCGGATGGCACCGTTGCAAAGCTGACTTTCTGCAGAAGAGGCACAGCTCACGTTTTTTGCCCTGGCTCTTCGGCTGTGGGAGCAGAGGCCAACTGTTCGTGCTCTACTCCCTGGGATGCTGGGCAGCCGAGCACGGGTGCCAAAGAGGTTCCATTGTAATGGACTTTGAGCTGGGAAACTGAGGAGCGACAGCAATGCGGATGGCACCGTTGCAAAGCTGACTTTCTGCAGAAGAGGCAGAGGTCACGTTTTTTGCCCTGGCTCTTTGGCTGTGGAAGCAGAGGCCAACCGTTCGTGCTCTACTCCCTGGGATGCTGGGCAGCCGAGCACGGGTGCCAAAGAGGTGCCATTGTAATGGACTTTGAGTTGGGAAACCGAGGAGCGACAGCAGTGCGGATGGCACAGTTGCAAAGCTGACTTTCTGCAGAAGAGGCACAGCTCAAGTTTTTTGCCCTGGCTCTTTGGCTGTGGGAGCAGAGGCCAACCGTTCGTGCTCTACTCCCTGGGATGCTGGGCAGCTGAGAATGGGTGCCAAAGAGGTTCCATTGTAATGGACTTTGAGTTGGGAAACCGAGGAGCGACAGCAATGAGGATGGCACTGTTGCAAAGCTGACTTTCTGCAGAAGAGGCACAGCTCACGTTTTTTGCCCTGGCTCTTCGGCTGTGGAAGCAGAGGCCAACCGTTCGTGCTCTACTCCCTGGGATGCTGGGCAGCCGAGCACGGGTGCCAAAGAGGTTCCATTGTAATGGACTTTGAGTTGGGAAACCGAGGAGTGACAGCAGTGCGGATGGCACCGTTGCAAAGCTGACTTTCTGCAGAAGAGGCACAGCTCAAGTTTTTTGCCCTGGCTCTTCGGCTGTGGGAGCAGAAGCCAACCGTTCGTGCTCTACTCCCTGGGATGCTGGGCAGCTGAGAATGGGTGCCAAAGAGGTTCCATTGTAATGGACTTTGAGTTGGGAAACCGAGGATCGACAGCAATGAGGATGGCACTGTTGCAAATCTGACTTTCTGCAGAAGAGGCCCAGCTCACGTTTTTTGCCCTGGCTCTTCGGCTGTGGGAGCAGAGGCCAACCGTTCGTGCTCTACTCCCTGGGATGCTGGGCAGCCGAGCACGGGTGCCAAAGAGGTTCCATTGTAATGGACTTTGAGCTGGGAAACCGAGGAGCGACAGCAATGCGGATGGCACCGTTGCAAAGCTGACTTTCTGCAGAAGAGGCACAGCTCAAGTTTTTTGCCCTGGCTCTTTGGCTGTGGGAGCAGAGGCCAACCGTTCGTGCTCTACTCCGTGGGATGCTGGGCAGCCGAGCACGGGTGCCAAAGAGGTTCCATTGTAATGGACTTTGAGTTGGGAAACCGAGGAGCGACAGCAATGCGGATGGCACCGTTGCAAAGCTGACTTTCTGCAGAAGAGGCACAGCTCAAGTTTTTTGCCCTGGCTCTTCGGCTGTGGGAGCAGAGGCCAACCGTTCGTGCTCTACTCCCTGGGATGCTGGGCAGCCGAGCACGGGTGCCAAAGAGGTTCCATTGTAATGGACTTTGAGTTGGGAAACCGAGGAGTGACAGCAGTGCGGATGGCACCGTTGCAAAGCTGACTTTCTGCAGAAGAGGCACAGCTCAAGTTTTTTGCCCTGGCTCTTTGGCTGTGGGAGCAGAGGCCAACCGTTCGTGCTCTACTCCCTGGGATGCTGGGCAGCCGAGCACGGGTGCCAAAGAGGTTTCATTGTAATGGACTTTGAGTTGGGAAACCGAGGAGCGACAGCAATGCGGATGGCACCGTTGCAAAGCTGACTTTCTGCAGAAGAGGCACAGCTCAAGTTTTTTGCCCTGGCTCTTCGGCTGTGGGAGCAGAAGCCAACCGTTCGTGCTCTACTCCCTGGGATGCTGGGCAGCTGAGAATAGGTGCCAAAGAGGTTCCATTGTAATGGACTTTGAGTTGGGAAACCGAGGAGCGACAGCAATGCGGATGGCACTGTTACAAAGCTGACTTTCTGCAGAAGAGGCACAGCTCACGTTTTTTGCCCTGGCTCTTTGGCTGTGGGAGCAGAGGCCAAACATTCGTGCTCTCCTCCCTGGGATGCTGGGCAGCCGAGCACGGGTGCCAAAGAGGTTCCATTGTAATGGACTTTGAGCTGGGAAACCGAGGATCGACAGCAATGCGGATGGCACCGTTGCAAAGCTGACTTTCTGCAGAAGAGGCACAGCTCAAGTTTTTTGCCCTGGCTCTTCGGCTGTGGGAGCAGAGGCCAACCGTTCGTGCTCTGCTCCCTGGGATGCTGGGCAGCCGAGAACAGGTGCCAAAGAGGTTCCATTGTAATGGACTTTGAGTTGGGAAACCGAGGAGCGACAGCAATGCGGATGGCACCGTTGCAAAGCTGACTTTCTGCAGAAGAGGCACAGCTTAAGTTTTTTGCCCTGGCTCTTCGGCTGTGGGAGCAGAGGCCAACCGTTCGTGCTCTACTCCCTGGGATGCTGGGCAGCCGAGCACGGGTGCCAAAGACGTTCCATTGTAATGGACTTTGAGTTGGGAAACCGAGGAGCGACAGCAATGCGGATGGCACCGTTGCAAAGCTGACTTTCTGCAGAAGAGGCACAGCTCAAGTTTTTTGCCCTGGCTCTTCGGCTGTGGGAGCAGAGGCCAACCGTTCGTGCTCTACTCCCTGGGATGCTGGGCAGCCGAGCACGGGTGCCAAAGACGTTCCATTGTAATGGACTTTGAGTTGGGAAACCGAGGAGCGACAGCAATGCGGATGGCACCGTTGCAAAGCTGACTTTCTGCAGAAGAGGCACAGCTCAAGTTTATTGCCCTCGCTCTTCGGCTGTGGGAGCAGAGGCCAACCGTTCGTGCTCTACTCCCTGGGATGCTGGGCAGCCGAGCACGGGTGCCAAAGAGGTTCCATTGTAATGGACTTTGAGTTGGGAAACCGAGGAGCGACAGCAATGCGGATGGCACCGTTGCAAAGCTGACTTTCTGCAGAAGAGGCACAGGTCAAGTTTTTTGCCCTGGCTCTTCGGCTGTGGTAGCAGAGGCCAACCGTTCGTGCTCTACTCCCTGGGATGCTGGGCAGCCGAGCACGGGTGCCAAAGAGGTTCCATTGTAATGGACTTTGAGTTGGGAAACCGAGGAGCGACAGCAATGCAGATGGCACAGTTGCAAAGCTGACTTTCTGCAGAAGAGGCACAGCTCAAGTTTTTTGCCCTGGCTCTTCGGCTGTGGGAGCAGAGGCCAATCGTTCGTGCTCTGCTCCCTGGGATGCTGGGCAGCCGAGCACGGGTGCCAAAGAGTTGCCATTGTAATGGACTTTGAGTTGGGAAACCGAGCAGCGACAGCAATGCGGATGGCACCGTTGCAAAGCTGACTTTCTGCAGAAGAGGCACAGCTCAAGTTTTTTGCCCTGGCTCTTCGGCTGTGGGAGCAGAGGCCAACCGTTCGTGCACTACTCCCTGGGATGCTGGGCAGCCGAGCACGGGTGCCAAAGAGGTTCCATTGTAATGGACTTTGAGTTGGGAAACCGAGGAGCGACAGCAATGCGGATGGCACAGTTGCAAAGCTGACTTTCTGCAGAAGAGGCACAGCTCAAGTTTTTTGCCCTGGCTCTTCGGCTGTGGGAGCAGAGGCCAATCGTTCGTGCTCTGCTCCCTGGGATGCTGGGCAGCCGAGCACGGGTGCCAAAGAGTTGCCATTGTAATGGACTTTGAGTTGGGAAACCGAGGAGCGACAGCAATGCGGATGGCACCGTTGCAAAGCTGACTTTCTGCAGAAGAGGCACAGCTCAAGTTTTTTGCCCTGGCTCTTCGGCTGTGGGAGCAGAGGCCAACCGTTCGTGCTCTGCTCCCTGGGATGCTGGGCAGCCGAGAACAGGTGCCAAAGAGGTTCCATTGTAATGGACTTTGAGTTGGGAAACCGAGGAGCGACAGCAATGCGGATGGCACCGTTGCAAAGCTGACTTTCTGCAGAAGAGGCAGAGGTCACGTTTTTTGCCCTGGCTCTTCGGCTGTGGGAGCAGAGGCCAACCGTTCGTGCTCTACTCCCTGGGATGCTGGGCAGCCGAGCACGGGTGCCAGAGACGTTCCATTGTAATGGACTTTGAGTTGGGAAACCGAGGAGCGACAGCAATGCGGATGGCACCGTTGCAAAGCTGACTTTCTGCAGAAGAGGCACAGCTCAAGTTTTTTGCCCTGGCTCTTCGGCTGTGGGAGCATAGGCCAACTGTTCGTGCTCTACTCCCTGGGATGCTGGGCAGCCGAGCACGGGTGCCAAAGAGGTTCCATTGTAATGGACTTTGAGTTGGGAAACCGAGGATTGACAGCAATGCGGATGGCACCGTTGCAAAGCTGACTTTCTGCAGAAGAGGCACAGGTCAAGTTTTTTGCCCTGGCTCTTTGGCTGTGGGAGCAGAGGCCAACCGTTTGTGCTCTACTCCCTGGGATGCTGGGCAGCCGAGCACGGGTGCCAAGGAGATTTTATTGTAATGGACTTTGAGTTGGGAAATCGAGGAGCGACAGCAATGCGGATGGCACCGTTGCAAAGCTGACTTTCTGCAGAAGAGGCACAGCTCAAGTTTTTTGCCCTGGCTCTTCGGCTGTGGGAGCAGAGGCCAACCGTTCGTGCTCTACTCCCTCGGATGCTGGGCAGCTGAGAATGGGTGCCAAAGAGGTTCCATTGTAATGGACTTTGAGTTGGGAAACCGAGGAGCGACAGCAATGCGGATGGCACCGTTGCAAAGCTGACTTTCTGCAGAAGAGGCACAGCTCAAGTTTTTTGCCCTGGCTCTTCGGCTGTGGGAGCAGAAGCCAACCGTTCGTGCTCTACTCCCTGGGATGCTGGGCAGCTGAGAATGGGTGCCAAAGAGGTTCCATTGTAATGGACTTTGAGTTGGGAAACCGAGGAGCGACAGCAATGCGGATGGCACCGTTGCAAAGCTGACTTTCTGCAGAAGAGGCACAGCTCACGTTTTTTGCCCTGGCTCTTCGGCTGTGGGAGCAGAGGCCAACTGTTCGTGCTCTACTCCCTGGGATGCTGGGCAGCCGAGCACGGGTGCCAAAGAGGTTCCATTGTAATGGACTTTGAGCTGGGAAACTGAGGAGCGACAGCAATGCGGATGGCACCGTTGCAAAGCTGACTTTCTGCAGAAGAGGCAGAGGTCACGTTTTTTGCCCTGGCTCTTTGGCTGTGGAAGCAGAGGCCAACCGTTCGTGCTCTACTCCCTGGGATGCTGGGCAGCTGAGCACGGGTGCCAAAGAGGTGCCATTGTAATGGACTTTGAGTTGGGAAACCGAGGAGCGACAGCAGTGCGGATGGCACAGTTGCAAAGCTGACTTTCTGCAGAAGAGGCACAGCTCAAGTTTTTTGCCCTGGCTCTTTGGCTGTGGGAGCAGAGGCCAACCGTTCGTGCTCTACTCCCTGGGATGCTGGGCAGCTGAGAATGGGTGCCAAAGAGGTTCCATTGTAATGGACTTTGAGTTGGGAAACCGAGGAGCGACAGCAATGAGGATGGCACTGTTGCAAAGCTGACTTTCTGCAGAAGAGGCACAGCTCACGTTTTTTGCCCTGGCTCTTCGGCTGTGGAAGCAGAGGCCAACCGTTCGTGCTCTACTCCCTGGGATGCTGGGCAGCCGAGCACGGGTGCCAAAGAGGTTCCATTGTAATGGACTTTGAGTTGGGAAACCGAGGAGTGACAGCAGTGCGGATGGCACCGTTGCAAAGCTGACTTTCTGCAGAAGAGGCACAGCTCAAGTTTTTTGCCCTGGCTCTTCGGCTGTGGGAGCAGAAGCCAACCGTTCGTGCTCTACTCCCTGGGATGCTGGGCAGCTGAGAATGGGTGCCAAAGAGGTTCCATTGTAATGGACTTTGAGTTGGGAAACCGAGGATCGACAGCAATGAGGATGGCACTGTTGCAAATCTGACTTTCTGCAGAAGAGGCACAGCTCACGTTTTTTGCCCTGGCTCTTCGGCTGTGGGAGCAGAGGCCAACCGTTCGTGCTCTACTCCCTGGGATGCTGGGCAGCCGAGCACGGGTGCCAAAGAGGTTCCATTGTAATGGACTTTGAGCTGGGAAACCGAGGAGCGACAGCAATGCGGATGGCACCGTTGCAAAGCTGACTTTCTGCAGAAGAGGCACAGCTCAAGTTTTTTGCCCTGGCTCTTTGGCTGTGGGAGCAGAGGCCAACCGTTCGTGCTCTACTCCGTGGGATGCTGGGCAGCCGAGCACGGGTGCCAAAGAGGTTCCATTGTAATGGACTTTGAGTTGGGAAACCGAGGAGCGACAGCAATGCGGATGGCACCGTTGCAAAGCTGACTTTCTGCAGAAGAGGCACAGCTCAAGTTTTTTGCCCTGGCTCTTCGGCTGTGGGAGCAGAGGCCAACCGTTCGTGCTCTACTCCCTGGGATGCTGGGCAGCCGAGCACGGGTGCCAAAGAGGTTCCATTGTAATGGACTTTGAGTTGGGAAACCGAGGAGTGACAGCAGTGCGGATGGCACCGTTGCAAAGCTGACTTTCTGCAGAAGAGGCACAGCTCAAGTTTTTTGCCCTGGCTCTTTGGCTGTGGGAGCAGAGGCCAATCGTTCGTGCTCTGCTCCCTGGGATGCTGGGCAGCCGAGCACGGGTGCCAAAGAGTTGCCATTGTAATGGACTTTGAGTTGGGAAACCGAGGAGCGACAGCAATGCGGATGGCACCGTTGCAAAGCTGACTTTCTGCAGAAGAGGCACAGCTCAAGTTTTTTGCCCTGGCTCTTCGGCTGTGGGAGCAGAGGCCAACCGTTCGTGCTCTGCTCCCTGGGATGCTGGGCAGCCGAGAACAGGTGCCAAAGAGGTTCCATTGTAATGGACTTTGAGTTGGGAAACCGAGGAGCGACAGCAATGCGGATGGCACCGTTGCAAAGCTGACTTTCTGCAGAAGAGGCAGAGGTCACGTTTTTTGCCCTGGCTCTTCGGCTGTGGGAGCAGAGGCCAACCGTTCGTGCTCTACTCCCTGGGATGCTGGGCAGCCGAGCACGGGTGCCAGAGACGTTCCATTGTAATGGACTTTGAGTTGGGAAACCGAGGAGCGACAGCAATGCGGATGGCACCGTTGCAAAGCTGACTTTCTGCAGAAGAGGCACAGCTCAAGTTTTTTGCCCTGGCTCTTCGGCTGTGGGAGCATAGGCCAACTGTTCGTGCTCTACTCCCTGGGATGCTGGGCAGCCGAGCACGGGTGCCAAAGAGGTTCCATTGTAATGGACTTTGAGTTGGGAAACCGAGGATTGACAGCAATGCGGATGGCACCGTTGCAAAGCTGACTTTCTGCAGAAGAGGCACAGGTCAAGTTTTTTGCCCTGGCTCTTTGGCTGTGGGAGCAGAGGCCAACCGTTTGTGCTCTACTCCCTGGGATGCTGGGCAGCCGAGCACGGGTGCCAAGGAGATTTTATTGTAATGGACTTTGAGTTGGGAAATCGAGGAGCGACAGCAATGCGGATGGCACCGTTGCAAAGCTGACTTTCTGCAGAAGAGGCACAGCTCAAGTTTTTTGCCCTGGCTCTTCGGCTGTGGGAGCAGAGGCCAACCGTTCGTGCTCTACTCCCTCGGATGCTGGGCAGCTGAGAATGGGTGCCAAAGAGGTTCCATTGTAATGGACTTTGAGTTGGGAAACCGAGGAGCGACAGCAATGCGGATGGCACCGTTGCAAAGCTGACTTTCTGCAGAAGAGGCACAGCTCAAGTTTTTTGCCCTGGCTCTTCGGCTGTGGGAGCAGAAGCCAACCGTTCGTGCTCTACTCCCTGGGATGCTGGGCAGCTGAGAATGGGTGCCAAAGAGGTTCCATTGTAATGGACTTTGAGTTGGGAAACCGAGGAGCGACAGCAATGCGGATGGCACCGTTGCAAAGCTGACTTTCTGCAGAAGAGGCACAGCTCACGTTTTTTGCCCTGGCTCTTCGGCTGTGGGAGCAGAGGCCAACTGTTCGTGCTCTACTCCCTGGGATGCTGGGCAGCCGAGCACGGGTGCCAAAGAGGTTCCATTGTAATGGACTTTGAGCTGGGAAACTGAGGAGCGACAGCAATGCGGATGGCACCGTTGCAAAGCTGACTTTCTGCAGAAGAGGCAGAGGTCACGTTTTTTGCCCTGGCTCTTTGGCTGTGGAAGCAGAGGCCAACCGTTCGTGCTCTACTCCCTGGGATGCTGGGCAGCTGAGCACGGGTGCCAAAGAGGTGCCATTGTAATGGACTTTGAGTTGGGAAACCGAGGAGCGACAGCAGTGCGGATGGCACAGTTGCAAAGCTGACTTTCTGCAGAAGAGGCACAGCTCAAGTTTTTTGCCCTGGCTCTTTGGCTGTGGGAGCAGAGGCCAACCGTTCGTGCTCTACTCCCTGGGATGCTGGGCAGCTGAGAATGGGTGCCAAAGAGGTTCCATTGTAATGGACTTTGAGTTGGGAAACCGAGGAGCGACAGCAATGAGGATGGCACTGTTGCAAAGCTGACTTTCTGCAGAAGAGGCACAGCTCACGTTTTTTGCCCTGGCTCTTCGGCTGTGGAAGCAGAGGCCAACCGTTCGTGCTCTACTCCCTGGGATGCTGGGCAGCCGAGCACGGGTGCCAAAGAGGTTCCATTGTAATGGACTTTGAGTTGGGAAACCGAGGAGTGACAGCAGTGCGGATGGCACCGTTGCAAAGCTGACTTTCTGCAGAAGAGGCACAGCTCAAGTTTTTTGCCCTGGCTCTTCGGCTGTGGGAGCAGAAGCCAACCGTTCGTGCTCTACTCCCTGGGATGCTGGGCAGCTGAGAATGGGTGCCAAAGAGGTTCCATTGTAATGGACTTTGAGTTGGGAAACCGAGGATCGACAGCAATGAGGATGGCACTGTTGCAAATCTGACTTTCTGCAGAAGAGGCACAGCTCACGTTTTTTGCCCTGGCTCTTCGGCTGTGGGAGCAGAGGCCAACCGTTCGTGCTCTACTCCCTGGGATGCTGGGCAGCCGAGCACGGGTGCCAAAGAGGTTCCATTGTAATGGACTTTGAGGTGGGAAACCGAGGAGCGACAGCAATGCGGATGGCACCGTTGCAAAGCTGACTTTCTGCAGAAGAGGCACAGCTCAAGTTTTTTGCCCTGGCTCTTTGGCTGTGGGAGCAGAGGCCAACCGTTCGTGCTCTACTCCGTGGGATGCTGGGCAGCCGAGCACGGGTGCCAAAGAGGTTCCATTGTAATGGACTTTGAGTTGGGAAACCGAGGAGCGACAGCAATGCGGATGGCACCGTTGCAAAGCTGACTTTCTGCAGAAGAGGCACAGCTCAAGTTTTTTGCCCTGGCTCTTCGGCTGTGGGAGCAGAGGCCAACCGTTCGTGCTCTACTCCCTGGGATGCTGGGCAGCCGAGCACGGGTGCCAAAGAGGTTCCATTGTAATGGACTTTGAGTTGGGAAACCGAGGAGGGACAGCAGTGCGGATGGCACCGTTGCAAAGCTGACTTTCTGCAGAAGAGGCACAGGTCAAGTTTTTTGCCCTGGCTCTTTGGCTGTGGGAGCAGAGGCCAACCGTTCGTGCTCTACTCCCTGGGATGCTGGGCAGCCGAGCACGGGTGCCAAAGAGGTTTCATTGTAATGGACTTTGAGTTGGGAAACCGAGGAGCGACAGCAATGCGGATGGCACCGTTGCAAAGCTGACTTTCTGCAGAAGAGGCACAGCTCAAGTTTTTTGCCCTGGCTCTTCGGCTGTGGGAGCAGAAGCCAACCGTTCGTGCTCTACTCCCTGGGATGCTGGGCAGCTGAGAATAGGTGCCAAAGAGGTTCCATTGTAATGGACTTTGAGTTGGGAAACCGAGGAGCGACAGCAATGCGGATGGCACTGTTACAAAGCTGACTTTCTGCAGAAGAGGCACAGCTCACGTTTTTTGCCCTGGCTCTTTGGCTGTGGGAGCAGAGGCCAAACATTCGTGCTCTCCTCCCTGGGATGCTGGGCAGCCGAGCACGGGTGCCAAAGAGGTTCCATTGTAATGGACTTTGAGCTGGGAAACCGAGGATCGACAGCAATGCGGATGGCACCGTTGCAAAGCTGACTTTCTGCAGAAGAGGCACAGCTCAAGTTTTTTGCCCTGGCTCTTCGGCTGTGGGAGCAGAGGCCAACCGTTCGTGCTCTGCTCCCTGGGATGCTGGGCAGCCGAGAACAGGTGCCAAAGAGGTTCCATTGTAATGGACTTTGAGTTGGGAAACCGAGGAGCGACAGCAATGCGGATGGCACCGTTGCAAAGCTGACTTTCTGCAGAAGAGGCACAGCTTAAGTTTTTTGCCCTGGCTCTTCGGCTGTGGGAGCAGAGGCCAACCGTTCGTGCTCTACTCCCTGGGATGCTGGGCAGCCGAGCACGGGTGCCAAAGACGTTCCATTGTAATGGACTTTGAGTTGGGAAACCGAGGAGCGACAGCAATGCGGATGGCACCGTTGCAAAGCTGACTTTCTGCAGAAGAGGCACAGCTCAAGTTTTTTGCCCTGGCTCTTCGGCTGTGGGAGCAGAGGCCAACCGTTCGTGCTCTACTCCCTGGGATGCTGGGCAGCCGAGCACGGGTGCCAAAGAGGTTCCATTGTAATGGACTTTGAGTTGGGAAACCGAGGAGCGACAGCAATGCGGATGGCACCGTTGCAAAGCTGACATTCTGCAGAAGAGGCACAGCTCAAGTTTATTGCCCTCGCTCTTCGGCTGTGGGAGCAGAGGCCAACCGTTCGTGCTCTACTCCCTGGGATGCTGGGCAGCCGAGCACGGGTGCCAAAGAGGTTCCATTGTAATGGACTTTGAGTTGGGAAACCGAGGAGCGACAGCAATGCGGATGGCACCGTTGCAAAGCTGACTTTCTGCAGAAGAGGCACAGGTCAAGTTTTTTGCCCTGGCTCTTCGGCTGTGGTAGCAGAGGCCAACCGTTCGTGCTCTACTCCCTGGGATGCTGGGCAGCCGAGCACGGGTGCCAAAGAGGTTCCATTGTAATGGACTTTGAGTTGGGAAACCGAGGAGCGACAGCAATGCAGATGGCACAGTTGCAAAGCTGACTTTCTGCAGAAGAGGCACAGCTCACGTTTTTTGCCCTGGCTCTTCGGCTGTGGGAGCAGAGGCCAATCGTTCGTGCTCTGCTCCCTGGGATGCTGGGCAGCCGAGCACGGGTGCCAAAGAGTTGCCATTGTAATGGACTTTGAGTTGGGAAACCGAGCAGCGACAGCAATGCGGATGGCACCGTTGCAAAGCTGACTTTCTGCAGAAGAGGCACAGCTCAAGTTTTTTGCCCTGGCTCTTCGGCTGTGGGAGCAGAGGCCAACCGTTCGTGCACTACTCCCTGGGATGCTGGGCAGCCGAGCACGGGTGCCAAAGAGGTTCCATTGTAATGGACTTTGAGTTGGGAAACCGAGGAGCGACAGCAATGCGGATGGCACCGTTGCAAAGCTGACTTTCTGCAGAAGAGGCACAGCTCAAGTTTTTTGCCCTGGCTCTTCGGCTGTGGGAGCAGAGGCCAACCGTTTGTGTTCTACTCCCTGGGATGCTGGGCAGCCGAGAACGAGTGCCAAAGAGGTTCAATTATAATGGACTTCGAGTTGGGAAACCGAGGAGCGACAGCAATGCGGATGGCACCGTTGCAAAGCTGACTTTCTGCAGAAGAGGCACAGCTCAAGTTTTTTGCCCTGGCTCTTCGGCTGTGGAAGCAGAGGCCAACCGTTCGTGCTCTACTCCCTGGGATGCTGGGAAGCCGAGCACGGGTGCCAAAGAGGTTCCATTGTAATGGACTTTGAGTTGGGAAAACGAGGATCGACAGCAATGAGGATGGCACTGTTGCAAAGCTGACTTTCTGCAGAAGAGGCACAGCTCAAGTTTATTGCCCTGGCTCTTCGGCTGTGGGAGGAGAGGCCAACCGTTCGTGCTCTACTCCCTGGGATGCTGGGCAGCCGAGCACGGGTGCCAAAGAGGTTCCATTGTAATGGACTTTGAGTTGGGAAACCGAGGAGCGACAGCAATGCGGATGGCACCGTTGCAAAGCTGACTTTCTGCAGAAGAGGCACAGCTCAAGTTTATTGCCCTGGCTCTTCGGCTGTGGGAGCAGAGGCCAACCGTTCGTGCTCTGCTCCCTGGGATGCTGGGCAGCCGAGCACGGGTGCCAAAGAGTTGCCATTGTAATGGACTTTGAGTTGGGAAATCGAGGAGCGACAGCAATGCGGATGGCACTGTTGTAAAGCTGACTTTCTGCAGAAGAGGCACAGCTCAAGTTTATTGCCCTGGCTCTTCGGCTGTGGGAGCAGAGGCCAACCGTTCGTGCTCTGCTCCCTGGGATGCTGGGCAGCCGAGAACGAGTGCCAAAGAGGTTCAATTATAATGGACTTTGAGTTGGGAAACCGAGGAGCGACAGCAATGTGGATGGCACCGTTGCAAAGCTGACTTTCTGCAGAAGAGGCACAGCTCAAGTTTTTTGCCCTGGCTCTTCGGCTGTGGAAGCAGAGGCCAACCGTTCGTGCTCTACTCCCTGAGATGCTGGGCAGCTGAGCACGGGTGCCAAAGAGGTTCCATTGTAATGGACTTTGAGTTGGGAAACCGAGGAGCGACAGCAATGCGGATGGAACCGTTGCAAAGCTGACTTTCTGCAGAAGAGGCACAGCTCAAGTTTTTTGCCCTGGCTCTTCGGCTGTGGGAGCAGAGGCCAACCGTTCGTGCTCTACTCCCTGGGATGCTGGGCAGCCGAGAACAGGTGCTAGAGATGTTCCATTGTAATGGACTTTGAGTTGGGAAATCGAGGAGCGACAGCAATGCGGATGGCACCGTTGCAAAGCTGACTTTCTGCAGAAGAGGCACAGCTCAAGTTTTTTGCCCTGGCTCTTCGGCTGTGGGAGCAGAGGCCAACCGTTCATGCTCTACTCCCTGGGATGCTGGGCAGCCGAGCACGGGTGCCAAAGAGGTTCCATTGTAATGGACTTTGAGTTGGGAAACCGAGGATCGACAGCAATGCGGATGGCACCGTTGCAAAGCTGACTTTCTGCAGAAGAGGCACAGCTCACGTTTTTTGCCCTGGCTCTTCGGCTGTGGGAGCAGAGGCCAACCGTTCGTGCTCTACTCCCTGGGATGCTGGGAAGCCGAGCACGGGTGCCAAAGAGGTTCCATTGTAATGGACTTTGAGTTGGGAAAACGAGGATCGACAGCAATGCGGATGGCACCGTTGCAAAGCTGACTTTCTGCAGAAGAGGCACAGCTCAAGTTTATTGCCCTGGCTCTTCGGCTGTGGGAGCAGAGGCCAACCGTTCGTGCTCTGCTCCCTGGGATGCTGGGCAGCCGAGCACGGGTGCCAAAGAGGTTCCATTGTAATGGACTTTGAGTTGGGAAACCGAGGAGCGACAGCAATGCGGATGGCACCGTTGCAAAGCTGACTTTCTGCAGAAGAGGCACAGCTCAAGTTTATTGCCCTGGCTCTTCGGCTGTGGGAGCAGAGGCCAACCGTTCGTGCTCTGCTCCCTGGGATGCTGGGCAGCCGAGCACGGGTGCCAAAGAGTTGTCATTGTAATGGACTTTGAGTTGGGAAATCGAGGAGCGACAGCAATGCGGATGGCACTGTTGTAAAGCTGACTTTCTGCAGAAGAGGCACAGCTCAAGTTTATTGCCCTGGCTCTTCGGCTGTGGGAGCAGAGGCCAACCGTTCGTGCTCTGCTCCCTGGGATGCTGGGCAGCCGAAAACGAGTGCCAAAGAGGTTCCATTGTAATGGACTTTGAGTTGGGAAACCGAGGAGCGACAGCAATGTGGATGGCACCGTTGCAAAGCTGACTTTCTGCAGAAGAGGCACAGCTCAAGTTTTTTGCCCTGGCTCTTCGGCTGTGGAAGCAGAGGCCAACCGTTCGTGCTCTACTCCCTGAGATGCTGGGCAGCTGAGCACGGGTGCCAAAGAGGTTCCATTGTAATGGACTTTGAGTTGGGAAACCGAGGAGCGACAGCAATGCGGATGGAACCGTTGCAAAGCTGACTTTCTGCAGAAGAGGCACAGCTCAAGTTTTTTGCCCTGGCTCTTCGGCTGTGGGAGCAGAGGCCAACCGTTCGTGCTCTACTCCCTGGGATGCTGGGCAGCCGAGAACAGGTGCTAGAGATGTTCCATTGTAATGGACTTTGAGTTGGGAAATCGAGGAGCGACAGCAATGCGGATGGCACCGTTGCAAAGCTGACTTTCTGCAGAAGAGGCACAGCTCAAGTCTTTTGCCCTGGCTCTTCGGCTGTGGGAGCAGAGGCCAACCGTTCATGCTCTACTCCCTGGGATGCTGGGCAGCCGAGCACGGGTGCCAAAGAGGTTCCATTGTAATGGACTTTGAGTTGGGAAACCGAGGATCGACAGCAATGCGGATGGCACCGTTGCAAAGCTGACTTTCTGCAGAAGAGGCACAGCTCAAGTTTTTTGCCCTGGCTCTTCGGCTGTGGGAGCAGAGGCCAACCGTTCGTGCTCTACTCCCTGGGATGCTGGGCAGCCGAGAACAGGTGCCAAAGAGGTTCCATTGTAATGGACTTTGAGTTGGGAAATCGAGGAGCGACAGCAATGCGGATGGCACCGTTGCAAAGCTGACTTTCTGCAGAAGAGGCACAGGTAAAGTTTTTTGCCCTGGCTCTTCGGCTGTGGGAGCAGAGGCCAACCGTTCGTGCTCTACTCCCTGGGATGCTGGGCAGCCGAGCACGGGTGCCAAAGAGGTTCCATTGTAATGGACTTTGAGTTGGGAAACCGAGGAGCGACAGCAATGCAGATGGCACCGTTGCAAAGCTGACTTTCTGCAGAAGAGGCACAGCTCAAGTTTTTTGCCCTGGCTCTTCGGCTGTGGTAGCAGAGGCCAACCGTTCGTGCTCTACTCCCTGGGATGCTGGGCAGCCGAGCACGGGTGCCAAAGAGGTTCCATTGTAATGGACTTTGAGTTGGGAAAACGAGGATCGACAGCAATGCGGATGGCACTGTTGCAAAGCTGACTTTCTGCAGAAGAGGCACAGCTCAAGTTTATTGCCCTGGCTCTTCGGCTGTGGGAGCAGAGGCCAACCATTCGTGCTCTGCTCCCTGGGATGCTGGGCAGCCGAGCACGGGTGCCAAAGAGGTTCCATTGTAATGGACTTTGAGTTGGGAAACCGAGGAGCGACAGCAATGCGGATGGCACCGTTGCAAAGCTGACTTTCTGCAGAAGAGGCACAGCTCAAGTTTATTGCCCTGGCTCTTTGGCTGTGGGAGCAGAGGCCAACCGTTCGTGCTCTGCTCCCTGGGATGCTGGGCAGCCGAGCACGGGTGCCAAAGAGTTGCCATTGTAATGGACTTTGAGTTGGGAAATCGAGGAGCGACAGCAATGCGGATGGCACTGTTGTAAAGCCGACTTTCTGCAGAAGAGGCACAGCTCAAGTTTATTGCCCTGGCTCTTCGGCTGTGGGAGCAGAGGCCAACCGTTCGTGCTCTGCTCCCTGGGATGCTGGGCAGCCGAGCACGGGTGCCAAAGAGGTTCCATTGTAATGGACTTTGAGTTGGGAAACCGAGGAGCGACAGCAATGCGGATGGCACCGTTGCAAAGCTGACTTTCTGCAGAAGAGGCACAGCTCAAGTTTTTTGCCCTGGCTCTTTGGCTGTGGGAGCAGAGGCCAACCGTTCATGCTCTACTCCCTGGGATGCTGGGCAGCCGAGAACAGGTGCCAAAGAGGTTCCATTGTAATGGACTTTGAGTTGGGAAACCGAGGAGCGACAGCAATGCGGATGGCACCGTTGCAAAGCTGACTTTCTGCAGAAGAGGCACAGGTCAAGTTTTTTGCCCTGGCTCTTCGGCTGTGGGAGCAGAGGCCAACCGTTCGTGCTCTACTCCCTGGGATGCTGGGCAGCTGAGCACGGGTGCCAAAGAGGTTCCATTGTAATGGACTTTGAGTTGGGAAACCGAGGATCGACAGCAATGCGGATGGCACCGTTGCAAAGCTGACTTTCTGCAGAAGAGGCACAGGTCAAGTTTTTTGCCCTGGCTCTTTGGCTATGGGAGAAGAGGCCAACCGTTCGTGCTCTACTCCCTGGGATGCTGGGCAGCCGAGCACGGGTGCCAAAGAGGTTCCATTGTAATGGACTTTGAGTTGGGAAACCGAGGATCGACAGCAATGCGGATGGCACTGTTGCAAAGCTGACTTTCTGCAGAAGAGGCACAGCTCAAGTTTATTGCCCTGGCTCTTCGGCTGTGGGAGCAGAGGCCAACCGTTCGTGCTCTGCTCCCTGGGATGCTGGGCAGCCGAGCACGGGTGCCAAAGAGTTGCCATTGTAATGGACTTTGAGTTGGGAAATCGAGCGACAGCAATGCGGATGGCACCGTTGCAAAGCTGACTTTCTGCAGAAGAGGCACAGCTCAAGTTTATTGCCCTGGCTCTTCGGCTGTGGGAGCAGAGGCCAACCGTTCGTGCTCTGCTCCCTGGGATGCTGGGCAGCCGAGCACGGGTGCCAAAGAGGTTCCATTGTAATGGACTTTGAGTTGGGAAACCGAGGAGCGACAGCAATGCGGATGGCACCGTTGCAAAGGTGACTTTCTGCAGAAGAGGCACAGGTCAAGTTTTTTGCCCTGGCTCTTCGGCTGTGGGAGCAGAGGCCAACCGTTCGTGCTCTACTCCCTGGGATGCTGGGCAGCCGAGCACGGGTGCCAAGGAGATTTTATTGTAATGGACTTTGAGTTGGGAAATCGAGGATCGACAGCAATGTGGATGGCACCGTTGCAAAGCTGACTTTCTGCAGAAGAGGCACAGCTCACGTTTTTTGCCCTGGCTCTTCGGCTGTGGGAGCAGAGGCCAACCGTTCGTGCTCTACTCCCTGGGATGCTGGGCAGCCGAGAACAGGTGCCAAAGAGGTTCCATTGTAATGGACTTTGAGTTGGGAAATCGAGGAGCGACAGCAATGCGGATGGCACCGTTGCAAAGCTGACTTTCTGCAGAAGAGGCACAGGTCAAGTTTTTTGCCCTGGCTCTTCGGCTGTGGGAGCAGAGGCCAACCGTTCGTGCTCTACTCCCTGGGATGCTGGGCAGCCGAGCACGGGTGCCAAGGAGATTTTATTTTAATGGACTTTGAGTTGGGAAATCGAGTATCGACAGCAATGCGGATGGCACCGTTGCAAAGCTGACTTTCTGCAGAAGAGGCACAGCTCACGTTTTTTGCCCTGGCTCTTCGGCTGTGGGAGCAGAGGCCAACTGTTCGTGCTCTACTCCCTGGGATGCTGGGCAGCCGAGAACAGGTGCCAAAGAGGTTCCATTGTAATGGACTTTGAGTTGGGAAACCGAGGAGCGACAGCAATGCGGATGGCACCGTTGCAAAGCTGACTTTCTGCAGAAGAGGCACAGCTCAAGTTTATTGCCCTGGCTCTTCGGCTGTGGGAGCAGAGGCCAACCGTTCGTGCTCTGCTCCCTGGGATGCTGGGCAGCCGAGCACGGGTGCCAAAGAGTTGCCATTGTAATGGACTTTGAGTTGGGAAATCGAGGAGCGACAGCAATGCGGATGGCACTGTTGTAAAGCTGACTTTCTGCAGAAGAGGCACAGCTCAAGTTTATTGCCCTGGCTCTTCGGCTGTGGGAGCAGAGGCCAACCGTTCGTGCTCTGCTCCCTGGGATGCTGGGCAGCCGAGAACGAGTGCCAAAGAGGTTCAATTATAATGGACTTTGAGTTGGGAAACCGAGGAGCGACAGCAATGTGGATGGCACCGTTGCAAAGCTGACTTTCTGCAGAAGAGGCACAGCTCAAGTTTTTTGCCCTGGCTCTTCGGCTGTGGAAGCAGAGGCCAACCGTTCGTGCTCTACTCCCTGAGATGCTGGGCAGCTGAGCACGGGTGCCAAAGAGGTTCCATTGTAATGGACTTTGAGTTGGGAAACCGAGGAGCGACAGCAATGCGGATGGAACCGTTGCAAAGCTGACTTTCTGCAGAAGAGGCACAGCTCAAGTTTTTTGCCCTGGCTCTTCGGCTGTGGGAGCAGAGGCCAACCGTTCGTGCTCTGCTCCCTGGGATGCTGGGCAGCCGAGCACGGGTGCCAAAGAGTTGCCATTGTAATGGACTTTGAGTTGGGAAATCGAGGAGCGACAGCAATGCGGATGGCACCGTTGCAAAGCTGACTTTCTGCAGAAGAGGCACAGCTCAAGTTTATTGCCCTGGCTCTTCGGCTGTGGGAGCAGAGGCCAACCGTTCGTGCTCTGCTCCCTGGGATGCTGGGCAGCCGAGCACGGGTGCCAAAGAGGTTCCATTGTAATGGACTTTGAGTTGGGAAACCGAGGATCGACAGCAATGCGGATGGCACCGTTGCAAAGCTGACTTTCTGCAGAAGAGGCACAGCTCAAGTTTTTTGCCCTGGCTCTTCGGCTGTGGGAGCAGAGGCCAACCGTTCGTGCTCTACTCCCTGGGATGCTGGGCAGCCGAGAACAGGTGCCAAAGAGGTTCCATTGTAATGGACTTTGAGTTGGGAAACCGAGGAGCGACAGCAATGCGGATGGCACCGTTGCAAAGCTGACTTTCTGCAGAAGAGGCACAGGTAAAGTTTTTTGCCCTGGCTCTTCGGCTGTGGAAGCAGAGGCCAACCGTTCGTGCTCTACTCCCTGGGATGCTGGGCAGCCGAGAACAGGTGCCAAAGAGGTTCCATTGTAATGGACTTTGAGTTGGGAAATCGAGGAGCGACAGCAATGCGGATGGCACCGTTGCAAAGCTGACTTTCTGCAGAAGAGGCACAGGTCAAGTTTTTTGCCCTGGCTCTTCGGCTGTGGTAGCAGAGGCCAACCGTTCGTGCTCTACTCCCTGGGATGCTGGGCAGCCGAGCACGGGTGCCAAGGAGATTTTATTTTAATGGACTTTGAGTTGGGAAATCGAGTATCGACAGCAATGCGGATGGCACCGTTGCAAAGCTGACTTTCTGCAGAAGAGGCACAGCTCACGTTTTTTGCCCTGGCTCTTCGGCTGTGGAAGCAGAGGCCAACCGTTCGTGCTCTACTCCCTGAGATGCTGGGCAGCTGAGCACGGGTGCCAAAGAGGTTCCATTGTAATGGACTTTGAGTTGGGAAACCGAGGAGCGACAGCAATGCGGATGGAACCGTTGCAAAGCTGACTTTCTGCAGAAGAGGCACAGCTCAAGTTTTTTGCCCTGGCTCTTCGGCTGTGGGAGCAGAGGCCAACCGTTCGTGCTCTACTCCCTGGGATGCTGGGCAGCCGAGAACAGGTGCTAGAGATGTTCCATTTTAATGGACTTTGAGTTGGGAAATCGAGGAGCGACAGCAATGCGGATGGCACCGTTGCAAAGCTGACTTTCTGCAGAAGAGGCACAGCTCAAGTCTTTTGCCCTGGCTCTTCGGCTGTGGGAGCAGAGGCCAACCGTTCATGCTCTACTCCCTGGGATGCTGGGCAGCCGAGCACGGGTGCCAAAGAGGTTCCATTGTAATGGACTTTGAGTTGGGAAACCGAGGATCGACAGCAATGCGGATGGCACCGTTGCAAAGCTGACTTTCTGCAGAAGAGGCACAGCTCAAGTTTTTTGCCCTGGCTCTTCGGCTGTGGGAGCAGAGGCCAACCGTTCGTGCTCTACTCCCTGGGATGCTGGGCAGCCGAGAACAGGTGCCAAAGAGGTTCCATTGTAATGGACTTTGAGTTGGGAAATCGAGGAGCGACAGCAATGCGGATGGCACCGTTGCAAAGCTGACTTTCTGCAGAAGAGGCACAGGTAAAGTTTTTTGCCCTGGCTCTTCGGCTGTGGGAGCAGAGGCCAACCGTTCGTGCTCTACTCCCTGGGATGCTGGGCAGCCGAGCACGGGTGCCAAAGAGGTTCCATTGTAATGGACTTTGAGTTGGGAAACCGAGGAGCGACAGCAATGCGGATGGCACCGTTGCAAAGCTGACTTTCTGCAGAAGAGGCACAGCTCAAGTTTTTTGCCCTGGCTCTTCGGCTGTGGTAGCAGAGGCCAACCGTTCGTGCTCTACTCCCTGGGATGCTGGGCAGCCGAGCACGGGTGCCAAAGAGGTTCCATTGTAATGGACTTTGAGTTGGGAAAACGAGGATCGACAGCAATGCGGATGGCACTGTTGCAAAGCTGACTTTCTGCAGAAGAGGCACAGCTCAAGTTTATTGCCCTGGCTCTTCGGCTGTGGGAGCAGAGGCCAACCATTCGTGCTCTGCTCCCTGGGATGCTGGGCAGCCGAGCACGGGTGCCAAAGAGGTTCCATTGTAATGGACTTTGAGTTGGGAAACCGAGGAGCGACAGCAATGCGGATGGCACCGTTGCAAAGCTGACTTTCTGCAGAAGAGGCACAGCTCAAGTTTATTGCCCTGGCTCTTTGGCTGTGGGAGCAGAGGCCAACCGTTCGTGCTCTGCTCCCTGGGATGCTGGGCAGCCGAGCACGGGTGCCAAAGAGTTGCCATTGTAATGGACTTTGAGTTGGGAAATCGAGGAGCGACAGCAATGCGGATGGCACTGTTGTAAAGCTGACTTTCTGCAGAAGAGGCACAGCTCAAGTTTATTGCCCTGGCTCTTCGGCTGTGGGAGCAGAGGCCAACCGTTCGTGCTCTGCTCCCTGGGATGCTGGGCAGCCGAGCACGGGTGCCAAAGAGGTTCCATTGTAATGGACTTTGAGTTGGGAAACCGAGGAGCGACAGCAATGCGGATGGCACCGTTGCAAAGCTGACTTTCTGCAGAAGAGGCACAGCTCAAGTTTTTTGCCCTGGCTCTTTGGCTGTGGGAGCAGAGGCCAACCGTTCATGCTCTACTCCCTGGGATGCTGGGCAGCCGAGAACAGGTGCCAAAGAGGTTCCATTGTAATGGACTTTGAGTTGGGAAACCGAGGAGCGACAGCAATGCGGATGGCACCGTTGCAAAGCTGACTTTCTGCAGAAGAGGCACAGGTCAAGTTTTTTGCCCTGGCTCTTCGGCTGTGGGAGCAGAGGCCAACCGTTCGTGCTCTACTCCCTGGGATGCTGGGCAGCTGAGCACGGGTGCCAAAGAGGTTCCATTGTAATGGACTTTGAGTTGGGAAACCGAGGATCGACAGCAATGCGGATGGCACCGTTGCAAAGCTGACTTTCTGCAGAAGAGGCACAGGTCAAGTTTTTTGCCCTGGCTCTTTGGCTATGGGAGAAGAGGCCAACCGTTCGTGCTCTACTCCCTGGGATGCTGGGCAGCCGAGCACGGGTGCCAAAGAGGTTCCATTGTAATGGACTTTGAGTTGGGAAACCGAGGAGCGACAGCAATGCGGATGGCACCGTAGCAAAGCTGACTTTCTGCAGAAGAGGCACAGCTCAAGTTTTTTGCCCTGGCTCTTTGGCTGTGGAAGCAGAGGCCAACCGTTCGTGCTCTACTCCCTGGGATGCTGGGCAGCCGAGCACGGGTGCCAAAGAGGTTCCATTGTAATGGACTTTGAGTTGGGAAACCGAGGATCGACAGCAATGCGGATGGCACTGTTGCAAAGCTGACTTTCTGCAGAAGAGGCACAGCTCAAGTTTATTGCCCTGGCTCTTCGGCTGTGGGAGCAGAGGCCAACCGTTCGTGCTCTGCTCCCTGGGATGCTGGGCAGCCGAGCACGGGTGCCAAAGAGTTGCCATTGTAATGGACTTTGAGTTGGGAAATCGAGCGACAGCAATGCGGATGGCACCGTTGCAAAGCTGACTTTCTGCAGAAGAGGCACAGCTCAAGTTTATTGCCCTGGCTCTTCGGCTGTGGGAGCAGAGGCCAACCGTTCGTGCTCTGCTCCCTGGGATGCTGGGCAGCCGAGCACGGGTGCCAAAGAGGTTCCATTGTAATGGACTTTGAGTTGGGAAACCGAGGAGCGACAGCAATGCGGATGGCACCGTTGCAAAGGTGACTTTCTGCAGAAGAGGCACAGGTCAAGTTTTTTGCCCTGGCTCTTCGGCTGTGGGAGCAGAGGCCAACCGTTCGTGCTCTACTCCCTGGGATGCTGGGCAGCCGAGCACGGGTGCCAAGGAGATTTTATTGTAATGGACTTTGAGTTGGGAAATCGAGGATCGACAGCAATGTGGATGGCACCGTTGCAAAGCTGACTTTCTGCAGAAGAGGCACAGCTCACGTTTTTTGCCCTGGCTCTTCGGCTGTGGGAGCAGAGGCCAACCGTTCGTGCTCTACTCCCTGGGATGCTGGGCAGCCGAGAACAGGTGCCAAAGAGGTTCCATTGTAATGGACTTTGAGTTGGGAAATCGAGGAGCGACAGCAATGCGGATGGCACCGTTGCAAAGCTGACTTTCTGCAGAAGAGGCACAGGTCAAGTTTTTTGCCCTGGCTCTTCGGCTGTGGGAGCAGAGGCCAACCGTTCGTGCTCTACTCCCTGGGATGCTGGGCAGCCGAGCACGGGTGCCAAGGAGATTTTATTTTAATGGACTTTGAGTTGGGAAATCGAGTATCGACAGCAATGCGGATGGCACCGTTGCAAAGCTGACTTTCTGCAGAAGAGGCACAGCTCACGTTTTTTGCCCTGGCTCTTCGGCTGTGGGAGCAGAGGCCAACTGTTCGTGCTCTACTCCCTGGGATGCTGGGCAGCCGAGAACAGGTGCCAAAGAGGTTCCATTGTAATGGACTTTGAGTTGGGAAACCGAGGAGCGACAGCAATGCGGATGGCACCGTTGCAAAGCTGACTTTCTGCAGAAGAGGCACAGCTCAAGTTTATTGCCCTGGCTCTTCGGCTGTGGGAGCAGAGGCCAACCGTTCGTGCTCTGCTCCCTGGGATGCTGGGCAGCCGAGCACGGGTGCCAAAGAGTTGCCATTGTAATGGACTTTGAGTTGGGAAATCGAGGAGCGACAGCAATGCGGATGGCACTGTTGTAAAGCTGACTTTCTGCAGAAGAGGCACAGCTCAAGTTTATTGCCCTGGCTCTTCGGCTGTGGGAGCAGAGGCCAACCGTTCGTGCTCTGCTCCCTGGGATGCTGGGCAGCCGAGAACGAGTGCCAAAGAGGTTCAATTATAATGGACTTTGAGTTGGGAAACCGAGGAGCGACAGCAATGTGGATGGCACCGTTGCAAAGCTGACTTTCTGCAGAAGAGGCACAGCTCAAGTTTTTTGCCCTGGCTCTTCGGCTGTGGAAGCAGAGGCCAACCGTTCGTGCTCTACTCCCTGAGATGCTGGGCAGCTGAGCACGGGTGCCAAAGAGGTTCCATTGTAATGGACTTTGAGTTGGGAAACCGAGGAGCGACAGCAATGCGGATGGAACCGTTGCAAAGCTGACTTTCTGCAGAAGAGGCACAGCTCAAGTTTTTTGCCCTGGCTCTTCGGCTGTGGGAGCAGAGGCCAACCGTTCGTGCTCTGCTCCCTGGGATGCTGGGCAGCCGAGCACGGGTGCCAAAGAGTTGCCATTGTAATGGACTTTGAGTTGGGAAATCGAGGAGCGACAGCAATGCGGATGGCACCGTTGCAAAGCTGACTTTCTGCAGAAGAGGCACAGCTCAAGTTTATTGCCCTGGCTCTTCGGCTGTGGGAGCAGAGGCCAACCGTTCGTGCTCTGCTCCCTGGGATGCTGGGCAGCCGAGCACGGGTGCCAAAGAGGTTCCATTGTAATGGACTTTGAGTTGGGAAACCGAGGATCGACAGCAATGCGGATGGCACCGTTGCAAAGCTGACTTTCTGCAGAAGAGGCACAGCTCAAGTTTTTTGCCCTGGCTCTTCGGCTGTGGGAGCAGAGGCCAACCGTTCGTGCTCTACTCCCTGGGATGCTGGGCAGCCGAGAACAGGTGCCAAAGAGGTTCCATTGTAATGGACTTTGAGTTGGGAAACCGAGGAGCGACAGCAATGCGGATGGCACCGTTGCAAAGCTGACTTTCTGCAGAAGAGGCACAGGTAAAGTTTTTTGCCCTGGCTCTTCGGCTGTGGAAGCAGAGGCCAACCGTTCGTGCTCTACTCCCTGGGATGCTGGGCAGCCGAGAACAGGTGCCAAAGAGGTTCCATTGTAATGGACTTTGAGTTGGGAAATCGAGGAGCGACAGCAATGCGGATGGCACCGTTGCAAAGCTGACTTTCTGCAGAAGAGGCACAGGTCAAGTTTTTTGCCCTGGCTCTTCGGCTGTGGTAGCAGAGGCCAACCGTTCGTGCTCTACTCCCTGGGATGCTGGGCAGCCGAGCACGGGTGCCAAGGAGATTTTATTTTAATGGACTTTGAGTTGGGAAATCGAGTATCGACAGCAATGCGGATGGCACCGTTGCAAAGCTGACTTTCTGCAGAAGAGGCACAGCTCACGTTTTTTGCCCTGGCTCTTCGGCTGTGGGAGCAGAGGCCAACTGTTCGTGCTCTACTCCCTGGGATGCTGGGCAGCCGAGAACAGGTGCCAAAGAGGTTCCATTGTAATGGACTTTGAGTTGGGAAACCGAGGAGCGACAGCAATGCGGATGGCACCGTTGCAAAGCTGACTTTCTGCAGAAGAGGCACAGCTCAAGTTTATTGCCCTGGCTCTTCGGCTGTGGGAGCAGAGGCCAACCGTTCGTGCTCTGCTCCCTGGGATGCTGGGCAGCCGAGCACGGGTGCCAAAGAGTTGCCATTGTAATGGACTTTGAGTTGGGAAATCGAGGAGCGACAGCAATGCGGATGGCACTGTTGTAAAGCTGACTTTCTGCAGAAGAGGCACAGCTCAAGTTTATTGCCCTGGCTCTTCGGCTGTGGGAGCAGAGGCCAACCGTTCGTGCTCTGCTCCCTGGGATGCTGGGCAGCCGAGAACGAGTGCCAAAGAGGTTCAATTATAATGGACTTTGAGTTGGGAAACCGAGGAGCGACAGCAATGTGGATGGCACCGTTGCAAAGCTGACTTTCTGCAGAAGAGGCACAGCTCAAGTTTTTTGCCCTGGCTCTTCGGCTGTGGAAGCAGAGGCCAACCGTTCGTGCTCTACTCCCTGAGATGCTGGGCAGCTGAGCACGGGTGCCAAAGAGGTTCCATTGTAATGGACTTTGAGTTGGGAAACCGAGGAGCGACAGCAATGCGGATGGAACCGTTGCAAAGCTGACTTTCTGCAGAAGAGGCACAGCTCAAGTTTTTTGCCCTGGCTCTTCGGCTGTGGGAGCAGAGGCCAACCGTTCGTGCTCTGCTCCCTGGGATGCTGGGCAGCCGAGCACGGGTGCCGAAGAGTTGCCATTGTAATGGACTTTGAGTTGGGAAATCGAGGAGCGACAGCAATGCGGATGGCACCGTTGCAAAGCTGACTTTCTGCAGAAGAGGCACAGCTCAAGTTTATTGCCCTGGCTCTTCGGCTGTGGGAGCAGAGGCCAACCGTTCGTGCTCTGCTCCCTGGGATGCTGGGCAGCCGAGCACGGGTGCCAAAGACGTTCCATTGTAATGGACTTTGAGTTGGGAAACCGAGGATCGACAGCAATGCGGATGGCACCGTTGCAAAGCTGACTTTCTGCAGAAGAGGCACAGCTCAAGTTTTTTGCCCTGGCTCTTCGGCTGTGGGAGCAGAGGCCAACCGTTCGTGCTCTACTCCCTGGGATGCTGGGCAGCCGAGAACAGGTGCCAAAGAGGTTCCATTGTAATGGACTTTGAGTTGGGAAATCGAGGAGCGACAGCAATGCGGATGGCACCGTTGCAAAGCTGACTTTCTGCAGAAGAGGCACAGGTAAAGTTTTTTGCCCTGGCTCTTCGGCTGTGGGAGCAGAGGCCAACCGTTCGTGCTCTACTCCCTGGGATGCTGGGCAGCCGAGAACAGGTGCCAAAGAGGTTCCATTGTAATGGACTTTGAGTTGGGAAATCGAGGAGCGACAGCAATGCGGATGGCACCGTTGCAAAGCTGACTTTCTGCAGAAGAGGCACAGGTCAAGTTTTTTGCCCTGGCTCTTCGGCTGTGGGAGCACAGGCCAACCGTTCGTGCTCTACTCCCTGGGATGCTGGGCAGCCGAGCACGGGTGCCAAGGAGATTTTATTTTAATGGACTTTGAGTTGGGAAATCGAGTATCGACAGCAATGCGGATGGCACCGTTGCAAAGCTGACTTTCTGCAGAAGAGGCACAGCTCACGTTTTTTGCCCTGGCTCTTCGGCTGTGGGAGCAGAGGCCAACTGTTCGTGCTCTACTCCCTGGGATGCTGGGCAGCCGAGAACAGGTGCCAAAGAGGTTCCATTGTAATGGACTTTGAGTTGGGAAACCGAGGAGCGACAGCAATGCGGATGGCACCGTTGCAAAGCTGACTTTCTGCAGAAGAGGCACAGCTCAAGTTTATTGCCCTGGCTCTTCGGCTGTGGGAGCAGAGGCCAACCGTTCGTGCTCTGCTCCCTGGGATGCTGGGCAGCCGAGCACGGGTGCCAAAGAGTTGCCATTGTAATGGACTTTGAGTTGGGAAATCGAGGAGCGACAGCAATGCGGATGGCACTGTTGTAAAGCTGACTTTCTGCAGAAGAGGCACAGCTCAAGTTTATTGCCCTGGCTCTTCGGCTGTGGGAGCAGAGGCCAACCGTTCGTGCTCTGCTCCCTGGGATGCTGGGCAGCCGAGAACGAGTGCCAAAGAGGTTCAATTATAATGGACTTTGAGTTGGGAAACCGAGGAGCGACAGCAATGTGGATGGCACCGTTGCAAAGCTGACTTTCTGCAGAAGAGGCACAGCTCAAGTTTTTTGCCCTGGCTCTTCGGCTGTGGAAGCAGAGGCCAACCGTTCGTGCTCTACTCCCTGAGATGCTGGGCAGCTGAGCACGGGTGCCAAAGAGGTTCCATTGTAATGGACTTTGAGTTGGGAAACCGAGGAGCGACAGCAATGCGGATGGAACCGTTGCAAAGCTGACTTTCTGCAGAAGAGGCACAGCTCAAGTTTTTTGCCCTGGCTCTTCGGCTGTGGGAGCAGAGGCCAACCGTTCGTGCTCTGCTCCCTGGGATGCTGGGCAGCCGAGCACGGGTGCCAAAGAGTTGCCATTGTAATGGACTTTGAGTTGGGAAATCGAGGAGCGACAGCAATGCGGATGGCACCGTTGCAAAGCTGACTTTCTGCAGAAGAGGCACAGCTCAAGTTTATTGCCCTGGCTCTTCGGCTGTGGGAGCAGAGGCCAACCGTTCGTGCTCTGCTCCCTGGGATGCTGGGCAGCCGAGCACGGGTGCCAAAGAGGTTCCATTGTAATGGACTTTGAGTTGGGAAACCGAGGATCGACAGCAATGCGGATGGCACCGTTGCAAAGCTGACTTTCTGCAGAAGAGGCACAGCTCAAGTTTTTTGCCCTGGCTCTTCGGCTGTGGGAGCAGAGGCCAACCGTTCGTGCTCTACTCCCTGGGATGCTGGGCAGCCGAGCATGGGTGCCAAGGAGATTTTATTGTAATGGACTTTGAGTTGGGAAATCGAGTATCGACAGCAATGCGGATGGCACCGTTGCAAAGCTGACTTTCTGCAGAAGAGGCACAGCTCACGTTTTTTGCCCTGGCTCTTCGGCTGTGGGAGCAGAGGCCAACTGTTCGTGCTCTACTCCCTGGGATGCTGGGCAGCCGAGAACAGGTGCCAAAGAGGTTCCATTGTAATGGACTTTGAGTTGGGAAACCGAGGAGCGACAGCAATGCGGATGGCACCGTTGCAAAGCTGACTTTCTGCAGAAGAGGCACAGCTCAAGTTTTTTGCCCTGGCTCTTCGGCTGTGGGAGCAGAGGCCAACCGTTCGTGCTCTACTCCCTGGGATGCTGGGCAGCCGAGCACGGGTGCCAAAGAGGTTCCATTGTAATGGACTTTGAGTTGGGAAACCGAGGAGCGACAGCAATGCGGATGGCACCGTTGCAAAGCTGACTTTCTGCAGAAGAGGCACAGGTCAAGTTTTTTGCCCTGGCTCTTTGGCTGTGGGAGCAGAGGCCAACCTTTTGTGCTCTACTCCCTGGGATGCTGGGCAGCCGAGCACGGGTGCCAAGGAGATTTTATTGTAATGGACTTTGAGTTGGGAAATGGAGGAGCGACAGCAATGTGGATGGCACCGTTGCAAAGCTGACTTTCTGCAGAAGAGGCACAGCTCACGTTTTTTGCCCTGGCTCTTCGGCTGTGGGAGCAGAGGCCAACCGTTCGTGCTCTACTCCCTGGGATGCTGGGCAGCCGAGAACAGGTGCCAAAGAGGTTCCATTGTAATGGACTTTGAGTTGGGAAACCGAGGAGCGACAGCAATGGGGATGGCACCGTTGCAAAGCTGACTTTCTGCAGAAGAGGCACAGCTCACGTTTATTGCCCTGGCTCTTTGGCTGTGGGAGCAGAGGCCAACCATTCGTGCTCTACTCCCTGGGATGCTGGGCAGCCGAGCACGGGTGCCAAAGAGGTTCCATTGTAATGGACTTTGAGTTGGGAAACCGAGGAGCGACAGCAATGCGGATGGCACCGTTGCAAAGCTGACTTTCTGCAGAAGAGGCACAGGTCAAGTTTTTTGCCCTGGCTCTTTGGCTATGGGAGAAGAGGCCAACCGTTCGTGCTCTACTCCCTGGGATGCTGGGCAGCCGAGCACGGGTGCCAAAGAGGTTCCATTGTAATGGACTTTGAGTTGGGAAACCGAGGAGCGACAGCAATGCGGATGGCACCGTTTCAAAGCTGACTTTCTGCAGAAGAGGCACAGCTCACGTTTTTTGCCCTGGCTCTTCGGCTGTGGGAGCAGAGGCCAACCGTTCGTGCTCTACTCCCTGGGATGCTGGGCAGCCGAGCACGGGTGCCAAAGAGGTTCCATTGTAATTGACTTTGAGTTGGGAAACCGAGGAGCGACTGCAATGCGGATGGCACCGTTGCAAAGCTGACTTTCTGCAGAAGAGGCACAGCTCAAGTTTTTTGCCCTGGCTCTTTGGCTGTGGGAGCAGAGGCCAACCGTTCGTGCTCTACTCCCTGGGATGCTGGGCAGCCGAGCACGGGTGCCAAGGAGATTTTATTGTAATGGACTTTGAGTTGGGAAACCGAGGAGCGACAGCAATGTGGATGGCACCGTTGCAAAGCTGACTTTCTGCAGAAGAGGCACAGCTCACGTTTTTTGCCCTGGCTCTTCGGCTGTGGGAGCAGAGGCCAACCGTTCGTGCTCTACTCCCTGGGATGCTGGGCAGCCGAGAACAGGTGCCAAAGAGGTTCCATTGTAATGGACTTTGAGTTGGGAAATCGAGGAGCGACAGCAATGCGGATGGCACCGTTGCAAAGCTGACTGTATGCAGAAGAGGCACAGCTCACGTTTTTTGCCCTGGCTCTTCGGCTGTGGGAGCAGAGGCCAACCGTTCGTGCTCTACTCCCTGGGATGCTGGGCAGCCGAGCACGGGTGCCAAAGAGGTTCCATTGTAATGGACTTCGAGTTGGGAAACCGAGGAGCGACAGCAATGCGGATGGCACCGTTGCAAAGCTGACTTTCTGCAGAAGAGGCACAGCTCAAGTTTTTTGCCCTGGCTCTTTGGCTATGGGAGAGGAGGCCAACCATTCGTGCTCTACTCCCTGAGATGCTGGGCAGCCGAGCACGGGTGCCAAAGAGGTTCCATTGTAATGGACTTTGAGTTGGGAAACCGAGGAGCGACAGCAATGCGGATGGCACCGTTGCAAAGCTGACTTTCTGCAGAAGAGGCACAGGTAAAGTTTTTTGCCCTGGCTCTTCGGCTGTGGAAGCAGAGGCCAACCGTTCGTGCTCTACTCCCTGGGATGCTGGGCAGCCGAGAACAGGTGCCAAAGAGGTTCCATTGTAATGGACTTTGAGTTGGGAAATCGAGGAGCGACAGCAATGCGGATGGCACCGTTGCAAAGCTGACTTTCTGCAGAAGAGGCACAGGTCAAGTTTTTTGCCCTGGCTCTTCGGCTGTGGTAGCAGAGGCCAACCGTTCGTGCTCTACTCCCTGGGATGCTGGGCAGCCGAGCACGGGTGCCAAGGAGATTTTATTTTAATGGACTTTGAGTTGGGAAATCGAGTATCGACAGCAATGCGGATGGCACCGTTGCAAAGCTGACTTTCTGCAGAAGAGGCACAGCTCACGTTTTTTGCCCTGGCTCTTCGGCTGTGGGAGCAGAGGCCAACTGTTCGTGCTCTACTCCCTGGGATGCTGGGCAGCCGAGAACAGGTGCCAAAGAGGTTCCATTGTAATGGACTTTGAGTTGGGAAACCGAGGAGCGACAGCAATGCGGATGGCACCGTTGCAAAGCTGACTTTCTGCAGAAGAGGCACAGCTCAAGTTTATTGCCCTGGCTCTTCGGCTGTGGGAGCAGAGGCCAACCGTTCGTGCTCTGCTCCCTGGGATGCTGGGCAGCCGAGCACGGGTGCCAAAGAGTTGCCATTGTAATGGACTTTGAGTTGGGAAATCGAGGAGCGACAGCAATGCGGATGGCACTGTTGTAAAGCTGACTTTCTGCAGAAGAGGCACAGCTCAAGTTTATTGCCCTGGCTCTTCGGCTGTGGGAGCAGAGGCCAACCGTTCGTGCTCTGCTCCCTGGGATGCTGGGCAGCCGAGAACGAGTGCCAAAGAGGTTCAATTATAATGGACTTTGAGTTGGGAAACCGAGGAGCGACAGCAATGTGGATGGCACCGTTGCAAAGCTGACTTTCTGCAGAAGAGGCACAGCTCAAGTTTTTTGCCCTGGCTCTTCGGCTGTGGAAGCAGAGGCCAACCGTTCGTGCTCTACTCCCTGGGATGCTGGGCAGCTGAGCACGGGTGCCAAAGAGGTTCCATTGTAATGGACTTTGAGTTGGGAAACCGAGGAGCGACAGCAATGCGGATGGAACCGTTGCAAAGCTGACTTTCTGCAGAAGAGGCACAGCTCAAGTTTTTTGCCCTGGCTCTTCGGCTGTGGGAGCAGAGGCCAACCGTTCGTGCTCTGCTCCCTGGGATGCTGGGCAGCCGAGCACGGGTGCCGAAGAGTTGCCATTGTAATGGACTTTGAGTTGGGAAATCGAGGAGCGACAGCAATGCGGATGGCACCGTTGCAAAGCTGACTTTCTGCAGAAGAGGCACAGCTCAAGTTTATTGCCCTGGCTCTTCGGCTGTGGGAGCAGAGGCCAACCGTTCGTGCTCTGCTCCCTGGGATGCTGGGCAGCCGAGCACGGGTGCCAAAGACGTTCCATTGTAATGGACTTTGAGTTGGGAAACCGAGGATCGACAGCAATGCGGATGGCACCGTTGCAAAGCTGACTTTCTGCAGAAGAGGCACAGCTCAAGTTTTTTGCCCTGGCTCTTCGGCTGTGGGAGCAGAGGCCAACCGTTCGTGCTCTACTCCCTGGGATGCTGGGCAGCCGAGAACAGGTGCCAAAGAGGTTCCATTGTAATGGACTTTGAGTTGGGAAATCGAGGAGCGACAGCAATGCGGATGGCACCGTTGCAAAGCTGACTTTCTGCAGAAGAGGCACAGGTAAAGTTTTTTGCCCTGGCTCTTCGGCTGTGGGAGCAGAGGCCAACCGTTCGTGCTCTACTCCCTGGGATGCTGGGCAGCCGAGAACAGGTGCCAAAGAGGTTCCATTGTAATGGACTTTGAGTTGGGAAATCGAGGAGCGACAGCAATGCGGATGGCACCGTTGCAAAGCTGACTTTCTGCAGAAGAGGCACAGGTCAAGTTTTTTGCCCTGGCTCTTCGGCTGTGGGAGCACAGGCCAACCGTTCGTGCTCTACTCCCTGGGATGCTGGGCAGCCGAGCACGGGTGCCAAGGAGATTTTATTTTAATGGACTTTGAGTTGGGAAATCGAGTATCGACAGCAATGCGGATGGCACCGTTGCAAAGCTGACTTTCTGCAGAAGAGGCACAGCTCACGTTTTTTGCCCTGGCTCTTCGGCTGTGGGAGCAGAGGCCAACTGTTCGTGCTCTACTCCCTGGGATGCTGGGCAGCCGAGAACAGGTGCCAAAGAGGTTCCATTGTAATGGACTTTGAGTTGGGAAACCGAGGAGCGACAGCAATGCGGATGGCACCGTTGCAAAGCTGACTTTCTGCAGAAGAGGCACAGCTCAAGTTTATTGCCCTGGCTCTTCGGCTGTGGGAGCAGAGGCCAACCGTTCGTGCTCTGCTCCCTGGGATGCTGGGCAGCCGAGCACGGGTGCCAAAGAGTTGCCATTGTAATGGACTTTGAGTTGGGAAATCGAGGAGCGACAGCAATGCGGATGGCACTGTTGTAAAGCTGACTTTCTGCAGAAGAGGCACAGCTCAAGTTTATTGCCCTGGCTCTTCGGCTGTGGGAGCAGAGGCCAACCGTTCGTGCTCTGCTCCCTGGGATGCTGGGCAGCCGAGAACGAGTGCCAAAGAGGTTCAATTATAATGGACTTTGAGTTGGGAAACCGAGGAGCGACAGCAATGTGGATGGCACCGTTGCAAAGCTGACTTTCTGCAGAAGAGGCACAGCTCAAGTTTTTTGCCCTGGCTCTTCGGCTGTGGAAGCAGAGGCCAACCGTTCGTGCTCTACTCCCTGAGATGCTGGGCAGCTGAGCACGGGTGCCAAAGAGGTTCCATTGTAATGGACTTTGAGTTGGGAAACCGAGGAGCGACAGCAATGCGGATGGAACCGTTGCAAAGCTGACTTTCTGCAGAAGAGGCACAGCTCAAGTTTTTTGCCCTGGCTCTTCGGCTGTGGGAGCAGAGGCCAACCGTTCGTGCTCTGCTCCCTGGGATGCTGGGCAGCCGAGCACGGGTGCCAAAGAGTTGCCATTGTAATGGACTTTGAGTTGGGAAATCGAGGAGCGACAGCAATGCGGATGGCACCGTTGCAAAGCTGACTTTCTGCAGAAGAGGCACAGCTCAAGTTTATTGCCCTGGCTCTTCGGCTGTGGGAGCAGAGGCCAACCGTTCGTGCTCTGCTCCCTGGGATGCTGGGCAGCCGAGCACGGGTGCCAAAGAGGTTCCATTGTAATGGACTTTGAGTTGGGAAACCGAGGATCGACAGCAATGCGGATGGCACCGTTGCAAAGCTGACTTTCTGCAGAAGAGGCACAGCTCAAGTTTTTTGCCCTGGCTCTTCGGCTGTGGGAGCAGAGGCCAACCGTTCGTGCTCTACTCCCTGGGATGCTGGGCAGCCGAGCATGGGTGCCAAGGAGATTTTATTGTAATGGACTTTGAGTTGGGAAATCGAGTATCGACAGCAATGCGGATGGCACCGTTGCAAAGCTGACTTTCTGCAGAAGAGGCACAGCTCACGTTTTTTGCCCTGGCTCTTCGGCTGTGGGAGCAGAGGCCAACCGTTCGTGCTCTACTCCCTGGGATGCTGGGCAGCCGAGCACGGGTGCCAAAGAGGTTCCATTGTAATGGACTTTGAGTTGGGAAACCGAGGAGCGACAGCAATGCGGATGGCACCGTTGCAAAGCTGACTTTCTGCAGAAGAGGCACAGCTCAAGTTTTTTGCCCTGGCTCTTTGGCTGTGGGAGCAGAGGCCAACCTTTTGTGCTCTACTCCCTGGGATGCTGGGCAGCCGAGCACGGGTTCCAAGGAGATTTTATTGTAATGGACTTTGAGTTGGGAAATGGAGGAGCGACAGCAATGTGGATGGCACCGTTGCAAAGCTGACTTTCTGCAGAAGAGGCACAGCTCACGTTTTTTGCCCTGGCTCTTCGGCTGTGGGAGCAGAGGCCAACCGTTCGTGCTCTACTCCCTGGGATGCTGGGCAGCCGAGAACAGGTGCCAAAGAGGTTCCATTGTAATGGACTTTGAGTTGGGAAACCGAGGAGCGACAGCAATGGGGATGGCACCGTTGCAAAGCTGACTTTCTGCAGAAGAGGCACAGCTCACGTTTATTGCCCTGGCTCTTTGGCTGTGGGAGCAGAGGCCAACCATTCGTGCTCTACTCCCTGGGATGCTGGGCAGCCGAGCACGGGTGCCAAAGAGGTTCCATTGTAATGGACTTTGAGTTGGGAAACCGAGGAGCGACAGCAATGCGGATGGCACCGTTGCAAAGCTGACTTTCTGCAGAAGAGGCACAGGTCAAGTTTTTTGCCCTGGCTCTTTGGCTATGGGAGAAGAGGCCAACCGTTCGTGCTCTACTCCCTGGGATGCTGGGCAGCCGAGCACGGGTGCCAAAGAGGTTCCATTGTAATGGACTTTGAGTTGGGAAACCGAGGAGCGACAGCAATGCGGATGGCACCGTTGCAAAGCTGACTTTCTGCAGAAGAGGCACAGCTCACGTTTTTTGCCCTGGCTCTTCGGCTGTGGGAGCAGAGGCCAACCGTTCGTGCTCTACTCCCTGGGATGCTGGGCAGCCGAGCACGGGTGCCAAAGAGGTTCCATTGTAATTGACTTTGAGTTGGGAAACCGAGGAGCGACTGCAATGCGGATGGCACCGTTGCAAAGCTGACTTTCTGCAGAAGAGGCACAGCTCAAGTTTTTTGCCCTGGCTCTTTGGCTGTGGGAGCAGAGGCCAACCGTTCGTGCTCTACTCCCTGGGATGCTGGGCAGCCGAGCACGGGTGCCAAGGAGATTTTATTGTAATGGACTTTGAGTTGGGAAACCGAGGAGCGACAGCAATGTGGATGGCACCGTTGCAAAGCTGACTTTCTGCAGAAGAGGCACAGCTCACGTTTTTTGCCCTGGCTCTTCGGCTGTGGGAGCAGAGGCCAACCGTTCGTGCTCTACTCCCTGGGATGCTGGGCAGCCGAGAACAGGTGCCAAAGAGGTTCCATTGTAATGGACTTTGAGTTGGGAAATCGAGGAGCGACAGCAATGCGGATGGCACCGTTGCAAAGCTGACTGTATGCAGAAGAGGCACAGCTCACGTTTTTTGCCCTGGCTCTTCGGCTGTGGGAGCAGAGGCCAACCGTTCGTGCTCTACTCCCTGGGATGCTGGGCAGCCGAGCACGGGTGCCAAAGAGGTTCCATTGTAATGGACTTCGAGTTGGGAAACCGAGGAGCGACAGCAATGCGGATGGCACCGTTGCAAAGCTGACTTTCTGCAGAAGAGGCACAGCTCAAGTTTTTTGCCCTGGCTCTTTGGCTATGGGAGAGGAGGCCAACCATTCGTGCTCTACTCCCTGAGATGCTGGGCAGCCGAGCACGGGTGCCAAAGAGGTTCCATTGTAATGGACTTTGAGTTGGGAAACCGAGGAGCGACAGCAATGCGGATGGCACCGTTGCAAAGCTGACTTTCTGCAGAAGAGGCACAGCTCAAGTTTTTTGCCCTGGCTCTTTGGCTATGGGAGAAGAGGGCAACCGTTCGTGCTCTACTCCCTGGGATGCTGGGCAGCCGAGCACGGGTGCCAAAGAGGTTCCATTGTAATGGACTTTGAGTTGGGAAACCGAGGAGCGACAGCAATGCGGATGGCACCGTTGCAAAGCTGACTTTCTGCAGAAGAGGCACAGCTCAAGTTTTTTGCCCTGGCTCTTTGGCTGTGGGAGCAGAGGCCAACCGTTCGTTCTCTACTGCCTGGGATGCTGGGCAGCCGAGCACGGGTGCCAAAGAGGTTCCATTGTAATGGACTTTGAGTTGGGAAACCGAGGAGCGACAGCAATGCGGATGGCACCGTTGCAAAGCTGACTTTCTGCAGAAGAGGCACAGCTCAAGTTTTTTGCCCTGGCTCTTCGGCTGTGGGAGCAGAGGCCAACCGTTCGTGCTCTGCTCCCTGGGATGCTGGGCAGCCGAGCACGGGTGCCAAAGAGTTGCCATTGTAATGGACTTTGAGTTGGGAAACCGAGGAGCGACAGCAATGCAGATAGCACTGTTGTAAAGCTGACTTTCTGCAGAAGAGGCACAGCTCAAGTTTATTGCCCTGGCTCTTCGGCTGTGGGAGCAGAGGCCAACCGTTCGTGCTCTGCTCCCTGGGATGCTGGGCAGCCGAGCACGGGTGCCAAAGAGGTTCCATTGTAATGGACTTTGAGTTGGGAAACCGAGGAGCGACAGCAATGCGGATGGCACCGTTGCAAAGCTGACTTTCTGCAGAAGAGGCACAGCTCACGTTTTTTGCCCTGGCTCTTCGGCTGTGGGAGCAGAGGCCAACCGTTCGTGCTCTACTCCCTGGGATGCTGGGCAGCCGAGCACGGGTGCCAGAGAGGTTCCATTGTAATTGACTTTGAGTTGGGAAACCGAGGAGCGACTGCAATGCGGATGGCACCGTTGCAAAGCTGACTTTCTGCAGAAGAGGCACAGCTCAAGTTTTTTGCCCTGGCTCTTCGGCTGTGGGAGCAGAGGCCAACCGTTTGTGCTCTACTCCCTGGGATGCTGGGCAGCCGAGCACGGGTGCCAAGGAGATTTTATTGTAATGGACTTTGAGTTGGGAAACCGAGGAGCGACAGCAATGTGGATGGCACCGTTGCAAAGCTGACTTTCTGCAGAAGAGGCACAGCTCACGTTTTTTGCCCTGGCTCTTCGGCTGTGGGAGCAGAGGCCAACCGTTCGTGCTCTACTCCCTGGGATGCTGGGCAGCCGAGAACAGGTGCCAAAGAGGTTCCATTGTAATGGACTTTGAGTTGGGAAATCGAGGAGCGACAGCAATGCGGATGGCACCGTTGCAAAGCTGACTGTATGCAGAAGAGGCAGAGGTCAAGTTTTTTGCCCTGGCTCTTCGGCTGTGGGAGCAGAGGCCAACCGTTCGTGCTCTACTCCCTGGGATGCTGGGCAGCCGAGCACGGGTGCCAAAGAGGTTCCATTGTAATGGACTTTGAGTTGGGAAACCGAGGAGCGACAGCAATGGGGATGGCACCGTTGCAAAGCTGACTTTCTGCAGAAGAGGCACAGCTCACGTTTTTTGCCCTGGCTCTTCGGCTGTGGGAGCAGAGGCCAACCGTTCGTGCTCTACTCCCTGGGATGCTGGGCAGCCGAGCACGGGTGCCAAAGAGGTTCCATTGTAATGGACTTCGAGTTGGGAAACCGAGGAGCGACAGCAATGCGGATGGCACCGTTGCAAAGCTGACTTTCTGCAGAAGAGGCACAGCTCAAGTTTTTTGCCCTGGCTCTTTGGCTATGGGAGCATAGGCCAACCATTCGTGCTCTACTCCCTCGGATGCTGGGCAGCCGAGCACGGGTGCCAAAGAGGTTCCATTGTAATGGACTTTGAGTTGGGAAACCGAGGAGCGACAGCAATGCGGATGGCACCGTTGCAAAGCTGACTTTCTGCAGAAGAGGCACAGCTCAAGTTTTTTGCCCTGGCTCTTTGGCTGTGGGAGCAGAGGCCAACCGTTCGTTCTCTACTGCCTGGGATGCTGGGCAGCCGAGCACGGGTGCCAAAGAGGTTCCATTGTAATGGACTTTGAGTTGGGAAACCGAGGAGCGACAGCAATGCGGATGGCACCGTTGCAAAGCTGACTTTCTGCAGAAGAGGCACAGCTCAAGTTTTTTGCCCTGGCTCTTTGGCTGTGGGAGCAGAGGCCAACCGTTCGTGCTCTACTCTCTGGGATGCTGGGCAGCCGAGCACGGGTGCCAAAGAGGTTCCATTGTAATGGACTTTGAGTTGGGAAACCGAGGAGCGACAGCAATGCGGATGGCACCGTTGCAAAGCTGACTTTCTGCAGAAGAGGCACAGGTCAAGTTTTTTGCCCTGGCTCTTCGGCTGTGGGAGCAGAGGCCAACCGTTCGTGCTCTACTCCCTGGGATGCTGGGCAGCCGAGCACGGGTGCCAAAGAGGTTCCATTGTAATGGACTTTGAGTTGGGAAATCGAGGAGCCTCAGCTATAGTCTGAATCTGAGAGTATCAGCTCCAAAATCTGAGCACAAAGTCTCAGCCCCAGATCCTCAGTCCCTGAGTCTCAGCCCCAGAATGTAAGCTACAGTCTCAGATCAGAGTATGGGCGCTGGAGTTTTAGCCACAGAGTCTGAGCCACAGAATCTCAGCTACAGTCTCAGCCTCAAAGTCTGAATTGCAGAGTCTTAGCCATAGAGTCTCAGCAGCAGCCTCAGCCACAGAGTCTGTATCTGAAAGTATCAGTTCCAAAATTTGAGGCTCGGAGTCTAAGGCACCATCTCATCCGCAGTGTCTCAGCCACATTCTCAGCTACAGAATCCGAGTCTGGGAGCATCAGCTCCAAAGTCTGAGACCCAGAGTCCCAGCCATCATCTCAGCCACAGAGTCTAAATTACAGTCTTTATCACAAAATCCGAGATACAAAGTCTGAATCCCAAAATCTTAGCCATTGAGTCTCAGCCACAGTCTCAGTACCAGAGTCTCAGCTGCAGAGCATCAGCCCCAAAGTCTCAGCTGCAGAGTATTAGCCACAGCTTCAGGTCAGAGTGTGAGCCCCAAAGCTTTAGGACAGAGTTTGAGCCACAGAGTCTCAGCTGCAGTCTATGCTCCTAATTCTGAATCCCAGAGTCTCAGCCATAGAATCTCAGGTACAGTCAGCCCGAAAGTCTGAATGGCAGTCTTAGCTATACAGTCTCAGCAAAAGAGTCTGAATTCCATTGTCTTAGCCACAAAGTCTCAGCCCCAGTCTCAGCCACAGAGTCTGAGAGTATCAGCTCCAAAATCTGAGGCCTAGAGTTTCAGCCACAGTTTCAGCCAGTCTTAACCACAGAGTCTGAGTCCCAGATTCTCAGCCCCAGTCAGAGACCTTGAGTTTCAGTCCTTGAGTCTGAGCCCAAAAGCCTGAATCTCAGACTCTCACCCATCTGAGCCAGAGAAAGCAAAGCAGAAAATTAAAGCCACAGAGCACCCATGGAGCAAACAGCAAGCAGATATGGAACAACCAAGGCACTCACTGAGGAGCCAGGGAGCAGCCATAGAGCCAGAGCCATGTAATACAAAGACCCAGCTGTGGCTTATCAGGGTGCTTTTGTCCCAGCCAGTGGTTTTCCCCTCCCCTGCCCCAGCCCATCGAGGGAGGGGTTGTGGGTGGGGCCCATGGTATATGAGGCCCAGCCTTTGCTCAGGGAGTTCATTCCTGGTTCAGTTCTCCGCAAGGTAAGTTCTCTGGTGTTAGCTCAGGTTTTGTGGCCTTAGAGCTTTGTGATTTATTTCAGGTGTGCTTTTTTTGGGGGGGTTGAAATGGTCTTATCTCAATTAAGACCTTCAGGCCATGTTAAGACTTACTAGTGTACACATTAGCAAGTATCTTTGTGTAGAGTTTTTTTTTAGGTGTTATATTTGTAGGCAGAGAGAAAGCAGAACCTCATGGCCATTCTCAGGGGGAGGAGTCGTGGGAAAGGTAATCTTTGCTCAACGTCCCCATTAATTGTGTATCATTCCCATTTTATTTTGCAGATGATGAAGAGGTATACATCTTAGAGAAGGAGCGTACCGGTTAGCCAACAACGGGGTTTTCTCCAGGATGGCTTCGGACCTCTGCCCTCATAAAAGGTAAGTTAAAAGAATGGGCCCGGAGCGAGGCAGGAAAAAGTCATGAGGTCAGTGGGGGAGAGAGGCTGTTAAAGTGGCAGTCTCTTTGGGCAGGTGAAGGGGGTAGGTGAAGGGAGCAGGTTATTCAGTTTGAGCTTTTATCACTTTACAAAGCTAAAGCACAGTTGGGGCTCATGCCTCAGAGGCTCGAGTTCACTCGTCTTTTGGGACATAGCTTCAGGTTGTTTCTGTAGCTCTGTTATCTCAATGTATATTTTCCCAGAGCCGACTCCGTCCAGCCATCTCGCCGGTTAATGCGAGAACCCATTAACCAGCCGAAGTGGCAGGTGTATGCAAAATGGTTTTAAGTATTCAAAGGCATTTTTTTGTCTGTGTTTTCCAGGCGAGTCACAGGCAGGACAGAGCAGGCAGAAACGTCAAAGGGCGACGTACCGAAGCAGTGGGAGGGCTTCTCACCGGGAAGGCCGACGTTTCAAACGCCGTCTCGGCACGCATCCATTTCTATTTATTTTTCAGGTTTCACATCCAAATCGGGCAAGGCAAAGTCGCACAGTTAGCGGGGATGCGCAAAGCTAAGGGGATTTTGTACCAGGCTGGCGACTAACAGCGGAGCGTAATATGGCGGGAGGGTTCACGGTCTTTCTCACAGGTGCCGTGCAGTCGCCTTTGGAGTCGGACAAGTACTCTCAGGGAGTCGGGGAGGTAAGGAGAATGACTGTGGGGTCAGTCACTTCTCACCAGAACAGCGGTCACACGTCTGTTCGCTCTCAGGTCCCACAGGGGAGGCGAACCCCCGAGCACCTTTCAGAAAGTACTTTGGATGGGGCGAGCACCGTTTCGCAGAGTGGTAAAGCGGTGAGACGGGACTCACGGAGGAGAGACCGCAACTCAGAGGATTCTAAGCCCACGTCCATTTCCGCTTTTTACAGGCTCAGCAGCCGACTCGGGAGCGGTGAAGCCGCATGTTAAGGAGGGGCATGAGAAGGTAAGAACGTTGTAAGCATGGGTGGTGATTAAGAGTAGAGAATAACATCGGATAGGGGTTTATTGTTTGTGTTTGGTATTGCAGGTCCCAAATAAATTTTGGAGTGGGATGAGCACTTGAGGTGAGTCAGGGAAATAATAGGAAAAATTGCAGTGTCACTTTGTGCAGCACTGTGGTTGTTTGTATCTGTTGTACTCCTAGGTCCCAAAGGGGAGGAGTCCGAGTCTCAGCGTCCGAGCGGAGAACTTTGCGTCAGAAACGTGGTCTTAGTTTCCAAATAGAAAACTTAATCTCTGAATGCTGGTCTTAGTGTGCGAATGGAGAATTTAGGGTTTTCAATGGCGAATTTAGGGTTTCAATGGAGAATTTAGGGTTTCAGTGGAGATTTTAGTTTTTCAATGGAGAATTTAGGTTTTCAATGCAGATTTTAAGTTTTCAATGCAGATTTTAGGTTTTCAATGCAGATTTTAAGTTTTCAATGCAGATTTTAGGTTTTCAATGCTGAGTTTAGGGTTTCAATGCAATATGAAGATGTTCAAAGGACAACTTAGTGTTTCAAAGGAGAACTTAGGGTTTCAAAGGAGAAAATAATTTTCCAAAAGAGATATTAGTGTTTCCATTTAGAATGTAGTGTTTCCATTTAGAATGTAGTGTTCCCATTTAGAATGTAATGTTTCCATTTAGACTTTAGGGTTTCAGTGGAGAATTTAGGGTTTCAAAGGAGAATTTAGGGTTCTGATTGAGAACTTAGGATTTCATTGGAGACTTAAGGTTTTCAATGGAGACTTAAGGTTTTCAATGGAGAAATTAGGGTTTAAATGGATAATTTAGGATTTTGATGGAGTAATTAGGGTTTTGATGGAGTAATTAGGGTTTCTATGGGGAACTTAGGGTTTCAATGGAGGATTTAGAGTTTAAATGCAAAAATCTAGTGTTTCAATGGGGAATATAGGGTTTGAGTGGAGAATTAAGAGGTTCAATGGAAAATGAGGGGTTTCAATGGAGAACTTAATGTTTGAATGGAGAATTAAGGGGTTTAATGGAAAATGAGGGGTTTCAATGGAGAACTTAGGGTTTCATTGGAGAATTAAGTTTTTCAATGGAGAATATAGGGTTTCAATGGAGAATTTATGGTTTCAATGCAGAATTCTAGGGTTTCTGTGGTGATCCTAGGGTTTCAATGGAGGAGTTAGTCCCTGAATGGAGAAATTTGGGGTTTCCATGGCAGTATTAGGGTTTCAATGGAGTACTTTGACTGTGAGTGGAGAACCCTAGGGTTTGAATGGCAATATTAGGGTTTCAATGGAGGACTTGGTCTCTGAATTTAAAACTCTAGGGTTTGCATGGCAGTTTTAGGATTTCAACGGAGGACTTAGACTGTGAGTGGAAAGCTCTAGGGTTTGAATGGCAGTATTAGGGTTTCAATGGGGGACATAATCTGTGAGTGGAGGCCTCTAGCGTTTCAATGGTTCTATGAGCGTTTCAAAGGAGGAGTTATTCTCTGAATGGAGCCCTCTTGCTTTTCTCTGGTGCTGTGAGCATTTCAAAGGAGGATTTAGTCTGTGAGTGGAGCTCTCTAGAGTTTCTATGGTGCTATGAGTGTTTCAAGGGGGGACTTAGTCTCTTAGTGGAGCACTCTAGAGTTTCTATGGTGTTATGAGCGTTTCAAAGGAGGAGTTAGTCTCTGAGTGGAGCTCTTTAGAGTTTCTATGATGCTGTGAGTGTTTCCAGGGGGGACTTAGTCTCTGAGTGGAGCCTTCTAGAGTTTGTATGGTGCTATGAGCGTATTAAGGGGGGATTTAGCCTGTGAGTGGAGCTGTCTAGCGTTTAGATTTTAGGTTTTTATTGCAGATTTTTGTTTTTCAATGCAGTTTGTATTTTTTCAATGCTGAGTTTAGGGTTTCAATGCAGAATGAAGGTGTTCAAAGGACAACTTAGCGTTTCAAGGGAGAACTTAGGGTTTCAAAGGAGAAAATAATTTTCCAAAAGAGACATTAGGGTTTCCATGGAGAAATTAATGTTTCCATTTAGACTTTAGGGTTTCAGTGGAGAATGTAGGGTTTCAGTGGAGAATTTAGTGTTCCAATTGAGAACTTATGGTTTCAGTGGAGAATTTAGTGTTCCAATTGAGAACTTAGGGTTTCAATGGAGAATTGTAGGGTTTCAATGGAGAATTGTAGGGTTTCAATGGAGAATTCTAGGGTTTCAAAGGAGACAAGGTTTTCAAAGGAGACTTAAGGTTTTCAAAGGAGACTTAAGGTTTTCAAAGGAGACTTAAGGGTTTCAATGGAGAATTCTAGGGTTTCAATGGAGAATTTTATTGTTTCAATGGAGATTTAAGTTTTTCAATGGAGACTAAAGGTTTTCAATGGAGACAAGGTTTTCAAAGGAGACTTAAGGGTTTCAAAGGAGACGTAAGGTTGTCAAAGGAGACGTAAAGTTTTCAAAGGAGACATAAGGTTTTCAAAGGAGACGTAAGGTTTTCAAAGGAGACGTAAGGTTGTCAAAGGAGACGTAAAGTTGTCAAAGGAGACGTAAAGTTTTCAAAGGAGACATAAGGTTTTCAAAGGAGACGTAAGGTTTTCAAAGGAGACGTAAGGTTTTCAAAGGAGACGTATGGTTTTCAAAGGAGACATAAGGTTTTCAAAGGAGACGTACGGTTTTCAAAGGAGACATACGGTTTTCAAAGGAGACTTAAAGTTTTCAACGGAGACTTAAGGTTTTCAACGGAGACTTAAGGTTTTCAAAGGAGACTTAAGGTTTTCAATGGAGACTTAATGTTTTCAATGGAGAAATTAGGGTTTTCATGGATAATTTAGGATTTAACGGAGTGATTAGGGTTTTCATGGAGTAATTAATGTTTGCATGGAGTAATTAAGGTTTTGATGGTGTAATTAGGGCTTCTATGGGGGACTTAGGGTTTCTATAAAGGATTTAGTGTTTAAATGCTTTATGTGCGTGTGGAGCCCTCTAGGGTTTGATCGGTGCTATGAGCATTCCAATGGAGAAGTTAGTTTTCACGTGGAGCCCTCTGGGGTTCGAGCAGCGTCATGAGCTTTCCAATGGAGAAGTTAGTGTGCGCGCGGAGCCCTCTGGGATTCGAGCAGCGCTATGAGCGTTCCAATGGAGAAGTTCCTGTGCGCATGGAGCCGTCTAGGGTTCCAGCGGCACTATGAGCTGTCCAATGGAGAAGTTAGTGTGCATGTGGAGTCGTCTAGGGTTCCAGCGGCGCTATGAGCGTTCCAATGGAGAAGTTAGTGTGCGCGTGGAGCTTTCTAGGGTTCGAGCGGCTCTATGAACATTCCAATGGAGACGTTAGTGTGCGCGTGGAGCCGTCTAGGGTTCGAGCGGCGCTATGAACATTCCAATGGAGAAGTTAGTGTGCGCGTGGAGCCGTCTAGGGTTCCAGCGGCGCTATGAGCTTTCCAATGGGGAAATTAGTGTGCGTGTGGAGCCGTCTAGGGTTCGAGCGGCGCTATGAGCTATCCAATGGAGACGTTAGTGTGCACATGGAGCCGTCTAGGGTTCGAGCGGCTCTATGAGCGTTCCAATGGAGAAGTTAGTGTGCACGTGGAGCCCTCTAGGGTTTGAGCGGCTCTATGAGCGTTCCAATGGAGACGTTAGTGTGCGCGTGGAGCCGTCTAGAGTTCGAGCGGCTCTATGAACATTCCAATGGAGACGTTAGTGTGCGCGTGGAGCTGTCTAGGGTTCCAGCGGTGCTATGAGCATTCCAGTGGAGAAGTTAGTGTGCACGTGGAGTCGTGTAGGGTTCGAGCGGCGCTATGAGCGTTCCAATGGAGACGTTAGTGTGCACGTGGAGCCGTCTAGGGTTCGAGCGGCGCTATGAGCATTCCAGTGGAGAAGTTAGTGTGCACGTGGAGCCGTCTAATGTTCGAGCGGCGCTATGAGCGTTCCAATGGAGAAATTAGTGTGCGTGTGGAGCCGTCTAGGGTTCGAGCGGCGCTATGAGCTATCCAATGGAGAAGTTAGTGTGCACGTGGAGCCGTCTACGGTTCGAGCGGCGCTATGAGCGTTCCAATGGAGAAGTTAGTGTGCGCGTGGAGCCGTCTAGGGTTCGAGCGGCGCTATGAGCGTTCCAATGGAGACGTTAGTGTGCGCGTGGAGCCGTCTAGGGTTTGAGCGGCGCTATGAGCGTTCCAATGGAGAAGTTAGTGTGCACGTGGAGTCGTCTAGGGTTCCAGCGGCGCTATGAGCGTTCCAATGGAGAAATTAGTGTGCGCGTGGAGCCGTCTAGGGTTTGAGCGGCGCTATGAGCGTTCCAATGGAGACGTTAGTGTGCGCGTGGAGCCGTCTAGGGTTCGAGCGGCTCTATGAGCGTTCCAATGGAGAAGTTAGTTAGAACATTAATGTTAGTGCGTTCTTGGTAGTTGTTTTATTGTAGTGTGGACTTATATATGTATTTTTATAAGTCCACACTTCTGTGCGGTTCCGGGTAGTGGTGCGGTTAGGGTGTTAGGGTTTTAGGGTGTTAGGGGTTAGTGGTTAGGGTGTTAGGGTTAGGGTTAGGGGTTAGGGTTAGGGTTAGGGTTAGGGTTAGGGTTAGGGGTTAGGGTTAGGGTTAGGGTTAGGGGTTAGGGTTAGGGTTAGGGTTAGGGTTAGGGTTAGGGTTAGGGTTAGGGGTTAGGGTTAGGGTTAGGGTTAGGGTTAGGGGTTAGGGTTAGGGTTAGGGTTAGGGTTAGGGTTAGGGTTAGGGTTAGGGGTTAGGGTTAGGGTTAGGGTTAGGGTTAGGGTTAGGGTTAGGGTTAGGGTTAGGGTTAGGGTTAGGATGAGGGTTAGGGTGAGGGTGAGGGTGAGGGTTAGGTTTAGGGTTAGGGTTAGGGTTAGGGTTAGGGTTAGGGTTAGGGTTAGGGGTTAGGGGTTAGGGTTAGGGTTAGGGTTAGGGTTAGGGTTAGGGGTTAGGGTTAGGGTTAGGGTTAGGGTTAGGGGTTAGGGGTTAGGGTTAGGGTTAGGGTTAGGGTTAGGGTTAGGGTTAGGGTTAGGGTTAGGGTTAGGGGTTAGGGGTTAGGGTTAGGGTTAGGGTTAGGGTTAGGGTTAGGGTTAGGGGTTAGGGTTAGGGTTAGGGTTAGGGTTAGGGTTAGGGTTAGGGTTAGGGTTAGGGTTAGGGTTAGGGTTAGGGTTAGGGTTAGGGTTAGGGTTAGGGTTAGGGTTAGGGTTAGGGTTAGGGTTAGGGTTAGGGTTAGGGTTAGGGTTAGGGTTAGGGTTAGGGTTAGGGTTAGGGGTTAGGGTTAGGGGTTAGGGTTAGGGTTAGGGTTAGGGTTAGGGTTAGGGTTAGGGTTAGGGTTAGGGTTAGGGTTAGGGTTAGGGTTAGGGTTAGGGTTAGGGTTAGGGTTAGGGTTAGGGTTAGGGTTAGGGTTAGGGTTAGGGTTAGGGTTAGGGTTAGGGTTAGGGTTAGGGTTAGGGTTAGGGTTAGGGTTAGGGTTAGGGTTAGGGTTAGGGTTAGGGTTAGGGTTAGGGTTAGGGTTAGGGTTAGGGTTAGGGTTAGGGTTAGGGTTAGGGTTAGGGTTAGGGTTAGGGTTAGGGTTAGGGTTAGGGTTAGGGTTAGGGTTAGGGTTAGGGTTAGGGTTAGGGTTAGGGTTAGGGTTAGGGTTAGGGTTAGGGTTAGGGTTAGGGTTAGGGTTAGGGTTAGGGTTAGGGTTAGGGTTAGGGTTAGGGTTAGGGTTAGGGTTAGGGTTAGGGGTTAGGGTTAGGGTTAGGGTTAGGGTTAGGGTTAGGGGTTAGGGTTAGGGTTAGGGTTAGGGTTAGGGTTAGGGTTAGGGTTAGGGTTAGGGTTAGGGTTAGGGTTAGGGTTAGGGTTAGGGTTAGGGTTAGGGTTAGGGTTAGGGTTAGGGTTAGGGTTAGGGTTAGGGTTAGGGTTAGGGTTAGGGTTAGGGTTAGGGTTAGGGTTAGGGTTAGGGTTAGGGTTAGGGTTAGGGTTAGGGTTAGGGTTAGGGTTAGGGTTAGGGTTAGGGTTAGGGTTAGGGTTAGGGGGTTAGGGTTAGGGGTTAGGGTTAGGGTTAGGGTTAGGGTTAGGGTTAGGGTTAGGGTTAGGGTTAGGGTTAGGGTTAGGGTTAGGGTTAGGGTTAGGGTTAGGGTTAGGGTTAGGGTTAGGGTTAGGGTTAGGGTTAGGGTTAGGGTTAGGGTTAGGGTTAGGGTTAGGGTTAGGGTTAGGGTTAGGGTTAGGGTTAGGGTTAGGGTTAGGGTTAGGGTTAGGGTTAGGGTTAGGGTTAGGGTTAGGGTTAGGGTTAGGGTTAGGGTTAGGGTTAGGGTTAGGGTTAGGGTTAGGGTTAGGGTTAGGGTTAGGGTTAGGGTTAGGGTTAGGGTTAGGGTTAGGGTTAGGGTTAGGGTTAGGGTTAGGGTTAGGGTTAGGGTTAGGGTTAGGGTTAGGGTTAGGGTTAGGGTTAGGGTTAGGGTTAGGGTTAGGGTTAGGGTTAGGGTTAGGGTTAGGGTTAGGGTTAGGGTTAGGGTTAGGGTTAGGGTTAGGGTTAGGGTTAGGGTTAGGGTTAGGGTTAGGGTTAGGGTTAGGGTTAGGGTTAGGGTTAGGGTTAGGGTTAGGGTTAGGGTTAGGGTTAGGGTTAGGGTTAGGGTTAGGGTTAGGGTTAGGGTTAGGGTTAGGGTTAGGGTTAGGGTTAGGGTTAGGGTTAGGGTTAGGGTTAGGGTTAGGGTTAGGGTTAGGGTTAGGGTTAGGGTTAGGGTTAGGGTTAGGGTTAGGGTTAGGGTTAGGGTTAGGGTTAGGGTTAGGGTTAGGGTTAGGGTTAGGGTTAGGGTTAGGGTTAGGGTTAGGGTTAGGGTTAGGGTTAGGGTTAGGGTTAGGGTTAGGGTTAGGGTTAGGGTTAGGGTTAGGGTTAGGGTTAGGGTTAGGGTTAGGGTTAGGGTTAGGGTTAGGGTTAGGGTTAGGGTTAGGGTTAGGGTTAGGGTTAGGGTTAGGGTTAGGGTTAGGGTTAGGGTTAGGGTTAGGGTTAGGGTTAGGGTTAGGGTTAGGGTTAGGGTTAGGGTTAGGGTTAGGGTTAGGGTTAGGGTTAGGGTTAGGGTTAGGGTTAGGGTTAGGGTTAGGGTTAGGGTTAGGGTTAGGGTTAGGGTTAGGGTTAGGGTTAGGGTTAGGGTTAGGGTTAGGGTTAGGGTTAGGGTTAGGGTTAGGGTTAGGGTTAGGGTTAGGGTTAGGGTTAGGGTTAGGGTTAGGGTTAGGGTTAGGGTTAGGGTTAGGGTTAGGGTTAGGGTTAGGGTTAGGGTTAGGGTTAGGGTTAGGGTTAGGGTTAGGGTTAGGGTTAGGGTTAGGGTTAGGGTTAGGGTTAGGGTTAGGGTTAGGGTTAGGGTTAGGGTTAGGGTTAGGGTTAGGGTTAGGGTTAGGGTTAGGGTTAGGGTTAGGGTTAGGGTTAGGGTTAGGGTTAGGGTTAGGGTTAGGGTTAGGGTTAGGGTTAGGGTTAGGGTTAGGGTTAGGGTTAGGGTTAGGGTTAGGGTTAGGGTTAGGGTTAGGGTTAGGGTTAGGGTTAGGGTTAGGGTTAGGGTTAGGGTTAGGGTTAGGGTTAGGGTTAGGGTTAGGGTTAGGGTTAGGGTTAGGGTTAGGGTTAGGGTTAGGGTTAGGGTTAGGGTTAGGGTTAGGGTTAGGGTTAGGGTTAGGGTTAGGGTTAGGGTTAGGGTTAGGGTTAGGGTTAGGGTTAGGGTTAGGGTTAGGGTTAGGGTTAGGGTTAGGGTTAGGGTTAGGGTTAGGGTTAGGGTTAGGGTTAGGGTTAGGGTTAGGGTTAGGGTTAGGGTTAGGGTTAGGGTTAGGGTTAGGGTTAGGGTTAGGGTTAGGGTTAGGGTTAGGGTTAGGGTTAGGGTTAGGGTTAGGGTTAGGGTTAGGGTTAGGGTTAGGGTTAGGGTTAGGGTTAGGGTTAGGGTTAGGGTTAGGGTTAGGGTTAGGGTTAGGGTTAGGGTTAGGGTTAGGGTTAGGGTTAGGGTTAGGGTTAGGGTTAGGGTTAGGGTTAGGGTTAGGGTTAGGGTTAGGGTTAGGGTTAGGGTTAGGGTTAGGGTTAGGGTTAGGGTTAGGGTTAGGGTTAGGGTTAGGGTTAGGGTTAGGGTTAGGGTTAGGGTTAGGGTTAGGGTTAGGGTTAGGGTTAGGGTTAGGGTTAGGGTTAGGGTTAGGGTTAGGGTTAGGGTTAGGGTTAGGGTTAGGGTTAGGGTTAGGGTTAGGGTTAGGGTTAGGGTTAGGGTTAGGGTTAGGGTTAGGGTTAGGGTTAGGGTTAGGGTTAGGGTTAGGGTTAGGGTTAGGGTTAGGGTTAGGGTTAGGGTTAGGGTTAGGGTTAGGGTTAGGGTTAGGGTTAGGGTTAGGGTTAGGGTTAGGGTTAGGGTTAGGGTTAGGGTTAGGGTTAGGGTTAGGGTTAGGGTTAGGGTTAGGGTTAGGGTTAGGGTTAGGGTTAGGGTTAGGGTTAGGGTTAGGGTTAGGGTTAGGGTTAGGGTTAGGGTTAGGGTTAGGGTTAGGGTTAGGGTTAGGGTTAGGGTTAGGGTTAGGGTTAGGGTTAGGGTTAGGGTTAGGGTTAGGGTTAGGGTTAGGGTTAGGGTTAGGGTTAGGGTTAGGGTTAGGGTTAGGGTTAGGGTTAGGGTTAGGGTTAGGGTTAGGGTTAGGGTTAGGGTTAGGGTTAGGGTTAGGGTTAGGGTTAGGGTTAGGGTTAGGGTTAGGGTTAGGGTTAGGGTTAGGGTTAGGGTTAGGGTTAGGGTTAGGGTTAGGGTTAGGGTTAGGGTTAGGGTTAGGGTTAGGGTTAGGGTTAGGGTTAGGGTTAGGGTTAGGGTTAGGGTTAGGGTTAGGGTTAGGGTTAGGGTTAGGGTTAGGGTTAGGGTTAGGGTTAGGGTTAGGGTTAGGGTTAGGGTTAGGGTTAGGGTTAGGGTTAGGGTTAGGGTTAGGGTTAGGGTTAGGGTTAGGGTTAGGGTTAGGGTTAGGGTTAGGGTTAGGGTTAGGGTTAGGGTTAGGGTTAGGGTTAGGGTTAGGGTTAGGGTTAGGGTTAGGGTTAGGGTTAGGGTTAGGGTTAGGGTTAGGGTTAGGGTTAGGGTTAGGGTTAGGGTTAGGGTTAGGGTTAGGGTTAGGGTTAGGGTTAGGGTTAGGGTTAGGGTTAGGGTTAGGGTTAGGGTTAGGGTTAGGGTTAGGGTTAGGGTTAGGGTTAGGGTTAGGGTTAGGGTTAGGGTTAGGGTTAGGGTTAGGGTTAGGGTTAGGGTTAGGGTTAGGGTTAGGGTTAGGGTTAGGGTTAGGGTTAGGGTTAGGGTTAGGGTTAGGGTTAGGGTTAGGGTTAGGGTTAGGGTTAGGGTTAGGGTTAGGGTTAGGGTTAGGGTTAGGGTTAGGGTTAGGGTTAGGGTTAGGGTTAGGGTTAGGGTTAGGGTTAGGGTTAGGGTTAGGGTTAG